>NC_136913.1:95609184-98009184 GCF_949752795.1 Hyperoodon ampullatus
ATTAGCATCAGTCATTCCCAGGTCAGCAACTGTTGACACCAATGCTCAAAAAGATGCAAGCTTATTCCAGTGAAGGCAAGATTTTTCATGGAAATATGGGTGATTTATAAATTTCATTTTTACTTTAACATCTGTATGTCAATGAACAAGATAACTCTTCAGTCATCTTAGCTAAAATCTCCCATCCAGGCTCCTCACTCCCTAACTTCTATAGGGTTTATTTGTCCCTCTATAAGGTAAGACTTATTTGTAGTAGAGTTATCTCAGTGCATAACTTAGCTCTCTTACTAGAGTATAAACTTCTTAAGGGCAGGGAAGCCTTATCTATCTCATTATTCCCACAGTAACTAATATCTAGGTCAGTCATCTTTGAAGACAGTTCATTTAATTAACATTTCATAATTTAAAAATTAAATAACTTTAAAAATACCATTTAATGTAAAACTAACTAATTTGCTTAAAATAGCTCAGTGGGTTTGTTGTGAGGGCAAATAAAAAGACTTTTACAAGTCTGTCATAGAAAGAAATTATGCTATCATAACATCCTTGAGAATGCTGCTTGACTTCATGGAGGTGGAACCAGCACCTTCTTGATCTGTATACTAGAACCATATCCTTTCTCCCTTCCTCAACCATGTACAGCTTGCTTCTAAGCTGAAACATTACTATGAAATTGCTAAGCTACTCGCTCTTTAAACTTGATAAACAATTGCTAAATAAGGAGACTAAGACCCCTAAGGGGAGAGAGAAGAAGACGGTAGTCCCTTCCGAGAGCACCCATTCAATAGCTTCCTACTTACAAGGAATCTTGTTTTGCCTGCTGGACGTCCCTGATCCTGACAGCCAGTCTCCAGAAGCAGTGCAGTGCTTGTTTCATGTTACTTGCAGCCGGGTCAAGATCCATTCAAAACTGCTCAGAGCCTTTCATCATTTTGCCTGCCACATTACCTCTTCCTCAAATAAACAGAACTGAAAGCAAGTCAAAATTAGAGCTGATTTTCTCCCCATAGGAACAAATCACTGATATTATAAGTTATAACGGGTTTTATTATCTGGAACTTTGTTAGTCTACTCTGTAGTTCATTAGGTGAGTTAGGTTATGTTAAGTTCCAAAAGGTTAGGTTATACTAAAACTCTATTATAATTCTTATTTTTATTTTTAAAGCAAGCATTAATATAAAAGGCAACTTTTTTTCATCATGTTACAATCCTTCATACTTGTCCTTAATAGTAAGCCTTGATGAGGGCAGGAACCACATTTTACTTATCTTTGAGTCTCCCACAGTGCCTTGGACATATAAAATTCTTAAGAAATATTTTTTTTGAATTAACTTTTTCAAGGATGCATTGAATCTGTACATTGACAGATAATTCACTTCTAAAATTCAGACATTTCTATTAAAATAATTCAACTTTTTTATTGATGTGCCATACTTATTTCAGAAAAAAAGTAATTTTTCTCAAGTCTCTAAAGAGACTCCACCTGAGCTAAAACCAACTTTCTGGGCAATAGATATACATGTTTTTTGACAGATACTGCACATCAGATTGAAGGCCTCTGGGAATTAGTTCTCAAAGAGAGGCAAGCAAGCTTAGAGAGAGATTTTTTAATTGTCTTCAGTTCCTTGAGGGGTGTCATAAAATTATTAAACATATTAATTTTAATATCAAAAATAAATATATGCCATTAAGCACTTTTAGGAGAGAGGAGGAATATGTTATAAAACCAATGCTTGAGTATTATAATTCTCACAATGTTAGAAATCATACTAAGAAGAAATAGGCAAGGCTTAAACACTCTGGTGTAGTTTTCTCATCTTAGAAACTGGAATAAGAACAAACTCCTAATTCATGGGAACATTCTGAGAATGATCATTATGAAGTTTTTTTTTTAGTATTTTATTAAGGTCTTACAAAGAAAACAAAATATTCTACATAGATAATGTACTTGTTTACAGCATATAAAAGAAATTGTCAAATAAAACTTAACTTTGAAAATAATCTGTAATCTCACTCCCAGAATCTAACCTGCATGTCAAAGCACTGAGATTTCTAAAACTACCTACCAAATTCTTACCTCCAGTTTGAGTCATTTTCTTAATGGCTGCCCTGGGAACTGTTTTAACATCTTATCTTTAAAAAATCTAGTTCAGGTTAATACCAGCCAATGTCAACAGTATATAAAATCTCTGTCCTTCCCCCTCTCCGTTAAGCTATTATTGTCATTCAGATTACCTCTTTATATGTGATAAACCCATCAACAGTTTTAGAATTATTGCTTTATGTAGCTCTCTTAAATCAACTAGGAGAAGAGTTACAAAGATACCTTTACACCACCTTTTATGTTTATCTATGTAGTTATGTTTACCAGTGCTCTCTATTTCTTTGTGTGCATTCAACTTACTATCTAGTGTCCTTTCATTTCAGCCTGAAGGACTCCTTTTAGTATTTCTTGAAGAGCAGATCTGTAGCAACAAATTCTCAGTTTCTATTTATCTGGGAGTATGCTAATTTTTCCTTCATTTATGTTGGATAGTTTTGCTAGATATAGGATTCTTGGTTGACAACCCATTTCTTTCAGCACTTAAATACCTCATCCCACTGCCCTTCTGGCCATCATGGTTTCTGATGATAAATCAGCTATTAATCTTATTGAGACTCCCTTGTCTGTGATATGTTCCTTACCTCTTGCTGCTTCTAAGATTCTCTTCGTTTTTGTCTTTCAACAATTTAACTATCATGCATCCAGGTGTGGATCCTTCTCAATTTATCCTACTTTAAGTTCATCTTACTTTGAGTTTGTTGAGTTTCTTGGATGTTGTAGATTAATGCTTTCATCAATTTGGGAAGTTTTCGGCCACTGTTCCTTCAAATACTCTTTCTGCTCCCCCACTTCTCATTCTGGGACTCCTATTATATGTATGTTGGTATATTTGATGGTGTCCCACAGGCCTCAGGGATCTGCTCATTTTTCTTCACCCTTTTTTCTTTTTGTTCCTCAGACAGTATAATCTCAATCTATCATCAAGTTTGCTGATTCTTAATTCTGCCAGCTCACATCTGCTGTTGAACCACTTTAGTAAATTTTTTACTTCAGTTATTAAAATTTTCAACTCCAGATTTTCCATTTGGTTCTTTTAAAACTAATTTCTATCTATTGATATTCTTTATTTGGCAAGACATTCACAACGTTCCTTTAATTGTTCAGGCATGATTTCCTTTGAATATAAGGTTTGTTGTTGCTGTTACTATTTGTTTGTTTGGAGACGTCCCTGGAAGAATTCTGTAAAGTCTGTATTCCCTGCCATATGTGGTCACTGGAAGTCTCTGCTCAGTTAGCTTAGAGGTCAGCTAATGATTGGACAGAGATTTTTCTAAAATGTCTTGAACCAATAGATCTTTCACCCCTTGCCAAGGGATCCCGTGTGTGTTGGGACATGCCTTCAATGCTCTGGCAGTTTACAACTCTGCCTTAGTCTTCATTTCCTACTTCTAAGGATTTTCAAGGTCAGCCAGAGGTGAGCAAACAGAGCCTCCTCAGATCTTTCCTGGGCATGCACCCAGCCCTGCACATGTGTATGGCCTTGTAGATACCCAGGAATATACTGGAGATTTTTAAAGCTCCCTATTCATCTCCAGATCCTTCTTTTCAGTTTCTTGACCAGCCCCTTCTTTGCCCCTCCTGGTATCACTACCTCAGGCAGATGCAATGTTAAACAATTGCCCCTAACTATTTTAAACAAATGTCCTGAGGATAAGACTTTTCCACTAAGCAAGGATGAGTCACATCAAGTTAAGACAAGCCTTGTGAATGAGGCCTTTTCATGGAGCTGCCAGACAGGTCAAACAGTTACAGTTCTATGGGGACAGGGATATTTGGGGAGGTTGACCCTTCCAGTGGCTACTGGTTTTCATAGCTACTGTGTTTGCAAGGTTGCTGGTTTCCTTATGGAACTGGGGAAAGGGAGGTAGGATTAGGACAAGTTGAAACACAATATTCACTGTTCTTACTGAAAATAGGCTGTTTTTAATGAATAAATAAATGCTCCTAAGGTTGTTAGAAGCCTTTGGTTAATTTCCAGAATTCCAAAGAAAGTTGATTTTGAAAATTTTTGCCAGTTTTCACGTTGCTTTTTTAGATGAGTAGATTTTCTGAGGTCCTTACTCCAATATTCCGAAATCCCTTCTTTGAGTTTGAAAATCTTTCTGGAACTGGTGTCTTCCAAAAAGACTGTAACCTTCAGCTCTTAAAACTGCCCAGGAAAACATGTGGGATCGCTGGTGATATCTACACATAAATTTCTAGGTTAAAGTATTCATGAACATCTATAAAATTTGAAGAGGGAAAATATGATCAACCTATATTTACATTCCATTTTACCTGTGCCGACTACAAGGAATTATATGTTTTTTGATAACAGACATGAAAAAAATGCATTTACTGTTATAAACACTTGGCTATATTTAAGTATTTTTAAAATATTGCTTCTTTTTAAAGATTCATATATTTTAATTTTACATAACAGAACATGAGAGACTATGACTTATCCAAGTCATGGTGGGACTGAAGGCATAGCATCTAATTCAATGCCTAGAGTCACAACAGATGAAAGGTTACTAAGAAAAGGTCTCAATGTATTTCCTAGATGAAAAGAGGAAGACAGTGATTACAAGCTCTAAATCTTGACTTTTATAAAGAATCATAAACACTTTAAAAACTCATTTTAATAGAACATTTACTATTTAATCACGTACAACTGACTATTCATTATCATGTTGCCAAACCAAATTACAAGTTATGAAAGAGCCTGAGAACAATGATAGCATTATCCTAACACTAAATTAGGAGATATCAAACATATTATAAGTGGTTCTTCATCTGGAGAGTTCTGAGGGTCCTGAATGAGTTTAGTTGCAGGTTCAATATGAAAAATGACCTGCTCATACCCTTGTGTGTACTGTATATGTTGCGGGGGCGTGGGGGCGGTGGCGTGGAGAATGAGAACTAACACATAAAGCTTTCCATATAACTTCCCTGCCCCTCAAATTAGCACCCAGAATTTGTACATGAGACTCTGGGTTTGGGGGTCATGCTGCAGGGCAGAGAGGCATGTTGCTGGAAAAAAAACTGTCGGGTATCACTGACTTAATGTTTAAAGCACAGTAAAAGTGATTACAAAGTCATTAAGCTCTCCTCTGACAAAAACAATTTAAATTGACCAAATCTTCAATATAGAGGAATTCACTCATAAAAATCAACAACGATAGTAGTCTCAGTGCTATTTACGATGCTATCATTCATTCATTCATAGTTTCACTATTCTAGTCTATACATATTTTTAAAACCCAGCATGAACATATGATAAAGGTATATAACATGATAAGTTCTCACTACTATGTATCTTTAGAATTCATGGACTTAGAATCTGCAATTTTAGGAATTTATGAGCATTACAGTCCTTGATTAAATAATTTTTCATTTCACTGACATTTATTAAATAATTTGAATCTTATGTACTCTAAGGCCAATAGGTGTGAATGAGTTGCTAAGTTAGTAAGTCTATCCTGTCATCCAACCCTGCGCTGGATGTTTTCTTTGCATTGTAAACTACGCAATAACTCAGGAAGTGATAAAAAATTGTTTTTGAAAATAAATGGCCCCCAAAATAAAGCAAATTTCTACTGCTGATGATTAATATAAGGAAATGCTTTAAGAGTCGTAAAGCAGTGTTGGTTCTTAGCCAGAAGATATTAATTTTGGATAAGTTAGAGACTAATGTGTTGAATTCAGCTTTGACTCAGATCTATGACATAAACAAGTCTGCCATAAAACATTTTATGAGGGAAATTACATGCTAAAATATTATTTTTGCTTTCAGGATAACTCATAATCCTTTGGGTCCGGCTTCTTCAAATCTGCTTCTCTTCATCTAAATTATATTAATGGGAGAACAGACACATCAAGAATTTCCATAAAAACAAACAAAGGTATTCCTTTGGTTCACCAAATGTAGGATATTCAGTGTGTTGGCTGACCCCCCCCACAAAATGCTTTCTTAGGCAACAGATTAAAAACTCCTGACTGCAGAAATACTAGGAAAGAAAGAAGCATTTATCTAAATATATGGGAACCTAGAGTTTAAAACAAAACAGTAGAAAAAAATAATAGTACCAAATAGCCTTCCAAGCATTCCAATCTTCTATAAGAATGGAATCATAGGTAAAAGATAAGCAGGTGATTAAAGCCTGTGCCATACCTCCTTGAGAACAATAAACACATGTTCTTACCCTCCTGCGTACAGCTACATGTAGCCAGGTCAGTCCCCAAATAACAAACAATATCAAAGAAATCCACAAAGATCTTATGATGTCAGTTTTACACATAGAGAAAAAGATACCCACTTTCAGGTGAAGCACAGGAAGGAGCACAATGGAACATCTCACTTATTCTCTGCTTTTAAACTGCCTGGAAAACCTAGAAATCTTTGAAATCTAGCACTGCCCTGAATTCAAAATCAGTCCAGTTAAACACTACTTATGTACTCCTTTAGATATGCAAATCCACTGTTTGAGAAAACTTGGAAGTCATAAATTCACAACTTCTTTACCACCATCACTCCACCACCTCCCCAAATTGGAAAACTAGCAGGACCAGTAAATAGCTTTCTAGATAATGCAAAGTGGTTAAACACTGCTAGGATTTAAGTGGTCAAAATTCTATACATTATGCAGTTGCTACCAAGCCTTCAGATATTCAAGACTACTGCTTTCAAAAATGATGAAGCTCCATAGAAAAATTATGTTGAGGAAGGGGAAGAGAAGGATCCTCCTGGATTTGTGCTTCAATTTTGGAGTGGGAGACAAAAGTATTCAAATAAATATAACAACAATTCTGAGAACAGGAAAGCACCAGTGGCCCTGCTGGGCTCGTGCAAGTTATTTAAGTTAATAAAGGGTTAATGAATGGTTATTATGGGATGGCAAATAATTATAACTCTTCATGAAAGTGAAAGAAAGCTTCAAGGCTAAAACGCTCCTCTTCTGTAAAAATTGCCCTGAATTTCTCTAGGTTGAACTGAAATAAACACACCAAAGGTTCTAAGAACAGCCCATTGGAGACAGGAACCAGGACCCTTTGGACCTACACCCATTGTTTCACTTTAAAACGGTATTTGCTTGTTCTCTTGCCACGGCCAAAATGGAAAACCACTGACTGTTTTTTCCTCGATTGTGCTCTACACTATGGAGGCCACTGCCCATTTAACGTGACTATTGTTTGACGCCTGTGAAAAATGAAATTGGCATCTAAGTGGTTCAACCCTGTATAAACAAAATTACCTCTCCTTCCCCTGGCGTGGGCATGCACCTTTGTTAATAAAGATTTTAAGCATACTGAGAGTGATCAGGGACCTTTGTGTGATCTGTCCTAAGAACCACTGGATTCCATTTGGCCTCCTACCTACTGTGTGGCAGGGGTCTATGATCACCTATATAGGCCAAAATCCATCTCTTCTCCAAAAAAGTTGATTCAAAAATATTTCACTACCCCTATTTTCTTTTAACATCTGGTATATCTTCACCTCACTGTAGTAATAGATAATTCAAGTTACAGATTATTCATAATTCAAGGCTATGACATCAGGGAGAGCTGGTCTACTTATAAACATAAACTGACTACATAGAGAACACTGTTCATAAGCATTGTGCTAGTGTTGTTTTTTACTTCCTGAGTATGCTGGCACAACGTTCATGCTTATGTGGCTAGAACCTGTCAGAGATCAGTCTCAGAGTTGCGAAAGAATTTCCTTATATTCCGAAACATATTCTAGAGAAAAAGTGGGTTACTAAAATAAAATTTTACAGTGATCACTGAAGAAGAATTTGGGGCTCTAAACTTATATCTTAATAAAATTAAAGACAAATTATCAACAAAAGACTGAGAATTTTGCTCTTTTGTCTTCAAAGAGCAATTGTTCAACAAAAAATAAAAGTATGCTGCTCTATTGTAATTCAGGAAACTATTTTAGAGTTTTGTTTCTAAATAATTCTATAAAACCTTTAAAGATTTTGCTTATATAGTTTGTGTCTTAAGAGTTGTAGCATTCTCGAATAGGGTATGTTAAGAACCATAAGGAGGGGCTTCCCTGGTGGCACAGTGGTTAAGAATCCACCTGCTAATGCAGGGGACATGGGTTCGAGTCCTGGTCTGGGAAGATCCCACATGCTGTGAAGCAACTAAACCTGTGCACCACAACTACTGAGCCTGCGCCCTAGAGCCCGCGAGCCACAACTACTGAGCCCGTGTGCCACAACTACTGAAGCCCGTGTGCCTAGAGCCCATGCTCTGCAATGAGAAGCCCGCACACTGAAGCGAAGAGTAGCCCCCACTCACCACAACTAGAGAAAGCCCACACGCAGCAACGAAGACCCGACGCAGCCAAAAAAAACTTTAAAAATTAAAAAAAAAGAACCCTAAGGAATACACCCACTAATCTAAAGCTAATTTAATAAATAACATCATTCAATAATTAGTACACAATTCTCCTATAATTATTATAATTCCCAGTACGTACCTTATGTGGGTTACATTTGCAACATCCAAGTAAAATTTCTTCATTAACTTATGGAGGAAAAAAGTGGCTTAAAGCCATTTAATTCTATAATAATTAGGGTGGTTTATTTTTTCAATTACATAATCTTTGCAGCTATTCAATTTTCCCAGCTTTATGTTTGAGATGCTGAAGTTTAGAAGAAAAAAAAAAGAACACTGAACATAGAAGGCACTCAGGCAAAGGGTGATAAAACCAATGTTAATCTAACTGACTTATGCTGAATGTCTATTGATGAATGAAAGTACTTTGTCTACACAGCAGACTCCTACTTGTGTTATTTCCCAGTCTCTTGTCCAGGCTTCATGACATTCGTGACATTAAAGAACCTGCTGAGGCATAATTAACTGGACAAAAGGGAAACTTTACCAAGACAGAGGCAATTCACAAGCCATTAACAGTTAAAAATTGTCAACTGGCAGACTTTCATTTCCCAATGCCTGAATTACAGCAACAGTCTCGTGATGGATCCCCTTTCTTGCTAGGATCTCCCCCACTTCAAACTACCTTTGTGGTGCCCATTGACTACTGTCTAATGCTCATTCTGACCTCTGTATCTTTAAGTTGTTTCCCTGTCTAGAATGCTTGATCTATCTATGAAAAAGGCCTACCCAGCCCGAATCCTACTTTGTCCACGAAGCCCTCCTATATAACCCCAGCCCACATTAGTCTTTGTCCAAACTCCTACAGACCTCATTGTCTCCACCACTCACTTGGCCATTAAGTCATATGTGACCTCATTACTTGTTTCCTGAATCTTGTCTCCTCAATATGACTGCAAGGTTTTTTAAAGGCAGGAAGCATGGCTTATGTCTATTTTATAGATCACTCACCTGCACCCAAAAAGGAGCCTACCACAGTGTTCTGCCCACAACAGTTATATCACTTGTTGAACTGAAATATCAGAAATAACCATAATATGAAGAGCAGTACTAGCTTAGAATAAGAGATAGGTTTCGAGGTAAAACACACTGACTTAAGATAATGCTGGCAAAGAAATCCTGAAGCTTGAACAAATATTCATTTTTAAATGTCTATAAGCAAAGGGATAATCATGGTGGAATTTCTATTTTCTCCTTTAGAAGTGCAGAGGCATCTCTAAATGGAAGAAGTTAGAAACTGCTCCAAAATTCAAATTAATGCATTACAATTCAGTGCTATTACTTAAAAATGTCTGCACCTCTGCTAATGATAAAGAACCTCATACTGGTTGTGTAGACAACAGGGCAAATAAACGACTTTCAAGACCCATGACTTTACCATACCTATTATTTCACAGATGCCACTACCACATTTAGATGTGAGCTCTCCATTAGAAACAAATATGTACACTATAAGAAGCAATTTCAAAAAGTGCTTAACCAGTTTATACGCACACATATGGACTGAAAGGCCTTACTTATAATATCCCATGAGGCAAGGCGTCTTCCAATTTTCCACCTCTCTAGAAAACACATTTTCTCAGAAATATCAGGATTAACTGTCAAAACTAATGTTCTCCTTTAACGCTTTGGTCCCTCCTTCCACCTTTAAAAGTGGGTGAACAAGGGCCAAGCTCTGACCTGTCAAAGATGTTTCCTTATATTATTATTGGCAAATTCGTTAGAAAGCCCTAAAGAACAGAGGATGAGATAACGACCTAAAAGGAAAGCTAGAAAATCAATCTCTGTTCAAATACAGGTAGTTGGTATTAAGTCTACTAACAAAGCAAATGATAAATGCCAGGTCAAATACTAACTGAAATGCTACTAGTTTGAAATGTTTTTTTTAAAAATGGTTGTTTCTGCCTCTAATGCCTTTAATCTAGTTTATTCATCATTTTCAGTAAGTTTGGAAAAATAATACCTCAAAGCCTAAATTAGGCTCTCCTGTAAGAGGGGGAAGGGTAAGCTGGGACGAATTGGGAATAGGCTTCATGCATCTCTAATGTGGATTGGTAAGATCTTTAAAAGATTCTCAACATTCCTATGAAAACGTACTTGCTTGAGGTAGAGCCACTATTACGTACCTTTAAAAAGTAAGCTAAACATGGTGCTTATAGTTAACAGTACTGTACTCTTACAAAATGTGTTAACAGGTTCAATAGCATGTTATGTGTTTTTTACCGCAATAAAAATAAACTTGCTAAAATCAGTATACATCTATATGATTGAAGAGAAATTCATTAACCAAAAATAGCTGATACCCCAGTTACCTCTGAGAGTGTAATTTGCAAATTAAATCGACCATAGTGGGTCCTGTTAAGAGACACTGGAGATAAGGTACAGAAGAGCCGAGTATACTCAGTAGGATGCCTTCCTATGACTGCATTCTGCAATCAGACATTACACATCTGGCTCTCTCCTTTCATAGTATCTGTTCCATAATCTTTGTGATGGAGAATAACTATGAGCAGCAAGCTATGTAAAAGAAATATCATACATCTAAGGAGAGGCTATTAATACCTAGATACACAGGCCTAAAAATAAGACACATCTGAATACCTGAGGATTTAGAACTATGTTCAAGGATAAATCAAGAAAAAAAAGGATAATGACCAGAGAGTGGCTACATTCATCCGTTTGGACTATACTTAAGCTACTTGTCCCACGGCTCCCAAACTTACCCAGAGGCCTCATTCTGAGGACACGATGTGAATGGTTTTCAACATGGTCTCTAGGAAGCACTCGGGGGACCCCTACGCAAGTCCTCTTATGTTATTAAACTTCATGCTGTGCATCTGTTGCTGATAGGAATCATTTCTTTTTAACCAGAGTGCCATGACTCTTGGTCCTAAAGGAGGGACACCTAGGTTTGTATCATGTAAAATACACCTCTTGGCAGCAGTCCCGCTCCAGACTCCACACTTGGTCTCTTTATCTGCCCTGAATCCAGGCATCACCTCACTTGACAACAATCTCATTTTTCTCCTTCCCTGATTCCCACGTGCCCCCTACTCCTGCCTCCAGCCCTGTGTGACTCTCTGTCTCCACATAGCCATGCTTTCTGTGTGGAAGGGTGGATTTCTGCAAAACAACTTGCCAAACAGGGCAATGGTTAGAGGACTTCGTAGAGTAAAATACACCACAAACCACCTATCACCTCATTTGTGTCAGAGAAATAGAGGCAGTGTCATTCCCATTTGTTCTTGTGGGTGTTTTTTTAAATTGACAAGGGTGTGGGGTAGATGGATCCAGGAAATGAACAAACATTTTCAACCACTGACTGCCTAGCCCCCTACTTCTACCATCAAAGAGCTATTCCACAAAATCAAGTACCTGGCCAACCTACTGGCAAGTTTTTTGTTTCTAATGCAAACAAAGCGTGGGAGTTTGTTTGTTTTAATCATGGGGAACTTCATGAAATGCATGGAGAGCAATACTCTAACACAGAAAAAAGGCCAGAAGACTTCATGAGATTCTTCTTTAGTGAATAAATCACCAACACTGTCTTCCACTTACCACCTTAAAAAAAAGTGAAAAGAGCACCCAGCATCTAAACACTTACCTCACTGTTGTTCAAAATCAGGATACAGAGGGTATCTGCCTTACTACAATGAGGTTTGTACTGAGGTCCAAGTTGTACCAGAGATGTAACTTATTTGCACCCAAACCACCTATACCTAACCATGTGGTCTTTAGTCTACATAAGCAACACTACTGTCACAGAGAAGAAGCACACCAACGTGACTAGCACACGAGCATTTCTTTGAGGCAGACACAGTGCTGTGGCTGTTAGGCTGACAGCACCAAAACCGATTTTTCACAGATCCCATACTGTGAGAATGACTCAAAGATCCACCAGTGCCTGAAGCAAAGCAGAGAATCTGGTGTCACCACCTTGCAGCAATCCAAGATCTCACCATAAGATTTGTTACTAGAATTGTGTGTCATATGCTTACAGAAAGTATATGGAATGGCAAGGCGAGCTACATAGGCAGTTAAGTCAGTCTCACTACTTTCCATTACTAGAGAGCTGGTCAGCATCTTCTGGCAGGATATTGCATAATACAGTCAACTGTGCTCTCCCAGCATTGCATGTGGCTTTGGGTCACAGTGTGGATTATCTGTAAAATGAAACAGGGGAAAGGCAAGAATCATCAAGACTATCACAGACCTTATTTTAAAAACTAATATTAGCAGGCCTGGACTCAAGCAGAACTTTTCACATTTGCCTATCCACTGAAGACTGCAAAGATCACAAAGCAATATGGCTAATCCTGTCCACTGATAACATCTCTCTTTCACTGCTGAGCAAAGCTGCAAAACAGATCCAGCTTGATTCTTTATTTTCTAAGCTTGAGGACATAGGACCCAGAATCTAGTACCAGACAGTACTTTCAGTCCTTCACAAATTTCCTTTAATCCAAGGCCTGAAACTATTGGTTAGCCAAAAAGTTTGTTCGGGTTTTTCTGTACGATCATACGGAAAAACCTGAACGAACTTTTTGGCCAACCCAATACAAGTTTCTGAGATGGTCCTCCACGAGGCTCTATTTTGTTGACAACTGTGCTGTGATAAACACATAAGGAAATATAAGAGTCACTGAGTGCTTGCCTTCAAAGTCATAAGCCTGAAGACTGAGAAAATGTATAAACCTACATTAGGGAAACCCAACATTCTGTCAGGTATTTTTACTAGCAAGACAAAGCTTAAAACTATCACTGATCTCTACCCATTTCGGCAGTTCAAAGTCACGACTGGGGAGACCGGGAGGCTGAAGAGATCCCAAGAGACCAACCAAACCAAATCATCACAATAGCTCTTTGCTGCTCTGTGGTTCTGTTAATTTAAAAAGAAATGACATTTGCTAACTGCCAACACTTGAAATATACATATTAAGAAATCTGATTTCACGTGACCAACTATTTGTTTCGTCCCATCCCCTCCCCCACCATGTTTTTAACTGACACCAGCATCCTCCTGGTTCCTCAGACTTACAAACTCTGAATTATGTTCAAAGCCTCACTTGCCCCAGCAATGGGAATTTCGTAGATTTTTTTTTTCTGCAATGCCTCTTTACTCACATGCAATCACCTGATTTCAGATCCTCATCCAAGAGCTCTCTCAGCTATCTTTATACGTGATCCAAATTCGATCAAACCAACATGTCTTCTCCTTTCTCTCAAATTAGGTAACAGTTGGGAATAGGTGAAAGGTGGGCGGGGTAGGTTCTTACACTTGGGATCAAATTTCATCGCCGTTCCAACAGAGCTGTTGAACAAACTTTTCCTGAGCACAAGAATAGCTAGGCACAGAGCCAAGAAAAGAAGAGGCAATGATGGAAACCAAAAAACAGGTGAGCTGCAATCTTTCCACTCCTACACAAAACCTGGTCCTAGAGTGCGAGTCTCTGCATACACTGACAACTTCTTCCACTTCTTGATTTTTCCACATTCCTTTATTCACAAACTCTGTCCCTGGGGCGCATTCCCTACTTCTGCAACGCCAGTTTTCCTCCTGCCCTCATCACCTTAAGCCTCGCTGGGCTCCCCTACCTTGAGACTCTTCTCCTTCCAATTCATCCTACATTCTGGAGGACTCGTTTGCAAATTCTGTTCCCTTCCTAACATGGGAAACTATAATCAGATCCAATATTTCTTATCCAGCATTCCCAGAGGGTTCCCAGGACAAAAGGCTACTTTCCATTTCCTTGAAGTTTTATGATCTTAGAGACCAGAGAAAGGGGATTGGTATGGCGAATGCTGAGTGTGCAAGTTGCTGACTGAAGACAGCTGCTGGGAATCCCCAAGTGCTCTGGCAAGGGGTGTGGTGGTGACAGCAACTGGTTTGAGAACAACCAAGTAAGACTTCCAGATCTACTGGTCATACCCACTCTTACCAATAGTCTCTGTACTTCTGCCATTTAAAACGTTGGCTCAAAAGTTGTCCTCTCCCAAAAGCATTCTTCCTGACCACTCCTTTACCCCACGTCATTACCATCCTTAGGTACAACATTTTTCATGTATCTAATTCACCTGTAATCATGTACACATTGCTCTGTAAGCATTTTAAGAAACTCTGATATCTGTATCATATCTTGAACAAGACTGTGAGTTCTGTGAGGATAGAACTATTTCTTCTATTTCTCTAGTTTCCATCCACGGAACTCAGCATAATGTATATGCTAAACAAACAAACAAACAAAAAAAAAACGGGTTCTTTCCCCAGTGACATATAATTTCCACTCAGCTACCCAACACTAACATTTTTTAAGGTTGAGCAAGTTTGAAAGTATGATACATTAAAAGCTGTAGAAAATACACCCACACTTGATAGAAAAGATGCCACTTACAGTTGGACCAAACATAAAATACGCCCCGCCCAACCAGCTATATTACTGCCCCATACTTTTTCCTATGGGCGCTTTTCTTTCTACTACATAAGCTTGTGGCTCATTTTTGCTCTTAGCAACACTAACTACAGAAGCTCAACTCTAAATAAGTTTACTGTTGGGAATCTACTCTTCCCACCTACACAACCACTGGCTTCCCACACTGTTTCCAGTGTCCTGTGAGCGACTGCCCAATTACTGATTGTGGAAAGACAGCTTACACACTGAAGGTCCATTCTTGGCAGCCCCTGGGTTTTACTGCTGGTCCTCACTCACTTAGTTTAATTGATTCAGAACAGTATCAAAAAGAGACATTATTACACAAGTTGGGGGAAAAAAAGACTATTTAAGAAAATTTAAATGCAAAAGCCCTGGTCATTGTGCTGCTTTAAAACAGGCAAGCATGTGTGACATGGAGAGAACAGAAAAATGCCTATTGAAATAGGGAACTTTGACTAATCTCATTGCACAAGTTTTAGTGTTTCACACATATACATTCTCAAAAAGATGGTCTGTTAATGAGAAGCACAACTGACTTCAAAATTATAATAAATTGCCCTAATAGGGTATAGTGTTTTAACACAAATACAATTGCAAAAAGTGTACGGTCTTTTAAAGACAACAATGTGAATGTTAGTATGTTTCTGAGAAACACATACTAGAAAAAAGCAACTTATGCATGGGCTAACAGAGCATTTTTCTTTTTCTCAGTAGTGGTCCTTCTTCCCACTGGACTGAGAGATCCCAGCAGAAGTTCCTTCTTGGTTGCTACCCACTAACTGGGACCTGAACACAGCACAAACACAATACATAAGCAAGAAAAATCATGAGCTAGATTATCACTCCCTTTGGCCACATGGGGGAGAAGGTAAAATAAGCAACGAGTTTTCCTTTGTAACTAAATATACCTTGCCCTACGTACACCTTTATGCATGGATATAAAATAATTTTGTAATTTATATTTCTACATCCTACCATTTCAGTCACTGATGGTTTTTACAGCATAAATGACAACTGGGGGCATGCCTGCTTTCTTTTCTATCAGTAAGATAGGACACCGGATTGTCTTCCAATGGAAATCAACACTGTTGAAAAACAACCCATATAATACATCCAAAAATGCTCAACAATTTTTCAGACAATTTTTTTTAAAAAAGAAGAACTATACATTATGACCATTACGCTAGCATGGATAAGGAAATCTGTAATGGCTTAGTAGCATCATCTGCAAGAAACACATACACCTTCTGGCCATTCTGGTCAGTCTTCATCCAAAAAAGACATAATAGAAATATAATAGTTTGTGTTTAAAATGCTGATTTAATATCACTTTGACCTGAGCTGCATTATCAAATCATCTTTTTTACTAACATGCGATAGGATTGTTACTGTTCTGGTGAAACAAAGTGCCTACCTCTCACCTCCCTAGAGCAACCCAATTCCTCCCAAGCACACAGAAAAACAGTAATTTGACTACTGCGACAAGAAAAAGGTAATTGTTCAAACACCTGATCACAGTCTCTCAAAATCTGCATGTCCAGGAGTGGATTTTTTAAAAATACATTTTGCTCACTGCAGTGGAAAAACCACACTTATTGATGTTTAATAGTAAAACATATTTTATGTGCCATGGTCTATACAGAATGTAGTACTGCATTAACTTCAAAGGTGGTAAGAAGATTAAAATTAAATGTTCATGGGATGTGACATGCAACACAGCATTAAAGATATAAAGACTGAACAATCCCAGTCCCTTAGCAGGATCCTTTTATATTTCTTTGTTAATGAGGGAAATTCTTAAAATGCAATCTAGCAAGCGTAAGTATAAGTAAAAGCTTTCAAAATCTCATCACATGTTATTTAAGCGAACTAATCATCAAAGCATTTTTTATGGGAACAGAGGGGGACTTGACTTACTAAAATCAATACAACTCACTTAAAGATATACTTGAGCTGCTTTTAATGCCTAAAATGTGCCCCCCACATTTAACAATTTCTGAAAAAAGACCTAAAATTGTACCACAGGTTTCCAGGTGAGGGTTTCCTCCCTGCCAACCCCACCTCGGACGGAAACCAAACCAAGAACCTCAGACTCTTATGATGATCTTGGCAGCCTTCAATCTCCCTGGTGCTAAGTTAGAAAGACCACGATAAAATATACTAACACGGAAGCAGGAAGTTTTATATTGGAAACGGACAGTGAAAACTGCCCTTCCCTTACAGTTGCTCAACTACTTTATTCAGGTCTTCACCACTCTCTAACCCAGTGGGTCTCAACTTGTGGTCCTGGGAACTGTAGCAGCAGCATCACCAGGGAGCTTGTTAGAAATGCAAATTTACAGCCCCACCCCAGACCGACTGAATCAGAAACTCTGGGAATGGGGCCCAGCAATTTGTGTTTTAACAAGCACTACAGGAGCTTAGGATGTACCCTAAAGTTCGAGAACCACTGCTCCGCAAACTTTAATGTGCATAAGAATCACCTGGGGAGCTTGTTAAACTGCAGATTCAAATTCAGCAGGTCTGAGGTGGGGGCTGTGAACCTACATTTCAAACAAGTTCCCATGTGATGTCTTCTGCAGACCACACTGCAAGTGTTTCCCAAACTAGCTGTTTACCAAAAATCACCCAGGGTGCTCATAAAATCCGAGTACCTAGGAACCACCCCAGACCAAATTAATCAGAATCTCAGGAGAAAGGCCTAGTCGAATACAACCACTGGTCCTCCTCCTCAGCTGCATGTTAAAATCACCTGGAGAGCTTTTAATAATCCTGACGCCCAGGCCCCATCCAAGACCAATTAAGTCAGAATCTCTGGGGTTGGGACCCTGGCGTCCATATTTTTAATAATTCTTCAGTGATTCGAATGTGCAGGTTGAGAGCGACGGTTCTGGAGTCTAACTGGCTCGACACCTGGCACAGTGGATCCCTTTATGGTAGCAAATGGTTTCCTATAATGTGGCTGTGTTCCCATCTATTCAATATAAATCTAAGAGCTCTGACTTTGAAAAGTAAAATGCACCTAAAGTCATTTTTTTAAATCATGTCTTGAATCTTAGTTCTGTGGGCAAATGTGGCTGTGCAACTGAGACCAAGGATTCAGTAATTCATTCCTCACTGTGAACACAAATGTTACCTGTCTTCCATTAAACAGATTTCCACTGTCCTCCCAAGTTCCAGCTACTGCTACCTCTTCGCAATGAGGTAGGTACTCCAAGAAACAGCAGCAACAGTGAAGAATTTGTATCCACACAGCCTTTTCCTATAGTGACATCCTCCCCGCCAAACCTGAAACAGATAGATCACTGGAAATCTCTAATAACCTTCCAGAGTGGAAGGGTCACTAATGAAGCTGGAACTTCTAAGCCTATAAAAGGCAGATTTCACCAGTGACAGACATTTTGACAGAAAGGTCCTGGGAAGGGATAAAAACGGTGTGCTTTCCCACAGGAGAATGTGCCACTGTCGAAAGCACGTCTTCTGGTGGACAGAGTCAGGACCTGAAACAGCACTGCTCTTGACACCATGATCCTAATAACTCTGAGGGAAAAAAAAAGAAAAGCAATGTGCCTATTTCTGTCTTATGGCCCCCCAGCACCAAGCCACACTAAGAAGTACACAATGCTATTAAATATGTAAAACAGAAAGAAAATGGGTTCTGGTTACTAAGGCACTGTCAAGTGATTATAGTTATTTCACTTCCATAATCAAACACTGCTTTTAAGAAACTTTCCTGAGTTTTTCCACCGTCCACCTCAAAAATGACTTTAAGATAAATGAAAATAAGATGCAGTCCTCTTTCCACTTAAGTGAACTTTCATTCTCCCCTTGGTCATGTTCAGTGGCTCTTCTAAATTCATTGTTTGGTAGAATACATGACACAGCCAAGGCCTGCTAAATAATAGTTATTATTCTTCCAGCATCATTTCAACATATCCACAGTGGTCAAAAGGGTGCCTTATTTTTTCTGTTTAATTCCATGAAAAAGAAATCCAGTGGGTGGACTATTAGAGGAGAATCAATACCTAAATACGTGTGCAAAGTAGCCCCTGTTAAATGACATTTTCAAAAGCATTTTCTGTATGAGCTGGTCAAGCTCACTTTCCTTTTAAAATTCTTGTTACAGTCATTCAGTTAACCCAAACTCACTTTAAAATGTGTGAAAATAGCACCTCCTGAAAGTGTGTTCGCATATGCTTTGGAGCAATGGAGCGTGAATAGTAAAACAGCCTTTGCCAAACTCATATAACTAAACAGGAGTGAATTTTTGCAGTCCCATGACTTTGCTGAGCCAACCTATGTATCATCCCCAGACTGGCTTTAATACATCATAGACATCCAAGAGAAGGCAGAAAAGTCACAAATAAGTGACTCAACCTAATAAATATTTCATAGATTTTTTTTAACATGGCAGTCTTTTTCAAAATGAATTCTACTTCTTAACCAAAAACTAAATTGGCTAAGTACAGGTGTGGGTTTAGGATTTAAGCTTCTAGAATTAAAACTATGAAATTTATCAAGATATTTAATTTATTTGACAAAGTATCAGTCTCTATGCTCTTTCATGCATTTCTTATGAACCAATCCCCAAAGAGGAACCAAGTCTGAAAGAAAAAGCACAGACCACAGAAGAGTGGCAAAAATACAAAATTAAATACATTTCAAGCATCAAAGCCAAAGAAAACAAACGAAGCAAATTTATAATTTCCAGGACACTTTATTGTAATTTCCACTTTACATATTAATTGAATATTTTTAGTCTAGGCAGAAGTGTTTATACGTATCCAGTCGCAGTCTAATCCCCTAATCTCACAAAATGAAAAGAAGCAGTTTAAAAAGAACATCAATTCAGGTATTTATGATATGGGGACAAGGGGCACTTGTCTTAGCTAGAAAAGGGGTTGCTGCTTTTCAGTATAAGTTTCACTGAAATTTTTCTCTATTATTTTTCTTGATGCTAAGTACTCATAATAAAAACAATCACCCTCTTTGTCATTCTGTCCTTCCTTGGGCTTTACATTCCGTCTAGCATTTAACTCAAAAAGTCAGTTTATACTCAGTTTACACATTAAAAAAACAACATATGCCCCATCTCCCACACATCCAAGTGGACAGGGACTAGAATTAACCTGGCTTTTAGCTGTAACAGTGTTATTTTAAATAATTTCAACCACACACTTGAAGGGTAAAATAACTAAAAGTACAAAACCGAAGGAAACCGTAAACATTCCTACACACTTACTGTTCAACTAGTTCTCGAATTGTCGAGCCTAACATGGGTTTCTTAAAAGTGAAATCGACACAAAAGCGAATGTACGCTTAATGTACAAACTGACAGTGGCTCTATGGGGACAGCTCTCTTTGAATGAGCTCTTACCCAGACGGTGGAATGAAAAAAAAAAAAAAAAAGTCTCACTCTTTAAATGTGAGAGAGCCGGCGGTGCGCTTCACTAGAAACACATTTTAATGGGTATGTTCGGATAAAAATAGGTACTAAGGGAAAATGTGTTTTGAAAAAACCTCCTCCCTCCTCAGGACACGAGGAAACCCGAAAGAAAAAGATGGGTAAACTTCATTGGCTCCGGAGCTAAGTTCCATCACTAGCAGAACAGAAGTTGGATAGTTGCTATTTTTCACGCTGCAATGGAAGAGTAACTCTCCATGTGCAAGGTACGCGGGGCGGGAATACCGGCGGGGCTTTCACAGGGGGTCAAGGAAACCCAAGCCAGGAGAAGTCAACATCGTGAGGGAACCAGAGCTCCCAAACCCCGGGCGAATGAGACGCAGGGTGGCGAAGGAGAGGAGAGGGTCAAAACTCCTCGAAGTTATCTCAAAGAGAAAGTGAACACCTCTGGGAACCAGCGCGCCATCTCTCGCAGCAGCACCCCGCTCCAAGTGTGAGGCGCTTGCCTCCGAGGGCAGAAAGCGCGGGGTGCCCTTACTCAGAGCGAGCGGCTCCGGGGACCCGGGGCAGCGAGAGGGGCAGGGGCAGCGGCCGGCGGGGAGGCTGACTCGTACTTTGCCTCAACTCTGAGCCTCATCCCGAGCGCAAGGGAGAGGGCGGCGGTGGGCACGGTACTCACTAGGGCTCGTTGGTGAACCGGGGGGTCCGGGGCTGCTGGTATCCGTACAGGTGACAGTAGAGCACATCGAAGCAAAAGCAGCACATCTCCGCTGACACCACCATCTTCCGGGAGCCGGGCGATGAGGACGAGGCGGCGGACGGCAAGGAGGGCGAGGGTGAGGTGGCGGCGGCCGGGGGAGAAAGTAGGGTGCCCACTCCGCAGCTCGGAGGGGGCGACAGGGAGATTCCCCCGCCGCCGCCGCCGCCGCCGCAGCCCTGGGGGGGAGAGAGGGTACAGCCGCTGCCGCTACCTCCTCCGGCTAGACCTCCTAGACCGTTGAGCCGCGTACCGGCGCCTCCTAGTCCCAGCTCCCCGGCTCGGCACTGGCTCTCTCCGCTGCAGTGGGAGGAGGAGGAGGCGCCACCACCGCCACCCGAGCCAGAGGGGGGCGAACTGGACAGTTTCTGCTTCTTCACCCCGCAGCAACCCGCCGCCATCTTGGAACAGTCTCCCCCACGCAGCGCTTCCGACCCATAAGTGAGGCGAGCTGGCGGCGGGGGCGAGCACGCTGCGGCCCCGGCCGCCGGGGGCGCGCCTGGGGCTCGCGGGCCACGCGCGCGCGCGCCGCTACCTGACCCGGACGCCCGGCCACGCGGCCAGCCCTCGCGCGCCCCCGCCCCGGCGCGCGCCCCGCGATTTCGCGGCTCGGCACCTCACGCCTGTCCCGCCGGCCTCGCGCCTCCTCCTCCGAGCCGAGCCTCAGCCTCCCGCCCCGCGGCTCTCAGAGGATGAAAGACGCGAAGCCCAGTAGGAAGGAAGGAGAAGGAAAGAAGAAGAAAGCGGAGAGTGGGAGCAAAGGGAAGAGGTGGGCACGCCCCGGGTCAGAGGAGGGAAAGGGAAACTAGTGGGAGGGGAGGGGGGAGAAAGAAGAAAGTCCGAAGTGTCCAAGTCTCAAAGCCCAGCTCGATGACGGGCGCTGCACATAGTGTTAGTGACACTTGAGCTGAGTTACGTGGAACCTGAGCCACCGGCCTCAAATACGCTGGGTTCTGAACTGCCAGAGTGTGAGCAAGCAGGTGCTCAGAGCTCCACACCTGAGATCGCCCCTCTAAAGTCTGTACAAATCAGTCGGGGAAATGGCCACACTGCAGTGGCTCAATCTGAGCACGCACCAGAAGTTTTCCAAGATTATGGTAAAAGAGCAATACTCTTTCCATTCCTTATCAACAAATATTGAAGCCCGATTGAATCTATATATCCTCTGTTTGTTCCTCAACTTCCCCTCCTAGCCCCGTGAAGACGTTTAAAAGCAAAAAATAAAGTCCTAACCAACACCTCACTGGTTCACAGATGTTAATTGTGCTCTGGAACTTGCGGCGGTGGGTAATTGGGAGAAGGGGCTGGCTTGGGAACAAAGCAAATTAGAAATATATCTGTAGTCAGCATAGATCTTACAGGTAAATAGGGCAGGTAGTATACTTAGTCACAAGTTGAAAGATTTTGTTTAGGCATACAATTAGATAGTCATTAGTATTCATTTTTAAAATTTCTCAAAGAATGCTTGGATGGATGAGGTAGATGATTGAGTCAGTCCCATTCTGGGCACCCGAGACAATCATCAAATGTAAAAATTCATAGAAATGAGCCTGATAGAAACAGAAAGTGTAAGTTTTTTCGCATCGTGTCCACACCATGCCAAAACATCTAGACAAAGTGAGGTATCTATCTGCATACTTGGAGACATCAGAGGATTGATCAGATTTGTCACCTTTGAGCTAAAATATGTGGGATCTTGCAAATAGGTGAGGGCTGTTCATTCCACTTGGGGGAAAAATAAGTTTATTCATTCAACAAATATTGAGCCTCTGTGCCATAGTACGTGCATGACACTGGACTTATGTTAAAATCCAGGAAGTACACTTCCCACTCTCAAAGAGTTTATGAATTAAGTCAGATCTGTGTACCTACTCAGATAAATAGCTACTATTCATTGAGCACTTTTTGGGTTCTTAGTACCATGCCTCATCTTACCCCATAACCCTTCAAATAATATGTTATGTCATTTGATCCTCACAGTAACCCTCTGAAGTTGCTCATTTACAGATGAGGAAATTGAACCTCAGTAGTAACTTGCCCAACATGACACACCTAGAAAGTGATGGAGTCAGGATTTGAACGCAGGCATGTCTGACTCCAAAAACCATGCCATTGTGCTACACTGCCTCTCAATACCAGTGTATGATAGAAAGCTAGAGGTGGATAAAAGATGGTGGCATTAAGCTACAGCAGGTGGAACAGAGGTTAAATAAAAATAAGAACTTAGTTTTTATGGAAAGATTGAGAAACACTGAAATATGTTACCAAGGAAAGATGAAGACTCTCCTTAAAGAGAGATTTTATGAAATAGACAGATCAATTGTCTAGGATGGTTAGCTACAACCCGAAGACAAAAGAGATGGTTTAACTAGTTTGTGATATGTGATCACATCCTCTCAAACCTCATCATCGCTGTTAGAACTATCGTCCTGTTTGAGGCAAAATAACAACTTATTGTCAACCACTAGTGTAGTTTTGAAAAATGCATTAATTTGTTTGTCTGTGTTGCAGAAGAGAAGGCATATTGGTGTTTTTAAAATGCTCCACAACAACCAGTACACTGTTAGGGTGTTTTGTTTTGTTTTGTACTTTATCCTTAACTGTCAGAGCCCACCTTTTAATTTGTTTGAAACTAGGTCAAATACAATATCAGACAATAGGTACCAATTTATTCACCACTCCACTAAGAAGTGGTCACTTCTAGAGTAGAAAAGCAGTGCCATTTAATGACATCACACAACAGTTTAGCACAGGAAGCAAAGTAGGATACCATGGATGGCTGCTTCTGCTAGGGGAATTCAGGAAAGCAGAATGTAATCTCCCGATTTAGAATTTGGCCAGTAGACAAGAGTCTAACGCCCCTACTCTTGTGAAAATAGCAAGGAATCTTTAATAAGCACAAGTAGTCATGTCCTTAGTTCTGCATTTTATCTAAAAGACAAAACACTATCATGGCTATAGTACCAGGCTAGGGGACTGAAGCAATGGGAAACCCTAAGACAAGGACATCCCAGTTGAATTACAAAAATAGCTTTTCCCCGAAGGATTTAAAATTCCAATTACAAACCCCACAAGCATAAAGGAAATAGACAAACCCAAACATGATCATTGCAGAAAAGACATCATTATTTGACCACTAAGCATTACTATCTGAAGTACTTTGTTGAATTGGCTGGCTAAAAGGGGGAAAAACACTCTAACTTTTTTCTCTGTGCTAACTTCTTCTGAGCCTGGCTCATCTCCCATACTAACCTTCAGCCTCAAGATGCTTTGCAAATCCCTTGGCAAGCAGTGGTGGTGGTAGTAATGCCTCCTTTTAGCCTTTGAGGAAATACCTCTCCTGGTCTTGTTTTCTTGCAAAGTCACCACCATAGAAATAAACATATTTCATTCAAACATAAATAAAATCCAAAGATCAAATTCTGTGGGAAAAAAAAAACTTTTTTTTACATCTCAGCAAAGTGCACACTGGATGGGGAAACTGACCTTGCTCAGGATTCTCTTGACTTGAAGTGTAAAGGTCAAAGTATGATAAAGCAAATGTGTTTCTACCCGCTGCTGATACTGGAGTGATAATATTCTCCAGAGGAAACGTTAAGGTGCCTTCTGCTTTTTGTAACTGACTGTCAAGCTGGGAGCTAAAGATTCCACCTTTCTTTTAAATAAAAAAAAGTAAATAGGCCATAGTCTCTTTGTCGACAAAGCACATTCAAACTGTAAGCATTTCTGCTTCTGCATCTGCCTCTAAATTGCCGTTAAGTAACTCTTGTCAAATGTTTTGTTATACAACTGTGAAAAGCTAACACACATTATTTACTATGTGGTAAAACTGGGAATTGAATTAAACCCAATAGATCCTGATTATTTTTCCATTACCTCAATTTATTCTCATGCTTACAATATAGTTATTTTTCATTTCAGAAAAAGAATAATTGTAATTCGATGAGTAGTGAACACTTTTATGTTGCAAAATTATTTTCTTAGGTTTCTGGCAGTGTGGGTGAGAAGAGGAGCATTCACATAGTTCAATGAAAAAAACTTCCATTTATGCCCAAACAAGTGTTATTTTTATCCTCTGTCATCAAACTTTCTCAACTGTCATCCTTGAACAACTGCAGAATGTAATATTATTAGCTACCACTTTGATCTAACCTTGTACACATATGACACATGGTTCTGGTGGCGGAGGTGGTGATCAGATCCCTTTTATACTTGAATGAATATGTGAATAAATACTGAAATTCTTTACCTACTTTTCAATTCAAATGGATAAATCAGCTTTTGTTTTCTTGATTACAAATCAGCTCCTTCCCTCCTGAAACCTGTTTTTAATGAACACATTAATGAGACGAAGGACCATGGTCTACTTTTGACTGTTTTCTAAATAGTTGTTTCATTTATATCTTCTATTGTCAACTGGAATGCAAGCTAATTGAATGTTGCTTTGCTACCTATTTCCTTGAGACAAAGTTACATGAACTCTTTAATAAGATTGAGGTATGCGAATATCTATACTGAATGTGTAAGTATTAACAAAGCTAGCTAACCGTGGATTGAAAAGGAAAGCTTTTTAGGGAGAAGATGATCAAAGCGAGTGTTATCTTGGGCAGTTAGGGGAGTTGTGAGCAACCAAAACGCGAAGGTGTCTACCATAGTTTGGAGAATCTTTACTTGACTATTTCCCTCTTTTCTCTTTTCTTTAAAGACTTCATCTACTATCCTCTATGCATTTAATGGGGTGAGAAGATATATATACCGCAAGTGTGCCCCACCTCCACATTTAATTATGAACATATAGTTGTTTTCCTATAACTAATCTCATCGTGTTCTGGAGCACCTATTCCAGTTGCCTGGAGGCACAGGTTGGGCACAGGTTGGACAGATTAAGGTTGTCAATTAGAATATAAAATTGTGTTCTGAATTAAAAGTCTCTGTTGTGCAAGCATTTGATTTACACTTCAAACACACTCATGGCAGTGAGTGAGTCCCATAATCTCTGCTGGATCCTAGCTGAAGTTTAGTTCATTTTGCCTCACCCTACTCACTTTTTAAATGTCCATAATTTATGGCTTATTCTCTCACTATGCACAATGCACCATGACTGGGTCAGGAAGCACATCTCTCTCTCTCTCTCTCCTTATATACTACTGCCCAGGATTCCTACCTCAGCTCCCAGTGGTCTGCTAGCCCTCTAAACTTCAGCCATATCCTCTATCCAGCCCCTGACTTTAGGGCTGTTCACTCATGCCACAGCAACTGCCTGGCAACTATGCTGCCTCTTAATTCTCAGCTGCCTTCTGCATCCTCCACAGGTCCCCACAAGGAATTCTGGATTTCTTCCATGCCACTTGACAGGCTTCTCTCTAACTAACCCCCGCCATGCTGCCATTTCTACTGCAGATGCTTCATGGTGGCTTATGGCTTTTCTAAGGGGCTTGAAATTTCCCATGCTACACCCTGCTCTATGAGTCCCCCAAACACCTCTGATTCTTTCTTTCTTTTTTTTTTTATTTTGACGTATAATTCACAAAGCACGCAATCCACCCATTTAAATTCAGTAGTTTTTCATATATTCATGGAGTTGTGCGATCAGCAACATAATTTTGGAACACTTTCATAATCCCAAATAGAAGCTCCATACCCATTAGCAGTCACCCTCCATTCCCTCCCATCGACCTGCCCCCCCCACCCCAGCCCCTGGCAACCAATAACCTACTTTTTGTTTCTATAGATTTGCCTATTCTGGACATTTCATGTAAATGGAATCATACAATATTTGCCCTTTTGTGTCTGCCTTATTTCACTTAGCATCATGTTTTCAAGGTTTCTCCATGTTGTAGCATCTATCAGTACTTCATTCTTCTCTCTTCATTCTCCTGGCAGACTAATATTCCATTATATGGCTATACTACAGTTTATCCATTCATCAATTGATCGGCATTTGGGTTGTTTCCACTTTTTGGTTATTATGAATAATGCTGCAATGAACATTCATGTACAAGTTTTTATGTGGATGTATGTTTTCATTTCTTTTGGGTATATACCTAGTGATGGAATTATATGCTGTATGTAATGGGTTATATGGTAACTCCATATTTAACCTTTTGAGAAACTGCCAGACTCTTTTTCAAACTAGCTGCACCATTTTCGAATTCCATCTGCAGTGTATGAGGGTTCCAATTTTTCCACATTCTTCCCAACACTTGTTTGTATCTTTAAAAGAAGTATTATTGTAGCCATCCTAATGGATGTGACATAGTATTTCACTGTAGTTTTCATTTGCGTTTCTCTAATGACTAACATGTGCTTATCACCTATTTGTATATCTTTTTTGGAGAAATGTTTATTCAAATCCTTTGCCCATTTTTAAACTGAGTTATTTGTCTTCTTATGATTAGGTCATAAGAATTCTTTATATATTCATGATACCAGGATATATCATTTTCAAACATTTTCCTCCATTCTGTGGGTTGTCTTTTCACTTTTTAAATGGTGTCCAATTTATTTGTTGCTTGTACTTTTGATATTATATCTAAGAAACCATTGCCTAATACAAGGTCATGAAGATTTACGTCTGTGTTTACTTTTAAGAGTTCGATAGTTTTAGCTCTAACAGTTCATCTTTGATCCATTATGAGTTAATTTTTGTACACAGTGTGAGGAAGGGGTCCAAGTTAATTCCTTTGCACATGGATATCCAGTCATCCCAGCCAATATTTGTTGAAAACACTCTTTGTTCCCCATTGAAATGTCTTGGCACTCTTGTCAAGAACCAATCAAAAATAACATGGGGGTTTATTTCTGGACCTTCAGTTCTATTCCATTGAACTATATATCTGCCCTTGGGTCAGCACTACACTGTCATGATTACTGTAGCTTTGTAGCAAGTTCTGAAAATGGGAAGTGTGAATCCTCTAAATATGTTCTTCTTTTTCAAGATTATATTGGCTCTTCTGGGATGCTTGCATTTCCATATTAGTTTCATGATCATCTTATCAATTTCCAAAAAGAAGCTGGTTGGGATTTTGATAGGGGTTGCATTGAATGTAGATCGCTTTGAGGTGTATTGACATCTTAACAATATTTAGTTTTCCAATCCATGAACATGGGATTTCTCTCCATTTATTAAGGTCTACTTTAATTTCCTTCAACAATGCTTTGTAGTTTTCAGAGTATATTTTGCACTTCTATTGTTAAATTTATTTCTAAGTATTTTATTCTTTTTGAAGTTATTGTGGATGGAATTGTTTTATTAATTTCAGTTTGGGGATTGTACATTACATAGAAACATAACTGATTTTTATATATTGATCTTGTCTCCTACAACCCAGCTGAACTGTTTATTAGTTCTAATAATTTTTATTGGATTTCTTAGTATTTTCTATATACAAGATCATGTCATCTGCAAATATATATTTTTACTTCTTCCTTTCCAATCTAGATGCCTTTTCTTTTTCTTGTCTAATTGCTTTGGCTAAAATCGCCAGTACAATGTTGAATAAAACTGGCAAGAGAAGACATCCCTGTCTTGTTCCTGATCTTAGGGGGAAAGCTTTCAGTCTTTCACCATTAAGTATGATGTTAGCTGTGGGTTTTTCATAGATGCCCTTTATTATGTAGAGGAAGTTCCCTCCTATTTCTAGTTTGTTGAATTTTTTTTATCGTGAAAGGTTGGATTTTGTCAAATCCTGTATCTAATGAAAAGCATCTAATGAAAGCATCATGTGCTTTTTGTCCTTTATGCTGTTGATATGGTGTATTACATTGATTGATTTTTGGATATTAAACCAACCTTCCAATCCTGGGATGAATCCTATTTGGTAATGGTGTATAATCCTTTTTTATATGTTGCTGGATCAATTTTCTTGTATTTTGTAGGGATTTTTGCATCTATATTTATAAGAAGTATTGGTCTGAGTTTTCATGTGATGTCTTTGTCTCCTTTTTATATCAGGATAATACTGGCCTCATAGGATGAGTTGGGAAGTTTTCTTCCTCTTCTATATTTTGGGTGAGTTTGAAAAGAATTGTTATTAATTCTTTAAAAGTGTGGTCAAACTCACCACTGAAGAAGCCATCTGGTTCTGGCTTTTCTTTGTTGGGAGATTCTTTTTTAATTACTGACTCAATCTTGTTACTTGTTATAGGCCTATTAAGATTTTCAGTTTCCTTGTGAATTAATTTTTTTTACTTTTTTTGTCTTTTTGAATTAGTTTTGGTAGTTTGTGCATTTCTAGGAATTTGTCCATTTCATCTAGGTTATCTAATTTGTTGGCATACAATTGTTTACGGTATTCTTCTCTAATCTTTTTATTTTCCCTGTAGGGTCTATAGTAATGTCCCCTCTTTCATATCTGATTTTAGTAATTTCAGTCTTCTCCCTTTTTTCTCTCTTGGACAGTCTAACTGAAAGCTTGTCAATTTTGCTGTTCTTTTCAAACCAATTTTTGTTTCATTAATTTCCTCTAATGTTTTTCCATTCTCCATTTCATGTATCTCTGTTCTAATCTTTACTATTTCCTTCCCTATGTTTGCCTTGGGTTTACTTTACCCTTTGTTCGAGTTTCTTTTTTTCTTGGCCACACCATGCAGCATGTGGGATCTCAGTTCCCCTTCCAGGGATTGAACCTGCACACCCCACAGTGTAAACACAGAGTCTTAACCACTGGACCACCAGGGAAGTCCCTGTTCTAGTTACTTAAGGTGAGAGGTTAGGGTATTGATTTGAGATATATCTGCTTTTTAAATAAAGGTCTTACAGCTATCAGTTTCCCTCTAAGTGCTGCTTTAGCTGCATCCCATAAGCTTTGGTGTGTTGTAGTTTTGCTTTTGTTCATCTCAAACTATTTTCTAATTTCTCTTGTGATTTTTTTTCTTTGACACATCAGTTATTTAGGAGTGTTTTATTTAATTTCCACATATTTGTGAATTTCCCAAATCTCTGCTATTTAGTTCTAATTTTATTCCTTTGAAGGTAGAGAATATACCTTGTATGATTTCAATCATTTTAAATGTTTTGAAGCTTGTTTTGTGGCCTAGCATATAGTCTATCCTGGAGAATATTCCACATGCACTTGAGAAGATTATGTATTCTATTGTTATTAGGTGGAATGCTCTATGGATGTATGTTAGGTTTAGTTGGTATATAGTGTTGTCCAAGTCTTCTATTTACTTATTAAGGAGCAAGAGTGGCTCACATATAGCCATAATAAGGTTTTTGGGCTTTTATTCAAAGAGCCAAATGGGAAGCCATTGAAGGGTTCAATAAGATCAATTTTGCTACTATGTGAAGAACTATACTAGAGGAGAACAGAGAGGAGGAAGCAAGACTAGGCAGGAAACTTCCATAATCCAGGGTAGGCCTGGACCTAGGTGGTAGCAGTTATGATGAAATAAGGTGAGATATTCTACATAAATTTTGGAGTTAGAGTCAACAAGACTTACTGATAGATACGTTGTTGAGGTAAAGAAAAAGAAGGAATTAAGGATGATGCCTAGATTTCTTCCTTAAGTAACTGAATAAGTGGTGGTGACATACTGAGATGGAGAAGATAGGAACAGGAGCTGTTTGGAAGAAATAGCAAGAGTTCTTGATGTAATAAGTTTAAGGTATCTGCCAGGTATCCAAATGGAGATGTCAAGTAGATAGTCAAGTGTGCATGTTAGGAACTCAGAGTAGAGTCTTGAAATAAACTTGAGAGTTATCAGCATGTAGGTGGTATTTGAAGCCATGATCTGGATGAGATAACATGGAGAAAGAATACAGCGGCCCTCTGTATCCATGGGTTTCACATCCACAGATTCAACCAACCACAGATTTTGATCCTCAACTGGTTGAATCTGCAGATGTGAAACCTGCTGATAAGGAGGACTGGCTGTATTCATTGTCCTACGCCATTTTATATAAGGGACTTGAGCATCTGTGGATTCTGGTATGTGCGGGGCCTTCTGGAACCAATCCCCTGTGGATACTGAGGGTCAACTGTATAAAGAAAAAAGAGAAGAAAACCCAGGAGTGAGTCCTGAGGTACCACAATGTTAGGAGAAATCTGCAAAGGAGACTAAACAAGAGCATCCAGTGAGGTAGGGGGAAAGAATCATCAGTGTCGTGTCATAATATCCAAAGAAGAAAATGTTTTAACTTGGAGGGAAAGGTTAACTATGTCAAATGATGCAGGGAGTTCAAGTAAGATAAGGATAGAGAAGTGTCTATTGGATTTGGCAAGATGGAGGTTGCTTGTTGTAATAATAGGAGTAGTTTCATTGGAGTGGAGGAGCCTGAAGCCAGACTAGAGTGGGTTGAAAAGTGAATAGGGAGGTGAGGAACTGCTGATAGTGTGTATACAGATAACTCTGTTGAAACAGTTGGCTCTGAAGAAGAGCGGAGAAATGAGGGGATAGCTAGAGAGGAATGTTGGGTCGAAGGAGGGCTTTCCTTTAATTATGAATAGTTTCTAGAGCTATTATAAGTAGTTGTTTTTATTATCATTATAAGAATTATTTCTTTCTTGGTCATCAGTATAAAGTCTTCAGTGAAGTATACCTACAAGTAATTTTTGGGCAGATGAATTAATTCTGAAACACTTCTATCCTGAACAGCACAACTACTGAGATCTCAAAGAATCAATTATTATTCTATTCTGGTTTCAAAAATACGGAGATGGATAAGATAGGGTTAGCCAGGAAAGATGGAGGACTGAGCTGGATGGAAATGATGAGCACAGGAGGAAGGCAGGCAATAAAATGCTTGGATTTGGATGGTGGTGGGGTTTCAGTGAAAATTTTGATGGCATGACGTTTTTACTGCTTCAGCAAAATTTTGCTCTTCAGAATCACAGCAGGGCTTAGTGATTGCTTTGGGCATAGCTTGTCTGGGGCTGTAGTAAACATCTACTCTCAGGCCTTTAGCACAGTACCCGTTCATTCATTGTACAATTTTGAGCAAGTTACTTAACCTCATTTTCCTTCTCTCTTAAGTTGCGTATTAGTAGGTACCTCATAGAATCGTTGTAAGGATTAAATAAAAGAATGTGTGTAAAGTGCTTAGCATATTGCCTATATTAGTTAGGGTAGACAAGCATTTGTTGAGCATCTACTATGTGACAAACCCCATAACAGGGATGTAGAGATGAGTAAGGTGTTTCCAATCCTATAAGGTCTTACAAACCAAGGTAGAGTCAGAGAAAGACTTCTAAACAGATAATTAAGAGTACTCTACCTCATTTCAGCAGCCTGCTTATATAGCCATATGCCATATATTTTCTTCATTTAGAACTGTTTCACATATAAAACCTTTAACTTTAAAATTCCATGCTAATCAAAAACTCCTGTGTATTCACCTCTAACTCCCTTACTCCCATTAAACTGCTTTGTGATCTCATGTCTTTGTGATCTCATGTCTCTAGACCTATCCCTATTCTCCAATCTTCCTGACATACCCTCCTTTACCACTTCCACTTCACCCCCTTTTCTGCCCACACTTTCACTAGCTTCCTCAATTCCCTCCTACTTATTACCTTCAACAACATCTTCTCTGCCAACCTCTAATCCTGGATTAACTTCATCATATGTTTATTTCCGTCTACTTTCTTTGGGTTTATCTTGTTGTTCCTTTTCTGCTCCTTAAAATGGATGTCTAGTTTTTCATTTTCAGCCTTTACTTCTTTTGAAATATAAGCATTTCAGGCTATAGCTTTCCCTCTAAGTATTGCTTTAGTTGCATCCCACAAGCTTTGATAGGGAGTATTTTTATTTTAGTTGAGTTCAAAATATTTTACAATTTTCAATATGATTTTTCTTTGACCCATGGTTTATTTAAAATTATGATTTAAAATTTTCAAATGTATATGGTTTTTGTAGTTATCACTTTTTTGTTGATTTCTGGCTTAATTGCATTGTGATCACTGGAAGTCATTTGTATTATTTTAATCCTTTGCTTTATGACCCAGTATATGATCAATTTTGGTGAGTCTTCTATGTGGGCTTGAAAAAATGTGTATTCTGCAATTGTTGGGGTCAGTGTTCTTTGCACTATTAGATCAATTTTGTTAATTGTGTTATTAAAATCTTCTATGTACTTATTGATTATTTTTGTTCTATACTGACAGAGGTATGTTAAACGCTCTTGTTATGACTGTGGACTTGTCCATTTCTCCTCGTAGTTTTGTTGATTTTTGCTTTGTTTATTTTAAGGGTATTATTAGGTTCATGCAAATTTAACATTTTTATATCTTCTCCTTAGATTGTATTTTTATAAAAACAACCCACTATATCTTTAGTAGTGCTTTCTTGCCTTAAAGTCTATTTTGTCTGATACTAATATAGCAGTACCAGCTTTCTTTTGGTTAGTATTTGTGTGAAATGTCTTTTTCCATCCTTTTACTGTCAAACTTTCTGTATCTTTATGTTTTAATGTAACTATTATAAACAGCATATGGTTGGATTTTTAAAATTTAGTCTATCTTTTAACACAAGCATTTAGTCCATTTGTATTTAAATAAAACTACTTATATATTTGGATTCAAATCTATCTCATTTGAACTTCCTATTTGTCTTATGCATGGTGCCTTGTTTTGTTGTGTGCTTAGTGATTTTTAATTAAGATTTCCTCATATCTTTGGAAAATTATTTGTGGGAATATTTTGAGGTTTAGGATGAGGGTGGTTTCCTGCAGAGAGGATTTTCATCCTGCCAGGTGCCTGGTTGCACTACCAGTCTGGGTCTACTTTAAACTAAATTCAGAGCTTGAGGTTTTTTGGAGTCCCTGGGTAATGTGAATTTAGGCTGCGAATCTTTATTAGATGAGATTGTGTTTACAGCCTCTCAGGGCAGGTGCCTGAGAGGCTGTAAACACAATGTTTACAGCCTAGTGTAATGCCAAGGCTGCTTTCCTCAAAGTCCCCTTATGTGTGTTGTGGTGTGTGTGTATGTGTGTGTGTGTGTGTGTGTGTGTGTGTGTGTGGAGGCTTATTTCTGGTTCACTGGAACACTGATGGTTCAACCCCTTGTCATTCCAGTTTTATCTGGGGAGGAACCTTATTACACTCCCCACCTTGGGTAGGCTTTTGGTTTGTGTTTTTAATATCACTTATGGCTTGTTCCCTGAAGTTTATATTAAGTTCAGCAAATGTTCTCAAAGAAGTAACTTCATCAATCTGTCTTCACTTAGATCTGGGCTAATAATTCCTTACTACCTTTCCAGCTTTGTGATACCTTTAAGAAGAAGTTTGTGGGACTTCCCTGGCAGTCCAGTGGTGAAGACTCCATGCTTCCACTGCAGGGGCACGGGTTCGATGCCTGGTTGGGGAACTAAGATCCCACATGCCGTGTGGCATGGCCAAAAACAAACAAATAAATAAATTCATGCTTTAAAAAAAGAAAAAAGATGTTTGCTGCATTTTATCCAGCATTTTTAGTTGTTTTCCGTGGCAGAGTCAGTTTGCACTCCATATATTATATATATATAGCCCACCACATTACCAGAGCCCCACCATATGTTTCTCCACCCCTGCTCTGAGGCTGCAAAACTGCTAGAGAAAAATCACAAAATTGGGCTGATTGGCTCCATAACAAATCTATGATTTCCAGTCTCAGTTGGGCCTTCTTTCTATTGTTTTAGAACACTTTTATTCATCTTTATTCAGTTACATTGCTCATTTCCCACAACAGCTGTTTCAACCGATTACTACAATCCTCCCATCCTATACCCTCTATCCTTTACTTACTCCATAAGGTCAAGACTTCCTACTTTACTACAAAAAAAAATTTCAGATGGGAATTCCCTCAACTCTCCTTCATTCCATTTCTAAACATTCTATTCTCCCATCATTTCCCAATTCCTTCCTCTCTCTTGGAAGAAGTGGTGTTCTTTCCTTCCTCCTTTCTAGGTCCTGTGGTCTAAATAGTGCTATTCAAAGTAGATAGTGGACCCAAAGAAGGTGATAGACCTCTTCCGATCCTCAAACTGTTTGATATTGATTTACAACAACATAAGCACTGAAATTGAGAGTAAGAATTCAGAAACTATTTTTAGCAATTTGATAAAGTAATTGTATATTCATTGGATCTAATAATGAAAATTGGGGCTTATATTTTGACTGTCTGTGCTTTTCACTGCATATTTTTAGTAATTCATTTTTATTATATTTTACAAAAGTACCAGTCTGCAACAGATTGGAAATTTTAAAAGCTGATCCTTCACCACAGATAGTTTGAAAAGTACTGGGCTGGAACCCATCTCCCCTGACTTGTCTGATACTCAACTCCATGCATTAGCCTTCTCCTCTCTCAGAGCTCCTCTATCACTCTCACTGGCGTTCTCCCACATTAAACAATCTTTCTTTGAACTTTGCCTACTGTGGTGCCATCTTATTTTTCACTTTCTGTTTACTGCCATCCTTCTTGACAGAATAAGCCTCATATACTGTTTCCTTCTTCCTTATCTCCTCTTAAGCCCTCAAACCACAGTGGTCTGGCTTATGCCCCCGCTACTGCTCCAACAAAAGCCCACTGGTGACGTCCAAATTGTCTAATTCATAGTGGCCCTTCCATTTCTTGTCCTATCTGACCTCTACTCTTTGTTTGTGACTCATGACCATCCTTTCCTTCCAGGACCTTCCTTCTCCTATATCTTCCATGACAGATTACTGCTTCCCTCAGTCTCTTTTGGGGTCTTTCTGTTACTCCAGATACCTGCACCTCAGGCACCTGTCCCCAGCCCTTTCTTTTGCTCTACATTTATTGCCATCAGGCTATTCAAACCCCGTATTCTGATGACTCTCAAATCTCTAACTTCAACCCTGACTTCTCTAACCAAGCTGCAGGCTGATATTTCAATTGGCTTATTAGATCGTTTCACCTGGTGTCCCAAAGACACCTGAAATTCAACATATCTAAAACAGAACTCATTATATACAACCCTGATCCTCTTGGGTATTCCCTATTTTGGTTAATGTCACCTCCATCAACCCGATTACCCAGGCCTGGAAGTCATCTGTAACTCCCGCTTATCTCTCACCTCTTACACTTAGTCCACCAATATTACCTCCAATCTATTTCTACTTCTATAGCCTATGTCATCAACTCTCACGAAGAGCCACCTGATTACTCTTTCTGTATCCAGTCTCACCCTCCTCTAGTCCATCCTTGGCAGCTCTATCAGAAGGAGCATTCAAAAAAATGCTGTTCTGCCTTTGTCACAACCCTACTTGCACCTTTGGTTAGTGTCTCATTGCCTTTAAGAAGAATCCCAAACTCTTTAACTTTGCATATAGGGACATTTTCAATCACACCGCAGACTAGCTCCCTAGCCTTGTCTTTCACCATTATTCCCTACAGACTTTTTACATCAGTCAGATTACTGATAGTTCCCTCAAGATGCTATGTTCTTTCACTTCCCTATTTTTATTTTAGGGAATTCTGTTCCCTTCTTTGTCCATGCTCTTAGTTCTTTCTGGAATTTCCCTCCTTTTTTAGGCCACTCTGATATTGTAGCTCTATTCTCTTCCTCCACCTAGTTTCTACTTCTTGAGGGCAAGGACAGTGCCATCTCTCTATAACCCTGGCCCCATGAGTAGCATATAATGTTTCTTGAATGAATGCAAGGAGGAAAAACGAAAGAAAAGAAGGTACCCTCCATAAAGGGCATACTTTCTTTTTTTTTTTTTTTGCAGTACGCGGGCCTCTCACTGTTGTGGCCTCCCCCGTTGCGGAGCACAGGCTCCGGATACGCAGGCTCAGCAGCCATGGCTCACGGGCCCAGCCGCTCCGCGGCACATGGGATCCTCCCGGACCGGGGCACGGACCCGTATCCCCTGCATCGGCAGGCGGACTCTCAACCACTGCGCCACCAGGGAGGCCCAGGGCATACTTTTTAAGAAAGAAATTCCTAGCCTCTTGCATAGTGGGATCTGAAACTTACCAGCAACAGATTATCGAAGAACACATTGTGGCTTCATTTCCTTACATTTCAAAAACAAAGACTATAGCTTTTTCTTCTTACATGCGCCATGTAATACATAGTACAGTAATAGAAGCATTGTGTGTGTTCAGTAAATATGCACAGAATTGAAATCAACTGCAAAAATGTAGATCCATGGTTACTACTGACTTACAAATATCATGCCTAAAATTAAAAAAAGCAACCAATAAGAATTGTAATAAAGTTTGTGGTAGGATTATTTATTGAGATATTAATTTTTTATAATTTGTTTTTGCCTCTGCAGGTATTTTTCCTTCCCCCAAATCAAAACATAGCCAAGTCTTTCTGTACCCTTGTCTTGGGAGATTTTGTTTTGCAAGGTCAAAAGCAGAAGCTGTCAGGTACTCAGATGATCACCTGGTCTACAGCTTTTGATTTCAAAGACCTAGGTTCATTGAGGGAAATTATGCTGGTTTGTTCCAGAGGGTTAAGAAGTGAGCACTTTTGAGTAGAGGTGGCAGAAGCTGTCTGACCTAGAAGTTCTAGAAGTCCAACACTAGAGAGGAGATGGGAGTAATGGCAGATTCCTTGAGCAGCAAGGACTACCGTTGCTCCCCTCTAGCGCCCCAAAGAAGGGGGCAAGTTCTCAAAAGACAATGACTGCATGGTACACTTCAGGGAGGCTGGATACTAGGCCTCAGGCTCCCAACCTCAGGAAAGAACGCTTCCCCCACCAATGTCCAAGGGTGGCACAGAGCAGCTGACACACCTATTACAAGGGGCCTTGTGCATTTGCATAATAAACATATCAGTATGGACAACAGGCAGAGGGCCGGTCCTGAAATTTCTGGTCTGTGTATGATTTGCTAAGGCTTTCAGCAGCCTTGGCAGAGAGGAAGGGCCTCTCAAAACCATGAGTGAGATTGCATTTTTAGCCAGCTGAAAAAGTGGAAGGCTCAGAGCAGATTTCATTTGTTGTCAGGTTATAAAGAAATGTAACACTTTTGCACCCCGGTGGTGTGGAACAAATTTCACTTCTTCAATTCCAATCTGGTGTTCTTGGTAACTTACTTGTCCACTTTGTATCTTAAATTTATACTTTTATAAAGCAAAGATAATATCTTCTCTCCTCTACCTTACAAAGTTTTTATGAGACCACAGTGAAATCAGGTAAGGAAAATTGCTTTGAAAAGGCATTAAACAAATGTATATATTTCAGTAAAATGCAGAATTAGTGTAAAAACAGAACATATTTTATAGCTTTTAGTTGTACATTGAACCTAAAGGATATACTATGATAAAACTGATAGCACAAAGATATTTATTATTTTAATCTGAGTTGCCTATATTGAGATATGGTTTTAATATTTTCTCTACAAATGCACTGTTTTCCTCAGCTTTTCTTTTTTTTCCTTTTTTTTTTTTTTTTTTTTTGCGGTATGCGGGCCTCTCACTGTTGTGGCCTCTCCCGTTGCGGAGCACAGGCTCCAGACGCGCAGGCTCAGCGGCCATGGCTCACGGGCCCTGCTGCTCCGCGGCATGTGGGATCTTCCCAGACCGGGGCACGAACCCGTGTCCCCTGCATCGGCAGGCGGACGCTCAATCACTGAGGCACCAGGGAAGCCCTCAGCTTTTCTTTAATGGCTTTGTGTTTAATCATTTTCAAATGAAAGAAGTCCACACATATACTGTTTTCCTCTTGAACTATATCTTCAATAATTTGATCTTTACTGAGTCGGTGTTATTCCTAGGGTGTAATGAACCATGGCAACTGCTCCATAACATATATCCACCGTATATATATGCCTTGTGTTCTGAACCACACAGGCAGATCTTGAAACATTTCTACCTACCTCATTGCCAGCTCCCCAGGAAAACCCAATATCTGAGAGTGTCTGGATTGCCAGAATCTTCAGAAGGGAAGGGTGGCCATATGTAATATAAGAGGCATCATTACACACTCATGGTTAAGGACAGTGACTCTGGGGGCACCCTGCCTAACTTTGAATCCACTCCACTGCATAACAGCTACATGACATTGGGCAAGTCATTTTAATCTCAGTGAGCCTTGCTTTCCTCCTCTGTAAAATGGAGTTAATAATAGTACCTTCTTCATGGGGTTATTGGAAAGATTAATACATGTAATAATATATATAAAGCCCTCAGCACAGTGCCTGACACATAATGCATACTCAATAAATGGATGGAAGCTGTTATAAATTAGTGGGTCAGGGCCGATAAACCGCCTTGATAGCAAAGATCTGGTTTTGCTAGACAGGTAAAGGACCACTGGGAAATACCACCTGGGAAAAAGAACTATATAAAGATGCATGCCTGGTCCTAATTTGACCCTCACTAGAGGGCTGGAACTTTGTACTGCTTATTGCTGTATCCTAGCATAGAACAGTGCTTGACACGTAGTAGTCACTCAATAAACATGAATTACATGAATGCAACTGGGACTTACCACTTACCAATGGCATAGGCCCCAGAGGTTAATAGTAGCCAGTTCACAGGGAACAGCTTAGCACAATGCCCTGAACACAGTAAGCGCTCAAGATGGAATGAGTGGTGTAAGTACCTGAGACAGTTTTACACCTTCCCAGGTCATTGCCCACTTTACCTTGTTGGATAAATTACATCACCCAAAGTTCAGCTTTCCTTATGTTCTCTCTGTTTCATCAGCTCCACAGCCCTACCCTAACTTTAGATTCCTTACTTCGTTCATTTGACAAATACCCCTTGAGCACTTACTATGTGCCAGGCATTGTGCTAGAAGCCAGGGACCTCCTGGAGCTTATTATTTAGTAGGAGACCGGCAGTATACAGGTCAACAAACAGGCAAGATGGTTTCAAATAGTGATAAGTGCTAAGAGAAAAATAAGACAGGGTAACATTATAGGGGGTCACTTCAGATTGGGTGGTCAGAGAAAGCTTCTCTAAGGATGTGAAACCTTAGCTGGAGGTTGAAGTTCACTATTTGTGGAAATAGAAGCAGCTTGTTCCCTGGGAAGTGCCCAGTTTCTTCTGAAAAGCTGTGAAGGAATTCTCAGAAAATGGGAGGAAAGCAGAGACTGGAGACTTCAAGAGAGGAAAATGAGCAAGGATTGGCAAATTGCCATCTTACTCAAACTCATCCTTTTGGAATTATTTTTAGAGGTTAATTGTTTCATTGAATGTCAAGGTTAGAAGGTCACATAGAGATCATCCAGATCAGTACTGTCCTGTATGTGGTTATATGTCCCCCTGTGGTACATGAGATGATTTGCAGTGATCACAGATGAACATTATTTATTTTGATGTGCATTAACAAGGACATCTAAACATCCCATCCATGATTTCATGATTATTATTGCTTAAGATTTTGAGGTTAAAGTAGGTAGAGCCATGGCAGATCACTTTCCAGAGACGAACCTGGCTGGCCAAGAACGGATCCTGGGTAGGCTTACGGGGATGAGGCTAAGGTGGGGAAGGCTGCCACCTGCACCCTCAGGGAATGAGAGAGAGCACAGCATGCCTGAACACCCTGCCTGTAATTTATGTTGTCTTTGGATATGGCAAAAATTGTGCGGGTCATACACAGATGGAAATATTGATTTGGCTCCTACCTTTGAATCATTTCTGCAAAGAAATTATTTAGACCCTAAACATCTCAAGAGAATGTCAGGGCCCCTTGGTAGTCAAGAGAACACCTTCACAGTCAGTCAGAACTGGATTTGAATCTCAGCTCTGCCATGTGATTACTATACGACCTTGGGCAAGTAGTCCAAACTTCACTATGCCTTAGTCTCCTCATATGCAGAGATGGGGATTCTAGGACCTACTTCTTAGGGTTTGTTGAAAGGATTAAAGGATTAAATGAGATAATATATGGGAAGGACTTTTCCCAGTGCCTGGCACATAGTAAGCACTCAAAATACAGGATCATTATAATTATCCAAGTTTTCTGGGGCAGTCCTGATTTCAGATATTCTGTTCCATTTCCAGACTACGTGTTCCCATTTGAAATTCCAAAATGTGATCACTGTGCATTTCTCGTCAGCATATGAAGGAGGCTTTGTTTTTTCAGGCATCAAGACATAAAACTGCCTCCACTCCCTACACTTGATTTGAAACCCTCAGTTCTAGTCGGAGACATCTAATTAAGATCCAAAGCAGACTCGTGCCCTTGAAAAATTGTTGGGGTACCGGTGGGGGTGGGGGAAGAGGCATGATCTTGAACCCAGAAGTAGTCAGTCAGTAAAGTTTTTAGCTTTCCATAGAAGTACACACAATGACTGGACAAACTAGAAGCCAGGGTAGTGGAGTCTTTTCACCAGGAGTGATCCTTCATTTCCAGTTCTGTTTGAAGGTTTTGCTCTAGCACCAAGGGGAAGTTCAGATTGTAGATGGCCTGACCTTGCTCACGATCAGTCATTTTTCTAAATTATCCAAACTTCATTATAATTATACATGTGTAATGCCCTGTAATAAAACTGCATTGTAATTACACAGCTGTCAGCATCAGTATTCAACCTGCAGGCTACAGCTGCCCTCTGACATTCATTATAATCAGGTTTTACCTGTTTACAAATAGCAGAGTGAGGAAACCCACCAAATGGGTTTTGCTCTGGAATCTATATGCCCATCAGAGTCAGCCAAAACTCATAGAAATTTGTCTTTTAATAGTTGAATCAATATGCTTGTACCCAAACCATACCTTTCTTCTTCTTCAACTCTTGAGTTCTGTGTACCATTGTGAAAACCCAATTAGACCCATCAATTCCTCTGCAGCTTCCAGAGACAGGGAAGAAGATTCAGCCAAACAGCTGCCTGGGGTGCCAGTTTGAAAGGGGTGTTAGAAAATCTCTGGGATAAATCATAAATATGGTGCTGACTACTCTGGGTTTCTGCCAGTGTTTTCCAAAGTAATTGGTGAGATGGAAATTGGCTACCTCTCTTGCTAAAAGAGGTTGGGGCCCTTGAGTTAAAAAAAAAACATGCAAAAGCAAAAAAAGCCAGCAGTCCTCACTGGTGCCAACCATACCATTTTTGCCATGAGGACATGCAAGTTAGAGGGTATGCTGCCAACTGTGAGATTAGCAAGCTGTTTATCAGGAATGAGGGGTTTATTTTCTTATCTGAGTTTTAAATCCTCTAATACACCTCCATGAAAGTTACCTGGTTGGAAAATTGCAAAAGGAAACTAAAGACAAAACAAGAACTAAAGGAAAATAGGAAACAGCTTGTTATCAAGAAAACCAAAAAAAAAACCACACAAAAAACAAAAGGGTGGGATTCTAAAATCTTACACTACATGTAATTTTATAACTATATCCATGTAAATTACCTCCATTGTATTCAGTTTTGAGTGACAAAAGAAAGAAATAAGTAGGTTAAAATGCTAATTTAGGATTCTTATTGTTGTTGAAGTCAGTGAAACCTAGTGGTTAAGCTCATAGGCTCAGGTGTCAGACTGCCTTAAGTTTAAATCCTGGCTTCCCTACTAACCGTATGACCTTGGCTAAGTTACTTAACCTCTTTGGGCCTCACATATTGAACAGGGATGGTGATGGTGACGATGATGATGATGATGATGCCAATCTCTTAGGATTAAAGGAGATAATCCATGTGAAGTGGTTCATCCCTGATGCATGGTAAGTGCTCAATAAATGGCAGCTGTTATTGTGACAAGTATATGTGGTAAATTCTCTGTTTTGAACGTAATGAAAAAGGTATACACTTTTATTAAAAGGATCTCAGTCTCTCCCTACTCTCATCAAATAAATGTTGAGCACACATTTTAAAAATATTGAAGGGGCACCAGGACATAAGCCTGCCTGGGGCATTCACATGTCCCATCCAGTCTTGCTGAGGAGGGCAGTTGCGTCACCATCAGAAGAACACTAGACTTAGACTTGGAAAATCTGGCTTCAAGTTCCATCTCTGCCACTTAATAGCTACAATGTGACCATGAACAAATCATGTAACCTCTCTGAGTTACAGTTTCCTCTTATGAAAATGAGGATGCTGATATAATAGATTGGTGGTGAGGATCAGAAGAAAGATTGTATGTAAAAGCACCTGGCACCTATTAAGACTCAGCAAATATTTACTGACTCTGAATCACAGAGAGAAAAGAATTCTATGGAAATTTTAATATGTATCTGTCCTCAAGGATGATGGCTCAAGTTACTGAGCAGCTCTGCTATTGCCTCAAATTAGCTTCTGCCATTTCTGGTGAAAAGGTCAGTATTGCTCTCAAATCCGCAAATCTCCAGGACCTAATTGTGTATGCCTGCTAAGATTTTTTTAAAGCAGGGTGATAGAGTGTGTCTTAGATGGCAGTGAAGTCCTTTCTAAATATACATAGCGGGCTTCCCTGGTGGCGCAGTGGTTGAGAGTCCGCCTGCCGATGCAGGGGACGCGGGTTCGTGCCCCGGTCTGGGAGGATCCCACATGCCGCGGAGCGGCTGGGCCCGTGAGCCATGGCCGCTGGGCCTGCGCGTCCGGAGCCTGTGCTCCACAACGGGAGAGGCCGCGACAGTGGGAGGCCCGCATACCATAAAAAAATAAATAAATAAAAAATAAATAAATAAATAAATAAATAAATAAATAAATATACATAGCACTAAAAATGTGTTGAAATATTCCAAAGATGCTACTATTAATGCCAACTTCAAGAATGATGAGCAACTTGATGGTGGCAACTATAGTAACATCTTTTAGTTTTTTGTTTTGTTTTGTTTTAAATCACTGGCAAGATTATAGTCCAATTTCTTCTTTATTGACTACTGAACAATACTGCTTGTTGGACACTCCTGGAATCTGTTTAGCTATGGCATAACCTGGTTTAGTGTGCATAAAATTAGATTATATGCAGAAACAGGAGAAGTGAACAGAATCACAATGACTTCAGGATACTCATAGACCTTATAAAAATATTTAACAACATTAGCTGACTTCAACTCTGATAGTTACTGAGCAAATTTGGTTGTCTCTGGAAGCTCTTACTCAGACAGTAAGGTCAGACAGATGGCATGGTATTATGTAAAGAGCCTTTACAAATCAATAATAAAAAGACCAGTAGAAAAGTGGACATAGGCTGTGAGCAGATTATTCAAAAGGTCAAATGACCATACAAATGGTCATATGAAAAAGTGTCCAATCTTACTAATATTCAAAGAAATGGTAAACTACAATAAGATACTATTTTTACTAATATATTGCTAAAGATATTTTCTAATATGCTATCAGAAGAGCTTAGGAAAACAGACACTGCTATACATGGCTGACACAAACTTTCTATCAGGCAATGTGTGTATTAGTACCTGGCGTATAGCATGCTCTCAATAAACATTTCTTCAATGAATGAATGATTTTGTTGCTAGCACTGGAATATGTTTTTTAGACATTCGGGAAATGCTTAAGGACAAAAATTATCCAAAACTTGGAGACAGAATTCATGGATGACTATTTGTGTGAAAAATATAGAAAACGCATGCATTTGCTTATAACAGTTTGATGATGTGCCTTGGTACAATGTTCTGAATTCATAAAAACTACCGCTAAATCTATAAACTATACCAGTCTTACCATCATTAGCTCCCAACCTTGTGGGAGTTTATAACACATTGCTATTGTTAGCTTGATTTTATACCATCTCCCCCTTTTCCTGAAAATGCTGTATGGCATATAATTTTTTTTAATTAAAGTGCCTCATATTTAATTTTGTTTTGAGACATTTTCTAAAGGCTCATGATGATCCTCAGGATAACTGTAGACACCCTAGACGGTGGCACATTTAGGGCTGGGAATCACTGCTTTGCAGCCATCCATATGATACTTTTCAATAGCTGTTCACTAGTTCTGTAATGTACTCTTCTCACAATGTGAACAAATCTTTTCTGTCAATAAGGAAAGCATAGTTTTGTTAATGATAGGTAAGCACCTTATTATCTGTATTTGGCAGGTTTCGACATTTTGCTCTCTTTTGGAGAAAAACAGCTGTTTCCAGATGTCATTAAGTCAGGCATTACCACTGACAAAGCTTGCTCACATAGTATCTTACAACCGTTCTGTGTGCTGTCAGAGCTGCTTGTACCAAAAATTCTGTGGGAGTTAGGGCCTTGTACTTTCTAATTGCTAACTGCTTTGATTACAACCTCCTGCTCAGATATTACAATGAGTGACATTTCCATGATTCTATCTGTACACATCTTCTTCTCTTATAACCACATTGTTTCAGTGCTGTGACACTTCTGAACTTTGTGAATACTAGCCCAGAATTCTGACACCTCCATCAGCAGCACGTAGACAGATTGGGGCTATTGGAAATTGACACAATATATTCTGCTTATTCTGGAAGTATTAATTTTAATTTCTCCTTTATGGATTTATTTATGTAAATGTAATTATTTTGAATACGTGGCTATCACTTTTTGGCATTTCTCGATTATTTGGGCTAGGTTCTTATCCAAAAGAGTAATTATTATGGTAACTTCTCAATACAAAAGGTTAATTATTATAGTTATTTCAGTGTTTTATCCACCAGATCAACAGTAACTTTTGTATTTAGTAAGCGTCCCAAAGTCTGTTTTGAACTTACTGATTTTCCACTCCAGTCTTCTTTTTCATTTAGTCTCTCAATATTAGAACACGCCAGGAAAAAAAAAATTCAAAAGCTGGTAATATTTTGAGTGACTTGTTTTTTTCCTTCTGACTTATCTAAAGAAATTCCTTTCTGTCCAAATGCTTAGCTTTCCATTCTGTCCCTACAACTGAGAATTCAACAAAACACTCATCATCTATGCAAACTATGAATTTTCCTTAAACTGCACATTTACATACTACATTGTTAAATATAGGCTTTGAGAAAAAAGCACCCTGCAATTGGATACTCATGCTGCTATCCTGAGAGCAACGATGGAAGATTTTTTAAAGTAAACCACTGACACATCCATCCTATAGATGACTGAGTAGCCATTAAAAAGAATGAGGTAGATCTTTATGTACTCAAATGGAAAGATGTCAAAGGCATACTGTCTGTCAGTATGTCATACAGAGTGAAGTAAATCAGAAAGAGAAGAACAAGTATAGTATGCTAACGCACATGTATGGAATCTAAAAAACGGTACCTATGAAGCTATGGCAGGGCAGGGATAAAGACGCAGTCATAGAGAATGGACTTGAGGACACAGGGGGGAAGGCAAAGCTGGGATGAAGTGAGAGAGTAGCATTGATATATATATATATATATATATATATATATATATATATACACTACCAAATGTAAAATGGATGGCTAGTGGGAAGCTGCTGCATAGCACAGGGAGATCAGCTCGATGCTCTGTGATGACCTAGAGGGGTGGGATAGGGAGGCCGGGAGGGAGGCTCAAGAGGGAGGGGCTGTGGGGATATATGTATACTTATAGCTGATTCACTTTGTGATACAGCAGAAACCAACACAACATTGTAAAGCAATTATACTCCAATAAAGATGTTTAAAAAAGAAAGGCATACTGATGAGTAAAATTAGAAAGTCATAGACTAATGTACATAGTAAGGTGTCGTCTATGTAGAAATATATACATGTGAATGTATGTGTTCTTATGTATATATTCATATATATGTATATACATAGAAGAAGGTCTGGACAGATATACACCAAATTGTTGGTATTGTTATCTCTGAGAGGGGAAGTGAAACGGGTGGGGGAATGGGTATGAAAACAGATTTTTACTTTTCACTATATACTTTTGAAAGTTTGATTTTTTTTACAAGTATATGTTACTTTTGTAATTTTAGAAACAATTTGTTTAAACCTAAAGCCCCCTATGGAATTTGCTTTTGCCATCCCCGGCCTGAACTATTAAATGAACATGAGAAGTTCAGTGATAGGATCTCACTGGCATTAAAATAGGAATATATGGGCTTCCCTGGTGGCACAGTGGTTGAGAGTCCGCCTGCCGATGCAGGGGACACGGGTTCGTGCCCTGGTCCAGGAAGATCCCACATGCTGTGGAGCAGCTGGGCCCGTGAGACATGGCTGCTGAGCCTGCGCGTCCAGAGCCTGTGCTCCACAACGGGAGAGGCCACAACAGTGAGAGGCCCGCGTACCGCAAAAAAAAAAAAAAAAAAAAAAAAAGGAATATATAAGTAAAGCAGCAGAGTAGTTGCAATTTGTTCAACAATTATTTTGTGCTAGGTATTTCACAGGAATTATCTAATTTGTTCCTTCTAATAACCCTGTAATGTAAGTTCTGTTTCCTATTTGGAATGAGAAAACCAAGGCTCAGAGAGATGAAGTAATTTGTCAGAGGCCACATAGCTGGCAAAAGCAGTTGAGGAAGGATTTCAACTTGGATTTATCTGGCTCTTAAACCTATGTTTTTGTTTCTAAACACCACAGCCTAATTTCAAGTATATAAATAGAGTTCACTATAGTTTCAGGAACTGTTCTAAGTACTTTTATACACAGTAACTTATTTATTCCTCACAACAAGCATATAAGGTAGGTATTATTATTATCATCATCATTATTGTTTTTATCATCCCCATTTTTCAAATGAGGAAACTGAGACACATACAGATCACATAACTTGCCAAATGCGTAAGTGGCAGAGCAAGGATTTGAACCCAGGAGGTCTTGTCATACATGCCACTACTTTTCTAGATATCATGCATAATAGAGTCCTCCATGCTCTCCCCCCATTCCCATGCTCCCATCAAGGAGATTAAGGAAAAGATGAGATGTACTGGCAGAACCCGAATTTCACCAAACTAAATAAAGTCATAGCTCAAAGAAAGCCTGCTATCTTATGTTTTACAAATTAATTATTAAGTATCTATACAATTCACAGTAGGCTGTATTTTAAAGCACTTTCCTCTGAAACGAAACATTCCCAATTTGAAATCCAGAATAAAGTATACATCTGCCTTGTAAGGCCTTCTCCCCCTGTTTGGAGAATATGAAACAGAAGAATTATACCAAACTAGAAGAGAGAAAATACAACTGGGCCTGAGAGTTTCATCATTGGTGATGGTCTTCCAGTTTCAAATAAATTTCACCTTTTCCCTCAACCTGATAAAGGGTATCTATAAAAAACCCCACAGCTAACATCATACTTAATAGTGAAATACTGAACGTTTTCCTCCTAAAATCAGGAACAGGTCAAAGATGTCTGCTCTTACCACTTCTATTCAACATTGTTCTAGAAGTTCTTGCCAGGGCAATTAGGCCAGAAAAAGAAATAAAAGGCATCCAGGTTGGAAAGGAAGAAGTAAAACTTTATTTGCAGATGGCTTGATCTTGTATGTAGAAAACCCGAAAGAATTTACAAAATAAATATTAGAGCTAATAAAGGAGTTCAGCAAAGTTGCCTGACCAATATACAAAAATCAGTTGTGTTTCAATACACTAGCAATGAACAATCTAAAAATGAAATTAACAGAACAATTCCATTGATTCCACTAGCATCAAAAAGAATTGTTAGGGGCTTCCCTGGTGGCACAGTGGTTGAGAGTCCGCCTGCCGATGCAGGGGACATGGGTTCGTGCCCCAGTCCGGGAGGATCCCACATGCCGTGGAGCGGCTGGGCCTGTGAGCCATGGCTGCTGAGCCTGCGCATCTGGAGCCTGTGCTCCACAATGGGAGAGGCCACAACAGTGAGAGGCCCGCGTACCGCAAAAAAAGAAAAAAAAAAAAAAAGAATTGTTAGGAACAAATTTAATCCAAGGAAGTACATGACTTGTACACTGAAAAGCACAAAACGTTATTGAAAGAAATCAAAGAAGACATAAGTAAATGGAAAGAAATCCCATATTCATGACTCAGAAGACAATACTGTAAAGATATCAGGGCTACCCTAACTGATCTATAGATTCAGCATAATCCCTATCAAAATCCCAGCTGGCTTCTGTGCAGAAACTGACATCATGGTCCTAAAATTCATATGGAAATGCAAGGGACCCAGAATAGTCAAAACAATCTGGAAAAAGAACACAGTTGGAGGACACACACTTCTCAACTTCAAAACTTACTACAAAGCTACAGTGATCAGTGTGATATTGACATAACTGTAGACATATACATCAATGGAATAGAATTCAGAATCTAGAAATAAACCCTTACATTTATGTTTGACTTATTTTCACTAAATATGCCAAGACAATTCAATGAAGAAGGAAGAGTATTTTCAACAAATGGTGCTCAAACAATTGGCTATGCACATACAAAAGAATGAGTTTGGACCCCTACCTCATGCTATATACAAAATTAACTCAAAATAGATCAAAGGCCCAAATGTAAGAGCTAATCTATAGAACTCTTAGGAAACACAAGTGTACATCTTCAAGATCTTGAATCAGGCAATATTTCTTAAATACAACACCAAAAATACAAACAACCAAAGAAAAAAATTGGTAAGTGGACTACATCAAAATTACAAATTTTTGTGAATCAAAGGTAATGAAAAGACAACCCTCAGAATGGAGTAGGAGAAAATGTTTGCAAACCGTATGTCTGATAAGGGACTTGTATCCAGCATATCTAAACAACTCTTACAACTCAATAATAAAAAGACAAGTAACACAATTAAAAATGGGCAGGGCAAAAGATCTGAATGCACATTTCTACAAAGAATGTATACAAATGGCCAATAAGCACATAAAAAGATGGTCAACATAATCAGTCATTAGGGAAATGCAAATCAAAACCACAACAAGATACCACTTCCATTAGGATGGTTATAATCAAAAGAGAGATAATAATAACATGTTCACAAGGATGTGGAGAAATTGGAACCCTTGTGCACTGCTGGTGGAATGTAAAATGGTGCAGCTTCTGTGGAAAGTAGTCTGGCATTTCCTCAAAAAGTTAAACAGAGAATTACCATCTAACCCAGCAGATCCACTCTTAGGTATGTACCCAAGAGAAATAAAAACATGTCCACATGAAAACTTGTATGTGAATGTTCATAACAGCCTTATTCATAATAGCTAAAAAGTAGAAGCAACCACAATACACATCAACCAATGAATGGATAAACAAAACGTGGCATATCCATATAATGGAATATTATTCAGCCATGAAAATGAATGAAGTACTGATACATGCTACAATATGGATGAACCTTGAAAACATATTGTGCTAAATGAGAGAAGCCAGTCACAAAGGACCACTTGTTGTATGAGTCTATTTTTAAGAAATGTCCAGAACAGGCAAGTTCATAAAGGCAGAAAGTAGATTGGTGGTACCTTCGGGCTGCGGGGTGGTAGTGGAAGGGGTTGTGAGTTAATGGGGAGTGACTGTTAATGGGTATGGAGTTTCTTTTTGGGGTGTTAATTATGTTCTGAAATTGACTGTGGTGATGGTTGCTTATCTCTGTGAATATACTAAAAACCAACTGTACACTTTAAATGAGGGAATTATAACTCAATAAAGCTATTATAAAAAAATTCACCTTGAGTTACTTGTGCAGCTGCCAAGTGTGATTAGAAGCAGTGGCACAATCAATAAACAGCTTCCCTAGACCTTCATATAGCTGTCACATAAATTAATCCACCCAACAAATATTTATCGAGTACTCCCTATATTAGGCAGTAGGAATCCAACAGAGAAGACAATGAGAAGGAAACTGCCACTTACATTCTAGTAGAAATAATAACAAAACCTCAAAACAGTCATTAAACACCTACCACATGCCAGACAGTTTAAAAATTTTGTATATGAATTAGCTCACTTAATCTTCCCATCAACCCTCTGACATAGGTGCTATTATTATCCTCACTTTGCAGGTAAGAAAACTGAAGCTCAAAGAAGTGAAGTAACTTGCCCAAGGTCACATAGTTAGCAAGAGATTGGAAGGAAATGAGAATCAGTTTTACCTGATTTTTGAGTCTGTATGCTTAAATACATTATAAATTTTGCATCCTTGTATTGAAATATTGACACCAATAGCTCAATGAGTTTAGCATTTCTTCTTGAAGTATTATTTTTCAAAAGTCTTTATTTCTTTGACTATATAATTGACCCTTGAACAACAGAGGTTTGAATTGCACAGGTCTACTTATATGCGGATTTTTTTCAATAGTAAATACTGCAGTGCTACACGATGTGCAGTTGAATTCGAGGATGTGGAGGGTCAACTGTAAGTATAGATCTGTTACTATAGATCACATATATATATGAAATATGAGGGCTTCCCTGGTGGCTCAGTGGTTAAGAATCCTCCTGCCAATGTGGTGGACACGTGTTCGATCCCTGGTCTGGGAGGATCCCACATGCCACGGAGCAGCTGGGCCCGTGCAACACAAGTACTGAGCCTGCGCTCTAGAGCCCACGTGCCGCAACTACTGAAGCCCATGCACCTAGAGCCCGTGCTCCACAACAAGAGAAGCCACCGCAATGAGAAGCCCACGCACCACAGGGAAGAGTAGCCCCCGCTCACCGCAACCAGAGAAAGCCTATGCGCAGCAACGAAGACCCAACACAGGCAAAAAATAAAATTAAAAAATAAATAAATAAATAAATTTGACATTCTATTTATTTTTGAAAGATTTAAATGAAAATTTACTTAAAATTTTTCAGATATTTTATGGGAAACATCTAAGTTTTTGGTGGACCTCCAAAGTAACATAGGTGCATCTAACATATATATGTGTTACATATGTTATATATTAACATATGTTAATATCACACACAGGGAGATCAGCTCGGTGCTTTGCGACCACTTAGAGGGGTGGGATAAGGAGAGTGGGAGGGAGGGAGACGCAAGAGGGAAGAGATATGGGAACATATGTATATGTATAACTAATTCACTTTATTATAAAGCAGAAACTAACACACCATTGTAAAGCAATTATACTCCAATAAAGATGTTAAAAAATATATATTATATATAATATATATTTATATATGTATGTATATATAATGTATATATTTGTATGTCATATATTTATAATATATATTTATATAATGTATATCAACAGTTGCTCTAAAATATGTTAGATGGTAAACTTAAAAATGCTCTTCAAATATAAACTAGTTTTCAAAACATCAACAATATTTTGAACTACAAATCATAACTTATGAAGTTGTTAGTATATATATATCAGGGAATAAAAAGTAACAACTTCATCAGTTATTATTTTTTTACACTTTCTTTTGTTTTATGCTTTTTTTTTTTTTTTGCGGTACACGGGCCTCTCACGGTTGTGGCCTCTCCCATTGCGGAGCATAGGCTCTGGACGCGCAGGCTCAGTGGCCATGGCTCACAGGCCCAGCCGCTCTGCGGCATGTGGGATCTTCCCGGACCGGGGCACGAACCCGTGTCCCCTGCATCGGCAGGCAGACACTCAACCACTGCGCCACCAGGGAAGCCCTGTTTTATGCTTTTATTTTGAGAATTATTTGTTTTTATTTTATTTGATTAAAGCCATTTGAGAGACTGATTTCTTAATTTGAAATGTAAGCACACTTACTAATGTTCATAATCAAGGCCAGTTTTTCCCAGCAAACAATTAGTTTGGGGAACAGTTGTATAAGTCCAAAATACTTACATTATTTGGTAATCATTCTTTGCTTTAGATATTAAATAGTATTTGACCTTTAGATATGACATATATTTAATCCAGTCATTAAATAGAGTTGCATTTTTGAAGCATGGGATAAATTTTGTCTTGTCACTGAGCACAATTCTCCAGTTGGCGTGTCAAGGATAATGCTTGGATAACCATAGGAAGGAATTCCTCCATGATTAATGCATAGAGGAGAAAACATGGTTGCTCTCACCCAGTGGGTGCAGGGCATTTTTCTACACACCCACTTTATCTGGGAAGCAGAGTGGTTATCCCTGGCCTTCTTGGATTTCTTCTCAAAGAGAGGCCCTGACCTCTTCCCCCAAACTCACTTTTCAGTCCTTCACTCGGAGCGTAAGTGCTTACCAGACTCATTTGGATAACTTTAGCAAGAGGTACTTGCCTGGCTACTTGTGTCCTCACTGGAGATTTGTTTCAATTGGAGAATTGTTTCTAGGGTAAATGCAAGTATGAGCATTGACAAAACTTTTGCCATTTTATAAGAAGAATATATTTAATGAAATCAAAAATAAGATTGATGATTTTATGGGGGCTGAGAGTACCCTACTTTGAGATATTCACAGACATGTTGAAATCTGGTGTACTTAGAGTTGCCAGTTCTTTCTCTGTAATGCTTTTGAACTGGGCATAAACCTCAAATAGAGTGTTCTCAATTTATTGGCTCCAAGAGCTTTTTATTTGCACTTTTTAGGTTTGGAAGGGGCACATTGGGATGGCAGAACAGTGGTGAATGAAAGCCATAATACTGTTAAATTACATTCTAAAATCAAGACCAATAATCCTAGGATTATTAATGATAAGAATCAACACTTTCTGGGGCTTCCCTGGTGGCGCAGTGGTTAAGAATCCACCTGCCAATGCGGGGGACACGGGTTCAAGCCCTGGTCTGGGAAGATCCCACATGTCACAGAGCAACTAAGCCCGTGCACCACAACTACTGAGCCTGTGCTCTAGAGCCTGCGAGCCACAACTACTGAAGCCCATGCACCACAACTACTGAAGCCCATGTGCCCAAGAGCCCATGCTCCACACCAAGAGAAGCCACCACAATGAGAAGCCCATGCACCGCAAGGAAGAGTAGCTCCTGCTCACCGCAACTAAAGCCTGCACTCAACAACGAAGACCCAACACAGCCAAAAATAAATTAAGTAATTGATTAAAAAGAAAAGGATCAACACTTTTTGAGTGTTTACCATGTGCCAGGCCCTGTACTGAATGCTTCATGTCCATTTTTTCTCATTTGATCCTGAAAACCACCTGTGAGGCCTCATTTGACAGATGAGCAAACTGAGGCTGAGAGGTTGATTTGTTCAAGGTCATCTAGTTGGTCATTTGCAGAGCCCAGATTCAAACTCACTTTTGCTTGATTGCAAAGCCATTATTCTTAAAGAGTAGGGTATTCTCACTCTGTTTGCTTTGGGGATCTCACGGAATCCACTCTAATCTGTCCTCATAATAAACTCTTATTGGGCTTTGAAAGAGGCTGAAGGATTGGGAAGAAACTTTGCAGCCTGGAAACTAGTAAAAGTGGCCTGTGAACAGTGAGATAGACCAGGCTCACAGGACAGGGCTCTGGAAACTGGAAAGAAGACATGCCCACTGAGGAACAACTCAGAGCTTCTCTGAGCCCTGCTTCAGGCCCAAGGAGGAATTCCCAGCCGTGGGCATTGAAGTTCTGCTTGTCAAGGAGAAGCTAGGCCATTGTTTTATCTAACACACTCTTCTGTAGTGCTCTGTGTGCCAGACACTGGTCTCCACTGCTGTAAGTACTTTACAGTCATGAACTGACTTAAGTCTTACAATAACTCCCTGGAAATTAGTACTATTATTATCCCCATAGGATAGATGAGTAAACTGAAGTTCAGTTTATAAGTTCCACTGAGTAACTTGTCCAAAGTCACACAGCTGGTAAGTGCCAGCGCCAGTCTTTGAACCTAGGCAGTCTGCATCTAACGGCTATGTTATATTGACTCTCAATAGAGATCCTTGATTTTTCTGTCTCTCGTACCTGCCATCCTTTTTCAACCACTCCTGGGCAAGTCCGCTTTGCTGGCAAATTTCCCCCACCCCACTGGCTTTTCCTCCACCCATGACTTTCTGGAGTGTCCTTTTTCTTCTTTCATGCTGCCTCCTCAATTCTCAAACAACATGCTCTTTTCACCCGCCAAAGAATTTTTTCATAAATAGTCCCATCTCACCTTGGAAGTGAGGATGGAAAGTGTTGTTCCTGTTTTGTGAATCAGGGAACCCAAGCAAGCAACTTGCCTAACGTCTCACGCAACCATCTAACGGCAAAGTGAACTAGAATCCAGGTTCTCTGACTCTTAATCCAGTGATCTTTTCTGTTGTACCATCAGATGGGTTTTACAAATCCATTCACTTATTCATCTATTCCTTTGCTTATTCATATTATAACAATGTAATAAGTACCTAGTATATGATAAGGCACTAGGTGGGAGAGTAGGTAGGTATAAAAATCCTTGCTCTTAAGGAGCCGACAACACAACTGAGATAATATCTCACCATTAAAAGTTGAATAACAGCACACAGGTACACATACTAAGTGCCAAGTGAGTGGTCTAGTCAGGTCATATGGGAATTTTGAGGCTGAGGATGCAGCATCCAAGACAGCTTTATCAGGAAGATGGGTCTTGAACTTGACATAAAAGGGCACTTAGAGAAGAGGATGGAACAGCACTTTCCAGGATGGGGGAATGGAGTGCACTAAGGCAGTGTTTCCCAACTTTTATCATGGCACACATAGTATTTGTAAGAAAAGCATAGTATTTGTAAAGTGAATGGAGGAAGCAGTTTCAGCCCAGAGGCAAGCAACCTAGGAGTTTCAACTATACTGTCTTTACCTCAGATACTTGTAATACTCTTGGGAAGGTCTGTACTAAGTTATTGGGGCATGCTGTGGTCATGGTAGGTGTAAAGACCGCTGACAAGGCCACAGGGCTAAAATGGAGGGAATTTCCAAAAGAACCATGGCAGATACCATTGGAGAGAAAGTTGTGGCCAAATGATGAAAGGTCTTTGAATTTTATTCTGTGGACCTAGGAAACAGGTAGGCGAAGCCCACGTAGTGTTGTTTTAAAAAAAAAAGAAAGAAAGAAAGAACGCCATTTGCAGCAACATGAATGGACCTAGAGATTGTCATACTGAGTGAAATAAGTCAGAAAGAGAAAGACAAATATCATATGATATCACTTATATGTGGAATCTAAAAAAGGGTACAAATGAACTTATCTCTAAAACAGAAATACAGTCACAGATGTAGAAAACAAACTTATGGTTACCAGGGGATAAGGGGGGGAGGGATAAACTTGGGAGACTGGGACTGACATATACACACGACTATATATAAAATAGATAACTAATAAGAACCTGCTGTATAGCACAGGGAACTCTTCTCAAGACTCTGTAATGACCTATATGGGAAAATAATCTAAAAAAGAGTGGATATACATACATACATATATATATATATATATATATATATCGGATTCACTTTACTGTACAGCACAGAGTAATGCAACATTGTAAATCAACTAGACTCTAATAAAAGTTTTTTAAAAAATAAAAATAAAAAATAAAAACCAGTGCTGACTTCCATGACAAAAATCCAAAAGATCCCACTGATATCAGTATGGAGGATAGACTGGAGGAAAGGCAGGTAGTTAGGAGGCTATTACAATTGTCCATGTGGGACATGATGGCGGTAATAGAGAGAGAGGAAAATGGGCAGAATTGAGTTATATTTTGGAGGTAAAATGACAGGGCTTGATAATGGATTGTATATGGAAAGTAGGAGAAATGGAGGAGATAAGAATAATTTCCAGGTTTCAAACTTGAACAAATAAGTATGAATGGTGATGTTATTCTTTAAGATGGCAAGCCCAGGAGAACTAGAGGGATTTTTTTGGAGGGGAGGGACAGATGAGATGATGAGTTTCGAGTTGACATTTAGAGGCAAGGAAACCAATTAGGTGGCTATTGCAAAAGGCCAAGTGAGACAGAATGAGATCCCGGGTTAGGAGGGCAGCAGTGGGAATGGAAAGAAAATGTTGGATTGAGAAACATGAAGGAAGAATTGATAGGATTTTGACATGGACTAAATCTAGAGTTGAAAGGTAGGGGAAGGCTTGAAGCCTTAGATCTCTTCTTTTGTCTCTCTTTGGTGATGCTTCTATTTCTCATGGCTTAAAATACTGTCTATATGCTGATGACTCCCAAATGTGTATCTCCAGCTTGGACCCTCCATACTTTACTTTTATATCCAACTGCCTGCTTGACATATCACCTTGGATGCCTAATAGGCATCTTAAACTTAACACGTCCAAAAGTGAACTCTTAATTCCCCCTGCTTCCACCTTTACTCTAGACTTCCCCCCAGACCTGCTCCACTCATCAAACCTGCTTCTTACTCTCTTTCCCATCTCACTAAATGGTAACTTCATTCTTCCAGTCACTCAGGCAGAAGACCTTGGAATCATTCTTGATTCTTCTTTTTCTGTCACATCCTACATTTATTCTATCATCAAATCTTGTTGGGCCATCTCCAAAATATACCTAGAATCCGACTACTTTTCATCATCTGGTTTAAGTCACAATGATCTGTCTCCTGGATTATATTGCCCTAGCCTCGCAACTCTTCTCCTTGCTCCTGGCTTTGTCACCATCACCCAAGTCTATCATTCCCTTATTGATTTAAAGGTCAGACTAATCTTATTAACATGAAAGTCAGATCGTGTCACTCCTCTGCTCAAAACTCCAGTGACTTCCCATCTCATACATAGTAATAGTAAAACTCCTTACAATGGCCCACAGTGCTGTATACAACCCAAATATCAATATAACTCACTCACTCACCTCCTGCAGGTGTTGGATCAAATGTCCCCTACTTGGTGAGATCTTCTTTGACAGCCATGTTTAAAGTTGTAAGTTCCTCCTCCCCATTCTCTACCTGCCTTCCCGGTTTTCTTTTTCTTTATACTTTGAACACTACTTGACATTTATATATTTATCTATTTTAAAAAATTGTCCATCTCCTTCTGCTAGAATAAGGGCCAGCAAATATTTTCTCTAAAGGGCCAGATAGTAAACATTTTAGGCTTTGTGGGCCAGGGAGTTTCCAACACAACTGCCCAACTCTGTTGTTACACAAAAACAGTCATAGATGATACATAAAGGAGTGTGTGTCTGTGTCCCAGTAATGCTATTTACCAAAACAGGTGATGGGCCAGAATTTGTCCATGAGCCATACTGTGCTGACTCCTACTAGAATGTAAGTTCCAGGAGGGCAAGGGTTTTTGTTTAGTGCTGTATTCCTGACACCCAGAACGGTGCCTGGCATGTAGTAGGCACCTGATATATCTTTGCTGAAGGAATGAAACAGGGGGAGATAGGGGGACTGGGGGGTCAGGATAACTATAATAGAGCCATTGATGGTGCAGAATCTTGAGCAAGAGCTGATTCTGGCTAGGTTTCCAGCATATCAATTCTCCTTCCTCCCTTCCCCCATCATCCCTACCCTACTACTTAAAAGAATGTCATATCAAGTAAAAGTTGCTTTCATTGCCTCTGCAACTCTCCTGATGTGTGAAATTTCATCTGACTTCCTTTAATGTTGTCATGTGTCTATTCAATCCTCCTGACTCAGACTCTCTCTAATAACAATAATAACTCAAGTACTCTGCACTAAAACCAGAATGCCAGAATCAGTATTTTTAATTAATTTAAGACAACTGCTAGTAATAGCTTCTATTGACAACGCTACACTTTTCAACACTTCATCATATTTTGGAGTACTCTCTGAAGTTGAGCAACTGTTACTGTTATGATATGAAATGCTATTTTCCTTCCATGCATTCGATGTGAATGGTTCGTTCTGATAAATTTCAGCTTTCAAGTACCCCCAACAGCAGGAATCACATAGCAAGAGATATGGTAAATGAAGTATACACGCGTTTTTACTGATTCTTCTCCCATTCTTCCCTGGATCTCTTATGGGCACTAAAGATGTCCTGGAGTTATATGCCTTCCTGTTGAAAATGTATATTCACTTGTTCATTATTTTAAATAGTCCTTCAGGCACTGTGAACACTTACTGAGCATTCACTATATATATGGGTACTGTCCTGGGGGCTTTATTTATATTAACCCATCTAATCCTTATAAAACATCTAGGACCTAGGTACCATTATTATCATCATGTTACAGATGAGGGAACTGAGGTCCCCAAACCTGAAGTAATTTGCTCAAGTTCCCACAGCTAGCAAAGAGCGGAGCTATGGTTTGAACCCACGTCTGCCTGACTCCAGGGCCAAGATTTATTTATTGTTTTTCTTCACCTTAACAAATATTTACCATATGCCATGCAGTATACAAGACATTATCTACAAAGATGAATAGGGCACGATCTCCCTGGCCTCCCAGAGCTAACACTGGCTGGGGCTGTGTGGGGTGGGAATGGAGGATATCAGATACAGAAACAGAAAGAGTTTTCTGTTTACAAACAGGTTGGTGAGGAAGTAGACATAGCTCTATGAATTCACAGCGATTTGAAAAATGGAGATAGAGGGCTACAGACTGAAAGGGAAGAAGGCCCCCAACTCTAGAGTTCAGGACAACCGGTAGGATAGAAAAATGCCACTCTTAAGGAGTTAAGCTGAACGGAAAGTTGCCCACTGTAGAAATGGGATTGGTTGCTCACAAAAAAAGCATGTACTGATAAGATAAGGAACCTCCCTATAAGAGGTCATTAAGAGGCAATGCTCTAAAATGTAAACAGTGGAAAAACCCTACTGTAGCCTTGTAAATGCTATGGCTGGGAAAGCCCATCAAAACCGAGAAGGGATTCATGATACGATATGGCCGAGCAAGCTATTTAACCATTATAGAAACAAAAATAAAAATAATTTAGAAAGAAGTTTCTCTCACGCCATGTTCCCTGACCTGCTGATATATTTACTGTCTTTCTGATGGGGGATGGATGGTGGCAGGAGGGTCCATAAACGATATGACTCCATCTGTTCAGAACATCCCACACCCTCTACTAACCTCTTCACTCACCAGTAACAACAGCTACCATATAATAAGCACCTATTCTGTACCAAGCACTTTACATAAATGTACTGATTTAATCCTCACAGTAACCCTATGATTTCATAGGGTTCTATGATTAGCCCTATTTTCAGTTGAGGGAACTGAGGCTCAGAGAAGTAATGTGACTTACCCAAGCCCATAAAACAAAACGAATGGTATTAGTTTCCCGTGGCTGCCGTACAAATTACCACAAATTTAGTGGCTTGAAATAACAGAAATTTATTCTCTCACAGTTCTGGACGCCAAAAATCTGAAATCAAGGTGTTGGCAGGGCCGTGCTCCCTCGGAAATCTCTAGGGCAGATTTTATTCCTTGCCTTTTCTTAGCTTCTGGTGGCTGCAGACTTTGCTTGGCTTGTGGCTGCATCACTCCCATCTCTGCCTCTGTCTTCACATGGCCTTCTCCCCTATGTCTCAGTCTTCTCTTTCTCTTTTAAAGACATTCATCATTGGCTTTAGAGCCCACCTTAATCCAGGATGACCTCATATAGAGATCCCTAGCTTAGTTACATCTGCAAAGACACTTATCCCAACTAAAGTCACATTTTCTGAGGTTCCAGTTGGACATACCTTTTGGTAGAACACCATTCAACTCACTACAAGTAGCCTAGCTGGGATTCTAACCTAGATCTGTATGACTCTAAAATTCTGGCTCTTTTCACTAGATCAGGTTGCCTCCACCAAACAGCCTTCTGCTTTGCCTTTATTTGCTTTCCTAAGTAGATTTCCTACTGGGAAGAGGATGCACTGGTTGACATAGGTGTTCTTTGTAGTTAATTATCAAGATGAATTAATAAATTGACATTTTGGTTTCCAAAACATTGCCTTGTGAGTTTAGATTGTGTGAAATTTGACCCCCAGAGCCTAATCACTCCCTGGTTAAAATAGACAAAATTGAGTTTTAGAACCTGTGAAACTGAGGATTGTATCTTGGCTCAGAACCAAGATCCCTTCAGGGTATAGGCATCCCACAGCCTGCAATCCACGCCTGTTTCTTTACTATATAAGTGACCACAAAGTAATGAAATGCCACAAACTTCTGGGTATGCAGAATAATTTCTAATCACTTAAGAGCTTACAAGAGGAATTTTGATTCTACCTCAGTGTTACGTCCCAGAAAGGTTCCATAGCACCTACTGTGTTTGCTCCCGAGCCTCAGCCCCCATCATACAGACACAGGGAAGGAGTTGTCTCTAAGAGTTCATTATAACACTAAGATGAGATTCTGTAGAAAAATGGGGATCCAGAAACAGTAGAAACTCAGCTTCCGATCCCCAACATGCTTCCTAAATTAGTATTTCTCAAAGTGTTTTCCATGGAGTATTAGTCCCTGAGGATGGATGTAGATAGTATTACATAAGAAATAGCCCCATGAACAAGCAAAGTTGTGAACCACTGGATCAGTCAAATGTGGTTTCCCCAAGTACAAGAATATTCAGAGCCCTTGATATGTTAACAGGTAATGGGAATCTCCAAGAGAGGGTTGAGGGACACAGGGTTTTTGAAGTTTTGTGACTTTACTCACAGGGATGATGGTGAGGGGCTATTATGACAGTAGAGACATCGAAACAGTTTCTCAATCTCTGCAGAGCAACTGCCCCAGCTAACTTGTTGACACTGGCCTGCTCACACCTTGATTAGGAAGAGACTATCTTTTGGGATGTGTTTCTCAGATTGTGGTCAGTCTATGGACTACCCACAGTGACGGGTCACTGAGTCCCACCCAGACAGCTTGTTAAAAGTGCCAATTTCCCGGCCCTTAAACCAGGCTTACTGAATTAGTATTTCTGAAGATGGGGTCCAGGGACCTGCCTTTTAAAACAGGTACCTGGAATAGTTCTGATACACGCTCAGGTTTGAGGACCGCTGCAATCTGGTGAAATCAGGCTTCCACAACATTGAAACACAGATTAAACTCTAAATGTTCATTTGCAATTCCAGCTAATAACCAATTACAATATTACATTCTTGGGGCTTCCCTGGTGGTGCAGTGGTTGAGAGTCCGCCTGCCGATGCAGGGGACACGGGTTCATGCCCCGGTCTGGGAGGATCCCACATGCCGCGGAGCGGCTGGGCCCGTGAGCCGTGGCCGCTGAGCCTGCGCGTCCGGAGCCTGTGCTCCGCAGCGGGAGAGGCCACAGCAGTGAGAGGCCCGCATACCACAGAAAAAAAAAAAAATTACATTCTTGCTGCATGATCAGTAGGCTTTAGTTTGTGTGACAATATCATTTTATATGGCTTGATTTAAATCAAAGCAGTTATGGCAAGATTTCTTAATCCCGCTCTCCTGAGACAATTTACATAATAACTTTTGAGGAGAATGCAATAACCTCTCTCTAATATCTTAAATTGATCTCTAAGGTCCCTTTCAGCTCCAACATTCAGATTTTATGAAGTTCCTAGGGCTTCAAATCTGTTTGTCAGAAACACATCGCTTTTTACCGACTAAACCGATTTCCCTTCTTCCAGGCAACAAGTTTCTGAAGAAAATTGGTTGCTGGTGATTTTCCTGAATTTTTTTTTAATAGCATATACCTTCTCACCGTGTTATTGTGAAGAGTGAGTGAGAAAATGTATGTGAAACGCCAAGCAGAGTGCCTGATGCAAGGAAGTGGTTAATAAACGTTCATGCCGCTTCCAGTGCATTGGCACAATAATGTCTCTTGAATTATTGAAGATATAACATCAGAGAGCTACAGCTGAATGGAAACTAGGGAATCAGCTGTATTGACAATATCTGGGGAGTTTTTGGCTGTAGGGAAACTGGTTAGAGCCCCAGTCTCCAAGGGCAGGCTCAGCTGCAGCATAGTGTGATGGCCTGGGGAGGGCGTGGGTTCCTGCCACACACACTGCCTTGGAGAAAGGCTGCAGTGAATGAGGTTTTGGTCTAAAACTCAGCTTCCAATCCCCAACATGCTTCCTAAATTAATATTTCTCACAGTGTGTTCCATGGAGTACTAATCCCTGGGGATTGATGTTGATAGTATTACATTAAGAAAGAGCCCTATGAACAGGCAAAGTTGTGAACCACTGAATTGGTCAAATGTGGTTTCCCAAGTACAAGAATATTCAGAGCCCTTGATATGTTAACAGGTAATGGGAATCTCCAAGAGAGGGATGGGGGACATGCAGTTTTCGAAGTTTTGTGACTTCAGTCACGGGGTGATGGGAAGGGCTAGTGGTTTTGAGGAACACAATTATGAGAACGGTGCTCAAGGTCACTTGTGCTCTCCTACTTGCCAACAGGAACGGGCACGTTTTAACCCTTACATGATAAAAGTAACAAGAGAAGAATTATGTGCTGAACTGTTCCTCAGTCCCCTAGTGTCGTCGTTTTCTTCTTTGTACAGCTTAGATCCTATGTTCATCATTATATTCACTCTTTTGCATACGCCCTAGCCTCCCTTGCCTCTCTCTGCCCTCATCCTAGCTGAGTGACAAACACCTAATTCTAGTTAAATCCAACTCTCTGTCTATTCCAAACCTGCCCCAGCAGCTGAACAAGACTGGACAAAACTTAAAACCATGCTAACTAGTCTCACTTTCAATTCCTGACCACTAACCTCAAGTGGGCCCTTCATGCTACGCTCCAATTTCACTACATTTTCTTGGCCCAATCATTCTTGAACTCTCTCTGATGGCTGTTTTGCACCTTCCCTCTTCTCAAACTTCCAAAACCCCTTCCCCCATCCTCCCTCTTAGCTGCTGACCCCGCTTCCTCTTTCACTGAGAAAATAGAAGCAGTTAGAAGAGAACAACTGCAGACTCTCGCCGCGGTATCTGCAAACCTACTTGTATCTGTATCCACATACTCTGCCTTCCCTCTTGTCACTATGAACAAACTGTCTGTAATTCCACTGATGGCTGACCCTTCCACTTGTGTACTATATCTTGCCCCTTCTGGACTTACCAAGGTCATGGCTCTAGTCATTTTCCCCTCCCTCTAAGCAATTTTTCTCTCACCAACCCAACATCTCCAATGTTAAAAAACAAAACAACTTTTCTCTGCCTCAGCCCCATTTCTCTCTCTCTCCTCAGAGCAGAAATGTTTCTCCTCCTAGTTTCTCTTGAACCCTCTCCAATCAGGCTTTTGCCCCCTTCACTCCGCCAAAATGACTCATGTGAAGGTCAACAGCATCTCCTCAATGTTAAATCCAACGATCATTTTACTGTTCTCATTTTTTTTTGACCCAGCAGTGGCATTTGACACCGTTGATCACTCCCTTCTTGAAACAATTTTTTCACTTGGCTTCTGAGACACCACACATTCTTGGTTCTCTTCCTACTTCACTAGCTCCTCTTTCTTAATATCTTTTACTGGGTTTTCCTCATCTTTCTAACCATTAGGCTGTCTAATTGGCCTCTCAATTCAAAATTCTCCAAAACCAAAATGACTATATTCCTTAGACCTGCTTCTCCCACAGTCTTCTTTACCCATTCTTCTAGAATTTCAGGCCAAACTTGGAGTCTTCCTTGACTCCTCCTTTTCTCTTACACCCCACATCCAATCTATCAGCGATACTGTGGGCTGAATCTTTCAAAACATATTTAGAACCTGATCACTTCTCACTATTTCCACTGCTACTACCTTAGTCCAAGCCAGCATCATTTCTTATTTGGATCATCGCAAAATCCATTAAACATGTAAATCAGATCATGTCATGCTTCTGCTTAAAACCCACCCATGGGGACTTCCCTGGTGGTCCAGTGGTTAAGAATCCACCTTCCAATGCAGGGGACGCAGGGTCGATCGCTGGTCAGGGAACTGAGACCCTACATGTCACGGGGCAACTAAGCCTGCGTGCTTTATAGAGCCTGTGCGCCAAAACTAGAGAGAAGCCCACAGGCTGCAACTAAGACCCGACACAGCCAAATAAATAAATAAATATGAAAAACGAAAACAAAAACGAAAAACCAAAAAACCCACCCATGGCTTTTTATATTGTTCACGGTAAAAGTCAAAGTCTTTAGAATGGCCTAGAAGATTCTACAGGAGCTGGCTTCTTCCCCGTTACCTTTCTGACCTCAACTCTTACCACTCTCCCCATTGATTACTCAGCTCCAGCCATGTGGCCTCTTTGCTGTTTCTCAGACATGCCAAGGTAACTCCCAGAGGGCCTTTGCTGTTCCCTCTAACTGAATGTTCTTTCCCCATAGAGACTTACTCACTTGCTTCCCTCAGAACTCTGTGCAAATGACACTACCAGTGACATTTCCTTGACCACCTTATTCAAAAATTGCCATTCTCTGCATGCTTTCATATCACTTTACCTTGCTATAGTTTTCTCCATAGCACTGATTATTTTCTGATATATTAATATTTGCTTGCTTGTTCATTGTCTATCTCTACCACTAGAATGTAGGCTTCAGGAATACAGGGATTTTATTTGTCACCGCTCTATCCCCAGTACCTACCCCCGTGCCTGGCACATAAAAGGTGCTCGATAAATATCTGTGAAATAAAGAAAGAATGATTATAAGTGTAATAGGAGTTCTTAGGTTCCTGGCATCTTCAGGTGGAGACAGATCACTCTTGTTATCTGAAGCAACCCCCCTCTAAGTGCAGGACTCCTCAATACCACATTCCTGATGGTGGATTTAGTGTTTACATGAGGACTTCCAGGAAGCTCCATTTAGTCTAAAGCAGAATGCTCCATGATTGGAGGTATTTAATTTCTGGAAAGATCTTTGCCAAGGGTTCTTTTGGATACATAATATCTTTTGAATGGGTATTAGCTATACATGATACAAAATGCTAAATGTTCAAAGTGCACGTAGTGGAAAATGTATTCTAGCACCTCCCACTGCTATCACCGTATTCTAAGCCACCCTCCATTTTTTAAACTAGAATTATTGCACAAATCCTTTAGAAATATAAGTCGATCATGTCACTTCCTGGCGAACACTAGCCCAAGTCATCTCATCTCCTTCAAAGTTCCCTTCCTGGAGGCAATCACTGTTACCAGTTTATTTGCATTTTTCTAGAGGTAGACTATACATTATATATACATATCTGTATGTATATAATCTTTTTCTTAAACTATGCACACTACTGTGTACATTTCTTTTCTCTCACTTGATATCTATGTCATTCTTTGCAATGGCTGCATAGTTATCCATTATATGACTATTATATTCTCCAGGGATTCTTGTATTTTTTTAATATTTATTTATTTATTTTTGGCTGTGTCAGGTCTTAGTTGCGGCACGCAGGATCTTTCACTGCAGCACACAGGCTCTTCGTTGCCGCGCGAGGGCTTCTCTCTAGTTGTGGTGCCCGGACTGCAGAGCATGTGGGCTCACTAGTTGTAGCCTGCAGGCTCTCTAGTTGTGGTGCAGGGGCTTAGTTGCCCCGCAGCATGTGGAATCTTATTTCCCCAATCAGGGATCGAACCCGCGTCCCCTGCATTGGAAGGTGGATTCTTAACCACTTGACCCCCAAGGAAGTCCCCTCTCCAGGGATTCTTAACCTGGAGTCTATGAATGGTTTCACCAGGTCTATGAATCTCCTGAGACTGCATGTCATTATTTGTGGGCATGTGTATAGGTACATCTTTCAGTGGAGAAGACCCATACCTTTTATCAGATTCAAAGGGGCCTGAGACCTAAAATGGTTAAGAATCACTATCCTGAGTCTAAATCTGCCTTCCTGAAACTTATACCCTTTGAGACTAATTCAGCTGTTTGCAGCCTGGTACACAGAGGACAGGCAACAAATACTTGCCAAGTGAATGAAGGGATAAGACAAAATGAGTCTACTCCCTCTTCTCTATGTTAGCTTTTGGTTGACTTCAAGAAAGCCATCATGTCCTTCTAAGTCATCTCTTTTGCAAGGCTAAAACCCTTAATTTGACATGGTTTCCAACCCATGTGCTTTGCTCTCCCCTGGACAAACTCTAATATGGATTTTCCCCTCCAAATGTCTTCAGGGGCAAGTAGATAATAAAAAAAAGGTCAGGTAGACCAGTTGTGAGACAATGGCAAGTGGTGGGACCTGCGGAGTCCATGTAGTTGTCTAAAGATATTCATATTCAAACTCAAGACAAAAGACTTTTACAGGCCAATTTTGTCCCATGGGCTGGCAGTTTGCAAATCTAAGAATTTGGGAACTCAAACAGTTTGTTAACATTCCTTTCATGTCTTCCTCACTCTATCACCTCACCTTTGTTCTCCCCATAAACCCAAAAATTTAGTCACACTAAACTCTGCTCTGCTTCTCAAATACCCCTTGTGATTTCTTGCTCTTATTCCTTTACCCATATGGCTCTTTCTGCATAAAATGCCTATGTGGAATATTCTCTATTTGTCCCTCCAGATCTACTTTTTAAAAAAATTTTCTTTATTTTGTTAGAGCAGTTTTAGGTTCACAGAAAAATTGAGAGGAACATACAGAGATTTCCCAGATACCTCAGTGGATCCACTTTTCACACTTATATGTACTCTCTCTGTACCTCCAGAGGCTAACCTTTATGGACTGTATTTTTTTTTTTTTGCGGTACGCGGGCCTCTCACTGTTGTGGCCTCTCCCGTTGCGGAGCACAGGCTCCGGACGCGCAGGCCCAGCGGCCATGGCTCACGGGCCCAGCCGCTCCACGGCACGTGGGATCTTCCCAGACCGGGGCATGAACCCGTGTCCCCTGCATCGGCAGGTGGACTCCCAACCACTGCGCCACCAGGGAAGCCCTATGGACTGTATTAACTGGCTTCTTCCTTCTCTGAATTCGTGTTGGATGTGGCCAATGGGAGGTACTAGCAAGGGACTGGAGATCAGAAGCAGATTAAAGTCTGGATATTTATTCTCCTGTCTCCCTCTCTGTGAGGTGTCAGCAGTTTGGTTGAGTCCTTCTAGAAGAATCTATCTTAGGCCACAGACTTTTTTGAAGGTCATCTTTTATAGCTACAGCTACTCTTTCTGGGTTCTCGTAACAGCTCCCTCCTCTTGGCCCTTCAGGTATAAAGGTGGTAAAATCTCCCTGGGGTGCCTCACCATCCTTTGTTGGTTTCCCTTAACCCAGCTCACATGGTTCTAAACAGTCCCGTTATTAAACTTCCCTCAGAGTCCCTGTTTGAGTGTGCCATCGGTTTCCTACTTGACCCTTGACTACTACCATGATTTTCCCTCCCTTGTCTACTTGGTGAACTCCACATTGTTCAGGCCCCAGCTGCCCTGTGAGGCTTCCCTGAGTGCCCTTCCCTCTGAGAAAGTTAGACATTCCCCCACCTCCTTGGGAACATTTCTTACAGCACCCTGATTATTTATGCATGTCTCTCCCATTAGATCTTGAGCTTCTTGTGGTGGGGAATGAAGCTTATTCGTCATTATTGTCTCAGCTCCTGGCCAAGTAAATACTTGGTAAATGTTGGTTAGCTTTTCTTTTGAAGAGAAGGGGGATGAAATTGAAGAGAGAGTATTCGATTTTTAAAAGAAATGTCTACATATTATTTTTTTAAAATTATAACTAAAGGAAAAAGAGTGAAGTAAAATTCTATCCCTCACATTCATGCTAGAAGTAACACTAGTAATAGTTTGTGGGTGGCATCCTTCCAGCACCTTTTCTATGTACAAAAAAAATGCATACCTTTATATACATACAATGAAGACACCCATCTCTGTTTTTTGCTTTTTTCACTTAACAGTACAACAGGCCGTATTCTATGTCAGCTCATATAGGTATACAGACCTACTTCATTATTTTTTATAGCTGAATTGTATTCCATTTGAAGAATGTATCATAATTTATTTAACAAATCCCCTATTATCAGACACTTAGGTTGCCTAATATTGGTCACTATTAGAAGCAATGCAACTCAAAACACAGGGACACACTGGATAAAATTTAACCACAAAAACATATAGCTGAATTCAAGAAGCAAGAAAAGAAAAATCCCAGATTCCAGAAACAAAAATGGAACTTAAAATCACAGCAATGAGCATGAATTGAAGTGTCACAACTCACGGGGATAACGGGACCAGAAAAGTACCTTAGAGGCTGAGGTTTTAGGTCCTTTGAAGGGCTTAGAATTGAGTTAGAATTGTGCTTCCTGCACAAACCAAGGAGCAGCAGAGACCTGCCTCATCTGTGAATTGAAACCAGATTTGCCAAATAGCCAGAGGCAAAATAATAACAAATCTTGATTAGTACGTACAACGTGCCAGGTACTGTTCTACATGTTTTGCATGTATTATAATTTATTTAATCCTCACAAAAGCCCATTGAGGTAGGTACTATTATAATCCCCATTTTACAAATAGGGAACAAAATGTTTAAGTAACTTGCTTAAGGTCACACTGCCAGGAAGCAGCAGATTTAAGATTCAGACGCAGGTATCCTGATTCTAGGGTCCATACTCTTTATTATCCTATACTGTGTCACTACAAACAAGGTGTAGGCCAACTTCCCTAGGATGGGGTAGAAATAAACTCACCCCTACGAAGTTTAAAAAATCTAAACCTGAGCTACACATTGGTATGAGACCCAAATTCATAGTGCCCATGTATTTCAGAAACCCTGACCTGAGAACTTTACATAAAAACTTGTCCAGAGCTGGGAATGCCATAGAACTCTGGTAGGGGCAAATTTAAAACTGCCTCTGCCACTGCAAATTTGACTCTACACCTCAGAGTCAAATTCTCACAGAATGCAGCTCCTACAGAAGATAACTTCACATGGAAAATTATAAAGCACATGAAGGAACCCACTACGATAAGAGTTAGTCAGTATGTACCAGAAATGGGAGAATTCAGTTCCAAGGAATTACAGATAATACAGCAATCTGAACAGACTTTAAAATATTGTATGTTTAAAGGTTTAAAGAGGAAAAAACCCAGAATACATACATATATATATATATATGTATATGGTATATAATATGGTGTATATGGTATATACATTTATATATATATCAAAGAAAAATTCTAGAAATGAAGAATATAGAAAATATGGGATGATCATTGGAAGATATTAGTTCTGGTCCCATTGAAATGTTAAAAAGTCAACTGACAGGTTAAACTACAAATAAGACCTGAGTGAAGGAAGGATTAGTGAAATAACAAATGAAGCTGGGATATAGAATATAGTACATTATAAATATACTAAATATGGAAGAGAAATTAGAAGATACAGATGATATGATAAGAAGCTCCACATACATCTAATAGAAATTCCAGAAGGAAAAAAATAGGAAGAAGTAGTGTTCGAAGAGAAATGGCTGCGAATTTCCCAGAACTCATAAGACATGAGTCCTCGGGTTAAAATCCTATACCTAATCCTGAGCAGAATAAATGAAGACAAATGGATAACTTCTAGATGCATCATGATGGAATTTCAGTACATCAAGGATAAAGGGAAAATCTCAAAACTTACTAGAGACAAATAATGCTGCACAGTATTTCTGTGGGAGAGATTCCTAAAGGTGGAATTTCTGGAACAAAGCATAAGCACATTGAAAAGAGATGGATGTGTTTTAAATGAATGAGTGAATGAATTAACGAGTCGTTAGAGGCATTATTTCTCTCAGTCGAGGCATGATATTTCCCTTAGTATAGCCTGAGATTTTATCTCCCAGCTATCTTCTTACTTATGTATTTGCAACTGCATCACCGCTATAGATTCATATTGAGCAGGAGGCCAATTAAAATTCCCAGGACTTTTTCAAATGAAGGGCTGTCAAATGAGGTCTTCTCTAGCGTGTACTTAGGCAATTAATTTTTAAAATTTATTTATTTAATTTATTTATTTTTGGCTGCGTTGGGTCTTCATTGCTGTGCGCGGGCTTTCTCTAGTTGCGGCCAGCCGGGGCTACTGTTCATTGTGGTGCGCGGGCTTATTGCGGTGGCTTCTCTTGTTGCGGAGCATGGGCTCTAGGCACATGGGCTTCAGTAGTTGTGGCTCATGGGCTCTAGAGCGCAGGCTCAGTAGTTGTGGCACACGGGCTTAGTTGCTCCGTGGCATGTGGGATCTTCCCAGCCCAGGGCTCGAACCCGTGTCCACTGCATTGGCAGGCGGATTATTAACTACTGCGCCACCAGGGAAGCCTGGCAATTAATTTTTAAAACTCGGATATAGAACTATTAGGTTACTGGTGAGATCATTGAGAACTGGAGCCATTAAAGAAGGCTTCCTAAAGGAAGTAAGACTTAAGCTGAGTACGATTTATTTTAGATAGAGGAGAAGAGAGCTTCTAGGTTTGTGGGATGGAGGTAACAAGAGTGATGAGGTGCATGAAAGTGCCTTGGCTAGAAATGAGCTTGGGGTGGACGTGTGAAAGGTGGGGGAATAAAGAGATAAAGTGCAAAGGCAGGGTGGGAACAGATTATGGAGGGCTTAGAAAGCCAGGCAGAATGTTCAGACTTGATATCATACATGGGCGATTGGGAGCCACTTCAGCCTTTTAAAAAGGAAATTGTGTTATCTTGCCAGCCAAACAAAGGTTAACTCATCCTGGAAGGAGTTAAGGAGACTGGGTTGAAGTCGAGCAGGCCCCTAGTTCTCCTTCTGGGGTTGCTAATAGGTTATCCAGACAAGTGGTTAAGCTCAGGAAACAGCTCAGAGACACTGGGGTGACTTGATGTTGAACCACCAGACCAGTGGGAACGATGTGTAATCAAAATAACGGCAAGACTAAATGCAGTGTTTAGAAAGAATAGTCTTAATAGTAAACTCAAGGTGCTTTAGAGCTGGATACAGGGGAGCAAGAGACAGACAGGGAGAGTGGCATATCCACTAGAATGAGCATCACTAGAAAACCTTAGCTCTAGTCCCGGCTCCACCGCCTGCTCGCCACGTGACATTGTGCAGATTACTTAAACACTGAGGCTAGTTTCCTTACCTGCAAAGCTACTACAATATAAGCTCTAGAGGGTTGTAACCAGGTCTGCTTTGTTTGCCATGGTATCCCTAGCCAGGTACAGGGCCTGGCGCATAGCAGAGCCTCAGTTAATAGTGGTTGAATAGACGAATGAATGAATGAACTAATGCCTGCCCTGCCTGCCTCATAGAGTTATTATGAGATTCAGATGAGATCAGGGATGAGAAATTATTACACGAAATTAAAACACTAAGCAGTCCTATGGTAAAATACTACAGCTACTACTGAGAAGTATATTTTTTTTATCAAGTTAGAAGGCTGGTTAGAGTACTTTAAAGGTAAAATGATAAGTGGGCTAATGATATCAAGTTTTCTTAGCATGGAAGGTAAGAAGAATAGCAAAATTGTAAGGCACGTAAAACGACTTTTCTAATTTAGGTAAGGAACATTTCAGGATCTGTGTTCTGTACAGTGTTCAGTCCTTTGCACTCAATGCGCTCATGGTAGGGGTAATAATGGTGTTAATTGTAGTTAACATTCATTGACTACCTACAATGTCCTACCTGTCCTTAAGAAAAACCCTGCAAAGAAGGTAATAATATTTCCATCTTATTTATTTTTATTGTAGTGTAGTTAACTTACAATATTATATTAGTTTCAAGTGTACAACATAGTGATTCGATATTCTTATAGACTACACGCCATACAAAGTTATTATAATATTGTTGAGTATATTTCCTGTGTTGTACGTTACATCCCTGTGACTTGTTTTATAACTGGTAGTTTGTACCCCTTAATCCCATTCACCTATTTTGTCCATCCTCCTACCCCCTTCCCCATTTTAGAGATGAGGAAACTGAGGTCCAGAGAGGTTAAATGACTTGCTTACAGCCATAGCGAGGAGGTTGCAGAGCTAGAAATTTTATCTCAAATCTGTTTGTCTCTGAAGCCAGTGGGAAGAAACTGGGTAAACAGATTTCTTCACACCGTAAGGATGCCCTTGCTAAGAGACAGAGCAGTCCAATGATGGAATGGGCTACCTCCTGAGCTATGAGTTTCTCTTCACCGGAAGCAGGATCACCACATAATTTGCAGGGCCCAGCACAAAGTGAAATAGCCATATGCCCATGAAGACAGCCCTGACTGGAAGCTCTCAATCACAAGTGATCCAGCCTCTGGATAGGGATGTTAGAGAGAAGAGTCAACATGAGCCGAGGCACTGGACCAGATGACCTTAATCTGAGACTCTATTATCCCAAATGGCTTAGGGTAGCTTCCCGATGTGGCTGCCATGACACCTCAAAGGCCTTCAGATGACAGAGAATTCTACAAGGTGACATGGAGATCCACGGTGCTATGATAGTCTGGGGCACCAAAAACATGCTCTGCCCTGTGACGCAGCACAGCATTCAGGAGAAAACAGAAAAGAAAAGAAAAGAAAAGAAACTCTTGGACTTCCCTGGTGGTGCAGTGGTTGGGAATCTGCCTGCTAATGCAGGGGACACGGGTTCGAGCCCTGGTCTGGGAGGATCCCACATGCCGCGGAGCAACCGGACCCGTGAGCCACAACTACTGAGCCTGCGCGTCTGGAGCCTGTGCTCCGCAACAAGAGAGGCCGCGAGAGTGAGAGGCCCGCGCACCGCGATGAAGAGTGGCCCCCGCTTGCCGCAGCTAGAGAAAGCCCTCGCACAGAAACGAAGACCCAACACAGCAAAAATAATAGATAAATAAATTAATAAACTCCTACCCCCAACATCTTAAAAAAAAAGAAAAAGAAAAGAAACTCTTTAAGGGGATTAAGAGGTACAAACCTGAAGTCATAAAACAAATAAGCCCTGGGGATGTAACATACAGCCTAAGGAATATGGTCAATAGTATTGCAATAACTTTGTATGGGGACAGATGGTTACTAGACTTACTGTGGTGATCATTTGGTAATGTATGCAGACATCAAATCACTGTGTAGTACATACTATCGTACATCAACTATATTTCAATTAAAAAAACAACAAACCTCTTTTACTGGTGGTGAGGCATAACAGAAAGAGTCAGACAGATGTGGATTCAAATCCTGGCTCTGCCACTTACTAGCTAGTGTATGCCTTTCAACAAGTCACTTAAGACTCTGACACTGTTCTCTCACCTACAATATGATCACAGTGCCTCCCTTGCCGGGTTGTGGTGAGGTTCCAGTGAGATGATTCAAGTCCAGTGTGTCTGGCACTTGGTAAGTCCTCAATAAATATTAGCCATTGTTTTCTTTCTATTATTGGGGCAAGGGGAGGTATGACATCTGGTCATTTGCTTCTCCTTGAGCATTTCATAGCTCAGTAGACAAGTCTGCCAGACCCACCTTGGGATACAGAAACCCCTTCCCTCTTGGGTCTTCCTGATCACTGCACGATACCGGTGGTGGGCTGTGGGTGAATGTGGAACAGAGCTGCTAGTGGACAGTAATAAGGAAACTTCACTGAGAATGGGACTCTCAAGGATTTCCCCTCGCCCTGAAGATCTCTGTCACAGAAGAGGACTGTTTAAATCCAATCTTGGAATCCTGCCAGGAGAATGTTTTACCTACGGTGACTCTTCACAGGATCAGAACTAAGAATACAATTCACGCCTGCCAAGCAAAGCTATATATGTTAGCCACTTGGGATAGCGAGAACCTTAATACCTCTCTATTTGTCTGCAAGACCTCTGTCTACCTCTTCCTAATTCTGTGAAATGGTTGGCATAGCGGAGCACAGATGCCCACAGTTTCCCAGGAACTTCATTTGTCCCTTATGCAGTACAGAAAGAATGGTATGAGAACTAAGGGAACAGTGCAGTAAATCACTGAATAGCTTGGCTTCTTCTTCTTTTTTTTTTTTTAAACAATGCCCAAAAGCAAACCATTAATTAACTGGGCAAAAGGCTGGAACAGTTATGTACTAATCCCCACCCCACTCTGTCCATGTGCTGCAGAGTATTTTCTTACTCAGGACGGGTGGAACATTTCTTTTGCTTTTGTTTGAAAAAATACTTTTCATTTGCCCTTGGGCTCATCTCATAACTTCCCTTTCCACTAGCTTGCATAAGCCATATATCTGCACCCATTTTGATTTGTACAGGGAGTCTGGATTTTAATATCTACCCTCACTTCCAATATCTCTCCACTTTTGTCCTTTTCTTCAGGACCCTAATTTCCTTGCGGACATTCATTTTGAAATCTGACATGCTCTATTCTATTCAATTTCTTTGGCTACAATGTGGCAGAGTTCAGGGGCCATAAATATGAAATATGTCCATTATGACCTATCTTTGGGGGTGGGGTGGGGAAGTCCTTAATGTTGGAGAGAGAAACAGAGTAGGTCATGGAAGTTCATTGAATATTTATTTAATAGATGCTCATACTCTTTCACATCCCTCTCCTCCCCTCCATCCCCTGGGCCATTACCTTAGCTCAGTTCTTTGTCCCTTTCTCCTGAACTGTGGCTATAGCCTCCTCACCAGTTCCTCCACGTCCAGCCTCTCCCTCTTCAAACTATCCTAAATGTAGCTGCCAGTCATCTCTCTAAATCTCAGTCCTTGGCTAATGATCTTTAGTGGCCGCCCCCTTACCTACTGGGTAACGTGCAAACTCCTCATCCTGGCATTCAAGGCTCTCCACAGGTATGCGTTTACCGATCTTCCTTTCCAGCCTTCTCTGCCAATACTCTTTTGCACATAGCTTTGGTTTCAGCCAAACTTGACCATTCCTTGTTTCCAGAGCACACCCTGTGCTCTCCTGCTTCAGTGTTTCTCCCACCTGGAATCAGCTCCCCTCTACCGAATTCTCCGTTCACCATCCTATTCATTCTTTAATGCCTGTGTCAAATGCCTCCTAATTCATGAAGCCTTTCCAGGATCCTTCAGCTGGATGTGAGCTTTCTTTCCTGTGAACTTCCACAGCACTTAGAATTTCATTTAAGATACTCACCATAGGGTGCCTATTATGGTTATAGGTGTTATAATAATAATCACTTAGCTTTATTGAGTGCTTACTATGTGCCAGACACTGTGCTAAATGCTTTTTAGTTATTATATATATTACTGGTTCTCAAATTTTTTGGCTGCAGGACCTTTAGATGATTAAAAATTATTGGACCTCAATGGGTGTTTGTTTATTTGGCTTATATCTGTCAATATTTACCTCATTAGAAATTGAAACTGAGAGTTTAAAAAAATTATTTATCAATGTATTAAAATAACAATGTTAAACCCATTACTTACGTTAATATAAATGACATATTTTTAATGGGAAATAACTATATTTTCCAAAACCAAAAAAAGAAAAATGTAGTGAGAAGAATAGCCTTATTTTTCATTTTTGCAAATCTTTTAAACATCTGGGTTAATAGGAGCCAGCTGGATTCTCCTATCTGCTTTTGTATTCAATCAAAAGATCATATAACACATCATGCAGCCTCTGGAAAACTCCACTATACACTTGTGAGAAGATGAGAGTGAGAAAGGTAAAACTGGCCAGAGTATTTTTATGAAAGTAGTTTTGACCTCACAGATCTCCGGGGGTCCCTGAACTCTGCTTTGAGAACTGCTGGTTGTCATTAAAGACCTAACATATATGAAGTGGCTAGAATAGTGTCTGACACATAATAAGCAGTATGTAAGTGTATGCTATTATTATTTTCCTGATCCTTACAATCCTCCCCACACATGAGGTAGGTACTATTATCCCCATTTTACAGGTGGGAGAACTAAGGCACAGAGAAGTTAAATAACTTGCCCAAGGTTATGCAGGTAGTAACATGCAGAGGCAAAACTGGGATTTTTTTTTTTTTTTTTTTTTTTTTTTTTTTTTTTTTTTTTTTTTGTGGTATGCGGGCCTCTCACTGTTGTGGCCTCTCCCGTTGCGGAGCACAGGCTCCGGATGCGCAGGCTCAGCAGCCATGGCTCACGGGCCCAGCCGCTCCGCGGCATATGGGATCCTCCCAGACCGGGGCACGAACCCGTATCCCCTGCATCGGCAGGCGGACTCTCAACCACTGCGCCACCAGGGAGGCCCGCAAAACTGGGATTTGAAGTCACTTAGAGTCTTTCCCCAGCACCTGGGCTCTTACGCACTCTGCCAGGCTGCCTCTGCACCTACTCAGAGAAGGAGTTCAGGGCAAAGGTTATGTGTTTTCATATCTATATCCCCAAGACCTGACTCTGACCATTGATTTGAGTAATCCTGGCATTTATGAATGGCTGTTAGCAGTCTCTAAAAGCTAAATCTTGAGGGTGCTGAAATTGACACTAAGGGTCTGTGGAAGATCAGAAAGTTAAAGAGGAGAAACCCATGCACTTTGGAAGGAGACAGACATGGATGGTTTCCAATGTCAGTTCTCTCACTGCCTAGCTGTGTTATCTTAGTCTGGCTTTTAATCTATTTGAACCTCAGTTTTGTCTTCTGTAAAATGGTGAAAATAACCTTTCTCATATGTTGTTGTTATATGGATTAAATGTGATAATGCATGTAAAGCACCTGATACATAAAAGAGGCTCAGTAGCAGATAGCTTGCTTTATTCTTCTTTGAACTCATTAGTATGTAAACTCCAAGAAGGCAGGAATTTTTGTCTGTTTTGGTCACTGCTATATCCCCAGAGCTCACAACTGTGCCTGGTACACAGTAGGTGCCCAATAAGTGAATGGAAGGTCCTGTCTGAGTCAGCACAGCACAGAATACATACCAGGTGGCTCAATATTATGCTGAATTTATTGAATTGAATAGTAATACTGATTAGAGCGATTATAGCTGGCTGGGGCAATCCCATTTCCATTAATAATTACTGCTTATGAAGACCCCATGGTGGAGATGGTTATGTCCACAATTGGCAATCAGCTACCAATTGGGCGTGCCCTGGGCATTGCCCAATTCCCTTCTGTGAATTGTTTTCCGAGAAGACACATTGGAGTGGTCCTTAGAGACACTGACATGGCGGCTGCTGTCCCCCACTGCTGGCTCTGCCAATCTGCTGGAGCATCACTTCTCCTAACAGCAAGCACAGCTTCTTCACAACCCCTGCTCACGCTGGCTCTCTGTTCCCGTCACTTTGCTCACCACTCGGATGACATTTTGACGCCCCTCACTGGTTTTCTCTTAACAATAGGCTTGTTTTTTCATTATATTCTGTATCACGCCACCCCCTTCCCCTTTTACTGCACCTTTGAATTGTTCTCTAGTGTTCCATTCTTGATTGCTTTCCATTTCTCTGATAGCTTTCAGGGAGAGCCTTTCCATGGTCTACTTTCTTAGTAAATGGTTTCGTGAGATTCTGATTTTCATGTGATGTTAATTCTCCATGAGAGACCAAAAAAAGCAACAACAAAAGAAAGGATCTGCTTTCAGCTGTTCTTTTAGGGTTCTTTTAAATTATAAGTCACAAAAGTCTTCTGTCAGGTTGCTGCCTTCCTGTAAAGAGACTCTTCACTTTCCCTCAGTGATGACTTGTGACTTCAGGACTAGAGAACATCACAGCCCATCCTGGCTTTCTGCACAGTCCTCTTTTACTCTTCTGAGTCCACTCTGGGCCTTCCTTAGAGTGACTCAACTTCCCTGGCATCTGACTTGACTTACTTTGAAAACAAGTCTTGTTTCCTCAACTCCCTCTGAAATGTAGTTGCTGAAGTAAATACCCACCCCTGCCCCTGCCCTGCAACACACACATACTCTCTCTCTCACACACATGGATGTGCATATGTTTGCACATGTGCACACACAGAAAAATACTCTTGAGGTATTATTTTTCATTTAGATAGACTGCCCAATACTGATGAATTCAAATTCAAGGATTTCTAACGTGAAATGCATGGATGACCTTTAGGTGGTCTGTGAAACCCCTGAAACCTATCCATTCAATAATTTATTGAGCATCTACTATATGATGGACACTGTGGTAGATGTAGCTAAACATATGTTATATAATTTATTGCTCACTGCAAGTCTGAGAATAGATTATTATGATCCACATTTACCAATGAAGACCTTAGTCTCAGTGAGGAGAAATGACTTGCCCAGGATCATGCAATCAGCAAGCAGTAAATCTGAGTTTGAAAGCCAGGTCTGATTCCTTATCATCATCAGGTCTTCCAGGCACAAAAGAGCAGCTGGTGTTTCAACAGGTGGGAACGGGGCAGGAGTAGAAAGCCAGAATGAATAATATGACTAAAGGTACAAACATGGGAATGTGTAGCTATGTGTATGAGAGAAGTAAGAGTTAAGGTTGTCAAATTACGTTGGGGACAGAACATACAAGCTTTAGAAATTTGAACTTCTTTCCGCCAACCTGAGGGAATAATGACAGATTTTGGAGTTGGACAATGTTATAATCAAACAGGTGCTTTAGGAAGATTAATCTGATTCAGGTCTGAATCCATGCCTCCTCTATGCTGTTGATAGTATTTAAAAAAATTCTTTGCTAAGAATTACTTATTTCATGCCTGTGCTTTGGTCAGAATTATCTCTTTGTTTTTAAATACTGGAGCAAAAATTCAGAAGGCTAGGTGGAAAAAAACAGACAGAAGAAACAAACTACACAAAACACAAGATAATTATGTGCAAGTCTGGGAAGAAAGAGCACAGTGGGTCCTGACAAACTTTATTGAACAGAGTGTGAGTAAGCAGTGTACCAATTGCAAAGGAAAGAAACAGTAACCAAAACACCACCATTGACAACGAGAAACAAAGGCTGCCAGGGTCTGGGAGACATGGGTGAGGGTTGCAGAAATGGCACTTTTAGACTTCCTGATTCCTTTTCTTAAAAGAGCAGAAAAGAAACTACAAAGGAGGCAGGGGAGAACCATGGAGTTGAGTGCTAGACTAAATGAGGAAAACAGAAAAGAAATAAGAAGGAAGGGTGTAACCCGTAGCTAGTTTTGGTGTGTCAACCCAGTGAGACGACCAAGGCAAGCTCACTAGCATTAGAAGGTCATATTGAAAGTAGCCAAGTGTTGTAAACAAACCTCCTGCTGGTAATTAGTTTGTCAAATTAGTTGGCTATCTCGCCCTCTCTCCTCTATATTCAGTTGGTCACCAAGTTGCTATATGTTTACCTCAGAAGGCTGTCCTGAATCAAGGCCCTTCTGACTCCCACTGACAGGGTCACTGTTTTAATTAAATTCCATATCCTCTCTGATCTGGGCCATTAGTCTCTTCCTCCCTCTAGTTCGGGTTTCAATCTGCCTCAAGACCGAACCTCCTAATGCTTCCCTGCTCATCGACTTTCTTTGGTGGTCCATTGCCTATAGGACACAGTAGAACTCCCTCATTTTTGCACAATGACGTGGCAAAGGAACCAAGGGATTCCCCCAGACCCATGGACAAAGGGACACCTAAGAAACTATGTCTGGGATGAGAAACTCTTGAAACAAGCCAACTAGTAGCTTTTCCTTCCAGATCTCAGACCATTTTTCTTCCCAGTCTGCATGTGTATGGGGGGGGTGAGTGGGTGCTGAGTAACTTTGCTTGCGTTCAACCTAATGGTAGGTTGGAGAAGGGTATCTGTCTCTCTGTCTCTCAGTTGAATATCTGAGGCTGTTCCTCCCAGAAGGTTTCCCCATTACAATCTTCTTTCCCACCGTGGCCCAGCTCCTTTCCAAACAGTACACCCTTCAAACCCTCCTCCCCACAAGAACTCTTATCCTTGCTTAGCAAGACTCATTTCCCAAGCTTGCAGAAAGGAAAGGGACCCTTTAAAAACTCAGGGTCAAATTAAAAAGGGGGAGAATCTCCCAGTAGATATCATACTTGAGCTCATTTTTTTAATCAGTTCTGCTGTGCACAAGTCCCTTCACCCTCTGATTACCCAGCCTACTTCTCCAATCTCATCTTCCACTTTCACTGCTGCTCCCACCCTTTCACAATCCCAACATACTCTAGACGCCAGTCATACTGAACTTTTCAACATTCCTCAGATAAACGAGGCCTTCACAGAAGTTCATGCACATGCTCTTCCCTCTGCCCAGAACACCCTTACTCCTCTTATCTTGCCAGTAAATTCCTACCCTCCTTTAAGACCCTGCACAACTATTGCATCCTGTGGGAAACCACTCCCGACTGCCCCAGATAGAATTCATGGCCTTCTCCTTTGGGTTCCCATAGCATTTTTTCAAACCCTTACTGTAGTACCATACTTATCATGGAAATACAATGTAATAACTAGAAGGCTAGGCTCTGGAGGCATACTACCTGGGTTTGAGTCCTGACGCTGCTACTTATGATGTTATACGGTGTTGGGACAATTACTTCACCTCCTTTTCCCTCAGTTTCCTCACCTATAAACTGCCATAAAGGAGGTAATATTTGTAAAGCCTTTAGAGCAGAGCCTGTCAAATTGTAAATGTTAATAAATAGTAGACATCATCATCATCATCTCTTCTAATGTTGTATTGTTTCTATATAAAGAGCATACTTGTATATACAGTATACTTCTATTAGTATTCTATCATTATTATAGCATTTTAAAACTTTTACTGGGTTTATATCTTTTCACCCAACCAGTTTATAAGTGTTTTGAGGAAAAGAGACTTGTATTACCTTCTCCTCCATAGTACCTTGTATAAGTATGAGCTCATTAAGTATTTGCTGGGGGCAGTATGTTATAGTGGAAAAAGCACTAGAATCTGAGCGACTTGAGCTTGAATCTGTACTCTGTTCTTAGTTGTTGTATGATCTCAATCTCCCTGAGCCTCAGTTTCCTCATCTGTAAAATGGGGATGATAATAAGAGTATCTACCCCATAGGGATGTTTTAAGGATTCAATAAGTCAGTATATGAAAGGCACAGCACATGGTAAACATTCACTAAACTGTTGTTATTATCAATTTTGTATCCCCTTGTATTTAGCTTAATAAATACTTGTGCATGAGTAAATGAACCTAGCGATCTTCCAGATAGGATTACTCCATATCCTCCTAGGAATCAAAAGGAAAATGTGAGTCATCTCCACTCTACTTCATGGGTCACTCTGAACTTGGGCACCATCCCCCAGAAAGCAACAGTCATGGCCAGCTGAATCACTGTAAAATCCTTTCTGTAAGGATTACCCTAACACATTCCCCCCTCCCCCACTGGACACAGTCTCTCACATACTAGGTACAGGGTACATACTCTTCTTGTGATGGGCAGAAGAAAGAGTTGCAAAATCACAGCAGAGCCAGACTGTCTATAAATCCACTCCTCTTGCATCTTCTGTAGGCTTTTCCCTTTTATTTGCTCATTAAATTTCCTTCCACTCGCTTCCACTGTAGCCCATGTCTGTGCAGACTCTCTTCATCATGGCTCCAGAAGAATAAATGGAGAGATGACAAGCATTGACTATTTGGGTCCAATATAGCACTGCATTGACAAATGCAACACTCTATCTAGACTGAGATGGCCTGAATCAGAATCCCCCCTCCACCACTTAGTGTGAGACCTCAGGCCTAATGACAATGTTTGTGTAACTCCATTTCCCCATCTTTCAAATAGGGACAATGAAAGTACCTTCCTCCTAGGGGTTTTGTGAAGATTACATGAGTTAATACATCTAGGACACTTAGAAGAGTGTCACACTGAGCTGCTATATAAGTATTAGCTATTATTATTATGTAAACAACTTTATTGAGACAAAATTCACATACTATAATGACTCTACTCCCAAAGCAATCTACAGATTCAACGCAATCCCTACCAAACTACCACTGGCATTTTTCACAGAACTAGAACAAAAAATTTCACAATTTGTATGGAAATACAAAATTTCCATACAGAAAAAAAAAGCACAAAAACCCCGAATAGCCAAAGCAATCTTGAGAAAGAAAAACGGAGATGGAGGAATCAGGCTCCCTGACTTCAGACTATACTACAAAGCTACAGTCATCAAGAAAGTATGGTACTGGCACAAAAACAGAAATATAGATCAATGGAACAGGATAGAAAGCCCAGAAATAAACCCAAGCACATATGGTCATCTTATCTTTGATAAAGGAGGCAAGAATATACAGTGGAGAAAAGGCAGCCTCTTCAATAAGTGGTGCTGGGAAAACTGGACAGCTGCATGTAAAAGAATGAAATTAGAACACTCCCTAAAACCATACACAAAAATAAACTCAAAATGGATTAAAGACCTAAATGTAAGGCCAGGCACCATCAAACTCTTAGAGGAAAACATAGGCAGAACACTCTATGACATAAATCACAGCAAGATCCTTTTTGACCCACCTCCTAGAGAAATGGAAATAAAAACAAAGATAAACAAATGGGACCTAATGAAACTTCAAAGCTTTTGCACAGCAAAGGAAACCATAAACAAGACCAAAAGACAACCCTCAGAATGGGAGAAAATATTTGCAAATGAAGCAACTGACAAAGGATTAATCTCCAAAATTTATAAACAGCTCATGCAGCTCAATAGCAAAAAAACAAACAACCCAATCCAAAAATGGGCAGAAGACTTAAATAGGCATTTCTCCAAAGAAGATATACAGACTGCCAACAAACACATGAAAGAATGCTCAACATCATTAATCATTAGAGAAATGCAAATCAAAACTACAATGAGATATCATCTCACACCAGTCAGAATGGCCATCATCAAGAAATCTAGAAACAATAAATGCTGGAGAGGGTGTGGAGAAAAGGGAACACTCTTGCACTGCTGGTGGGAATGTGAATTGGTACAGCCACTATGGAGAACAGTATGGAGGTTCCTTAAAAAACTAAAAATAGAACTACCATATGACCCAGCAATCCCACTACTAGGCATATACCCTGAGAAAACCATAATTCAAAAAGAGACATGTACCAAAATGTTCGTTGCAGCTCTATTCACAATAGCCCGGAGCTGGAAACAACCTAAGTGTCCATCATCGGATGAATGGATAAAGAAGATGTGGCACATATATACAATGGAATATTACTCAGCCATAAAAAGAAACGAAACTGAGCTATTTGTAATGAGGTGGATAGACCTAGAGTCTGTCATACAGAGTGAAGTAAGTCAGAAAGAGAAAGACAAATACCGTATGCTAACACATATATATGGAATTTTAAAAAAAAAATGTCATGAAGAACCTAGGGGTAAAACGGGAATAAAGACACAGACCTACTTGAGAATGGACTTGAGGATATGGGGAAGGGGAAGGGTAAGCTGTGACAAAGCGAAAGAGAGGCATGGACATATATACACTACCAAACGTAAGGTAGATAGATAGTGGGAAGCAGCCGCAGAGCACAGGGAGATCAGCTCGGTGCTTTGTGACCGCCTGGAGGGGTGGGATGGGGAGGGTGGGAGGGAGGGAGATGCATGAGGGAGGGGTTGTGGGAACAGATGTATATGTATGACTGATTCACTTTGTTATAAAGCAGAAACTAATAAAAAAAGAATAGCGCAAATTCTAAAACCCTGTCCATAAGAAAAAAAAAAAAACAAAAAACAAATTGGACCTAATGAAAACTTAAAAGCTTTTGCACAGCAAAGGAAACCATAAACAAGATGAAAAGATAACCCTCAGAATGGGAGAAAATATTTGCAAAAGAAGCAACTGACAAAGGATTAATCTCCAAAACATACAAGCAACTCATGCAGCTCAATATCCAAAAAAGAAACAACCCAATCCACAAATGGGCAGAAGACCTAAATAGACATTTCTCCAAAGAAGATATACAGATTGCCAACAAACACATGAAAGAATGCTCAACATCATTAATCATTAGAGAAATGCAAATCAAAACTACAATGAGATATCATTTCACACCGGTCAGAATGGCCATCATCAAAAAATCTAGAAACAATAAATGCTGGAGAGGGTGTGGAGAAAAGGGAACCCTCTTGCATTGTTGGCGGGAATGTAAATTGATACAGCCACTACGGAGAACAGTATGGAGGTTCCTTAAAAACTAAAAACAGAACTACCATATGACCCAGCAATCCCACTACTGGGCATATACCCTGAGAAAACCATAATTCAAAAAGAGACATGTACTACAATGTTCACTGCAGCTCTATTTACAATAGCCAGAACATGAAAACAACCTAAGTGTCCATCGACAGATGAATGGATGAAGAAGATGTGGCATATATACACAATGAAATATTACTCAGCCATAAAAAGAAACGAAACTGAGTTACTTGTAGTGAGGTAGATGGACCTAGAGACTGCCATACAGAGTGAAATAAGTGAGAAAGAGTAAAACAAATACCGTATGCTAACACATATATATGAAATCTAAAAAAAAAAAGAGAAAATGATCAGAAGAACCTAGGGGCAAGATGGGAATAAAGACGCAGACCTACTAGAGAATGGACTTGAGGATATGAGGAGGGGGAAGGGTAAGCTGTGACAAAATGAGAGAGTGGCATGGACATATATACACTACCAAATGTAAAAGAGATAGCTAGTGGGAAGCAGCCGCAGAGCACAGGGAGATCAGCTCGGTGCTTTGTGACAACCTAGAGTGGTGGGATAGGGAGGGTGGGAGGGAGGGAGATGCAAGAGGGAAGAGATATGGGGACATATGTGTATGTATAACTGATTCACTTTGTTATAAAGCAGAAACTGACACACCATTGTAAAGCAATTATACTCTAATAAAGATGTTTAAAAAAACCCAACAACAACCATAGGGACTTCCCTGGTGGTCCAGTGGTTAAGACTTCACATTCCAATGCAGGGGGTGCGGGTTCAAGCCCTGGTTGGGCCACTAGGATCCCACATGCCTCGCAGCCAAAAAACCAAAACATAAAACAGAAGCAATATTGTAACACATTCAATAAAGACTTTAAAAATGGTCCACATCAAAAAAATCTTAGAAAAAATAAATAAAACCATAAATTCACCCATTTAAAATGTACAGTTCTGTGATTTTTAATATAGCCACAGAGTTGTGCAACCATCACCACAATCTAACTCTGTAACATTTTCATGACCCCCAAAAGGAACCCTGCGCCCATTAGCAGCCATTCCCATCCCGAACTCCCTTCCTCAGCCCCGGGTAATCACTAACATACTTTCTGTAGATTTGCCTCTTCTGGGCATTTCATGTAAATGGATTCATATCATAGGTGGTCTTTTGTGGCTAGCTGCTCTCACTTCGCATAATGTTTTCAAGGTTCATCTCTGTTGTAGCATGTTATCAGGACTTCACTGTTTTTTAGTCAAATAATATTCCATTGTATGGATATACCACATTTGTTTATCCATTCATTAGTCGATTGACATTTGGGTTGTTTTCCACTTTTTTTGCTATTATGAATAATGCTGCTATGAACATTCATTTACAAGTTTTTGTGTGATGATATGTTTCAATTCTCTTGGCTGTATACCTAGGAGTGAAATTGCTGAGTCATATGGTTTGAGGAACTGCCAAACTGTTTTCCACAGCAGCTGTACAATTTTACATTCCTGCTAATAGTGGGAATGAGAGTTCCAGTGTCTCCACATCTTCATCAACACTTGGTACTACCTGTCTTTTTTATTACAGCCATCCTAGAAGGTGTAAGATGGTATCTCATTGTGGTTTTGATTTTCAGTTCCCTGATGGCTAATCATGTTGAGTATCTTTTCATGTGCTTGTTGGTCATTCTTTTTTTTTAAAAAAACATCTTTATTGGAGTATAATTACTTTACAATGGTGTGTTAGTTTCTGCTTTATAACAAAGTAAATCAGCTATACATATCCATATATCCTCATATCTCTTCCCTCTTATGTCTCCCTCCCTCCCACCCTCCCTATCCCACCCCTCTAGGTGGTCACAAAGCACCGAGCTGATCTCCCTGTGCTCTGCGGCTGCTTCCCACTAGCTATCTCTTTTACGTTTGGTAGTGTATATATGTCCATGCCACTCTCTCATTTTGTCCCAGCTTACCCTTCCTCCTCCCCGTGTCCTCAAGTCCATTCTCTATGTCAGCATCTTTATTCCAGTCCTGCCCCTAAGTTCTTCATAACCATATTTTTTTAGATTCCATATATATGTGTTAGGTATTTGTTTTTCTCTTTCTGACTTACTTCACTCTGTATGACAGACTCTAGGTCCATCCACCTCACTATAAGTAACTCAATTTCGTTTCTTTTTATGGCTGAGTAATATTCCATTGTATATCTGTGTCACATCATCTTTATCCATTCATCTGTCGATGGACGCTTAGGTTTCTTCCATGCCCTGGCTATTGTAAATAGAGCTGCAATGAACATTGTGGTACATGACTCTTTTTGAATTATGGGTTTCTCAGGGTATATGCCCAGTAGTGGGATTGCTGGGTCATATGGTAGTTCTATTTTTAGTGTTTTAAGGAACCTCCATACTGTTCTCCATAGTGGCTGTATCAATTTACATTCCCGCCAACAGTGCAAGAGGGTTCCCTTTTCTCCACACCCTCTCCAGCATTTATTGTTTCTAGATTTTTCGATGATGGCCATTCTGACCGGTGTGAAATGATATCTCATTGTAGTTTTGATTTGCATTTCTCTAATGATTAATGATGTTGAGCATTCTTTCATGTGTTTGTTGGCAATCTGTATATCTTCTTTGGAGAAATGTCTATTTAGGTCTTCTGCCCATTTGTGGATTGGGTTGTTTGTTTTTTGATATTGAGCTGCATGAGCTGCTTGTAAACTTTGCCATTCTTTTTTAAAATATACTTTTTGTTGGTTTACAAAATTATGTAAGTTTTATGTGTACAATATTATATTTTGGCTTCTGTATACACTACAGAGTGATCATCACCTAAGTTTTCGTTTCCACCTGTCATTCTTACGCCTTCTTTGGAGAAATGTCTATTCAAATCCTTTGCACATATTAAGATTAAGTTGTCTTATTATTTAGTTTTAATAGCTCTTTATATAAAGTCCCTTGCCATATATAGGTTTGCAAATATTTTCTCTCATGCCATATGTTATCTTTTCACTTTCTTGAAGCTATTGTTATTAAATAGAAATTTACAAGTTCACATATGATAAAGAGAACAGACTGTAGAGGAGAAGATGAGATCTAAAAACCAACTGAGAGATACTCTTAGGTACACTACCCTTCTCTACTATGCTCTTTTGAAATTAAATAAAAAGCAGATTAATCTTCTGCTCTCTGCCAGGCACTGTAAGGAATAAGATCTGGCCTCTATCCTCAAAGAGCTTACTAACTTAGAGGGAAGAGAAGATGCAAACATGTGGAAACTTAAATAATTATAACATGTTTAAATAGCAGTTCAAGACCACAGTAGAAAAGATGCCACAAGGCACTATGTGATTAATTGCCAAATGAATTGCATGGAAAATAATTGCTATGGGGACTCAAAGGAGAGAGAGCACACTTGGGGCTGCCATGGTCAGGGAAAGCTTTAAGGAGGAGGGATCTAAGCGCTCTATAATTGACTGCAGCCATGCCTGTGTAATACTAAACAAAGACTTGGAGAGAAAAAAATATTGACTCTGTTTGAAGTGAGGCATCTTAATGATTAAACTGATACCACCATTTCATTTCAACCTCAGCAAAATTCCCCACAGTTCCACCTTCCCTATGAAGACTTAAGTGGCCTCTGTCTAGTCCTGAGGTTACCAATTAGCAATATAACGAGGTGCATCTGGCTCACAGACACATTTTGTTTGGTCCAATTAAAAAAATTGTAGGGGGCTTCCCTGGTGGCGCAGTGGTTGAGAGTCCGCCTGCCGATGCAGGGGACAGGGGTTTGTGCCCCGGTCCGGGAAGATCCCACATGCCGCGGAGTGGCTGGGCCCGTGAGCCATGGCCGCTGAGCCTGCACATCCAGAGCCTGTGCTCCATCCACAATGGGAGAGGCCACAACAGTGAGAGGCCCGCGTACCACAAAAAAAAAAAAAAAAAAAAAAAATTGTAGAATTAGTTGCAAAAAGTTGTAATGGGCAAATTTCACATAAAATGTGTATTTCTGTTTCCCTACAAAAATCAGAAGACCCGGCAACCCTGGGTTGCAGCCTGTGCGCTCTAGGAACGTTGCTAATTTCACCACCACCAACCCCGCCCCACCCAGCGTGCACCTCCAGACTTTTCGGTTTGAGATCTCCTAGAGTCAGAGGACTTAGACTGAAAGCTATCTTAAGAGTGCATCTGTTTTTGTTCCCTGCCTTTGTGCATGTATGGTATCATTACCCTTAATTTACAGAATGTCAATTAAAACCCATAGAGGTTGAGACCTGCCCAAGGTCGCAGAACTATTAAGTGAAAGAGGGAGAACGACAACCCATGTTTTCTGCTCTTCAGACGTTCAGCTCGTAGACATTTTCAATGTTCTTTCAAAGTTGTATCTTTCCAGTCTAGATGCCTATTGCTTAGTTGCATTCTTCTGTCACTTTCTGATCACTGCTTTGTTTTGTTGGACAGTTTTTGATACAATAGCTGTCTCTCTTAAACTACATTGTAACATTGCATTGTGCAAGGTGCCCACATTATGTTCTATGAAAGCCCAGAGCGTGGAGCACAGTGCTTCGCATTTAATGGACACTCAGTAGATATTTGTTGGCTTATTTGATCAATAGGATTGTGAAGAACTCACTGTGTAACCTTTCTTCGAAACTTGGGTGTATTCAGACCACAAATATGAGCCACATATGTAGTTTTAAATTCTCTAGTAGCCATATTAAAAAATATAAACAGGGCTTCCCTGGTGGCGCAGTGGTTGAGAGTCCGCCTGCCGATGCAGGGGACACAGGTTCGTGCCCCGGTCTGGGAAGATCCCACATGCCGTGGAGCGGCTGGGCCCGTGAGCCATGGCCGCTGAGCCTGTGCTCCGGAGCCTGTGCTCCGCAGGGGGGGAGGCCACAACAGTGAGAGGCCGGCCTACCGCAAAAAAAAATATATATATATATATAAACAGATGGAATTACAAAAAAAAAACTTGGGTGTGTTAAAATCTGCTTATTGTTTAGAGACAAACATGTCTGTTACCTTTAAGAAGTTTCAGCTTTGCGATGACTTGGTGGGGCAAGCTGCTTGGCATTGATAGGCTGGCTCAAGGATAATGTTTTCATATTTCATGCAAAGCTTTTCATCCTAAACTGAATATATCAAAGGAGGGAATGAGTGATTTGTTTGTTGAAGGAATCATCTTTTGATCGGGGGAGGGGTAGGCAGGGGGCACATGTCCCTGCGATGTACCTTACTTCGTCTTGGCTGTTTTCTGAGTGACAAGAGAAAAGAAGTGACAAGATGAAATAATAGAAGATGTAGGGAAAGTGGTTTAAAGCCTTGCCTTAGAAGATCAGTGGTTCTCAAACCTGAGGATGCATCAGAATCCCCTGGAGAGCTTGTTAAAACACAGATTACTGTGCCTGCCCCAGAGTTTCCGATTCAATAGTTCTGAAGTGAGTGGGGCCCAAGAATTTGCATTTCTGACAAGTTCCCAGGTAATGGTGATGCCACTGACCAAGGGCCCACATTTTGAGAACCATTGCCTTAGATGAACAAGGTAGTTGTCTCAAGAGAGTAGCTAATTAGAGAGATCTGAGCAACAGTTAGCAACCAGAAGAAAAAAAAAAGACCATGGGGATATCATGTGATGTATGCAGTGGGGAGAGTGTGAACTGGCCAGGAAACCAGAAGGGCTGGATTCCAGTACCAGTGATATTTTCTTAAGCAGTGTCCAAACATAGTAAGTACAATTTAATCCACACGTTCCTGATTTATTTTACTAGTGTTTTTCAAATTACACACTATGGAACCATACAAGATGTTAATAGGCATTCAATGGGATAAAAAAGATCTGTAGTCAAATAAGGTTGGAAATTTTTGAGTTAAATAAAATTGAGCAAGGTTCTTTACTGCAAGTCTTCTCAGAGCCTTTCAAATGCTAACATGCACTGCAGATCTCCAAGGGAAGATAGAATATGCAGGATTTCTCAAACTTAGTAGACTAAGGAGCCTTTACTAATGCCTGGCTATTTTTCTGTAGAATATGGCTTGAGAAACATTCATCGGTTTACATCCAAATGCCAAAGCATTTTATCAGTGGATGAGGCTGCTTGTAACAATGCAAACAGCACCAGACTGGGAGTCAAAATGTCTGGGATTTTGTCCTGTTTCTGCCCCTTCGCTCTGCCACGAGTTGACTTGCTCCTATGATGATGGGTGTGACTGAAATTTATCATTCCCTTGCAAATGGGGGTAGCAAGTAGCCCCAGCCAAAACAGACAGACGAGCACACACACACACAGTTCTTTTTTTAATCTGGAATTCACCATGCCCTCAAGAGTATTCAATCTTCAAAGCCAGAAGGGTGAGAAGCCTTATGCTGAGAGTTTGATAGGAAGGAAGGAAAGAAGGAAGGAAGAGACAGGCCATTACAGACCATGATTCCAACTGGAATGAACAGGCTGAGAAGCGTAGACACATCCTGTGTTTATTTGATTCTTGGCTCTTAGAGAAAGTTTTGTTTCACCAAGAACACTGAGTCAGCTTGTTTGTTTACCACAGAGCATTGGAAGTGTGTCTGTTCCCCAATTAATCATTACTTGTGTTTTTTTTCTACTTGAACAAAACACAAACTTGACCCAGTGGAGAAACGTGGCCAGCTGTATGTGGCAGGGTGCCACAGCATATCTACACTGATATATAGATAAAACACATGCCCACATTAAACAATCATTTGAAAAGAAATTGATGGGATTTAAGATTCAACTAATGCTTGCTGAATTTCTACACTGTACATAAATATAGGCAACATGGGGTCCCTTGTACATTTCTGTGAAACCTTTTTTTAAAAAAATATAAGGGTCAATTCAGGTTAAAAAATAAAATGTTTATAAGCTTTCTGTTGTATTTTTTTTATTTTGAAGTGCAAATAATATTTAATAGCATGAAAAATATATATTCTAATAATGCTTATTACCTATTTGATTGCATAGAAGAATGACAAGAAAAACATCAGCACTGCTTTTAACTAAAATATTTGAGAAGTAATGACTCAGAAGTAGCTTTTAAATCTTTTCTCTTGAAATCGAATCTCCTATATATCTTGAAGCTAGGTGAACTGAACATACCCATAAGGTCTCAGGAGACTCCCTACTGCTGGGGACCCCAAAAGCACAGGGCTGAATAGAAGTAGCACGTGCTATCATACAGAACAATAGAGATGGCTCTGTTGAGTTCTTGGATCCTTGTCTAGCTTCTGGAGGGGTTGAGCTGTATGGACTAAATTGTTTGGTCCCTCTAGCCAAGCAGCCGATTAATCCAGTCAAACTGCCTTATCAATCAAGGCAAGAAGGCAAACTTGGTTTTTCAGCTAGAGTTTGACCGTGATGGCTTTCAAGAAAGAAGCTTCCCGAGTCTCTCTTATAAACCCTTTCTGCAGTAGGCCTCTCTTTCCCATGACTGTTGAAAGCTGTTTACCCTTGAGCCAGTGTCAGTGGTGAACAGCAGCTGGCCGCCACTCTCCTCTCTCCACATTTGTCAGCTGGAACATCGTTATTCAGAGTAGCCTCAACTTCAAAAAGAGACTGGTTCACTCTGGAGTGGGAAGAGGAGAGAATCCCCGTGAAGCTCTTTCCCTTTGCCTCTTGCCTTCTATAATTTTAGGTTACTTTCTATTGATCTGTAGTTCTAAAATGTGTGCTGAAAGCTCTGCTCTTCTGGGCTACTTTTCAGTGTTTCTGCCGAGCTTTTCTGGGTTTGCTTTTACAGAATGAAATCCCCTTGTTTGGTTTTCCACACATTCACACTGAGGCTGTGAATGTCCACTAACTCAATTCAGAGCTACAATTGAATAGTGTATTAAGAGTCCATGTGACTGCCCCATGGGCCCTGGACTGCTGAATTCATGGGCAAGTCATTGTTTCCCCAACCATCATGTTCAGGGTCACCCCCTCGGTCTATGGCAAACATGGATTAATAGATGCCGACTTAGACTCAACACTTTTCTGATAAGTGGTATAATATTGATGATTTATCTTCCCCGTTTGATGTTTTGTGTTATACTAACCACATTTTTCTACATCATTATGGCAGCCTCCCAGTACTGCTTTAATGTAGAAAATTTGCAAATTCCTTTGCTCGGGCTCCAACTCCATGGCAGTGGCAGAACCATTTTACGAATGTCTTCTGCCACAATTTCCCCTTTGTCCTACCCCTTCCCTTTTCAACTTCTCGTTGCTTCCATATATTCCCTCATAACAGAGGCATCCAAGTTGTTTAGTGAGAAGCCATCTATATACACAAAGCCATAACATGTGGATGAAAAGGAAATACTCTGAACCCTCTCAGGCCAAACACCCAGATGTTGGCAAGTAGTACATGGACCAAACAGCATAGTCATTGAACAATATCACCTCTTCCTTTTTTATTCACCCAGACCTTTTGGCATCATGTGGACCCAGCCAGTTTTTACCCATGACTTTGTCAAAGGCTGAAAAAAATATGAAAAATATTATGCTTCTCCTCTAATAAACAATTATCAATGAACCCTCTGTTCAGAAGAGCGACAGATAATGTTTCACTTAGAAAGACCAATAATACTGAATTAAGATAAAATTCCCATGGGGGTAATTTTTACATTCTTGTGAATCACAGAGGAGTTTATTATGATCCATGCTTGTAGGAAAGAATGACAAATGAATTCATATTGATTATTCATTTAAAATAATATGACTAAAAATGTACAGCATCACATTAACTATCAGGCAGTTATTTATCTACTAACTCTTAATGTGAGTGGAAGGAAGTGGAGTCCAAAGCCCGAAATGTAGTGGAAGATTTAAGTGTTCAGCTTTCCACAGACTTTTGAGTCTGTGTTTGATAGGAAACATACAGTCAAATCATTTTGCTTGAAGTATATAGAAGGTACCTGGGAGTTACAACAAAGTGACTCAATTGATGTACCAAGCTATTGATCGCTTCAACCCTCAGAGAGGCTGGGAGGGGGCCTGGGGCAGCAAGGGCCCTTGGACCTTAAAAATATACTTTTCTATGTTTTCCATGAAATTGAAAAGGCTGGGAAGCACTGAGGAGGATCAATCAAAAGGTTTGATGTGATGTGTGTACATGAGTGGGAGTTGTGGGTGGATTAGAAAGCCTGGGCCTTAAATTAGTTAATATGTGTAAAGCCCTAGACCAGTATCTGGTGCAGTGTGAGTGCTTTAATAATGTTGTTAAATAAATACTATAATAATATGGAAAAAAAAAAAAGCCTGGGCCTTGGTCTCCCTTCTGCAACTTCTTTACGGGGGCCTGTGTTTACAGGAAACTTGCTTCCTGGATTAAGACCACATTTGTGCTATTTGCACATTGTCCCTCTATTTCTGGGCCTGCCTCTGACCGGAGACCACATCTCCTATGGAAACAGGGAGGCAGTAGAGAACCTAAGAGCTTGGGCTGTGAAGTCCATTGCCTGGGTTCAAACAGTGGTACCATCATTAATTAGCTGGATCATCTCGGGCCAGTTAACCTCCTCGAACCTCACTTTCCTTGCCTATAAAAAGGGCTAATAACAGTACTTACCTCATAGTTGTTGTGAGGAATAAATGAATTAAGGCACGTAAACTGTTTATCCCAGTGCCTGGCCTAGAGCGGGCACCCATTCAATGTTGGCTATTCGGATTCTTGACCAATTACTCTGTGCCAGGTGCTTTAGCTTTATCCTCGAGCCTCACAACAACCAGATGAGGCAGATACTACCAGTCTTTATTCCCATTTTGCAGGTGAGGAGGCTGAAGCTTAGTGAGATAAAGTCCCCTGCCCAAGGCCACACTACTAGGAAGAGCAGAAACCAGGCTTCAAGTCCCTCCCTCCCATATTCCCAGGGCCCGTGCTCTCTCCTCTATCATCACTGCACCCACGCTTCTAAAATTTCCTCTGCTTCATTAAAAGCACCAGTCAGGTCAAGACCCCACTACATCTCTGCAGTTTCCAGGTGTACGGATAATTGTAGAAGATCGTGAAATGAGCAAAAGAAATGACTGGATATCTTCTCAATGTAATTCTGGAGGCTCTGGGGATTGTATACGTCCAGTGTCTGGTGGAATACAATTGATTATTGCTGTGAATTTTGACCAGTTTTTCCTGTTTTACATCCATTTGTAAATTCATTTTAACACTCCTTCCCTGACTATAAATGTGTTATTTTCAGTTCTCTTTCATACCAGTTGTGGTATCTTTCTGATTTCCTCATGAATGACTTAAATAAAACCTTCAACATGTGCTTATTTAAAACAAATGTAATCGCTTCTCAGCCTTTTGGCTAAGATCAACTGTAAAACAAATGTACAACATCACTAATCATTAGAGAAATGCAAATCAAAACTACAATGAGGTATCACCTCACACCGGTTAGAATGGCCATCATTAAAATATCTACAAACAATAAATGCTGGAGAGGGTGTGGAGAAAAGGGAACCCTCTTGCACTGTTGGTGGGAATGTAAATTGATACAGCCACTATGGAGAACAGTATGGAGGTTCCTTAAAAAACTAAAAATAGAACTACCATACGATCCAGCAATCCCACTACTGGGCATATACCCTGAGAAAACCATAATTCAAAAAGAGTCATGTACTACAATGTTCACTGCAGCACTATTTACAAGAGCCATGACATGGAAGCAACCTAAGTGGCCATCAAGAGATGAATGGATAAAGAAGATGTGGCACAGATATACAATGGAATATTACTCAGCCATAAAAAGAAACAAAATTGAGTTACTTATAGTGAGGTGGATGGACCTAGAGTCTGTCATACAGAGTGAAGTAAGTTAGAAAGAGAAAAACAAATACCATATGCTAACACATATATATGGAATCTAAAAAAAAATGGTTCTGAAGAACCTAGGGGCAGGATGGGAATAAAGATGCAGACCTACTAGAGAGTGGACTTGAGGACATGGGGAGGGTGAAGGGTAAGCTGGGACAAAGTGAGAGAATGGCATGGACATATATACGCTACCAAATGTAAAATAGATAGCTAGTGGGAAGCAGCCGCAGAGCACAGGGAGATCAGCTCAGTGCTGTGTTACCACCTAGAGGGGTGGGATAGGGAGGGTGGGAGGGAGACGCAAGAGGGAGGAGATATGGGGATATATGTATATGTATAGCTGACTCACTTTGTTATAAAGCAGAAATTAAACTAACATGCCATAGTAAAGCAATTATACCCCAAAAAAGATGTTAAAAAAATAAATAAATGAGGGGAACTACAAATAAGTAAATAAAACAAATGTACAAACAAACCAGGGCCAAGTCACACTGCTCTTGAAATGGGGGATTCTTCTTCTAGGAATCATCCCTCTCCTCTCCTCATCCTGCCAATGGCCCACCCTGGCCTGAGAGGGGTCTGCCACAAAGCTACTCTCAGAGACAGCAGCGAGTCAAGGGCAAGAGCGTTGGTTGGAGGATGCGGAGGCCTGCAGGCCATCTCTTGCACACAAGTTGGACTGCAGTGGGTGATACACTTAAGCTCTCTGAGCTTCTGTTCCTTCACCTGGAAAGTGGAATCTGCGAAGTGCGTGTCAAGGTTGCTTCTGTGACATCTTACTTGGCCTTCAGGGAGAGCATGCCATCCCTCAGTATGTCCAGTCAGCATATGCTGAGCAGCTGGGGGCTACGTGTGATTCATTCAGCTGGCACGGGCCTGCCACCCGCTATCCCAGGCTCATAGTCCCAGATGCTGAGCTATTGGCTGGGGCTTCTGGTTCTAGAACACTGCAGGGCCAAAGAGCCTGCTCAAGTCAAGGGCAATTTCTAGATAACTGTTGGGGTCTGGGCAAAGCATGTGGTCTGGAAGGCAGGGAATGTGTGAGGGTTGCTTCAGGGGTGCTTTGTTGGAATTAGCTTGAAACCTTTGGCGTGAGTTCAGAACTGGGTTTCCTTCTTGGGTCTCCTCTAAAATCCTAGGGTGCCCCCCAGGCCAGAGGGTTTCCGCCTCATCAGGGGCCTCTGTATTCTCCCTAGTGAAGAGGTGCATCAGGTCTTTTGCCTCAGAGACTACGTTAAAGAGGAGCCCTGGGCTTCCCTGGTGGCGCAGTGGTTGAGAGTCCGCCTGCCGATGCAGGGGACACGGGTTCGTGCCCCGGTCCGGGAAGATCCCACATGACGCAGAGCGGCTGGGCCCGTGAGCCATGGCCGCTGAGCCTGCACGTCCGGAGCCTGTGCTCTGCAACGGGAGAGGCCACAGCGGTGAGAGGCCCGCGTACCGCAAAAAAAAAAAAAAAAAAAAAAAGAGGAGCCCTGAGCTCTGGATGATCAGGCTGTGACTCAGAGATACTTCAACTCCTGTGCCCCCTCCCGCCCAGGCAGAGAATAACCCCTTTCCTCTCCTCTCCCTCAGTAATACCAGTGCCCAGGTTTGGGAAGGCTTCCCTTGTACCTGGCACTGTGTAAGCACTTTCCTTGCATTTCTTCACTAACCCTCACACGACCCTGTGAGGGAGGTGCCATCTTGTCACGATTTTACAGAAGAGGCAATGGAAGCTCAGAGCATGGAGGTGACTTGCTAAAAGGTCACACTGGTAGTCAGTTAGTGGAGCCAGGATTCAAATGCAGGTCTGTCTAACTTTTGAGACGGCCTCACTGCCCACGTGATTTCAAGTACATAATCCTGCACAGGTGTGAGGGAGAGAGACAGGCGAGGGAGGGAAAGGGCAATTTGCTTGTGACTCAGGAGTGTCCCACAGAATGTCCAGAATCTCCTGAGAGTGAGGATTGCGTGGGCCTATGTGAATTGCTCAGGGCACTGGAAATGCAGCCCACCCCAGATGGCAGTGGTCCTCCCTAGGGAGGGCTTCCTACTTGCCCAGCCACTGGCTACAGCAGCACAGGCCACAAAAGAGAGCTCCTGTGTTCTTCTAGGGATCATGGGAGAATTCATCAGAAAGCACTCTGGCCTTACAAGCAGAAAGTTGCTTCAGAAACAGCAGAGGCAGATTAGAAACAGCCTACATAGAGGAGGTGGACATCTGTCATTTTTTTCTGGCATCTAACATCAAAAGCCTTTCCTCCATTTGAGAATCCCGACTTGGTCTGTTTTGTGCTCCCTCCACCCACCACTGCTGAGTCAAAACACAGGGCCTGGTAACCAGTATGACTCCATACACATTTGTTGCCTGAATGAACGTGGTCAAACCCAGGCCTGACTCTAAAATACATGCTTTAGAAACTATATTATGAAAATTTTCATACACACAAAAGTAGAATAGTATAACACCACTATATATAAAATAGATAAACAACAAGGACCTACTGTATAGCACAGGGAACTACACTAAATATCTTGTAATACTCTGTAATGGAAAAGAATCCATTTATATATGTACCCATTACCAGATTCAATAGCTATCAAGATTTCTTCATCTTAGCTTTATTTATCTCCCTTTGTTTTTTTTCTTTTCTTTTATACCTGGCCTTAATATTTGGAAAGGAATCCCAGGTGTTATATCATTTACCACTACATGCTTGATGACACATCTCAAAAAATTAGGGATATTTTCATATACAATGACAATATTGCCATTGCCCCTAACCAAACTAACAATAACTTCTTTAGCACCACGCTCCTGGGCACTACAGAGTAGTTCCTCCATTCTGCTTTCTTTCCTGGCCCCCAGCAGGAAACACTTCTCAGGCATCTGCTCTTGTACCTCCTCCTAGCTGGAATTACAGTTTGATGTGTACTGGGTACTCACAATTTGTCCCCTTAGGTAAGCAGAGGGCCTAACTGCCCTCTTCCTGTTTTCTCCAAGGTCACTCAGTCAATTAGTAGCTGATGAATGAGACTCAAGCACTGCAGCTGGGTCCATACAGCCCCAAACACATTTCGCAAGGAAATTAAGTGAAGGGACCCCAGTCCTGGGGATAGTCCTGCATAGTTTCTGTTACCGTTGAAATCCTGCCACTCAGCCTCAAGCAAATCTTTTCCCTGGGACAGTTTGATCATGGCCCATTGTGACTGCCTGATTGAGGGGCTCAGTGGGACTGTTCTCCTCCATCTGACTGGAATGCAGCCGCTGGCTACAGGCAGGCCCGCCACAAGGGGGGCGGGGCAGGGGTGGCGTTCATCTCTCTTCTCTTTCTAGGCTTTGACTTGCTCTCTGCCAAAGCAGAGGACTCCCACAGGTCGAGACAGGGCAAATTCGAGAAGCAGTAAAACTAGCTCCGCTGCTTTTCTGTTCTTGCTCCCTTCTTGTTTCAGAGACTTCTTAGGTACCGGGGCTCTCCCGAGCTTGACCTCCATTTCTAATTCCCCAGACCTCTTCCACTCCCCTTAATCTCCCACCGAGATTTTCCAGATAAGTCTCTCAGAGCCTTGCATTCCAAAATGAAAACTGGCTAGTGGAGACAAGGAATCCTGGCTGTGGGCCAGTGGAGGATTGATCAGTCTGGTCCAACTGGGACAACAGGAACCACTGAGTATTTAAGGGAGAAGGAATTCAGCGCAGGGAATTGCTTACCCAGCTGATGAGAGAGCTTCGGTGCCAAACAGGGGACAGTGAGGCCACCCAGAGATTAGCCACAGCAAGGAGCTCCTATGCTCGAACCTAGGGGCTGGGTGGCTCAGTGGAAACTGGAGCCACAAGAGAGACACAGTCACTGCTGCGGACATCCCATGAGGCAGAGAGGGAAGGAGAGAAATGCCCCAGATTCCCTCTTCCTCCTTCCAGTGTTCTACCAGTGCCTTCCACTGGGAGCCTGGGAAACAGCCTACAAGGGTCCACTCGTCCCCCTCCCCTCTCTGTCCCTCTCCTGCTACCGTATGAGCAGAGAAGGGAAGAGGGAGGGATGGATTGTGGGAACACAGGCCTGGGACCTGCCTGAACCTAATGGCTGATTATATACTCCTCCATCTGCCCCCCACCTCCAATTTATTTGGATCTAACAGGGTCTATCTGGAAAAAGTGCTTTTACCCAAAGACAGCAAGAAAGAGTTGCAAGTGGGAGGGTGCAGGTGGAGCATGAACCTGCTTCCCTGACTAGCTACCTGCACGTTTTCTCCAGATTCTACCCAGTTCTCTTATTTCGCCTCCCCCTGCACGCACCTCTGCCCCACTCCCCCCGCCCCTCACCCAGAGTCCAACAAAGATAGGCCACTTTGCTTTCTGGCAACGTGGGACACCTTCATTGGATCCCAGGACCGTGTAAACCCAACCTTCTTGCCTGCAGGGTTTCGGCTTGGCAACGAGGCTCTGAACTGCAGTGCCGTCAAGCCGGTGAACCTGCTGGCATCACAGTCCAGAAAACATACCTGCTGATTCCCCAGGTGTTCAGAAAGTCCCCATGTGTAGGTGAAGGGAGATGCCTGGGAGGGGAAAAAGAAAGGCACCGAACTACATGCTTTCCACACTTTATCTCATTTCATCTTCACAGTCCCTCAAGGTAATTGCCCTTCTGCCTACGTTTTAAAAATATTTTTTTTTGTAAACTTTGGAATCATTTCAGATTTATGGAACAGTTGCAAGGACAACTCAGTTTCCCCGAATGTTAACGTCTTACATAACCGTCTTAGGTCTGTGTTTACAGATGAGAAAATCGGGGCTCAGATAGGTTAAGTGATTTGTCCAAGGTCACAGAGCTAGGACACAGCAGAAGAAACACATAAATCCAGGTTGCTCTTATTGCATTACACCTTTGGGTTGAATTATTTGTTTCCATCTCATTAAGTGGGAAGTCACTCTCTGAACCTGGAGTCCTTCACTTCATCCTGGAGTTGGCTTGCAAACTATCAGAAAGCACTTCTTCCACAGAGCCACAGAATGTTTGCACTAAAACATACGTCTGAGGCCATTTAATTCAGGGAAGGCAAATAAGCTTCATTTCACTTGCCAACTTTAATTGAGCAGTAGAGGCTATGTGGGATCCAGCATTGAGAATGATTCCAAGTCTATGTGTTTGCTCCACAGGAATGAGTGCTGTGATTGATTATTGATGCCTGTCATGAATGTTGATGAGGAGAATGGTGGAACCCATGTGACACACTAGCCACCCCTCAGCAAATCTCCTCATTTTACAGAGTGTCTGAGGTCCAGAGAGGAGACGGTGTCTTTGCCTCATTAGTGGTACAGCTAAGAACAGAACCCAGGCTCCTGACTCACAGTCTCGAGTACTTTCTGCTTTATAATGGACTCACAGTAACAATAATAATAACTACCACTTAATGAGTGTCTGCACGCTGCCAGGCACTGTGCTAAGCACCCTCCAGTTTCCATCCCTTACCTTCAATCCTCACAACAACCCCACAGGTAGGTATTTTTATCCCCAACTCGCCTAGACCCAGCGAGGTTAAAAAATGTGCCTAAGACCCACAGCAAGCAAGAGGTAAAGCTGAAATTTAAACAGAGGCTGGTCTGGCTCCAAAGCCTAAACCCTGGGGCCTCACTTCCTACAGACACAATGTTGAATTTGCCCTCATGACCTACAGCAGGTGGAGATGACCCTGGTCACATGGACTTGGTTAGGACTAAACTACGGTGAAAAAACACATCATTTTTGTTCTTACTAATTTTCTAAAAACATTTGCTTGCATGCCCTTACCTAGATGGAACTGATTTGTTTGTGGGCTGTTTCATGCTAGACGTGTTAAAAATTGACATGTTAGGAGAGCTGACGTGAAAGGTGACCTGGCTCCCTTACAAATAAATGATTAATATAACCTCGTTGTGCGGTGAGACTGATTCTCTCACTTGGGAGGCTTAGAAAAACAACAGGTCAGACAATAAAATCCATGCTAGCATCAGACGATAGTGTGGGATGACCATGGATGACTCAGGGGGAATCAGAAGATCATTAACGAAGAGGGAGCTCTATGGAGTCCAAAGATAATTTAAGAAATGTTCCTTCTCTAACCTGAGACTACCTGACATTATTATTATTAGCAAGGGCAACGAATAGGAGAAGGGGAAGAGGTGAGTTAATTTGAATGATTAGCTAAAACATTTAAAAGAAATTGACAGGGATCACATTTCAAAGGGAAGACATTCAATTCAACCGACTACATTACAGCAATTCAACATTGATTAGGGACAGATGACACGTGTGGCAGTGGCCTACACGCTTAGGGAAGCTAGGAAGATACTACACTCTTCCTCCCTGGCAGTTTGCTGAATAGGCACCCAAGTTCTGGCAGGATAGTAAAGAATCTCTTCTCTACAGATATGGATGCAACTTAGAAAATTGCTCCTGTAAAACAGTATTATGTGCCACTGCACATATATCTTGTATGCCAGATATCACTGTCAATGTCAGGCTAAACATTCAAAGAGCATGGAAGCCTCAGTAATAGCGAATGCATGAATTATCCACCTATATTCACTTGAGTGGCCAAAATTGTTCTAAATATGAGGAATCTCTTCCTGAGAGGCCCCATCGTGGCCTTACTTATTGTTTATGGCCACAGGGTTCCTTCTAAGTGTTTCATGCCTATGCCACGCTGGTTATTATACATTTTTAATATCATCTCTCTCTGCACAAGAATCCTCTACCCCATCTGACTCTTCCTCCAGGGTAATGTCTCAGCAATCTTCACCGTTCCAGCTCCATCTAAACCTGCCATGTTCTGCTACTTAACATATGCTATTCTCTTCCCTTGGAATATACTTTCTTTTCCTGCCTGCCTAACAATTGCTACTTCTCCTTCAAGTTCTAGCTCAGATCTCTTCTCTGGGGAGCTTTCTCAGCACCCTCAGGAGTCCCCCTAGCCCTCGTAGATCTGCCTCTATTATAATGTGTTTCATCGCATGGCAGTAGTGCGTTGGATCTTTGCCCACTAGAGCGTGAGCCCCTTGAGAACAAAGACTGGTTTTTTTCATGCCTGACTCTCCAGGATAGAAAGGAGGGATTCAGGGCTTGCGTGTTGAATGAATTAATGAATGTCCTAGTCCCCGGTTATCTTCAGAGGCTATTTTCAGGGCTTCCAAATTTGGTCTCCCTTTTCCACCAAGAGGTGGTGAGAACAGGCCAGATGGACTTGATACTTAATGAGTTTCTACTAAGTACCAGGCGTCATGCTGAATGTTTTACATTCACGATCTCATGCTGAAGGAGATGTTTTTATGTGCATCCATATTTTACAAATGAGGAAATGGAAATTCAGAGTGGTGACTTGCCCAGGGTCACATTGCTGGGAGGTTGCAAAGCCATGATTTGACCTAGGCTATTGGTCTCCAATGCCTTCTCTCCTTTGTATGTATGGAGGACGGGGCCAGCTCTGAGTAAAATGGTGACTAAGTCAAGTTTGTCTTCGGTGTCTTCAGACTCCCAGCGTACCACGGGGACTCAGTGCCACAGTGTCACCCACCCCTGTAAGCCCCCGCTACGGCTCCTACAAGGTAGTCCACCCCATTGGGAGCTTTGTCCTTCCCAACTCCTCTAAGACCTTGACTTCTGGGCTGTGCTAACCTTTTCCAGAGCACATGTTTACATGTTAATGGTGCCCTCCCTGAATGCAATTTTTAACCCAGAAGTGGGTGGCCCCTGCAGGAGCTGTGTGGGTGCTCCTGTGTTATGGTGAAGCGGGGGGGGGCGCAGGTTGTCTGGGCACCTCTTTCAACAGACACCACGGAGGCTCCTCCCACAACCCCAAGATGCTGGGCCCCTCCCTCAGAGGGCTGAGGGTACTAGAGTCAGACCAACAAGTGTTTGAATTCGGCTCCACCATTCCTGGATGGATTGTGTGATTTGACACAAATTATTTAACCTCAGTGAGCCTCCGTTTCCTCCTGTGTAAAATGGATCTAATACTACTTCTCATCTCCTAGGGTGGTTCTGAGGATGACATGAGACAACACAGCAACTGTGTCCTGTACAAAATAAGCACTCAAAAAATGTGAACTCTTTCCTGCCCACTGGCATCCAGCCATCCAGGTTTCTCTTCCCCCGCTGCTCTTTTCTCACCTCACCAACAGGTCTTTTTTTTGAAATATTTTATTTATTTATTTTGACTGCACTGGGTATTAGTTGTGGCACGCAGGATCTTTTCATTGTGGCATGTGGGCTCTTAGTTGCGGTATGCATGTGGGATCTAGTTCCCCGACCAGGGATCGAACCCGGGCCCCCTGCATTGGGAGCGTGGAGTCTTATCCACTGGACTGCCAGGGAAGTCCCCCAACAGGTCTTTTGCAAACTCTCCCCTTCCTTTCCCAGTGCCTCCCTCCGGCATCCTCAACTTTTAGCACAACTACCCGTCAGACTTCCTGGGGCCAATCCCATTTCTAGATATTCTCTGACTCTGTCTGATTGCACGAGCTGATTTGAATTCAGAAAACAGAGTCCATTCCTCTGAGGAGTGTCACCGCAGTCCACCTTACAATGAGAACAGTGAGGGCTGACTTGATGGCCCCATATCATAATCTGATGGATGCTGAGAAGGTCCCCCCCGCCCTCAGACACCTCCTTTTGGCTCATGACTGCTGCCACCATCTCTACCATCAGTGGGTGATTCCTCTGAGTCCATCTGCCCAGGGTGGTCTGGCAGGGATGCCTGGGCCAGGCAGGGTTATTATTTACATCTGAGTGCAGATTCCTTTACCAGAGCCTTTGCTGTCAGGGGGAGGAGAGGGAAGGGTTATAGGGAGCTGACTCCCCAGGGAAGAGGAAAGCCAGGCAAGCAGGGGTGTCTCCGGCTCAGTTTTGCCTAGGGTGGGCCCTGTGTGTTGCAACAGATATGAACTCTGGAATCACCAAGGTTGGGAAGCCAGGCCTCAGAGGGAGTGATTGTAGGCTGAGCTCATCCTGAAATGATGTGGGCTTGGATTCCCAGAGGGCAGACAGGAGGACCAAGGAGGAGGCCATACTTTTGCGGGGGGGTGTCTAAAGACAGAAAGAGGGCCTTGGTGTCTCTCAGCTTTAGGTGTAGGTGACGGTTGCAGGTAGGCGGGTAGTAGCAGAAAACAGCCCCTGAAGGGGGTCTCCTTTTTCTGACTGGGAAGAGGAGACCGAGCTCAAGGACTGCCCCCTTTCCTTCGGAAAGCAAACAACTTCTGAGGGTGTGGCAGGGTTCACTGGTTGTTCCCCCTCAAGGGAAGTTAGCCCCTAAGTGAAGCCGCTTGGCTGGTAGGGGTAACTGGGTGTTCCCCGGTCCAGAGAAGCAGGCGCTCGGGTGCCCCTCCCTGTAGGCTTTTCAATTTGTCTCTTGAGGAGCTCCATTATCCACGCAGTAGGTGGATGCTGATTCTGAAATTCTGTGGCCTTGCCCATAGGGACCATGGGGCCAAGTATTTGAAATCATCATAATCATAACAAAAACCAATGACTGACCATCTGGTGAATTCCTTCGGGACACGTTGCCAGGGGCCACGTTATATATAGGCCCTGAAAGTGGGCTTGACCTGAGGGGTAATGAGGAGGTTCCCCCTGCTTCACACACACACACGCACACACAGACAGACACAGACACACACACACAGACACACAGACACAAACACACATTCACACACACAGACACACACAAACACACACAGACACACACACAGACACACACAGACACACACAGACACACAGACACAAACACACACAGTCACACACAGACACACACACAGACACACACACACACAGACACACACACAGAGAGACACACAGACACACACACACAGAGACACACACACAGACATACATACACACACACACACAGCCATCTTCCTCAAAATGTGTCCATAGTCCTGAGGCCGCAGAGCACATTAGAGACACAAGCTCTGCCTACAGCCAAAAGTCCCCTGTCTCTCTCAAGTCCTGCTGCTAGACCAGACTCCCTGCACACAGATCCACACTCCCATGTCTGTCCTTCCCAAGCCCCCAAAGCTCTGAAAACTGAGGGCCTTTTGTAAGTTTATGGCAAACTCATTTGGCAGCAAAACCTGAACTGGCATGAGGCTATTTATAGTCTTTCTTTATCACACCCTGTGTGAATATTCATGTGTTTTTGCTCCCTAAATATCAATGTACTTGATTACTGGGTGCTGTCTCAGACCCCACTGGAGGTGATATATAATATTATGCTATATGCACCCTCTGGCCTTTTTAAAACCCAAAGCATTCCAAATTCCTTTTATTACAGAACGCATCCCACTGTCTTGTAATGATCTATTTGCAGTCTCTCCCTCATTAACTGTGAACTTCTCCAGTGCCCAGCACACAGTCCAACATGTGCTTGGGGCTCCACCAATGTTTTAGGACTGAAGAATGAATGGCCTTTAGTGTTGAAGGAGATGCATTGTTGTGAAGTTCTTTCCTGCATCTAACCTAAAGTATCTCATGCTGCCATTCATGTATTCTGTGCCATCAATAGCAAGGAAGAACAGCTGGTCGGCCTACCTCATTCTTTTTTGTTTTTTCTCTTGGGACTAAATCGTCCTCCTAATCCTAATACCTTTCACCTTTTCCCCTAGAGCCTCTTTTCCAATCCCTTAATCGTCTTCATGGCTATCTTCCGAAGCCTTTAAAGTTTCTTTCATTCTGAAATTGTGGCCTAACGCTTAGGATCCGGCTGCAGAGAGCTCAGCCATTACACGTAATAGGTCTCCCGTTTCTATGGTGAACTTTTCTAATCAGTTTCATTTGGCTGGGCTAAGAAGCTTTGCCTTTTAAAATACACTTACAGGGCAAACTCAAGGGGCTATGAATGACTTTCTCCCAAGTGGGCTGGTTGGTAAAAGGCAGGGAAAGCAGCACAATCTGACCAGAAGAAACTGTAATTACAGAAAGTTGAAAGCAAAGCAACAGGTAACACATGTAATAGTAACCTGCATGCAAAAAGTGCTGTTGATAATCACAGTGACCTCAACCTGCCATTTTTACCTCGGGAGAGCCAGCCTTGCTGGTATGCCCCTCGTGTGCCTTTTCTCTAACAGGGTTGCTAAAGGCCATTTCTGACCATTTATTTCCCATTAAATGCGGGGAGTGAGCCTGACTTGGGCTGGGTGATTGCAAAACCACTGGCTTAAGTTAAACTCCTCACTAATTAAGCCTGTTAGATTTCCTGTAACTCACGATTTTTCTTGGCATAAGTAAAAACATTTGACTCAGAGGCAAAAATGTATTATATTAATAACCAGGAAACAACAAAATACTACACATGGTAGCATTTTCGGAAGCAGATTCTGTCATCCACATTCTGTTGGAACAGCCATTATGATTTCTCCTAATAACTCAAAGTGTTTCCTTTTGGGGCGGAAACTACATACTGTGATGGGAGATTCAAAGATACATTTTTGCCAGTCAAATTAGAAAAATCTATTCAGGTGTGCCCGTTGCTTCTCCCAAGCATGAGTCAGAGCCTTTTGTGGGGTTTTGTGTATATGCATTTTTTAAGAGGTGCTGATGGATTTTTACATACAGGTCATTCTTTTTAAAAAGGTCACATTACAATGTTTCTATCCTTTCTTGTGTTGTTATACCTCAGGGAAGGAGATGTAGGATGTCAAATTGCAAAGGGAGGTTGTAAAGGGAGGAATGTTGAAATTGGATGACCGAGAGCTCCCAGAGAGGGGCCTCAATGGCAGAAGGGAGCTCCTTCTGGGAGAGTGGGTGGCAGCATAAAAGCCAGATTAACCTGGGGGAGGAGAAGCTGTCGTGGGAATGCTTTCTTCACCTCCCCATCTTACCAGGCCTGGCTGGCTGTTCCCTGAGAATGCTAGTGCTCCGAGGAGGGGAGGAAAACCTGCCCTCACTGCTAATTGGAGAGGCTGGAATTTTTTTTCCAGATTTTCTAGACGTCTTTGGCCAATGCTAGTGATGGCCATTTTCTCTCTTTTAATGATTATAGTAAGCTGCTTTTTTCGGGAACATTAACTATGAGGTAGGCTGTATGCCAAGTGCTTCAGATAAGGTATCTCTTTTAATCCTCACAACAATCCTTTGAAGGAAGTACTGTCATTACCTTCAATTTCCACAGGGGGAAACTGGCTCAGAGAGGTTAGGCAACCTGGGCAACGTCACACAGCTGGTAAAGTGGCAGAGCCAGTACTTAAGCCCAGATCTGCCGGACACCAGATCTGGTTTTGAACCATTCTATCTGAGGCCTTGTAAAGTCAAACAGGCACATCAGTAAGCTCAACTGTCTTTTTCTTTCACCAAATAGCAGAACATCTGGGTTGCTTGATTTTGTGAGACTGTAATTACAGCAACTAAAGGATGTTAGCCTACTCTGAAAGACCTAGCTGATGGGCTTTCTATTGCTTTGTCTAGGGATTTGTTCTCACCACCCTCCCACCACTCCCCAGTTAGATAGCAACCTTCAAGGGAAGGTTCTAGACTGGTTCTTATATTCCTCTGCTTTCTAGAGCCTGCAGAGTGCCACACACATAGTAGGTGCTCAATAAATATTGACCGATTAACGGATGTCTGGATGTTCCCTTCAGTGGTTTCTGGGTTGTTCGAGACCCTTTGTTAATGCTAAAGAAACGGCTTAGAACCTTCAAGATGTCTGTTGCCTTAATCTGGCTGCTTGCACTGAGATGACTTTTTAATACCGTCTCTGCACGGGAGCTGAATGCTCTCTTTGGCACCTGGATGATTGATTGTGTTTTTCCCAAAATCTCTGGCACAGAGCAGACACGACTTGAGGTGATTAACCATGCGGCCAACTTTGCCAGACACCAATTCAGACAAGAGAGTGGATGCCATATTTAAATATAGTTCCTAATTAACCCTGCTCCCCAGTTCTGCTCTGCTCAATGACTACTTCTCACACTGTCTTTGTGGCATGAGATAGGATACAAAAAATTAAAAAAGCATTCTTTTTGCCTGGGTGATGAGAGCCCTTAAGGTTTTTCCAGCTTGGTATTTCTCAGCAGATAGAACTTCAACCCAGATGTAGGGCCATCCCGGTCAGCCTCACAAAAAACTTCTAACTTGGTCTGGAAGATAAAGAGGAAACATGAAGAATGGGACAAGTAAAGTCCGCAAAAGCCAGTTTTCAGTGCACACCATGTAATTCCCAGAACAGCAACAATAAGTATCATTTTCGGGTGGATTACTGTGTGCCAGGCACTCTGCTAAGCATCTTATGGGCATTCATTTCATTTCATCCTTAGAAGAACACTATGGATGTAGGTACTGTTATTATTGCCATCTTTTCCCAGATGAACAAACTGCAGCTCAGAGAGTCTAAGTAAAGCTCCTAAAGTCACTCAGCAGTATGAGGTAGACCTTGGACTTGAACCCAAGGTCTGTCTGATTCCAGAGCACACACCCTTGGCTATAGTGCTCTGCAGGGAGCTAGGCTGGCTTCTGAAATGTTTGGGAGGCTCTCTGTGTGATGCTGATGAGAAAACTGTTTAAAGACTGGTATAGGAAAGCCCCAAGAGTGGCCAACTCTCTTTGTCTTCCTGTTTGCAGAAGAGAATGCTTTTGTCTTTCAGTATCCTAAGGGAATCTAGCTGCGGGCAAAAGACCACAGGGATCTGGTGAGATCCAAGTTCTAACCTGGCTGTACTTGGACCTGTCCTACTGATTACCAATGGCCCAGGGAGGGGATGGAGGGGGGCCGGGGGAGCTGAGCTACAGAGTTGAAGGGCTGCCATCTGCAAGTAGCGGCACCCTTGGCATGAGGTAGGAGACTCTACTGCCAGAGCTGAGTTCAGTGAGGTCACCCAAAGGGAGTGGCAACAACAGGTTGTAATCCAGACAAGCAGTTGCCTTCGGTTGAAGCAGCAGTCCTACCCAGCCTAGCCGAACTGATCAAGAAGGGGTGAGGCTTACTATTCCGAGTCCAGCAGACACTGGCAGCAAGGATGGGACTCCATTCCTTGGGGGCAGGGGTGAAGGGGATGGGAATCTGGGGAGACCAGACAAAGCCCGGATTCTACGGAAGCTGAGAGACTAGACCAGTGACTCGAAAGTGAGTCGATACTGCCCCCTAGGGGACTTTGGGGAAATTCTTGAGGTCATTTAGTGGACAGGAAAGGGAGATGCTAGATGTCTTGCACTGCCCAGGACAGCCTTGCAAAGTGAAGAATAGTCCAGCATCCCGCATGATTTTCAAATGTTCTGTTGGACTTCCGTGGACGTGGAAACCCTACTTATAACGATCAGAACGTGTACTGTAAATATTTTACACATATGCAGAAAAGGTTTTGCTTTCCCACCTCCACACACAGTTTTAATGAAACTATTGTATAAAGAGAGGGAAGATCAAACTTTTTTCTTCTTCTCCCTGAGGTTTATCCAGAGTCGTTCACCATTTCAAAAATCACATTGACAGTAGTGATGTTGCTTTTGGAATTAGAGTCGTCCATGCAACATCCATTACCAGTTTGTGTTTGTAGTTGCTGCTTTTGTGCGGCTTCTAGATGAAGGCACAAGCCTCTGCCTCCTTCGTTTAGCTTTTCTGTGTCGTCCTGCATGAGCATTTACATATTTAAATATATTGTAGTTGATTATGGATTACTTTCATTTCCTCTTTGTGTGGCAGGAGATTTCTTGATCTTCTTGAACTTATGTAGGCATGCAGGTTATTATATCTATGAGTTTAATTTCAGGATAATAAAGGGGTACAACCAAAGACATTTATGATAAAACAAAAGAGGTGTTGATTCTGATAAGGTTGAAAATCACTGTGCTAGCCCGTTGGCTTCCTGAGGGCCAGGACCATGCCTGTTTTGCTTCCATTTGGCCTAATTAACCCAGGGCCAGGTCAGAGTAAGTGCTTAGTAAATAACGGGTGAGTGGAGAATGAATAATGAATGTGGACTCAAGCCCAGAGCCAGGGAGTTAGGGATCTAGGGCGGCAGAGTCAGGGGATAAAACTGGCAGGAGATGGGGGCTCTCGATCGCCAAAAGAGCGCAGGGTGCCAGCTATGAGAAGAGGACCCTAGTTCAAAGCTTTCCCCAAAGTTAGAGTGTCCTGATGTCAAGGCCCAGTGCTTCTTATAGGTCTCTTGGCCCGAGTCATGCTTGGGCCCAGGGGCTGCGGTCAGATGGTCCCAGTGGTGGAGAGAGAAGGGTTCACGCCCTTGCTTACTGGTACCAACCTCAGGAAACATAAGACCTCGCCAGCTAAGAGCAGGCTGTTCCCCGGTGTGGCTGCACCCCTCTGCGTTGTGTTACCTGGGCTGAGGCAGAGATGACCCCAGGGAACATAAGCCTCAAGTGCGGTCCCTATAATACGTCAATGTCCTCTCTGTCCTTAGTGGGGTCTCAGGCTGCCTTGACCTTCAGGCAGATCTAGTCCCCCATTTTTCTGTTGTTGCTACTGTTGCTTTTCTCTCTCCTGGCCCCCTCCCCCAACAATAATGTGTGTACCCCTTCCTCCTGGGTCCTGTCCTCAAAGGACTATTCAACGTCTGACAAGTGAATGGCGGAAGCCTTCAGGGCCCCTGATGAGAGAGTGGGCCCCCCCCTTTGCATAGGGTTGGGGGCGGTAAAGGGGAGCATCTCTCTTAGAGATAAAATATAGAAATGCCGAGGGAGGTATCAAACCACCTAACGTCAGAGGCAGAAGCGTCCTTGAGGTCATCTGGTTCACTGGATCGCAAACCTGCCTGCACAGGGGCATCACTGGGGGTTCTGTGGACATACAGGTGCAGTGGCCCCTAACATTCAGTCTGATTCAGTAAGTCTGAATTGGGGCTTGAAATCTGCATATCAGTTAGTACCACTGGTGATTTTGACGAGGAACTCGCTTAGGGAGTCCACTCAGACTGACCTTCTCATTTTTACTGGAAGCTACCCGAGTCCCAGAAAGGGGCAGTGACTTGCCCCAGGTCACACAGCAAGTCATGGCAGAGTTGGAGCTGGAACTTGGGTCCCTTCCCACCGTGTTGGTGGTGGGAATATCTGACATCATTATGACTGGTTGGAGAGATCCTTGGCGTGGGAAGAATGACCTTATATCTCACCGCAGAGGCTGGCTGCCCACTTTGCCTGTAGGTAGGGGGCAGATGAGATGCCACAAGGTTGTTTTACCTTATCACAGCAGTAAATTTACTGCTGGGTTTAGGAGAGAAGCAACAAAATACCCACCAAGGTTAGTAGGACGATAAGAACTTGTCAATACGTTCGGCTGTGTCTATCCACAGAAAGCCAAGCGAAATAATGGAGGCAATTATCCACCTATTATGTTCGAACACTTTGACCGAAAAAATCTCCTGGTAACTGAGGGAAAATGGGAGTGTTTTTCTTTTTTTTAAAATGTCGCCTCACGTAGCCTGAATGATGTAACTCCCACTTCACTTTTTTTTTCCCCCCGGGAGACCCCTTCTTGCACTCCTTTCTCCTGGGGGTGTGACAACGTCCACAGCCCCACGAAATGTGGACGGAGGGGGAAACCCTGTATAGGAGACGCCCCGTGAAATGGAATATTAGGCCAAACTGCAGTGGAGGTGGTGTAGGCCCTTGTCCTTTGAAGATAACCTTTTAGATTCTAGGATGGTTCTAGCTGGGGCCTCAGAACAAGGCCCAGAAGTCTCCAAAACAGCTTATCACTTTGGCCTAATTCGAGGTGGCCCCCTTGGAAGGCTCCTGGGACGGCAGCTGCTCTGTCAGCCACTGAATGAAAACACAGCCAGATTTCTTTATTTAGATAGACACTTCCTAGTTTGATTCCTCAACGGCAAATCTGTCTGCCCTCTGCCCCCAGCCCTCTGCAGCCCAAACTGCCTCAATGTCAGGTAGCTTAGCACAGATCAGCAGGTGTTTGCCTATTTATAAGTAGCAGAGCTGCCGTGGGCTGCTGCACTCCTGTCTCTGAGCCAGGGGTCAGAGGGCTTATTCGAAAGGGAAAGCACGGTGGCCGCAGACAGTGAATCCTGGCACGGGTCAGGGAGGGCCGTTCAAGTGCACTGATGGATGGAGCTGTGGCGAGCTCAGTCCCATATTGTGGCCATGGGAGTCCGCCACCCCTGGGACCTTACAGTTTTGCTCACTTCTGCCACCACTAATTTGCTGTGTGACCCTGAGCAAGGCTCTTCCTTTCTGTAGGCCTCGCTTGACCATCTCTGGGGAAAAGGACACACCGTTTAATCCGTGGTGCCACTTACTGTGACAAGTGACCTGCCACCGGAAAAAATGAAGCTGAATCTCTACCTCACTCCTTATTCCCCAACAGATCTCAGCTTAGTCAAAGATTTCGATTTTCAAAAGAGAAACCACTGAAAGAATGGAAGAAAGCATAGGAGAATATTTTTTTAAAATCTGGAGGCTGGAAGTCTTTGCAAAGAAACAAAACACCCTAGGAGCTATAAGGAAAAAGAATGACAGATTTGCCTGTGAATAAAGCTGAACACCTTCACTATAGCAAAGGATATCTCATGCAAAGTTGAAAGACAAAGGACAAACCCGGATAAAGTCAAAGGCAGACAGAGGTTTATTATTCATAATATTTCAAGAGCTCCATTATAGGATGTGCACTATTTTCTTTATAGCACTCACCATTATCTGCAATTACATTATTTAATGATTTGCTGATTATCCGTTTCCTCTACCTGCATGTTTGCTTCAAGAAGGCTGAGGATTCTCGTATTCACCACTGTATTCCTAGTGCTAGTGTCTGGCACACAGTAGGTGCTCAATAAATAGTCATTGAAAGAATGAATGAAGGAGCTTCTATAGATCAGTGAGAACATGATGAACAGTCCACTAGAAAAACGGTCAAAAAATAATGAACAGGCAATCCACAGAGGAGACACAAAGCGTTTAGGCCATATAAAAAGGTTCACAATCTCAGTAATAATTAAGTAGTAATAATGCAAATTAAAACAGCATTGAGAGGCTTGAAATGTTGTTTTTCACTTTTCAGATTGGCAGAAGTTTAAAAGGTTGCTAAAACCCAGCGTTTGTGAGGGTATGGTGAGACGGGTACACATACTGATCCTTGGCACGCGTCTAAATTAGCACAACTTCTGGAGAGCAACTCGAAATATTATCTGACCCAGCAAGTATTCTTTTAGGAGTTTAGCCTTTTGAAATGCTCCATGTATAAAGGATCTTCATTTGAACATTATTTGTAAATAGCAAAAATGTGGAAATAACCTCAATGACCTCAGTGGAGAACTGGTCTCGTAATTTATAACTTATAAATAATCTATAGCATGTCCAAATAATGGCAGACTAAGCTTCATTATGCTAATTATTAAGAATTTGGGCTCTGCGGTCAGACCGCCTAGGTTTGATTTCCTCCTCTAGCCCTTGTGAGCTGTGTAACCTTGCCCAAGTTCCTAAACCTCTCTGTGCCTCAGTGGTCTCATCTATAAAATGAGAAAAATAATAGTACTATTGCCTCCTTCTTAAAGTTGTGAAGAGTAAATGAGATAATCCCTATGGCGTGTCAAATACTTAAATAGTACCTGGCACAGAGCATTCAGTAATTGCCACCTAGTACTCCCCCTACTAGTACTGTAATGATGACAGTGACAATGTAGCCATAAATAAGGACAAGTTAGATCTATATATATATATATATACTGATATGCGTAGCTACATCTTTATATACTGATGTAATTTACATACTGATTGATGTCTCCAATATAATATTGTGATAAAAGCAAGTTGCAGAAAAACTAGTATAATAGGATCTGATTTTCATTAACGATATTATATGTTATTCATAGGCAAAAAATCTGGAAGGATAGACAGATTGTTAACAGTGGTTACCTCTGGGGAAAGGGATGGGGAAGGTGGATTTTCACTTCGGTAATGATTAGAGTTGTCTGAAATAAGCATGTGTTACTTTTATAATAAACAAAAGATGTAAAGGAAAAAAAGCTTCATTTGGAAGTCTGAGGACAGTTAATCCCCCCAAGCCTCACATCCCCCAGTCCTTGGCTACAGCCCAGACGTGAGCCTCCCTGCCCATCATCTGTCCTCTCCCACACCGTCCCCATTCTGCCCTGTGCTCCCGTTCCCCACCACCCCTGACTCCTCCATCTTCCTACTACTTCCCTCTCCCACTATTCTCTGTACCCTCTGGAAAGCCCACCCCACGGGAAACAATTCCCCCTACACACTAAGTAAGCTTCACAGAACACTGTTCTCTGCCTCTGCGCCTGCAAACGCTGAAACCTGAGTCTCCGCGGAGGAGCTCACGGCTTTGCCTGCAGCGCCCTCTGGTGGACACTGCTCGCACTCCAACACCACAGACACCCTAGGGCTGGGAGGTGGGGTCTGTGCTCTAGCTTCCCCTGTTTGCGTCCAGATCGTTACTCCTCCGCCTTCAGCCAAGAACTCCTCCTTCTGATGCCATCTGGCTACAGCACCCTCTTCTCTCCTCTCCTCTCCTCTCCTCATCGACTCTTCTTTTTAGCCACCCCGTCCCCCTTACCCATTCAAGGAAGAGTTCGACATCTGGCTCACTGTCTTCTTCTCCACCCCAAGTCCTGGTATCATCCTGGGTGAGTTGACATCCATGATCCATGTGCAGGACACACTCCCATTCTAGCCATACCATGCTTCATCATCGGTCCATCTCAGAACACCCCACCATCCACACCTGCCCACTGACCTCAAAGCTCATCCTTTTGCCTCAAGAGGATCTCCAGGCTCTTGAGCCCCCTTCATTCTCCCACCCCGCCAGCCCTTCCCGCCTTCCTTCCTTCCCTCTCCATCACTTGAAAATGATGATGATGATGATGATGATGATAAAAATAATAATGAACATGTATGTGCCCGGCACATACTAGGCATCTCACAACATCATTTCAATAACCTCATGTAATTCTCACAATAACTTTATGAGACAGGGACTGTTTTTTTTTTATAAAAAAAAAATGAGGTGACTGGTGCTCAGAGGGGTTGAGCGACTTACCCAAAGTCCCACAGCTAGTACAGGACAGAGATGAGATTTGAAGCCAGGTCTGTTTGCCTAAGTCCTGGAATGTAGACTTCAGGATCTTGCCTATATCCTGAACTCCCTTGCCCTGTGTCTTTCTGACACATCCACTAGGCAAAAACCCAAGCCTGGATAAGTTTAACTGACAGCCTCCTCCTCTGTGCTTACACCCAGATGGAGGAACACTGCTGGAGGAAATCCCATCACTTTGTTGATTAGTCCCACTCAAAAGTCATAGTTTCCAACCTCAGCTGGGCCCTCGACTCGGCTAAACAATCCTTCTAAGTAACTGTCCTGACAACAGCACTTTCAAACTTTCTCCACTGCCCTCTGGAGTCAGACTGTCTGGGTTAGAATCCTGCCTCGGCCACTTCCATGCTCCATACCGTGCCAGCCTTTAAGGAAGGGTGAGGTGGAAGACAAGGGAATGAGGGGAAGGGGAAGGAACATGTCTTGAGTGTCTCCTGGGTACCAGCCACTGTGCCAGGCGCTTTGCATGCAGCATCTCGTCTAGTCCTCCCAGCAGCTCCACAAGGGAGATGCTGTTGTTATCCTTGCTTTACAGAAGAGACTAAGGCACAGAGAGGTTAAGTTACCTACTAAGGTGACACAGCGTGTAAGAGGAGAAGCCATCTCCATCGTTTAGACCCTCCTTATCTTGATCAATGACTCTGACAGCCTGCTAAACGGTCCCCCTGTTACCTATCTCGTATCCTCCCACCTACCCTCCATTCTGTTGCTGGGACAGTCTTCCTCAAATGTGTATCTGATTGTGCTACTACCCTGCTTAAATCCAATCTTTCCGAAGCTCCCCCCTCTCCAGTCTTCAAAATGAAACTGAAACCTTTCATCTTAATGACTTGCCCCCCTGCTTCTTTCCTCACTGAGTCCACTGCCATCTGCCTAGGATCCAGCCATTCTCAGCTCTTTTTTTGCTACCTGATGACACCTTGTTTTCTCCTAACTTCATGTCTTTGTGTGTGTTGTGCCTGGTCTCCCCCGTCCTCCGCTCCCCCTCCCCTTCCCGCCCACCTTTAATGCTTCTCTTCTGTGCCTTCAGAGCAGTTATGCATTGATCACAGCGCTCTCTCATTTCCTGCTGACTAGTCTGTTTCTCCCGCTAAACTGGGAGCTGCTTGAGGGCGGGGACTGTGACTTAGTCATCTCCATCTCCGCACTCCCCAGGGCGTAGCACCACAGCCTGGCTCAATCCATGTTTGTCGAATGGCTGACTGACTGAATGAATGGAGTGAATGAGGGAAGAAAAAGCCCTCACTTGGAAAGTTTAGTGACATGAGCTGTATGGTATCTGGTTCTTGGCTGAAGCTGCCGCAGTTTTTCCCTATGACTACAGTGCTGTAAAAATATGTCTGCACGTGGATAAAGACTGGAAGAGAACTTTCCACACAAAATTAAGAGTTGTGTTAGAGTGGTGAGTTGATGGATGCTTTTTTTTTTCCTGTTTTCAAAATGTTCTTTAGTGCTGCTTTCCGAGGGTTTTGGCAACGTAGCAGACATTGTAGCAGTGGAATCTGGGGCTCCCATGGAGGAGTCGACAACCAATGTGTATTGACGCCCAGTGTACCCTGTTGGGTTCTGGGTGCTGTGAAGAGGGTGGTGGGTAGAGGCGACTCATTCTGATTCAGGTTCACATGTCCAGGAGTCTTGCCAGTTCGGTTGGATTTGCTGGAATAAAATGAGAACTTTCAAGAATTTTCCAAGCTCCTGGGTTGAGGTATTTTTTCTCCCAAAGCTGGGCAGCAAACAAAGATGGCTTTTGTTTGCAGTAAAATACTCATTCCTTCGGATTTTTTTGTCCTGCAAAGTAAGTGACTTCTGCAACTTTGGGGGAGGGGGGGCTGGGGTCAGGTTTACTGACTGGGGAAATGGATTGCCCATGATCGCGTGGTTTGGAAATGACCAAAAATGCTTCCCTTTTCTGGCTCTTGAATAAAATGTTTAGGAATTTCACTGGCAAAACGATGAAATTGTTCCTTTACTGCGGCAGGATTTCCAAAACTACATATCGTGTGTTAACTTAACCCAGAAGAGGCAAAAAAAAAAAAAAAAAAAAAAATTTGGGAAGCAGCACTCTCCAAGATTCGGATGATGAGTACTCTGCCTTTGTTGGGTGCTTACTCACTCCGCTGGGTCAGGCGCTGTGTTCAGGACTCTGGAGCTATCTCATTTAAAACTCAAAACGGCCTTTGGGCTAGGGACTCTTAGGATCCCCTAGCAGTTCACTTTACAGACGGTGACACTGAAGGTTCAAGGAGATTCGGCTCTGAAGTCATGAGACTGGGCTTGGAAGCCGGGTTCAGCTAGCTCTGCAGGCAAGGTCTAACCACTTGACCACCCTGCCTCTAGGCTGGTCTTGCTCCAGAGAGAAAGAGGTATGTATTTATTTTTATTTAACAAATAGTCCTACAGTGTTTCCACGCACCAGGCATGGTAAGTACTTTACAAACATTAGCTCATTTGATTCTCGTAGACAATTCTGTGAGGAGGTACTATGACTGGCACCTTGTAACAGATGAGAAAACAGAGGCACCAGGAAGTTAAGTCACTTGCCTGGGGTCAGACAGGCTAGTATGTGACAGACCCAGAGTTACAGTCCAGGCAGCCATGTTCTGGTGCCTGGCTCTTCACCTTGACCTGTGCTGGACAGCATGCTGCTCCCTGTGCCCTGTCTACATAGTTCTGGCTCAGAAACACTGAAGACATGGGCCTCTTTTTGCAGTTTTAAAACAGATTTGTATCTTTGGCAGTCTTTTTCCCCAGTAAAGCTCTGTGTTTTCTTCCCAGGGGTCTTGAGGCGGTGGGGCAGTCAATACATACCTCTGTCCTTCAGAACAAGACTCACCTGGAGGCAAGGTATCTAAGTGGTTAGAGCTTTTCTGTGGCACCAGCTGAACTCTGTTCTGAAGCCCACGCTCATGATTTCGGAGCCGAACCTCTCTGAACCCCAGTTTCACCAGGTCTACTAAAGGGGAAGGGAGCTTTCTCCTGACACCTTCACTTCGGTCCATTTTTCGCTGTTTGGAGGGAAGCGGTGGGTTTCCTCAATAGTTAGGCCCCGGATGGGTTGAGGGGCTTTCGATGGGTCACCTCGGGAATCCAACCCACCTCTTTTCGTTCAGCAGAGACTTCTGGAGAGCACCCTTCCAAGGCAGTTTGCTCTGGGTCACCAGGAGCAGACAGCGTTCTCTTTCCCTACCTGGCTTATCCCGCCTGGCTCTCCCCACTTCCCATCCCTCCCGCCACCGGGCTTCAGTCCCCAGAGCCCTGCGAGACAATGGCGGCAGCTCAGCTGTGAGGGAGGGGAGTCGAAGGGGCAGCAGGCCCAACCCACCAGCTTGAAAGCTTCATTTGACAGGGAAGGAGGCACATCTGGTTTGGGTTTTCAATTCAATTCAACAATGATTTATTGTGGGCCTGCCAGCTGCAGAGGTTCTGGGCTAGGCTAGGCAGGGAGAGATGCAAAGATAAGTCAAATACTGTCTGTGCCCTTAAAGGAGTTTTATAGGTTGTAGCGGAGCGTAGACCTGAATGAGCAATTTTTGTGCTACGGATCCTGTGCTGAGCAGTATACCTTGCGTACGGTATGCCTCTGAACCTTCCCAATAGGTACTGTGACGGGGCAGGGAAACTGATTACTTCATTTCACACGTAAGGGAACTGGGCCTCGGAGAGGAAGTGACCAGCCCAAGGTCGCATGGTTAGGAAGTGACGGAACCAGGCCTGGAAGCTAGATGTGTCTGGTTCCCAAGCCCACACACTCTTAGCCTTGACTTCACCCTGCTTCCCAGAGATGAAGATGATGATGATAAGTAACCCTCACTAAGCTCCCTAGACCAAGTCTTGGGCTGAGTGGGCTGCGGATATTATTATTTGATTGGCACCTTCCAATATCCCATTGAGGCAGGTTGTTATCCCCTTTTCCAGAAGAGAAAACTGAGGTTGCTTAGGGAAGTGATGGAGTTGAGCTTTGAACCTAGGTTATTCCAACTCACCAGCCTATAGCCTACAAGAGGTAGACACAGGGTGCCATGAGGGCTCAGGGACAAGGCAATGAACTGTACCTGGGAAGGTTTCATGGCAGAGATGGCATTTGGATTTGACCTTGAAGGGTGAGTCGGGGTTTGGATAGGTAGGGTTGGGAGAGAGCGCCTCCCAGTCAGAAGGGATATTATGAACAAAGAGATGGATTGTGGGGCATTTTGATCGCGAAGGCTGCAGGTTCATCCAGTTTGTGGGCAGGGTACCCTGGGTGTAGGGGAGCAATGGGAAGGAAACTGGATACCCCTGAGGGTGTTTTCACATTTTGTCAAGTTGAAGTTCTTGTTTTTTAATCAAGAGCAACTCTTCCACCCAAAAGGCTTTTTTTTTTTTTTTTTTTTTTTTTTTTTTTTTTTTACGGTACGCGGGCCTCTCACTGTTGTGGCCTCTCCCGTTGCGGAGCACAGGCTCCAGACGCGCAGGCTCCGCGGCTATGGCTCACGGGCCCAGCCGCTCCGCGGCCTGTGGGATCTTCCTGGACCGGGGCACGAACCCGTGTCCCCTGCATCGGCAGGAGGGCTCTCAACCACTGCGCCACCAGGGAAGCCCCCAAAAGGCTTTTTGAATGATACTGTCATGTAACGCATGAGCCAAGGCACTGGGGACTCTCACTGTGTACATGAGAGCTGGGAGGAAGACAGAAGGAAGCAACACGGTTCCTCAAATGTGCGCCGAGGGCCCCCGTGTGGTTGGAGAGACAAGATACGCACACTAGAAAAAGCAGCAGCCAGCTCAGGCAATTTGTGATCAGGGCCAAATGAATTTTCCCAACTGGCAGATTTCCGGGAAAACGAAAGTGAGGGGGCTTGGGGGGGCCGCAAAGGGAGGCTTCACCAGGACAGTGGGTTTGGGCTTTGAGGGGGTATTTTAATAGGCATGGATGGAGAGGAAGACTGGCAGGCTCAAGACCAGGTAGAACTATTACTAGTGTCGCTGGCACGAAGGGCTCTGTGGAGGCCTCCCTTCCCCAAACGGCTGCTGCCCCCATCCACGTCTTGACCTCCAGGAGTTTACTAGGGAAGATGGGACTGAACGGGGTCAGAGATAGCCCATGCGAGCTGGGAAACAGGACCAGGTACCCGATATTCCTGATCCTCCAATTTTCTACACTTAGCCTCAATTCCTGGCAGCTCCCCCAGCTGCTGAATTGTATGTGTATGTGTGAGCGGTATTTTAAATTAAGCAGTGAGTGCTTTCAGCTCATCATAAACATGCTAAAAAGCTTCAGCCGCGGCCTGAGCCCACCCCCGCCCCTTACACTCAGGCGGCAGCTGGGGCCACTCGACCCTACACTCTAATGCGTGTTGCCTATGACTCACCAACGAAAAAGACTATATGTTTCAGTCTTCCTGGGTAGCTGATTCCTAGTTGTGGTGGGTAATCTCAGTCCGAATTTGGAAAGCGGTGGGCCTCAGCCCCGCCCTGCAGACTGACAATTCTACAACATATGGAGCGCCTACTGTGTGCAAGGCATTGTGGGTAAGTCCATTAATCTCTCTGGGCTTTCCGTGTCCTCATTCAAAATGCATAGAATAATCCTGTCTGCTTTCCCTCCCTATCGGGGCTGCATGTCTCAGCCACGCTGTTCTTTTGATTTCTGCAACATTCCCAAAGTCTTTTCCTGCCCCAGGGCCTTTGTGCATGCTGTTCCTCCTACCTGGACTGCCTTTGCTCTTGCTTTTGACACGGGAGGCTTCTTCTTAACCTTTCTGTCTCAGCTTAACTGTCACCTCCTGACCACTTACAGTTAGTTCCCTCCTAATATTCCTTCTATTGGCCATAGTTCTTTAATCCCACTTACCTCTCTGGGTAATTATGTTTGTTTCTATGTGTCTGTTTAGAGTCTGTCTTTCCCACTGGAATGTAAACTCCAGGAGGACAGGGACCTTGTCTTTATCACTCAGCAATGTGTTCTTCTCATCTAGAGGGGTGCTTGGCACATAGTAGGCCGACATAAACAAAACCATGTGGGAAATATTTTCTCCCTGAGGTTTTTGCCAGACATATGGTTGCTGAGGGAAAAATCATGACAGAACTGTGTCATTCGAAATGAAAAAAAAAAAAATCAGACTAAAGGGAGGAGTTTGTTGAAAGCAGTTTTGTTTTAGAAACCAGTCCTCGGAGTCTCATCACCAGACACAGTCTTACGAAAGTCAAACAAAAGGAATAGAAAGCATAAAAAGCTAACTTTTTACTGGGTGCTTACTATGTGCCAGGAACTGTTCTAAGTGTTCTACACAGATTATCTCATTTAATCCTCATAATAATGCAATGATGTCAATTCTATTATTAGCCCCATTTTACAGATGAGGGAATTGAGGCTCTGAGATGTTAAGCAAAGTGCCCAAGTTCAGGCAGCTAGCGAGAGGCAGAACCAGAAGTTGAACCCAAGGCAGTCTGAGGCCATGAACTGAATCATGCATGCCCCCTGCAGCCGCGAAGCTACCCTGCCACAGCCCTGATCGGCTAACCTTCCCACTAGACTGGGAGCTCCTCAAGTTCAAGGACTCTGTCTTCTTCATTTTTGCTTCCCCTGTGCCTAGAATAGAGCTTGTTCCAGAACAGGTACCAATCAATATTTGTTGAGTAAGTGAATGAGTGAGAGAGGGAGTGAATCCATGTTCCTTTATTTTCTCAGGCTCGAGCTTATGGACTCATGTTTATTTCCCTGCGTTACATTAAAATGTAGCACTGGCGACAAGGTGTGTTCTGATGCAAGAGGTCCCTCTCCCTGTGGGATACAAGGGGGACGGGCGCTGACTGGGAAAACGGAGGCAGCATCTCTAGAGCAAGGCGCTTGATTCTAAGCATTTCGTTTTGTCGTCCATCTAAAAAGTAGCTGGACCTGTTTAGGACTTAAACAAACTTTCAGTGTTCCAATCCCATCTCAAATCCTTTGCAGAACGAGGCAGGGTGTGGAGGAGGAGGGGAGAGTTATAAATAAACAAATACCCACAAACCGGCTGGTTTTTTAAACAGAATTTGCTTCAATCAGCGCTGCGCCACATTTTCCCAACTGGCCTCCGTCATGAGAACAAGTGGGAACTTTCATACTGAATGGCTTTATTTTTTTTTTCCAACCAGATGAATGGCAGAAGTTTTGGCTTGGGAGGCAAATTTCAAATCCTCGGCACACAGTTTGCTGCCCTACTGTGCCCCGTCCATCACACACAGTGCCCGGCACAGCCTACCCAGTCATCACATCTGCTGCTTCAGCCCTCCGGAATAATTGGGTCATTGTTTTATTACACCAGTGAGAGAGCTGCAAGCCTGTTAGGATTATGTCATTGACATTTGCGTGAAAAGGCAATCATGATATGCTGGTCATTTCGCACAGCTGGGAATGCAACTCTGTTGTCATTATTTGAGGTTCTCATCCAACCCCTCTGACTTTGTGTCACAGCCCAACCAGTGTAAATGGATAGCTCTGATGTCTGTCACCTTTGAGAGGTTTTCTCGCCCTTCAAAAGACCAAGCAGGATCTAACTCTTTTCATGCACTTGGACTTTTCTGCTTGTAGGCACAGCGGGCTGAAGGTGAGAGATGCCTGCTTTTCCTGCGTGTGGAGGTGTACACTCTAGCGGCAGAATGTTGCAATACAGTGTCATTTATTCACTGCTGATCAGAGCCAAGGACAGTTTTGGCTGGAGAACAAATGAGGGCTAATGCTGTCTGTGGAGGAAGACTATTTAGACAATTTATGAATCAGAGTTCTGCGGCAACTTCTATTGTGTGTTATTTTCGGTAGGACCCCGTGCTTTGCTTGCAGTTGTCAGTAAGCTTAAGCGCGGGTCTCTGCAAATGAAATTCAAGCCTATTTGCACTTATCAACAGGTATTAATGAGGGCAGAACATCTCAGTTGCAAACAAGGAAATGATTAGCGCTGATTATAGAAGTATAAACAGAGCTCAAATTCATGTGCCAATTCTTCTATTGCAGCTCACTGATCTTCTCCCACTAGTGTGCTAGCTGGAGTTTTATGGCGTGTGGCCATTCATGTACTCTTCGAAGGAATCCATTACAGACACCTGTCCATTCCCTCTTCTGGTCCCAGTCCTTGCCAAGCCAGCCCTTACCAGCCACCTCGAGGTGTGACAGGCACAGGCGGTCCAATAAGGGAGTCAGCTGAAGAGACGCAGTGGCTTAGAGGCAAATCTCCTAATCCCCATTGCCATGACTATAAAGAACTCAGGTTGCTGAATTTTTCTTGGCAACTGATTCCAAGTGCCTTCTGGGCGCTTTGGTATTTGCGCTGTTCCAGGTTCCTGCCTTTGATCTGTCTTTTCCCTATGGCTGCAGTTTCCCTTTCTGTAAAATGGGGATCTGGCTGGGATCAAATGAGACAACTTACCCAGACCTGGCATAGTGCCTGGTGGAGAGAGAGTAAGTGCTCAACGAATAGTACTTTCCCTGTCCAGGTTTCTTCTGGTTGTGTTCCCTGCACCTCCGACATTGGCGGACCAGGGCCTGTTCCCTCCCTTGACTGGCAAGCCAGGTCGCCTACTCCTCAGACAATCCAAGCTCCCTTCTCTGGCGGCCTTCTGTTGTCCTTTAGCTGTCACCATGTGGCACTCACTATTAACCTGTTGAATTCTGCCAGGGAATTCTGGCAGGGAAGAATCAGCTTCCTGATAGGAATTTGCACGTCTGGGCCAGATACAAGACAAGAGGCCAAGCCATATTTACCTGCCCTCCCCAATTGTGAGTCAGTCACCCACATTCTGGTTACAACCAGATGTTTCACACCCGGGACAGCAATGCCACCCAAACGGTTGCTTACAAGGAACACAGGGTGGTTTTCACAACAGAAATGTAACCTGTGTGTCACTTCTCAAATTTCTTAAAAGCAGCTACCATACCTGGGTACTTTTCCCTTGAAAATGACCACCTTGTTAGGCGTCTTGTAGGAATTTTCATTTGGAAGCTCTGGGAGTGCTTATATGTTCTTTCCAAGGGGGTCCCTGACTGCTTTAATTGGCGGGGAGTTAAAATATTGGAGAAGATACGAGATCTTCCCCAAACTCACCTCCTTTCTGAAAATGCTCTTCAGTTGCCTTGGCAAACGGCCAATCCAAACACTAAAAAAGAGTCAGAGAATGCAGGAATCCTGAATGCCATTCTCGGTGCGTGCCCAAACAAGAATGGCGGGGGGCAGAGGCGGCACAACAGAAAGTGGAAAAAAGGTAGTTTTTGCATCCCAGACTGGGAGCTGATCCCACCCCAACGTGTCCGGTGTCCCCTCGACTCATAAAGAGGAGAGAGGACATGTGGTGACATCGTGAAAGTAGACTTCCCTGCCAGGGTCAACCGCTCAGCCTGACAGATTGTCCAGTCTGGCAGGTCACCTGAGGGCCAAGAGTGAAGGGTCAGTCCAGTGAGGTCACTGATCAGGTTTCAACTGCTTTGACTTGTTTTTTGCTGCTTTGGCTCCCTTGGTTATTGGTGCATTTGTTTCTACCCATTTGGGAGGAGCTGACATGACCTACAGTGTGTGTGTCAAATTTGTCCTTTTCAACACTTAATCACATTCTCAGAGACCCTCTGAGATGCAGCAACTGGGTGATTGTGCCGTGAAACAGTGGCTTCGTTCTCTGCATTCACTGGGAATGGTTTGTTCTGATAATGTTCATTTCCCACTGTTTCCAACACGAGGTATTACATTGGAAGAGACAGCTGGTTAAGTGTTTAACCAGCTCTTACTGGGAATTCTCTCTTCCTCCTTCAGATCTCATGCAGATGCTCAAAGGTGTCCGGAGTTTCTTTCATGCCATTTTGTTGAAAATCCATATTCACTAATTCAAATAGACTTTCTGAGTCGTTATTATGTGTGAGGTACTGTACTATGATATGCTTTATACCATATCTTATTTCATCCTCAGCACAAAGCTGTGAGGTAGGTACTGTCAGTATCTTAACTTTACAGATGAGGAGACAGGCTCAGGGAACGTAATGCAAGATCACACAATCCATATATAGGGGGCTGGGATTCAAACCCAGGTTTATCTGAGCCAACGACACTATAATTCCTCCACATAGCATATTTCAGGCCCCTCACAGCCCTTGAGAACAAAATGAATCCTTGAGGAAAATTTCCCACTTCACATTTTGCTAATCGTTACAATTACTACTGCTATTACTACTGCTGCTGCTGCTGCTATGGTTACTGGTCCTATTATCTTTTTCCCAGCACTGGCACGTGCTTTATACCTAGCTGCCAGTTGTAGAGATCAAGCCCAGGACCACATGAGTCCAGTGCACCCATTCCACTTTTTTGTGCTGCTTGGAATGCCACCTGGGAGATGGAAGACATACACCACTAGGGTAGGTTACTGATTGCTAGCTCAACTACCAACATTCACCCAAAGGTTATTGAGCACATATCAGATCTCGAGTTGTTCATAAGACCTTCCAGGTAGACAGATATGGGAAGCACACATTTAAAGGTATTAAATTTACCTGATGTAAAAAACAAGCATGGCCTGTAATTCATATACTAGAGTGTGTAAATGGGGGACTGTAAAAGGCTTGAAAGAGGCTGGGCTAGTTTAATCGTGAGAATAAGGAACAAGAAGGCTCTGCATAAATCAACTATACTCCAATATAAAATAAAACTTCAATTAAATTTTAAAAAGGCACAGTCCTAAGTGGTCCCCATTTAGTCTTGATGACCATTATTCTCTCGTTCCCTTTTCTGGAGCTGAGGCTCAGAGACGGTAGGCAATATGCCTTAGGTCACACAGCTCTTCAGTGGCCAATCGTTTCTATCTCCAGATCATCTCAAGCCGCTAAGTTGCATCGCCTCCCTTACTTCCTGACTGAACTCCAAGGCAAGGGTTCTCTACTTTGTTTCCTTAAAATTAAAATGAAAATTAAAATCAAGGAGAGTCTTGTTCAACCGAGCCAAGAGGATAAACATTCGAAATAGCAATTAGTAGGTAGAAATGTTGCCAGGAAGAGCTATACAAAAGCACAGAAAGACACCCAAGGGAGTTAACAATGTTGGGGGCGGAGCAGCGGTTGCATGTTGATGGTTAATTGGATCCCCGCCAGCCCTTACCTTCCTCCTTCACCTTCCTGCTCCGCAATTTCTCAGGTTTCTCTAGAGAGCACTCCCCACCTAGAGACAGCCTGAGCCGCCACAGGAGGGCACCAGGCCAGGACTGGCAGGCCTAGGGCAGTCGGGCTCTGGGTTGGAAACCATAAATAACCACTTTAATGAAAGCCAGCTTTGGCCAAGAGCCCTGTCATTTCTTAAGAGATTCTGGGCCTCTTGTATGGACCTAGTTACTTGAGAAAGGCCTAGCCATAGTATATATAACAATGATGATAATGATATAACAGTTGCCCTTTAGTGAGCATTTACTATGGGCCAAGCCCTGTGTTGAACACTTACAGACACTAACTCATTTAACCCTCGAGCAGCCCTATGAGAGCAAGTGCTATATAGTTTCCCCCATTTTCCACAGGAGGCGTCAGGCTCAGAGAGGCTAAGTAACTTGCTCAAGTTCATACAGCTGGTGGGAGCTAGAATTCGAAGCCTGGAGCATCTGGTTCCCAGGCCAGAACTCTTAATTCCTGTATTTAATAAATGTCTGTTAAAGGAATAAACAGATGAATGAATGGACAAACGTATTAATTCATTTCACTTTACTTTAACAAACATTTATTGAGTGCTCTCGGCCCCTATGCTAAGCATTGAGGATTCCAATGTTAAACGTTTACACACAGGCACACCCCCCTTCGTGGCCCCTGCCCATGAGCTCACAAAAGCACTCTCTAGTGTGGCACGACTTCTTCTGGGGAAAAGTAATCTGAGTTTCTTGAACAGCAGTTTTTAATGATGCTATTAAATTTAACCCAAAGCGGGAGTTGTGCACCGGTGAGCGAAGAGTTTCAAATGAGAAAGTGTCTTTGATTAATCATCGATTCAGCCAGAGAATGGTTACTACCAGAAATGGAGCTGCCACTCCTATCACATTAGCTAGCTCATCTTCCATCTATCATGTCTGTATGCTGTCGAACCCTCCCACGGTACAAAAATTATCTGTACTCTAATGGACAATTATCCCATCCATCATGGTCCTGGTCGTGCTGATTGCTGGCACTCCACTTGCCCACGGAGAAGACTTAACAAGTAGTCACGACCGATGATGCACTGGAAAATTGCTCATTTTTACACATTCCAAATCCACGCCAAATGAATGCCTTTGCAGGCTGCCCTTTAAGCTACATTTGTTTCCATGGCTATATAAGAGCAGGTTATGAATTCTTTACCTGTGTGTGAAATGTGGCCTCTGAATATTTCAAAAACCCCTCTAGGCAACAGCCCTATACATATTAAAATAACAAGCGAATGAAACACACCTGGGGTAATAGCAGAGGCGCAGGCCCTGTACCTGGGGTGCGGGCGGCCGGTCAATCATGTCAGGGTGATCACGGTCTTCCTTTTCCTTTCCAGGTATTTTGAAGAGAATCCCAAGTTGCTTAGGGTCAAGGTGAGGACTCATGGTGCTGAAAGCAGGGGTTAAATGGACAGTGAGAGATGCCTGTTAAATTCCCTGGGACTATTGCTGTGAGATTTGAGGGCAGAAATGCCCCCCTCCCCAACCTCCCACCCCAGGTCTGGTAACACCTTTAGCTTTTGATTACCGTAACCAGCATGTCCAGTACAATCAGAGTCACCAGTTGCCCAAGGCAAAAATCCAAGAGTTGTCTTTCCCACATCCTGATTTCTCACCTCTATATTCAGCCAGTCACTAAGCCCTGCCAAGCCTACTTCCTAAGCGTACCTCAGATTTGACCCATTTTCTCCATTCCCCCTGCCAATGCTTTATTTAGTTTAGGACTCCCTCGCAGTCTTCTCTTGCCTCGATTCCTTCAGTAGCTTCCTGGTTCCTCACCTCTCTTTTTCCCCTTGGTGACCATTCTCCCCACAGTGGCCCCAGCGATCTTTCCAAGATGCAGGTCAGACCATTTCCCACCCCCTCCTCCACTGAAGTGGTACTGACTTTACAATACCTGAGACCAGAGGCTCCCAAAGTGTGGTCGTGGCGCCAGCAGCAACAGCATCTCTGAAAACCTGTTAGAGTAGGTACTTCTTAGAGACCTACCGAATCAGAAACTTGGAGTACCACACCCCCTTCCCAATTCGTGTCTGACAAGCCCTCCGGGTGATTCTGATGAGTGCTCAAATTTGAGACCTCCCACCCTAAAGCCCCGGTTCTCGATTCTGCTTGCACATTAGAATAAACCCAGGGAGCTTTTAAACATTCCAACGCCTCCCCCACTGGCTTATTAAATCCAAGTCCCTGGGGGTGGGAGCTAGTCATCAGTGTTTTTTCAGAGCTCCCCAGGTGATTTCAGTATGCAGTCAAGGCTGAGGACTACTGTTCTCCAGGATGAAGTCCCAACTCCTTAGCTTGGCATTTAAGGCCTATCTCTTTGGTCCTATCTCCCCCTGTTCCTCCTATGCTCCTTCTAGAATCGAGTGATAGGGAATCATCTACAATTCTCTGAGGCCATAGACAGTCTCTTTCTTACCTCTGGGCATTTGCACTCAGCTCTCTCCCGCCCTGGTCCTCCGCCCTCCCCCTCTTCACCTAGCTGACACCTTCTTATCAACAACACACAGCTCAGAAGACACCTCTACAGAAGACACTTCCCTGACCTCCCCAGTCTGCATTAGATGCCTCTCCCCTGCATCTAGATACTCCCACAGCATCTACATCACAGCACTTTCCCCATCGTCTTGTTATTCTCTGCTTAGTTGTCTGCTTCCCCTACCAGCCTGAGAACAGGGATTATCAGCCTCTAGGACAGTGCCTGGCACACAGTAGATGTCACAGGCTACTACACATTCTGTGCCCTGTTCCTGGGTTGCCTGTCTGTGCCTTGTCCATGGGGTGAATTTCTACTCCACCTTCAACATACAGCTCAGATATCACATCTTCGCGGAAATCTTTTCAGAATCCCCTGTCTGGGTTAGGGACCCTTCCTCATGTGCATCCCTGAATCCCAGCCCCTAGCACCGTGCCTAGCATGTGTCAGGTGCTCAGTAAACATCTGGAGAATGGATAACTGAATAAAGTGAAGACCCTTTCCTTCTCCATGTCTGCTGCCACCATTGCGGTCCAGACCCCCGTTGCTTTATTGCAATAGTCTCCTGACTAACCACCATCTCTCCTTTCTCCAACCCATCTGTCACCACCACCCCCCGACCCCACCACGTGGCTTTCTAAAACCACAGTCACCATAGCCTTCTCAAACACTTTCAGTGATTCCTCATTGTCTGCAGAGCAGATATCAGAGTGGCATTCAAGGCCCTTCACAAGAGTGCCTTGCCTTTCCAGTCATGCCTCTCCCCATCACCCTATATGGGACTGGCTACATCATTTGTGGGTGGGCCCTGGGGCAAAATGAAAACGTGGTGCCCCGTTTTAAAAAATTATTAAGACTTTCAGGACAGCAACAGCAGCACATTCAACGAAGCAGGGGACCCTTGTGAGTGCAGGGTCCTGTGCTTGGGCACAGGCCTGCCCCTGCATGTAGCCAGCGTGCTAGCCAAATGAACTCACCGTTCCCTGAACTGCTGTGTGGCCTCATTTTCTCCATGACGTTGGTCAGGCTGTTCCCAGTCTCCTCTACCCCTGTCACCACTCCAAAGCTCCTCTTGCCCACAGATCCACCTCTTCCCTGTCCTGCAGGGACCTCCTGCCATTCCAGACCACAGTAGCTTCTACCACACAGCCTGAGAGCCATGGTTATGGCTGTGTGTAGTCATGTCTCTGTACTGAATTTTAAGCTACTTGAGGGCAGAGACATTCTTGTGTTCATCTTTGTCATTTCTACAGATCGAACACAGCGCTTTGTACTCATCTCACTCATTGACTGACTCAGGGAAAATATGCCCCAGCCCCAGTAACCGAATCTGACAATAAAACACTAGACACTGAGAGGCTGACGTGAGTCCCTTGTGATTAGCTGTGTAACACTGAAGGAGTCACTTCCTTCTCGGAGCTCTAGCTTTGCCATCTATAAAAAGATGATACTTCCTCTATTTTCTGCTAATATCTTGTTCTTTGCTAATGTTTTCAAAATCCTCTTTTGTTTTTTAATGCACCTAAAATGTAAAAAAATACATATTTTATATCACATAATTGCAATATCTCAATCTTGGAGGATCTGATTCTGTTTCTGTTGTTTCTGGCTTCATGGTGTGCTTTGTAATTTGGGGTTATGAGCTCATGTTTGGCCAGACTCTCCCCATGGGAATCTGGAACCAGATGGAGGGTGTATTCCTCCGGGAAGAATTTGTGTTTGCTTCTTCCAGGTGCTTCAGGGCACTGGTAAGCCAGCATTACTCTGAGTGAATTCTTTATTCCCAAAGGCAGGAGCTGTGCCTTATTTGTCTATATGACCCAGGCTTAGCTTGTAGATGCCCAACATGGATTTGTTGATTGAATGGATGAATGAATAAGGGCTCTATGAGGTTCTTTTGGAAGCCCAATAAGAATTGTAACCTCTGGTGGTAACAAAGGACAGTACGTGCATCAGGAAAATAATTACTAACATTTATTGAGCACTTATTATGTGCTAGGTATCATTCTTACTGCACTGTGTGTATTAATTCATTTGATTCTCACTGTAACTCTGTGAGGTAGGTACTATTAATGTCCTCATTTTACAGAGGAGGCACCAGGCTCAGACAGGCTGAGTAACTTGGCTGAGGTCACACAGATAGTGAATGGCAGAACTCAGATATGAACCCAGAGATACACCCCACCCTGGAGATACATTTAACCACTGTCTTATAATGGAGGAGAGAGCAATAGTCGTGAGAGTAGCAATAGAGTAGAAAATTTCAGTACTGCCAGAGGGACTGCAAGAGTCACACAGGCCACACCAGGTATGGGAGGGGACATGGCATGGTCTTATATTGTCAGTTAACCTTGTATGTAGCTCCCCACCCCAACTAGAATAGGAGCAGTATGAAGGCAGGAACCATGGTTTACAGCTCTTTGAAACGTTTAATATATATTTGCTGAATGAACAAATGAATTTAAAATTCATTTGAGATTAAACACGTGAATGCTTTAAATAAAGTATTTCACATGTTGCATGTCTGACTGAAATTGGTGATAAAGGTTTCACTTTGCTTTAAAACCTGAAAATGCCTAGATGTGACCATAACACAGTTGGGTATAGTCACACCTTGCATTTGTCTCAGTGTATGGTACTCAGGACCCCCTGGAAAAGGAGGAAGAAACTTGGATTCTGCCTTCATAGGCCCTGAGGCTGTCAGGAACCAAAGGCCACTGTGTTTGTAACCCGTCCCTTTGGCTGCTGTCCAAATATAGGAGGGCCTGAAGGAAAGGGGGTTTTTATTTGCTCTTATCCTCGCCAAGGCCAGGAAAGAATTTGAGTGTGGACTCTCAGTAAACATTGAGTCTTCCCTCCAGCACTGGTCTGATGGAATGAAATCCCCAGTCTCCACCAATCTTGGTTCAATATTTACCTGGGGGTTTGCAGTGAGCCTGAGGACAGGGCTCCAGAATGAAGAGGAATGGAGCTGAGGAGTGAGGGGAGGGCTCTCTGTGTGTGTGTGTGTGTGTGTGTGTGTGTGTGTGTGTGTGTGTGTGTACTGAGTGAGGAATGGCAGGGGTGGGATTGGGCGGTACCAGGATTGCCAGGCCATGAGAGTGAGGTCTGGATGGAGAGTGTTGGAGAAGAAATAACTCCTCAGTACACACTGGTTCCTTTCCAAGGACTCCTCTTTGCTGAAACGACTTGCCTGGTCCCAAACTTAGAAGTCCAGATTGGGCAGTTAGCCACCCAGGTTCCCAACTTGGCTTTCCTTATGGGTGTGCAGCGGTGTGATCCTTAAGAGGAATGAAGAGAGGCCCTGGGAACAGGAGTTTGCCCCGTGACTGTGCTGATATATTCATTGCCTCTATCCTGCCAGGGGGCATACAGCAAGTCCTTCCCTCCCCCACTCCCTGGACAGACCAGGACTCACTGCTAGAAAAGCCCTGGGGCCATCGTTGCTGAAGAATGTAATATGGGGCCTGTTGGATTTGAGGGGCATGAGGAACATTCAGGTAGCTGGCGAGGTCTGGGCTGGAAAGAGATATAGGAGTTAGAAGCGTATAGGTGAGAGGTGAAACTGCCCGAAGGGAGTATATAGAAAGCAAAGCAGAGGAAGGGGCTTGCAGAGTTATCATGGTCTGTGAGGCAGGAACAGGGCTTGGGAGTCACACGGGTTTGAGGAACATTCGTATATTCATCCATCCATCCATTCATTCAACATTTATTGAGTTTTGTGCCACATACAGAGGTTGAAGAGGAAGTTGGGGATTTAAGAGGGAGAAGGGTTAAGAGGGGATCCCTGGGTGGATTCAGATGAAGGAGAAGGGAGGGGCTGAGTGCCTGGGCTCTCTCCTACCAGGAGAGCACATCTGTTAACACAAAGCTGCATCTGTATCCCAGCCTGATCCCCCACCCCCGCAAGACGGGGAGCCACATGGCGGCTTCCTACACCCTGTACCCCCTCCACGTTCTTTCTAGGCACTTAACTGTGGCGCCAGCTACACCCCTACTGAGATCTCAGGCCATCCCCAGGGGCGGGTTGGTGGTTGGGTGTGTGGGTAGGGTTGACACTTTTGAGAAAAAGAGTGGGACGGAGAAGGAGCTGTCTGTGTGTCTGTAATTAGCTCCAGCTGCTGTGGTGCGGCAGCACCGGGGGCACGGGGAGTGTGAATGCGTGTGGATGAACCTGTGTGCATGGTTCCTCATTGCTATCACTCTATTTTTCACCGTCCTGTGCGCTGGCTTCGGCCTCGCCGCTCTGCAATCTCTCCTGTCCCTGAGGATCCCGAAGGACAGAGTGTTCCACGCAGGCAGCACCAGCTTGAATCACTAGTGCTGCTAAGCAGAAGGACAACAAATATAGGCCCCCATATGTCCTGGATACAAGAGCCCCGGCTCTCTCCCTCCACCCCCGCTTCCTGAATGTTTCCTACTGAGTGAAGCCCAGCACTTGAAATTAACAACACCTCACTTCTGCACAGCCTTCTGGCAAAGAGCTTTCACAGCTGTCAGGCCGTGCCTCCTCAGACAGCTCCAAGGGCCAACATTTCCCAGGTGAGAACCCTGAGGCCCAGGCAAGCAGGGAGGCTGGCGCGGGGTCATCTGGCCGGTTGGTGGCAGAACTGCATCCGGGATGCAGGTGCCCGTCCCCAGCAGGGCGCTGCCGAGAGGGCTGCTACCAGGTGGCTTGGGCTGCTGCTCTCTGTGCTCCGGAGAAGCCGGGAGCCGTGACTCCAAGACCTGCCTCGGCAATTGCTGAAAACTAGGACCTCTGGAGCTGAGCCCAGACTAAGCCGTGTGCCTACCGCTGAGCCGGTGCTTATGGGGGCCTTGAACAGGGGTCCGGCATAGCCCCTGCCCTCAAAGAAATGACAACCTGAATGGAGAGACTAAGCTGAGACACCAAGTCCAAAGGCAATTCAAGGGCTTCACTCTTTTCCGCTAACCAGTCTGTTACCAGGGACCATGACGCAGAGACACCTTCTGCATTCACCTTTCTCCTGCCCCAGCCCTGTGGAATGATGGGTAGCAAGGGCTAAGGGTGAAGGATGGGGAATATGGGGGAAGAAAGGAAAAACTAGAGTTTCCGCTGGGTGTCAGGCACAGTGTGGAATATATATGTTATATATATGGCATCTAAATGACGTCTATAATATATCTTTATACACACATGCATACATAATCAGTTTCCATGGATTAACTCATCTATTTACCTGACTCTCATCCATATAAAGGGCTTAGGACAGTGTCTGGCCCATTGAAAGCACCGAGTGGATGCTAACTATTCTTCCTTCTTATCATTGCCATCTTCTTTATCCTTCTCTGCATGCATATTATATGCATTATCTCATTTAATCCTTCTAACTCTGGGAGGTAGCAACTATTCTTTTCATCCCCAACTTACAAATGAGGAAACCAATAGTTTATTATATCCAAGCCTGGGGGGTACTGAGAATGCAAATGAGAACCCAATACCTTTGTATTGGTAGACTTTGGGGACCTCACCATCTAGCAGGACGGACTGGGGCACACATAAACACTCATGGTCCAACGGTGCTGTGGTCGAGGAAAGTAGCAGCGTCACGGGGCCACTGATGATAAGTGACCTGGTACCGAGAAGTTAGGCAGGCTTCTCAGATGAAGGACATTTGAGCTGGATTTTGAGGGGTGGAGGCTTTTGCCAGGAGGGGCAGTGGAGGGACGGGAAGGACATTCCGGGCAGAGGGAGCAGTATTTGCATGAAAGCGCCTGTTCTGGAGGGCGGGACGATGGTTGGTGGGGGGCGGGCTTGGCATCAGCAGAGGGGGCAGAGAAGGTGGCTGGGAGCAGCTTATTCAAGGCTTTGTTGGCCAGGCTGAGAGTTTTGCACCTTGTTCTGTGAGCGATAGGAAGCCGCCAAAGGTTTTTGTGAAGGCGGAGGAGGGACAGACCAGGAAGACAATTCTTGGAGAGGCTCGAAGCGGGTAGACTGATTGGGAGGCCCTCTCAAGGGTCCTGACAAGAAGTGGCAAGTGCTCTGGCCCAGGACTGTGGCAGTGAGAGCAGAGACCAGGGGACCAGCCCAGGGACGTGTCAACAGGTAGAAACGGCAGGGCTGGGTGTCACGGAGGGTCCAGGAGAGAGAAAAGGTGACAGTGACCCTGAGCTTCCAGCTCGGGTCCATGGTGATGCTAACTGCGATCAGATGGGGAGCACAAGACTGTGAGCCGGCAGGGGCGTGAGTGGGGACAGGTGACAAGTTCAGCTGGGACCCCGCTGGGTTTGGGATGGCAGTGCGACTTGCGAGTGGACATGTCCAGCAGGAAGTGGGGTGGGAGATGGGCTGAGAGACCACTGGGGTTCAAGTGGCATTAGCTGAGCCTGTGGGACCGGATGGAGTGTCTCTTCTCCCGTTTACTCCTCCAGGGCAAGGGCTGGGGACAGAGCCAGGTGAGCCCCAGCATGAAAGGGGTGTGATGTGGGGAGGACACCGGACCAGGGTGGGAAGACATCTTTCTCCCAGCCCCTCCCGGTAACCTTGTCCCTTCCCCTTGGGACCAGTGTCCCCTTTCCAGGGCTGCGCTCCCACCAGCGAAGGGAGGTGCTCTGTGCGCAGAACTCACGTCGCACAGGGGCCGCAAGCCACGGAAAGGACAGTCACTTCAGCTTGGAGTTCTTTAGTGGGGGAGTGTCTTCTAATGAAATCCAATAAATTAGCCACCAGGGATTTGGGACAGAAAGGACAAATACAAGGGCTACACAGTGACCGCTGGAGCGTTCAGGGCAAACAGCTGAGCCTTCTGTGCTACAGAGCCAGAAGCACATTCACGAGGGCATTTTTAAAGATCCAGTCTGTGCGAACCACCGTGGGTCTCCTAGGAGCCCTAACACTTTAATTAGACCTAGTGGGTCTCATAACCAAATCCCATAATCCCATAAAGCTGTAGCAACAAGTTAGCCACGAGAGTTTCAGTTACACTCTGGATGTAAGAGACCCCAAACTGCCATCTTCTTACTGAGCCTCCAACCATCTCCTCCCGTAGAACTATTATCCAGGATGGCCTGAATCTCCTCTGAAACCCCGAGGATGGCTACTGATTCCTGTGTTAAATCCCTGGACCACGCCAATAATGGTTCTGAACACTTTACACACATGAACTCATTTATTCCTCATGAATGTTATAGACCCTGTTTATATATATTATATTAATAGTAACAATCATAACAGGTCATGTTTCCGGAGAACTTAATGTAGGCCAGGCATGGTTCTAAACACATTAGACAACATAACTCCTAATTCCACGTGAACAGCACTGTGAGGTGGGTGTTATTACTATCTCCATTTTACAGGTGAAGAAACAAATCACAGAGAGGTTGAATAAGTTGCTCAAGGTCACACAGCTTATAAGAGGCCTGGGCTGTGAGTCAAAGCCTGCCAGTGTGGCTTCAGTGTGCTATCAACCACCCAGGCCTTCTATAGCCCCCAATAGCTCAAAACACCTCTAGATAAGAGCTCTCTGTCCATTTAGCACCTCAGACTGATAGCATGCCTGATTTAGGTCTACAGTTCAGATATTTAAGACTGCTCTGGGTCTTTGTGAAACAGCCTAGGAGCTGCTGTCTGGATGAGAAGTCAGGACTCAGAAAGCATTTACACAAGCTCCTGGATAGAGTCAAGATGTAGGCTGGGGCTGGTTATAGGAATCAGGGCCCAGTGACCTTCCTCCCTATGCCCTGCCCTCATTCCACAAGATGGAGGGCCATCTTTCTTAAGGTGTGGCCCAAGGAGAGCTTTTTGTGTGTGTGTGTGTGGTATGCGGGCCTCTCACCGCTGCGGCCTCTCCCGTCGCAGAGCACAGACTCCGGACACGCAGGCTCAGCGGCCATGGCTCACGGGCCCAACCGCTCCGGGGCATGTGGGATCCTCCCGGACCGGGGCACGAACCCGTGTCCCCTGCATCGGCAGGCAGACACTCAACCACTGCGCCACCAGGGAAGCCCAAGGAGAGCTTTTGAAACGTGCAGATTCCAGAGATGAACCCCAAACCCAGACTCTGTATCTCTATGGAGATTGTAGCTGGAACATGCATTTGAGCAAATTCTCGGGCTGAAATAGTTCCAGAACCGCTCTCACTTAAGTCTTTGAGAGGATGGAGGCCTGTCTTCTGATTCTGGAGGTACCCAAAGCATGCCCGGGGGGCTTCCTGACCCTCCCCTTTGCCCAGCAGAGAGTCAGGGAGGGCTAGAATGCAGAGAGCACGCTGAGGGCCTGCCTGCACAGAAAGCAGAGCTCTTCTCTGCCACCGCACCCCTTGAAGGAGAGTGAATTCTGTATCCTCAGGAGAGGGTGGGGAGGGCGAAGTGAGGAAGTGAAGGAAAGCCTCTTAAAGCTGCAGCACCCTGAGGCCCAGACAAAGGAGTGTCCTGAGGGAGGGAGGGAGGGGAGGGGAGGGGTGGGGGGCAGTGCATTCGTGGGTCAGCAGCCACAGGATCAGGGAGCCACGGCAGGAGTGGCCGTGGCTAGGTATTGATGCCACAGCGGCAGTGAGCTTTACAGGAACCAGAGACTCCAAAATTTTAGGTGGGAGTCCTTTCCTTTTGTTGAGTGCTCGGGGAGCTGCACCCTTCTGGTCCCTGCCCACCCAGAAATGACTCCATCTCACCACTAGGGAATGGGTAGCAAAGCTCAGCCTGCGGTTGGGGAAAGCCAAGAAAAAGATTTCATGAATCCTTAGCTAGAGGTGAATCTGTCTATTTAGTTAGCTGGGGATGGAGTGGATGTAAAATTAGTGAGAGGAAAGGCTTGGGAATGCTCTCATCTGGTGAGGCTGGGAGGCGAAGGACAAGAGGGCTACTTTAAGGAAATGGTGAGCCCCCCCCCAAAACCCTGGTGGTGTTAGATCTGCACCCATTCTTAGATGATGATTCATACAGCAGAGAGCTGGGAATCTTAATTGTGGCTGATTTTTGTTAAGTATTTACTTTGTACCAGGCACTATGCTGGGCTTTACATGCATCATCTCATTTCACAACACTCTCTGAGAGATCCTACTAATATCGTGCCCGTTTTACAGATGAGGCTGAGATAGGTTATATGACTTGCCCAAGGCCACACAGCTAGTGAGTGGCAGAGCCGGAATTTCAACCCAGGTAGTCTTACTCTGAAACACTGTTTACTAGGCCCTTGGAAGGACGTAGGGATGTGGGGATGCCTCCCCCTTGGCCTGTGGTTCTGCATGGGCAGCCCCTCTTTGCATCTTACAGCTAGCTATTGGTGAACCAGGTGACTGACTGTATCTATCATGAATCCCCTTGAGTATGAGTTCAACTCTGGACCCAGATGAAGGAAAAGGTGGGGCAGAGTCTCCAAGTCTATTTCCCTGTGTGATCCCCTCCTTTGAACTGCCCTCCTGGGCTGGAGAAATGCCAGGGTTGAGGAGTCACAGAGTATTTGATCTGCTTGATTCTTTGTACTGAGGCCTCAACAGTTTTGAGTCCCTAGTTCAGTGGCTCAGGAAACCGAGCCCGAGGCTGCCCTTGCAGGGAACTCTTCTATCTCCTGTCCCATGCTAGTAGATGGGATTCTTTCTCCTCCATGTCCCCCATTTCCTTAAGTGGCTCTTTGTCCTATTACCCAAATCCTGAGTCTCTGCCTTAGTAAATTCTCCTGTACTTCATTTTAGCAAGAACTTTCCCTTTCTGTCAATGGATGTTCTTGGTAATTTTGGCCTTGACCCGGGTCCTGCTTCCAGACTCTTGCTCTGAGGCTTATCTTTGTACCTACAATGATCTCATGTTCCTTCCTTCTCTTCTCCCCTCTATCAGAATTTGCTGCCAAGATGGGATGCATCCAGGTGAGGCTTAACAGATTGACCATCCCAAGAGGTTGGCATTTTAACTGATGCCAAAGCCCTGGGTCAAAGGAATTATGTACTTAAGAATTTTCAAGCCCTTGGGAGTAGATAGGGAGAGATTTGGAAGGGCAAGGGAATGTTCTTAATAATCCTGGAATGCCATAAAGTAGACATCAAATTCACGCTACCACCAAGCCAGAACCTGGATTATTTTGTTATACTCAGAATCCATCACATAGGGCGATCTCCCTCCTCTCACCCACCACTCAAGGCTTTGACTAAAAAGTCTTCCAGATTCTGAAGTTCTATGATGCAAACATCATTTTCTCAGAGTTCTTTGGAAGGAGGAGGGCTGAGAAGCTCCATGAGTTACCAACGACCGCACAAACAGGCAGTCGTCAAAGCAAAACCGAATTCCTCCCGAGACTAGTTTCTTTCTATAGTCTGAGAACTAATCCAGTCTCCACCAGAGACAAGGTGAATTTCCTTTTTTCATTTCTCCAGTACCGATATTAACAGTCTTCTCCTCAAATCCTCCTCAGACCCGGCACTCTCAGCAGAATACAAATAAGGAGCTGCTTATTTTGCCAGTCTGAAAAATTAAAGGTAGCCAGCCTTTCTTTTTCTCTGCTAAAGACAATGTTCCTTCTATGGTGCCGTGTGGGAAAAAAAGGGCAAGACCTTCTGACCTCGTTCTGTTCTTATTCATGGCCCAGGAAGTCATTATGAAAGCCCAAAGGGACACTGTTTTTAGTATGGACCCTGGCAGGTTTATCCAGATGACTTCCTGTAAAGGCATTCCTCACCCTCACCTCCAAACATATCCTGTCCCCTAAGAATGATTTGGTCTTGGTGTTGGAGAGAAGGATAGGTAACAGGGCCTGGCTCTGTCATCTGGGGCTCTTTGTTTTTAATTAAATTTTTTTTTTTTTGGCTGCGCTGTGTCGCATGCGGGATCTTAGTTCCCCGACAACCCGAGTCCCCTGCTGTGGAAGCGCGGAGTCCTAACCACTGGACTGTCAGGGAAGTCCCCATCCGGGGCTCTTTTGAGGGAACTTCGCTAGTCTCCTAAAGAAAGGGCCGAATGTCCCCTTTGGAGCAGTCATTGGAACTGCTTCAGGGACTGACAAACTGGCCAGAGACAGCATCCAGTCTCTCGGGAAAGTGGTAAAGAAGAGCATCAGAAATGCTCCTTTCCTGGAGAGCCTGTAGCTCTTCTGGCCTCTCTTTCCATCCAAATAGGAAGGCACTGGAAGGGGCCCTCTCCCCGCAGAGCATGGAGCCTTCCCATTGTGGCAGTGTTTCTAACTGGGCTGAGAATCAGCCCGAGCCACACTGCTCTTTTCACCATGGAGGAGTGTCTAAATTCTCATTTCGACCGACCCTCCTGCTTACAAGTACCTCTTTCCCCATTTCAACAAATCGCTGCATAAAAAATGGAGAAGCCAGTAGCGGCTGTGCCCTCAATAGTAGCTGTGGTTGCATTTAAGAAATTCAAATGCCGAGGGTGCACTTCTCCCATTAAGTCCAACAGGAGACATCAGGTGTGCACAGCACCGCTGAACAGAAGACCCTGAAGGCCGGGTAGAGTTTCTGGTATGCTGGGGGCTTGGGAAAGAACAAAGAGGCACTTTCATTTTCTGAACTAAGAAGCACGTCGGGGGCTGGGGGGGAGAGTGTCAGGAATTCTTCCAACGTCATGGGCCTGCCCACACCTGAGTCAGATATTGATGACCTTCCCCAGGCCCTGCCCTCCTCTCCCCCTCCCCAAAAGACAGTACGAGTGACAACGAAGCCCGGTACTTACAGGTGCAGAGGATTGTCGGACAGGAAAATGGAGACCGCAGGCTCCTGAATGCCTGCTGAGTAGCTGCATCAGATTAGGAAGTGATGGTTGTAAGAATAAGATGTTTGGAAAACCTTGTTGCCCCTCCCCTGGTTGTTTCAGTCCACATCCAAACTCAGACCATCCCCCCCTCCCCAGGACATGTGTCCTTCCTGGCTGCCTGGTGCCTCCATGCCCCTTACCGTGAGGGTGCTGGCAGCCACACTGCCTCTTGGAGCCTCTGGCCCGGCAAGGTAGTCAAGCTCCTGGGATTAGGTTGGCAAGAACGACTGTCCTCCAAACGATCAGCCCAGAGGAAGAGAGCGAGCGAGCAAACCCGAAAACGGGTCCAGGACGGAGCGCTCCCGGTGCTGAGCATGTCTCTGGCGTATTCCGAAAGTGGCATCCACAGCAGAGAAAGTGTCCCAAAATAGCTCAGGCTGCCAATGCCTCACTGAAACCTGAGAAAGAATTGCTGAATTCAAAGATCTGGGTCGCTGTGGGTGTGTGATCAAAGTGCGGATTTGTTGGTAGGAGGAACTCAAGCCATGAGCTTAGGAGAGACACGAGGTCGCCCGGGGCACGGCCTGCCTTCTCTTTTCCAACTTGGTTAAGTTGGCAGTGGTGTCAGAAAGCTCCCCTGTGCTGAGACAGGGGGCTGGCAAGAGGTCCTAGGGATGCTGTTTTCATTCCCAGGTCTCTGATGCGCTAACAATGTGAAAGAGCAGGGCTCTATTTTCTGCATTTCAAACAAGGGAACTGATACTGTGTGAAGGTTTCTTTAAGATATTGCTCCATAACTGATGAAACTCCCTTTCCAGTAGATTTTTCATTTCTTTTGGCCTTTGGCATAAGTAAATGTCAGCTCCTAAAACATCAACAGAGAAGAGCAAACAGTAGGGTCTCTGTGATTTCCTTGGGATTTGAGAAATCTCCCCTCCCTGGCTTCTGACTGGATGGTGTCTGTACATTGCTGCCTATGGCCATGGGAAGGATGAGGTCCACCCAGGCACGCTGTCTCATTTTTGTATTTGCTGAGATCTTGGGACATTCTCCTTTAATCAGGTATGTTGAAAATGTTAGGATTGTCTGCAGAGTGTGGGTCAGTATGTAGAAAGTTCAGCATATGTCTTCCTTGGATCAGCCTTGGGGTTTAAGACGAAAAAGCACAGCATTTGGTTTCTAGTTCCAGCTCTGCCTGTCTTTTGCTGTGTGATTTGGGGCAAGTCAGTTTTCTGCGCTGGACCTCAGCTTCCTCTGCTGTAAAATGAAGACAATCAATCATCCCCATCCTAATCCTAATCCAATGGTATGAATAGTGGAGATTAATGCAAAGGGTCACAAGAATGCTACTAGGGGAAGGGCTTGTCACTCTCAGTAAATGGTGGCAGTCTTCAGTTCTTCAAGGGACCCTGACCGGTAGCCACTCGAGTCCTGTATCAACATGTTTACAGTGAGCCTGACATATACCACAGCACTAGGTGCTAGGAGCTTCATGCCTAATGGTCAATATTATTTCCAATTCCAAGCTGTAGGACTTTGGGCCAGTTGCTTAGTGCCCAGGAGTTCAGTTTCCCCATCTGTCAAGTGGGTATACAAATTAATAATACAGGGACGCAATCCTTTATCTGAAACCACTGGGGCTAGACACGTTTTGGATTTCAGAAGTTTTAGATTTTAGAAAAGCAATAATGTACATAAAACATATATAACACCCCTTGTGGGATCTGGGGCAAGTATCCTGTGATCGAATACACTAATATTTCTAAGCTGGATAAATGAATAGCCTCATGCCAATTCAGGCCCACTTTGGCCACCAAATGAGCTTGCCACAAAATTTCAGTTTTCAGAATCTTTTGGATGTCAAAAAGCCAGGTAGGGAATTGTGGACCATGAAAGAAGCTAAAGTCTCTTCAGTGCATGCCATGCACCAGGTGTGGTCCTAAGTCGTTTATATGCATTCACTGATTTAGTTGGACCAATAATCCTATGAGGTAGGCATTATTATTATCATCATCATCTCCATTTTACAGATGAAGAAACTGAGGCTCAGAGAGGTTATTTCACTCGTGCAGACTCCCAAAGCCAGTGAGGGGCAGAGCTGGGATTCTAACCTAGACAGTTGGGCCTCAGAATCTGTGCTCTTAACCTAACCACCTTCTCTACCTACTCCGTGGGGTTAAAATGAGGCTTCAAAGGCCCACAGAGGCCAAGCAAGTTACTTTTTACTTGAAAAAGTAAAAGTGGCTTGTGGGTACTGAGCCCACATGGTGAGCCAGTGCCCCATCTACAGGGAGCAGCTTACTCAGCTCCACCTGATTCTTGCCACCTCAGAACCAGGATCCAAGCCTTTCTGTTTTTCCCAGAGAAGCCAGAAATCCAGCTTTATAGGTGAAATCTCCTGACTTTCAAATGTTGGCAACTACTTTAAAAAATGGTAAAAACATTGCAGGGGTCAAATAAAATCCGTCTGCAGTCTGAATCCAGCCTGTGGCCGCCAGTTTGCAAGCTCTGCAATGAGGAAATAGATGTGAAAGTGCTTTGAAAACTTAAAAACGTGTTCTAGACACAGACGGTCTCATTTTTAGGGTTAAGGTTTTTTTTTTTTTTTTCCCCCTTCACTGTGTCTAGTTTTTTGAAAACTGGTGTTCCTAGACTGATGGAGATGAAAAGTTGGAATTAAATAGAGACTTCAGTGAACTTGAACGCTTCATTCCTTTGGCAAGCTGGATAAATGAGAAAGCCTAGGTGTACTGGACGGGCTAAGCCTCAGAATTCCTGCCACACCCACGGGCCCCTTCTAAGGAGTTTCCATCCGCAGACCCTAGCAGAAGGAAGGAGCAGTTTCTTATGAATAGGTGGCTATGTTTGGTGCCCGCGGGACCCTGCATCCCCCTGGCAATAGCCGATTGAGCCAGGAGAGGGCATCTGATTCAAAAGCAGTCACTCTATAGGCTGGCAAGTTGCCTAGGAGGGAACCTGGGATGAGAACTTTGCCCAACAAGCACAGTGGTGACTAAATTTGGACCAATGAGAGTCTCTAGCTTGGGCAGTTTGAATACCAGATCTAGAAAGGGTGAGCAGTTGGCAACAGGGGCAGAAGGCAGGCAGCAGGGCCCATGAATAAGCAGGTCCAGGAGAGATGACTGAGATTCAGCTATGGGTGCCAGACACTTTACACATGTTTTTTGTTTAAAACATTCAAATACCCTGGGAGGTAGGTACTGTTATTATCCCTGTTTTAAAGACAAGATAACTGAGGCGAGGTAACTCGAAGGGCTGGGAGCTGGAACCCAGGTTTGTTTGATGTTAAAATCAGGGTGTACAAACCCCTAAGCCAGCAGTTCGTAAACTCTAGAGGGTTTCAGAATCACTTGGGTCAAAAGGCGGATTCCTTGGCCTCACCCCAGACCTACTGAGTCTGACTCTTTAAATGTGGAGCCCACCTCCCCAGGTCGGCCTGCATTTTAACAGTCCTCCCAGGGGGCGACTCATGCAGAGGGCTTCCCAGCCTCACTTGGAGAAATACAGTTGGATGGAGTATGGCAGGTACTGTAAACTGCTTTGCCTTCACCTTGAGAAACAAGGTCAAGGTCAACAGACGTGGTCAAAGTCCAGTTGAAACTCTTGGAAATGGGGTCAATTCTACAAATAAGAGGACATCAGTTTGTCCTCTTTTCTGATCCGGGAAAGTATCCACTGACACCAGTTACCTGGGGGAAGATGACAGGCCTGAGATGAATGGTCAGCACTTTGTAGAGAAGAACCTACCTGCTCTTCAGTGGGCAGAGCTCACAGCTGCCATATGTTCACTAGGCATTTTCCATGACGAGCACACACTGCAGGAGAACAGGAGAGAAAATGACCCAATGCAGAGACATACATTGTAAACAATGGGATTTAAACATGTACGCCTGCTTCCTAGGCTGAACATAGACGTTCTTCTCAGCCCTAGAATAATTGTGTAAAAATTCCATCTGTGCTCTTATTTACACCATCGATAAAAGGGGCAAACAGGACGGGATCAAGGCTAGCAACCGCCTTCTAGATTGCTGTAGAACCCCAGTCTAGCCATGGTATTGAGCCAGTTGTGAATTCAGCTTCCTTTAGGAACTCTCCCTGGAGAGACAAGTAATAGTCTGAAGGTTGCTTGGAGCGTCTCAAGTCAGAAACTGCTTAATGGCATCAGGCACATATTCCTACAAGACAGTCATGTGGTCCAAGGGATGACAGAGGTCAAATGCGCTGGCCAAGTCCTGCCCCAACAGGGCTTGAATTTGCACTTGGCAAGTTTTATTTCTCTCACGCTCCTCCCTGTGGACACTTCCTTTATCTATGTTAATGTCCCCACTTAGGCTAAGGTCAAACTCTGTTCTTGCCTCTTCTGGCAGGAAAGACTTCCTGTCTTACAGGTATCTTATCTTATCTGTGTTGATATTTTCACTCTGAGTGAAAATCACAGCAGTCCACAGGTGCAGTGAGAAAGTCAGAGGACTACATAGCCAGTGTTTTGTACAGCGAAAACTATTTCATTTAAAGGACTGTCCTTTATTCTGAGATTGTTTCCTTCTCTTTGGGGGTTTAAAGAAAACCCTTTTTAGGAAATGATAATTTGGGTTTGTTTTGTCTTGTTTGTTCCTTTACCTGGAAAAATAAAAATCTGACAACCCACTGTCAGTTCCCCAGTTTTTTGGTTTGCGATAGCTGCCAGTCTTGGGAACCTGGTTTAATTTGTTCAGTTCTGCTGGAACCTCTGGGTACCCCCTATCACCACTTACATCCTAAGTGCTTATAAATTACCTGCTTCATGATCTGTGGCAGAATCTCTCCGAGGATTGACATCAAGCTTACAGCTCTGGAGTTTACAGTATACTGGTCTGTAGTTTCCTTATTTAAGAAAATTGGGACGCTGCCCATTTGCAGTCCTTTGATATCCCTCCTGTTCTCTCCAATTCCACAGATCCTTCAGGACAGCACCTAATGCAAGGCAGTTCCATTTGCTCTTCTTATAATGTTCTTTTCCCTATAGAGTTGGACATGCATATACATGTTGTTTGGGGAATTTGCAGCACATCCAATGAAAGTGTAATTCCCAACTAACAGTCAAATCCTTCTCTTTGGAGCTACCCAGAACACACCTACCCTCTCTTCCATATGACAGCCCTTCAGAGACTCGAAGACAGTGTGTGACTCTCCTGTGAGTTAAGAGCACCAGCTGAGTCAGACAGACCCGAGTGACAAGCCCAGCTTCACTCCCTCTCAACTGTGGGAGCCAAGGTAAGTTACTTGATTTTATTTTCTCTCTACTTTGGTTCTTTAGCTGATTTATAAAATGAGGGTAAAAACCCCACTTCATTGGTTTATTATGCAATAAATGACGTGATGTATGTAAAGAGCTTAACACAGTGCCTGGCAGGGTAAGGACTCAGTAAATGCTAGCCATTTCCCCCCTCGATTTATAAAGAGCTGGGTGGGCATTTTAAGCATCAGGGCTGTTGGGGGAGGGGGCGAGCAAGGGGGTGAGGAGGGTCTCTCCCTCCCTGATTGATCAGGGAAGGTAGAGGACCCTCAAGTAGATCAGGTATTTCTTTAGCCTGAGGTTGTCTCTTTTCTGTTATCTGGGTGCCTGTTTGCTAGGGCTGGGGGAGAGGATATCGTGCAGAATCTCAGTAAAGGTTTATGTTCAAGAGCTGGGAAGCTACTTGTTGACATATTGAACCATCTCTTGTTTATTCTTATTTCCCCCGAGCAGCTAGCCATGCAATCCCCCAAACTCAATTACCTTTTGTGAGGCGGCGGGAGCATGACACCTCGTAGCCGTATTGATCACTGCAGACTGGGCCAGACGTGAGAGATCTGAGATGCTAAGCAGAAGTTTCTGGGCTTTTCCTTCCTTAGTAGACCTCCCCTCTCTGTGGCTGTAAAGACACTGGCACGAATACAACGGAAGTCTGTGACCCAAATGGGCTGAGGCTGCAAGAACTCTCTCTCGGTAGCTGCCTTAGAAGCCGGCTGATGACCAATGGTCACAGTGGACCAGAACTTGAACTCCTGGAGAGCCCAGTGTCAGAATGGTTTTCTAACTGTAGCTCTTTGCATACCCTGGGTTTTGCAAGCAATTGCATGATATGAACTCCAAATGCCATTGCAGCTAGAAAAAGTTTGGAAGGAGACACACCCAACTGTGAACACACTTGAGGGGATGGGGGGTGGGGAAAGTGCAGGACTAGCTTTATGTGTAGGTAGGATTTCAAGTTTTTATCCTGAGAATATATTCCTAGATTACTTGTATAATTGTTAGGCATAAATAGAAGTAGAAAAACAAGAAATTGTTTTTTTTTGTTTGTTTTTTTTTTTTTTTTTTTTTTTTTTTTTTTTGCGGTATGCGGGCCTCTCACTGCTGTGGCCTCTCCTGCCGCGGAGCACAGGCTCCGGACGCGCAGACCCAGCGGCCATGGCCCACGGGCCCAGATGCTCTGCGGCATGTGGGATCTTCCCGGACCTGGGCACGAACCCGTGTCCCCTGCATTGGCAGGCGGACTCTCAACCACTGCGCCACCAGGGAAGCCCCGAAATTGTTTTTTTGATAATAATAAAAAATAAAAGCAAGTCATTAGAGACAGTTTTCAGAGGTCACTACTGACCAAGGATCTGAGTGGTGCAAGGATTAAGTCTATTGGGGGAGAAAGATTGCTTGGGTGGGGAGCTGTCGGGGACACTCAGAGAGAGGAGGGGAGAGGGCTAGAGATAGAACCCTAGAGGAACACACCTTTTAAAAGAAACAAAAATATATTTTTTTCTTCTAGTACAAGCAATATGGGTCCATTATGAACAAATGAGAAAATGCAGCTAAGAAAAACAAAAGTAAAAATCCCCTTTAATCCAGTCACTCCGGTATGGCCACTGTTAACATTTTGGTATATATCTTTCCAAACTGTCTTTTTTTCTATGCAAAAATATACATATTTATTTCATAAAAATCAGATAATCCTTTTCACTGGCCACTGCAGATGCACCATGATTTGTTTAATCATTAAGTGGATTGGGTTCTAACATTGGCATTTAGGTAATTTCTAAGTTTTTATGGTCATAAACAACACTGCTTCCTAGCTGTGTGACCTTGGGAAAGCTAGCTAACCTCTCTGTGCCTCTGGCGCCTCCTCTGGGAATGAGGGTGATGATAGTACCTACCTCATAGGGTTGTTGTGAGTAACAAATGAGATCTTGCACGTAAAGTGCTTAGCACAGTGCCTGGCACAGTAGATGTTAGCTTTTACTATTAAGTATAATAATAATAATTGCCATTGTCGTTGTTGGGTTCCCTGTGAGTAGTTTTTGCTTTAGGGGAGGGGGAGAGTGACTGGAATTTTTCTTTTTGAGTAGTATACTATAGTGAGTTCTGGAGTCAAACAGAGCTGTATGCTTTTGGTCATGTCAGTTCACTTCACCGAGACTCAGTTTTCTTATTGGTAAATTGAGAGTTAAAAACAGCTGTTAGGATCAAATGAGAGAATGCTTGTAAAACCCTCAGTGTAGTTCTTGGCGTATGGGAAGAGTTCCAAGTCAGTTGGTATTATTACTATTATTATTATCACTATGATGATTCAGCCATTAATTGGGGTGGGAAGAGGAAGGTGGCACTTGGAATGTTTCTAACCACTTGTCTGTTTACAAAGAGAGGAAATGATTCTTGAATCAGACTGACCCGGGTTCAAATCTGAGCTTTGCCATGTACTAGTTCTGTGACCTTGGTCACAACTTCTCCAAGCTCCTTTCCCCATTTGTAAAAGAATATATATATATATATATATATATATATATAACTGATTCACTTTGCTGTACACCTGAAACTAACACAACATTGTAAATCAATTATACTTCAATAAAAAAAGAAAATTGGAAAAAAGAAAATGAAGGAAAAAAATTTCTAAGGCAAAAAAAAAAAGGGGAATGGCGTCAGTGCCTACCTTGCAGGTGTTGCCACGAGGCGCAAAGGATACAAAGCAAGTGTTGTGCTTAGCCCGAGTGCCCAGGTATTGTTGGTTGCTAATTATTGTTGGCTGTTGGAGCATGGGGAGGTTTATAACGACCTGAATGCCTCCCCGCCAGCCCCTAGACTCTGAGTCCCTGGGGTACTGGAACTTCACCTAAAGGCTTTGCCTTATCCAGGGCTCAGGGACCACTTCTGCCCTTAGTATAAGGGTTTGAGGGCTCCTGATTCAGAAAGTTAGAGAGCTCTGGCACACCTTCCTGTTAGTTCTACTCTGACCTCGTGCCCCAGTTCTAGAAAACAAGCTGAAGCCCTGCTTCTATGAGCAAGCCCTCACCTGGTATGCTTAAGATATTGGCGTGCTTTTCTTTCCAGCTGTCTGGACACCCTGGAGCCTCGCTGTTGAATTCTAGCCCTGTGGTAGAGTCACTGGTTGCCAGATTTCCCTCCGAGTCTCTGACACCGGGGCCAATTGGCTTTTTAATTGTCGCCATTGCTGGGCTCTCTGAAGCCCCACGGCCCATCCTTCCAAACCGTGGTTTCCCTGCACCCAAACGTCTTTGAACTCTTCTGCCACTGCTCCACTCAGCCTCCAGCCCCAGTTCCCTTCCCTCTAAGCCCTGCCTGCTCTTCCACAGCCCACCGGTGGCAGTGCCTGGCTCCCCGGACGCCAGTGTCTGCGCAGCCGCAGCGGGAACATCTCATTTCCCGAGCTAGGACACTTTCGGTCTCATCTCTTTCTTTGTGTGACTCTCCTCTTTTCTTTGGGACGGCCAGAGGCGGGCAGAGCGAGCTGGTGCAGCTATTGGGGGCGAGGGGAAGCAGGGTGGAGTTGCATAGGCCAAGTGCTATGCACTTCTGGAGCTTCTGGAGGGCTGTCAAGTGAAAGGCGGCCAGAGGCAAATGTCAGAGCCTATATAGAGGCAGGAATCTGGGACCAGAGAGACAGAGCAAGCACTAGCAAGTCAGGAGCAGTGGGGCGGGTGGGCGGGCAGGCTGGCTGGCTGGCTGGCGGGCAGGAGGGGGGCGTGGCAGGGGATAGCTAAGGGAGATTGCAGAGAACAGCTGCTGGTATTGGGTCTTACTTTAATGAACTGGCTGGGCATGGGGCATAAGTAAGTTGGCCAGACCAAAAGAGCTAGGGGCGCAAAGGACACCCTCTCTCTCTTCTCCCTAGCTGGCAAGGTAAGATCTTTCTGGCTTTTGCCTAGTGGGGGACTGTGGCGTGTTCAGGGATTTTTCTAAAGATGGGGGCGGGGGTGGTCATCTATCACTGCCCTTTTGACTCATCTTTCCCATTGCACCAATTGTTAGAGTAACCAAGGTGCCAGCAGGAAGGCCAGTATTTCTTTTACTAAACCCCATCTCGGGGTTGTCCAGGCCGGAGATGGGGCGGGGTGCTGTCTTGGTAATGTGACTGAGTAAGAGGGAGAGAGGACACACAAGGTGGATCATTATAGCACAGTGGAGAAGAGTAGGGGGCTCTGGAGTTGGGTGGACCCGTGAATCCAAGTGACCGCAGGCCAACTATTAAGCCTCTCTGGGCCTGAGTTTTCTCCTTTGTAAGATGAGGATAGGATACTACCAAAATCTCTTAGTGTTGCTGTGAGGACCAAATGATGCACGTAAAGTGCCCAGCAGAGTGCTTGCCAGTGAGCGCACGCTCAAGACGTGTTGACTGTTGGCATTTCTCTTGATAGTATTCTCAATATGATTATGGAGGCACACTGCACAAGATTGATGACTTCTGTGACATTGTCCCAAATGAACAAGTGTTCCACTGGGGGTATGGGCGGGCTGTGGGGATGTATCAACATCGTGTAGTGTGCGTGTTGGTTTCCAAGCTCTGTGCCAAGAAACCCCTTTGGGGGCTGCTTGTGGGAGTGTGCCGGAAGGCTGAGGCTTTGGGATTGCCCACCCACATGTCGTCAGAGAAACTTGAAATCTGTATCTGCTAGAGACTGGGCTTCAGTGAGCCATGATCTAGGACATCAGAGAGATAATTGAATGCGGCCTTAGGGACGCCAAAGGCTAGGCAACCCCGAGGAGGAAGCGATAGTCAAAGACAAACAGTTTTTATTGTCACAGTGCTCTTAGTCTAGCCCCAGCCCCAGTTAATCTGAGAAGTCTGGTAAAATGGGAATAATACTACTATCTCTTATAAGATTCTAACGGGTAATGCTTGCACATCTCTGTGCACTATAGACAGTTTAAAGTTGTGTACAGTTACCTAAAGTATAGTGCCTGGAGCACACTAGGTGGGCAATAAGTGGTAGTAATAGTGGTGATTTTTGTTATTAATAATAAAAATGATAATAAACAGGATTCTCAATTCATGGAATGATGTTCTCAACCATTGATCAGTTAAATGCCTTCCTTTTCCTGAGGAAGGCATTCAGGGCGATCAGAGTAGTAAAATGGGGACTAAACCATTGGCAGGACTCAATGAGCCCAAGGAACTAACGATTATCCTGGGGCAAAGGGCGTTCTCATCCAGGCCTTCCAGTTCCTTGGCTGGCTTGCTAGTGCTGTGGTGGGAGAGAGCAGAGCTCTGGAACCTGCACTTTTCACAGTTTTCCAGCAGGTGGTGCTGCTGTTTCATTTGACCAGGACCTCACGGGCTCTTGGCTGCTGAAGTTGCCCGCATTTATAGCTTTTATAAACTGAGAGGGTGTGCTGTGTGACGCGGTGGGTTGCTTTGAAAAGGATAGGGGTGGAGAGGATATTTGCTCCAGCTTCAAATTTGTTTAATGTTGCACAGCTTCTTTAACTTGATAGGCCCATCTCCGATGCCACATAGCTGGCAACACATAAAAAAAGTCTCCATCGTGGATCATTTGTCTATTTCCCAATCTTCTTGATATTTGCTTTTGACTGCTAAACTTGTTTTCTGTTTACAGATTTTCTTGCCACGTGGGCTTCAGCAGGACCCCTGATATAATTGCTTTAGAGGTTCCCTCCACACTATCCTTTGGCCATGGCAGATATGTCAATACCCTTACATTCACTGCGATTCAGCAATGTGCTGACGGAGGAAAGTGTCGACCCCCAAAACAGGGAGATGACCTGCTCTGGACCAATGATAGAGAACAGAGCAGAGGTCCAAATTCTGCATTCTAGTGTCCAGCCTATGGTCTCAAGTTCAGCATCAGACCCTGGAGGGATGTCCACACAGCTGATGACATCCCCAGCCTTTGACACCATGGCCGTACCTCTAATGGGAGCAGCAAACTCTGGAGCACTGTCCCCACCACTAATGCCAGCCTCAGACTCTGGGACACTGTCCCCATTGTTAATGCCAGCTTCAGATTCAGAGGCACTGTCCCCATTGTTGATACCAACCTCAGACTCTGGGGTGCTGTCCCCATTGCTAATGCCAGCCTCAGATTCTGGGACACTGTCCCCATTGCTGTCCACTTCAGAGTATGGATTAATGTCCCCAGGGCTGATGACAATTCCTGACTTTGGAACAATGTCCACGGCACTCATGGCAACACCAGATTCTGCAGAAATATCACCACTGGCAATGCCAGCTCCGTCCTCTGAAGCGATGTCCACACCATTGATGCTAGCCCCAGATCCTGGAGAGATCTCCCCACTCCTAATGCCAGATGTGAACCCCGGAGTGATGTCCCCACAGCCAATGCCAGCTCCAGGCTCTGAAGGAATGTCACCATTGCAAATTACAGACGAAGACACTGAAGCAATGTCTAAAGTGCTAATGACTGCCCTGGCCTCTGGAGAGATCTCTTCACTGCTCATGTCAGGCACAGACTCTGAAGCGATCTCCTCGCTGATAATGTCAGCCCTAACTTCTGGAGCAACGTCCACCCAGCCAACGAGCACCCAAGACTCTGGGGAAATGTCCACCCAGCTAATGTCAGGCCCAGACTCTGGAGTAGTGTCTTCACCACTTATGACAGCTCCAGGCTCCGGAGCAATGTCCTCACTGTTCCTGTCAGTCCCTGATGCTGGAGAAATGCCCACATTGCCAAAGCCAGCCCCAGACGCTGAAGCGATGTCCCCACTGGTAATGATGGCCCTAACCTCTGGAGGGATGCCCACCCAGCTGATGCCAGCCCAAGGCTCTGGAGTGATGTCCCCACGGTTAACACAAAATCTAGACTCTCAAATTGTGTCTAGTCCACCAATGAGAGCAACAGCCTCCGGGGGGATGTCCACACCGCCAGTGAGAGCCTCAGACCCTGGAGCAAGGTCGACACCGAGAATGAGAGCCCCAGCCTCTGGAAATGTGTCCACGTTGCTAAAGACTGTCCCAGACTCTGCAGCACTGTCCACCCCACTGATGACGGTTGCAACCTCTGGAGCAAAGTGCACAGAGCAAATGTCAACCACAGCCTCTAGAGTGATGTCCACACAGTTAGCAATGGCTAGAACTTCTGGAGCCACATCCATGGGCTTTATGAAAGTCCCAGCCAATGGGGCGATGTCCACACTGCCAAGTACAGCCCCAGTCTCTGAAACAATGTCTATGCTACAGATGACAGCCTCAGCCTCTGGGTCAGTGTCCACACCACAAATGAGGGTACCTGTCTCTGGAGCAATGTCTGTGTCACAAAGGAGAGCCACAGCCTCGGGAGTGACAGCTGTACCACAAATGAGAGCCTCTGGAGCCCTGTCCACCCCACGGATGACAGCCAAAGCCTCTGGATCCATGTCCACACTGTTAACGAGAGACACAGCCTCGGCAGTGATGTCCGTGCCCCAGATGAGAGCTATGGCCTCGGGAGCATTGTCCAAGCCACTAACAACATCCAAAGCCGCAGAAGCAATGCTCATGCAGCAAATGACAACTGCAGCTTCTGGAGAGATCTCCACAATGCTAATGAGAGACACAGCTTCTGGAGCCGTGTCCATGCCGCAGATGACAGACACTGCCTCTGCAGCGATGTCCACACCGCTAATGACAGCCGCAGCCTCTGGAACTATGTCCATGCCTCTAATGAGAGCCCCAGGCCCTGGAGCCATGCCCATGGCACTAATGAGATCCACAGCCTCTGGAAAGATGCCCAGTCAGCCAATGAGCACCCAAGACTTTGGGGGGATGTCCATGTCGCTCAGGAGATCCATGACCTCTGGAGGGATGTCCCTACTGCAGACACAAGCCCCAGCCTCTGAATTGATGTCTACACCAAAAATGAGAGCCCCGGCCTTTGGGGCAGTGTCCACGCCACTGATGAGAGCCTCAGACCCTGGAGAGATGTCCCCAGCACTAACGAGACCCCCAGCTTCTGGAGAGATAGCCACGCCTCTGAGAGCCCCAGCTTATGGAGCAATGTCTACTCCACAAAAGACAGCCACAGCCTCTGGAATGATGTCCAAGCCACAGATGAGGGCTCCAGTCTCTGGAGAGATATCTACATCGCTAATGAGATCCACAGCCTCTGGAGTGATGTCCGTGCCTCAAATGACAGCCGTGGCCTCTGGAGGGGTGTCCATGCCACCGATGAGAGCCCCGGCCTCCAGGGCAACATCCACAACGCAAATGATGCCCACGGCTTCTGGAGAGATGTGCATGCTATCAATGCGAGCCCCTGCCTCAGGAGTGATGTCCCCGCCATTATTAAGGGCTCCAGTGTCTGGAATTATACCCATACCCCTAAGGAGACCCTCAGCCTCTGAAGCTGTGTCCACAGAGTTAATGAGAGCTCCAGCCTCTGGAAAGATGTCCACCACACAAACAACAGCTGTGGCCTCTGGAGGGATGTCCAAGCCATTCATTAGAGCCACGGCCTCTGGAACAATGCCCATGCCATTGATGTCAGCCATGGCTTCTGGAGAGATGTCTATGCCACTGATGAAGAGCATGGCCTCTGGGGCAACATGCACACTGCAAAAAAGGGTTGTGGGTTCTGGATCTACTTCCTTGCCACAAATGACATACGCAACCTCCGGAGGGATGTCTGCATCACCGATGAGAGCCTCAGCTTCTGGAGCAACGTCCGCATCGCTTATGAGAGCCTCGGCTTCTGGAATGATGTCCATGCCATTTCTGAGAGCCACAGCCTCTGGGGGGATGTCCATGCCACAAATGGCGGCCACGGCCTCTAGAGGGGTATCCATGCCGCTAATGAGGGCTCCAGTCCCGGGAGCCATGTCCACACCACAAATGGCAACCACAGCCTCTGGAATGATGTCCACTCTGGAAATCAAAGCCACAGACTCTGGGGAAACATCTACCTCTCACATCAACGTCACAGCCTCTGGATCAAAGTCCACACCACGCGTGACTGCCACGACCCCTGAAACAATGAACCAACCACCAGAGGAAGTCCCATCTTTTGGCATGCTGACCCCAGCACTCTGTTACCTCTTAGAAGAACAGGAAGCAGCCCGGGGTTCATGCTCTGTGGAGGAGGAGATGGAGATTGATGAGGAGAAGCAAATGAAGGGATTTTTGAACGATTCAGAGAAAATGGCCTTTCTGGTGTCTCTTCATCTGGGGGCAGCAGAGAGGTGGTCCATCTTGCAGATGGAGGTAGGAAACCCCCTCTCCAATGAAGATAAATCTTTCCTGAGCAGATCCCAGGGCTTATATGACTCCCTATCTGAAATAGACATCCTCAGTGCCGTTCTTTGCCATCCCAAGCAGGGCCAGAAGTCAGTCAGGCAGTATGCCACTGACTTCCTCCTGCTGGCCCGACATTTGTCTTGGTCTGATGCCATTCTGCGGACCAGGTTTCTGGAAGGACTCTCGGAAGCTGTTGCCACTAAAATGGGCCGGATCTTCCTGAAGGTGGCCGGCAGCCTAAAGGAGCTAATAGACAGGTCTCTCTATACCGAGTGCCAGCTGGCTGGAGAGAAGGATTCCCCGGGCAGCTCAAGCCAGGTTCTGCCGTCAGCCTGTAAGCGGAATAACGAGGATGCAATGGAGAATGAACTGAACTCTCAGCAGCAGACCGAGGAGGTAATGATGGGGAAACACACTTAAGGTTTCTGAATAGAAAAATGAGGTAATGATGGCAAAGTCACCCTGCTCCTTTGAGTAGCCTAAGGAAGAGGCTGGGAGAGGCATTGAGCTCCTAGACACTAACCCCCAACCTAGAGTTTCATCAGCGGGCCTGGCTGTGTACTTGTTTTGGGTGTATTAACCACATGGAGGAGCCATGCCCTAGCCAAGATACAGAGGACCTGGGATGGTTAAAGGTCCAAGTCTTCTGATTCTGAGGGAAATGGCTGGGCTCAGTCCCAACTCTGCACTTATTCCAGGTCCAGTTCTAAAAGAGGGGTCACGTTTTGGGGACTGGGTCCCACCTACAGCCACAGGTGTTATAGGCCCGGGTCACTAGGGAATTTGGCCAGTCTAGTCCTTGATCACACTTTATACAAATAAGGTACATTAGCCAAGTTGCTTGACCTGCTAAGTTACTGAAATTATCAAGGCAGAACCCCACTTGTCATAGTAAGCATGGCTCTTACCTCTGCTGTTTTTGTTTTTTCTCACTCCCAGCATCAGCATGTTCCCAAACGCTGTTACTACCTGAAAGAGCATGGAGACCCTCAAGAGGGTCTGCACGACCACCTTCGACAGAGCACAGGCCATCAGAAGGCCCCCACTAACAAGTAATGCTACCTGGACTCTTCTCCTGTGATATCCAGCTTGGCTGCTAACTTGAGGACTGGTTCCTGGACCCATTCCATTCAATTACATCATTAAACCTTGTGGCCTTCCCCCTTCAGCATCCCCCTCCAGGCGCATCCCACCCTATCTCCCACTTGGCTGACTTGACCTTCTCTTTCACCCCACATGCCTTTGACCTGCCCCAACAATCAGAGCGTGGACTTCAAGAGTGTTTGGCGTATGAGGTTCTGAACTCCCATTACCACTGAGGCCAGTCCTAGTTCCTGGTCCAGGGAGAAGTCTAGGCAGGAGAAACCGTGTCCTACCTCAAAAACACCTTAGAATGTCTTGCCACGTGTCATCAGGCAAACTTGAGGAAGCCCTGGTCCCATTTCACCTGGCAGGGGAGCCTATAAGGAGAGTGATGCCCACTCCAGTACCATCCTTTTCATCCAGTAGACTTGTCCCTATATGCTCCAACTCCTAGCACCTAAAATGGGTCTCCAGGGCCCTTGCCCTGTCTATAGTCTCCATCCTGAACCATTCGTTTTGACCCATAGTAGTAATCTTAGTAATGGCTAACATTTATTGATTATGTGTTGTGTGACAGTTACTGGGCTAAACTCTTGACAAGCATCATCTCACTACATTCTTACCATAACCCGACTTGTTCTTGTGTTGTCAACTTCTTACATCTTGAACTATTGTCAGTGGCTGTTGTCTTGTCCCTCAGTGTCAAATCTCTAGCTCTGACCTTTGGGTGACCCCTCAGTTGTTAATTGCCCTCACTCCCCCTTGGCTATTGTGCTTTGTGGCCAGCCCTCTTGATAAAGATCTTGGTCTTTAAACAGGCATAGATAGTTAGAGCATAATATGAGCAGTGTTTGCCTTCAGGTGGTGGGATTATGGGTGTTTTAATTTTCTTCTTTCTACTTCTCTGTACTTTCCTGATTCTCTACAGTAAGCATGTATTACATTTGTAATCGTAAAAGTAAATAAAGTCCATTTATGAAAAAAAAAAGAATTAACTGTGGCTAACAGAATTTGATTTGTTGAGTCCTTCATTCAATCAATATTTATTATCTAACATGTGCCAGCCACTGTTTTGGGGACAGACAGATAAGAACCTTGATCAAATGAAAACTTCATTCCAATGGAAGAGGGAGACAGACAATAAGCAAGAAAACACATATGTAAGATAGGTTGAAATCATGGTGAAGGCTATAAAGACAAGAAATAAGAATAATGGGGAATTTGATACTAACAGAGCCATTTTATTTATTCAAAATAGTCCATGTAATTGGTTTACTCAAAGATCTTTTAAAAACAGTAGGAGTGACATGATTAGAAACATATTTTAGAAAGCTAACTTGGCAACAGCTTGGATGTAGGATAGGGAAAGGATCAGAGAGCAGTTACGAGCCCCCTACTGCAATAGTACAGGTGACTGACTCATTAGGTGACTCAATCTAGGGCCAGGGCAGTGGGGATGGAAAGAGAAGGACAGAGACGAAATTCTTTCTGAGGATTCAAGTCTGCTGATCCATTACCCTAAACACTGGGTCTGATTCCAGGAAGAGGAAAATGATTCTCAGAAAAAACAAAGATTAGCAGACAAATTGGCAGCCCCATGGTGATATAGATAAGAATCTGGCTCTGAGGGCTGCCTGAGGATGCATCAATCACCAGTGCTGTTGCCTTGGGGGAAAAAGAGGGTGCCATTAGTTGGGAAAACCAAATTCTAGGTGGTAGGCCTCTGGGGACCCATTTTTGCCCTCTTCTCTGACCCTGTTGCCTCACACCTGGTCCAGTCCAGGCCCAAGCGGACTTCTGATCTCCCTGTTCAACCAGAGTTGCTCTTAGCTCAGGAAGGTGCTGTTGACTTTACTCCCTACTGAAAAAGAAATTGATGAAACAGAATCACAATCTGAGTCTAGAAAATATATACGGGAAGGAAAATGTCTTAAAAATGAAGCTAATTTTCTGATAACCACAATAATGGAGAACCATCGCAATTCTTTGCTTTATTTCTCTCCCCAGTCATTTTTCTTCCCTTTGCTTTTGCCTTTCCTCTCCTTTAAGCTAACGTCACTAGAGATAAGTGGAATAAATGAAGCCCAATCACACACACCCTGCCAGTGCCCTGTTCCTGCTCTTCTGCCCACCTCAAAGTTATAATTAGAAATGACCACTCAGCATCTACATGGAGCTGTCTATCATATGCCCAAGTACTTAAGACAATTTCATCTGCTGTAAAATGGTGTTTCAAGTTTCTCCAGGCCCCACTGGCCCATGGGTAAAAATAAGGTCCCATAAGCAGTAAAAACTTGGATGTCACTGACCCCGTGCCCACCTGTGTTACAGGACCTCAGTCCCTTGAAGATTTCCTCCTCTTATTTGTGGAAGACCCCGACAGTCTCCCATATTTTGATAGTTCTCTCCTGTTCCTCCATTCCTACCCTGCCTCGGTGGAGGTTGACTGCCCACATGGCTAAGCAAGGGCAGCCGCCCCGCCCTGCCCCAGCTGCTGGTGGGTGCCTCTGGCTGTGGGAACACGGAGGCCCCTGAAGGGGTGGGACGTGGATTCTGCAAATCCACAAAGGGCCTAAACGTTGCTGCCTTCCCTTTAGCTTTGGCTGAAGCCACTGATGGGTTCATTGGTGTTGGGGGTCAGGGTGATAATTCCCCTCCTCATACTGTGCCACACTTTGTCACCTGGACACCGAAACCATACTGCTTCTGCCGTGTACCTCAGTGAGGCCCACGTGAGAAGAGGGGCTTCAGTTTCTTCCTGCAGCAAACTCTCCCCTGCTGCCCCTGCCCCCATTGCCCTGGCTCAGACTTTCAGACTCAGTTCTTGTGTCTGGAGAACAAAAGCCATCAAGTCCTCCATTTGGACCCCACTTTCAGCCCCTGTTTCTGTATCTCTAGCCCTGCCCCTTAAGGCACTGGAAGTCCACAGATCTCATCAAAACCATTATCCTCCAGGTGAATAGATGCCAGGGACTCTCTCCAAATGCCCAGTTGTAGGGTCCAGGTGGAGAGCAAATGTCACCCTGTCCTGGTCCTCTCTCCTTCTGCCATTCTCTCCCCCATCACCTGGTCTCTGTCTCTGCCCCTCAGGGACCAATAGTGTATAGACCCTTCTCCTGAAGGTCACTTCCTCCATGAAAGTATAGGCTCGGGCTGTCATTGAATGACTGATGCTTCAGACAGTTTCCAAACATTTCTGAGTCTCACATTGGGATCACCTGAGATCTTATTACCCTTAAACCTAAGCTCGGCCCTGAGGAGGTTGGGAAGTGGGTGGGTTAGGGCTAGTTGGGACATATTCAGCATCCAGTCTCTTCAGGGGTGTTATTTAAACTGTGGGGGAAGATCTAAAAGTAAATCCTTGGCTGAAGACTGGCATAAGCCACAGTTTAATATTGCCATCTATGGAGCATTTATCAGGAGTCCAAGCTCTGGACTAACTGCTTTATCTGGATTATCCTATGTAATCTTCAAAATGACCATGTGAAGTGGGTGTTCTCATTGATCCAATTTTATTTTATTCTTTTACCAAGAATCTCCGGCACAGAGAAGTTAAGTAACTTCTAAAGGCTAAAAATGAGCAGGGCTGGGATTTGAACACATGCAGTCTGACCCCAGAGCCCCCATATGCAACCACTCCATTATATAGGCATGGCTTCATTACTCAGAGCCAGATGGCCACTGTGAAGACTTACCCTGTTACCCTGAACAAATTTGCCGCCCAATAGCAGCCAACATTTGAAGCTCATAAAGTCTGAGGCCTGAGCAAAAATAGCCCTGCTTTCCCCCTTCCCTATCTTAGATCCAGATGTGAATCCTCCTGAAAGTATTTAGAAAAAGTCTTTAATATTCAAGGAAAAGAATCAATCATTGTGGGATGTTACTGAACTTGGGAGGTTCTGCCCAGGGGCTAGCTGCAGCCCCAAAGTAGAGCAACCTCTGTTCTAGGCTCTAGCCAGAGAAGGAAGGTAAGATTCTCCCTTGGGCATCTTCCCACAGAGAAAAAAATGCATCTTGGGCCCGAGCATCTCTGAAAGTGGAAGGGATTTCTGTGGTTACACCAAGAGCTGGCTTTTCTTTCTCAGTACTTATTTCCCCCTCTTTGTCACTCTTCTCTCAAGAAAGGGGGGAAGTGGGTAAGGAAGGAAGACGATCAATCATTTAGATACTCCATGTCCCTGCCTTCCAATGCCATCCTCTTCTGCCTTCCCTTACCCCTGCCTTGGAAAGTCATCCTAGATCTAACACTGGTGTTTAATGTATTCACATTAAAAAAAGGCACCAGACACTTCTGGTTTAAGCAACTTGATAGAGAGAAATTGGAGTAGCTGCTCCCATTATAAACTCAAAGAACTGCTGGATAAAGTGTGGGGGGAAATTCACAGCTGGGTCTGAAATTAAGAAAGGAAAATCACCAGGGGCAAAAAGACAAAGAGGGATCTTAATGGCAGACCAATAAGCTCTGGAGCCCTCCAAGGTGAATGTGGTGGAGCCAGAAGAGATATAGGCTAGCTGACAATAGAATATTTACATAGCACTTGAGCAGCAAAGCTGTGAATTTCTAATTCTATACACTGCTCAACTATCACTTGAGAGTCAGTATGAAATGCAGACATTTTCCAAGAAAGACTGAGTCAATTCACCATTCATATGAAACGTGCTGCCCTTAGAGCTGGACTGGGCTTGGGGAAGCTGGCAAGATTTAAAAAGAAAAAAAAAAAAAAACTCTTACACTTTGACAATCTTTGCTGAGAATTTTACTGGTCTAAGCACTGATGTATAAATGGGTACTGGACAGACTGACCCTGGCTTTCCCACAATATCCTCTAGTATCTTCTTTTTTAATTTATTATTTTTCTGGTCAGAGCTTTATTGAGCTGTAATTCACATACTGATAATTCGCCCATTTAAAGTGTACAATTCAATTTTTTCTAGTATATTCACATAGTTGTGCAACCATAGTCACAATCTAATTTTATTTTATTTTATATTTTACCACAATCTAATTTTAGAACATTCTCATCACCTCAAAAAGAAACCCTGTACCCATTAAGCAGTCACTTCTCATTCCCCCTGCCCCCCAGCTCCTGGAAACCACTAATCTATTTTCTGTATCTATAGCTTTACCTATTCTGGACTTTTTCTACAAGTGGGACCACATATTAGATGTGCCCATTTGTGTCTGGTTTCTTTCATTTAGCATAATGTTTTCAAGGTCCATCCATGTTGTAGCATGTGTCAGTACTCATTTCTTTTTCTAGCTGAATAATATTCCATTGTATGGACATACAACATTTTGTTTATACGTTCATCAGTTGATGGACAATTTGGTTGTTTCCACCTTTTGGCTATTATGAATACTGCTGCTATGAACAGTCTTGTACAAGTTTTTTGTGAACATACATTTTCATTTCTGTTGGGTACATACATAGTATTAAAATTGCTGGAGCATGTGATAATTCTATGTTTAACCATCTGAGGAATGCCAAACTGTCTTCCAAAGTGGTTGCACCATTTTTACATCCCCGTCAGCAGGATATGAAAGATCAAAGTTCTCCACATCCTCACCAACACTTGTTATTACCTATTTTGATTATAGCCATTCTAGTGGGTATCTCACTGTGGTTTTGAATTGCATCTCCCTGATGGCTAATGATATTGAGCTTCCCTCCAATATATTTTTATTACAAACTCAACTATCTTGCAATATATTACCATAAGTACTGTTAGAAGCTTCACTTTTTAAGGGTATTCTGGGAGAAGCTACTTCTTCCCTTGCTCTCCAGTCCACCCTAACAATGCTATTGCCCCAAACCTTTTCAGGATTTTGAGGGGTGATTAGAAAGGCAAATTCTCATGGTCCTTCCCAGATCCATTAACTACTTTCTTTCGACTGCTGCCTTCTGTAACAAAGATTGCCTCAGAACAAAGGTGAGTATGGGCTTGTATTTTGGGGTTTGCTGGAGGCCCAGAAGCCCTGGCTCAAAAGAAAATTCCCAGAGAAATGTGGCCTCTTTCCTGTGGATTCTTCCTCCTTCAACCCCAAACTAAAATAACCCAAAGAAATAATTCAGTTGTGGTCATTCACTGGGCTAAGACCCCCTTATTCTGACACCACTCAGATTTTCTCCATAACCCAGCTCACCGAAAGTTACCATCCTCTACCCTGAGAGAAAGGGAGAGAGGAAGAGGGAGAGGGAAAGGGACAGAGAGAAAGAGAGAATAAAATAAAATGAAGGGCTTCCTTGGTGGCACAGTGGTTAAGAATCTGCCTGCCAATGCAGGGGACACGGGTTCGAGCCCTGGTCTGGGAAGATCCCACATGTCCCGGAGCAACTAAGCCTGTGTGGTACAGCTACGGAGCCTGCACTCTAGAGCCTGCGAGCCACAACTACTGAAGCCCGCGTGCCTAGAGCCTGTGCTCTGCAACAAGAGAAGCCACTGCAATGAGAAGCCCGCACACCACAACGAAGAGTAGCCCCCGCTCACCGCAACCAGAGAAAGCCCATGCACCGCAACGAAGATCCAATGCAGCCAAAAATAAATAAACAAATTTATTTTTTAAAAGGTAAAGAAAAACAAAACAAAATGAAAATCTGCATTGCAATTCCAGCTGTGCCAGTCAAGGACAACCTGTGTGACCTTGGGCAAGTCACTTGATCATTCTGGGCCTCAGTAACCTCATCTTTATGGTTGTTCAGTTCTCATTAGGGAACCAGACAAGAGGATAACTCCTTTCCAGTTTGGACATGCTCCGGAAGTAGGAAGGTGTCTAAGTGGCCTAGCGAGACAACTGCTGGGGTGGAAGCCCAGTCTGAGCCATTGCTAGAGGGCAGCATTGTATCAGCAATTATTCTAATGACACTGGCTGAGGTGTGGTCGCCTTAGAATTCTTTAATCCAAAAATGTAATCTTTTCCTTTCCCAGAAATGGCATTCTTACAAAAGGAAGCTATTTTATGGAAATCCACATAGAAATCAGAGAGAGAAGAGTATGTCTGACTTTCTGCAAGTTTCATTGTCCATTAACAAAATAAGATTGAAAAGAAAGATTGTGCATTTTAATTTTTAGTTAAACCTGTTTACTTTTGGTCTCATTTGGATACAGTTGCACAAATATCTTTTCCTCTTTGAAGATTCCACCAGCACCACGAAGGAAGTGTTCAAATTTATTTGGAACTTCTTCCAAAGGTTTGGTTCACGGATTCAGTGACAGAATTTCTTACTAGGGCATTTATTATTTTCAGTCTCTTCCTTCCTTGGCTGATATTTATCACAACCCCAAAATGGAATACTTAGGAACTGGATTTGTTATAAAGAATCATCCATAAGTTTGCCACTAAATCTTTTGATTCCTTGCTATATTTCACAGTGGCTAAGTTTCTGAATGTCTAGGTGACATCCCAAGCCACCTGTCTGGGGCAAAAAATGTATATGGCTGCAATAACTGTTCAAACCATCTATTTCTATCTGTGTCTCCTTCAGCTATTGCAGGTTCTTCTTTGGTTCTCTATGAGGTCATGCGCCTCTCCCAACCTCATTGCACACACATTTTGTCTAAGATCATTAGGGATTGTCTCCTTGTGATGTGCTGATATAGTTCTCTCATAGTTCATTAAGGGAAAGAATAAAATGGATGCATTGCAGCTCTTATGGCAGTGGTGGTAGATACATTTCCACTTACATGTTTACTCCAATTATTTGGTAGTAGCTGCTTAGAGCATTGTTGAGAAGGATTCTTGTCATATTTGGAATCCATAAGAAAGAGAGCAAATGAACAATTCATTAGTAATGTCTGCTAAGAACAGGGGTGTGGGTATACAAATCGAGAAAATTGCCATCCTTAAGATAATTCATGCAAATGGCTTTACTTTATTATTAATAATGATAATAATAAGGAAAATAATATTTTTAATAGCAAAGTAGGGTATTATTGAAAGGGAACTGGGATATCTCAAAAAACATCCAGGCTATGGCTTGTCCTGGTTGGGAGGGTGTAGCTGATCCTCAAGAACTCTTAGAATCAGAGACCTGAATGCCACCAGTATTCTTGGTTTTTATCTTTGCTTTTCATGTTTGCATCTCTCTGTATATTGACTTACTCCTTTCTTCTCTGTAGGCTGGCTTTCTCCCCATAGTGGGTGTTCTGGGCCTCTAGAGCTACTCTGTCCAATATGGCAGCTACCCATCACATTTGGCTATTGAGAACTCAAAATGTGGCTAGTCTAAATTGAGATGTGCTGGCTGTTAAGTGTGAAACACACACTGGATTTTGAAGACTGAGTACTAGAAAAAAAAAGAATGTAAGATATCCTCTTAGTTTGAAAAACATTTATTTCATGTTTAAATGATAACATACTGGATGTATTGTGTTAAATAAAATATATTATTAAAATTAATCCCACCTGTTTCCTTTCTTAATGTGGCAATTAGAGCATTTAACATTACATGCTTGGCTCGCACTATATTTTTATTGGACAGCTCTGCTTTATAGCACTACAACTTATATAGCTACTCGGGGAGTGATTGAATTCTCTTCAAAAGAAGCACAAAAAATGAGATAAAGGGACCTTATTGGTGAAGCTGGACCAGAGAATCACCCCTAGAACATTCCTATGTGGCCTGTGGAGGAGAGTCACGTGAGAACAAAGCAGATGGGACACAAAGTTGGGGTAGCCTGAGAAACAATTCCCAGTAGCATGGAGGGAGCTACTGGATCAATAAAGCAGTAGATATCCTCCAATCTGGGATCTTCTTAAATGCCTTTTTAATAAAAACCCTCTAGTTCCCACAGCCAATTTTGTAGCAAGTTCTATTGATTCTATCTTCATCCACTTTTCTCTATCCTTAATGTATCATTCTCATAGTTCAGTCACTGTCATCTCAGCTGGGGCAAGGCTGCCACTGGCAAATGACCTGTAAATAAGCATCATATACAACCAAAAGACTGTTTCTTCCCTCAAGATAGGCATTTGGGAAGATGATGAACACTTATTTCCAAGCAAAACTATTTCAGTTACATCCAGCTTCTGCTCAACATACATGTGACCAGGCCTAAGTCACTGAGCTTCTCTGGGACTCAATGTGCACATCTCTGAATTTGGTTCAGTATGAAACCTACTTACCATGATCATTGGTGACACTCAGGGAAAAAACCATTGTGAGGGTCCTTTAGTATGCAAAGTATAATTTTAGAGATTGGACTAAACTGCAAAAAACAGTGGGGCAGCACCTCCTTTAGAACTGCCTTAGTTGCAGGGACACATCCAGCAACAACTCTTCTTTCTGTGAAGGTAGATTTGATTCTGAAAATAGTCAGAAATCACCGAGGGTCAAGTCTAGTGAGTGAGATGTGTGCTTAAGCTGGGTAATACTAAGTTTGTTTTGAAAAGAGACGTTGATGTAAAGCAATGATACTAGTTTATTATATCCCTAAGAGAGGTTCCGGAAGTGTTTATTGCAGTAGCATCCAATGTTAGGCTAAGTGGGTAGTCTCCAGCACTGACTGATCCCATGTACCATGTTCATTGGCATGTGGAGGCACTCAAGTGTTGCTTTTGGATGTACATTAAAAACAGTCTGGGGCTTCCCTGGTGGCACAGTGGTTGAGAGTCCTCCTGCTGATGCAGGGGACACAGGTTCGTGCCCCGGTCTGGGAGGATCCCACATGCCGTGGAGTGGCTGGGCCCGTGAGCCATGGCCACTGAGCCTGCGTGTCCAGAGCCTGTGCTCTGCAACGGGAGAGGCCACCACAGTGAGAGGCCCATGCACTGCAAAACAAAAAACAAAAAACAAAAAAAACCCAAAACAAAAAAAACCTGCCTGACTACTGGGTGTTCCAAACTCTAAAATAACATTTTATATTTTAAAGAACCCTTTCTCACAAAAGTTGCTTCTCTTGAATGTAGCCAACAACCCTGTAGATGGGGTAGATCCTATTCCCAGTTTAGAGGTGGGGAAACTGAGACCCAGAGATACTAAATGACCTAGTTTTGATGACAAAACTGACCAGGAGCAGAGTCTGGCTGTGATGAGACCATTTGGCTCTGAGCCTTATCTTCTTTTCTGTCTTCTTGGCATCTCCATTTCTATACATGTACATTGTAATAATGGTAATAATAATAATGATAAAACTGAGGCACAGAGAAGTGAAGTGATTTGTCCAAAGTCACAGCTGGTAGTATTAAAGCTTAGATTTGGATGCAGAAACTATTATTTCAGTCTGCTTGCTGATCTGTTTTTTTCCCTAAGCAGCTCATCCCATTTCTTTCTAACCCCTGTGTGTCTACTAGCCCTTGCCAACATACCAAAATCCTCTATATACATCTCTTGCTCCACATAGCTCTCTCGGATGACCTTAGATAACAAATCCAGTAGCGTGCACGTACAGGTAGTGTCATTTTAGAGATGGGGCATCAGACATGCATAGGGGAACTATAACCACTGCAACAAATGAACCTGAAAATTTCAGTAGCTTAACACAATAGAAGTTTATTTCTTACTCACGTAACAGCCCAGGGTGGGTATTCTTGGTTAGTGGGTAGCTTTCCTCCATGAGATGTTTCAAGAACATTGGATCCTTCCATGTTGTGCCTTGGCTGTACTCTAGGGCCTCAGATTCCATTCCCTCGGTGAAAACTAGTCACATGGCCTCATCTAGATGCAAGAGGGGCAGGAAAATATGGCTAGGTGGCTACTTCCCTGTAACAATTGTATTCTAAGGAAGGGGGAATACAAATTTTGGTGGGCCACTATCCTTCCCTTTCACGCATGCTCAGAAATGTTGCAAAGTCATACAGCTAGTAAATGGTAGAAAAGGGATTTGAAGCCAGGTCTATCTAAATCCAATCTGACCTCTAAATCACTATACCTTCTGTCTTTTTATGAGAAAGCTATTTTCTTCTTTAAAAAATTAAAAACTCAGCTCATCCAACTTATGACCTTCAATCAGGCATTGTAAGGTAGAAGTACCAGAAAGCTGGTGGTAATGCCCATGTTTCAGAGTTCACTTTTGTATATATGGTTCATATTCACAAATTCTAAAATGATGAATTTTGATTCCCATCCTCTCCTTCTGAATGATCCTGTCCCGATATCTCCGTATTACAGTCAATTACTCTGAATCCATTAATTTTCTTACTTTTTAGGAAAATAATTTACTCTTTGTTTTCACATATATTCCAACAAGTTGGGGGGAAAAGCGCACAAATTACAGTTTATTTTCTTCAAGCAGCTAGGTATTTTAAAAGCAAGCAACTCAATGCTAACTCATTAATTGCAAAATAATTAACTGTTTTAAACTCTAAAACCAATTATTTGACCTGTCACCAACTTCTTCTCTCCTCAGAAGTACTTTGAGACTCTAGATCCACCTGTAGATGGACTCAGAAGAAGTATTTGTATTTCTATGTATCCATGTTCTCTGATGTAATTCTCCTTCCTTACTTTACTTATCAGTTCAAGACTTCTTTCCCAGAATCTCTGATTTAGAAAATCCCCTGGCTGCCTGAAAATAATTGAGATATGTGATCTTTGCTAAAAACCTTTGAATCTACTGGTGATAGTTGAAGAAAACGTGTAGGCTTTACCTAGGGATGGGACTCAAGTGTTAGCAAGGCCAAGATTTCAGTTCCCCTCCTGGCCTTCTTTTAAGCTTTTATTTTCCTTCTGGAGAGACTGTTCACTGATTAGTGATACTTGGGAAGGGCCTAAAGATCAACCTTATATAGCAAAAGGTCCCATTCTGAGTTTAAACTATGACCATGACTAGGTTTCAGATGTATCCTTGCACATAAGTTTACTTGCATGAGGGACCGGGAAATTTCCTGGGAGAATTCATCCCACCTGGAGATAAAGCTAGGCTTGCAAGCTTGGTTCAATTGTCTATCCTTAGTGTGGGAGAGGAGAGCTGATATGGAGAACACTGTGGCATCTGTCATTCGGCTGTGTCCCTAACTCAACATCCCTTTAACAGAGTGTAAATAAAATGGGAGGATCATCCCCTTCACTTCACCACAGAATTCCATGCAGCTTTGGTGATTTGAGGACTCCAAGTGGCAGTCCTAATGGAAGCAGAACAGTGCCTGGCAGAGGCAACTATGGCAGCAGATACGGTGGTACCCATCAAAAGCGTGTTATGGAAGCAACAGAGTTGAATCTCGGACTGGCAAAGTGAGTTGTCAGTGTCACAAAGGAATAACCCCCGTTTTGCTGACTGTGGTCCCTAATCCCTGCAAAGTTTTTCCTTGAGCTTTCTGGAGGAGAGGTCACAGGCATGCACAAAGAATTACAGTCAGAAAGCTTTTGGTGCCTGCCATTTTTTCCCCCTTTAGCATTGCAGTAAGCTTTTGCATACATTGCCCCAACCCCAGGTTCTGAAATGAGCACACAATTAGGAACCCTGATAGAAGCAGAGGTCATTCACTGGCATTTGAATTAGCATTAGGGTCTCTAGATCCCCATTAAAATGGCCACATTCTCATGATATAAAGAGCATGAACATTTGAACCACATGGGAGAGCCAAATTCTTCGAGCTAGAAAGACAGAAGTGAGATGAAAATTGGCCCAGGTAGAAATGGGTCTGTAAGGACTTGGAGCTGCAGTTCTCGAGTGGAGCCAAATGGGGATGGCTTAATCCAAAAACAAACAAACAAACAAACAAAAAACTGCTTCATGTTATTAACTTTCAGGAATTTTGTTGTATAACATTTGACTTACTGATCTATTAAACCTTCAAGACACTATAGAACATCCAGTACTGTCTTCACTTCTGACACCAGTAGAAGGAGGTATCAGGTGCATCCCTGAATGCAGTTGTCCTCTGATGAGGCCCAGAAGGCATTTCCCACTCTTTTTTTTTTTTGCTGTAGCTATTGTTCTCACTTGGCCTTGCTACTGAGGATTCTACCCCTAGTCTGGATACCCTACCTCTAAATTTCTTTCTTTACTCAAACAGTGTCATAGAAAAAGTTTGAGGTTGATAGGACAATGATCGCCATTTTTACTGGGGCACAGGTAACTCAAGACAGAGAAGTATGGAAAACTTGAGGAAATGCACATTCAAAAACAGTATCAGCCATTCATCCATCCATGCATTCATTGAACATTTATTTAGTGACTAGTGTGTATGAGGCTCTGTCCAAATTGTTTATTGATTATATATATATATATATATATATATATATATATATATATATATATATATATATATATATATATAAAAAACTAAATGAGCACCTAAGCATAAATGTGTGACAGTGTCTCTCTTCAGATGCTCCAAAGACAGACAAAAGTGGATTTGGGTATTTTCCTTTTGGTATATATTCCTCTTCCTCCACCTAACCCCTCCACCTTCCATGCAGAATTATTATAGATGATCCAGGAGAGACCCAATTCTGGTAGGCATATAAACGGCTCCCCAGAGCTGTCTATATCCTCCTCCCTGGTAACTGAATAAGTTAGGTTAGATGGCAAAGGAGAATTAAGATTGCAGATGGAATTAAGTTCGCTAATTAGCTGACCTTGCAAGGAGGAGATTATTATGGATCATCCAGGTGTGACAATGTAACCACAAAGGTACTTAGAAGAGGAGGAGGGAGGCAGAAGAGAGAGAACCAGAGTGAAGTAGCATGAGAAGGACTTGGCCTGATGTTGCTGGCCTCGAAGATGGAGGACAGGGGCCAAGAGCCCAAGAATACAGGCAACCTTGAGAAGCTGGACTGGCAAGGAAGCAGATTACCCCTAGAGCCTCCAGAAGGAATGCAGCTCTGCCTGACCCTTGATTTTAGCCCAGCGAAACCCATGTTGGACTTTTGACTTCCAGAACTGCAAGATAATAAATCTGTGTTATTTTAAATCACTAAGTTGGTGGTAATTTGTTACAGCAGCAATAGGAAAACTAATACATTAAGGAATTGTCTAAATCAGTAGTCCTCAAGCTTGATTGTGTAATACAATCACTTGTAGACCTTTTTTTTGTGTGTGTGTTACGCAGGCCTCTCACTGTTGTGGCCTCTCCCGTTGCGAAGCACAGGCTCCAGACGCTCAGGCTCAGCGGCCATGGCTCATGAGCCCAGCCGCTCCACGGCATGTGGGATCTTCCCGGACCGGGGCATGAACCTGTGTCCCCTGCCTCGGCAGGTGGACTCTCGACCACTGCACCACCAAGGAAGCCTACTCATAGAGCTTTAAAAATCCTAATGCTCAGGTCACACCCCAGATCAATCAGAAACCCTGGGGGTGAGATTCAAGCATCAATATTTTTTAAAGCTCTGCAGATGATTTCAATGTAGAGCAAGACTGAGAACCACTGATGTAAATAAATTTTGTGTATTGCTATGTTTTAACTCTGAAAAATCTTACTTGGCTGAGAACAATCTCTTTTTACCTATTTCTACCAGTTTGTCTTTCAGCAGGACAAGGAAAAGTCAAAAGAGACTGAATCTCAAGGATCCCTGGGCCATGAGGCCAGATGAGGAGAGCTTAACACAATCTCCCAAGCAGCTGGAATGAAAGGTAAACCATAGGCAGAACCTTGCCTCTAGCCTCTGTTTTGGCAGATCCATTCTCCTCCGAACGCCTGGATGTGTATTTATTCACAAAATGCCATTTTTTAACCTTTAGTAAGGCACCTAAAAGTCACTGGAAGATGGAAACATGTTGTCAAGCGAGTCTTAAAAGGTGATATATCAAGACTTTCATGTAAGAGAGTAAAGTCAATTGCACACCTGACCAAATAGACCTGTTATTTCCCAGACAGCAGTGTGGGCCATGTCTGTGTTACTGGCACCAGCAAGCTGGAGTTTGGAGTTCTCAGACTAGATAATGGAAAGCTTAGAGTTGCTTTCTGAAAAACGAGGACTAAAGAATAGGATGTATATGAAATTAACTATGTCTTTAGCAGAAATGAATTATATATACCCTAAACCTAATTCCTCTTAAAGACTCACGCAGAATTTCCTGTGGCAGATTGGCCATGACATATAGGTAATGTGAGTCCAGAGAGCCACATTAAGTCTTTCTGGTCACTAGAGAACACACTATTTCATTGCCAATCTTATGATGAAGACATTGTAACTTTCCAATTGACTGTTTTCTGATCTGGCAAGGGGCTGTTGGATTTCTACTCGTTTACGGAGAGGGAAGGATGGAGAATGCAGAAAGCCTGCTTTTGTACCGGAAGGTGGGACATGTATATATGGCTGCCATGATCCCATGTTCCTTGGATTAAGGTTTGGTCCAAGGCAAATCAAATGTTTTCTGTAGAGTTGACTCCAAAGGCCTGAGCAGGGAAGAAAGGGGCCAAGACCAGTGGTGTGCTGGAGGTGACTTGCACCAGTTCATGAGCAGTGATTATGTACATCTCTGCATCCAAAATCATCATGATGGTAGGCCATGATGGGAAATTGGCAAATGCTACAGATAATTGGCAAATGCTACAAAGAATTCTCCCACCCCAAATTCCCTCCTTCAGAAAGCTGGTTAAACACTTACCAACACACTTTGACTTACAATACAGTGAAACAGGCTGGGCCTGAGAGATGTGGTTAAAGAATAAGTAACGTTTTGTTTGAAGAAGGTAAGACTTGGGTGAACAAAACTGCTGTCTATGGGAAGAGGACTCAGATACCTTCTTTATTTCCCTAAAGAGTAAATCAGAATCATTGTGCACGTGTGTGTGTGTGTGTAGGTTCCATGAAAACTAGATTCAACTCAATATAAAAACATAATTTATGAATGTTCAGTACCATTCAAAGGGAGAAAAATTTGTCTCAGGAGATACTAAGCTTCCCCATCACTGGAAATGAGAAAAGAGGCTTAAAATCCAGTGGCAGATGTATTATAGAGGAATTTCAAGTATTAAATAGTAAATTGGACAAGACTATGTGATCTCTAATGTCTCTTCCAACTCGAGATATTTTTGATTTTATGGAAGAGTGATTGATAGATTTTGAAGAATTTAGAGAGGTCTTGCATTGCTAAGAGTTAAAAACCGGTATGAAGGGAAATAGTTTGTAAGAGCTCGAAGAATACTTCTCACCCCATTCATACCATCTCCCTCCTAATTGGCTGAATTCATTCTTCCTCAAGGCAGTAACTTATAGGAACACAAACAGAGCATGAGGGATTTCAAGGCCCCTTTTCTCTACTACAGATTGACATTGTTAAAGAGGGTCTTTTCTCTGACCAGCTGCCTAATTGTACCTTAGAAGAAAGCCTGAAAGATATATACATATATAGATATATATGTATTTTTTTTTGCCAAGTTCCTCTGAAGGCTCAAATGCTACACAAAAGGGTGTCCCCAAAGTGAATTAAAATAAGCATTCTACTCAAGCCAGGAAAAAACATCTTCACATTAAATCAAGCAGGCATTGGAAACAACTATACTACAGTGAGAAGTGTAGTTACATGTTTACATTGCTTGAAACTATGTTCTACAAAACCATGTCAAACATAGCAGCTATGAAAAAATAAACATGAAGAAAACAGAGAGGAACTTTAGCATACTGAATGTCTTTTTTTTAGCAGCTCCTCATGATTCTCTTTAGCCTGCAGTCTATTTTCATTAAGCCAATCATGATCTTTAAGCCCTGAGGCACATGAGCCAGTACTGGTTTTCATGGTTTACATATTTATCGACCTGCATGAGATGTTCAAGGTATTCCCGGGTAGGAAGGCAGCTGACTTTTCAAGTACTTATTTTTTACCCCAATCCACTTGGCTGTTGATAGAATGAAGTGAAAGCTGTGCATGCGTGTGTGTGTGTGTGTGTAGCTGTTAATGTGATATATGTGTCTGTGACTGGTATATATGTATAATGGGTTTGGTGATACATGGGCCCTGTTTGGTACAAGAAATAGCTTAGGATTAAAACAGCTATAAGAGAGCGCTTTTGGATTGGTAGAGTAAGAACTTCCACAAATCTGCTTCTCCTTAAAAGTAACAAGAACACGAGAAAAATATTCAAAATCAACTTTTTCAGAACTCTGGAAATTAACCAAAATCTTCCAACAATCCGAGAACTGTTTATTCAAGAAAAATGGCTGAATCTCAGGAAGAACCATGAGCTTTATGGTATTTAAACTTGCTCTGTTCCCTTCCCCCTCTTCCCAGCTCAGTGGGAAAAAATCAATAGTTTCACAACTATGGTAGTTGTGAGAACCAGCAACCTGGCAGCCACTGGAGGAGGCAAATAGGTTTAAAAGTTCCCCATAAAGCCCTCGTTTTAGAGACTTGGAATTGTCATTATTTGAGCTGCCTGACAGCTTCCTGTAAATCCCCCCATACAGGGCTTATCTTTATTTGACCTGACTCAGGGCTCACTCAATGTGAACAGTTTTTTTTAAAAAAGTCAGTAGTGATAGAGAGTCCTGGAGGCAGGACAAATGATATGTTAGGTGGTGTGTTCATGGGAGTCTTCATTTACAAGGTGACATTTGTGCAGACACCCAAGTGAAATGATGGAGTGAACCATGTAGGTAATTGAGGGTGGAGGAAGATAATATTATGCTGGGGTAACAGTAAGTACAAAGACCCAGAAGTAGGAGCATGCTTGGTTTCTTTCAGGAGCAGAAGATATCTTGATTCCAATCTTTCTCCCTCTGTCTTTACTTATTCAGGGGTTCATTTGCTCCCATGACTTCAACTGCCATCACTACAGCACTCCTCACCAGGCCCCTGCTACACTATCCCCATGTTCCTAAAACACCAATTCCATTAGGTCATTCCTTTGCATAAGAACTTCTAGTTGATTCTTATTTACCTGCAATAAAAATCCAAATTCCTTCCAACTACCTCCAACTACCTCCACCAATCTGATTTTGTGTTATATTCATCTCTTGTGCTATTTCATAAACTTTGATTCCCATCACTCCTGTACTGATCTATTTCAGTTCAGCTAGTCACTCTCTCAGATGTGATTTTTTCCCTGATTTTTAAAAATTGTGGTGAAATATACATAACATAAAATTTTACCATTCTAACAATTTAAAGTAGTACTGATAGTGAAGAACTTACTTTTGCCATTTTGTTGTTGTCTGTCTTATGCCTTTTTTTTTTTTGGTCCTCATTTCTTTCATTACTGCCTTCTTTTGTGTTTTATTATTTCTTTGTAATGGTACATTTGATTCCCTTCTCATTTTCTTTTGTTTATATTCAACAGATATATTCTTTCTTTTTCAGTGTAACAGCCTTATATGACATATAGTTTATCTGCTCATTTATTTTTCCATTCAATAAACATATATTAAAATACTTCATCATACTGGGTTATAATCTAAGTATTACTGTTAAATTAATTTTTATTGGGGTATAATTGCTTTACAATGTTGTGTTAGTATCTACTGTACAGCAAAATGAATCAGCTATACATATACATATATCCCCTCTCTTTTGGATTTCCTTCCCATTTAGGTCACTACAGTGCATTAAATAGAGTTCTCTGTGCTATACAGTATGTTTTCATTAATTATTTATTTTATACATAGTATCAATAGTGTACATATGTCAATCCCAATCTCCCAATCCCTCCCACCTCCCTTGGTGTCCATACTTTTGTTCTCTACATCTGTGTCTCTATTTCTGTTTTGCAAATAAGATCATCTATGCCATTTTTCTAGATTCCACGTATATGCATTAACATACAATATTTGTTTTTCTCTTTCTGACTTACTTCACTCTGTATGACACTCTCTAGGTCCATCCACATCTCTACAAATGACCCAATTTTGTTCCTTTTTATGGCTGAGTAACATTCCATTGCATATATGTACCACATCTTCTTTATCCATTCCTCTGTTGATGGACATTTAGGTTGCTTCCATGTCCTGGCTATTGTAAATAGTGCTGCAATGAACATTGGGGTGCACGTGCCTTTTTGAATTATGGCTTTCTCTGGGTATATGCCCAGTAGTGGGATTGCTGGGTCATATGGTAGTTCTATTTTTAACTTTTTAAGGAACCTCCATACTGTTCTCCATAGTGGTTGTATCAATTTACATTCCCACCAACAGTGCATGAGGGTCCCCTTTCAATAGATATATTCTTTGTGGTTACCATAGGGATTACATATAATGCCCTAAAGTTATAGTAATCTATTTTAAGTTGTTACCAACTTAACTTCAATCACATACAAAAACTGTACTCCATTACAGCTCTGCCCCTCTCTACTTTATATTATTGGTGTCAAAAATTACTTCTTTATATATACCAATTAACATAGATTTATTATTTTAAATACATTTATCCTTTAAATCTTACAGAAAATAAAAAGTGGAGTTACAAACCAAAATTACAAAAATACTGGTTTTTATATTTGTCCATGTGTTTACCTTTGTCAAAGATCTTCATATTTTCATATGATTTCAAATGATCGTTTGGTATTCTTTCATTTCAATTTGAAGGACTCCATTTAGAATTTCTTGCAGGACACGTCTAGTGGCAATGAATTCCCTCAGCTTTTCTTTATCTGGGAATGTCTTAATTTCTTCTTCATTTTTGAAGAAGAGTTTTGCTGGGTATAGAATGCTCAGGTGACAATTTTTTCCTTTCAACACTTTAAATATGTCATGCTGCTGCCTTCTGCCTCCACGGTTTCTGCTCAAAAGTCTACTGATAATCTTTTTGAGGATCTCTTGTATGGAATGAGTCACTTTGTCTCTTGCTGCTTTCAAGATTTGATTATAGGTATTCTAGGTCTCTTTGGGTTTAGTCTACTTGGAGTTCTTTGACTTTCTTGTATTTGTATATTCATGTATTTGCTCAAATTTAGGAAGGTCTTGGCCATTATTCTTTTCAAATAATCTCATGCCCCTTTCTTTCTGTCTTCTCCTCCTTGGACTCCAAAAATGAATATAGTGGTCCCCTTGATCATGTCCTGTAAGACTTTTAGGCTCTAATCATTTTCCCTCATTCTTTTTTTCTTTTTTTCTTTCAGACTTGATAACTTTAAATATTCAGTCTTCAAGTCCACTGATCTTTTCTTCTTCCTGTTTGAGACTGGTGTTGAATTCCTCTAGTGATTTTTTTCAACTCAGTTATTGTGTTTTTCAGTTCCAGATTTCTGTTTGGTTCCTTTTAACAATTTCTATCTCTTTGTTGTCATTCTAATTTTGTTAATATATTGTTTTGCTGACTTCCTTTGTTTCTTAGTATTTTCCTTTAACTCTTTGGGCATATTTAAGACAGTTGTTTTAAAGTCTTTATTTGGCACATCCAATGCCTGTCCTTCTTTGGGGATGGTTTCTGCCATTTTATTTTCTTCCTTTGATTGGGGCATGTTTTCTTGTTTCTTTACATGACTTGTGGTTTTTCTGTTGAAAATTAAGCATTTGAAAAAAAAAACAGTCACTCCTCCCAGTCTTTGTGAATTGATTTTGCACTAAGGAAGACCTTCACTAATTAGTAGGGCATGTTGTAAATCTTCAAATTAACCCAGGGTTAACACTTAAGGTCTTTGGTCTTTTGTGAGCAAGCATATTGGCTGGCCCTGAGTGTGTGTTTTTAAAATTCACCATATACATGGCTGCTTTGAAATGTCTTAATTTTTCAAAGAGTCTCATCCCAACCTCTTCTCAGGGTCTTAGATGTTCTACTGTATTCTTCTACCCATATTCTCTTGCCTCAGGCATTGGGAGATCTGTAGGCCTCCTGCAGCTTTCATGAGCCCTGGCCACTGTGGGTTTCCACAGCTTTTCCTAGCCTGAGACCTGAGTCAGGTGAAACAGAGCTATCCCACAAGCATCCTTTAGATAAGTCAGAACGTTGCAAATAAGGTCTACTCCTAGACCTTATTCCAATTTTAACCTATTATCATTTCCTAGACTAGACAGACTAGAAGGTCTGTTCCTTCTAGTTTGAGGGAGGGAATTTGGAACTGGGCTATGACTTCCTTCAGACTGTGCCATCTGCACTGGGGATGGACTGGGGTGAGGGCAAATAAAAATGCCCTAAAATTTCCTACTGTTTTGAATGTGGTGGAGGATACAGAAGCAAGGACACTGTGGGTGGAGTGATAGCACATAAAGAAGGACAAAGGTGAACACAAGAAGTCATATTCAGGAGTGACATCCATAAGATGACAGACTAGGTACCTATGGTTCCACATTTCCCCACAGAAGCATTTGAAAAACAACTAGAGGGTGGCTAAAGTAATGTTACAGAAACCCTGAAAATAGTCAAAGGTCTACAGCAACCAAGTAAACACATTGGCAGTCTTTCCATTTAGCTGGAGGATGGAAAAGAGAAGATGGAAGATTGTGTGGGAGGTTTTTAATGGGTCAGTCCAAGAAGTCATACACATTTCATTGGCCAAAACTCAGTCATAGGGCCACACTTAAATGTAAGGGAGGCTGGGAAATATAGTCTAGCTTTAAAGAGTCTGTGAGTTTGTTACAATAATTTAATCATATGAAAATATTTATTAGAATAAAATGATTAAAATTTGTTAACACAAATTGGTTTTATAAAAAAAAAAATCTGTCCCTAGGCCAGATGAAGACCCTATAGGCTTTAAATAGAATGTCAAAAAGATAGTACTCACCCCCATACATAATTTAAACTAATAAAACATCCCTAAACTATAAAGTAAGTAGAACAAAGTTCAACAAAGCTTTGTTTTTTCCTCTGTGACGACTACTTTGAGTCATTTTTTTAAAATTCAATATTAATTTTTTTCCAAAAGCTTTTTATTCTAATTCTAATGTTGGGGGTCTCTGTGTTGGTGTGTATGTTTTGACTACTTATTGGGTAATCCAGCTCTGCTTTGGCCTTTTAGAAAACAAAATTAATGTAAAATTATTCTTTAGTTTCACTTTGAGGAGTTTGGGGCAACTATGTTAAAACAGGGGGCCATACCCCACTCCCTCCCTACCCTCATGTCTTGTTTACAGATGCAAAGAAAAAGTTCAAAGAGATTTACTTCTGAGAGAAAGTAAGAGGGATTTCTTGTTCCAGCTTAAAACTCACTGCGTAGACCTCCTCTAGAGGGTAATTCAAAGGAAGACCTGTTTTAGCAGGAAGAGCCACAAAAATAAGTAAGTAGGTGGAGCCTATTTTTGACTCATTCCATTAAGTGGTGATTGCTGTTCTGAAATCCAGACCTACGGCTCACACAAAATAAGAATGGGGTAGAAAGTCAAAATCAACCAAGAATTATAAGTAAAATTTAGCCATTAAAAAAAAGCTGCAAATAGATGAGAATGAGATCAGAATCAATATTTCAAGTTCTGTTATAAAACTGATGACATTTCTTAGTTTTTGTTTCCCTCTGTCTTTGGTACTCTCTGATTTATTTAATTGTGGTTAAAAAGTTCTTAACTATTTTATGTTTTATCATCGTTAAATCATATTCATCATTCTCTTATGTAAACAAGACTGTTGATGTAGCATTTCACTGCAGTTCTTTAATATTTGGTTATAAGAATTAAAACTAAGCATCACTATGTTATCTGAACAGTCATTCCAGCTCAGTTTCAGAGAGAGTGAGCAGGTAATGTCTCCAGCGTAGGACACAGCAGCCTCCCCAAAGTGATCACATTGTCTTAAGGTTATACAAGCCTAGACTACAGTGTTCACATAAGAAATAGAAAGTGAATATAAGGAGTGCATATCAGAGGTATCAACAACATCAACATGTGAAGCTAAATGAGGTCATGGGGATGAATTTTTTTTAATGAGACATGGGGGAGGAGAGGAGGCAGGTTTTTTAAGTTAAATGATCAACAGTAGGACCTAAGATTAGAGGACTTGAATACTGGTTGACTATAGCACAATAAGGTGAAGGTAAGAGTAAAAAATGACTTATTCCAAGATTTCAAGCTTGGGCTACTGGGGAGACGGTAGAAAAAGAGCATAGATTGGAGGAAATGATAATAGGTTAAAATTGGAATAAGCTTGATTTTGAGGTGACTGAGGACCACTGACATGGGTGATATAGTGTTGGTGGTTGGAGAAATAAGACTATTGTTCCAGGGAGATTCTTGCTAAAGCCAGAGTTGGAGGTCATGTGAGTGGGTGAACATGGAGAGGAGAAAAGCCTAGGGCTGAGGAGGGCCATGATAAGGTGATAGAAAGTTGGGAGAAGAGCTTCTTGAAGAAGACTATGTAGATTTTAAGAGTGGGCGGATTGAGGAAAAGAATATGGGTAGAGAAACACCATGGTGTAGACAAAAGCCTAACAAAGAAAGAAAGATACAAAAGCACAAAGAGTACAGTCTTTCTCTCCAAAGTATCATTGCCCTCCAACGATTCTTTTGTGGGTGGCTGGGTCTGAAGAATGGCAAGGGAAATTGAGATTCTGCTGGAAGACACATTACCACAAGTATCTCAGAAGAAGAGAAGATCCAAATGGTACAAGAAAAATGAAATGATTATGCCCCATGAAGGAAATGCTAAAGGACAAGTCTTTTTGTTGGCTTTTTTCTAATTGTTTGCTAGTAGAATGCAGCAATTAGAATGTAATATGACATATATATATATATATATATATATATATATATATATATGTCTTTGGTGAAGAGGAGCCAAGTTGGCCAGAACAGGGATCTAATTCCTAGATCTCTTTATTTTCCTCCCTGACTCACTTTATTTTTTTTAGTCCTCTCAAAAAATGTGTCAGCAGCTTTGCCGATGTCTAAAAGATTTATGGAAACTCAGGACTCAAATAGCACTAATTTTGGATCATGTACTTGCTCAATGTGAAGTGAAGAGTATGTCAATATTTCTGTTCTGTATTTCTATTTTAATGGGTTTATTACTTGGCTAAAAATCTAGACTTGAGGCTATAATATAGCATATTAGGTGTTGACTCCAAAGCAAATTTGTTTTACTGAGATTCAAAACAAGTTTGTTTGAAATTAAGATTCATTTCCCCTAGATAAAACACATTTTTGGTGTATTTTCCACCCACAAATAATTGTCATCAAAATAGAAAAATACACACTCAAGTTAAGCAAGCAATGCATCTTTAATTCAAAATATTTCTGGCATTGAGTCACATACGAAAATAACTCTCACTTCCAGCTGTTGAAGGCCTTCCTTCTAAAGAGAATCTCTGTTCACATCACTAGATAGCCGTTGAAGTAACCATTTTTTCAGTTGTAGTAGTGTTATTGTTTTCCCCTCAGCTATTTGATTGATTTTTTGCTCTACAGTTGTTTGCCCCTGCCATATACAGTTGAACATAACAAACATTATAAAACCTGCTTGCAACATGGAACAACGTCTGAATTAATTTTCCTGGTGGAGGCTGAGAAACCAGGAACCAATGTCTGTTTTAGGGTGTTGTGGCCACCAATTCATTTACACCTTGCTGACAAAGCCCAATAGCAACAACTACCCCAGATACCCAACTTCTGTGAGCACCATGTGAAATGCATCACATGCCTTGTCCTGTTGAATCCCCCCAACAGTCCTCTGAGATAACTACTATTATAGCCCCATTTTGCGGAAGATGCTGATTTAAATGATTTGCGTCAAAGTCACACAGCAAGTAAGTGGCAGAGCTGAGACAGGAACACAAGTTGGTCAAACTGCAAGGTCCATGCTGCTCTATTACCTCTCAAAGTGAGCTGGGCTATAGACAGCCCAAACAGTTTTGAAAAGGAGAAAATATGGTGGAAGCTGTGATGAAGACATCTTAAATATTTTCTCCAATTGTGATTGACGTTAAAAGAGTCAAACTGGTTTGAAAGCTTTTATTTAACCCCCTTTGCTACTCAATTAACAAGTATCTAGAGGTAAATGTCAGGTGAGTCATTTCAGGTCTTAATCAGAATCGTGTCAAGCATCATCTTTTCAGTGAAGTCTATCTTGCCCACTCTATTAATAACTGCAACGCTCTCCCACCCTGAATACTCCCTATTCCTTTTTCTTGATTTATTCTTCTCCTTAGCACTCACTGCTATCTAACATACTATAACATCAACCTGCTTATTTTGTTCATTGTCTCCCCAACCAGGATGCTAGCCCGCCAAGGGCAAGGATTGCTCACTATGGTATCCCCAAAGCCTAAAAGTGTGTCTCATACATAGTAGGCTCCTAGTAAATATTTGTTGAGTGAAAAAAAATATTTTTAATGCTCCTTGGCCTCTAGAAGGGAAGCTCTTTGAATAGCATTGTGTACAGGTTACTGATGTTTTGATACTTCTAAATTTCTTTATAGATTTCCTGGGTTAAGTAATGGAGCTGGAGTAGTTCAGGTAAGCCATCTTAGAAAGGTGAGTTTGGAAGCATGTTTTTTAAAAAGAATAGTGGAGAATAAAAGAAAGACCTCGAAATTGAAGAAATACTATTCTCCAGATGGGAATGATTAGGAAATCATTAAAGGGGAAAGTCCTTGTTCAACAGTTATCAGAAATTAGAATAGATAAAGAGCATAGTTAGTCGAGCCCCTGAAAGCCGGATAAAGACATTTAGAGTTAATGCGCTAGGGAGAGATAACTGTAGGAACACAATCCACAGATGTCAAGTTTTCTGCTATCTATGGGCTGTGTGATCTTTTCCAAATTGCTATATTTCTATGTGCTTCAGTTTTCTCATCTGTAAAATGGGAAGAAAAATAGTGCAGTTCCTGCCTCATAGGGTTGTTGTAAGAATTGAAATAACACAGACAAAGTGCTTGGCACAATGCCTGCTATATAATAAACACTCAGTGAATGTTACCTGTTATCATCATCATCATCATCGTCATCATCATCATTTTATATTATGAGTCTTCTCGTATGGTTTTTTATTATGAGTATTTTACATTTACAATTCAAAACTATTGTGGCTTTTAGGGGGCCACCAAACCAAGAGCTATGGTTGAAAATATTGAGAGGGGGGGAACTGGTATGAAAGTCCATCCACAGGGCAGCAAGCATGAATCGCTTTTTATTTTTTAGGTGGAGTTGCCCATCTAAATGCTGACACCAGCAAATACAGGATGTGGTGGATTCTGGAGAGCTTCCTAGATTCTGGACAGCCTGGGACAATGACCAGATTTGGGTAGGGGAGGACAGGCTATCTGACATTTTAAAGTTATGGCTCCGAGGGTCAGCTCTGCACATACATTGCTACTACCCTTCTATATAGACAAATGCCTGAGTGTAATTCCCCATACTTAACTGTTTTAGCAAGTGATCAATCAAGCAAGACAGAGGGGAGGAAATTGATTGAGTTGGTATATGAAGTCAAGGTCATGATTGACATTTTGAGTCTTGGACACAAGATATGAAGTTTCTTCGTGAACACATATGGCAGTTGGAACCCAGGACAAAGTCTGTTCACTAGGGTAGTGCAGGTACCCAAGGCAGTTGGTATTTGAAAATCAGCTAGGTCACCATGGAGTACAGTGCACATGCAGTAGGAGTGGAGGCCCCAGCCCCTGGACTAGGATTTGATCCTGGGGAGAAAGCTGAACAAAAACAAGAGTGGCTGGGAAGATCACTCTATGGAAGAGGAGAGTATATGGGAAATCTGTGATTATCCAATTTAGTGCCAGTTAGACCTTGAAGGTATGATTTGGACATGTGGAATTGTTTGTGGGGAGAAAGGAATTCAAGTCAAAGGGACTAAGGTAAGCAAAGGAATGGAGCTGAGAAAGCAAAGAGCCGCTGAAATGTAGGGGTAGTGAAGGTGGATACTATGGGACAAGGCTGGAAAGGTAAGTTGTGGCTATGTCATGAATGGTCTTAAACCCCAAGCTAAAGAGTTTTAGAATTAATTAAAAACAATGGGAAACTACTGAAAGTTTAGAGTGGAGAAGAATGTGCTTAGAGATATGCCTTAGAAAGATTAATTTGTTGGTAATAAGGAGGGTGAGTTTCAAGGATGTTAACCTGGAGACAGGGAAACTAGTTAAGAGACAATTGCTACTATCTAGACACATGGGAATTTGGGACTAAACAGGGGTGTGGCAGTGGGGGTAGAGATGAAAGGACAAAGTGAAAGGATTTAAATGATCAAATGGTGTCTGATTGGCACTAGAATACAAGCTCCAAGACAGCAGGAGCTTTTTGTCTGTCTTGTTTACTGCTGAATCCTAGGCACCTAGAATAGTCTCTGGCACATAATAGGTGCTCAATAAATAGTTTGTGAATGATGTCTAAACTTTGTGCAGCTTGTACTATGGTCTGAATGCTTGTGTCCCCTCAACTTTCATATGTTGAAATCCTAATGCCCAATGTGATATTATTAGGAATTGGGACCTTTAGGAGGTGCTTAGGTCATGAGGGTGGAGCCCTCATGAATGAGATTAGGGCCCTTATAAAAATACCCTACAAGAGCTCCATATCCCCTTTCACCATGTGAAGGTACAATGAGAAGACTGTGACCTAGAAGAGGGTCCTCACCCAACCATACTGGCACCCAGGTCTTGGACTTTCAGCCTCTAGAACTATGAGAAACAGATTTCTGTTTTTTATAAGCTACTCAGTCTCTGATATTTTGTTATAGCTGCCTGAATGGACTAAGACAACTTCTGTACACTGACCTGTGGTATGTATTTGCACACCTGCCTCCTGACACCAGCTAATCTTTCACACTAGCTCCCAGCCCTGCCCCCACCTCAGTGCTCCCAATTCCTGCTCCTTCAATTATACCCATGTCCCACCATTACATATCTTGTGTTTAGTTTTTTTCCACTCTTCTCTTTCACACATTTTGGTTATATAGTCTAGATAACAAGAACGTTTCTTTAGGACCCAGAAAAGACATTGCGAAAAGGCCACCAAAGAAAGATAGTTGTTGTGTCACCATGGATCAAGTTGAGGAGAGGACAAGAGCAGATTTGAAGGGTCTATGCTGTGAGAAGGAAATGGGCAAGATTTTCCTTATGTGATAACTTGGGCAACAGCTTACAATTTAGTATTAAACACTAATTTAATAAAAAATCTCTCTAATAGGTGGAATCAATTTTAAAATGAAAAATTTAAAAGAAGCCTACCTTTGCTTCTTTGGATACAATTTAAAATAAGTTAAATTATTTACATGACTTTTAAAAAATACCACCACGTTCTGGTTTCATGATAGTAGAATATAAAAACACTTTTAGACCTTAGTTTTGAAAAAGACCTGATTTTCCAGACAGCCAAATGCAACCAAAAACAGAGACCCGAGTTAGTTCAATTATGCTGTATTTTTGAGGCCACTGAAACTCAGAGCAATGAAAGTGAATTAGCAGAAACCAAGAGAGCCAAATAAAATACGTAACAGTTGGATATCAAGAAAAACTTTACGATCATGCTTGTGATTCAAGCTCGTAGTCAGGAGGAGCTACATGCAAAGTTGCAAGTACCTTTGGGACTTTTCAGAAGTAGCTAGTGTTTATCTTAAGATCATACTCATATAACATCTTTATATAAGACTTCTTAGTTTGAGAAGGCTTAAGAAATGCTGGGCTTTAATTTTCCCAAGTGCCTTTTTCATAGAAAGTTTGATACAAAACAAAAACCTGCAGTCTGGCTACTGGGGACAATTTATTGTACAGCTGGAGAGAAATACAGCTCATCTAATTCACACAAGACCCCTTTCAGGTATATGTCTTCTGCCAATTTGGTTGAGTAATTTTCGAACTGTTCAAGTGCCACTTTTGCTCCTATTCCCCAAACTCAAATACTCTTTTTTGGGTTTTAGAAGCTGAGGGTCTGACAGAGTTATGAGAAGTCATTAGACTTGGGCTTACTCAACACTAAGGGATGATTTGCAGTTAGCCTGCTGAGTTTTTGAGTGTCTAATGCAAAGACAAGCAAAGCCAGTAACTTTGGCCTCTTAAAATCCCCTTGGATGCATCGGTCTATCTGGGTTGATTGCCTACACTGATCAAATAGACTAGAGGACTGCCAGTTCCTTTTTTATGATCCCTCAATTGGAGGGGCCATTTCACAAAGTGAGATCTAGTTAGTAGGTTCCAATTAGTGGAGTCTCAAGGGAACATAGCAACCGGCTATTTTGTTGTGATCTTCAGGAATAATAGGGTGATGGAGAAGCTTGGGCCTGTGTCTTACAATGTCAGAAAGGTTTTCTCAAACATCTTGATGAAGCACAATAACCAATCCTGCCAGGATCTGGTGATTATGCCACCTTTTAGATGAGCCAGAGTGGATAGTTTTACTGAAAGATAGTGGGGATGATCTCAGGATCATCATGGGTCAAGCAAATGCTAATTTATTGTTATCACTCATTTCTTGGAAGGCAATAACCATAAAGGCTGTGACTAGCAAATTATTGCCAGGTGTCTGGATTTGCTTGGGACTGAGGGGTTTCCCAGGATATGGGACTTTCAATGCTAAAACCGGGACAGTCCTGGGCAATCTGGGGCACTCTAAAACTCATCACTCTAATCTTGAGCACTCACTAAGTGAATTAAAGTTTAATCTTGAGCATTCACTAAGTGAGGTAATATATAGCATAGTTTTTACAAACACACACTACGCATTAGACATGCCTGAGTTCAGATCTGGTTCTACCACTCATTACCTGTATGACTTACTGTCAATTAATCTCTCTGATGTATAAATTCCTCATGTGTAGAAAAAATATATATATTATTATAACTTACCCCAAAGAGTAGTTGTGATGATTAAATGAACTAAAAATACTATGTCGATCTCAATGCTTAGCACATAATAAGTGTCCCGTATTTGTTAGAAATTATTTGAATTTGCTATGATTAGGCTTGGAGGAGGGATGTTGCAGTTATGGAGGGCTGAGGTAGGGTCCAGACAAGGTCATGGTGTGTAGGGACCTGTCAAAGGCACCAAACAACATCCTTACCCCTTCAAGCACTACTGGATCTGCTGGATCATATGGCCCAAGTGACAGGGCAGTGTGCACAGCATCCTGGAGCTGTTGCAGAGCCTTCTCTTGTCCTCGGCCCCACTCAAAACTAGTAGCTTTTTGGGTCACCCAGTAATGGGCTGGTGTAACATATCCAAATGGGGAATATGGTGCCTCCAGAATCCAAAACGTCCCACAACATATTGTGACTCTTTCTTTGGTTGTAGGAGGATCTAGGGTCCAGATCAACTTATCCTTCACCTTGGAAGGGATATTTGATATACCTTCCACCACTGGACCCCTAGAAATTTCACTGAAGTAGAAGGTCGTGAATTTTTGTCAGATAAATTTCCCACCCTCTGATACGCAAGTGTCTTACCAATAAGGCTAGTTGCTACTTTTTGCTTACAAGGTACAATCAGCATAATGCCATCAATGTAACAGACCAATGTGATATCTCGTGAAAACTGATCAAGATCCCTATGTACTAAATTATAAAATAGAACTGAAGAGTTGATATACCCCTGAGGTAGGACAATGAAGGTGTACTGCTGGCCTTGCCAGCAGAAAACAAACTGCTTCTGGTGGTTCTTATTGACAGGGGTGGAGAAAAAGGTATTTTTCAGTCAGTCAATAGTGGCATACCAGGCACCAGGAGATGTGTTGGTTTTCTCAAGCAAAGAAACCATATCTGGTACAGCAGATGCAATTGGAGTCACCACCTGGTTAAGCCTACAATAATCCACTGTCATTCTCAAAGATCCATCTGTCATATGCATAAGCTAAATAGGAATGGGGAGGTGGTGGGAATCATCACCCCTGCATCTTTCAAGTCCTTGATGGTGGCACTAATCTCTGCAATTCCTCCAGGAATGTGATATTGATTTTGATTTACTATTTTTCTGAAACTGTCTATAGGCAGTTCTAGTGGCTTCTTCTTGGCCTTTCCCGCCATAATAGCCCTCACTCCACTGGTCAGGGAACCAATGTGGAGATTCTACCAGCTGCTCAGTATGTCTATTCCAATTATGCATTCTGAAGCTAGGGAAATAACCACAGGATGGGTTCAGAGACCCACTGGACTCACTGTGAGATGGACTGGAGCTAAAACTCTATTGACCACCTGACTTCCACTAGGCTGTACATTGACTGGTGAACCATAGTGATGTTTTGGGTCTCCTGGAATTAGTGTCAGTTCAGAACCAGTATCCAGTAATCCCTGAAAAGTCTGATTATTTCCTTTCCTCAATGTATAATTACCCTGGTAAAAGGCCAAAGGTACATTTTGGGAAGTCTGGGAAAAAGATTAACAGTCTATATATTCAGTAGTGCACTGGGGTTCTTCCTCAAGGGGTTCTGGGTTTTGTAACCCTAACCTTAACCCTATGTCCTAGCTCAAGGCAGTCAAGCAGGAGAGTTACCTCTTACTCAAGGGAGGGTAATCTTTTTGTTTTATTCAGATCTTGAACTGATTGGATGAGGCTTACCCACATTAGGGATAGCGATATGATTTACTCAGTCTCCTGATTCAAATATTAATCTCTTTCAGAAATACCCTCATAGACACACCCAGAATAATGTTTGACTAAATGTCTGGGCACCTACGGCTCAGTCAAGTTCGCACATAAAATTAACCATACAGCACTTTTAAACAAAAATTTTAAAAATCTGGTTCTCAAATGACACAGCTAAGAAAAGGGCATAAAACACTTTGGGAGAAAACATTCTTAACAGTCTTTTGTCATTTACAGACAGTTCTGGGTGTACTCTGATGCTTTTGCAAAAATGTTCCTATAAAATGGTTTCATCTTCAAGGCATTCATGGAAAAGACTCTGACAAGTACAGGTTTCTGGTAAGTGACTATACTGCTGAACTGAATGAATAAGCATTTTCAGAACTCTAATGGAAAACTGATGAATTCATAAAAGTGCTAAAAAAAGATCAAGATAAAAAAAATTAATTACATGGGACTGAGTGAACTGATGAGGATGATTATAATTTTTGTGACTTTCTGTTTGAATAAAAAAAAAAGAATCCCACAAGGACTCAGAAGCAAAAAAATATACAAATCAATTTTCACTGCAAAGTAAAGGAGCTGTTACAGTGGAGGATTACTGGACTGAATGTCAATATTATGACATAGTATGAGTGTGTTTCATGTTTGGTAATTGCAATCATTGTTGCTTTTGTTGTGGTCATCAACCACAACTGACACTGCTTGGTGTCAGTTTATTTATCTCTTGTAAAAATAAAATACAGTGTGTGTGAAAAAAAATAAAATGAAATGAAAAAAATCTTTATTCAGTATTATAAAGAACTCATAATTAACTACTAAGAAGCCATAAACAGTTCAATTGTTATTTTTTAAAAATTTATTTATTTATTTATTTATTTTATACAGCAGGTCCTTATTAGTCATCAATTTTATACACATCAGTGTATACATGTCAATCACAATCACCCAATTCATCACACACACACACACACCCCACCGCTTTCCCCTCTTGGTGTCCATACGTTTGTTCTCTACATCTGTGTCTCAATTTCTGCCCTGCAAACTGGTTCATCTGTACCATTTTTCTAGGTTCCACATATGTGTTAATATACGATATTTGTTTTTCTCTTTCTGACTTACTTCACTCTGTATGACAGTCTCTAGATCCATCCACCTCTCTACAAATGACCCAATTTCGTTCCTTTTTATGGCTGAGTAATATTCCATTGTATATATGTACCACATCTTCTTTACCCATTCATCTGTCAATGGGCATTTAGGTGGCTTTCATGACCTGGCTATTGTAAATAGTGCTGCAATGAACATTGGGGTGCATGTGTCTTTCTGAATCATGGTTTTCTCTGGGTATATGCCCAGTAGTGGGATTGCTGGATCATATGCTAATTCTATTTTTAGTTTTATAAGGAACTCCATACTGTTCTCCATAGTGGCTGTATCAATTTACATTCCCAGCAACAGTGCAAGAGGGTTCCCTTTTCTCCACACATTCTCCAGCATTTGTTGTTTGTAGATTTTCTGATGATGCCCATTCTAACTGGTGTGAGGTGATACCTCATTGTAGTTTTGATTTGCATTTCTCTAATAATTAGTGATGTGAGCAGCTTTCCATGTGCTTCTTGGCCATCTGTATGTCTTCTTTGGAGAAATGTCTATTTAGGTCTTCTGCTCATTTTTGGATTGGATTGTTTGTTTTTTCAATATTGAGCTGCATGAGCAGTTTATATATTTTGGAGATTAATCCTTTGTCCATTGATTCGTTGGCAAATATTTTCTCCCATTCTGAGGGTTGTCTTTTCGTCTTGTTTATGCCTTCTTTTGCTGTGCAAAAGCTTTGAAGTTTCGTTAGGTCCCATTTGTTTGTTTGTTTTTATTTCCATTACTCTAGGAGGTGGATCAAAAAAAGATCTTGCTGTGATTTATGTCAAAGAGTGTTCTTCCTATGTTTTTCTCTAAGAGTTTTATAGTGCCCAGTCTTATATTTAGGTTTCTAATCCATTTTGAGTTTATTTTTGTGTATGGGGTTAGGGAGTGTTCTAATTTCATTCTTTTACATGTAGCTGTCCAGTTTTCCCAGCACCACTTATTGAAGAGCCTGTCTTTTCTCCATTGTATATCCTTGTCTCCTTTGTCATAGATTAGTTGACCATAGGTGCATGGGTTTATCTCTGGACTTTCTATCTTGTTCCATTGATCTATATTTCTGGTTTTGTGCCAGTACCATATTGTCTTGATGACTGTAGCTTTGTAGTATAGTCTGAAGTCAGGGAGTCTGATTCCTCCAGCTCCGTTTTTCTCCCTCAAGACTGCTTTTGCTATTTGGGGTCTTTTGTGTCTCCACATAAATTTTAAGAATTTTTGTTCTAGTTCCATAAAAAATGCAATTGGTAATTTGATAGGGATTGCATTGAATCTGTAGATTGCTTTAGGTAGTAGAGTCATTTTCACAATATTGATTCTTCCAATCCAAGAACATGGTATATCTCTCCATCTGTTGGTATCATCTTTAATTTCTTTCATCAGTGTCTTATAGTTTTCTGCATAAAGGTCTTTTGTCTCCCGAGGTAGGTTTATTCCTAGGTCTTTTATTCTTTTTGTTGCAGTGGTAAATGGGAGTGTTTCCTTAATTTGTCTTTCAGATTTTTCATCATTAGTGTATAGGAATGCAAGAGATTTCTGTGCATTAATTTTGTTTCCTGCAACTTTACCAAATTCATTGATTAGCTCTAGTAGTTTTCTGGTGGCATCTTTAGGATTCTCTGTGTATAGTATCATGTCATCTGCAAACAGTGACAGTTTTACTTCTTCTTTTCCAATTTGTATTCCTTTTATTTATTTTTCTTCTCTGATTGCCATGGCTAGGACTTCCAAAACTATGTTGAATAATAGTGGTGAGAGTGGACATCCCTGTCTTGTTCCTGATCTTAGAGGAAATTCTTTCAGTTTTTCACCATTGAGAATGATGTTTGCTGTGAGTTTGTTATATATGGCCTTTATTATGTTGAGGTAGGTTCCCTCTATGCCCACTTTCTGGAGAGTTTTTTTATCACAAATGGGTGTTGAATTTTGTCAAAAGCTTTTTCTGCATCTATTGAGATGATCATATGGTTTTTATACTTCAATTTGTTAATATGGTGTATCACATTGATTGATATACATATATTGAAGAATCCTTGCATCCCTGGGATAAATCCCACTTGAGCATGGTGTATGATCCTTTTAATGTGTTGTTGCATTCTGTTTGCTAGTATTTTGTTGAGGATTTTTGCATCAATATTCATCAGTGATATTGGTCTGTACTTTTCTTTTTTTGTAGTATCTTTGTCTGGTTTTGGTATCAGGGTGATGGTGGCCTCATAGAATGAGTTTGGGAGTATTCCTTCCTCTGCAATTTTTTGGAAGAGTTTGAGAAGGATGGGTGTGAGCTCTTCTCTAAATGTTTGATAGAATTTATCTGTGAAGCCATCTGATCCTGGACTTTAGTTTGTTGGAAGATTTCTAATCACAGTTTCAATTTCATTACTTGTGATTGGTCTGTTCATATTTTCTGTTTCTTCCCTATTCAGTCTTGGGAGGTTATACCTTTCTAAGAATTTGTCCATTTCTTCCAGGTTGTCTATTTATTGGCCTAGAGTTGCTTGTAATACTCTCTTAGGATGCTTTGTATTTCTGTGGTGTCTGTTGTAACTTCTCCTTTTTTCATTTCTAATTTTATACTAAGAAGCCATAAACAACTCAGTTTTTAAAAAATGGGCAAATGGGCCTGGCTTCCTGCCCAGGCACAGAGCCAGGCCGTGGGGAATGTCCCGGGGCAAGTTCGCAGAGACGCCCGCTGTACTCCGCTGGGCTCCACTGCTCCCTTTATGGCCTGAGGCTCGCCGTGTTCCAAAATGGCCGAGGAGTCCGACAAAGCCATGAAGTACTACACTGTGGAAGAGGTCCAGAAGCACAACCACAGCAAGAGCACCTGGGTGATCCTGCATTACAAGGTGTACAATCTGACCAAATTTTTGGGGGAGCACCCTGGTGGAGAAGAAGTCTTAAGGGAACAAGTTGGAGGTGATGCTACTGAAAACTTTGAGGATGTCGGGCACTCTACAGATGCTCGAGAATTGTCCAAAACGTTTATCATTGGGGAGCTGCATCCGGATGACAGGTCAAAGATAACCAAGCCTTCAGAAACTCTTATCACTACTATTGGTTTTAATTCTAGCTGGTGGACCAACTGGGTGATCCCAGCCATCTCAGCACTGGTTGTAGCCCTGATGTATCACTTCTACACATTGGAACACTAAACACGTTATCAGAAGCCAATGGAAGTTAACGGTGGCTTCTTTCTCCCAGGACCAAAGCAGTCTTTTCTTCCATTGGCTTCTGATATGTAATTGTCTGTGATGTTTGGAATCTGATTATTTGGCGGTCATTTAATGTGCTAATCTTTCAGATCCAAGTTGTCTGTCTGATGTGAGCAGGGGCATCCTTGGATCTCTTCTTGTGCTGCTTCATCTAACTGAATAATCAGGTATTGCATGTTTCCAGTGTAGTTTTTTTTCAAGGAAATTAAGGAAGGCCCAGAAACAATAGCTTAAAATTTTCTAATAATTGTTCTACTTGAACTATCATATAGACGATAAAAAGAGAAAGTGCCCTGCAAGACCTAGAAAAGATACTCCATATTTTCTTTGATTAAAAACACAAGCAACATCAACAAAAGCCTGTGAACCATGAGAGAACATTACCACTGCCCCTTCTCTCAGCTTAAACATGTCATTCCAAAGAGATTCTCAGTTATACAGCTTCTCAGGTTTTACAGACTCCTCCTTCAGAGGTGAAAACTGTTTATGTGCTCCTAGAAAGAAATGTTGATTCCCTAATTTGTAAAAACACACATTCGAAAGAGATTGTGGGACATTTGGAATCTGATTTTTGAAGAAATTTAGCTCTGGTGATGGGCCATGAAGAACTCTGTTGTGGACTGATTCAGTCATCCGGTCTTTGTTTATTATTCTTTGTGCAGTGCTTTTTCTTTAAATGTCGAAACTTGAGAGATGAATTTATAGACTCGAAGTACTTTGTAGTTAGCGATGATTGTCCATTGGCCTGCTAGCCGACTGACGAGCCATGGAGTTCTTCAGAAATAACTAAACACATTGGAAAGGAATTTGTTTAAATTACAGAGCATAGATTTTTATAATCAGTGACATGCATCACCCTCTGCCTTTTTTGTCACTGGAAGTTAGAGCCAATGTAGGAGGGCAGTGGGGCAGCTGTCTCTATCACATGGGAAAATACCTTGCAGAGGAATCCTTTGTTTAGATTTTAATAAACATAAGCCTGGAACAACAACAACAAAAAGTGGGCAAATGACTTGAACAGACACTTCATCAAAGAATATATATGAATGGCTAATTGGCCAATAAGTACATGAAAAGGTATCTAAAATAATTAGTTACTAGGGAAATGTTAATTAAAATAACAGTGAGATACTAAATCCCAGCCACTAGAATGGATAAAATAAAAATTAAAAAAATTTTGTCAGTCGACAAAAACACATGTAGGTGAGGTTGTAGAGCAACCGGAATTCTCTTACATTACAGGTGCATATTAAAGCAGCACAGCCAGTTTTAAAAATAGTTTGGCAGTTTCTGTTGAAGTTAAGCATACACCTAGTTGTGATTCAGCAATTCCATTTGGAGGTATTTACACAACAGAAATGAAAACATATGTCCACACAAAGACTTGCATACAAATGCTCATAGCAGCTTTATTTGTAATAGCTAAAAGTTGGAAGCAATCTAAATGTCCATAAACTACTGAATAGATAAACTGTGGCATAGCCATAAATGGAATACTACTTGGTAATAAAAAGGAATAAATTTCTGATACTGTCAGTAACATGTGAATTTCAAAAGCAGTAAGCTGAATAAAAGAAACCAGACACAAAAGAATACATATTGTACGCTTCCATATATATCATATTTTAGATCAGCCAAAAGTAATCTATGATATATAAATAATGTTAGTAGTTGCTTTATTTTTTTAATATTCTCCAATTATCTTTTTTAAAAATAAATAATTAATTTTGTGGCTGTGTTGAGTCTTCGTTGCTGTGCGCAGGTTTTCTCTAGTTGTGGCGAGCGGGGGCTGCTCTTCGTTGCAGTGCACGGGCTTCTCATTGCGGTGGCCTCTCTTGTTGTGGAGCATGGGCTCGAGGCATGTGGGCTCAGTAGTTGTGGCACGTGAGCTCAGTAGTTGTGGCTTGTAGGCTCAGTAGTTGTGGCTCACGGGATTAGTTGCTCTGTGGCATGTGGGATCTTTCCGGACCAGGGATTGAACCCATGTCCCCTGCATTGGCAGACGGATTCTTAACCACTGTGCCACCAGGGAAGTCCCAAGCGGTTGCTTTAGACTTGAGGGAAGTGGACTACAAAGGAACATGAGGGAACTTTCTGGTGTGATGGAAATGTTCTATATCTTGATTGGAGAGACTGTTAACATGAATATATACATCTGTCAAACCACACATTTAAATGGGTGCATTTTATTGCATGTACTTTATACCTCAATAAAGTTAATTTATAAAATATATTATTGAACACCAAACCTCAGTAGATACATACAGCAATAGACTAGATATCACTGAAGGGAGAATTACTGAATTGAATGAAAGATTTCATTCAATGAGGTCTCTCAATGAGGAAATTACCGAGAATGCAGGATAGAGAGCTAAAGAGAGAGAAAACATGAGAGAGATATGAAGGATAGAATGAGAAGTTACAACATTTATCAAATAGGAGTTCAAGGAAGAGAAAATAGGGATAATGAAGAGGCATAATTTTATTTTATTTTATTATTTTTTAATTGAACTGTAGTCGACTTACAATGTTGTGTTAGTTTCAGGTGTACAGCAAAGTGATTCATATATATATATATATATATATATATATATATATATATATATATATATACTTTTCCAGATTTTTTTCCATTATAGGTTATTACAAGATATTGAATATAGTTCCCTGTGCTATACAATAGGTCCTTGTTATTTATCTATTTTATATACAGTAGTATCTGTTAATCCCAAACAAGGAGGCATGATTTAATGGTTGACAATTTTCCAGAATTGAACATAGACACGAGTGAAAATGTCCACTGAAATTCAAACAGGAAAAATAAAAGTGAATCCATTCTCAGCCAAATAGGAAACTTGAAAACATCGGAGTTGGCTCTGGCAACCCTTCAGGATCTTAGGGCCTTGTTGTTCTTGTCTAGGTTGCCTTTCTCACTACCTGAATCTTCTTTTTACACTTCCTTCCTCAGACAAATTGATGAGCTTGAAGGGGAAATCTGAAAAGCATGGTCTCTGAGCTCCCAGGTCTTCTTTTTCCTCTTAATCTCGTCATTCAGAGATCTGGTGGACGTCAGTGTTCCTGGCTCTCTCATGGGGTTAGTATTTTCATTTTACTTCTACCTGTGAAAGGGAGATCTTGGCTTTGTTAAGAGAATTTCAGCACAGAAATAGGGAAGACTAGTTAGTTTGGGCAAAAGGGCCTTCCTGGAACACTGAAATAACATTCCATAAATGGCCACCTGTTCTACATAAGTACAAGATTGGCTGCTGGACTGGTGTGAATCCCTTCTTCCCTACCACACAGTAGCTTAAGGCTGTACTAGAGGAAGTGTGGCCAGTCACAAAGCCATGTCCAGTGAATTCTCTAAGATGTTTTATTTTGATTCTATCTGATCAGCACTATATGGCTGTAGCAATGGTAGTCTCTCCATGATCTAGGACTTGTAGTCAGCTCCAAGCTCTCCTTCTAGCATAAATCCATAGCCTGAAAGTCCAGGAAAAGGAGGTGCAATTTAAAGGAGCTGGTCTTTCTTCTGGTGAGTAGCTCTTGGCTGGGTAGAGGAGGAGGTTGAAAATTTGGCAGGCTAATTTTTTAAGGTTTTAAAATAACTGTGGATTTCAATTATCCAGGCTCTTTATGTAGACTTCTCCATGTCTTCATTGGCAGGCCAGGCAGTAGCTGCTGCTTTATTTATTTTAAAACCTATTATAACTTGTTCTTGATCTAAAGGAGAAAGAAAATTTTCACATATTCACATCATTAGAAGTGTAACTTTTTTCCCCCAGCAAAACATGAGATTGGCATGTCAGGAATGCAGATGTTTGTCTATATCTGTGGATTCCAGCCTTTCTCACAGTCCCCTTGCTAATTGTTTTGCCAGGCGGCTTTTGGCTTTTACAAAGCAAACCTGACCTGTGTGTCACTGCCCTTTTTAACAAAACTCAATCTCAAAGAATAAAATAAAGAAGGTACCCTTAAAGGATGTGTGGAAGGAAATAAGAAAAAAGCCTCAATCAATAGAAATTGAATAAGAGGTTGGAACCTTGGGGTAAAATTACATGTAACTAATTGGAATTCTTTTCTTTCCATGAGATAATAAAATTAGGCACCTTAATAACTATTCCTTGGGATTAAATGAATGGCCTGAGGATACTGAGGCGAGATGAGGGGGCTAGTCTGTAGTGACTAGGGGACGCAAGTCTATTGCTCCAGCTACAGACAAAATGTGTGACTACTTTCTGAATAACCATATAGTTTACTGGTAGTTTAACAAAACTGATGGACCAGTTTTAATCAGAGTGATACAATTATTTGAGTCTGTGTGGAAAGACTGCAAATATCTAGATGAAAAACAGGAATAACTTGAATCAATCATTCATATGTTTTATGCTTCCACAGTATCAAGCACAAGGAACGGGCAAACAGTTGAATAATTTATTCAATTTTAGCTTTTTTACCTGGATGCTTCTGCAAATACTTTAAGTTATTTAAGGGTAGTTACCATGCCTGATACTCCCTTTTCCTCCCACATAGCATCTACCACAGAACAGCCTGAAATAACTGCTTGATTAAATGGTTGATAGGATATCTGTGAGTCTGTATGAAGAACTTAAATTTATATCAGTCTGTGGAGCTATCTGTGGCAAAGATGTCTAAATGATTCCCAAAGCTTCCTGCTCCCATTCCATGCTGTAGAGTTGCTGTTGGATAGTGGCTATCCAGCCAAGAACTGCATTTCCAGCCTCTGTCACATCTAGAGGGACCATGTGACTGGGGACTGCATTTCCCAGCCCCATCTCACAGCTAGATGAGGACATCTCACATTTAATTGAATGTTGGAGGAATTGATTTGTGTCATTTTTAAGCCAAAGTAGTTAAAAAGCAGTGACTTTAGTCCATCTCCCTATCTACCAGCTGAATGGAGAGAACTCTCAGGGCCCTGGGGAGGGCAGAAGGATGAGATGGAAGGATCTGGGTCTTCAGTGTCCACGTGAGCCCTCCACAATTACTGTGTTATGTCATTGAGAATTTGGAGTTTATGTATTAGAATAGCTAGCAATTTCTTAATTAATACACTGTGAATTTTAGTATCTAAGCTCTACAATGATCTCTTGGCAGTAACTTCTACTGAGACTGCATGGTATCAGCAGAAAGAGGTAACAGGACATTCTTTTTTATTTTTTTTGCGGTACGCGGGCCTCTCACCGTTGTGGCCTCTCCCATTGTGGAGCACAGGCTCCGGACGTGCAGGCTCAGTGGCCATAGCTCACGGGCCCAGCCGCTCCGCGGCACGTGGGATCTTCCCGGACCGGGACACGAACCCATGTCCCCGGCATCGGCAGGCGGACTCGCAACCACTGCGCCACCAGAAAAACCCAGGACATTCTTGTAGGTCGCCATTGCAACAGCGCTGTCACAACGGAACTGTGTGGGATATCTTCTATTTGCCCTTTCTAAATCCCCTCTTCGCCCTTTTCTTCCTTGCTCTCTGCCCTCTGAAATCTGAACTGTATGATTACATCAAGCATTTCTCTTGCCCTCTGGCATCTGGCTGAGTTTGGCTAATAGGAAACTCCCACAGGAGGTCAGAGGGAAGGAGGAGAGGGAGATCAGAGTATTGATTCCCTTGGCTCTCTCACTGTGAGGTTTCCTAGGGATGGCTGTGTCCCTCAGCCAAGGTCACTGCTCCTCTCAAGGCAGCCTTCTCCACACCACCTTCCCCTCTGCCTTCCAGCAACCATCCTTTACCTTGTGCCTTCAGGTTTAGGGCTGGTAATAGCTTTGCTGCTACTAGCTCAGAGTTACTGCACTGTCCATGATGAGGCCCCTATATCCCATCCACTTTTATATAAATAGCCCCTTTTATGTGTCAATTATATCTCAGTGAAGCTGGGGGAAAATAGCTCCTTATTCAACATTTCTCAAATTCTCCTGTTTTTGAGTGTGTCATCTGTTTATGTTGAGACCCCCAATGGTACAGGGAAGCAGAATTAGATGTTCACAAGACAATCTCCGTTAGTCAACATGAATGGGGCCCATTGAATCCACCAGTCTCTTCCAATTCTGGGTATGTTCACTTTTAGGAGGGCTTCTCATTTTCCCCTACAACAATAGCCATAGTGGCTAAAGACAGTGAATTTTTACCCTATCAGTGGGATCTGGGTTTGTAGCCTAAAGTAGCTGGCTACAAATTTGATATTTCTTCAAAGTGTTATGCATTTGAATTTTATTTTCTACTAAATTTCTGTGTTTTTTTTGTTTTGTTTTGTTTTGTTTTTTTGCAGGACACAGGCCTCTCACTGCTGCGGCCTCTCCTGTTGCGGAGCACAGGCTCTGGACGCGCAGGCTCAGCGGCCATGGCTCATGGGCCCAGCCGCTCCGCGGCATGTGCGATCTTCCCGGACCGGGGCACGAACCCGTGTCCCCTGCATTGGCAGGCGGACTCTCAACCACTGCGCCACCAGGGAAGCCCTAAATCTCTTTGTTTTAAACAAGTGGAGCATAGTAGTTACGAGTACTTGGCATTGGTGAGACCAGGCTTTAAGTTAACCTTCAAGTTGGGCTGTCTCCACTGATTATTAACTATTACCTTGGACAAGTTACTTAGTCTCTATAAGCCTCAGTTTCCTCATCACTAAAGTGAGGATAATATCATCCACCTCATGTGGTTATTTTGAGGACTAAATGCCTGACTCATATTAAGTGCTCAGTAAATTTTAGCTCCATATAACCATATGTGTCTGAATAAAACTGATGCTCCAAGAAGATGAGCCTTGCTTATCCTCTAACTTCATGAACCCTCTGTATATAATGACACATATCCCAGTTTGAGAAGCACTCATACACTTACATAAAGTCTAAAGTAATGTTTAGGAAAAGCAAAGGGGATACAAGGGCCAATTTGCTGATATTTCATTTCTCAGAAGAAAGAAAAGAAGGAAGGAAGGAGGGAGGAAGGGAGAGAGAGAGAGACAGAGACAGAGACAGAGAGAGAAGTATCGTCTTGAAGAGGCTGTATAGCATAGCAATTAAGAACATAAACTGGGGTCAAAATCCTGACTCTGTTACTTACCAGCAGTGTGACCTTGGACAAGTTGCTTAACCTCTATGAGCCCCAGTTTTTTCACCTGTAAAATGAAGGATAATAATGATATCTGTCTCATAGGATTATTATGAAGATTAAATGCATTAACAAATGTAAAATGCTTACAACAGTGCCTGGGACACAGTAAGAACTATAGAAGTGTTTATTATTTCTTAGGAAAATTCAGAACTTAGTTATACTCCCTTATACAGAATGTTTATTTTGAATGGCATATGGAAGGAGGCACTATATGACTTTCAAGTGCTTAGTGCCATTAAAGATTTGAATCCAGCCTTGTCTTGCTTTGAATTGTTTCTTGTGTTTGGAATATACTCCCCAGTTAACCCCACCTGACTTCCTTCCTCTCTACCTGCCAAAATTATATTCATCATAGCCCACCTCAAACTTTCCCAGGCAGTTAGCTGTTCTTTCTCCTCTGGGCTCTCACAGCACTCGGCTTATCACACTGTATATGTGGATACTTCACCCATTAACCCAAGAGTCCTTCTCTACATCTTTGTAACTCTCAGTGTCTGGCACGTGGTAGGCTGTCAGTAAACATTGTTTGAATTGAAACATGTATTCAGCCTCAGTCTATGCAATGGTCTCATTAATCCTCATCACAACCAAGCAAAATAGGCATTACTATCCCCAATTTATAGCTGAGAACTCCAGACCATAGCAGAAGGAATTTTTGTTGTCAAGACCATAGAATCAAACACTTTTCTCATGCTAAACATCAGAAGATCAATCTTTTTCCCAAATGATAGCAGAAACAAGACAGAGACGTGTGAGCCAATTTCAGAGCCATAGTTTAAGGTTAGAAAATAGGACACCCAGTGAAGTTTCCAGGAGAAATCAGTCCAGGGTCCCGCCCAGCCAGGGTTCAGAGTTATTAAGCCACAATCGAAAACTTAGGCTGAGACCCCAAAGTCAGTAAAAGGGTGAAAGCCAAGTAGAGACTGCCATAGAATCAGTCACCAGAACAGCCCTGAGGACGGTTATCAAATAGATAATGATGAGCAAATTATTCCTGACCAGTCAATCCAGAAGATAGACACAGGTCAATAAAGTGTTGAAGCTCCTCCTCGGGGAAACCAGGACACCAGACATGATATGAGGAGTCAAGACATGTATCAACCAAGAGATTGACATTTGCCTGTTTTTTCTACCTACGTGTTATGGACCATGCCCAATTCTGACTCTAAGCCAATGTGACAAAGTGAAATCACAACTATTAACATAATTTCCACTAATAAACTAGACCACCTTTTCATTAAAAACACTGGTTTGTAATTGATATCAAAGTTGTTAATTATCAACACTAATGCTTGAAAACTGCCTAGCCACTCAAGTTTGTTAGTTTCTTGGCAGGGAGAAGAAGAGGAAGAAGAAGAAGAGAGAAAGGACTTGTGTTTTGGTCTAAGATGCAGGACCCTATGGTAAATTGTTGCTATTATCGTTGAATACTTTTTTATTTAGGTAATTTAAATGTGGAAACAGTACTATTAGTTGAATCTCAGCTAGCAGGTAGAACACATCTAAATTGTTTCTGGTCAATTCAATCAAAACAGTTGACTATTTTTGTAGATATGGTCTTGGTATAAGGAGAGCCATATTTGAAATATGGTTCATAACATATACAAGCATGTCTCTAATTGTGCAAACAAATTTGCAATAGATGGAGTCTCTTTAGACTTAGGCCAAATCTACAGACACATGATTGAGCTGAGTGTATTTGAAAAGGCTCAGTGTTTCTAAATTGTCCCAGCTTATTCAGATGGCCCCATAAACTAACAGAGTAGAATTTCTAGTTCTCTGCCATTGAGGGGTCACGGTCCTGGGTTAATGAATTGGAGTCACCGATTTTCCATCATGTCTGATTCATGAGCTCTGTCTAGATTCTGTTTAAAGCCTTTCTTATTCACCAGGGAGACTGTCTTCTGCTCACACAGCAAAAGAGAGAAAACCTAATGAGAACTAAGTGGAAAATGAAGAGTTCATTCTTCTTCAGATTCATTTTGGCTCCAGAGTGAACACACATGCTCGAGGGTGTCTTTTTGTAAACCTCCCTTCCCCCTCCTCCTAAGTTACTTAGTTGGCTTACCCCATAGTTGTGACTAAGTTGGAACAGTCCTCCTGGGTGTGCCTTTCTCTTTCTGGAGAGAGTTCAGAAGAAGCAAGATCAGATCGTTTTGACCTGGAGCAGACTAAGTTTGGGGTTGGGATAAAAAATCTTTTGTCTTCTAAGTGCCTTTCACCTTTGAGTGTCTGCTAAGATGTCAGAAGACACAGTGTGAAATAGGAGTTTTTATTCCCATGGGGACTATTGTTGGATTCTACAAAATTTGGCTATGTGTCTAGGATCCAGTTGTTATTTGCAGGGCATAGTTGAGAAAAATGTCCCAATAGACTATCTCGAAGCATATATACAAGTTGCTTCACCCGAATAAATCTATTTTGCATTATACGTGTAGTTCGGAGTTGGTTTGCACACTTATTAGTCCCGGAGAGCCCTGGAGGACAAAGTGTAACGTTTGTACGCTCAGAGCCGTTCAAGAAAAATTCAACAGTCCAATTCAGACCTCAAGAAGAGTTCTTTTAATGACTGCTAGTTACTCCTTTAACTGCTATAACTATGACCTGTATTTTCAAATCTCCCCATAGGCCTCATGGCCTTTTGCCAGGGTCCTAGGCACTCTCAGACTTTTTCTTGCTTAAGCTGTTTGAATAAGAAAAAGTCAGGCTTCTTTATTCCCAAGCTCCCTTGAGTTTACTTTCCTCCTTCACTTTTCTTTCACCTACATTTTGTCCATACCAGAATTGGCCATGTGGACAAATAGAGGAAGTAGTTGTGTGCTGTGATTTCAGAGGCAGCACAAGAGAGCACCATGCAAGGATTTCCACTGCTCAAACTCAGTGTCTCTTCTAAGAGCCAGACCTACTTTCTGAAATCCTTTCTTCCCTTGTAGCAGCAGGACCCGAAGTCTCTGTTTATTTCCCTTTCTTCCATAGCTGCCCAGCTTGGATTTTTTCCCCCTAAACCTGGTTGCAGAGTTGATGGCAATCGTGCTGGCCCCTCACCTCTGCTGATGCTTCTGGCCCCTCACCCTCCACCATTTGAGGGTCTAGAGCTGTGCCTGGGAAACTATAGTCCCCTGTCCAAATCTGGGCATTCTGTAAATAAAGTCTTTCTGTAAATAAAGTTTTATTGGAACACGGCCATGCCCACTGGTTTATGTATTGGCTATGACAGCTTTTGCACTATAATGGCAGAGGTGAGTAGTTGTGACAAGAGACTACAGATGGCCTGCAAGGCTTGAGATATTTACTATCTGATAATTTATAGAAAAAATTTGCTGCTCGACAGGTTTGAAGGTTAATCACTAAAAGAGAACAAGCACAAATAGCAAACGTGGAGCCAAGTTGTAAAATTTACAACTTCTTATGTAATAGTTTCTGGTCAACTGTTTCTGACTCCTCAAATGGAAAACCCAAGTCCAGATGGACTTCAGGTTGTTGCTTTCAATTCTGTGTGTGGGCCTTACCCTCTGCTTCATGCCTTCTTTTTCTCTCAGATGTAGGGGTGGGCAAGTGGATTCAACTCTATAAAGGTCCATCTTCCCAGCATATAGTCTCAAGATGCAATCCAGGCAAAAACTTCAGATGCCTCCTTTATATAAAATAAGCAATTTGTATCTCTGGGACACCTAGACCACGTGACATTTAGGTCCACTAGGTTTCTTCCTGCACTCTGCACTCCCTACCACCAACTCCATCCAGAAATATATTTACATGGGCACTCTACTTATTTCTTATCTTGGATTAAAATATAAATGTGCTCTGGAAAAGGATGACACAGTTATCCAATAAAACCTTGGTTGGATTCTTTTTATTAGCTTCCTATCAGATGGCAGGACTCTGAGTATCAAATGCTCTCTGCTTCGGAGACTCTATATTCTCCTTTTCCCAGAGCTGAGGCTACTTGCTTTCCTCCTGTAGGCTTCGGCTCCATCTGTTCTCGAGGACCAATCCCAGCCTTGGTCAGGAAGGATTAACAGCCTCCTAGTCTGATACTCTGGGAAAGGGCATTAGGTTAACCTTGTTTTAGGCGAGACCCGACTTTGTGTTCCAGCTCTAACTGCCCTGCAGCCTTATTTCCTGATTACTCATTTTGTCTTGTTTAACTATCTAGTACCTCTAGTTCTACTCTGTCTATGTGCTCTTGGGACAGGAATCCTGTCATAAACCCCTAACCCAGTGGTTGGGGCCCAGGTATCTGCCAACATATATCCTGGATATTGGTTTTCTACCTGGATTTCCAAGTGTCACTAACCTCTGGCTAACCAGTTTTTAATATTCTTTCCAGCTGTGGGGCACCCATGGTCTCATTTTAGATCCCCCAGTGCCTACAACGGGACCATTAAACAAATGATTACTGAGTCTCTGCAGAAGATTCCTTCTCCTGTTCTTAGAGACTAACATTGACTCAATTAAGGGGTTTCCAGCTCCCTAATGGTTACCCCTGGGCCTTCCCACAATGGATTAGAGCCTTGGAGGTCCAAGGACACCAGCCTTGGCTGCAGAAAGAAGTATCATATAGTCTATGAAAGTTCATGGAAAATTTGACTCATCTGACATTTTTGAGGCTGACTAATGTGATTTTCATGGCTATTTTTTGTTCCCCCTATTTACGTTCTTAGTATCATTTTTGCTTGCTTTTCTCACGTTCTTTTTAATGTGTCTCTTTTTAATATTTGTGCACCTTGTCTCTGATGCCTGAGAAATCTGATGAAGACTTCAGTGTGAGGGTTTCCCCTCTAGGATGGGTTACGCTGGTATGAGTTGTGAGGTTTTGACTTAGAGTTCCAAGGATGTCAAACTACAGCCCTAATCTCTCCAGCATCTTAACCATGGCATCCAGGAAAGGCCGTCAGAATGGGAGACAGGATTCTGGAGGGAGAAGGAGAACCTTACTTTGTCCTCTCCTGAAGCAGCACGTAGCACAACTCCTGACAGAGTATCTACTCATGAAAGCATTTGTTTAATGAATAACAGTATGAATTTTTAAAACGCTGACTTAACCCATTCATTCCAGTAACATTTTCTGTAGGTTGTCAGTAGTGTCTTCATTTGGCCTCAATACTCTATCTGACCAAAGTAATTAACCTTCATCTCTCTGTTCCTCCAACACAGTGAGAAAACACAGCCAATGCAATTGAAGAGCATTTGAATTTCTCCCTAAAAGAGAAGTGCTGTAAGCAACACCAAACCTGGAAACTTTGAAGTGGGTGACAGCTTATATTTATGGCATTCAGTAAAATTTCTTGCTTGAAAAGAACATCCTCTTCCATGAGAGACTTGGATGACATGCGGGTGAACTGAGATAGTGATAAACACTGGCTTGGCTTTCAACACAGCTTGGGTTCATAAGGCACAGTACGCCTGGCCTTGTCAGATGGATGAACTCTACAGCAGCGGATAGCTTCCAATGCTTACCAGCTACACCTAGTGTGCTGTAACTGTGGTGCAGCCCAGAATTGGCAAAGAAAATGTCCTGCTGTTTTTTTGCCTGCTCAGACCTTGTCTCAGCCAGTTTTAAGATGTGCTGACTCTTATCTTCTTACAGTCTTTTTGGGATATTTGTCATCGTTTTATAGATGAGGAAACTCAGACTCAGAGAGGTAAAGGGCCCAATCCATCAATCACCCAGCTAGATTTGAGACTAAACTCAAACTTGGCTTTCCTGATTCCCTGGTTCAGGGTTCTTTTGATCTCCCCATGCTGCCATCCTGGCTGTGGTGACACTGCTCATTCTCACTGGGCTAGCTTGGCTCTATAGCTGTCTCACCGTTGAGGTTATATCTGGCATTTTAACCACTGATTGAAAAGTAGAAAATAATAGTTCATAAACCCCAGTCACTTAACTAATTATTCAACCAAAATACTACATGTACATGTAAAAACAGAAGTCGTCACTCTCCCTCAAAGTAGCCACCTCTCCACAAATTCTCCATGTAGAGTGAATCAATTTAACTAATTGTGTTGGAATATTATTTATCAGCCATGGAAACAATCTGATATGTTTTGTTTCTTTAAGTTTGCCTCAGAACAATTCTGAGGACTTTGCTTTCATTAAAAGACATACTCAAGACACTTTATTGACTTCCCACTGACACATAGATAATTAACAAACATTTATTGTTTGCTTCATACAAGATGCTCTTATAGACACTGTGTGTGTATTGAAAGATAGTATTTCATGAGCAACATAACATATGTGGTTCCTGCCTTTGAGGATCTTAGAATCCATTTAGGGAGAAAGGGCTAATATTTATGAAATGGGCACAGAACAATACAAGAGGTACACAGCCAAGTGCTAGTGTAGGTGTTACTGATTATGAAAAGGGGGAGATGTCCTTAGTCTGGGGGCAGTCAAGGAAGACTTTTCAGAAGATATTGGACTTGATCTAGGCTTCAAAAACCTATTAAGATTTTGATAGGCAAAGGAAACAGAGGAAAGTATTTCCAGGTAGAGAAACAGCATAGGAAATATAGTAATGAGAAACATAGAAGTTAGGATGACAATGAGAAAATCAGTATAAATGGAGTAGAGAGTGTCTGTGGGAGGGTAAGCTCAGCCCAAACTCCTCTGCTTAGTATTCAAACCCAATATTAACTGCCCTTGTGTAATCGTGCTACAATCCAATGACTTTTCTTCTTCCCAAAGAGTAGGCTAGAGGATCATTATCCTGATAAAATCTAATGTCTTAGTGGTGTCACCTTCCTCCACACCCATTTGGGACCAAAATCAATCGCATTTCAAAAATTGAGAGGTAACTCCACCAAAGCGTATTAAATCAGTGTGAGCATACAAAAAGCAGATGTAGAACATTGCTCCTTAAATGAATGTTTTGTCCTAGGATGAGCAATGTTGTTAGGGATCATAGGGAAGGTCATGGAAACGGTTTTGGAAGTGTTGGATGCTAGAATTCATTGCCTTCAGTTTCAAAAGAGCCTATTTATCTTTCTCATTTACAGTCAAGATATGGTGAAAGGGAAAAGTTGCTCCTAAATAACGGCAGGAAAATACCTAATGTTTTAGAGAATGAGCTGGCTCTTGATGGAATTGATCTACCTCTTGGGCAAGCTGTATGTGGTGTAAGTTCTGAGACATTCTTTTCCCCGGTGCTCCCATTACTGCTTCAGATTCCTCGTTAAGCCAACAGTTTGGGAGTTTTCTTCAAACAAGGCTCCTGTGCGTATTCACAAATAAGCCCCAACTCAGTTCCCTGGTCTTTCATCTGAAGATGACCCATCTCACATGTATTTGAATATATTTCCCATAATTACCCCCAAACAGCTGCATTTTGATGATCTGCCTGGGGAATAACTGTAACTTGTTAAAATACAGTCAGCTCATCTCACCAGTGAATAATGTGCTCTCTGGTTCCACCAAGTGAAAATGAGCATCTCAGATCCTTTTTGTCTGGAATGATTTCCAGGGAAAGAATGAGTGACTGAGACTGCTGACAGTTTGGAGAAGAACTGCCTTTGACAGTTGCTCCAACTGGCTTCTTTTGGGATAGGCTTGTATACCATGTAAGGTGACTGATTCCACAATCATTCAACCATTGTTCCCTTGTCCTCCTGTTTACACACATCAGTGTTGTTGGTGTTTGGAAGCTCCTAGCAGGCAAGGAACATGCTCTTCAGAATTCTTCTCTTCAGAGTTCCCAAGACAAGAGCAAAGGATCTTTTCTCATTGTCAAAATGGCCTTAGAGTTGCTACAAGACAGATTTGGGGCAATGTGGTTGGCTGTGTCAGGCTCCCAATTCCAGATAGAACTGGAGTGGGTTAGCTAAATAGGAGATGAGGTTAAAAGGAGTAGTAAATGTCCAGATATTTTTATTGGTTTATTTGCCAAATTCTATCCATAACCAATCAGGAAAATGGTAACTTTTTTTTATGTAACTAGAGGCAGATTTGGAGAGCAGTTGAGTTTCAAACAGAAGTAGTGCTTACATCCAATGGCAAAATGATGTTTATGTATTTAGGGGTAGGAATTAAGGTTGCTTTTCCTCTAAAACAAGGATTCTCAACCTCTCCCAGAGTAGGAATTTCTGTGGATAGAATCCCCAATTTCTCTTGTTGTGTGTGTCCTGTGGGAGTGTTGGAGACGTCCTGCTCTGGGTTCTCACCACATAGAGATTTAGGGAACAAGTCACACATGGGACAGGTCCTTGGAAAGCCTATGTTTGAAACTCTGAGGAATGCATATGCTGCATCAATGCAATCTCGCTTCTTCAATGAGGAAGTTCCTTCCTGACTGGCTGATGCAGTCTGGAGAGAATCCTTCCCTGGTGCTCTCCTGATTACAAATTGGTTATTTATTCAGTTGACGCATTCACCACAGCCATTCTCTTTCATTTCTGTAATTTACTGTTGGACATTGTGGTATAGTAATTGTCTCAATTTGTTCATATCTCCCTGTTCCATGCCCTTGCCATCTCCTTCCACACTCACTCTGGGGTTGGTTGTGTGACTTGTTTTGACCACTGGAACAAGTAGCAGCTGTAATGTAAGCAGAGACTTGAAAATTGCTCACACATTGGGACTTGCTCTCCTTCACTGCTTACAGGAATCTGTAAAAGGACAGCAGGTGAAGAAGCTTGTGCTAGCCTGCCAAATGAAGAGAAATATGGGGCCCAGTCACCCCTTTTTCCCTGTCAATAGGCTACCAAATGCCAGAATTGTGAGTTAAGCTATTTTAGATCACCTAGCTGTTAGCCAACTCACAACTTGACCACTATACCACAGCATGAAAGAACCCAGCAGAGATCACCCCAGCTGGCTCAGATCAGAAGAATCATCAAGGGCAGGCACTAGGGTGAGGTAAGTGAAGTGCCTAGAGCACAAATTTTAAGGAGGCACTCACTCTTAGGATCATGCAAGTACAGAGTTGACAATTGCACAACCCTATGAGTGGGTGCCTCCTTAAATGTTGTGCCCTAGGTATTTCACTTGCCTCCCTCTAATCCCAGCCCAGTGAACCACTCAGGTGACCCACAAAATTATGAACCAAATAAGTGATTGTTGTTTTAAGTCATCAAGTTTTGGGGTGATCTGTTACACAGAAATAGATAACTGGTATACATTGGCTATTTCCAACATTCTCCCCCTCCACTCTCTCTCAAATGGCAGAAACCACCCTGAAGGCATTGAACTGCAAGTCCAACCAAGTTACTGAGATCCTAGAGAGGAGATCTCCTGAAGCAATAGATGAGCAGAAAGTTTTCCATATGAGCTATGGATTCCAAGTCATCACTTGTTCTCGGCATGACTTAGTCTAGAAGTTGATGGCACACCATTCTTCACAAAGTTGGTATTCACTGACTTATTGCTGGCAGGGTGTAGCTGGTTCCTTTTTCTTCTTCTACACCTGGCTCAATCTAATAAGCCCATACTCACACCCTTGTTCTCCTCCACAGTACTCATTAACCTCCTGAGCAAAATTGACCCCTTTGTCTGCTTAGATCCATGGTAATGATAAGGATTTTTGGCTTAGGTGAACATTTGGGTCTTGTGTGCCCACTCCATGGTCATCTTCTAATGTGAAACTAAGAGCAGCTAGATTAACATAACCCACTACCTTTTTACCTTATGAAAGAAAACCTCTTATTAAAATAACAGCAAAAATTATTATCTCTAAATATTCTGTCTTTTTGAGAAAAGATAATATAAAGTAATTTAAAAAAATTCTGCTATACGCTTAGTTCTCTTTCTCACAATAAACTTCAAATAATCTACCCCAGATAGTACTTTACCCTGGTAGAGAATCTTTCTCACACACATCAGACGTCAGAAAGCTGACCCACAGTTACCTGTTTGCGTATTTCAAGCAGTTCAAGCAACTTTCACGCTCTGATAACTTTGCTCTGCTTGCAGTTCATCAAGTGCTTTGCTTTTGTTTCTAATTGCGTTAGTGAAAGTACCTAATGAATAACCACATCATTACTAATTTCAGGGACTTCAATGTGTCTGTTTTTTTAATGGGAAGATTGTGTTCTTTTCACATGGCTCTTTCCACCTTTTCCTTTTTAGGTGCTTTCTTATATCTTATACTTTTTAGATCCTAACAAAAATACTAAAGAAAAGTCAGGATCCATGACTTGACCTTTATACATGTTGAGATGGTCTCTTTCCAATCAAGCCTTCTCTGGACCTAAAACAGTTGTCTTCCCCAGGCAGGACAGGGGGCTCCTCATACATGCTCCCAAGCACTCCTGGCTCCTGGTGTATATTACATTGTCATACTACATTACTTACTTATGGTCTCTTACTTATATCCTATGTCAGAATGTAAGTTTGTCATGAGTAGAATGGTATCTCACTTTTCTCTGTATCCCCAGCACAATGGCTTACACATAGTAGATGCTCAGTAAATTTGGTAGAATTATTCTATGAATGAATGACTGAATAGGACTAAAAGCTGAAGCTGGAGAACCACTGTGGCCCTTTAAGGCATATAACAAAGAGGATGAGAGCAAAGCCTTTTGAATCAGACTGGTTTCATTCTCTAGCTCCAAATTATACTAGCTGCATGGCCTTAGGCAAGTTACTTAACCCCCTGGTGACTCAATTTCTTTGTCACTTGACACAATGTCTGGCACATGGTGAATAGGCACTCAGAATGGTAGCCTCTCCAATTTTATACTCTTCCCCCTAAATAAAAAATTAAAGAATATTCTTTTAGAATCATCTAGTAAGAGATTCATGCTATGTAATTAAAGAATAATTCTCTCTCTAAAAAAATGGTAGCCTCTCTCAATACTGGTGGTAGTAGGAGTAATAACCGCTGAACCCTTTGGGCTTTCAAAATGAGGTCGGCTTTCACTATGCAGGGCTCAGGACCCTGAGAGTGCATTGACAACAGGATAGCTCTGCAATAAGTCACACGAAACAAATGGAGCAATTCCCATAAAGGTTGAATTAAATGGTGCAAATATCCATGGTTAGGTAGTTATTGCACTTAGCAGAATTGGTGGGGCCGTAAAATGAGACTGCCCTTTTGTTGTGTTTTTTATATCAACAGACCAGAACATTTTACACTAACAGATGAGAATCACTTTGAAGTGCTTGTGTTGTCCTTCCAAATAACAACCTTGGGGAAACATGCTTACACCAAAGCAGCCACTAGAGCCCAAATATTTTGGACTTTTTTTGGGGAAATGCCTTTAGAATTGGCCTATGAGACACATAAGAAACAAGGTTTTTATATTTCAGTTGTAGTTACACATCCTGTGCAACGAACGTACACTCCGGGCATCAGCACTGGCCTCTGGCCCTGATTCCACAGCATAGTTTCCCAAGAGCCCAGCTTCCACTGTGACAGAACTTCTAATCAGTGGGGAGAAAGGATTCTTTCTCTTGGATTCTCACAGAATGGTTCTAGGAATGGGAAAGTGTCATCTGTTGTTTCCTACTAGACTTTGGAGTATTGGGATAAAGTATTTTAAAAGTCAAAAATGCCTTAAGTATTTTCACTTTAATTTTTGCTAACTAAAAAAGGTGATGTTTCCTTCATTATATTAATAAAAGTGCTAATATTTTCTACTTCAGAAATGTAATGTATTCCATTGTAACAAAAAGTAAAGCATTGTATGAGGAAAAAAATAGTTGTTTCCCCTCTTCCTTCTCCAGTTCTATCTTCCTAATGAAATACATATTATCAGTTTGATGTATGTATTTCCATACTTTTCTATATGTACAGGCACACGTAAATGCATAGGCTTCCCCCCTTTTTTGGTTTGCAAAAATGAAAGCACACCATATACATTATTTTTTTTATTTAATTTAATTAATTTTTAAAATTGAAGTATAGTTGATTTACAATGTTGTGTTAGTGTCAGGTGTATAGCAGTGATTCAGTTATATATATGTATAACAAAATATTGAGTATAGTTCCCTGTGCTATACAGTAGGTACTTGTTGTTTATCTATTTTATATATAGTAGTGTGTTATATACATTATTCTATAACCAATTTTTACTTACCAATATGTCATGGACATTCCTCCAAGTCAGTAGTATAGATCTAACTGATTAAAAATATCTGAAGAATATTCTGTTAAATGGATGTACCTTAATTTAGTCTACCATCCCCTTATTGATGGATATTATGTTGTTTCCATTTTTTGTGCTATTATATATATATATATATATATATATATATAATGCTGCTTTACATTCCACATATACTTATGCTTTTAATTCTGCAGAATATATTCCCCGCAGTAAGAATGCTGGATCAAAGTGTACGTGTATTTAAGATTTTTATAACTACTGCCAGAACAGAAAAAAGTTGAAATAATTCACATTCTCACCAGCAATGTAAGGAGGTGCTCACCAATATTGAATACGAACAATCTTCTATGTTTTTATTTTTACAATCTGAAGGGTAAAAAGTATTTCCTTGTTATATTAATGTGCATTTCCCTGACTGCTAGTAAGTTTGAGTATTTCATATTGCTGTATATGGCTTTGCCATTTGCATTCTGAGAAACTCTGCTGTGATTCTAAGTTAGCAAGTAGAGATTTTCTGCAATGATTCACCTGTTCATCATCTTTGCTGTTTTCTATTGCATGGGTTGTCTTTTTCATATCAGATTGTAAGAGCCTTTAAAAATATGAGGGATATCAACTCTTAATCTGTCCTACATGTTGCAAGTATTTTCTCCTGCTTTGTTTCTCTACTGAAAATTTTCCATTGTTTTTTGCTTGTGAATTCCTTTCAAAGGAGCTATTTAGACATTCCTTTATTGTCAAAAAACTTTCCCTGACACTTAACCTAAATTCTTTGTGTTGCAATTTACCTCTCTTTTCCTGGGTCATGGGCCTCATTATTGCTGTCTATATCCCCAGAGACAACTGAGCTGTATCTATTGGAGCTTTCCTATGGACTGAGTGACTAGATTGAGTTGACTGACCAGTTTAGTCAAGCATCTCCTTTGACTTACATTTTTTCTTTCCATTAAGTTGACTGGTTGTTTGACTGAATTTACCTCATTAGTCAGTGCCTCTTTTGGCATGGTACATCCGTGTGTGTACACATGTGTGTTCATACACACACAGTGACAGAACCACTATCCAGTGGTTTCAAATGTTGCTTTCAGTTGAACTGACCCAATGTGATCCATTTACCTGGCATTGCAATCAGCAGCAGGTCCGCAGTGGAACTATATCCCTCCAGTTGCCCTGCTGGGTAGAGAGAAGACAAGTTTGATTGATTCAGCTGAGAATTCTGTTCTGGTTCTGCCTCTGAGCATGTAGAGCAAAAGTGTGAAACAGGCCTGTTTAGTTGCTGATGTCTCATCTTTCTGGTTCCCTTCCTGGCACAGTGCTGATATTCTCTACACCTTTCTCTCTCCTCCTGTAGCCAAATATCTGTCTTATTTTCCAGTGTGTAAGTTCTTTGCTCAGTGGTTGAAAGTAACCCATTTTCTGGGTGATTCTGAAAGATGAAGCCGTGAGAACAAGGCAAGGTTGTGGTTAAGAGGTTGGTGAATAGGGGAACTACCTTCCCAGAATTGATTCTGCAAGAGACTAGTTCTGTGGGATATAAAGAGGGCTTGTGGGCAGAAAATTTTTGTGGCCAAATATTGCATAGAATCAAATGGCTGGGTATAAGAACCTTCCTGGTCATGTTCCTACTGCGTGAACTTGGGCAAGTCACCTGGGCCTTGGTTTTGTCATTGGTAAAATAAGAATAAACACAGCACAGAGGTCATAAGAATGTTTGGTGGATAGAATAAGCTACTGCATGTAAAATACTTAGCACAAGGCCTGGAACAGTACTCAATTAATGTGAACTCTTCTTACTCATAAATACTTTTTGAAAACTCTGAGTTATACAGATTACATCTCAGAGCCTCTAATATGTTTATGTGCCTAGTGTATCACCACAAGGTGGGTAGAAAAAGAAGAAAATACATATTAGATCATGGAATTGCTCTTTCTGCCAACGTGATTCTCAATGAACTTATGCTCTGTGGAGAAAACTTTGGGAAATACCAATGTAGAGAAGGAAGACAGGGTTTGGAGACAGAACACTTGGGTTCCAGTTTGACTTGACAATTACCTCTATTGCTTTTGTGACTTTGGGCAAGTCACTTAATCTGTCTGGGCCACAGGTTTCCCACTTGTAAAATGAGAAGCATAAGACCATCTCTTCTACCTGTCTTACAATGTACAGGGAGAGAGGTTTGTAAGCTGTACCCCACTATACTAACACCAGGGACCAGGAGCAGTAGTGACTGCTGTGAATCCAGGTGCAGAAAGAGGTGAAGAGAGGACTCTTTGTGTGACAAGTTCAAGGACATGACCAGTGACACCTCTGGATGGCAGTGATCAGGATTAAAGCATGCACACAACAGAGCTCCCTGGAGCTTGCAGTATGAGGCAGGATTTCTAGGCCCCATCCAAGTCTCTGGGACATTTTCTTACTGCAGTTAATCTTCAAAGCAGGGGTACTTTCTCTAGATGGACAGGAGAGTTCTAAAGAAATCCAAACACCCCATGATCTTTGGTCAGGCCCCTGGCTTACATTATTCACTGCTTTCCTCAATGTGAACTGATAAAACCTCTGTAAATCAAATATATGCCTAATTCATACTAAGATTTCAGTGGCTGGAAACAGTCTTTAGTGTTTTTTTCCAAGGCTCTTTTAAAGGCAACCTCAAAGAAAGGTAATACTTACCTGGAATAGCAGGCTGATGGGGAAGATCATCTGAGGCAGGAGAGCCTCTTTAGCACTCCTCAAACCAGATCACAAAGGTGACTGTCTCCTTTCTCTACAAAGTGGACCAGACACAGGCTCAAATTAATTTTTCTTCTGTATTTTGTTTCCAGATACACACAACCCAGTGGAAAGACCATACAAGGAAAGCATGTGACTGACCCTTGTCTGTAACATTTTGGCCAGATGTTAAGCTTCCCTGCCTTGGAACCACCCACCATTTCCTTCATCAGTAACTTTCAGCATGCTTCTTCCAACTGGTCTAGATGGCTGATAAGTATAGTTGAAAGAACACTGAGCTGGGAGTTGAGACCTAGAAGTCCTGTCTGTGCTATGGACTCACTCTGTGACATGGGGGCAAACCATGACCCCTCCTTGAACCTGTTTTCTCATCTGTTGCACAAAGTGTTCGAACTGGATGATCTCAAAGTTCCCTTCCAGTTCAGTCTATAGTTTTACTTGTTTTTCTACACCCTCAGATCAACGTCACCCTCATTCCATCTTTCTGTGTGGAGTGTATCCATTTAAGGCTAATTGCAGGATATTGGAGAGCTGTCCAAGAACATATGAAGCATTGTAATATTTGTTTGAAATTAATCAGATACAACAAAACATGCAGGTGGTGGCTCTTTCCCTTGGACTCCTGTCCCCTGGGATCTTGCCTCCTGGCTCCTGTGATCTTGCCTCCTGGAAGGTATTCACAGGCTGCAGCTGCAGAACACAGCCTGTGAATTATTGCCCAGAAGAGCAATTTCTGTGAATGGGAGGGGAGTTGGTGGTGATGACAAGGCCACTCATTGGGCTCCTTTTCCAGGGGATAGGGGTGAGAATGTTGAGGGATGGGGTATAGGATAGGAGTCAGGGAATCCAGACTTACCAACAGCAAGAACTGAGGTCACAGCCTTCATTTTTTGGCCCCTGTCTTGTCTGGGAACTGGCTTGGGTTGACATCATGAAAGAGACTGTCTCATGCTAACCCACACAAACCTCCATATATTTCCAAATATACTGATGCTTGGGATCACATAGACACAGAGTAGCTTGGCAGTTTTTTCATTTTTCATCAGTGCTTGAATCCCCATGGACCTCCCCCAATCTCATTGCCTCTACTTTTCAGCCATACTCAAGTTGAGTTCTCTCATTGCGGAGGCCTTAGCATATGCTGCCTTCAACTTGACTCACTGTCTCCTGTGGGAAATCCCCTTCAAGACTCATCTCAAATGTTACAGTCTATGAAGTCTTCTACTATTGCCCTAGACAAAGTTGGTCATTCCCTCCTTTATGTTTCCATAGAATCTTGGACACTCCTCTACAGAATTCCCACTAGGCTGCAAGCTCCGTGGACCTCTGATTTTGGTATTGATTTAATTCAAACTCCAGTAAGAGATAAATCCCCAAATCTTAACCTCAATGGCATAACAAAGTAGAAATTATTTCTCACTCCTTTAAAGTCCAGGTAGTGATGGCAGGGTGGGTGTTAATGTTGTGTATTCTGTCCCATGAAGTCAGTCACAATGCAGGCCGATGGAGGTGCTAGCATCTTTAACATGTGGCTTCTAATGTCCTCTTGAGAACCCATATCCAGCCCATTAATGGGAGAGGAGAGAGAAGATCATACACCTAAAGTGGTTTTTATGGGACAGGTCTGTTAAATGGCACACATCACTTCTGTTCACTTTCTATTGGCTGAAACTCTGTCGCAAAACCACATCTAACTGTAAAGAAGGTTGGGAAATATAGTCTAGTTATGTACATGGGAAGAAGAAGGAAAGGATTTTGGTAAACACATAGCTGTCTCTAGAGGCCATAATGCTTTATTCATTGCTGAATCCCTAGGACTGAGCACAGTGACTGGGAGAGGGTTACTATACTGGATCGTGACCTCATGATCCAGTATGTTAGTACCCCAATCAAGCATGGACACATAATAGAAGTTTATTAAATATTGGCTGGTCATTATTGGAATTGCAGTATCCAGGGGGTTCAAGGCGATCTTTTGGTATAACTTACCTCCTAAGGACAATTCATTCTCTAGGAGAGAGCTCCTGATCAGGATGGCTCTTCTGCCATTTGTCTTTAACCCAGCTGTCTCTAATCACCAGATTTATCTGCTCCTCAAACTTCTTGGAACCTAGATGTCAATTCCTGTCTAGCTAGAGACAGTTTCTGAAGCCCTGAGCCTCTTTCTATGTGATGGCCTGTCTTACTCCCTCTCTTGCCCCCTGCCTTTCCCACAAGCATGTGCTCCATTTCTGCAATTTTAGTTTTTTCTTTGCCAGCTACAAGTGTGTTTAGCTACTTCCTGCCCCCATTATTTCCATAATTGGAGGGATAAAGGTGAACAGGATGGAGGAGATGCTGATATCCTAACCAACCCTAGTGTTATGAATACCTCATAATGCTTGTCTCTGCTCTAGCCTAGTCTAGTCCATCTCAGTCCAGACTAGCTATTGTGGTTTAGCCAATAGGCATATTTTGTTACTTGGAGATACATTTCTGGAACCATAAAGAAGACATTGACTAATGGTGACTGGGAAAAGCGTTTTTGTCTTGCAGAATGTCCTACCAGCTAAAGGTCTGCTCAGCCACATGTTGCTGTTCCTTAGGGACCTCTTCTCTGTGAGAAAAATAGAATCCACAGTATGTAGGATGGGTAGGATACACCAGTACTTCTGAACAGGTCTGTAGAATCACTTGGACATGACACAGAGAAGTATTTGGCCAAGGAGGGCACAATATTTGGGATTATAGCCTGCCTAGGGTGAGCCTGGAGCAATTTTGTGATATAGCCACAGTAGTCTTTCACCTCAATTTTCACCACCCCTTACAGGGACCCAGAGCTCTGCACCCCTAGGCTCTCTTCCCTGCTACCCTTGGCCACAAATAACTCAGGTTATTTCCATCCCTAGGAAAAGTACTGTCAATATGCTTCCCCCTTTCCCCATACTTTCCTTGTCATGACCTTGTGATTGGGAAAGAAAGGAATCTAAAGGTCTGACTCAATGACTAATAGGGGAAGTGGTTATTAGTGCCTGGAAGGCAGCTATTCCCTGAATGGCAGCTCTGGCCTGACCCAATTATTTTTCCAGAAAGGAGTCCCTTCACCTCCACAGAATTTGAATCACAGGCAACTGGACATGGGACCCTGATTTATTTACTTTTCTTAATTCTACTTTAGAGAAATATGTGAGAGTTTGTTCAACTGACAGAGGCCCTCAGATACAGAGGTGAAAATTGAGGAGATAGCTCAAGGAAGCCCAAGAAACCAAATAAAGGAAATACCTCAGTCTTTGGGCTCACTGGAGGAAAAAGCCAAGAAATGACCCCCTTCTCTGATACCTTGAGGATGAAATGACCACATACTGCTATGGATTGGTTGCAGGTGGTAGTCATAGGGTTTGAGGGGAGGGAGCTAAGTACAAAACTTGAGTCTACTGAGCAAGAGAGCACAAGGTATAGTCATGGGAGCCATTTTTGGAGAAATAAGAACTGGAGAAGCTGGAACATGAGCCTTTCCCTGAAATTTCTATCTGAAAGTAAAAAATAAAAAAACCCCAACAAAACAAAACCAGAATTGAATTAGGGGAGCTTGTGGAGGAAGAGATACCATGAGATGCAGGAGGTAGGGGTCAAGGGTTTGGGAGGGGAGAGAGAGAGAGAGAGGGAGAGAGAGAGAGAGAGAGAGAGAGAGAGAGAGAGAGGATCTGAAAAAGTTGGCCCCATATACTTTTTTCCTTTAAAAGAGGAGGGAAATGTTTATCTGGATTAACCAATAAAACAAAGGGAAATCTAATAAACACTGTAAATTCTGCTCCCAAAGTGTTTGCGTCAAACATCTTCCTCCTCTGTGGTATAGTAATAAGGAGACTAGAGAGAAAAAAAAAATCCTGGGGTTGTTTATTTTAAAAAGTGAAAAAGAAACCCAAACAACAGGGGAAAATGTTTAATTTAATCATTTGCGGAAAACAATTGCATGAAGTAGCTTTTCTTACTCTGCTGTGAAAACCCCTTCTGAGTCACCAGAGAGTCCATGATTCCAGTGTGTCACTAAAGGAGAATGTCAGATGGATTTTACACACACATGAATCCTTTTAAGGGTAGCTTGATGGGCAGTATCACTTCTGGAACAGGAGGCTCTGGCACCCACCCTTAGAATGTTGATCTTGGAACTTAGACTAATAAGGATTGATCATTACACTCTCTGCTACCTCCACTCACTCCATGGTTCTCAAGGCATTTCTGAGAGCTTTGGCTCTGATTCAACAATCGGTTTTGATGACTTCCGGGAAAGAGACTGTTGTTCAAGTACAAGGACGGGAGAGAGAGAATCCTAATCTTTGTTAAAAGCCTACTTGTTATAGTCAAGTTCCCCTATTTATTTATACAATGATAGAAGCTCATATGCTAAGGAGTTTCTGGTCAGCACCTGAAGGGCAGGTAGCAGACTGAAAAGACATGAGAAATGGTGTGAATCAGTCCCGGGTTCAATTCTCAGATTTGCCCCATACTGACTGTGTGACTTTAGTCAAGTCACTTAACCTCTCTGAGTTTGTTTTTTCATTTGTACAATCAGGCTGATAATAATAATACACATTTAATGTCGACTTTGCAAGAATTAAATGAGAAACAGATGTAAGTGTTCAGTAGCTATTAGGTATAATGATTATAAAATAACTACATTCAAAAATCAATCTATGTAATCCATCATGTCATCAAAGTAAAGAAGAAAATCATATAATCATATCAATGCAGAAAAAAACATTTGACAAAATCCAACCCTAACTCATGGTAAAAGCTCTCAGCAAGTTAGGAGTAAAAGAGAATTGCCTCAACCTAATAAGGAGCATCTACAAAACAAAAAAACAAACCCCCCAAAACCCCAGCTAACATCATACTTAATAGTGAAAAACTGAATATTTTCCCTCTAAGACTGGGGACAAAGCAAAATTTCTACACTCATCACTCTTATTCACCATCACAATAGAAATTCTAGCTACTGCAATAAAACAAGGAAAAGAAATCAAAGGCATACATATTGGAAAGAAATAAAATTGTCTTAATTTACAGATGACAGAACTGTCCATGCAGAAAATCCCAAGTAATCTACAAAAATACTCCTTAGAACTAATAAGTGAATTTGGCAAGATTGCAGGAAACAAACACCCACAAATCAATTGCTTTTCTATATACTAACCAACACACAGAAAATGAAATTAAAAACACAAACTATTTACAATTATTCCAAAGAAAATGAATTACTAAGGCATAAATTTAACAAAACATGTACAGGATCTGTACGCTGAAATTACAAGACACCGATGAAAGAAAAAAAGAAGACATAAATAAATGGAGAGGCACTCTGTGTTCATGGGTCAGAAGATAACAAAGTGAAAATGGCAATTCTCAAATTTGTGTATAGTTTAATAAAATTCTTATCAAAATCCTACCAAGATTTTTTGTAGACATAGACAAACTTATTTTAAAATTTATATGGAAAGGCAAAGGCCCTAGAATAGTTAAAACAATTTTGATAAGAGAATAAAGTGGAAGGAATTACTCTACCCAATATTAAGTCCTCTATATGGTTATAGTAATCAAAACAGTATAGTATGATACATAGATAGGTGGAATACAGATCAATGGAACAGAATAGGCAACCCACACAATTATGCTCAATATACTGTTCACAAATATGCAAAAGCAATTCAACAGAAGAAGAATAGTCTTTTCAACAAATGGTGCCAGAGCAACTGGGCATCCAGCCCAGCACCCAGAGAACCATTTGCATGGGCACACTTTCACTAGGATCCTAATTGTGGGAATGAAGGGGTGATTTCATGTCAGCCTGACACAAGCCTAGCCACCCTGTGAGATATAAGAGGAGGGAAAAGGGAAGACTTTTTCCCCTATGCATTTTAGAGGCTGCATGGCTAAGAATTGTAGGGCTACGTGGAGCTCTTTATCTTATTGAGCTAATGTATTCATTGCAGGTACAGTCAACTCTCAGTTATCCTCAGGTAAAATTTCCAAATTACATCAAATAATTAGACACATTAGTAGGCCATGAAGCACTTCATGAGTACTGTCTACTAGTTTCTGCTTCTTTTTAGCCTCTCATGAGGCCTGCAATCCAGCCAAAAAGATTAGTTACCTCTTTCAAACCAGAGAAGATATATATTAGAAATTCAATAGGTCGAGAGAAAGAAAGAGGACTTTTAAAGAGATCTTTGCCCCAGTCAACCCAACCTCCCTCTCCTTGAAGCCTCAGATGCTATCAAACTTCTTGGTTGCTCAGAAGGAAAAGGAACATATCTAGGTGCACAACAAATACATCTCCAAAATCGATCTCAAGTCCCTCCCCTTCCTACTCTTTCTCTCCATCTCTGTTGTCTCCACCCTAACCCAAATCACCAATCTCTATCTTGCCTGGACCACTGCAGTAGACTCTGAACAGGTAAACTAATACTTTGCTCAGTGCCTTTTGTTGTTGTTGTTGTTGTTTGGCATTCCGATTGCAACTTTATTGTGATTGTCTAATATTTGCAGTTTTTCAAATTGAAAAGCCCAATAAAGTATGGGTAATAAGAGGGTAAGACTGAGGAAAGCTTTACAGAATATTCTGGACAGTTAAGATGCATTAGTTATATTATAAAATAGTTGTCATTAAGATGTTTTGTTGTCTTAATAGCTAAAACTCCCCTTTTTATCTTCTGTATACAATTCATTGGCTTAGAAATATCTGTGGTCCTTGGATGGGGAAAGGTTAACCTATAATTCTTTCAAAAAGCTAGTGTTTCCTATTTCTTTTCTCTTTGTGACAGAGCATCTTTTAAGAATGTAAATGCAGAAAGGGGTCCAAGATGGTGGCATAGGAAGACCCTGAGCTCACCTCTTCCCATGGACACATTGAATCTACACCTACATGTAGAGCAATTCCTCCTGAAGAAGACATGAGTGCTGATTGAACAACTACTGCACATAGAAGGACCACATATAAATGAGTAGGAAAAACAGAGACACCATATCCATGTGAACCCCACTCCTGACTCAGTGACCTGCAGTAAGAAGGAGCATTGCTGAGGGACCTGAGTGCAGACTTGCCTGTCTTGGGACACAGCAAAAAAATTCCCAGCAGTTTAAAGGGTACCTATATTATATGAAAAAGAAATCCATTTAATAATGCTAGAGCTTCTGCCAAATGGACAGGGAACTGTTGGAGTCCTCACCAAGATTGGAGGCTCTCTGCTGCTCCCCCACCCCAGCCCCTGCTTGCTCCAGCTCCAGCCATCCCAACAAAGTGGCCTAAGGTGTACTGATCCCCAGACTTCCCTTGACCCAAATCCACTTCAGCTCCAGCCAGCTTGCAAAAGCCACCAAGGCCAAGCAATCTACACAGGAAATACTTCCACAGAAGGCCACTCCTTCAAAACCAGGAGAGGTAGTTGTTACACCTAATTCATAGAAACAAAAACTGAAAGTCAAATAAAATGAGGAGACAGAGGAATATGTCCCAAATTAAAGAACGAAATAAAACCCCAGAAAAAGAACCCTAATGAAATGGATACTCATATCCATTTATATCCAAGTAATTTACCTGATAGTATACAAAGAAATGGTCATAAGGTTGCTCATTGAACTAGGGAGAAGAATAGAAAAACTCAGTGAGAACTTCAACAAAGACTTAGAAAGCATAAGAAAGACCAATCAGAGCTGAAGAATATAATAATTGAAAAAAAATACACTAGAGGGAATCAACAGCAGATTAGATGATACAGAAGAATGGATAAGTGATCTGGAAGACAGAATAGTGGAAAATCAGCCAATTAGAATAACAAAAAGAAGAAAGAATTTTTTTAAAATTCAAGAGAGCTTAAGCGACCTCTGGGACAACATCAAACATATTAACATTTGCATTATAGGGGTCCCAGAAGGAGAAAAGAGAGAGAAAGGGGCAGAAAACTTATTTGAAGAAATAATGGCTGAAAACTTCCCTAACCTGGGGAAGGAAACAGACATCCAGGTCCAGGAAGCAAACAGACTCTCAAGGAAGAGGAACCCAAACAGATTCACACTAAGACATCTTATAATTAAAGTGGAAAAAGTTAAGGAGAATCTTAAAGGTAACAAGAGAAAAACAACTGATCACATACAAGGAAAACCCCATAAGGCTATCAGCTGATTTTTTTTTCAGCAGAAACTTTGCAGGCCAGAAGGGAGTGGCAAGATATCCACAAAGGGCTGAAGGGAAAAAAAATTATAACCTATAATACTCTACCCATTAAGGTTATCATTCAGTATCGAAGGAGAGATAAAGAGTTTCCCAGGTAAGAAAAAAATAAAGGAATTTATCACCACTAAACTGGCCTTGCAAGAAATGTTAAAGGGTCTTTAAGTGGAAAAGAAAAGGCCACAACTAGAAATAAGAAAATATATGAAAGAAAAAAAGATAAATATATAGTAAAGTGGATCAGCCACTTAAAAGCTAGTATGAAGCTACTATTTAAGTAGTATGATCAACTATAACTACAATAAGTAGTTAAGGGATACACAAAATAAAAAGATGTAAAATATGTTGTCAAAAAATAAAAAGTTGAGGCAGGGTAGTAAAAATGTAGTGAATTTAGAATACCTTCAAACTTAAGTGACTACCAGCTTAAATATATGGCTATATATAGAGGTCAATATATATGAACCTTATGGTAACCACAAACCAAAAACCTCCAATGGATATACAAAAAATAAAGAGAAAGGAATCCAAACATAACACTAAAGGAATCCATCAAACCACAAGGGAAAAAAACCAAGAGAAGAAGACAGGAACATAGAAGAGCTACAAAAACAACCAGAAAATGTTAACAAAATGGCAGTAAGTACATACCTATCAATAACTACTTTAAATGCAAATGGACTAAATGCTCCAATCAAAAGACATAGAGTGGGGAATGGATAAATAAACAAGACCAATCTATATGCTGCCTACAAGAGACTCTCCACAGATCTAGAGACACACATAGACTGAAAGTGAAGGGATGGAAAGAGATATTCCATGCAAGTGTAAAAGAAAAGAAAGCTGAGGTAGCAATACACATAACAGGCAAAATGGACTTTAAAATGAAGACTGTAACAAAAAACAAAGAAGGTCATTACATAATGATAAAGGGGTCAATCCAATAAGAGGATATAACATTTGTAAACATTTATGCACCCAACATAAGACCACCTAAATATGTAAAGCAAATATTAATAGACATAAAAGGGAGAAACAAAGAGGAATACAATAATAGTAGGGGACTTTAATACTCCACTTACATCAATGGGTAGATTATCTAGACAGAAAATCAATAAGGAAACACTGGCTTTGAATGACACAGGTGAATTCTACCAAACATTTAAAGAAGAGTTAATACCTGTCCTTCTCAAATTATTCCAAAAATTAGAAGAGGAAGGAGCACGTCCAAATTTGTTTTACGAGACCAGCATTACTGTGATGTCAAAACCAGTCACCACAAAAAAGAGACAATTACAGGCAAATATCCCTGATTAACATAGATACAAAAATCCACAACAAAATATTAACAAACCAAATTCAACAATACATTAGAAGGATCATACACCATGATGAAGTGGGATTCATTCCAGGGATGCAAGGATGGTTTAACATCTGTAAATCAATCAATGTGATACACCATGTTAACAAAAGGATCAAAATCATTTGAATATCTCAATATATGCAGAAAAGTCATTTGACAAAATTCAACATCCATTTATGATAAAAACTCTGAACAAAGTGGGTATAGAGAGAACACACCTTAACATAATAAAGACCATATATGACAAACACAGAGCTAACATCATAATCAGTGGTGAAAAGCTGAAAGCTTTTCTTCTAAGATCAGGAACAAGACAAGGATACCTAGCCTCACCACTTTTATTCAACATAGTATTAGAAGTCCTAGCCACAGCAACCAGACAAGAAAAAGAAATAAAAGGCATCCAAGTTGGAAAGGAAGAAGTAAAACTGTCATTATTTGCATATGACATGATACTATATATAAAAACCCCAAAGACTCTACCAAAAAATATTAGAACTGATGAATGAATTCCATACAGTTTCAGGATACAAAATTAATATACATAAAATAGTTGCATTTCTGTACACTAATAATGAACTATCAGAAAAAGAAATGAAGAAAATCTCATTTACAATTGCATCAAAAAGAATAAAATAATTGTAACCAAGGAGATTGAAAAACCAGTACTCTAAAAACTATAAGATGTGTACTATCCATTATGGCTTTTAAATATCATTTTCCTGATGAGTTATCCACTATTTAGCACACAGAGCTAAAAGTAAGCCAGTGTAATCCATCCTGGCAGACTTTATAATTCAATAATCCCATAATCAAACAAGGGTACCAGTAGCCATTGGCAGAAGCCTGATTGATTGGCAGGTCAGATTCCACTGACAGGTGTCTTCTAGAAGAAATTTTTCCAAGTCCTTGGAGATGACTCTGGGGAATCAGATTGGTTCTCCTCCTCATCTAAAAGAACACCATCTAATCCCAGGTGCAGATTAAGAAAGAGTTGGCTCTGGGAAGAACTGTGTTGTAGGCCAAACCTGTTGTTGGGATTTCCTCTTTCAGCAGATTTCTTCTGTCTCATGGGGTGCAAACCATTCCCTCACCCCATGTACCTGGTGTCCTTCTGCTGTCCCCCTTAATTTCTTTCTCCAGGTGGTACCCTAAGTGGTGGACTTTCCCTTGGCATTCATTATGACTTCCTGGACTAGTTTTGTGACCATGGGCAAGTCATGACCTTTTGCATTATCTTTAATTTTTTTTAACTTTATTTATTTTATTCATTTTTGGCTGTGCTGGGTCTTCGTTGCTGTGCGTGGGCTTTCTCCAGTTGTGGCGAGCGGGGACCACTCTGTTACAGTGCATGGGCTTCTCATTGCAGTGGCTTCCCTTGTTGTGGAGCACAGGCTCTAGGTGCGCAGGCCTCAGTATTGTGGTGCGTGGGCTCAGCAGTTTTGGTATACGGGCTTAGTTGCTCCACGGCATGTGGATCCTCCCAGACCAGGGCTCGAACCTGTGTCCCCTGCCTTGGCAGGTGGATTCTTAACCACTGCGCCACCAGGGAAGTCCTGCATTATCTTTAAACTGCAATTGGCACAGGCAGAAAGTGCTATATAGTATGTGAAAGAGCATAGCATAGTGCCTGGCATATACTAGGTATTAAATAAAATATCTCAGGGTTGTGTTCCCTGCTTCTGATGATAGCAGCCTGCTGTAGGACAGCTAATCTGAATGCTGTAGGACACCTAATCTGAATACTATATTAATTCGGTATAGTTTAGTGTGTTGTCCCACCCCAGGCATTTTCTCTTTGACAACCAATGACTTCTGTTAGTCTTTGTCTGTTGTTTGAACTCCATGGGATGTATCTTCAATGGTAGGTTCTGAAACAGTAGCCAGATAATTGGCAGTGGATATTTTCATGGTCACTACCTAGATCTTTGTGTTTGGAGGGCACCTATTATGTAATCTATTCAAGGTTTAACACATATTTTTTATGTCTTCTCTGGTAGACTATATATATTTCAATCATATTTGGTGTTCCTCCCTGCAGTATCTCTACCTACAGAAGGATAATACTTTTCCACCCTTCTAAAATCAGGCTCTGACATAAGACTTGCCTTGGCCAATGAAATATGAATAGAAGTGGTATGTGTCACTTCCAGGTGGAAGTTGGAAGAACCAGTGCTTGCTTTGTCGCTTTCCCTTTTCTATATGATGTGCTACGTGGCAACATCCCACATGGCTCCTTCTCTGTTAGCCAATACCCCAGAGTAAGGACAACTAAGATCTACTTAAAAATAGAGCTCTCCCCACTGCCCTCCCACCAACCTATTTTGGACATGTATGAGCAAGAAATAAATGTTTACTAGAAGTCACTAGAATTTTGAGATTGCTTCTTATTGCAGCATAACCTAGCTTACACTAGCTTGTATTGCCTCCAAGGATGTCGGAAGAGTGACTATAAACAAGTCATGTGCAGTTTTTACACAACAACTGTTCTTTGAACTTGGACTGAAGGGCCAACTTACTTCTTGCTTCAATTCTAGTATAAATATTGAAAAAGTCTAGGTGTGAGAGGTGGCCCTCTAAAAGACAAAGCCTGTTCTACGACTAAGCACTTTGCCCTCTCTCCCTGGATAATGAGGTAGAACCTCTGGGCAGCACCAGAGGTCCCAGCTCAATGGCTGTCACGACTTTATGGAAAGCATATTATAAATCTTCACTTTCTCTCATCATAAACCAGTGTGAGAGTGGGCATCTGTGTTGCAAATGGAATTTTCTGCTTTTAGTGACTTGACACTTTGGCCCTCTTGTTACAAACCCAGTTTTAATTTTCTTAACATAGTCCAGGCACAGCACATAAACCTCTGCACCCTGGGGAGGCCTATATAGTCAGTTCCATTAGGGGCTAAGCTTTTGATTATATTTAATTAGCTTGAATTGATTACAAGTGTTCCAACAAGTAGCCAGGTGATTTCCTTGTCTGAGAAGCTCAGGGGCAAGAGGGAAACCGAGGTGTTGGAACACACAGAGTAATTGGTGAACTTGAGGAAGGTATATTAGTGACCAGATGGGTGGAAAACAAGGCACTGTCAATGCTTTTTCTAGCTTTCAGGTTTGATATTTTTAGAGTCTTTTGTGTCCAGAAAATTGCAAGTGAGAATCAGGTATTCAATAAATATTCAGTGGGCAGTTGTCTTCTTATATTACTTGATCTCTCAATCTTCAGAGAGTTGACCTCTCCCCCCTTGAAATATCCTCTTCTTTCGGCTTCTATGACACTTCTGGTTCTCATAATATCTCTCTAGTTCCTCCTTGATCTCTTTTGCTGGACCTCTACCTCTGCAGAGTTGTTAAATTTTGGCATTTACCATGGCTCTGTCGTAGCACCTATTCTTATTTGACACATTATTCCTGAGCAATTTCACCCATTTCTTTTACTTCAGCTACCATCTCTATATTATCAGCAAATTCTCCTTCTAGAACATCATATCTATATATCCAAATGCTACTGAACATCTTCATTTGGATGTCCCATGGGTATCTGAAAATCAACATGTCCAAAGGACCATATGATCTCCTACCCCTATGCTCCTCCTCCTATATGTTCTTTATATCAGTGAAGGCACTATTATCTACCAAGCTGCACAAACAAGAAACACAAATGTTACTCAAGATCACTCTCTCTTTCTCATCATATCTAGCCAATACTTATATACTGATGACTTCCAAATCTTTCCATATCTATGTTCCCATTGGTTTATAACATCCAAAGGGAAGTTCCGTAGGCATCTTAAAGTCAACATTTTCCAAATATAATTCACTACCTAGTCTACTTCATTTGCTTTACCTCTCACCATGCATAAATATCATCCTCACCATACATGCCACGTGATTTTATGCCTCCATGAATTTACTTATGCTATTCCCTCTGCCTAAAATGCTCTCCTTTTCTATATCTGGAAATTTCCTGTTTATCCTTCAAAGTCCAGTACTAATGTCACCTCCTCTGTGAAGTCTTTCATAGCATCCCTTAGAATAAATCATATACTCATCTATATTCCCATAGCATAACTACATCTGTCCCAAAACACTTACCATGTTATAACACATTTATATTTCATGTTTTTCTCTCTATTAGACTTTAAGCTTCTTGGTAGCAGGGACAATGCTTTATTAATCTTTGTTCTCCCAGCACCTAATAGTGTGCTTGACACGAAGTAGGCCCTCAATTCATGTCTGTGAAATGAATGAATGAATTAAATAATATTTTACTTATCTTCATATTTTCAGAGGAATATGAAGAGGATTAGAGATTAATTAGTCTTGGATAGAGATGTTTAAGAGATAATTTCATACATTTCTTCAGGTAATTATTAATCCCTTACATTTATAGACCCTTTAAACTATGAAACAATATCAGGCACATTAAACAGTCCTCCCAACAACCTTGGGAGGTAGGTGGGGTAGGGTTGGAGTTATTATCCTCTTATGGAAAGCACAAAATAAAATACTAAAAAGCATCCTGTTAGGTGGTCGTGGAGATGTGACTAGAACCCAGATATATATATATATATATATATATATATATATATATATATATATATATTTATATATATTTATATATATATATATTTTTTTTTTACTTATTTTTTGGCTGCGTCGGGTCTTAGTTGCGGCATGTGAACTCTTAGTTGCAGCATGTATGCAGGATCTACTTCCTGGACCAGGAATTGAACCTGGGCCCCCTGCATTGGGAGCGTGAAGTCTTACCCACTGGACCACTAGGGAAGTCCCTTCTCTGTATTTTTTAAAGTTGGTGGGGTTTTTTTGGTTTGTTTTTGTTTTTTGTGTCTTGTTGTTGTTGTTGTTTTTGTTTTGTTTTACAAATAGGTCTTATTTTTTTAGAGCAGTTTTAGGTTCACAGCAAAATTGAGTGTTAATTACAGAGAGTTCCCATATACCCCCTTCCCCCCACATACACACAGCCTCTCCCACTATCAACATCTTCCACCACAGTGGTACATTTGTTACAATCGATGACCCTACATTGACACTTCATTATTACCCAAAGTCCCATAGTTTACATTAAGGTTTTCTCTGTATTGTACATTCTATAGGTTTGGATAAATGTATAATGACATGAACCCACTATTATAATATTTTATGGAATAGTTTCACTGCCTTAAAAATACTCTGTGTTCCATTGATTCATCCCTCCCTTTCTTCAACCACTGGCAACCACTGATCCTTTTATTGTTTCTGTAGTTTTGCCTTTTTCAGAATGTCATATAGTTGGAATCATACAGTATGCAGCCTTTTCAGATTGGCTTCTTTCACTTAGTAATATGCATTTAAGATTCATCCATGTCTTTTCATGGCTTGATAGCTCATTTCTTCTTAGTGCTGAATAATATTCCATTGTCTGGGATGTACCACTGTTTATTTATCTACTTACCTACTGAAGGACATCTTGGTTGTTTCCAGGTTTAGGCAATTATGAATAAAGGTGCTATAAGAATCTGTGTGTAGATTTTTGTGTGGACATAAGCTTTCAACTCATTTGGATACATACCAAGCAGAGTCAGTGCTGGATTGTATGGTAAGAGTATGTTTAGTTTTGTAAGAAACTGCCAAACTGTCTTTCAAAGTAGCTGTACCATTTTGAATTTCTACCAGCAATGAGTTCCTGTTGGTCCACACTGTTGCTACATTTAGTGTTGTCAGTGTTTTGTATTTTGTCCATTCTAATAGGTGTGTATATCACTGCTGTTTTAATTTGAAATTCTGTATTGACATATGATGTTGAGCATCTTTTTATATGCTTGTTTGTCATTGTTATATCCTCTTTGTTGAGATGTTTGTTTAGATCTTTTGTCCATTTTTAAATTGGGTTGTTGTTGTCTTATTGTTGAGTTTTAAAAGTTCTTTGTATAGCGTAGAAAACAGTTCTTTATCAGATAGATCTTTTGGAAATATTTTCTCCAAGTCTATGGCTTGTCTTCTCATTCTTTTAAACTTGTAATTTTTTAGAAGCAGGAAAAAAATGGAAATCTTCAGAGACGTATATAGATAATAGAATATTTGTGTATGTACCATGAAGAATTTACAAATGCTATATTTTGTGTCATATTTCCCTCATATCTTTATATACATTAAGCAAATATCACTTTAAAAGTTGATGTTCCTCTTTTCCTCCTTTCATTGTAATCCTCTCCCTTTCTAAATGCAACCACTATCATAACTCTGGTGTATAGCCTTACAGTCTGATTTTATACATTTACTACAATGTACTTGTACACACAAATAATATGTAATCTCTTTCTGTGGATTTAATTTTTTGTGTGTAAGTTAAATACCCCAAAATGGCAGAAAAGAACTCCTGGGCTCTATCCACTCCACTCCACTCCAAAACAAAACAAAACAAAAACTCATGAGCTGGCAAAAACTGTTATAATCAATTTTGCAGAACTCTGGAATCTGGTCAAAAACTTACAACAACCAGGGGAGAACTTAACAAAGAAAGAAGCTGCTGCACTGTAGCATTTAAAATTACCTGCCTATTATCCCTCTTTCCAGAGTGTAGCAGCAGCCATGAAAATGGCAGCTCACACTCCTGGTTCATGTTGCTAGTACCAGAGAGAGCAATACAGACCTTATTCTCAAAGAATTGAGTTTGCTTCTTGTGACATGATTGGAGGCATCTTCAAAGATCAGTGCAAGGACTTACCTTTGTTTTGCTGACTTGGAGTGTTCCCAGGACTGGGACAGCTTTTATTGGGTGACATTTGCTTAAAGAATTTACAGGAAAAAGTATTGCAACATCCTGGGGCAAGGGGGAACAGTCTGGACTAGCAATAGACCAAAAAGACTGGGAAAGGTGATACAAAGAGGTAAAATGGGGTTTTTAAATCTCTCATGTAAGGTGGAGAATCAAGAGGACCATGTGCAAGCCCAGGGCTGGATGCCGGCTCATAAAAGGCCTGAGAAGACCCTAAGCTTTCACCTCAAGCTGACCTTCAGGCTCCATGTGAGCAGGAAGTGAAGGCTAAGGCAGAGTTGTAAACAGTCTGGTTAACCATTGAAGGAATGCCCCAAGACAGAACCAATTTGCAAAAACTAGGAAAGTAGTGTTTTTTTCTTTTTCTTTTTTCCCTTGATTCCAGGCATTTAAGAAAATTCTGTCAAAACACTACCTGATCACTAAGGTAAGAGAACACAGACTTCAGTGGTCACACATGACAAAGTATATAGATTTTACAAAAATAGTTTAGCAAAGACGTTAAACAAACAACAGCAAAGAATCAAGAACAACATACAGCAAGCAGCAACAACAAATCCCAAGTAGAAAGGGAGAGTCTCATTTCCAGAATCTGATATCTAGAGTTGCCACATTATAATATTAATATTTTCCAAGTTTTAACAAAAATTGTGAGGCATGCAAAAAAACAAGAAAGTATGCCCATTCACAGGAAGATAAGAAATTAATAGAAATTGTTCCAGTGGAGGCCCAGGCAATGGACTTAACAGACAAAGACTTTAAGTCAAATGTCTTAAGTAAGCTCCAAGACCTTAAGGAAATAATTGGAAGAGAAAACCAAGAGAACAATGTCTCACAAAATAGAGAATATCAATAAAGAGATAAAAATTATTTTAAATAACCAATAGAAATTTTAGAGCTGAAAACCACAATAAGAGACATGAAATATTATTAGAGGGGTTCAACATCAGACTTGAAGAGGCTGAAGAAAGAATCAGCCAAGTTGAAGATAGGCCAATTGAGATTATCCAGCATGAGAAAAAGAATGAAGAAAAATGAACAGAGCCTAAGAGATCTGTGGCACATCCTAAAGTATACCAAAATATGCATAATAGAAGCCCTAGAAGGAGAGAATAGAAATGGGCAGAAAGAATATTTGAAAAATAAAGGTCAAAACCTTCCTAAATTTGATGTAATACATCAAGCTACATGTGTAAGAAGTTCAATGAACTCCAAGCAGGATAAATCAAAGAGAGCCACACCAAGGCACATTATACACAAATAGTCAAAGGACAAAGATGAAGAGAGAATCTTGACAGCAGCAAGAGAGAACAGACTCATCATACACAAGGGATTCCAAATACAATTAATTGCTGATTTCTCTTCAGAAGCTATAGAGGCCAGAAGTCAGTGGGATATTTAAGGTGCTGAAAGAAAAAAGAAACCTGTCAACCAAGAATTCTACATCTGGGGACTTCCCTGGTGGCACAGTGGTTGAGAGTCCACCTGCCGATGCAGGGGACACGGGTTCGTGCCCCAGTCCGGGAAAATCCCACATGCCACAGAGCGGCTAGGCCCGTGAGCCATGGCTACTGAGCCTGTGCGTCTGGAGCCTGTGCTCCGCAACAGGAGAGGCCACAACAGTGAGAGGGCTGCGTACCACAAAAAAAAAAAAAAAAAAAGAATTCTACATCTGGCAAAAAACAATACTTCAAAATGGAGAAATTAAGACATTCCCAGATAAGCAAAAGCTGAGGGAGTTTCTTACTGATAGTCCTATCCTGCAAGAAATTCTAAAGGGAGCACTTCAGATTGACGTGAAAGGACACTAGACAGTAACTTGAAACCCTATGAAGAAATAAAGAGCAATAGCAAAGTAGCTACATAGGTACATATAAAAGCCATTATTATTATATTTTTGGTTCATAACTCCTCTTATTTTCCTACAGAATTTGCAATGCAAGTGTATTAGGAAACTGTTGCAAATCTATGTTAATGGGTACACAATATATAAAGATGTGGTTTGAAAAATAAGAACATAAAGGGGGGTTGAGATATAAAGGAGCAGAATTTTTGTATACTATTGAAACTAGGTTGGCATTGATTCAAACTTGATTGTTATAAAGCTAAAATATCAATTGAAATGCTGACAATAACCACCAAGAAAAAAACTTAAAAATATACAGGAAAACAATTGAGAAGGGAATAGAAAAGGTACACTGAAAAAAAATCAATCACAAAAGAAGGCATTAAAGGATGAACTGAGGAACAAAAAATATATAAGACATAAAGAAAACAAATAACAATTTAGCAGAAGTAAGTCCATTCATATCAGTAATTACTTTTGTTTTGTTTTGTTTTGGGAGGGGGGGACAAGGAATAGCGACTTTATCTGGAAATCCAGCAGACGGAGAAGATGGTGGACTAGTGTCCCAAAGAACCATCTTCCTGGAGTTAGAATTCAGGCTTCTTTCCTACTAAAAGGGGAGGGGGTGTGGTTGGTTGGTGCAGATTTCTTGGTGCCAGAATCCTTTATTCTTATAGCTGTCTGCATAGGTCTATGTCCCGTCAAAATGTTCCTATAAACCTCCAAGACAAATGTTATTCTCTGTTTCAGTAATTACTTTGAATGTGAATGGAGTACACTTTCTAATTAAAAGACAGGTTGGTAGAGTGGATTAAAAACATGATCCAACTATACACTATTTACCAGAGACACTTTATATCCCAAGAGAAAAATAGGTTGAAAATGAAAAGATGGAGAAACATCTTTTATACAAATACTAACCAAAAGAGTGTTGTAGTGGCTATACTAATATCAGACAAAATAGATTTAAAGACAAAAAGTGGTCATTATATATTGAAAAGAGTGTCAATCCTTCCAGAAGATATAAAAATTATAAACATATATATACCTAACAACAAAATCTCAAAATATATGAAGCAAAAGCTAACAAAATTGGAGAGAGAAATGGATAGTTCCACAGTAATAACTGGAGACTTCAGTACCCTACTTTAGAAATGGGGTAGAACTAGATGGAAGATCAGTAAAGCCATAGGAGATTTGAAACACTATAGTGTATGCCAACTAGACCTAACAAACATATATAAACATTCCACTCAACAGTAGTAGAATACACATTTTCTCAAGTGCACATGCAATATTCTTCAGGAGAGACCATACATTGGACCACAAAACAAGTCTTAAGAAGTTCAAAAAGATTGAAATCACACGCAGTACTTACTCTGACCATAGTGGAATGAAATTAGAAATCAAAAACAGAAGAAAAACTGGAAAAACTTACAAATATGTGGAAATTTAACAACACACTTTTAAACAGTCAATGAGTAAAAGAAGAGATTACAAGTGAAAGTAGAAAGTACTTAAGATGAATGAAAACAAAAATAAAACATACCAAAACTAACATGATGCAGTGAAAGCCATGTTGAGAGGGAAATTTACACCAGTAAATGCATATATTTAAAAAGGATAAAGAATAATAAAGATCCCAAATCAATAACCTAACTTTACATCTTAAAGAACTAGGAAAAGAGTGAACTAATCATAAAAGTAGTGAAGGAAGGAAATGTTAAAGATTAGAAGAAAAGTAAACAAAATACAGGATAGGAAGACAATAAACAGCAAAACCAAAAGTTGGTTCTTTGAAAATATCAACAAAATTGTTAAAACTTTTGCTAGAATGACTAAGAAAAAAAGAGAAAACTCTAAATTACTAATATCAGAAATGAAACCAGGAACATAATTACAGACCTTACAAAAATTTTTAAAAATGTTTATAAGAGAATACTATGAAAAAATGAACACTAGCAAATGAGATAGACTAGAGGAAATGGACAAATTCCTAGAAACACAAAACTACCAAAATGTATGCAAGAAGGAATAGAAAATCTGAACAGACATATAACAGGTAGAGCAGCGGTCCCCAACCTTTTTGGCACCAGGGACCAGGGTTCAGGCGGTAATCCGAGCAATGGGGGGATGGTTCAGGTGGTAATGCGAGCGATGGGGAGCAGCAGATGAAGCTTTGCTCACTTGCCTGCTGCTCACCTGCTGTGCAGGCCAGTTCCTAACAGGCTGCAAAAGGGTACCTGTCCATGGCTCAGGGGTTGGGGACCCCTGAGGTAGAGGGATTGAATAAATAACTTAAAACTTCCTTAAAAAGAAAAGCCTAGAACCAGATGGCTTCACTGGTGAATTTTATCAAACTTTTAAAGAAGAATTAACACCAATTGTTCTCAAAACCTTCCAAAAAATAGAATAGGGAACACTAAATGACTCATTATATGAGGCCAGCATTAACTTTATATCAAATCCAGATAAAGGTATCACAAGAAAAAAAAATTATAGACCAATATCCTTTATGAATATAGGTGCAAAAATATGCAACCAAATCTAGCATCCTATTAAGAGAACTATTCATTATGAATGAGTGGAGTTTATCCCAGGAAGGTAAGATTGTTTCAACATATGAAAAACTCAGTGTAATATACCATATTAATAGAATGAAGGGGGGAAACTGAAAATGATCATTTTAATTGATGCAGAAAAAGCATTTGACAAAATCCAAAACCCATTCATTGTAAAAACACTGAAAACTTGGAATAGAAGGAAACTTCTTCAACCTGGTGAAGGGCATTTATGAAAATTGCACAGGTAACATCACACACAATAGGGAAAGAATGAAAGCCTTTCCCTAAAGATAAGTATGTAGCTTTATCAGATTGGCCAGTGTTCTTTACATATTTATTAACTCAAGTTTATTGTTTTATTCATTTCATTCAGACCTTATGTGTCCCTAGTAAATTTGTCTACTTATCTATCTGCTCCTGAATGAGATGTGTTAAAATCTCTCACTGTGATTATGGATTAGATTATTTCTCATTTTAACTCTGTCAACTTTCACTTTATACATTGGGAGCTATATTTTTAACTCATAGAATTTTTTTAAGTGAATGTCTGTTTATTAATCATTGTAATGTGTCTCTTTGTCTTTATTAATGCTTTCCACTTTAAATTCCATTTTGCCTCTTCTGTCATTTTCCATCCCCCCATTTTCCTTTAAATTATCTGATTCATGATATTTTAGGTAAGTTTCTTATAGACAGCATATAGCTGAATTTTAAATATTTAAACTGAGTGTCTCTGTCCTCAAATAGGTGTTTCTAATCCATTTACATTTTTTGTGACTATTGATATATTATTTAATTTTTGATATACTATTATTTTTTGTTTCTTTCCATGTCACATTGTCTATGGGCATAGATTATTTTTCAGGTTAGCTTTTTTTATTTGAATTGCATTTTATTTATTTTTATACAGCAGGTTGTTATTAGTTATCTCTTTTATACATATTAGTGTATATATGTCAATCCCAATCTCCCAATTCATCCCACCAAAACCCCACACTCTGCTTTCTCCCCTTGGTGTCCATACATTTGTTCTCTACATCTGTGTCTCTATTTCTGTCTTGTAAACCGGTTCATCTGTACCATTTTTCTAGATTCCATATACATGCATTAATACATGATATTTGTTTTTCTCTTTCTCATTTACATCACTCTGTATGACAGTCTCTAGGTCTATACATGTCTCTACAAATGACCCAATTTCATTCCTTTTTATGGCTGAGTAATATTACATTGTATATATGCACCACATCTTCTTTATCCATTCCTCTGTTGATGGACATTTAGGTTGCTTCCATGACCTGGCTATTGTAAACACTACTGCAATGAACACTGGGGTGCATGTGTTTTTGTGAATTATGGTCTTCTCTGGGTATATGCCCAGTAGGGGGATTGCTGGGTCATATGGTAGTTCTATTTTTAGTTTTTTAAGGAACCTCCATACCGTTCTCCATAGTAGCTGTATCAATTTACATTCCCAGCAACAGTGCAAGAGGGTTCCCTTTTCTCCACACCCTCGCTAGCATTTATTGTTTGTAGATTTTCTGATGATGCCTATTCTAACTGGTCTGAGGTGATACCTCATTGTAGTTTTGATTTGCATTTCTCTAATGATTAGTGATGTTGAGCCTCCTTTCATGTATTTGTTGGCAATCCGTACATCTTCTTTGGAGAAATGTCTGTTTAGGTCTTCTGCCCATTTTTGGATTGGGTTGTTTGTTTTTTTAATATTGAGCTGCATGAACTGTTTATATATTTTGGAGATTAATCCTTTGTCCATTGATTCGTTTGCAAATATTTTCTCCCTTTATGAGGGTTGTCTTTTCGTCTTGTTTATAGTTTCCTTTGCTGTGGAAAGGCCTTTAAGTTTCATTAGGTCCCATTTGTTTATTTTTGTTTTTATTTCCATTACTCTAGCAGGTGGGTCAAAAAAGATATTGCTGTGGTTTATGTCAAGGAGTGTTCTTCCTATGTTTTCCTCTAAGAGTTTTATATTGTCCAGTCTTACATCTAGGTCTTTAATCCATTTTGAGTTTATTTTTGTGCATGGTGCTAGGGAGTGTTCTAATTTCATTCTTTTACATGTAGCTGTCCAGTTTCCCCAGCACCACTTATTGAAGAGGCTGTCTTTTCTCCATTGTATATCCTTGCCTCCTTTGTCATAGATTAGTTGACCATAGGTGCATGGGTTTATCTCTGGACTTTCTATTCTGTTCCATTGATCTATATTTCTGGTTTTGTGCCAGGACCATATTGTCTTGATTACTGTATCTTTGTAGTATAATCTGAAGTCAGGGAGACTGATTCCTCCACTCCGTTTCTTTCCCTCAAGATTGCTTTGGCTATTCAGGGTCTTTTGTGTCTCCATACAAATTTTAAGAATTTTTTGTTCTAGTTCTGTAAAAAATATCATTGGTAACTTGATATGGATTGCATTGAATCTGTAGATTGCTTTGGGTAGTACAGTCATTTTCATAACATTGATTCTTTCAATCCAAGAATACGGTATATCTCTCCATCTGTTTGTGTCAGCTTTGATTTCTTTCATCAGTGTCATAGTTTTCTGAGTACAGGTCTTTTACCTCCTTAGGTAGGTTTATTCCTAGGTATTTTATTCTTTCTGTTGCAGTGGTGAATGGGATTGTTTCCTTAATTTCTCTGTCTGAAATTTTGTTGTTAGTGTATACAAATGCAAGAGATTTCTGTGCATTAATCTTGTATCCTGCAACTTTACCAGATTCACTGATTAGCTCTAGTCATTTTCAGGTGGCATCTTTAGGGTTATCAATGTATAGTACCATGTCATCTGCAAACAGTGACAGTTTTACTTCTACTTTTCCAATATGGATTCCTTTTATTTATTTTTCTTCTCTGATTGCCATGGCTAGGACTTCCAAAACTATGTTGAATAATAGTTGTGAGAGTGGACATTCTTATCTTGTTTCTGATCTTAGAGGAAATGCTTTCAGTTTTCCACCATTGAGAATGATGCTTGCTGTGGGTTTGTCGTATATGGCCTTTATTATGTTGAGGTAGGTTCCCTCTATGCCCACTTTCTGGAGAGTGTTTTATCATAAATGGGTGTTGAACTTTGTCAAAAGCTTTTTCTGCATCGATTGAGATGATCATATGGTTTTTGTACTTCAATTTGTTAATATGGTGTATCACATTGATTGATTTACATATATTGAAGAATCCTTGCATCCCTGGGATAAATCCCACTTGATCATGGTATATGATCCTTTTAATGTGTTGTTGCATTCTGTTTGCTAGTATTTTGTTGAGTAGTTTTGCATCTATATTCATCAGTGATATTGGTCTGTAATTTTCTTTTTTTTGGAGTATCTTTGTCTGGTTTTGGTATCAGGGTGATGGTGGCCTTGTAGAATGAGTATGGGTGTGTTCCTTCCCCTGTAGTTTTTTGGAAGAGTTTGAGAAGAATGGGTGTGAGCTCTTCTCTAAATGTTTGATAGAATTCACCTGTGAAGCCATCTGATCCTGGACTTCTGTTTGTCGGAAGATTTTTAGTCACAGTTTCAATTTCATTACTTGTGATTGGTCTGTTCATATTTTCTATTTCTTCCTGGTTCAGTCTTGGAAGGTTATACCTTTCTAAGAATTTGTCCATTTCTTCCAGTTTGTCCATTTTATTGGCATAGAGTTGCTTCTAGTAGTCTCTTATGATTTTTTTTTATTTCTTTGGTGTCTGTTGTAACTTCTCCTTTTTCATTTCTAATTTTATTGATTTGAGTCCTCTTCTTCTTTTTCTTGATGAGTCTGGCTAAAGGTTTATCAAGTTTGTTTATCTTCTCAAAGAACCAGCTTTTAGTTTTATTGATCTTTGCTATTGTTTTCTTTGTTTCTATTTCATTTATTTCTGCTCTGATCTTGATGATTTCTTTCCTTCTACTGACTTTGGGCTTTGTTTTGTTCTTCTTTCTCTAGTTCCTTTAAGTGTAAGGTTAGATTGTTTATTTGAGATGTTTCTTGTTTCTTGAGTTAGGATTGTATTGCTAGAAATTTCCCTCTTAGAACTGCTTTTGCTGCATCCCACAGGTTTTGGAATGTCGTGTTTTCATTGTAATTTGTCTCTAGGTATTTTTTGATTTCCTCTTTGATTTCTTCAGTGATCTCTTGGTTATTTAGTAACGTATTGTTTAGCCTCCACGTGTGTTTGTGTTTTTTACAGTTTTTTTTCCCTGTATTTGATTTCTAATCTCATAGCATTGTGGTCGGAAAAGATGCTTGATGTGACTTCAATTTTCTTACATTTACCGAGGCTTGATTTGTGGCCCAAGATGTGATCTATCCTGGAGAATGTTCCATGTGCACTTGAGAAGAAAGTGTAATCTGCTGTTTTCGGATGGAATGTCCTATAAATATCAATTAAATCTATCCAGTCTATTGTGTCATTTAAAGCTTGTGTTTCCTTATTAATTTTTTGTCAGGATGATCTGTCCATTGGTGTAAGTGAGGTGTTAAAGTCCCCCACTATTATTGTGTTACTGTCAATTTCCTCTTTTATAGCTGTTAGCATTTGCCTTATGTATTGAGGTGCTCGTATGTTGGGTGCACATATATTTATAATTGTTATATTTTCTTCTTGGATTGATCCCTTGATCATTATGTAGTGTCTTTCCTTGTCTCTTGTAACGTTCTTTATTTTAAAGTCTATTTTATCTGGTATGAGTCTTGCTACTCCAGCTTTCTTTTGATTTCCATTTGCATGGAATATCTTTTTCCATCCCCTCACTTTCAGTCTGTATGTATCCCTAGGTCTGAAGTGAGTCTCTTGTAGACAGCATATATATGGGTCTTGTTTTTGAATCCATTCAGTGGGCCTGTGTATTTTGCTTGGAGCATTTAATCCATTCACATTTAAGGTAATTATCAATATGTATGTTCCTATTCCCATTTTCTTAATTGTTTTGGGTTTGTTTTAGTAGGTCCTTTTCTTCTCTTTTGTTTCCCACTTAGAGAAGTTCCTTTAGCATTTGTTGTAGGTGTGGTTTTGTGGTGCTGAATTCACTTAGCTTTTGCTTGTCTGTAAAGCTTTTGATTTCTCCATCAAATCTGAATGAGATCCTTGCCAGGTAGAGTAATCTTGGTTGTAGGTTCTTCCCTTTCATCACTTTAAATATATCATGCCACTCCTTTCTGGCTTGCAGAGTTTCTGCTGAGAAATCAGCTGTTAACTTTATGGGAGTTCCCTTGTATGCTACTTGTCATTTTTCCCTTTTTGCTCTTAATAATTTTTCCTTGTATTTAATTTTTGTCAATTTAATTACTATGTGTCTTGGCATGTTTCTCCTTGGGTTTATCCTGTATGGGACTCTGTGCTTCCTGGACTTGGGTGGCTATTTCCTTTCCCATGTTAGGGAAGTTTTCGACTATAATCTCTCCAAATATTTTCTCGGGTCCTTTCTCTCTCTCTTCTCCTTCTGGGACCCCTATAATGTGAATGTTGGTGCATTTAATGTTGTCTCAGAGGTCTATTAGGCTGTCTTCATTTCTTTTCATTCTTTTTTCTTTATTCTGTTCCACAGCAGTGAATTCCACCATTCTGTCTTCCAGGTCACTTATCTGTTCTGCCTCAGTTATTCTGCTATTGATTCCTTCTAGTGTAGTTTTCATTTCAGTTATTGTATTGTTCATCTCTGTTTGTTTGTTCTTTAATTCTTCTAGGTCTTTGTTAAACATTTCTTGCATCTTCTCGAACTTTGCCTCCATTCTTTTTCCAAGGTCCTGGATCATCTTCACTATCATTATTCTGAATTCTTTTTCTGGAAGGTTGCCTATCTACACGTCATTAATTGTTTTTCTGGGGTTTTATCTTGTTCCTTCATCTGATACATAGACCTCTGCCTTTTCATTTTGTCTGTCTTTCTGTGAATGTGCTCTTCATTCCACAGGCTGCAGGATTGTAGTTCTTCTTGCTTCCACTGTCTGCCTTCTCTCAGGGTGACTTTTTTTCCACCTATGACTTAGGGCAGAGACCACATAATTGCTGTCCTCAGGCCATCAATTAGTTTTTTTCAAAGAAGACAGCCTTTCCATTTCTCTACTTTCCCCCTTCCCCAGGTATATCTGCTTTAACTCTCTGCCTTACATGGAACTTGCAGCCCTGACTCTTAGTCTCTTTTAAGCATTAAAATTCCTGATCCTGAGAACTATATCTGATTCACTTATCCCTTTGAGCCTCAAGTCTTCAAATCCTACTCACCATTTTGGGTATTTTCTTTTTTTCTTGCACCTGGATATTCCTTTTCTTCCTTTCAAGATCAAGTCTACATTTACACTTTAAAGTCTGGCACTTCTACATATCTGGAATGTGTGAGTTTGTGGTGTGTGTGTGTGTGTGTGTGTGTGTATTGGTGGGAACTTGGATTACTTCCTACATTAGCCTAGGCTTTGATCTTGACTGAAAAGGAGCCTGTGCTTTTAACCATTAGGCTCTACTGCCTCCCAGTGTTGTTTTTCCTCTTAGGCTTCCATTATTACCCTTGATGCTTCTGTGCATTGTATAAATAAGGAGACGGAATTTGTGACATGCACTTTCTCTGTACCATATAAATAGACATATCTGTCACACTTGAAGTTATCAAATATGGAAAACAAGTTAGCAAGTTAATTTTCCTTTGTTTACTTTCTACACGAACCAATTATTTTCTTAATTAGCTACAGTTTGGCTTTGATTCAGGACCTTAATAAATGAAAATATTATTTGCCTATTTTAGTTGTATACCACATTTCACTGTTCCAGGGAGCCAAATTCAGATAGTTCCTTCTTATGAAAGCAAGGTTTAAAGTTTAATGAAGAAACTAAAAATTGGTTCTTGGAACTGAAGTGTAAGCAGGATCCTATATAGATATGCTGACTGTTTTTTCCCATTCCAGACATTCTGCTTTGACTAATATATTTAGAAGATTGAAGATCAACACCTGTTCCTCCAGTAGTTCTCTCTTGTAGTGACCTTTGCCTCACCCTGTATAAATACACAGGGTGATTAAGCTGTCAGATATCATAGGGGACTTTTTCAGGGGTGAGGACAATGAATCACTCCTGGAATTTCTCACTGTTTATCCCCCAGATGTCTGCCATTCACCTTGCCACTTATTTCTTTGCCCACTTTTAAAAATTAAGCCAGAGTCTCCAAAAGAGTCACCAATGTTGTGGCATTTGAGAATTCTCTATGAAGTTATAGGGCTTGGACTAGATGATCTATTACTAAGAGCCCTCCCAATTCTGGCATTTTATGGGCTCAAATTTCATTGCCAACTACCACGATTGAGGACAGATCACATGACATTAAGTTTGTGCTTAAGAAAGTGTCAATGCTCATGTTTATTGCTACAACAGGACTTCACACAAAACAATTTGTAATATAGAACTCTCCAATGTCCCAGGGCTTTTTTAGTCGGTGGGAAAAAAAGGAAGAAAACTAACATTTATTGAGTTATCACATAGCATGTATCATCTGAGTTAAAACTTACTGCCTATGAAAGGGGTTCTATTTCACCTATTTTAAAAGAAGTTGAGTTTGAGAGAATTTAATCAATTTGCTCAATGTTGCATATCTAGTAATTAGTGGAGGTGAGATTTGAATCCAAGTCTTGGTTTCAAAGTCTTTCCACAACTCATGCTTCCTGTCTATCTATCCATCAATTTATTCATTTATCATATATTTATTGAGCACCTACTATGTGCCAGATAGGCACTGTGAATACAGTGGAGAATAAGACAAGGTCCTTGCTCTCCATCAGGGTTCATTTACAGCATGAAAGTATCCTGAATATGGTAGACCACAGGACAATGAGCACCCCCATGGCTGCAGAAAGATTCAAAACAGATAACTTGATTGCAAAGATCCTGGAGGGCCATTGTGAGATCTGGTTAACACTGGTCAGGAGAGGGACCAATTTTGATCTGATCATCCTTTTATTAGAACCCCAAAAGGACCCCATCACTTTTGACCAAAACAGATGTCAAGTGGTATGAGGGGAACTTAATCCATCTCATGTATATAAGCCTCTGAAAAAAACAGCTTTATTAAGGTATAATATATATACCATAAGATTAACCCATTTTAAGTATATGATCCAATGGTTTTTAGTACATTTATAGAATTGCACAACCATCACCACAATCTAATTTTAGAACACTTTCATCACCTCAAAAAAGAAACCACATAAACATTAGCAGTCATTCTCCATTCCTGCTGTCCCTCCCTCTCTGCTCCAGCCTCAGGAAACCACTAATCTACTTTCTGTCTCTATGGATTTTCCTATTTTGGACATTTCATATAAATGGAATCATGTAATATATGATGCTTTGTGACTGGCTTCTTTTACTTAGCATAATGTTTTCAAGTTTTATCCATGTTTTAGCTGTATCAGTACTTCATTCTGTTTTATGGCCAAATAAAATAGTATACTACATTTTATCTATCCATTCATCAGTTCACTGACATTTGGCTGTTTCCACCTATTAAGAATGATGTTGCTGTGAACCTTTGTGTACAAGTTTTTGTTTAGGCATCCATTTTCAATTCTTTTGAATATATATTGAGTGGAATTGCTGAGTTCTATGGTAATTTTTAATGCTTAAAATATTAAGGAGCTAACAAACGGTTTTTCAGCAGAGGCTGCACCATTTTACATTCCCATCAACAATGTATGAAGGTTCCTGTTTCTCCACATCCTCATCAGTGTTTTAAAAGCCTCTTTAAAATACGCCATGTAGCACTTTAATAATAATATTATTAATATTAATAATAATGACAACATTAATAGCCAACACTTACTTTGTGTCAGGTACTTTTCTAAGCACTTTGCATAAATTAACTCATTGGATCTTCATAGAAACCCTATGATGTAGGTACTATTATTTCAGATGAGGAAATTGAGACACAGAGAAGGTAAATAAATTGCCCGAGTTCACACAACTAAAAAGTTTCAGGGCCAAGATTTGAATATAGGAAGTCTGACTACAAAATTTGTGCATTTGACAAATAGGTAACATTTTTTCTCTAATGAATATAGCTTGCATTCTAAGTGTTTTACACCCATCTTCTCATGTCACCTCACAAAATGCTATTTTATCACCACCATCTTATACGTGAAGTGACTATGTCAAAGAGAGGTTAAGTAACTTACTCAAGGTCACATGGCTTGTATTTGTGAAATCAAGATGAAAACCCAGGTCAGGCATGCTGAGCCCTTCTGCTCTTTGGAACAAGGCTGGAGTTCAAGCAGCTTCAGTGGTAAAAGTGGAAGGGAAAACAATACCTATAAGCAGTTCCCATGCTTACGGGTAAAAGCTACAAGAAACAGAATCACCTCAACCTTACTAAATTCTCATTGACCCCTGTTTGCAACTATTTTCAAGTAAAAAGTGAATGCAAAATTAGCTGAGAGGTTCAGGTGAGACTCTGTGACATGGGGACCTCTTTGGGTAAAGAAGTGGAACATTGTCCAAATAAGAATGCATTTCCACTGGACTGTCAACCAGCAGTTGTCACTGGTGCCAAAGCAGAAGCGCTGGCTATCCTTTAGAATGGTTTTCAATTACACTTTTCTTTCAAAAAAATTAACAGTTTTACATTTAGTATTTTATCTTTCCAGGTAAGAAATCAGTGGCAGGCTCCTTGGATAAGGTACTTGCTTTGATGAATGAAAGGTGGGGGATGTCTTTGTGAGGAAAAATTTAGAAAACATTGGGAAACACCCATAACTCCATCTGTGGGCTAGAACTTAAAAGCCTAAGGTTGATTGTTTGCTTTATCAAACTGACAAAGGCTGTGTGGTGGTGAGGATTATAGGCTACTGTCCTTCTGAGTTCTATTCTGGACTCTGCCACTTGCCTCACATGTAACTTTAATTGAGTTACTTAACTTCTCTCTATCTTGGTTTCCCCACCTGTAAAATGGGCATCATAGTACCTATCACACAGAATCATGGGGAGGATTAAATAGGTTAATACATATAAAATGCTTAGAACAGTTTCTGGCATACAGTAAGATCTATTAAGTGTTTACTGCTTGTATAATAGTAGTAATAATAATATTATTATTGTATGTTGTCAAGAAGAGGTAATATTATAAATCTTACAATGTAAATACCCTGAAATCTTACTTTTAGAGAATTATCCTAAATAAATAATTACATATTCAATTACAAGTATGTTCATCGCAACCATGTTTACATAGTGAAAAACCAGAAACCATCTATTAATAATGTTAACCTTCATGCCTTGACAAGGAATGATCTTTACAACATAAGGCTAAGTGAAAAAAATCAGGCCATAAAATAGTACATTATAAGGGCTTCCCCGGTGGCGCAGTGGTTGAGAGTCCGCCTGCCGATACAGGGAACACGGGTTCGTGCCCCGGTCTGGGAAGATCCCACATGCCGCGGAGCGGCTAGGACCGTGAGCCATGGCCGCTGAGCCTGCGCGTCCGGAGCCTGTGCCCCGCAACGGGAGAGGCCACAACAGTGAGAGGCCCGCGTACCGCAAAAAAATAAAAAAAAATAAAATAAAATAAAAAAATAGTACATTATAATTTTTTATTTCGGAAAATATGTGTATACACATGCTTGGAGAAAGGTCTGGAATATCGATATATTAAACAGTAGCTATCCCTGGTTGTTGGTCATTTTTATGCCCTCCTGGCTATTTATATTCTATTCATCTTTTCTCAATGAGCAAGTATTTGTGTAATTTTAAACAGTCATCTTAAAAAGTCGAAGCCTGCAACGTCTGATCTGCCTCACCCGGCAGCGGGTTTGGACAGTTAATAGATGCAGCCCGGGTTGCATATGAGGTACTTTACATTCTCCACAGCCATCCGGGGACAGAATCTCAATTAGAACATCAAGGTCTGACTTCTGCGGCCCCTTGCTGTGTCAGTTCCACCTAGGAGCTGCTGTGGATTTACATAAATTAAACGCCCGCTGGATAGCTGCCATCATCTTGAAAAATGGAATGTGATCAGCATGGGGGAGGGAAGGAAAGGGAAAATTCGCCTTTGTTTCATGGCACCCTCTTCTTGTTAATGCTCATTCAAGACTGCTTTGACCGCAGCTCAGTTGTGGTTTGGTAATTTCCATGGCTATTTTTTTACGATGGGGAAAACAATTTGAGCAGCATTTTCTTCCATGAGAGGCACTCCTTAGGGAAGAGATCTTGTACAGCCGGATCACATGCCATGGGATGTATGTGGGCTTAGAATCATAGAATTTTCAAAAGAGAGGTGCCCTATGGACTGTCAGTCTAGTGCTGCCCGCAACCATTGTATGTAAGGCCATGCTGACCTTTCAAGAGACAAAAACTCATGTTCTTTTTGTATTTTGTATCATGAAAGCAATCCTTCTTTTTTTATATTTTCTCTTTGTAATTTTTTTTTTTTTTTGGCCACGATGCAAGGCATGTGGGATCTTTAGTCCCTGACCAGGGATTGAACCCGCACCCCCTGCAGTGGAATCGCAGAGTCTTAACCACTGGACAGCCAGGGAAGTCCCCTCTGTAATTTTAAAAAGTTTGTAAATAATTTTTAAACATGAACTGCATTTTTAAACTTTTTAAATTTTTAAAAATTTTAAACTTGATTCTGATTTTGATATTCTACCTGGGGTTGGGGGAAGGAGGGTTTGTCCACAATGCCCTCACACATAGCAAGAATCATTGGTCTAAGCCAAGCCTCCCTCTCCATAGCCATTTCTCGCTTTCATTCAGTTCATTGAGTCACTACCATGTTCCAGGGAATGTGCCAGCTCATGTTATGTGCCTTCCCATGAAAAGAGAAGCTCCATAGATTTCATGAGTAAGTCTGTGGTTCAGTGTGAATTAGATTCATTCATCCATGCTTCTATCCATTCGCTGAACAAATGTTTATTGAGCATCTATTACATCCTAGGCAATGGTCTATGTTCTGCAGGTAATGATAGTGAGCTGGAACTTACATTCTAGTGGGGAGAGAGGCAATAACTGAATAATATAAAGTCATGCAATAGTAAATGCTATGAAGAAAAGAAAGTAGGATATGGGAGTACTCCTCTAGATGGGATGGTCAGGGAAGGCTTCTCTGAGGAGGTGACATTTGAGCAGATAGCTGAATGGAAGAGACTGGAGCAGGATCAGAGGCATTCCTAGGGTTGAAGTCTGTTTTAAACAGTTACTTAGCATCTACTTCCAGAATTTGTTGAGACTCGGGGCAGAAAGTTTCCCCTGACAACAGAATAAGAGATGACCAGGTTCAGGCAAGCAGTGGGAATCATTCAACAGCCCATATCAGAGTCCTGGCATTAGTCAGGCCACGGTTCACAGAGGAGGACAGTGATGCCCATCAGGGTGGCCTGTATCAGGAACAATGATCAGCAGTTGGAACTCTCAGTTCCTTTGGCTCTCAGGCTCTCTGCTTCTGTGATGGGTAAGTAAGTCATGGGTCCCTTCTAACCTCCTCTACTCTTCCTCTATACCCTCACCCCACCCACACTGTAGGGTAACTGAAAGGTCTGCAGGAGCTGCTAGTTCCACAGAACAAAGTCTTAGAACCATTGGGATTGACATGTACATGCTGCTATATTTACAATAGGTAACCAACATGGACCTACTGTATAGCACAGGGAACTCTGCTCAGTGCTCTGTAATAACCTAAATGGGAAAAGAATTTGAAAAAGAATAGATACATGTATATGTATAACTGAATCACTTTGCTGTACACCTGAAACTAACCCAACATTGTTAATCAACTAGACTCCAATATAAAATAAAAATTAAAAAAAATTTCAGAACACCAAATATATATATATATATAATTTAAAAAAAAACCATAGGAGTAGATGCCCTAAAACCCTGTCCCAGGAAGGAACAGGCCCAGTTGTCAGGGCATCCAGGCAGCATTTAACTGAGAGCCTGGGAGGAGCAAACCAGAAGGCCATTTCTGTTCTTGGGAGCAGGGTCACAAGCAATTGTGGGGAGAGAGGGAGAGAAAGCAGGTAAACCCAGACAGGCTTCAGGGAAGACTGTACCAGCAGTAGCTGTGTTTGTAACCTCCCGTCTTTCCTTTTGGTGCCCCCTCTCTGTTTCCAGCACCCCTGATTTAGCTTCCATCCAGATGCTGAGGTTGTTCTCAATTAACTGCCCACTAATCTCCCCAGAAAGTGTAACTTGGAACATCTCTAAGCACTGGGTTATAAACTAATTATCCCAGAGCCCAGGGTTCTGAGGCAGTACTTTGGGGGTCACTGTGGAAAATGAGTGAGGTTGGCTGAGCATGTGGGCTTTGGGGTCCCCAGTCCCTAAACAGATATTTGTATCTGCTATACATACCAGCTGCTTTTAAAAGGTCCAAATTCTTTTTTGAAAACCCACAAAAACAAAACTAAAACTGTCACCTTAAGGTGTTACTTCTTCTGGGAGGCTAGTAGAGTCTAATAGCTAAGAGTTAGGGTCCAGGATAAGGCAACCTGCATTTGATCCCAGTTTCATCATGGCAGTGATCTTGGGCAAATTACTGAAAACTCTCTGAATTTGGGATTTCAGTCATTCTCAAATTACTGGAAATACTTAGTTTCATCATAAGGTTGTCATGAGGATCAGACACAGTGATAGTGTATGGAGAGCTTTGTACAATGCCACATAATAAGGACATGGTAAAGGTTAGCAATTCTTAGCTACATTTATTAAGGTGTTCTAGAGCCTTGCTACTCAAAGTGTGGTCCATGGACCAGCAATACCAGCATCTCCTGGGATCATGTTAGAAATACAGAATCTCAGGCCCCACTGCAGACCTACAGCACCAGAATCTGCAGCTTAACAATATCTGCTGGTGATTCATATGCACATTACAGTTTGAGAAGCGCTGGTCCAGAAGACATTCAAGACCAAAAGAATTGATCTTTAATGGTGGTATTCTGGGAGCTATTTGGGAGCCATTAGAGGTCCTTCCTGGTACCCTTCAAATCATACCATGTAGACTGCTACTTTCCCGAACAACAAAGTTGATTTTTCAAGTGAAGTGCCTGACTGCCTCTGGAAAACTCACTCATCTTTCAAGGCACAGCTCAAGCGTTCCCTTCTCAGCACAGCATTTCCTGACACACCTGTCCCACCACGCACACCCTCATGGAACCAAACACTCCTCCCTTTGTCCTCTTCTTGACTCTGAACTGACTTCTATATCATATTGCCCAAACACATACAGCAGTTATGGAATGTATGCCCAGCAACTCAGATGTGCAAAAATGTTCTCTAGAATTGAACCAAACTACCCCCAGGAACTTCCCATCCTGCTGGGTAGCGGGAGAGGAAATGCAGACACACAATTCATTGTACCAATTGAAAGAAATCTGCCTCTTTGGATAAATGCTGAGTCTTGCATGTTTTAACCTCATTTCCCCTCCCGTTACATGGGAGGAGTCTAGGAGCTGTGGGGTTGGGGACAATAGAGCCTTGGATCTGTGCTCATTCTTCTGGGTTCTCAGTATTTTCTGCTGGGGAGTGGCTGGTCCGGAATAATCCTTCCGCTCCTGTGCCAATGGATGCTGAAGTGCAGTGGGTCCCTTCTGGTCTTTTAGGGACTTCATTGGTTGAACCTGTTGTTGAAAGCCATAGTCCTAGATATTTGTTTCTGGTTGCAAAGCCCCCCAGATTTTGTATCCTCTTCATTCCAAACACAGGCCTCTGGTGGCCCACTGGTCCTCTCTACCCCTTCAATTTTGGATTTTCTGCATGCCAGTGGCAGGTTGTGAAGAAACAGAAGTGTTACATCAGGCCCATGAACTTTGAGACCTCCCTCCCCTATCACCCAGATTGTTCCAGCACCAAGGTGAATGCAGGTCTTCTCCAAGGGGGCTTCATATCTTCCTATTCTGTTCCAGTTAAGAAACAGCCTTCACTGCTTTGGTGGTGTCTACCAGGCCCCTCTGGTATCTGTCCACTTGCTCCTCTCCTTGGTGGGAACTCTCTTTATATCCTAGACTGAGTTCTCTTTACTCTTGGTCTATAGTAAAACCCCAAGCTTTGCTTTGAATATATAAAGGGAGCTTCTGGTGTTTGAAAATTCTTTTCCTCCTTGATAAAACCTCATTTTTAATGACTTTTTAATATTTATTTTAAATTTTATATTGGAGTATAATTTACAATATTATGTTAGTTTCAGGTGTACAGCAAAGTGATTCAGTGATACATACACATATATCCATTCTTTTTCAGATTCTTTTCCCATATAGGTTATTACAGAATATTGAGTAGAGTTCCCTGTGCTATATAATAGGCCCTTGCTGATTATCTATTTTATATATAGTAGAGTATATATGTTAATCCCAAATTCCTAATTTATCCCTCCCGCCCACATTTCCCCTTTGGTAAACCTAAGTTTGTTTTCAAAGTCTGTGAGTCTGTTTCTGTTTTGTAAATAAGTTCATCTGTATCATTTTTTAGATTCCACATATAAGTAATATCATATGATATTTGCCTTTGACTGACTTCACTTAGTATGATAATCTCTAGGTCCATCCATGTTGCTGCAAATGGCATTATTTCATTCTTTTTTATGGCTGAGTAATATTCCATTGTATATATGTACCACATCTTCTTTATCCACTCCTTTGTCGATGGATGTTTAGGTTGTAAAACCTCATTCTTAAGACTATTGTCTAACAAGTGTTCTTAACCATTTTCTAACATGGTGGCCTTCTGTAGCAGTCTGATGGTGCCTATGGATCCCTTCTCAGAAAAATATTTTAAATAGATTAAATAAAGTACATAGGATTACCAAGGAAGCCAATTATATTGAAATATAGTTATAAAATGTTAGAAAAACATGATAGAATGATATTTGTGCTTCTTTATCAATTCATTTAACGATAAGATCTAATTGCAGGTCTAGTAACCACCACAATTTTGAAGTAATGATGAGGGTAAATAATATTTTGAGATAGCTACAGCATTATTAATTTGATATGAAAATGTGATTTTTATTGATGACAAAGTCATAGGTGTGGCTAAAATTACTGTGGTTTGTTGCCTACAGTCATAATGAAAGTAAGTGCTGATTTTTGATGAGAGATGTGTGAAAGTTAAAATGCACTTTGTCCTTTGTGTACTTTTCATAACTTTGGATCACATGTTTTTTAAAAAAACCACACGACTCATCTATAGACTAAAAAAAAACCCCAAATCTAATCTGACAGCCAAAGCTAAGCAATGACTTACAGTACTATTCTAGCTGGTATCCACTCTTCCCTGAAGAGTGAAAATCTATAGATTCGGTGAACCCCAGGGCATCAAGACTTACAGGGGATGAAAGATCTATTTGCGTAATAGTTTAAAAATGATTATAGCCATTATGTTATTTATTGGCACTGATTTGTTTTCCTATCTGTCTCCTTCATTAGACAGGACACTAGTCCTTGAGAGCGGGGATTGTGTTTTAGTCATCTTTGTCTCTTAGGAGCTAACCGGACACATGGCAGGAGATCAGTAACTGTCTAACATATGAATGAGCAAATCAACTAGCTTTGCCAGAAAATCGGCAGGACCTAGCAGCCTGCTGAGCCATTCATTATTCACCATTCATTATTCACCATTCAGCTCCTCTTTGCACTCCAACCATTGCAAGCTCACCCTCAAAGTCTTGCTCACTCATCTCAATTCCAACGCACTCCAACCCTCAGCTTTTAGTCCCTCTTCCCTTCAACACACATACACAAGCACAGACACACATCACAGGAGGATGAGTCACTTAACCAACAGCAAATGCCACAAAACACTGCTACCATCTATTCATTCAATACATGATTATGATGCTCTTACTATGTGCCAGGCTCAGAACACAGAGCTAAGGGTACGGAGCCAGACATGGTCCACACTCCTCCATCTTGAAGTTGATAGTCAAGGGCAGTGACCTTTGAATTGTGTTCTGTAACTTCTTGGGTTCATGGAGAGTCCTTAGAGGCTGATACAGGGAGAAAAAACTGTCAGAGGACTGGGTCCCCTTCCCTACTTTATCTAGAGTAGCTACACTTTTTGCCTATTTTACATATTGAGTTTAATTTTAATTTTTTTTTTTTTTTTTTTTGCTGTACACGGGCCTCTCACTCTTGTGGCCTCTCCCATTGCGGAGCACAGGCTCCAGACGCGCAGGCTCAGCGGCCATGGCTCACGGGCCCAGCGGCTCCACGGCATGTGGGATCTTCCCGGACCAGGGCACGAACCCGTGTCCCCTGCATTGGTAGGCGGACTCACTGAGTTTAATTTTTAGAAAGAGTTTCATAGCTAAGAAATATTTGAAAACCACTGCCCTAGTGGAAGCCCCTGGCCATAGCAGTGATTTGAGGCTTAACTTTTCTAAAACCACCTTTTTGAAATGATAAAGGAAGAGCTTGTGTGTTCAGGATTTAGCCCAAACAAAGAAAAGTTCCTCTCATCCTAAAAGTCTTCAGGGAAAGAGATTATAGAAGACAAAGTCCCTGTCCCCTTGGATATCTGGTCATCAGAACCTTTCTGCCTTTGATAAGGGCAGGGGAAGGGGCTACAGGGAGAGCAGCCGTGTGGCCTCTGTCCCTAGCTGTGGGCCCCAGCCACAGGACCTACAGGAAGGAGATGTGGATTTTGCAGAGAATGGTATTTCCTGAGTGGTCATGCCACAGACACCAAGCTGATGCCTTCTCCCTGGCACCCCTCTTCCCTTTTCTGCCTTTATAAGTGAGATGGCAGAGAGAATCAGGAATGCAAACTCACCAAGGCCAAAATGTGGTTAATTCCACTGATGGCTGGAAGTCAAGACCAAAAGTTTTAATACAGAATGGTGCCCGTTTTAGACTGCTTTGTTTAGATGGGGAGTGCAAATTAGAAAAAAGTAAAAGGGGTCTGTGGAGACTGTGTTTGGAAGCATATAAAGCCCATGGTGGGAAAACATTTCCTCCGAGAGCTACCTTCTCCAAGATTGCATTACTTTGTTTACTCTTAAGGGCAAATGTGGGAACAAAGAATTTGAATTTGATTGGCTAAGCAACTGCCTCCTTCCACGGCCATCTCACCCTAAGCCTTGGAAAAGGTGAGACTGTGATAGTGGCCCAGTCTGAGTGGTGAGGGATAAGATAGGTGAGGGTATAATAGGAGTGAGGCACAATGGTTGGCACGTAGTAAGAAAAGAAGCAATGGCTTGCTCATTCATTCATTCATTTCCTGAGAATCAATTATGTGTCAGGTACTGTGGGAGGTGTTGGAAATACAAAGACACAGGCATAGTCTGCCATCTTGGAGCATGGAGAAGTTATAGCTCTGTAAATTTTAGTTTACTCATTTATAAAGTTAGGTCAATCTGAGTAGCTCCCTCATGGGGCTGTTAACAAGGACATAGTGGGTTAAAGCCCAAGTATGCTCAACTGAAATATTTTGTAGATTTTATATTAAGAACAGATTTTTCTCTACTTACCTGCTTAAGAGTTTATAAATATTCCAGAAAAAAAGATGAATATGAGGAAATGAGGCAGGAGAGGTCCAGAAATTGTTACTGTGGCTATGGAATCTCTCCATAAGGATTTGCCTCTAGGCTTCAACCTGTGAATTTGGTCAGATTGTGGCCAGGGATCTACTGCCCCAGTTTGTTAGGGGGCCTGAATTTCACAACTCCAGCTGCCTTCGGAACTGACGATATTCCAGCAGAGTTAGTAGTTTGTTTCCTAATTGATTTTGATCCTCAGGGGCATCATGTCTATACAATAACTCAAATCCTGGCTTCACCCAGAAGCTGAAATATTAGTGGTATTTTTCCCAAGAATAAGGACCCTCTGATCCTAAGGTTCCTGGGTCCTCCTTTAGTCAGAGTTTGCCCAGTAAGTGTCTCTGTTTTAGTGCCCTTACCTGCCCTGTTGAACTCAGGCATGGCCGTGCAATTTGGTTTGACCAATGAAATTTGAGTAAAAATGGCACCTGTTACATTCAGGCAGAGGCTTTAAGAGCCAGTGTGAGGTTTGCCACATTCCCTTATCCTTATCCCTCTTCCATGTCAACTGTAATGTTCTAGATAGAGGCTGATCTATTAGCCCAGGTCCTGGAATGAAGCTAACATGGACCAGAGGGTCAACCAAGCCATGATGGACACATAGCATGAGTGAGAAATAAACCTTTGTGGTTCACAGGTGAGATTTTGGAGTTATTTGCTACTGGAACATAACCTCACCTATTCTGACTGATATAAGAAGTGCTGAGTAAATGTTAATTCTTACTATTAAGCAGAAGCTCCCGCTTTCTCATTTTACATGAAATCACAATACATCATGATAATGAAAAATTTGGTAATTCAACTGGTTGCTTTATCTCCACCAATAGTTTTCTGTTTATTAATGAAGCCCCCTTTTCAAATAAAGTTCTACACAGGACTTCAATATATAAAACAGATAAAGGCAGTAGTTTATTAATATAAATTTGATAACCCAAATACGTATTTACTTATTATAAAGGAAAAGTAACAAATATGACTGTTTTGATAAACACAAACATTTGAAATAGGAAATTATGATGCAGTTGTACCAATTCATTCGTACAAATGAATTTGTTTTGGTTGTACAGTAGTAAGAATATTCTGACCCATAATGATGAATATTTGCAGATGGTTGTTTGTATTCCCTCATTCAACAGCATGCTATGGACTTATATTCTTTGATTAAACTGGATGGGAAATGAAGTCTGTTTTGAGCTCTGCACAAAAATGAATCACCGAGCAGCTCAAGTTAATGCACTGTTGGTCTTCAATGTGTCATGTGTCAAAATTTGGCATATATAACATTTTTGAATGTGTGTTGTTTTTAGTTACAGGTTTTTCGTTACAAATTTTAAGCTGTTTACAATAATCTTTAAACGATATTCAGATTGATGTTAGAATTCCTGGGCCATTTCTTCAGAATCCTTGAAAGGAAACAAAAATATTTACCTACATCAGTATTTTCCAAGCATCACTCATTTATATGCCACCTTCACTATTTTTGCTATTTCCATAAACCACCTGTCCTATTATTCACTTAATATCTTTCATCAAACTGACCCACTTTAAAAAAAATGACCTCATCCTAAGCAATAATATTTCTGAAATAATGAGTCTAATAGAATATTTGTATTTTTCAAACATATATAAGAATAAATACACAAATTTGAAAAAAAAGTGTCTGTTTACCAGCTTTCACTTTGCATTTGCTATTGGCAATAAATACCACACTTACAGAAATACTGACCACAATCTAAAGCAATCTATTTGACTGTGGGTTTTTTCATATGATTTTGTGATCATTTTTTAAAACAATACTGAATTACTCTGATTTACATCTTGATTTAGTACCACGTAGAAACAGCCTAATATGTTATATTTCATTCAAACTTTTCCTGAAAAAGAACCAGAGTGCAGAACCAGTTTTCACCGGAGTGTAAAAAGAACCAGGGGAACAGATTTTGTGTGTGGAATGGGGCATGAGAATTGTTAGGGTAACTGAGGGATGCCTACTAGGCTTTAGGCTACACATCTAAAAGGAATTCACAAAGTATGTGGTAGCAGTAAAGGACTTAATCTAAGAAAGTAAGGATGTCTTAAGAATTTAAACTGTAGTTTTTTTCAGACCAGCCACAATGCAAGGATGTCATCTGTAGATAAAAGAGTTGCATTGGTTCCTTGGGTTTTTAAGGACAGTGGCATCAGATACTTTTGAAATAGAGGATGTAATGAATAGAGGCCAAAAAGTAGAAAGTATCTCCATTATAAATTGACTTCAATGATAATATCCACTGATGCTTCAAGACTTTTTTTGCCTGCTTCAAACCCTGACAATTGACAGGCTCTAGGAGTAGCTCTATAAAGGGGGCAAGTGTAAACACATTGAGAAACAGAAAATCTTTGGGAAATGTTCTGAGAAAAAATAAAAACAAAACGGTCCACTTTAATGTCCAAACTGGTAAGTTTCTCACCGACTTACAGCCTGAGTCCTCCTCAGAAGAAACTCATAAACATCAGATGCTCTTTTGTTCAGCTCTATAACAGGGCAACAGCAGGAAACACCTGGAGAACAACTTGGAAATCCAGGGGTTGGCTAGCTTTTTGATTACCTTCTGCCTTTGCACTGCAAGACAGCCTGGGTTTGACTCTACCATCTGGGAGTCTCCTGCCACATGTGATACTTGATGTAATGACATTGCAACCTTTTAGTGTTTTGGTCACTGGGTCTTCCAGGAGGGGAATTTGTTCTTCTACGTGTGCCATTCTTATATAGAGCGGAGTTCTATGAACATTGGTCTAGGAGCTGAGCAAAATAGCAGCATTAAATCTCTCACATATGGCACCAGGAGACTGAACCAAAATGTTTATTGCAGCATTGTTTGAAATAGTGTAAAATTGGAATCAGCCTAAGAAATCATTGATCAGTGACTGGATAAATAAAGTGTGGTATATTCTTATAATGGAATAATATATAGTAGTACAAATGAATGAACTTGAAGTACCTGTGTCAACTATGGATCCAACTTGAAAAAAATTCATAGTATCATGTCACTGATACAAAGGTTATCAACATGCAAAGCAATACTATATATTGTTTAGGAATATGTTCATATATATACATTCATATGTAGTAAAAGTACAAAGAAAGAACATAATCATCTTCAAGATAATGGTTACTTCTGGGAACAAAGGGAGGAAAATGAGATCAGAGAAGAGTATACAAAGGGCTTTGACTATGTTTATAATATTTTATTTATTAAGCTAGGTGAGTTCATTACATTTTTCTCTACATCTTTTTAATGTCTCATATCTTCATAAATAAAAAGCATTTTTCAAATATGCTCATTGCAACAGCTCATCTGACAGAGATCCACCAACTTCTAAGGATCACTCATGTGAGCTGAACTGTTCTATGTACTTAGAACTGGAAAATTGTACCAACAAACTTGTGCTGATCCCAGAAACGGACAGGCTATTTGGTGTTGCTTCCTCAAAAGTGGGCTTTGGATTGTAAACTTTCTGGGAGGGGGAAGCCATTAACAACATATAACTGGATTAGACAGTCACCTGGCAGGGTCCTGAGGGGATAAGACCTGAGACATGTTTGTTGGCTTGGAGAGGACAGAGACAATTCTAGAGCAGTGGCCAATCACTTTTTTTTTAAAAATGAGGGTCATTTCAGGAAAACTTAAAATGCTTATGAGCTGCCTTTGTTTCCCCTTATTTGAAATGAAAAGAGCTTTATTGAGTTCTGACTTAGATTATTCACTTTGTAGAGTAAAACAATGACAATGAGACCATTGGTTCTGTCACTAGAACATTAATATCCAGCCATATTGAGGAATAGCTACCCAGAGATGCCTTTCTAATATTTCACTTTGAAATTAGGTTGTGTGTTACAAGGTTGGATAGCTGTGTGAGGCCTGTGTTTCTGTGGGTAACTCATCACAAGTCTAGAGTTCAGGGGATGACAAACTGCAGCTCATGAGCCAAGTCAGGTCGTGGTCCACTTTTGAAAAGAGTTTTATTGGAGCACAGCTATGCTCAGTAATTTCTGTACTGTCTATGACTGTTCTTGCACTACAATGGCAGAGTTGAGTAGCTGCAACAGAGACCAACTGGCCCACAAAGCCTAAAATATTTATTATCTGGCTCTTTACAGAAAGTTTATCAACTAGACTAGACATGAGAAACTGACCAGGCAGGACGGAGCTGAGTGGAGCAGTGGAGGCACTGGGTTGCAGGCAGCAGAAGGGAGAGGCAGAAGAAGGGTAGCTCAGGACCAGCTGGGTCTATTTCCCCAAACCATTGCCAACCAGCTCTATCTGCAACTGCACTGAGGTCGTTCTGATTTTCCTCTGTGACTCATCCAGTGCAGCCACCAGTGATTACCTTTTCTCCTGGTGCCTCCAGACCTGGGCAAATGAAAATCCAGTCATTATCAAACTCTGATGTCCTCCCACCTCTCCAATCTGCTCCTCTACTTGTCTTCCCCATCTCAGTGCTGGTAATTTGATCCTGCCAATTTCTTAGGCCAAAAATATTACAGTCATTCTTGACCTCTAACTTTCTTTACGTCATCCATATACAATCCATCAGCAAATGCAGTCAGCTCTACTTTTGCAAGGGTATCAGAATTTTGACCACTTCTCATCTTTCTACCACTACTTCAGTAGCCCAATTCACCATACTCCCCTGCCTGGATCACTACAATCTCTCCCTAATGATCTTCCCACTTCCACTCTTGCTTCCTTAGAGTCTATCCTCCAAGTAGCAGCCAGAATTTTATTATTTTTTTAATTGAGGTATAGTAGATTTATGATGTGTTAATTTCTACTGTACAGCAAAGTGATTCAGTTATACATACATATATGTTATTTTTCATATTATTTTTCATTATAGGTTATTACAGGATATTGAATATAGTTCCCTGTGCTATACAGTAGGACCTTGTTGATTATCTATTTTATATATAGTTGTTTGTATCTACTAATCCCAAACTCCTAATTTATCCCCCGGACCTTTCCCTTTGGTAACCATAAGTTTGTTTTCTCTGTCTGTGAGTCTGTTTCTGTTTTTAAAATAAGTTCATTTGTAACATATTTTATTTTTATTTTATTTTATTTTATTTATTTTATTTTTTTTTGCGGTACACGGGCCTCTCTCTGTTGTGGCTTCTCCCATTGCGGATCACAGGCTCTGGACACGCAGGCCCAGTGGCCACGGCTCACGAGCACGTGGGATCCTCGCGGACCGGGGCACGAACCCATGTGCCCTGCATTGGCAGGCAGACTCTCAACCACTGCGCCACCAGGGAAGCCCTGTGATATATTTTAGATTCCACATATAGTGATATCATATGATATTTGTCTATCTCTGAGTTATTTCACTTAGTATGATAATCTCTAGGTCCATCCATGTTGCTGCAAATGACATTATTTCCTTCTTTTTATGGCTGAGTAATATTCCATTGTATGTATACACACCTTCTTTATTCATTCATCTGTTGATGGACATTTAGGTTGATTCCATGTCTTGAATACTGTAAATAGTGCTACTATGAACATTGGGGTACATGTATCTTTTCAAATTAGAGCTTCCTCTGGATATATGCCCAGGAGTGGGATTGCAGGATAGTATGGTAACTCTATTTTTAGTTTTTTAAGGAACTTCCATGCTGTTCTCCATAGTGGCTGTACCAATTTACATTCCCACCAACAGTGCTGGAGGGTTCCCTTTTCTCCAAATCCCCTCCAGCACTTATTGTTTGTGGACTTCTTTTTTTTAAGATTTATTTTATTATTTATTTATTTATTTTATTTATTTGTGGCTGCGTTGGGTCTTGGTTGCAGCATGCAGGAAATTCATTGAGGCATGCGGGATCTTTCACTACAGCGCACAGGCTTCTCTCTAGTTGTGGCGTGTGGGTTTTCGCTCTCTAGTTGTGGCGCGCATGCTCCAGAGTGCATGGGCTCTGTGGTTTGCGGCACACAGGCTCTCTAGTTGAGGCGTGAGAGCTCAGTAGTTGTGGCACGCGGGCTTAGTTGCCCCGTGGCATGTGGGATCTTAGTTCCCTGACCAGGGATCGAACCCATGTCTCCTACATTGGAAGGCAGATTCTTTTTTTTTTTTTACATCTTTATTGGAGTATAATTGCTTTACAATGGCATGTTAGTTTTTGCTGTATAACAAAGTGAATCAGTTATATATATATATATATATATATATATATATATATATATATATGTTCCCATATCTCTTCCCTCTTGTGTCTCCCTCCCTCCCACCCTCCCTATCCCACCCCTCTAGGTGGTCACAAAGCACCGAGCTGATCTCCCTGTGCTATGTGGCTGCTTCCCACTAGCTATCTATTTTACATTTGGTAGTGTATATATGTCCATGCCACTCTCTCACTTTGTCACAGCTTACCCTTCCCCCTCCCCATATCCTCAAGTACATTCTCTAGTAGGTCTGTGTCTTTATTCCCGTCTTACTCCTAGGTTCTTCATGACATTTTTTTTTCTTAAATTCCATACATTTGTGTTAGCATATGGTATTTGTCTTTCTCTTTCTGACTTACTTCACTCTGTATGACAGACTCTAGGTCCATCCACCTCATTACAAATAGCTCAATTTCGTTTCTTTCTATGGCCGAGTAATATTCCATTGTATATATGTGCCACATCTTCTTTATCCATTCATCTGATGATGGACACTTAGGTTGTTTCCATCTCCTGGCTATTGTAAATAGAGCTGCAAGGAACATTTTGGTACATGACTCTTTTTGAATTATGGTTTTCTCAGGGTATATGCCCAGTACTGGGATTGCTGGGTCATATGGTAGTTCTATTTGTAGTTTTTTAAGGAACCTCCATACTGTTCTCCATAGTGGCTGTACCAATTCACATTCCCACCAACAGTGCAAGAGGGTTCCCTTTTCTCCACATCCTCTCCAGCATTTATTGTTTCTAGATTTTTTGATGATGGCCATTCTGACTGGTGTGAGATGATATCTCATTGTAGTTTTGATTTGCATTTCTCTAATGATTAATGATGTTGAGCATTCTTTCATGTGTTTGTTGGCAGTCTGTATATCTTCTTTAGAGAAATGTCTGTTTAGGTCTTCTGCCCATTTTTGGATTGGGTTGTTTGTTTTTTTGTTATTGAGCTGCATGAGCTGCTTATAAATTTTGGAGATTAATCCTTTGTCAGTTGCTTCATTTGCAAATATTTTCTCCCATTCTGAGGGTTGTCTTTTGGTCTTGTTTATGGTTTCCTTTGCTGTGCAAAAGCTTTGCAGTTTCACTAGGTCCCATTTCTATATTTTTGTTTTTATTTCCCTTTCTCTAGGAGGTGGGTCAAAAAGGATCTTGCTGTGATTTATGTCATAGAGTGTTCTGCCTATGTTTTCCTCTAAGAGTTTGATAGTTTCTTGTCTTACATTTAGGTATTTAATCCATTTTGAGGTTATTTTTATGTATGGTGTTAGGGAGTGATCTAATCTGATACTTTCACATGTACCTGTCCAGTTTTCCCAGCACCACTTATTGAAGAGGCTGTCCTTTCTCCACTGTACATTCCTGCCTCCTTTACCAAAGATAAGGTGACCATATGTGCATGGGTTTATCTCTGAGCTTTCTATCCTGTTCCATTGATCTATATTTCTGGTTTTGGGAAGGCAGATTCTTTACCACTGGACCACCAGGGAAGTCCCATGGACTTCTTAATGATAGCCATTCTGACTGGTGTGAGGTGATACCTCATTATAGTTTTCACAGAATTATTTTTTAAGACATAAATACGATTATGATATTCATTTACTGAAAACCTTCCAGTGGCTTCCCACCTCGCTCATAATAAAATTCAATCCTTAGTTTATAGGAAAGTCCACCATTTGGCCCCCTGTTACCTCTTCAACCGCTCTCTCCTCCATTTCATCATTTCAACCACTCTAGCCTCCTTGCTATTCTTCAACCACGCCAGGTCTTAGCTCATGATCTTCCCTCTGCCTGGAACAATCATCCCACAGACATTCCCATGACTCTTTGCCTCACTTCCTTCAAGTCTCTGCTCAAATATTCCCATCTCTATGAGGCCTTCCTTGATCTAAAATGGTGAACCCCCCACTACCAACTCTGGTATTTCCCATCCTGCCAAACTCTGCTTTTCATTTCTTCATTCATCGTCATTTGGCACAGTATTTATTTAATAAGTTATCTTGTTTGTGGTCTGTCACCCCCTATTAGGGTTTAAACTCCATGAGGGTAGAGATGTTTGTTTTGTTCATGGTTACATTCAATCGGTCTAAGAAAGTTCCCGGCATATAGTAGGCAAATTATTTTGTTGTTGAATGAGTTACTGGGAACTAGTTTCTAGTAGGGATCTATGGGCCTTGAAAATCTCTGAGAACCTTTGCTAACATGAATTACTATGTTTTTCCAAGATAGTTTCTTATCCTACACACCTCTAAAAGTGAGCATCCAAGAAGAAAGGCCCAAGACTTCAGGTCTCTGAGCCTAAGGCATGATGAACCTTTGGTATTAGATACCTCTGGTCAAATGTGACACTTTGCTTTGCTTCTGGAAAGACTAATTAGCTTTGGAGGGACACTATCATCCTTATTCTCTACTCTCCTTCTCTCCAAGCAGGGAGGTTAGGACTTAGTTTTCTTACTTGGTACCCCTCTGCCTTGTTCAGAGTACGCAGGGTAGTTGCTTTCTTTTTCTTTTTTTAAATAAGTTTATTTTATTTATTTATTTATTTTTGGCTGTGTTAGGTCTTCGTTGCTGCACACGGGCCCTCTCCAGTTGTGGCGAGTGTGGGCCACTCTTCATTGCGGTGTGCGGGCTTCTCATTGTGGTGGCTTCTCATTGTGGAGCACGGGCTCTAGGCACATGGGCTCAGTAGTTGTGGCATGTGGGCTCAGTAGTTGTGGCTCGCAGGCTCAGTAGTTGTGGCACACGGGCTCAGCCACTCAGCAGTATGTGGGATCTTCCCAGACCAGGGCTCAAACCTGTGTGCCCTGCACTGGCAGGCAGTCTCCCAACCACTGCGCCACCAGGGAAGTCCCAGTTGCTTTCTTTTTGATTCTATGTGAGCATGCCCCATCAGGTCAGCTGCCTGAGAACAGGAACAGCATATGGGCAGCTGTGGTGGCAAAGCAGTGACAGCAGCACCTCAGGCAGCTCATTATGTCCAACAAACCCTTTCCCCTGCAACCCCATCTTTCAGCCCCAGGTCCTCCTCTCTTCAAAGGAGCAGGCTCTCTTTTGTTCAGCCCAAGCCACAGTTCCTGGGGGATAAAAGAATCTGTGGCAGCTTGAAGTTGAGGCCAGCATCAAGCAATGGAACAGGCTTAAAATAGCTCCATGAGGCCATAAACTCTTAATGATCCAATCTTTCAGCAGCCCTGGGATGCTGGAGCAAATCCAGCTCTAAAACCCCACTCGCTGGTTGCCAACCCCACCAACAGTGGTCTCTTTGTTCCTCTTATCAGCCTGCAAAATTACACTGTGGCAATTGGGCCATTTCACTATTTCCTTCCTTTAAAGGGCTCCTCAGAGAATGAGTAGGTCACATGGGCGTGAAGTGTCCTCTCATCCTTTTCCACCTCAGACCTGGCCTTGCCTTTCAGGAATGATTGATTTCCCATGATAGAGGCTCTGCTCAGGAGATGCTCTAGAGGCACTGGTCTCTCTCTAGCTGAAGTTTTCTAGTCCCACGCTCATCACCACCACTTGCCTAGGAGATTGGTTGGAGAGACTAATATCTTTGAACCCTGAGACCCAGAGAAAACATCAAGATACCATGCTAACGATTCTCCTGCTTCCAGACCAAGGCAAGTCAGATGGGTAAGAATTTCTGCTATTTAGTAAAATTAAAAAAAAAACAAACCTGTTTTGGCAAAAGTGATTGTACAGCCTGCTCTACCCCTGTGTTGATAATCAAAATGGTGTTTCCCTCCAAGAATTTCAAGCCCATTAGATACAGCTGGCAGCAATGCTGTCTACTCTTCTCTAAACAAGTCAAGTATGAGGTCAGTTCCAAGCATGTGAATGTCTTTTTTTCCAATGAAATTTAACATTTATCACCCCCCCCCCAGTTTTACTAAGCTGTAATTGACATATAGTATTGTATAAGTTTAGGTTGTACAGCATAATGATTTGATATTTGTATATATTACAAAATGATTACCACAGTAAGTTTAGTTAACATTCATCACCTTACATAGTCATAATTTTTCTTGTGTGAGAACGTTTAAAATCTACTCACTCAGTAATTTTCAAATATATAATAGATTATTGTTAACTATAGTCACCATGCTGTACATTACATCCCCAGAACTTATTTGTCTTATAACTAGAAGTTTGTACCTTTTGACCACCTTCACTCATTTCCCCTACCCTCCACATGCCACCTCTGGCAACCATCAATCTGTTCTCTGCTTCTATGAGTTAAGCTTCTTTAAATTCTACATAGAAGTTAGATCATATAGTACTTGTTTTTCTCTGTCTGACTTACTTCACTTAGCATAATGCCCTCAGGGTTCATTCATGTTGTCATAAATGGCAAAATGTCCCCTTTTATGGCTGAATAATATTACATTATGTATAATACATATATATGTTAGAGAGAGAGGTAACATTTTCTTTATGCATTCATCTATTGATGGACACATAGGTTGTTTTCATGTCTTGCCTATTATAAATAATGCTGCAACGAATATGGGGATGCAGATATCAATTTGAGATAGTGATTTTATTTCCTTCTGATATATACCCAGAAGTAGAATTGCTGGATCATACGGTAGTTCTAGTTCTAAATTTTTGAGGAAACTCCATACTGTTTTTCCATAATGGCTGTACCAATTTACTTTTCCACCAACAGTGTACAAGGCTTCTTTTTCTCTACATCTTTGCCAACACTTGTTATCTCTTGTCTTTTTGATAATAGTCATTCTAACATGTGTGAGATGATATCTCATTGTGGTTTTGATTTGCATTTCCCTGATGATTAGTGATATTGAGCACCTTTTCATGTACCTGTTGGCCATTTGAATATCTTCTTTGGAAAAATGTCTATTCAAGTTCTTTTCCCATTTTTAATTGGATTTTTTGGGGGGTTTTTTTCCTTTTTTTTTTTTTTTTTTGCTATTGTGCTGTATGTGGTCATTATATATTTTGGACATTAACCCCTTAACAAATATGTGATTTGCAAATATTTTTTTTCCCATTCTATGGGTTGCCTTTTCATTTTGTTGATCATTTCTTTTACTGTGCAGAAGCTTTTTAGTTTGATGTAGTTCCACTTGTTTATTTTCACTTTTGTTGTTTTTGTTTTAGTCAGTATATTCAAAAACTCATTGCCAACACCAATGTCAAAGAGCTTTCTTCCACATTTTCTTCTAGGAGTTTTATTGTTTCATGTCTTACATTTAAGTCTTCAATACATTTCAATTTAATTTTTGTGAGTCATGTAAGATAAGGGCCTACTTTCATTCTTTTGCATGTGAATATCCAATTTTCCTAACTCCACCTATTAAGAAGAGATTTATTAAGAAGAGATTGTCTCTTCTCCATTGAGTATTCTTGACTCCCTTGTCAAATATTAGTTGAGAGTATATGCATGGATTTACTTCTGGGTTCTTGATTCTGTTCCATTGGTCTACATGTTAATATCTTAATTAAAAGCCTGAGTTCTGAACACTGTTGGATGACAATCATATAACAAAGTGAACTTGAAAGCAGATCCTCCCTCAGTTGAACCTTGAGATGACTGCAATTCCTACTAGCATCTTGATTGCAGCCTCAGGAGAAACCCTGAATCAGAACCACCCAGATAAGCTTCTCTCTTGGATTCCTAGCCCCCAGAAATTATAAGGTAACAAACTTGTTGTTTACAGCCGAAGAGTTTTGGGGTAATTTGTTATTTAGCAATGGACTAATTCAGGAGTTGAACAGGTAAGGACTTACAGGTAACAATAAGGAGAAATTCTCTAGACGTGAGGGTGTAGATACTACCTCTTATCCAGTAGGGAAGGTGAAAATTTGGCTGATAGTAGGATGTGGGTATCATCTGCCTTCTGGCTCCACTTGACTTTAGGTTGGTGTTATAAATGTTTATAGTACCATTAGGAAGTAATATGGTCAAGAGGAGATAGCTTGTCCAGGCTCTGGAAGTTTGGAATTGGTGTGTTGGGTTTTAGAAGGCAGCACATTGTTCCTAAGTTTTTCTCAGTCTTCTAAACTATTGCTTCTGGATAGTCCTCAAGACTTTGCAGATGACTTCATCAGATAATGCTGACATCTCATCATGTCAATAAATATATAGTCATTTTATTCCCTTTTGTTTCAATTAAATAGGGTGATTGATTTAACAAGAATTATGAACCATAAATAAAGCTTTTCTATGAAGTCTCTTGGTATAGCCATATAGATCTACATCCAATATCAAAATTTCTGATTTTTTAGGCCATTTTTAGGTAACTCAAAGGTCTTTTGGGTCACAGAGCAGATGGAAACCAAGTCATAGTACATGCAAATGACTGCAAAAGGACACCGGCTGCACCCATAACTATACTGCAGAGCCCCCAACCTGAGCATTGTTCTTCAGATTTTTAACATTATCTTTGCCTCTTCTAAATTCTTTACTCAAGAGTTTGTTTTTTACAAAAAACACATAAAACACAAGCCTTGGTTTAACAATATAAAATCACTTGTGAAAAAGACTTTTTTAAAATGTTTTCTCCCAAAGCAATCTACAGATTCAATGCAATCCCCGAAACGTTTTTTGCAGAAATAGAAAAAAATCCTATAATTCATAAGGAATCTCAAGAGACCCCCAAGTATCCAAAATAATCTTGAAAAAGAACAAAGTTGTATGTCTCATACTTCCTGATTTCAAAGTTAGCTACAAACCTACAGTAGTCAAATTGGTGTGATACTGGCAGAAAAAGAAACATACAAACCAATGTCATAAAATAGACAACCCAGAAATAAACCCTAGTAATTATGGTCAGATGATATTTGACAAGGGTGCTGAGACAATTTAATGGGGAAAGAACAATCTCTTTAACTAATGGTGCTAGGAAAACTGGATAGCCACATGCAAAAGAATGAAGAGGGAGTCTTACCTTACACAATATACAAAAATTAACTTAAAATCAATCAAAGACGTAACATAAGAGCTAACAATATAAAACTGTTGGAAGAAAACATAAGAGAAATGCTTCATGACATTGGACTTGGTAATGTTTTCTTGGATATAATAGCAAAAACACAGACAACAAAAGAAAAACTGAATTTGACTTCATCAAAATTAAAAAAGTTTTACTACAAAGAACAGAGTGAAAGGGCAACCCATGAAATAAGAGAAAATATTTGCAAATCATATATCTCGTAAGGGGTTAATATTCAGAATATATAAAGAACTCCAACAACTTAACAACAAACAACCCAATTCAAAAATGGGCAAAAGATGTCAATAGATATTTCTCTAAAGAAATTATAACGATGGCCAATGAACACATGAAAAGATGCTCAATACCCCTAATTATTAGAGTAATGGAAATCAAATCATGAGTTTCCACTTCACACCCATTAGAAAGGCTCTTTTAAAAAAAAACAAAAATAGAAAAAAAACACAAAACAGGTGTTGGCAAGTTTGTGGAGAGATTGGAACCGTTGTGCCTTGCTGGTGGGGATGTAAAATGGTGCAGCCATTGTGGAAAATAGTATAGTGGCTCCTCAAAAAAATTAAATATAGAATTACCATAGGATGCAGCAATTCCACTTCTAAGCATATACCTAAAATAATTGAAAGCAAGGACTCAAACAGATATTTGTACATTAATGTTCTTAGTAGCATTATTCACAATAGCCAAAAGGTAGAAGCCACCTACATGTCCATCAATGGATGAATGGCTAAACAAAATGTAGTATATACATACAATGGAGTATTATTCATATAGTCTGAAAAAGGAATGAAAATCTGATAATGCTACAACATGGATGAACCCTAAAGACATTATGCTAAGTGAAATAAGCCAAACACAGAAGAACAAATAATGTATGATTCCACTTATATAAGATACCTAGAATAGTCAAATTCATAGAGACAGAAAGTAGAATAGTGGGTGCCAGGGTCTAGGGGGAGGGGTAATGAGGAGTTGTTGTTTAATGGATACAGAGTTTCAGTTTAGGATAATGAAGTAATTCTGGAGATGGCTATTAGTGATGGTTGCTTAGCAATGTGAATGTACTTAATACCACTGAACTTACATTTTAAAGTGTTTAAAATGGTAAATTTTATGTTATATACATTTTACCACAATAAAAAACAAATTTAAAAATGCTTTCTGTCTACAAAAATGTTTCCCAGCCTGTCACATTTACACTGGCCTCATCCCAATTTCCCACTGCCCAGGATTAAGCAGCCTTCCTCCAAATCCCCCACCCCTGGCCCAAATCAGCTAAATCGCCATGACACCAGCCCACTGGAAATAATTTCTTTGTTGGGATAAGTTTCCCAGAGATTGGAATGTCCCTGGTGATGCCACCGTGAATCAGACAGAGCTCTGCAGTTGCTCTGCAGGCCAAATAAGTCCTGAATGTCCCCGGACAAATCTCCCCTCCTCCCTACATCCATTTTGTTCCCCACGAAAATATTTATTATTACCATTTATTTGGCATTTTAAAATTTACATCATACCTTCTCATGTAAACTCTTACTTTTGATAAAACCATCTTGACTTGCCCAAATTCTCATAGCTACTAAGTGGTAGAACTGGGACTTCCTGAACCCAGACCTCTCTCATGAGACTCCTCCCTCCTTGACTGTCTCACAGGTATGTGGCAACATGTTCGAAACTGAGCTCATCAGCTCCTCCTCCAACCTGCTTCTCCTCCTGTGCTTCCCATCTTAGTGAATGGTACCACCATTTTGTCCAAGGCAGAAACCTTGGAGTCATCATTGATATCTTCCTCTGCCTCTTTAAATATATATATGTATATATATATATATATATATATATATATAATCTTTAAATATACATTCACTCTCTCCACCCCACTGCCATCTCCCTAGTCCAATTCACCATCTTCTCTCATCTGGACTCCTGCAATAGCATCCTAAATGAGCTCCTTGCCTTCAGTCTTGCCTCTTCACAATTCATTTTCCAAAGAGTATCCAGAGCAATCTTTCTCAAGTCAAGTCTGATCAAGATTCATCTGGGCGTTTTGTTCATTTTTGTTATTGTTGGCAGTGGAGCTTTTTAAAAAAAGAAATATTTAAATAAACCCAGATAGATTGAGAGATAGCTAATAGATAGATAGATAATAGATAGATAGATAGATGATAGATAGATGATAGATAGATATAGATAGATAGATGATAGATAGATAGATAAAAGCAGAAGTATCTTGTTGAAGTGAAGGTCAGAGGCCTGAATCCCTGAATATTTTATGTCTCCTACCTTCCCTGAGGCACCAAGGATTCTGCAGAGCAGGAGTTAACAACCACTAAACCACTAATTCTACAGGTTAAAGAAGCTCATCAGATGAGGCTGTTGTTTACCTGGTTTCATTCCTCATTTCTGCTACTCTGCTCTTCTGTTTTAATTAGGATAGGCTAGGTTATGCCACATAACAAACAAACCCCAAATCTTAGTGGTATATAAAATAACAAAAGTTATATCTCACTCATCCTACTTGTCTGATGCAGGTCATCATGGACTCTGCTCCACCTCATCTTTATTCTGGGAGAAACGCTGATGGAGCCTCCACCACCTGGAGCATTGCCTGTCACCATGGTAAAGGGAAGATAGCCTGGTGGCTCTTACTCTGGCAATTAAATGCTCAACCTGGAAATGACAGGCATCACTTCTGCTCACAATTCATTGGTCATCCGTGGACACAAGGGGGGCTAGGAAGTGCTATCTTACCATGTACTCATGAGAATAGGGTAGGAGATAACTGTATTATTTGGCAAAATCACCAATGTCTACCACACCTTCATACCCTTACTCTAAGTCAGAGTGGGATATCTAAAAGTTTTTAGAATGTATACATGCTGTTCTTTTTGACCTCCTCCCCCCAGTCCTTCTGGGAAGAATCTACTTGATCTTGTAGTTTCAGTTCACACAATATGCCTCTGAGGAGCCTTCTTTCTGTCTTATCTGCTTCTGTTTCTCCCTTCCCAGTCCAGGGCAAGTGCCCTTTGGTTGTGCTCTCCAAAGCTCCTTGTTTCCTTCCAGCATAAATCTTATCACATTCTCTGAATGTGACTGTTTATATAATGTGTTTTTTTACCCACAAAATTGTATATTGCCTGATGTCAAGAACTGTATTCCCAGTGCCTAGAGTGCTTTCTGGCACATTGTAGTTTCTCAATAAAGGTGGAATGAATGAATGTTTAGAGCTTTATCTCCTTGGTCCTAAGCATTTGCCCATTTGGCACACCAAGCTGCCTGGATCAGAGGAGGAGTTGAAGCTGAAAACTGCTTTCCACTGTGAGTTGAGCAGATCTGGAACTGGCGTAGAAAGTAAGGGTATGGCATTTGAAACTTGAGCTTCATTTATGAGCTAATCCTGGGACACACACTTCCTTGGGTGTAACTGGGGTTAATGAGGAAAAATTGGCTATTCAGACAATTTTATGTTCACTAAGTGAAGAGTGTCATGGAATTTAGACTTCTTCCACAACAGACTCTGTCAAGGAGTTTCTAGCAGCCAAAAGATACATGATTTGGGAGGTAGAGTTGAAGCTGATGTTCTGAACTCTTGTTGTTTTGGGTTTTAGAGTTTTCTTTGCAAATTAGACGTTAGACATCTTGACTGTGCTTGCTCTTACCTAGGGATATGGATGTGCAGCTCAGGTCATTTGTCTGAAAATCTTTACTAGAACTCGACTGGCCTCTTTAGTAACAAAGAGCTCACCTCCAAGGGCAGTACTTAGATAAAATAAAGTCTTTGAAGACATGCTCAAACTCATTAGTAATTAGAGAAATACAAGTTTAACTAAGCAGCTCTCAGACTGGCAAACATTAAAAAGCTGATAATGTGTTGATGAAGATATGGGGTTATAAGAGCCCTTACGTTCTGCGTAATGTAGGTTGGTTCGGCTATTCTGGAAAAACACCTCTCACTCAATGAATATTTACTGAGCACCATCCATGTGTCAAGTGCTGTTCCAGGTGCTTAGGATATAAGCAGTGAACAAAACAGACAAAAATCTGTTAAAATCTTATGATAATCACTATTTATTATAAGATAATAAAATAATGCATAAATTATTTTATTTATTAGATAGTTATAAGTGATAAGCTGAGGAGTTAAAGCAGGAAAGAGGGATATGAAATGCTACATGGGGATTGAAATTGAAGAAAAGGTGGCCAAGAGAGGCCTCACTGGCTTGCGGGGGGGTCATATAGCTAACTTAGTCATATTAAATATACACATTTACTATGACCCAACAATTCTGCTCCTGAGTATATATATCTAGGAAAATCCCCACACAAGCCCATAGGGGGATATATATGAAGATGTTTGTGGAAGTGTTATTTGTGGTGGTGGAAGGTTAGCAGAATCGTAGTGGGAGCCCTTGACTGAGAGAGTGGATAGGTAAAATATGGTCGATGCATGCCATGAAATATTGGGCAACAGTTTAAGTAACAGGATAATATATGCATGGCAACATAGATTGATCGAGAGCATGATGCTGAATGAAAAAGTAAGAAACAGAATGAGGTATATAACATAGGATCGCTTATGTAGATTAAGAATCCATGCACACAATACAATACACAGTTTGAAAGAATAGATTCAAACAAAAAAACGACATGTTAAACATATTAGAATGGCTATGGGGATGAGGAGAAAAGGGGAATGGAAATGGGTTATGGGGTCTAAAAATAAGATAAAATGAACACAACTCAATATGTTGATTTGGTGTTTAGAGAACCCATATTTCTACAACCTGAGAGTCAGGTGTCTAATTCACTTGCCTCATGTGAGCTTTCATTTCCTCAGCTATACGGGAACAGTATTTCCAGTCTAAGCTACTTTCTGGGGTTGTTGCAAGACTAGTTTGTTGATGTAGGAAGGGACTTAGACAAGTTTAAAGTGAGCACACTTATCTCACACAAACAATCATTATTGTTGCACGGAATGAGCATTTGTTGTTTGCCTTCCTACCATGCATTTCTACTTTGTCCCTTCCCACCAATCCTGATTCCTATTTGGGGAATACATGTAGTTTTGAGGCAGCTGACTATTCCCAGGTGGAACACATGGCTTAGGATAAGCCAGTCACTCATTCCATCCCCTGGCCACAGTGATTGATTTGGGGTGGGCACTTGACCCAAGCTATTGAAATCCCATTGAATCTCAAGACTTTGGCTGGGAATACTGGGCGTCTTCCTTGTTTGGCATGAATGGGGTAGTATGGGGCTCTGGAAGTAGCAGCTTGGACACGAAACTTCTTAAAATACTGCAAAGCACAAAGAAAACTGGATGTGTCCTGAGGTTGGGTTGGTACATATCTCTACACCAGATGGAAATGTTCCCCAGAAAGTGCCCTGAAATGGATTGTTCAAGGTTTTCAGCAGTTCCACACTGCAAATGATGTCAGCTGCTCCTACTCGGAATGAGGAAAAAAGATATCCACTTTCATACATTTGTTTCCTGATCTGTAGTCGACAAGAGAAAGAATCCTGGAAATAAAATTGTTGCAGGTACCTGATGATTCCAATCCTTTTGCCACATGTGATGAAATAGAGACCTTGGTTTGTAAAGAATGCCCCTCCAGAGGGTCGTGGGCTTCTGAATTGAATGCCGCAAGGGAGCACATGAGGAGCCTCAGTCTGGAGTGTCCTCTGCTCAGCACAGCTTCTTAAGATTCTCAAGGCTGAGTCTATGGAGCAAATGCTTTGGAAATGATACAGCAGCCAAAATGCTAATGAAGAGTGTTACGTTCATCATCCAAACTGCTGCTTCCCTTCGGTGGCCTTGCCTTCTAGACAGAGGACTTTGACACCCCCAAGCATTCTTCGTACAGTTGGTTTCCCAGATTTGGGGTAGCCGGGCAGGAAAAGGGAAGAATAAGTCTCCAGAATGGCAGCTCTTGCTTGTCACACATAACATCAGACTTGTCCAGGACACCGATCATGCTTACTGGGCATGATGGAGAATACAGAAGTTTGAGACATGGGTTATGCCCTCATTCAACAGTGTCCTTAGTTAGCAAGACAGGAAATACAGAGTCACTCATCATGCTTCTTCCAAAAACATAGATTATTTTTTGCCTAATTTACTCCTACTTATCCTCAGCTCAAATATCACTTCCTCAGAGATGCTTTCTCTGGTCAAATCCTTGTAATAAAAACTCTCATAGCTCCATGTAAATCTCCTTTGTAGCACTGATCACACTTACATTTTACATTTACTTGTTTTTACAGTTGCTTTTGTTTTTTTTTTAAGATTAAATGCAGTCTCTCTCACTAGACTCTAAGTTTCTTAAGGGCAGAGATGGTCTAAGTCTTTGTTGTTTAACAAGCACATATACAACTTTTACTATGTGTCAGGCAATTTTCTCAATAGTTTACAAATATTAATTTATTTAATTCTCATAGTAAGTCCATCAGGCATTATTATTGTTATACATACAGAGGAAACTGAGACCCAGAGAGGCAGGGTAGCTTGCCCAAGCTCACAAAACTAAGAAATAACAGAGCCAGGATTCAAACCAGGGAGGCTGGTTCCAGAGTCAATGCTCTTAACCAGCGGTCCCCAACCTTTTTGGCACCAGGGACCGGTTTCATGGAAGACAATTTTTCCACGGATGGGGTGGGGGTGGGGTGCTTCAGGCGGTAACGCGAGCAATGGGGAGTGACGGAGAGCGGCAGATGAAGCTTCGCTCGCTCACCCACCGCTCACCTCCTGCTGTAGCCCGGTTCCTAACAGGCTGCAGACGGGTACTGGTCCTTGGCCCGGTGGTTGGAGACCCCGGCTCTTAACCATTATGCTCTAGCCATTTTGCTCATCATTGTATCTCCAGTACCTAGTGCAATGCTTGACTCATATATGCTCAATAAACATTTGTTGGATGAATCAATGGATCTTGTCCTTTGTAACCCTAAGTCAGGCAACCCCCAAAATTAGCCTAATAATCACACATTGATCTATAACTCATATACGTCAAACTTACATTTCAGTATGACAACGTGATACAGCCCCCTTTGTGATTTTTCGGCATTAGTTTGGGTTTTTTTTTTCTTCTTTAAATTTTATTAATTTGAATTTCTTTCTATTTAGCCAATTAACATGGAGTATCTGAAAATTAATTAACTAAAACAGAAAATATTACATAAAGAAGTTTCAGTACTGGTATGGTCAAGTAAGCTCCTATTAGACTTGGCCCTCTTGCAAATTACAGACTAGGGTTTGGCAAACTATGGCCCATAGATCAAATACAGTCTACCACTTGTCTTTGTAGATGTAGTTTTATTGGAACACAACCACATCCATTGGTTTATATATATATTCTGTTTCTGCTTTCATGCTGTAATGGCAGAACTGATTAGTTGTGATAGACTATATGGCCCACAAAGCTTAAAATATTTATTATCTGGCCCTTTATAGAAAAAGTTTGTCATCACCTGCTCTGGAAAAAATACAACAAATAATGACAGGAAGGCACTGAAGAGTAAGCAAAATGTTTTGACACTTGGAAAGAGGGAAGGTAGGGAGCATATTTCCCATTTTTTTACTCCTTTTAACCTGAGGGTGGACTAAAGGTGGGATTGTGAGTAAGTTAACACTCTAATAGAAGGCCAGCAGCCTTTCTGGTATGAAGAATTGAAGGACAGAGTGCTGGGCAACCATAACCATTGGAAAGTGAGGGGGAAATTCCAGAAAGGACAGAGCCAGAGATGAGGAGCACCAAATTATGCCCAAGTCTCTGACTTACCTCTGAAGCGTGCATGTGTAGGACAGATGCAAAACAGCCCAGCTAAATAACCTGAGTTGGCAGTTTGAGTTAATTTACTGCCAACACAAAAGTATCCATACTCTTCAGGGAAATATATCAGAATCTCGGAGCCTCCATAATTTAGCATTCAGAATCTTGAGGTTATAATACAAAACTGCTTGACATACATATGAAGAAACAGGAAAATGTGATCCAATCTCAAAAAAAAAAAAAGACAACAGTGGAAACCAGCCAAGAGATAACCACAATATTGGAACTAGTGGACAAGGATTATAAAACAACTATTATAACTATGCTTAATGAAGTGAAGAAAAATATGCTTGCAATCAATGAAATGTTACAAAATATCGGCAGAAAATTGATATTATCATTTTTTAAAGAACAAAAAGGAAATTCTAGAATTGAAAAATACAATATATTAAATAAAAACTCACTGGAGGGGCTTAACAGCAGAATGGAGATGACGGGGAAAGAATCTGTAAACTTGAAGATAGAATAATAAGAATTATTTAATCTGAAGAGAGGAGAGAAATAAGATTGAAGAAACTCTACAGAGTTTTAGAGAACTATAGAGCAATACCTGAAAGGTCTAACACAAATGTAATTGGAGTCCTAGGAAGAGAGAAGAGAGTGGAGTGTCCTACATTTTTAGTATCCATTTCCATACATGATCCTCAGATATTTGTCTGTACTAATTAGAAGAAACTCAAGTAGTTCTTTTGGAGTGTAGTATATCTCCACATGGGTCACACATTGTACCTGTGTTTACAGACCCAGAACCCCTTGAGGAAGAACCCCAGTATACTACTGAAAATGTATACTGCTAATTTTTCTCCCAACCTTGTGCAAAGGGACCTATGACTTTTTACCAGGGTAACTATACATTGAAGAAAGGAAACAATCAGACTTTTCAGAGACTACTAGATACTAGTTCTGAACTGACACTAATTCCGGGAGACCCAAAACATCATTGTGGTTCACCAGTCAGAGTAGAGGCTTATAGAAGTCTGGTGGTCGATGGAGTTTTAGCTCCAGTCCATCTCGCAGTGAGTCCAGTGGGTCCCTGAATCCATCCTGTGGTTAGTTCTCTCATTCCAGAATGAATAATTGGAATAGTCATTTTAAGCAGCTGGCAGAATCTCTCCCATTGTTTCCTTGAGGGCTATTATGGTAGGAAAGGCCAAGTAGAAGCCACTAGAACTGCCTATAGATAGTTTTGGGAAAATAGTAAATCAAAATCAATATCACATTCTTGGAGGAACTGAAGAGATTAGTGCCACCATCAAGGACTTGAAAGATGCAGGGGTGATGATTCCCACCACATCTCCATTCAACTCTCCTATTTGGCTTATACAGATGACAGATAGATCTTTGAGAATGGCAGTGGATTATCGTAGGCTTAACCAGGTGGTGACTCCAATTACATCTGCTGTACCAGATATGGTTTCTTTGCTTGAGTAAATCAACACATCTCCTGGTGCCTGGTATGCAGCTATTGACTGACAAATGCCGTTTTCTCCATCCCTGTCAATAAGGCCCACCAGAAGTAGTTTGCTCTCAGCTGGCAAGGCCAGCAGTACACCCTCATTGTCCTACCTCAGGGGTATATCAACTCTTCAGCCTTATTTAATAATTTACTGCATAGGGATCTTGATCAATTTTCATGAGATATCACATTGGTCCGTTACATTGATATTATGCTGATTGTACCTAATGAGCAAGAAGTGGCAACTACTTTAGCCTTATTGGTAAGACATTTGCACGTCAGAGGGTGGGAAATAAATTGATTAAAACTCAGTGCCTTCTACCTCAGTGAAATTCCTAAGGGTCCAGTGATAGGGAGCATTTTGAGATATTCCTTCCAAGGTGAAGGATAAGTTGTGGCGTCTGGCTCCTCCTACAATCAAGAAAGAGATATGATGCCTAGTCCTCTTCAGATTTTTGAAGAAACGTATTTCTCATTTGTAGATTACTCTGTCCCACTTGCCGAGTGCCCCCAAAAGCTGGTAGTTTTGAATGAGGGGCCCAGAACAAGAGAAGGCTCTGCAACAGGTCCAGAGTGCTAGGCACACTGCTCTACCACTTGGACCATATGCTCCAGCAAATCCAGTGGTGCTTGAAGGGGCAGTGGTAAGTAGGGATGCTGTTTGGATCCTTTGACAGGTCCCTATATGTGAATGCCAGTGCAGGTCCTTAGGATTTTGAAGCAAAGCCTTTCCATCCTGCAGATAACTGCTCCTCTTTTGAGAAACAGCTCGTGGCCTGCTACTGGGCCTTAGTAGAGACTGAATGATTAACCATGAGCCATCAAGTCCCCATGCAAACTGAGATGCCAATAATGAGTTGGGTGTTGTCTGACCCACCAAGCCATGAAGCTGGGCATGCACAGCAGCACTTTACACAGAAGTGATACATGCATGATCAGGTCCAAGCAGGCCCTGAAGGCACAAGTAAATTGCACAAAGAAGTAGCCCAAATGCCAATGGTCCTACTGCTGCTACTCTGCCTTTTCTTCCCAGCCTGCACCTATGATCTCATGGGGAAAAGAAGACTTGGGCTTGGTTTACAGATGGTTCTGTATGATGTGCAAGCACCACCCAAAAGTGGACAGCTGTAGCACTACAGTCCCTCTCTGGGACATCCCTGAAGGACAGTGGTGAAGAGGAATCCACCCAGTGGGCAGAACGTCAAGCAGTGCATCTGGTTGTTCACTTTGCCTGGAAAGAGAAATGGCCAGACAAGCGATTATACACCAATTAATGGGCTGTGGTCAATGGTTTAGCTGGATAGTCAGGGACTTGGAAGGAACATGATCAGAAACTTAATAAGAAAGAAATTTGGGGAAGAGGTATATAGATAGATCACTCTGAATGGGCAAAAATCATTAAGATATTTGTGTCCCATGTGAATGCTCACCAGTGACCTCAACAGTGAAGGATTTTAATAATCAAGTAAATAGAATGACCTGTTCTGTGGACACCAGTCAGCCTCTTTCCCCAGTTACTTTTTCCATGGCCATTTGGGCTCATGAACAAAGTGGCTATAGTAGCAGGGATGGAGGTTATGCCCAGGGTCCACAACATGGACTTCTACACACCAAGGTCAATCTGGTTATGACCACAGCTGAGTGCCCCATCTGCTAGCAGTAGAGATCAACCCTGAGCCCCCAGTATGGCATCATTCTCTGGGGTGATCAGCCAGCTACCTGGCAGCAAGTTGATGACATTGGACCACTTCCACCATGGAAAGGGGAGCATTTTGTTTTTACTGGAATAGACACTTACTCTGGATACAGATTTGCTTCCCCTGCATGCAATGCTTCCACCAACACTACCATCCGTGGACTTAATGAAATGCCTTATGCACCATGATGGTATGCCACACAGCATTGCTTCTGATCCAGGAACTCACTTCACAGCAAAAGAAGTACAGCAATGGGCCCATGCTCATGAAATTCACTGGTCTTAGCATGTCCCTCCTCCCCCATCCTGAAGCAGCTGGCTTGATAGAACAGTGGAATGGCCTTTTGTCCACGCAGATACAGTGCCAGCTAGGTGGCAATATCTTGCAGGGCTGTGACAAGGTTCTCCAGAAGGCTGTATATGCTCTGAATCAGCATCCAATATATGGTGCAATTTTTCTGATAGCTAGGATTCACAGGTTCAGGAATCAGGGGGTAGAAATGGGAGTGGCACTGTTTACTATTACCCCTAGTGATCCACTAGCAAAATTTTTGCTCCCTGTTCCCAAAATTTTATGCTCTGCTAGCCTAGAGGACTTAGTTCCAGAGGTAAATGCTTCCACCAGGAGACACAACAATGAATCCATTGAACAGAAAGTGAAGACTGCTGCCCTACCACTTTGGGTTCCTCGTGCCTCTGGGTCAACAGGCAAAGAAAAGAGTTATGGTGTTGGCTGAGGTGACTGATCCTGACTACCGGGGCAAAATTGGACTACTACTCCACAATGGAGGTAAGGAAGAGTATGTCTGGAGTATAGGAGATCCCTTAGGGTGTCTCTTAGTATAACCATGCCTTGTGATTAAGGTCAATGGAAAACTACAACTCAGTCCAGGCAGGACTACAGTACTAACGGTCTGAACACTTCAGGAATGAAGGTTTGGGTCACCTCATGATGTAAAGAACCACGACCAACTGAGGTGCTTGCTGAAGGCAAAGGTACAGAATGGGTAGTGGGAGGAGGTAGTTATAAGTACAAGCTAGGACCACGTGGCTAATTACAGAAACGAGGGCTGTAACTGTTATGAGTATTTCCTCCTTATATCAAGGAGAAGAGCTAACATCACTCAAGGACTTTACCTCCTCTTCTGGGGAAGGAATTAGTGTATCTTCAGTTGTGTGCAGGATGGTTGTTTCATGTTAGGCAGAATTATGACTTTGTTATTGTCTTTATTTGGAGATTAAGTATGGTTAAAGGAGATGCATATGGATACCAAGTTGACAAAAGGTAGACTTGCGATTAAAGGTTAATTTTATGCATTAGCTTGACTGGTCATTGGTGCTCAGATTAAACATTATTTCTGGGTGTGTCTGTGAGGGTGTTTCCACATGTGGTTAGTGTTTGAATCAGTGGACTCAGTAAACTGCCCTTCCCAATGTAAATGTGCATCATCCAATGTGGAGAAGGCCTGAATGAAACAAAAGGTGAGGGAAGGAGGAGAAATTTGCCCCTTTTTTCTTGCCTCACTGTTTGAGCTGGGTCATTTCATCTCATCTTCTCTGGCCCTTGGACTGGGTTATACATAATCAGCTCTCCTGGTTCTCAGGCCTTCAAGCTCAGACTGAATTATACCACCAGCTTTCCTGGGTCTCCAGTTTGCAGATACGGATTCTGGGATCCCTCCGCCTCCATAATTTCATGAGCCAATTCCTCATAATAAATACATATTATTTTATATATAATATAAATTATATAATACTTAATATGTGTATTAAATATATATTAAATATAATGCCTGCCTATCATCTATCTATCTATCATCTCTCTATCTATCTATATCTGTCTATCTATCTCTATATCCTATTGGTTTTATTTCCCTGGAGAAGCCTGACTAATATATCAACTATATGCTGGCTATATGAAACCCACTTTAAGTATAAAGGCACACATAGGTTAAAGAGTTAAAGGATGGAAAATGATATACCATGAAAACACTAAATGAAAGAAAGCTGGAATAGCTATATTAATATCAGATAAAGTAGACTTCAGAACAAGGAATATTACCAGAGATACTGAAAGACATTCTATAATTATAAAGGAGTCAATTCTCCATGAACATATAGCATTTAAAAATATGTATATGGGCTTCCCTGGTGGCGCAGTGGTTAAGAGTCTGCCTGCCGATGCAGGGGACACGGGTTCGTGCCCCGGTCCGGGAAGATCCCACATGCCGCGGAGCGGCTGGGCCCGTGAGCCATGGCTGCTGAGCCTGCGCGTCCGGAGCCTGTGCTCCGCAATGGGAGAGGCCACAACAGTGAGAGGCCCATGTACCGCAAAAAAAATAATAAATAAATAAATAAATAAAAATATGTATGTATCTAAGAACAGAGCTTCAAAAATTTGAGGAAAAATTGATAGAAGTAATGAGAAATAGACAAACTAACAATTATCGTTGGAGCCTTCAACACTTCTCTCATAGAACAAGTATATAGAAAATCATTAAGGACACAGAAGACTGGAATAACATTATCAACAACTTGACCCAATTTCCATTTATAAAACACTTCACCCAACAACAGGAAAATAAAAATTCTTTTCGATTGCATAAAGAACATATACCAAAAGAGAGCATATTCTGGGCCACAACACAAACCTTAAGAAATTTAAAAGCAAAGAAATAATGCAATGATGATTCTAACAGAACCAATCTAAAATTCAATAGCAAAGATATCTAGAAAATCTCGAAATACTTGGAAATGAGAGAACATACTTGTACATAACCCACGGGTCAAAGAGGAAGTTTCAAGGGAAATTTTTTAAAATATTCTGAACTGAATGAACAAAAATAAAAATACAACATGGCATAGCTGTGGGATGCAATTAAAGCAATCTTGGAGGTAAATTTATAGCAATTAATGTTTATATTAGAAATAGATAAGATCTAAAATCAGTAATCTGAACTTCTTTGTGAAACTAGAAAAAAGAGCAAATTAAACCAAAGCAAGCAGAAGAAGGAAATAATAAAAACAAGAGCAGCAAGAGGGAAGAGATATGGGGATATATGTATATGTATAACTCACTCACTTTGTTATAAAGCAGAAACTAACACACCATTGTAAAGCAATTATCCTCCAATAAAGATGTTAAAAAAAAAGAAAGTAGACAGGAGGTGAAAAGTTGTTAACAAGTATAGGAAAAGTAATTAATGGAATTTATGAACACTATTTTTATTTGCACTTCCGTCCATATATAATAAATAACTTACACTCACCTTCAAAAAAAAAAAAAACAAGAGCAGAAATCAATGAAACTAAAAACAGAAAAGCAAGAGAAAAATCAGTGAAACCAAATTCTGGTTCTTTTAAAAGACCAATAGAATTGACAAAACTCTGGACAGGTTGACCAATACAAAAAAAGACATAAATTACCAATATCAGTAATGAAAGAGGGGATATCACTACAGAACCCACAGGCATGAAAAAGAAAATAAAGGAATATCACAAAGAACTTTCTGCTCATAATTCTGCAATGTAGAGAGAATGGACCTTGAAGGGTTCTATATGTGTTAAACAATTGAGTATACAGTTAAGAGTGCACAGACCAGAGTGGTCAGAGATAATTTATTCAAAAGGATTACACTACAGAGGTAACAACTAAAAGCCATTAGTCCTTCTATTGATATCTCACTCAAGAACTGACATTTTGCTAACTAGCAGATTGCATGTCAAACCTTTTCTATTGGTGAAACTAATGTTCTAGTATGATGAATGTTAGAAATGGGCTCTTCTTTGTAAAGTGAAATGTATTCAATATATGTGGATTAGGTATAATAAATTGAAGACACTCCCTATCTTTGCACGAACAGAGTATAAGAATCCACCAAGGCTTTTACCCTATTAAAACCTCCATAGGCTGACATGAATGACTTAATCTCAAATGCGTCCTGCGCTCAGCCATTAGGTGAGGAGGATTTCTGACTGCATGGTGTCAACTAGAGGATATGTGCTGTGTCTTTCATAAGGATGTGCTCAGAGCACTTAAAAGGACAGAGACCTGGGGCTTCATCAAGTTTATGGAACAGGTTTCATGATGTGTTGTGCCTACTGTGCTAATAAATAAGGTCTGTATGAGGCAGAATTTTATCTAAGCCCTTGTTTTATTAAAATCTGGCATGGAGAGCGTAGAGGAATAGCTCGACTTCTCTGCCTCAAACTTCTTTGCCAGCTATCACTATTTACCAAATAATAGTTGTGCATTACCAAGCGACATAGGTCAGTTTGCATCAGCTAGGTAGTATTCTAACCATTTTGTGTTCATTAACTCATTTATTTCTCAAAGCAATGTTAGGAGACGGGAGCAAATAATATGATAAAACAGTAAGATGAGATGCAGAGAGATGAAATGATTTACCCAAGGTCATACAGCAAGGCCAGGGACCCAGGCTGTCTGATTTCAGTGCTGGTGTTTGAACCACTTCATTCCACTTCACTACCTGCTGTTTTTTATCATCATCTTGTAAGAATATACCAAGTCAGATAAATGATATCAATAGGAATCAGCTTTCTGTGGAGCTGAGGACAGCTTAAATTCATAGGCTTTGGGTATTAGAGGTATAAGGGGCTCAGATATGGGGAGCTTAATATGGCAACTGTATTGACCTCAATACTCCTGATGACATTTGTGGTTATTTTTTTTCAAATAACACCTTTATTGAGACATAATTCGCATACCATAAAATTCACCTTTTAAAGTGTACAATTAAGTAGTTTCTAGTGTATTCTGAGTTGTGTGTCTCTTTTCTGTTAGCTCTGTTTGGGGAATTTGGTTCTTTTGTGTTTGTGACAGTAGTCAAACTTTGATTCACAGCCTATTGTTTGGCCATCTTCGCTCCCCAAAGTCAAACCCTGGGTGTTCCACCAGCTTCCTCAAGCATGTATCTTTGTGGAAGTCATCCAAATGAGCATTTAGGGTGACTCCCTGAAACATGCACATTTAAATTTTTTTTCTTTTGTCAGCTATTAACTAGCCCTACCCAGACCTCCTACGGAAAATACACCTGTGAGGTAGATGGGAGAAGCTCCACCCTACCTTACTGGCCCAAAAATATCTTTGGTATGAAACTTTTAAAGAGATTAAACTTCCTGTTTCAATCATTTCTTCTGGTTCAGACAGTGGTTCTTAATCTGAGGCCACAATCCTTAAGTGAACCAGAGAGTTACCATGAGGGACCTGAAAATCTACCTGTGGATGAGGCATTGTCTTTATTTTGGAAAAATATGTCTTACACGTATATTTACTACTTATTTATAAAATATACATGGCTGCTGTTGTGATTAATAAAGCACAGAACCTTCTAAACATGTAGCTGAATTCCTGGTAACTTTTCATTGTATAGTTTCTCAATCAGCAGATATGAAAGTACAACCACCATCATGAGATAATCAGAGAGTTTTGAGCCACAGAAGAAGTCATGTAGACTCAAAAGAGTTGAGGAATTACTGAGTTAAATAATGAACCTACTTCATAGGATGTAAGGTTTTCACTTAGTAGGACATCAACTTATCTGCAGTCATTAGTACGGTAGTCTGAATTCATTGGATTTCTTCAGGGTAGGCAACTGAACAACTCCACCCTAAAATCAGAGTGGGGATCAAAAAACACCCCAAGCAAGTCTAGTGGGCTAAAAAGGTCAGCCTTCGGGGTGCCATGTGTGCTTGGGGAAATTGATTCTTTTTGTATTTATGACAGCAGTCAAACTTTGATGGATTATTGTTTGGCTGGTACCACTCTAAAAAGCCAAACCCCAAATGTTCTCCAGCTTCTTCCAGTGTTGGAAGACACTCAAGGGGAAACAAAAGGATGCTGAGCACCAAGGGTGGAAGCTAAAAGGGAGGAGGGAGCTGCCAAATATGTGACCAAGATCAAATCTGCTCACTTAGTTTGTTGGGAGTGCCAGGAGATAGTAGTGTCTATCCCCAAACCTTAGCAGACTACTTGAGACTTCTTTTGAACTTCTCCTTTCCCTTTTCTTTCCCAGGATCTCCTTCCCCTATACTTGCTTACAAACCTTTCCCATCCCATCCAACGCAGAGTCCCACTTTCTCTCCAAAGCTGTTTAATGAGCTTGAATTGTCTCGTGTTTTTCTGGAGGGGTTCCCTCTTCAACATTGCCAGAATGTCTCAATATTCTTGGAGCTTGTCCTCAGTTTCCAAAACTTCAGGGCATCCCACAGGCCACAGCTCTGACTTCAAATGCACACTGACCTTTTCCTTTCAACCAAACATCCTTCTCCTTCCCCGTTGCATTGCATTAAAGCCTCCTCAAGCCTGTTGTCTTGCTCCAGGCATCCCCCTGCCTGCGGCTTGGGGTTAATATCTGGTCCTTTCCAATCCCACCCCATGTGAGTGTATCTTTGTTTCAGATCCAGGAGAGTAATCATACTCAGACTGGGTCTCCACTAGCCAAAGCAAAAGAGACATTTGAGGAAACAGTTGGCCAGTTCCTGCAGAAGGGGGTTTTGGGTTGCCTGACAACCAACTGATTGCCTCAGTTCTCCTTTCTGCCTCACATGACCTCAGTGCCATAAATGGCTACTTTCCTTGGTGCTAACAAGGCAAGTGTACAACGACTTTAGTTGCTTGAGAAGAGGCTGTATCCCAAGAGGTACTCCTGAGAACTTATTTTCTTAGAATTGCAGAGTAAAAGGTTCCTGAGAACTGGGTTGAAAACTTTGTGTCTGCCTCTCTCCAACCTCTGTCTGACTGCCACCTAGTGGCATATGAGGGCGGGGGAGGGGAGTGAGGGGGTAGAAGTGGGAGTGGTCCACAGGGTGCAGTCAATAAGTGGGTGTTTTGTCTCTGGAGAATTTGAAAACAATAATAGAATCGACTAAAAATTAGACTTATTATCACCATGCTCCAGCAATTCTAAACAATGTCAGTGATAAAATACTTCTCACTTCGGTATGTCACTTCCCCCACTCCAGCACCTAAGCAGTCCCCTTCTCCCCGCTGGAGAGCCGTACTTAATGCTGACCTTTCAGGTAATCCTTCAGATTCACATCTATTCCCTTCATCAAAATTTCCCTGTCTTGATGAAGGGAATAGATGTGAATCTGAAGGATTACCTGAAAAGTCAGCATTACACGTAAAACTAACACAACATTGTAAATCAACTATACTTCAATAAAAATAAATGAATAAAAATTAAAAAAAAATTTCCGTCTCTTGTGTTCCATCCCTTTAGGGCTCTGTTATCTACTTTCCTTGGTGGAATTGCTTTATAGGGGAGGACTTCCAGTGGCTACCCCGCTCTCCCTACCAGGAGCGCCTACATGAAAACAGGAGTCACCTGAAGAATCAGTGCTTTAGTTCAATGCTTATTCAAATTCTTTTAAAGCAGTGAAACCTTGTTTGCAAACAAAATACTGTGTGGAACTCCAACTCCTAAGTCTTCTTTAAGCCTGTCCTTTAATGTCATTTCCTCAGGGAAATTTTCTTTGCTCCTCCATGATAAGGTCAAGCCCCCATGATCTACATTCTCGTAGCACCTTGGACTGATTCTTTCATCCCACCCATCACACCTGGAATCACGTGTTCTCAGGTAGACCTTAACCTCAGTGTGTGCAAATGCCAGGTTTCTCTTGTTCACTGTTGAAACCCCAGAACCAAGCATAGCACCTGGCCCTCTGCAGGTGTTCCATAAAGAGCTGATGAAAGAAGGAAGCCTACCTATTACTATAGCCTATAAGTAAATGAACACTGGATGGCCAAGTCGCATGTCACACTGTGGCTTTTATTGACATCATGGTCAACAACAACCTCCAGATCATTTTTCAGAACCAAAAAAGTGGTCAACCACGTTTTCCTACCTTGTAGTCATGTGATGACATTTTAAAACTAAATGCAGCAGCCCCAGCTCTCAGTTTCTAGTGGGTAAATTTATTCCTCCCCTCCTTGGCATTAAAATCAGGTTCTTGCTCTTACTGAGTCCTGGCTGAAGTCCTGTGGGGACATGCCCTCTCCTTTTCTATACCAGGACCTTTTAGCAATCCCAGGTTGGCATTTCCTTTAAAACCAGGCTCCGATTCCACTTTCTGCCTGAAACAACCCAAGCCTAGACTGTTTTCCCCTTTCTCTGAACTACTAGAGTTCAAGAACAAATGGTTCATCTAACTTTAAAAAACCCTGGAATTTACTGTGCACTTGTTACATGCCGGTCACCATCATGAGCACTTTACATGATCTCATTCAAATGTCACCACAACCCTATGAGGTGAGGATTATTCTTCTCCCCATTGTATAGATAAGGAAACTGAGAGTAAGAGGTGTAGGAAGCAAGGAGAAAGGGAAAGAAATGTGAAGCGTTTGCATGTATTAGCTCCCTGTCTCCTCCTGGTTTCCTGATAGGAGTGGACTCCCTGCAAGGTTTGACTCCAAAATTCTTATTTTATCTTTCATTTTGCTGAGCCTTTAAACAGAAGTGAACATCTTGATCACAGGACTGAAAATGGCTAAAGCCCTTCTGCAGTGTTTCCTCGGGCAGCTATTTGGACAGGAACAGTAGGAACGCCTTGCTTACTCGGTGCCGCCTACTTCCTCCAGCCCCCCCCCAAATATCAACCCTCCCAACACACACACCTCTCCCTCCTACTGTCTCCATTGTCAGAAGGTTTTCGCTCACCCCAGCCCTCTGCCTGTCATCTTGTAATTGGGGAATTCATTTCAGGGTAATAAAGAGTAGTAAAGTCTTTAGAAGTGAAAAGGTATCTGAGGGTTAAGCAACTCTCCTTCACTTCACTGAGCCTGCTTCCTTCATGAAGGCCCAGACAGCTGCCCTGAAGGAAATCAGGTTCTGATTGTTGAGTGAGGTAGCTAATGGTGGAGTCCAAGGTTCTCTGAGGAGCGAGGCAAGCCTGGGTCTGGGACGGCGGGATGTGAAGAGGGGATGACAGCACGGGGGACCCGGAGAGCATGTGTGATGAAATGGAGAGACGAGGTTGGCAAGTACAAGCTTTGCCTTCTTTGAGATTTTTGCCTGGAGCCTGCTCTTCACCCCCTTCTCACCCGCCCCACCCAGAAAACTGAAAGGAAACTCCCTGCTTGCTCATCTCTCCACCCCTCTGCCTGTGCCCCCAGGATGGAGCTTAAGCAGGTACTAATTAGTGCTCTATATAATTTGGCTACGTTCAAAGTTCAAGAGGCTTGTGTGGACTGGCCTGGAGATCTGAGCATCAGATAGAATGTTTCTATAAGAAAATGCACGCTGGATTCCAAATTTTGGGCCAATATTTCATTCCTAGATTGGGGACTGCTTATACTTGGAGGCAACTCAGAATGCCTCTTGTCTACATTAACTTGAAGCCAGGCCTTGGGTCTTTTGTACTGTCCATTTTGTGAAGGCTCTAGATACACCATGTGGGAGTCTAATTCTTCACTCATACACATATAGACATGAAAGTTTTGTAATATGTACTGTAGCTATTCTAAATCTTGCACTACGATATAGATAGTATATATAGAAATATAGATGCTATACTTATCCACAATATTGAAGTCTAAGCAAGAATCCTTCACAGCTGTGAGGCTGATACCATAAATGCAGGGACATCTTGCTTTAAGCACCAAAAAAAAAAAAAACCTCTATGTGTAAATCCAATATTTATCAGTGATTTTAAAAGACACCTTATGCCGTAATGGAAAATAATATAAAAAATATATATATATACCTGAATCACTTTGCTGTACAGCAGAAATTAACACAACATTGTAAATCCACTATACTTCAATAAAAATATATATATATAGATGAAATAAATAAAAGACACCTTATGGAAAATCATTTTTCAAGGCAAACAAACACTTTTTCATTTGTATTTGTTAACCCAGATTTTATTCGTTTTCCTTAGGTACAGAGAAAATGTCCTGAAGGCTGGCCTCACCCTTGGATATTTAAGTAATCCCTGGACTGCTTTCTTTCCCAGCTGGAGAAAGAATCTCATCACATTGACTATTCACTTGGCAAATATTTATTGAATGTCTGGAAGTGCTGGGCACTGAGTCCCTGCCCTCTCAGAGCTTTCCAGACTTATCAGGGAGACCGTGGTTGGGCAAATGCTTTAAATTTTAACACATGAAGGCATGTAAAAGGTGAATGCACTCAATGTCCTCATCTCTAAAATAGGTCAATAATGGGACCTATCACATTGGGTTGTGGTGAGGATTAACTGGGAAAACATACATGTCAATCGATGACTACAGTGGCTGGCACAGGGTAAGTGTTTTGGTTCTTATTTCCTAGGAGAAGAACGAACTGTGCCTGAAAGAGGTGGACAGTCTGAGATGAGCAACGTGAGTCTTAAAAATTGAGTATGTGTTCGTGAAGGAGAGATATCAGAGGATGAATGGTCCAGGCAAATGGAGCTGTGTGCCAAGGCACAGAAGGACTAAGGACACAGTAGGTACCTGGAGAATGGATTTGGCATGTTGGAAGATAGAGTACATAGGGAGAAATGGAAAATGGTGGCAAACTCTGGGGAGGAGCAGGCAAGGCTCCAGAGAGGAGGTGACATTTGGACTGGGTCTTGAAGGATGAGTAGGAGTTTGCCAGGCAAAGAAGAGGGAAGAACATACTAGTGGTGGGAAAACATACACAAAGGCACAAACTTGTAAATGTGTATGAAATATTTGGGAGACTTCATGCTGTAGCTGGGGCTCTGCATTCAAGGACTTCTCTCTTCCGCTTGGAGGTTTCAGAGGTATCTGAACTTGTTTGGCAGACTGGTGGGGTTGGGCCCCCTGAAGTCAATTTGCACGAGGGATTCATTGGGGAATAAAAGCAGTACATGTGCACCAAAGGAAAGAGGGATGAGGGGAACAGACTTACATCTGTCTTACAGGCTTATACGTGCAGACCTCAGAGATATTGCAGGTTCAGTTCCAGACCACTGCAATAAAGCAAATATGGCAATAAAGCATATTACACAAATTTTTTGCTTCCCTAGTGTATATGAAAGTTATGTTTACACTATACTGTACTCTATTAAGTGTGCAACACCATTATGTCTAATAAAACAATGTGCATACATTAATTTAAAAAGACTTTATTGCTAAAAAGTGCCAACGACCCTCTGAGCCTTTGGTGAGTTGTAATCTTTTTACAATAGTAACATCAAAGATCACTGATCACAGATCACCATCACAAATAGAATAATAATGAAAAAGCTTGAAATATTGCGAGAATTACCAAAATGTGACACAGAGACAAGGCATGAGCAAACGCTGTTGGAAAAGTGGCACTGAGAGACATGCTTGAGGCAGGGTGGCCACAAACCTTTAATTTATAAAATACGCAATAGCTACAAAACAAATAAAATGAGGGTGGCTGTGTTCAGCAGAACCTCTCCATATTGGCAACTGAGAAGAGCTGAAAGGGGAACCTAAAGGGCTTGTTAAAGGCTTGTTTCCTTGAGAAACTCCAGCAGACTCTGAAGCACAAGAAGACTGTGCTTTGGTCCATATAATATGTACTCATCAACTACGTGTTAGCTGTTTAATGTAAGGTGGCAAAGTTTAACATCGCAGGGGGAGGGAGGAGGGCCTTCTCTCCACTTGTGCACGGGATACGGTGCCACTGTGGAACACTGAGGACTCCAGAGCAGGACCAATGTGGTGGCACTTCTAGGCCAGCAGAAGGAGCACCCTCGGGCAATATCACAGTTGGCGGCTGTGGTGACCATCACGAGACATGTTCTGATGGAGGCAGCAGATGGCCATTTTTTCCAGCAGTACCTCTCACAGAGGATGACCAAAGCAAGAATGAACCAAGAGGGTGGGTAATGTGGTCGCAGGCAGGACTTGTCCTTGTGCCCTTATGAGATGATCTTGAGGGCTTTCTGGGAATTCCTTGCGGGAGTGGGTAAAGACTATATAGGGAGGAAAAACCCCGCGAGAGGAAGATAAGAGCAAAAAGCAAGAAACATGGGCTACATTTAGGAGACCAAATTGATAGGACTTGCTGAAATTTGGATGTGGGCGATCAGGAAACGGGAAGCCTGCCAGATGGAGCCAAGGTGTCTGGTTTGCATGGGGTTCCCCCAACGGAGGCAGAGCAGTATTGGGACTTACAGCCCATCATTCCAGAAGAAAGTATGTCAGGTATAAAGAGAGACCAAGCCAACAGAGATGACGGGAACGAGGTGTAGCTAATTCACAGTAAGGGGATGGCAACCAAAGGCTAAAAAGCTGTCCAGGCTGTGGGTCAGGAATTGAGTTTCAAGGGCTCCTCATGGGGGCGTGGCTTCTCATGTAACCCACACAGCAGGCTCACCCTCCTTTCCCATCACCTTCCACCTTTTCCTCTCTATAGGACCCCTCCCTGCAGTATTCACACATGGCCAAATATCTCCCATATTTAAGACAAAGCTTTCCTTTGACCTCATATCCTTCTCCAGCTACTTCCTTCACCTTTTCTCTCCACTCTCCGTAACTGAGCATCTCTAAATTGTGACCTTGAGCTGCTGTCTCCAATTCCTCATCTCCCCACTCACTTCTGGCCTCTGCTCCTCTCACTTCTCCAATATTTCACCACCAATGACTTCTGTGTTGCTAACACCAATGCGTCCTTTTCTGTCCTTACATTGTTTGACACTGCAGCTCTCTTATATCTTGGCTTCTGTGATAGCAGAGATTTAGCTGGTGTTAGGGGTTTGAGGGACTTTAGTTTGGATCAACATATGCGACAACACTTTTACCCTGTTCCCTATGCAAATTTGCCACTGAGCAGCAGACCCATAATGAGGCCCTCCTGAAGCCCAAGTCAATGGCCTCTGTCCCCAAGCTCTTAAAGTCTTAACCTAAATAGAAGCCATAAATCAATGGCTGTTTTCAGTGCCATGCCATTTTTGAACACCCACGGTCATGAATGAATGCTCACTATGCACAAGACACTGGTCTAATCACTTCACATGAACTGACCAAATTAAATTTCACTGCAAGATTGAAGGCAAAGGGTGACAGTGCTACTATTATCCCCATTTTATAGTTGGGGAGACTGACACAGCTGCTAAGTGCAGAGCTGGGATTAAAAACCAAGGTCGGCTGACTGCAAAGTTCTCACTCCTAACCACAAGGCGGTAGTGTGAGAGGGGCGTCAAGCTGAGCATGCAAAAGCCGGGCCTGCCCCTCACCTGTTACCCAGTCCAAGGTCAGTACTGCCCAGACTCAATCACTCACACAACACTCCTGCACAGGATTTTTCCAAATTAAGTTTTTTATTAATTTAAAAATCCAGAAATACAGTGACTACATAAATAAGTACCATATTTAGGTACATGTCCTGTGAGAAGAGTGAAAGGGTAATACTGGTATGTTACTCTTACTTGTTTACATGTTACTTGTTAATTAGAAGATGGCTACAACTGCTAAATGGTGCTTATGGGCTTTGTTGTTCCAAGTGTTTATGGTATAAATAAATACACAAGAAGAACCACATCCATTCCTCTCTACTAACTGCAGGCGGCTTGGCCTCTTCTCTCTCGGTCCTACTCTGTACCGAACACTGAACACTGGAGCTTGGCAAAGGTGTGTCCCAGTGCCTGGGGGAAGGAGTCTATCTAGGGAATCTCCCTGGGTGTTCCCTTAAGGTTGAGCTTTCAGAGAACACCTGGGTGGGAAGGCTTTGCGGTGAGTCATCCACAAGGGGAAATCACTGCTTTGCTTCAGGATCCAGTGACTCGTTTCCACACTACGGGGATATTGCCACCTCTGGGAGGGAGGCAGCAGCTACTTAATCACGCCCCCAACCCCCTCTCCCACCAATAATGCTCTGTGGCCTTTCAGCCCTGGATGTCCTCCTTCCTTCCCTCCCCTCCCCAGCCCCAGAAGAATGTGGCTAAGAGGCTTGTCCCCTGAAGGCCTGACCACCAGGTCCCTGTGTCTCTTTTATGAGAATAGACTCCTTTATGCCAGCTTGCCATAAAGACTGGACCTTTTACACTTTTCCCTATTGGTGTCAAATAAGGAAAAAAATGTTCCTCTTACCTATGGTCACAAAGTAGGAAACATGGGATTTCTCAGTCCTTAATATTTAAGTAATCACTAGAGTTCATCCATGGCCCTTCAGAGGAGATAAATCTAGGAGGCAGGCTTGAGATCCCTGCTGTGGAGAATTTATAGTTTTCCCACAAAGATGATTTCTGAAGCCAGGCCTCAGAATGGATCATCTGGGCTCTGGTATTAGGCTGCAAAGAGACATTTTCGGATCAGCCTTCTCTGGGATCCATGATTCAGATCCATGCTTGGTGCATGAGAGGAGAATGGTAGGAAGGTTTAGATCATTATCAGAATCCCCATTCCCCAAATGAGCAATAATTCTCCTAACAGAAACCCTTTGCCAAGTAAAAACCAACTCCCATAACTGGAGAAGAAGGGAAACCGCCCTCTTAAGAAGCTTCTAGAATTTTATCATCTAACCGAAATTTGTGGACTAGAGAACTATGACTTCAAGAGAATAAGTGAGGATTGAGCTGTTAATTGGTGAGTTTTGTTGACTTGAAAACATACGGCTGGCCTTGCTGACTTCTATCAACTCCTTTGCTCAATAACTCTTTTGTCTTATATGGATTCAGTTTCCGAAAATTTTACCCAATTCTAACTCCTTTATGGAGGTTCGGGGAGAAAAGAGAAGTGTGTCATTATGGAAAAGTTCTTTCCCACCTCAAAGTGAAGGCAGCCAGGAAATGGTGTTCCTGTTCCTTCCCAGGGTTGGTGCCATCAACAACCATACCACAGACCCAAGGGCACAGGCTTCTGTTCACAATTCCTTATTCATCCTCCTGGGTACCAACCGCCTCCAAGCTACTTGAGAGCCAGGCAAGGGAAAGAAGGGGAGAGTCTACACTGGCCTTGCCTCAGAATGAAGGCTGTAGTTCACTGTGCATGCATGTGTGTGTGCATGTGTGTGTACACGTGTGTGTGAAGATAGGGAGTTAATTTTTTTAAAACACAAGACATTCTAAAATTTGAAGAGCAGAATTTCATACAAATATTTTCTCTGTACTAAAAAACTCCTACTAAGCAATCCCCTTCTCTTTCTTTCACTGGAATAACTTTCTAGATAGAAACCCAGGGGTTTTGTTTACTCTTTAACCCGTAAAGAAATGCGATTCTCCCAGAAACTAGAGCAGGGTTGCGGCGTTCTAGCCCTCTTCCTACCACAGAGAATTCAAGACTCTTCTAGTCTCTTTGGAGGAGACGTTTAAGGGCTGACACACCACTCCAATAAAGGAGCAAGTTATGCTGTGCATGGCGTGAATAACTGACTGCATTTGAGTTTGGGGTTTTAGGGCACTGTTGACTTAAGCAAAGTAAGCCTGCAGTCCAGCCGCAGCTTGAGTTTTCTTGCTATACTCTATCCAATACTGTCTGTCTCATCTAACAGTGGCCCTTTTCAGACCTTTCCAGGTACAAAACCTTGACCAAATCTTCAAGCTCCGTTCGGCACACACGACTTGAACACATTTGGCTGATCTGGGCTTCTCCTTCAGTGAAGATCTTCCACTGGCCTAAAAGGCAAACACAAAGTGGCCCAGAGACGTGAGAGGAGGGCAGAGCCAATGAGGTGTAGAACCGATATACCCCACCCTTCCCCACGCACTCACGGACCTGCCAGGGGAGCTGGAAGATGAGCATCACGTGATTTCAGCAAAACAGCCCCTGAAACACTTTTCTGGTGACAGATACGGCAAATGGGCCAGGGAGTCTTCATTTCAACACACAGCGTTTGTAAGAATCCCAAGAATAATACAGAACTGCCTCCTCAGGAGTAAAACCTGAGTATTGGGTTGGCCAAAAAGTTTGTTCGGGTTTTCATAAGATGTTACGGAAAAACCCAAACAAACTTTTTCGATGACCCAGTATGGTTCTTGGGATTTTTACAGTTTACTTAGCATTTGCGAATTGCTCCGCTATCACGTCGTTAGCTATTAGGTGGCTCACTTGGCAGCAGGTCAGATAAGGCACTTTGGAGACCAGTACTTGGTGCATTACTGGGGCTTTGCTTACTCTTTGAGGCCCGAATACTAGTTTGGGTTGCTTGATTATTTACTGCTCTTTTCTCCATTCCTGCCGCCCTCTGTTAAAAACTGCTCCCCTCTGCTTTGTCTTATGCCCACACGCTGGCCTCACACCACCTTCAGCAGCCCTTCCAGCCTCCTATGGCTCCGCAGAGAGTTCCAGCCTCACATCCGCCACGTGATCCCTCCCTGCTCTGGGTGAACACGGCCGCATCCTTTCCGTTCCTTGCCATCCCTGCTCCTGTCCCCCTCCACTCCCTGTTGTCTCTTCCCCCACCCCCTGGAACTGTCCATACTTCCAGCGTGTCCTCACCAACTTCTCTATTCCCCCTCCTGCCATGCTAACTGAGCAAGCGCTTTTGACTGCACACCCGTGCTGAGCACTGGAAACCACCCGATGTCTCTGGACCATCCCTTTCTAACTTTCCTGGTCCCTCAGTGGTAAGATCTTCCTTCCCCTGCTATCATCTTGCTCTGTCGAATAGCGTTCCTAACAAAATGTCTACCCCGGATGCCCTCTTCAGCCTTTTCAATCCTGTGCTCATGGTGTTGCAACCTGGAGAATTCCACGAGTCCAAGGTCGGCAAGCACCTCTTAATCCAGAACCGTTGTTGAAACTCTTTTCTTTCTCTCGCCACAGGAGACCATGCCCCACTTCCTTACGGCCTCCATTTCTCTGCTCCTTTCTCCCTGGGATTCTTCACTTTTCCCTATTCTCTCGGATTCGATGGGAAAGGAGAGATGGGTCAGGCAAGGAAGCAGCTTCTACCAAAGCCCTACGGTGTGCCAGGATCTGACAGGCACACTATATACAGGAGTCAGGCTTGCTCTGCTCTGTCCCCAGGTGACCCTGCGGGATCATCTCATTACCTACATCCTTCAGAGGCACACATCATCTACCTCCATTATGCACCCTAAATCCTAACTGTGACGGGAAGACTTTGTTTAAATCATCTTTCAAGTGCCCCAATGCCTAGCACAGTGCCTGGCCCACAGTATGAACAAAAATATGTTCTTTGAAATTAATTGGTAATTTCAAAAGTCATATTATTGATCCTATAGACTCTGCCTCTTTATTCCTTACAAGAACTCCCAGCTCCTCCATTTGAATTCTCCTACTGTCCAGTTGTCTACCTGTCTCCTGCAGAATGAACAATTGACCTCATCGACCCTATGTCCAGCTGCCTATTGGATAATGCTGCTCATATGGACTTCAAGCATCTTAATCTAAACGTGCTTCAAGTAAAACTCATTTTTGTCACCAATGCCTGCTCATTCTCCAGAGTTTCCCACTGGTGAATGGTGTAACTATTCACCCAGTCCATAAAGTTGTTAATATTGGAGTCATTCTAAACTCATTTCTCTCTTTGATCCTGATCTTGATGGTTTAACCTCAGCCCCTCACAGGGACCCCTCCTCCCCTGTCTAACCGACTTAATACAGTCTAACAGCTTCCTACAGACTACCACCAGCTCTCTCACTAAAAGCCCACCTGCCACTCCATTCAGCAAGTACCACTTTCTAAAAAACAGATCTGAATGCATCGTTCGCTTGCTTAAAACCCCCCACTGGGGCTCTCTGGTCTGGAGACCGAGTTCAACTTCTCAGCATGGCATACTGGGCTCTTTAGAGTATGGCTTCTCAAAGTAGGTACTTAATAAATGCATCTGACAGCCGAGAGACATCTTTCCAAAGCCCCATTTTGACACCACTACACTGTGTGTAAGTTTGCAGCAAGCACCCACGCTCCTTCCAGGCTCTCTAACTACTTCCTACCTCCAGCTCTTCTCAGCTTTCTGTGCACCCTATGTGGCCTTTGTAATTCTTCCTCGCCCACACCCACCCACCCACCTCCACATTTCTTGTTTGCTCCTGTCAGAGTCTTCTCTTAGGTTGCACCTTCTCCCTAGACTGATTTCCTGACCTGTTGCCCAGTCACACCCTTCTCTTTCAAAACCCACCTCCTCCCTGAAGCCTTCCCGACTAAGCCCACCTGGCTCTCATCTCATTGTTCTTTGCAGATTCCCCTGAGCACTTAGGTATTTAACTCTTTAGAAGTATACTAATTCATAATGAAGGCATTTTCATGTTCTGTCTCGCCCATTAGAATTCCCTGTGGATAGAAATTCTGTGGCTTTTATTCCTTCAGAAGTGCTCCCCCCCAGCCCCTCCCCACGCAGTGCCTAGCAGGATCTAGTCCCAGGCTCCATCTAGCGTAGAAAGTGGGAGAGCTGCAAGTATGCTTGAGTGTCTGAGTGCTTTGAAAGAAACACGACCAACCGGGGCAGTTCCAAACAGTCAAACAGAGCTTTGATACAACACAAGAATCGATATGCAGGCATCTTCTCTCTTTCTCTCTCGTCCCCACCACTGAGGACATAGCCTTCCAGATGTGAAGTCTCCACAGATAGACCAGACCTCCCACCCTCCTGAGACTCTGGGTTTAGTCACCCACAGGAGAGGGAGACAATATCCTCTGATGCTGACATGGACCATGGCTCCTGTTCAGTGAGAGCACTGAAAACTAGATGTGTTTTCCAGGGAGGAGTAAAGAGAGTCACAACTTACTCAGGGTTGTCCTGGTCACCAGCTTGAAGTGATGGAGCTCCTCAAACATCCTCTTGGAGATCTTCTCAATATGGAAGTGCTGGAGGATGCCTGGGGCCAAGCACAAAGTGGGGCAGGTGGTCAGGCGCTCTCTATCTGGAACCACCAACCCCTTTTTCTGCTTGGGCTGAGCATATCATCTCACTACTGGGGCTTAGGAGTCTCGAGCGGGGCTGTGTGGTCTGCTTAACCAGGAACTTGCACGGCTCGAGGGTTATAATTGACTCCATTGGTTTCATTGGCTCACTGACCCTTCCCCTGGTTCTCCAGAGGACAGAGATAAGGGAGACAGAGCTGCTGACCGTGGGACCCACTCCTGGGGAAAGCCACAGAGAATCAAGCATGGATGGTGGATGGAGTTTCTGCAGCCAAAGGCAGTATTAGACATTCTGCCCTTGCCCCTGGTCTGGGTAGACTATGTCCCTGCCAAGCCACCGGGCTACCCTCCTGGCTTGGCAGCAAGAACCAGCAGTGGGTCTTGCAGACAGGTTGTTTGTGTAAATGCAGAAGGCATCCTTATTCCTGAACTCACTAGAAAGCATATATTCCTTTGGGGAACAGTCACAGCTCCTTTCACTTTCCCTTATAAAAACGGGCAGAGCGAGAATAAGGGGGCTCCCACAGTCTCAACCTTGCCTGAATAGCTTTTATCAGAATAACACGTGAACAACTGAAAACTGCCTTGCAGTTAAGGAGCAATGTTACCAGCCCACTTAAATAATCCTCAAGAGGTCTACAGGGAGCAACGGACATGGAGCCTGGGTTTTCCTCTGTCCACTATGCACAGATCTTGATTACCCAGTGCTGAGAACAAGAGCTTATTTAGATGCGACACCAGCAAGTTGAAAAGCATCCATGCATTTCTGTGAGGCGAGAGATGTGGGGCGATGGATGCATAGTGAGGTCATCGCTAGGGAAGCCAACAGAACAGTGCTTAGTCCTGGTGACCAGTTACAGAGGAGTTAGGGAGTTAAGAGATGGCAAATCAACATTCCTGGGTCTAGAGCAAAAATAAACAGGGATGGGCTTCCCTGGTGGCGCAGTGGTTGAGAGTCTGCCTGCTGATGCAGGGGACATGGGTTCGTGCCCCAGTCCAGGAAGATCCCACATGCCACAGAGCGGCTAGGTCCGGGAAGATCCCACATGCCGCGGAGCGGCTAGGCCCGTGAGCCATGGCCACTGCGCCTGTGCGTCCAGAGCCTGTGCTCCGCAACGGGAGAGGCCACAACAGTGAGAGGCTCGCGTACCTCAAAAATAAATAAATAAATAAATAAATAAATAAATAAATAAATAAACAGGGATGAGCCTTATATGTGTGTTGTAGCATATTTTTAAAGGAGTAGAGAGAAACTTGTTCTTTTGAAAAAGAAAGAAGGGAGAGAAAAAAGGCCCACAAAAACTAGAGCAGTTGTTTCTCAAAGGATGGGTCCAAGTGCCACTTGTATCAGCATCACCTGGCTATTTGTCCCTACTGGGGGCTGACTGAATTCGCACTTCTTGGACGGGGCCAGGTAACTGTTTTTTTTTTTTAAATAAATTTATTTATTTATCTTGGTTGTGTTGGATCTTCACTGCTGTGCACGGGCTTTCTCTAGTTGCGGTGAGCGGGGGCTACTCTTTGTTGCAGTGTGCGGGCTTCTCATTGTGGTGGCTTCTCTTGTTGCGGAGCATGGGCTCCAGGCATGTGGGCTTCAGTAGTTGTGGCACAGCGGGCTCTAGAGCACAGGTTCAGTAGTTGTGGCGCATGGGCTTAGTTGCTCCATGGCATGTGGGTTCCTCCCAGACCAGGGATCAAACCCACGTCCCCTGCACTGGCAGGCGGATTCTTAACCACTGTGCCACCAGGGAAGTCCCGGTAACTGTGTTTTAAACCAGCTCCTTGTGTGATGCTGAAACTTATTCAAGTTCGAGCACTCTGGAGCCTTATGCGGGAGCCAACTGAAAAAGGATGTGCGTTATTTCCCAATTGAAATCTCACCTCTACACTCGGATTCCTAGAAAACTTGACCAGACTAGATCATCCCTAGTCTCATAGCTATGGGATGGTTTGAATAGCTGCAGGGATGATGTTTTAAATTTGTCTTACTGCAGAGTCCCCAGCATGGTTCGAGAGACTCAGCTGTGCACTGAATGACTGCATTTTCATGCTTGTTGAGCTTCCTCTGGGAAACAATGGTAGACTACAGTTTGGGAGTTTAAAACCCTGGCTGTACATCAGAATCACCTGCGGAGCTTGCAGAACAAATCCTTAAGCCAACCCTTAACCCTTAACCCCACTTGGCCAATTAGTCAGACTCTCTGCAGGTAGGCTCAGGGATTTGGTATTTAAAAACCTTTGCAGATGATTCTGATGTGCAGCCAGGGTTAAGCAGCACTCCTCCAGCCTTGGTTGTGTGAGAAAGACAACAAAACCCAAGAGTCAATACTTACTTTTTAGCCCAGGTCCTGGTTAAAGCTAAAGGCCACAACAGCAATGGTGGGAGTCATATGTTAGTTTCTAAACAATCGGGAAATCTTCTGACCCAGAGGAACAGGTTGAAGCAAAATGAAGGTGAGTCTTCCATTCCTTCCCTGTGTCCCCTTTACAAAAATAGTGCCAAGAAATTAATGTCGTCTGGCTCACCCTTTCGAATGGTCCAAACGTGGACCTCTACCTGAGGCGGTCTCTCTGTCTCCAGTGCAATTTTTCTGGTGGTCTCCCCATCTTCCATGAACACAGACTCATACACGGGCATGGTTTCTTCTCCACAAAAGTAGCCTTTGCTGTCAAAGCTTTGGCCAGGAAGTTCTTCTGGAATCAGGAGGCAAGTAGAGATTTGTCATGGTTTTCCAAAACTAGGAGCAAACCTCTGTATTTATGCATCTCTTTGTTCATAGCACCACACAAGCATCAAAAGTGGACAATCTACAAGAACATTCCTACAGAGATAGAAATCCCACCCATATTTCACTGGCTCAGCTGTGGCTGCCCCTGTAACAGCCACGAAATCACAAAGAAGCACGTGACTTTCAAGTCCACGTGATGACAGAACACTGGCCCCAAAGCTACACTGGATCCACCACCACCGCATGAGAAGTGGATCTTCGCAAAGAGGAAGAATGTGACGAGGTACAAACCTGCTGGGCACTTAAGGGAACACAGGATTTTCAATGCTGGGTCAGGATCATGGTTGGGCTAGCTCAGTGTTGCCAACAGAGACCCAAGGAAGGGCTGACAGAAGGCCTCGGTTAGCTTCCCTGACATCAATTAGGTATACTTAGAAAACATTTATGACACTCATTTATGTGCATATACTTGCCCAAAGGATCTATCCAAATTGGCTTGACATTTCTGGACGCTCTTTTGATTTGTTTGTAAGCGGAATGCTAATACCGGATCAACACCAGTGCCAAAACCTAGATGTCAGATTAGTCATATGTATGCTATGCCAAATAAACGGTTGGAAGACACAAAAAAAATTGGTCAAATCCCTCAACTATGGATCATTTAAAGTATAAACTAACTTGTTGGATTTCAGCTTCCAGGCATAAAGGTAGCAGCCCCCTCTTACTCCCCACTCTGCTCCACCCTCCTCTTTCCTCAGCCCGCTACTGAAAGAAGTTTCCCTTGGTTGGTTATCCGTGACTTAACTTGCTTTGCTGGCCTTGTAATCAGCACCCTCTTCAGCTGTGTACTTAAAGTGTAACGCTCAAATCGGGAACAACGAAGACAAGCTGAGGACACCCTGAAAATTTTTGAATATGTGCAGAAGCCATCTGTAAGCACATCTGATGAAAGCGTTGGGTGTTGAGTGCTTTGGGCCCATGACTCTAATTAGGGGGACTCATTGTTAGCCAATCAGAGGCACTCGGACTAGAGGTTGTAATCAAATTGCTATTGCATGTCTCTTGCTGACCTGATTAGCTCTCCCATCCCCACCATTTTGGCACTGTAAGGACAAAATCCTAGTCTTCTCTGGATGATTCCAGTTTGGATTACTCAATTTGTAGATTATCCTAGAGTCAAGCTCTCTTTCTCCTTTTGGCTTTCTTTTTAGTTATTTAATTACTCGGTGGGCTGGTCTTTGTTGGCGATGCATTAGGTGATGAAGGGACGTGCACTAGCGTTTTCCAGTAGGTGGAGGGGGGAGGAGGTCATGGAGTATACAGGAACCTCTATGTATTTAATTACCACCTTTAGAATGAGAGCCGGGTTCCTGTGTTAAATCTTGCTCACCAGCTTAATACTAGCTATAGCTATCACAGCCATATGAAATCCATGATGGCACTGGAAGTACCTATCATACACTACAAGTTCTCCCAGTGTCCTGAAGGGTTATCCTGCCCCACCATCCCCCCTCCAAGAACTTAATTTACTCACCAGAAGGGATCTATAAACAACAAAATCCATTAGTGACTCAACCCTGGCTGGCACATGAAAATATTAAGAGTAAACAGAGCGTGTCTTTCAAACTACCTACTCGGCAACCTCTTCATTCCACATCGTCCACTTCAAGGTGCTTCCTGATCACTGCACGTGAACCTACTTTCATTTCCTTCTGGGGAAGTATGCCATGCCTGAAGTAATTTCTGGGCATTCCCACTTCCCACGAGAATGCTCCTGTCCTGAGCCCTCCAGAACTAAGAAATTGAGAAACCACTCCGTATGGAAGTGGGGATGACTGATGCAGGAGATGTAATATCCCAGCCCAGGAAACAAACTTGAAGTCTTACCAGGGGCTTTTTATGCTGTAACCCAAAAGGAGTGTGTCATTATGGGAATTCCAGGTATATTGGGGTGGTATGGTGGGGTAGAGAGGTGAGTTGGGGAACCTTCAGGGAGTAGAAGTCCTACACAACCCTGCAGGTGGCCACTGACACATGAAGCAAGGCCAGCCTCTACCAGAGCAAAGACGAGAGAGAGGTGAAACTCACATCCTTTATTTTGGCCTTAGTTTGTTACTGGAGGGGCCTGCAATCATTTGTTCTAATGAAACTTTTGGTTGGATCATCAGTGAATTTTATTTGTCTCTTTTCCCTTCTCAATGTGAATGACTGAATTTACCATTCTTTTTGCTGTCGATCTTCTCCTCTCACTCCTTTATTCCTTTTCCTCTGTGTCCTGTGTCATTTTCTAAGAGGCTGAGGATGTCATGATCTTCCCTTTCTCACCCCTTCACATCACTCAGAACTCTACTCAAACATCGTTCTTCAGAGAAGCCAACCCTGACCAGCCTTTTGAAAGCACTTCACCCTGACTGTGCCGTTCACTATCACCTGATCCTGTCTGTTTTTTTCTTCCCAGTACTCATCACCACTGAACATTACCTTATCAGTTTGTGTTCATTGCCTTTCTTCTCCCACTAGAATGTAAAGAGCATTACTGGCAAGTAGCCTGAGTCTGTCTGCTTTATCTCCCTATTCTCAACACCTACAACAGTGTCTTGCACACAGAAGGCACATAATATGTGTTTCCAGATTGCATGCTGCGTGAACAAGTGCATGCCCCTTGAGGATCTGAAGTTGCTGAGTACCCGGGCCTCTGTGGATAGTGACTCGTGCAGGGCAACGTGACTATTGGGAGACTTTCAATTTGCAGACATCCATGTGTGGCTTGCTGAGGGCAGGTGACAGAATGGGACAGACACTCTCTCCTTCCATGTTGCCCAGTAAGTCCTCTATCTCTACACGTCTGAGCAGCACGGGAAAGTGGGAAAAGCCACTCTTCCAGAGAAACACATTGTCAATGAGGCTCTTCAATATACTGCCAATTGGGTTTCTGAGGGCAGTGTTTTAAATAATAGCCTCTATTACTTTTTCTAATTACAAAAGTCATACACGTTTATTGTTGAAAATTTAGAAAATACAGATAAACAAAAAGAAGAAAATAAGAACTACCCATCATTCAGTCACCCAAAGATGGCCACTGTTACATTTTGCCATATGCCCTTCCAGTCTTTTTTTTTTGGCTAAGCATATTATCAATGCTTTCTCTATTAAAGAGAAGAAAACTGAGGTGTATAAAGTGAAGTGACTTGCCCAGAGTCACAGAAATAGATAATAAAACCAAGGTTTGAAACCCAGATCACTTCCAGCCCATTGTTTTTTTCCAGGCCAGCAGAAAATGTTGACTGATAAAAAAAAAAAGGCAAATCAGTTACTTAAGTGTTGGTTTTGACAACGAGCTTGAGAAAAATACAGTCTGTAGTATTGGGGTGACAGAGTACTGGATTGATGATCAAGCATTCTAGCCCTGGCTCCACCACTGGTTTTCTGTGTGACCTAGATCATAATACATATTGTTTTCTAGCTTGCAGATTTTGTACTTAACAGATATATTGCAAATATGTTTCTGTGCCATTGAATCTTGTTCTATAGTGATTTTTAATGGCTATATAATATGCCACAGTACAGATATACCATAATTTATTTAACCATTTCCATACTGGTGGACTTTCAGTTTGTTTCCAATAATTCGCTATTATAAACAGCACTGCAGCAAAAATCCTTGTTTGTACATCTCTGTACGTCTCTGATCACTTTCTTTGGATTTCTAGGAGTAGAACTGCTTAGCCAAAGAGTATGAACATAAAGGTTTTAATAAATGCCACCACCTGAAAGGCAACGCCTGTCCTGTGTACTGTGCTCACACCTTTTTGATTCCTTCACTCTTATTTGAATCACGTACAGCAATACAATCCTAACCACACAAAGAAATGGGATGTGGTCTGAAGGTGTGAGATTCAAATTGGAATATTATATAGTGGAAGGGTTTATCTTACCTGGGTAGTTTAGGTAACTATTAGTTTGTGTATGAAATTATCTTGTTGTATTACTTTTATGATGATAGGCATTAGACCCTTGACAGGAGAGAAAACTGTGCTGGTAGAACTACTTCCAAGTGACACTAAAAGGCCTGGGGATCCAGTGAGGTGGCAGACTTGGAAGTTACAATAGGTCATCATGGCTGGGTGGCTGCTATGTTCATATCCTCAGAATGTGCTCTCTCCGTGCCCCTAGTGAGTACATTTCCTCAACAATTTTAATGCCCCAATTCTCCACTCCGTATCAGATAGCTCCTGTCCTTCCTACCCACACTCTGCCCCTACTCTGGAAGATGAAGCTTGTGACATTAAGAAAGATTTTGTTTGTGCCATAAATCAGTGCTTCTCAAACTTTAATGTGCATTGCAATCACCTGGGGGACCTTGTTAAAATGCAGATTCTGATGCAGCAGGTCTGGGGTGGGACCTGAGAGTCTGGTTTTCTCACTAGCTCCCAGGTGCTGCTGGTCCATAAACCACACTTTGATTAGCAAAACCATAAACTACCCTGGGCCTACAGCAGTGGTTCCCAAACTTGTCTGCAAATTAATATTGTGTGGGGATCTTCTAAAATTCCAAACCCCAGGCCACAACTCAAATCAATTAAATCATAATCTCTGGGGATGAGACAGGTATTTTTTGTTTTTTTTAGTTTTAAGAGTTTATTTGAGCAAAAATTGGTTCAAATTGGGTAGCATCTAGTCTAACAGAAAGCAGCTCCAAGGAGCTGTACAAAATGAAAGACTTTTACAGGCAGAAGGGAACAGGAACAAGGAAGTTATATTTGGGAAAAAAAGCGGATTGGTTATTGCCAGGGCACTTTCCTTTAAGGGAAGGCATGGGTCTATCAGGCAGGCGACCTCACTAGTGTTGATCATGTGACTCCTGATTGATTGGTGTAGGATTTCATTTCTGGGAGAGTGAAAATTGATTGTCTCGATTTGGTGACATGGGGCTTAGCAAAATTGACTCCATGTTGGGCCTGTTGTCTTGTTTTTAGCAGAAGAGACCACCTGGTCCTAGCTTCCGTCCTCTGTCCATCCTGGCATCCTTCCACACTGCCCTCTGGTCCTTGGTGGTCCTGCCACACTGACGGCCTACTCATCCCCGGGCCTGTCTAGTCCTCAGTTGTTGGTCCAAGAGACACAGGTATTTTTAGAAGCTCTCTGGGGGATTCCAATGTGCAGAGAAGTTTGGGAACCATTGGCCTACATGAAGATGCTCAAAATACATATATACTGAATACACTGACAAAGTTCATGTCTGTCTGCTACTCATGAGGAATTGCCTAAACTGAATAAATGACTTAGCTCTCTGCCTACACTTAAAAACATTTGCTTTTTAAAAAAATATTTATTTATTTATTTGGCTGTGCCGGGTCTTAGATGTGGCACGTGGGATCTAGTTCCCTGACCAGGGATTGAACCTGGGGCCCCTGCCTTGGGAGCGTGGAGTCTTAACCACTGGACCACCAGGGCAGTCCCTAAAAACATTAGGTTTTTCATCTGTGTTTACAACAGTGCTTTGCAGGTAGATATAAGAAATGATAAACTCATGTGCCTGGAAGTGATTAATTCATTCAGTCCTAGAATGTTAGAGCTGGAAAGACCCTAAGAAATCTACTCTAACCCTCTCGTTTTGCAGAGGAGGAAACTGAGGCTCAGAGAGGTGAAGTGACTTGTTCTAGGTCACACAGGAAACCAGTGGCAGAGCCAGGGCTAGAATGCTTGATCATCAGTCCAGTACTCTGTCACCACAATACTACGGACCGTATTTTTCTCTAGCTCGTGTGTCAAAACCAACATTTAAGTAACTGATTTGCCTTTTTTTTTTTTAATCAGTCAACATTTTCTGCTGGCCTGGAAAAAACAATGGGCTGGAAGTGACCTGGGTTCCAAACCTTGGTTTTATTATCTATTTCTGTGACTCTGGGCAAGTCACTTCACTTTATACACCTCCGTTTTCTTGTCTTTAATAGAGAAATGATAATATCATTATAGCATTTTAGAATTGGAAGGAAGCTTAGATATCAACTATTCCAAACTTTTCATTGTATAGATGAGGATGATGCAGCCTAGAGAAGATCTGGCACATTTCCAAGGTCACCCAGCAAGTTAGTTATTAGGACCAGAACCCACTCTCCTTCCACTATGCCTTTCTCTGAAAGGGAAAATGAAGGTGATTGTGCTTTGATGAGTTAAACGGTGATATAAACAAAGGGTGCTATTGTCCTTCCTAATAACCACGATAACCTAATTTCTCTACTATTTAGAAAAGCAAGGCTTAAGTTCGGCCCTTAGGGCTACGTGGGACCAAAGGTGTGGTAGACACAAGCAAATCCCCAGCCTGTTTCTGAGAAGTCACTTTCTTCCAAGCAACCATCTTATCAGCCCTTCAAGAGAGGAGAGAACGTAGCTTGTTGTCAGTTATTAGTAGAACTATTACCATTACAATTATATGGCAGGTTGTGGTTATGTTTCTGATACTCAAAGAACATTGAGAATGACTATGTGGGGATCTCAGTCAACCAAAGGCAGGGCTTCCAACCAACGCACCTTTTGCCTTTTTACCTGGACACACCTTGCAGCACTTTCCATCTATTTTTTGAGGATACTTGCAGGGGTATCGACTGGGGCAGTGGATTTTCTTGCACTCTTGCTTGGTGATATTACAGGTGCACAGCACACACTCCACAATGCCAAATGCCCGGAGGTTTGGGTGCCAGGACTCGCCGTGGGAATAGGTCTTTCCATTGGAAACACACACTGGAAGAGAACACAGGACTGGAAATTAAAGGCTAGGGAGCTGAAATGGGCCTTGGTGCTCAGAGCCCAAGACCTGAACCCCTTAAGACATCAAGCATCCTTTGTTCTTGTTGTGCCCGTGGAGATGTGTTTACAGAGCAGCCTCTTGTAACCAAAATACAGCTTGTGTCTTGCTCTCCTGTCAGCAACTATTCAGGATCTTCAACAGAGGCCTCTGGATGCCCACAAGGGCCTGACACATAGTAGGCCTTCAAATAGTATGTTTTAAATGGAGGAATGAATGGATGCATGAAAGCAGAGTTCTAGCTGTCCAGGGTGTCTGATAAGGAACCTCTGCTAGAATGTAGTGTTCAGACCTGTAGTTCCATAGAGGATTGGGATGGCCCAAGTGGATGTGCTTCTAGGCATGAAAATCTCCCAGGAAGGTTTGCTGTCCAGGGAGACTAGATGCAAAAACTACTGGTCTTCTCAAAGGGCCAAGTCTTTCCAGACCCTGAAGCAAATCCATTCAGAATGTCAAATGCTATGAGAATCTGATCTACTAACACAGATGGGTACGGAGCTCAGTGGTGCTGACTTACTCTCTGGAGTGGGAAGGAAGGTGCTGAGACAAGACTGAGAAGGAAAGGACCCACCCCTCCCGGGTAAGTGGTGAAAGGTAGCCTTTTACGCCTCTAATCTTCTGGCAATGTCCTGTATCCTCATAGTAGCTGCAGAGATTTGGCTACAGCGAATCACTGACTTCTCTAGAGATACCCTTTGGTGGTCTCACATTTGCTGAGTGGAAGAGAAGTCACCAGCTCCATGTTTTCGGTGGGGGGGACGGTTTGCAAGAGCAAGCATCTGGGCTGCAGGCTGAGGGGCCTATGAAGGGAAGGAGTCACAGGAACATCCTTCAGTGCAAACCAACCAAAACATATCCGGCTTTGACTGTAAGGCACGGAGCTAAGCTCCAATATAAGACCTGCACAGAGCCGCAAATAGGGAGGTCTGAGAATGAGTTCTCTCTTTTTTGAAAGTGCTGAGACATTCTGGAGATTTCCAGCCATGACGGGGACTGGGTGTGTTTCTCATTATTCCCATCACCTCATCATGCCCAGGGAGACCTGTCGGTATCCCAATCAACAACATCTCTAGGGTGGGTTGTATCACTTAAGGTGGGGCGAGGGTGGGAAAAGTAGCTCCACTTGGGGCGTTTCTTAGGAACTGACTGATTTGGCTGCAAGACAATGGCCTCAGAAGGATGAATCATTGGGCTATTTCTCTCATCAAATCCACTGGGTCACATTAGGAAATATGGACGATGTCGGCTGCCTTTTCCTGCCCTCTGCAAGAGCTGCTAGAGTACTAGGCGCTCTAACAGGTCAATCCATGTAAAGATTTCCAAGAACCTAAGCCAGAGAAACTCCTAATCGTACAGTGAGATAGAATAGGGGCTTGAAATCTAAACTGTTGATGGAATCACAGGACAAGATGGACCAGATGTGTTGTTCTCTCTCCCGCCAACCCCTCTTCTCTCTCCTCCCCAGACAGTGACACACCCTTCTAGACAACGAGATCATGTGGGTGCAGACTCCGCTTTGAGAAAGTTTAGGCTGGACTCTAGTTAAGAATGGTGGGGTCCTACTGCTTCTCCTCTTGAACTCTAGCAAGGGACAAAATAGATGTGTCTCAGAGGAACACATTGTTAGCAGGAGGGCTAAGGAGCGGGGCAGGCAGGACCCCCAAGGTTATATAGCCAGGTCCCCTCTCCCCTGAACATCTGGACTAAGGGAGTAATCCAGACTGGGTAAGAGCCTACACATCAACTCTCTGGGGGGAAACACAGCCTTCTCCCCACGAACAAATTCTCAAGATGATTTCAATCATCCAGCTGGGGCGCTGGGAGTCGGAGATAGGGACAAGTGACTCTCCAATGAACTATAATAGAGAAAGGTCAGGAGAGAACAGCTGCATCCAAATCAATGGGGTCAATGAATAAATGTAAACCAGCTGGGGCCTTTGTAGGACATGGAGAAATCAAGGGATGAGCCTCTGCCCTGAAAATGAAGAGGCCTGTGGAAATTATGGGATTTAGGATTTTCAGACCATTTCCCCACACGTTTTTTAAGGCTTTAAAATACTTTCAGAGCAAATGGAATCTATTGAAGGCAATTTAGGATTGAAAATCAAACTGCATCTTTACCTAACTCCTCCTCCTCATTTCATAAATTCATATCAGAATGCCTTGGAATTTAAAAATAATAAATTTCAAATCAAACCCAGATCAATAGTAAATATTTCCAATTCTTCTAATACCTCACCATTTTTTATTAAGAGTTTTATTTTGAATGTTCTTTTTTTAAGCCTGTTAGTTTCAAAAGCAATTTAATTTTTTTATCTGTAATCTGAAATTTACATCTAACTAGTAACAGATGTGATCAACTGGCTTTGGCCTGACCAGCTTTGTTGAGATTTATAGTAGGAGTTCTTTGTAACGGATTGTTTTTCACCCATGTTATTCAATCATTTGGCTTAATAATTTATTACTTTTAACCCATTCAGAGAGCTGCCTTTGATTTGTTTTTCCTTTAAAGGAAACAAAACATGTTTGTGGTTTCATAAAAAGGAACCAGCTGAGCTTTTGCTCTGAAGAGCTGGTTGACAGGATGCCTAAAGGAGTAAGAAGCAGTCAATTGTTTGATCGAATTTCTCCTCCCCCACCCCCAGACCCCCGCTACTGGCCGGGAGGCGGCGGGGGTGGGGTGCACGCAGTGGCTGGAGAACTCTGTGCAGGAAGGAACGGTCCGTGGATGTGTGTGCTTGGCCGAGTGGGTGCTCAGCCAGGAGGTTTCTGGATTTCTCACTGGGTTACTCACTTCTAAGCATAATCTCCTCCTATGAATTAGAATCTCTGAGTGGGGAGCCAGGAATAAGTGTCTTTAACAAGAGCGCCAGGAGAAGCTGGGGCAATGAGGGGTGAGAATTGCTATCTCTATGGTTCAGATGAGAGCTTTAGAGGCGTTTAGAGCCGACTACCTCTGAATATTGGGTGTCCTGCTGGAAAACAAACCGCCTTTCATTCTGTTAAAGCCCCAGCAAACTTTCCCAAATGACCTTCAACCCACAGAGGCAACGGAGAAAATGCTGGAGGGTGCATCAGGTTCACTGCTTTCTCACCTTTGGTCCTTAATAAGGACAGATACTCCTGAAATATAAACTATGGTATTTGGACTGTATTTAGGAAAGTCCTAACAGTCCTCTGGAGTCACTTGTCCACACTCGCTTGGTAGACCGGATGGTGAGTGATCCACATGAGAATGTCTGATATGTATAGGAGAAAGGGTCCTTTCCCAGCTCTGCAAAGACCAGGGCTGCTGAAGCCCCGACAGGGTGCAGTACCAAAGAAGCACGTCCCTTACCCTGGCCATGCTTGTGTTTGTTATTGATGACGATCTGCACGATGGTTCCTGACGCTTGCTGCGAATCCATGAGTGCTCCCCGGTGACTTCTGGCCACGGGAAAGCGGGGCAGACCTCCAGCCTGTCGGCTTGGTGGGGGATCATAGTGCGAGCGGTGGTAAGAATGTCTCTGTGAAATGACAAAGGACAAATTCAGCCCCCCGAATCTACCAATGAGAAGACTGAGATGGACTTAGCTACCTTAGAAGCTGTTTGATCGTTTTTAGTGATGAGCTCTGATCTTAACTGCATGTCCACCGAAACCAACAGAGAAATTGGGATGTGGCGGAAGAACAGCGCTGGCAGCATGCTGAGATTTCTCTCTCTTCTGGCAGGAGACTGGACTAGATTCACAGACAAGCTCCTGAGGGAGAAAAATAGCCCAAAAGGGTAAAGTATCTTTCCTGCTCCCAAGAATCTCACCTTCAGGTTTAGGAATTTACATAGTCACCTGCAAGGCAAGGCAGAGTGTGACAGAGGCCACAGAAGAAGGATAAAATGCTGTGCAAATTAGGACGAGACAGAGAGCTTCTAGTTGCGGAGGGTTTGTGACCTGGGCCATGAAGCATGAGTAGACTTTTTACAGGCAGACTTGGTGAGGAATACTCCAGGCAGAGATTTCCAAGTTGAGAAGGTGTAGCAGAGAACATAGAGTCCATAAAAGGGAACAGCCGAAGGATAACATTCCAAAAGTGGGTTAGAGCCAGATCATGGAGGACTTGCAATGACAGGCTAAGGGGCGAGGACTTTATTTGGTAGGCAATAGAGGTGAGGGTGTAGAAGCCTTTCAGGGATTTATTTTTTTTAAGTACATAAAAAAATCAGAACTGTGTTTCAAAAGCATTGAGCCCTGACAATGTGTACGGTGAACTGGATAGGAGGAAGAGGTGGGAGGCGAGTCTGGTCTGGATAACAGATACAGAGACTCCAAACGCAGGCAGCGGCATGAGGGCACAGATCAGGGCACAGATACCCCAGACGTTTTATAGACAGAAGAATGGACTGTGCAGGATGGCACTAGAATGTCAGCTCCACAGAGGTGAGGGCTTTTGTTGTGTTCACTGCTGTATCTGCAGTGCCTAGAACAGTGTCCAGCATCTAGAAGGTGCTCATCAAAGCCTTGTTGAATGGACGAAGGAAAGCTGCGGTCCCTCATGAAAGTTTAGAGTCTTGTAGTACAGACAACCCCATCATTGCTCTTTCAGCAAGGGTTCAAGACACAGGATGAGCCAACTATTCTGCTACCCACCCCTCGCCCAGGAGATGAAGTAGAATGGGGTTATAGGAGGATGGAATGGATGACGAATAGAACCTTAAGGCTTGAAGCCCAATAACACTGGGTTTTAGGGGTAATTGTCAGGGGTAAGGGAAGGGGGTGGGTCCCACGAAAGAAGCTTTTTCAGGCAATTACAAAGGAATATCCTTATATTCAGTGATAGAAATAGCAAGGAACATTGAGAAGGTAGTTATGGGACCCCCTGACCCCACCATCCCCCAAAACATTTATTTTAGTTATGTTCCATAGACACACATGTTGCAAACTTAGCTTTCGGAATTATTATTGCTCTTCTGGTTAGGGGGTGGGGGGGCATGGGTGAAAGAAGGCGAGAGCAAACAGGAGCTGGAGTAAGAGAAAGAGAACATTATCCTATATCTAAGAAGAGCCCATGCTGGTGCGTTGCTATAAAAACTCACACAAATAAGAGTTTGCACCAATTTATTATCATGCGCACAGACAGGATTCTCAGTGCGAATATTTTTCATTCCCACAATGGCTCATATGTCTCTTTCTGCCACAATCACTCACATTCCACAAAGGCCATTACAGATTGTTCTGTCCTTTCTGGAGTTTGGCAAAGTTTTCCCAAAGGAACACAGAGAGGACAGTTTGGCTGGTGGGTGTCCTACTGATGCTGAAAGGAGGGGGTTCGACGGGGCTAGAATTTGAAAGGGAAGGTCGCTGACCCAGGATAAGCTGCGAGTACAAGGAGTTCTCTGATTCATGAGGGTGAACACGAATTGAAAAGCTATTCTTCGGTACCGGGGACTCTGATCCTGGACATATGATAAGGGGAGAAAAATGATTCAAGACACACAAAAAAGGAACACAGGGCTTTTGATCAGAGGCCAACCCAGCCCTCCCCAAACCTCATCTAAGTCTTTTATTTTACAGACAGAGAAACTGAGGCCAAGAAGAGGGGTTTTATTTGGGGTTAGAGTGATAGTTGAGCTTTTGGAGATGGCAAGAGAGTGGGAGAGCGGGAAAGGAGAAAGGAAGAAGAAGAGGAGGAGGATGTGGGAGAGATCACATCTGCTTAAGCTCAGGGATCCCCAAACATTTGCTTAAAAGCTGCTCCAAAGAAAATTCTCTCCCATATAGAAGTCTGCTACAGTGTTCACAATCACACATGCCACTGGTCGCCATCTCGGCTGCACACAGAATCACCTGGGGAGTCGTAAAAACACTAATCCCACCCACAGGGATTCCGATGGAATTGGTCTGGGGTAAGGCCTGGGCATCAGGATTTTTATATACTCCTCAGGGGACCCTAATTTGAAGCCAAGGTTGAGAATAACTGACATAAAGGATCTTCTGTTTCGGCCCCGGGGTTGGGGTGGTGATGTGTGATTTTGATTTAGGAGTAATGGCTCTTTCAGAGTCGCTCCCCTGAACAAATGAAAGAGGCTTACCAGGGGCCGCTCTGACCTTGGAACTTATAGCAAAGGAGAAAAAGGCATTAACGCCTTGGAGTTGTAGTGAAATTGGAGGTTATCTTTAAAACCAGCTGTGAATAAGCTGTTTGAGAGAGCAGGTCAAAACTAGTTAGGTAGAAGCGATCACACGTCTAGGCTTTGTTTTCTTCTGCTCAATATTTTGGTATTATTTGATTTACTGACTTGAAGGACTGACAAATATCTTGGGCTTCTGAGATGGCTGTTACACAGTTCTTTCCTGGTGTTAGAAAATCTCCGCCATTGAAGAAGTTACCCAGGAGTTTCTTCTTTACTTGTTCTAAGGTCTAAGATACAAGGGTTTTATCGGCAGAAACAGGAAAACATGAAAGTTTAGAAATGGCCTCAGAAGTGCCTTCCTAGTTCTGATCCTGTGCTACAGTTTTGCAAGATGTTACCATTGGGGGAAACTGGGTAAAGGGTACACGCCATCTCTCTGTGTTCTCTCTTACAATTGCAAGTGAATCTACATTTACTCACAAAATTAAAAGTTTAATTTAAAAAATGTCCTCAGAATTCATTATAATCCACACAGCCATGAGCACATTACACCTGAGTCATGAGTAACCTAGGACTATCCCTGTCTGGGAGACACTTAGGCCAGTTTCCTATCCAGAGCATTGTTCTGAAAATGTGAATTAGACATGGATTTTTATGTGTTTCATATTGTTTCTATGCCAAATTCTTTCACTTTTCTAATGGTAAATCTCTGAGTAATCTACTGGGGGCAAAATCGGAGTTTGGCCGTTGTCCAAAACAAAATTATGCTTGCTTTCATGTTTTGGCTTTCCACCCTGTGCCTATTTCTCTCTCCTCACATTCCTCCCTCCCCGCCCCCCCCCACACACACTTCCCCCGATGGTACAGGGACCAGTTCATACGAAGTTATGATCTGGAGATCAAACAGAAACCATTTCAGGTTTTTACAAAGTAGTCATCATTAAACCACTGGTTCTCCTTTTTGTGCACTTCGTAAAACTTGGTTAAAATGATGGTTTTGAGCCCACTTGGCAAAATAAACCAATCAGCTTTGTTTCTGTTGACCCGAGGTTGTGATGGTTCCCTAGGAATAGGAACAGTCTACTAAAAGGGACACTCTACTGAATCAGAAATGTGTTTTTTTCTCCCATGTGGAAAGTTGGGCCTGCAAATGCTATTCAGAAGGGATTCTCCTACCTTCTAATAAGTTTGAAGAATTTCTCTCTGGTTTGGGACAAAGTCCTATGCATTAACATTAAGGAAAAGCCCCCCCGCCCCCTGCCTTTGCAACACACACACATACACATACATTTCTCTCTACCTTCCACGCCCATTCATTCACCACATATTTATTGGGTGCCAACTATGTGCCAGGTACATACTTTTCTGTTACTACAGATGCTATTTATTATTTAAATCATATCCCGCAATATCTATCCCTTGTAGAACAAAGGAAAATATTTATTTATAATAAAGTGGAACCATCTGGACATTTTGGCCTACCAGGCGCAAATGTTCATTTCTAAAGATAAGTCTTGAACTCCTTTGAAAATCTATAACTCTTTCAAGGCCCTGCCTTCTATATCTGACCTCTTTTGCTATGGGAAGTATCAGATTAAGTCCAGCCCTATGACCAGCAGTTTAGGAAGAACAATGAGGCTGAAAGACAATGATGGAGGTGGGGGCAGCATGAGACAAAGTCAAGAAGACTAATTAATGGCATTACCAGCAAGACCACTGAGGGGGCCATAGTGCTTAGTGTTGGGGGCTAAGGCGCCCAGCTTAAGGTGACTGAGACCTAACTTTGGCTTAGAATGGCATCTGGTTGACAGCTACTAATTTAGCCACTCTCGACTTCCTACCATGATTAAAAAAAAAATGGGGGCTGAGGAAAAGAGGAAATTCACAACACAGAACAGGGAGACTGACATCATCTCCCATCAGGATCTGGAAGGAATCTCACTTAGTATAAGGCAGATACACTGCTGGATGGAGAAAGTCTTTCCTTGGGGTCTATGTTAACCCACAAACTGGGAAGCCCACGCTCTCTTGCAGGAGTGCTGCTTTTTTGAGATATCCAGAGTATTATTCTCCACTCCATTCACAAATCCTTCTCCATTCATTTGGAAACAAGAATGTCTAGAAAAGAATATGACTAGACAATAAAACAAATACAGATCCTTTCATCTCCTTGCTGAGGGTGTTGGCGATCTGGGGGCATGCAGGTCAGAAGTGGCACATGTGATGGCCTTAGCCACACTGTGATGTAGGTACTGATCATTTTATTAGGTCCTGGATCAACACCTTCTTCCATACCCTCATGATTCTTGGGCCTGACCTATAATTCCATAGACTCTTGCCCTAATATCCAATGTTTGTTGAGAACTAATTTCCAAGGTTTTAAAAATCATTTAAATTTGATTTATTACAAAACTAATACATGCTCATTGAAAAATATCAAATAATACATAAGATACAAAATAAAAAAATCAAACGTTACCTTTCCTCCTGCCCACTTGCACCCCTCTGAGAGTATCACAATTAATATATTGGTATGTGACCTTCTAGATCTTTTCATATGCATTTACTCACATGCATACACAATTTTTACATAAGGAAATGATAGTATAAATTGTATCCTGCACCTTGTTTTGTTTACATACTATATCTTGGCGATTCCTCCACTTTACTACATTTTGACGTACCACATTCTTTTTAACAAATGTATGGTGTCCTATAGATTGGGTGTGTTTAACCAAACCCCTATAGATAGCATTTAGGTTGTCTCCATTTGTCTTGCTTTTATGAAAATAATTCTACGTTGAATGCTCTGTATACTTCTTTTGTATGAGGGTATGATGAATACCCATTTATTTGCAACGAATGCCTTGGTACATTTTGTACTTTTTGTACACTTTTTTTATTGGATGAAAGATTCTTTAAATTCTATAGTGTTTTACCATGATTTCATACAATCCCATATGGACTCATATAAAGTCCTTTAATGTGATAGATCCTTTGAACCGGAACATCTTTTCTGATTTTTAGAGGTTTGAAGTGTTGCTCTACTTAGACATATATTTCTTGGAGGGATTCTCTTTTGTTAATTATTTCAAAATAAAAAGGAATAAGAGACGCTACTACTATGCACAAAGAGATGCCCACTCCTAAGGCTTATTCTGAGATTAGCACCAAGAATAGAAATGAGAAGATGTTGCAGGTTGAGAAGGGGAATCTGGCTGCTACCCTTCCTTTCTTCCAGCTGTATGACTGAGAGCCTAAGGCCTAGGGGAGGTTTCTATGGACATGTCCAAGGTACCTGTGCCCAAAGGATGGGCTGACCTACCTTACGATCCCACAGAAGGTCCTCACTGTTGAGGCTGGGGGTGGTGACTTGCCTTCCTTACAGAAGACAAAGATTTGGCAAGTCATCCCGAAAGGGTACCAACTTCTAATCTAGATGAAGGGTGCCTAAGGGCTGGGCTATGATTTCTTCATGTTCATGTCCTGGCCCCAGTTACCAATTATACAATGCACTTAAATGGTTCCAGGTTGGTGATGATGGCATTCACACTTCTGAGGAAAGGGAAGAAAAACGGTGTTAGAGATGGGCCCTTTTATGGCATTGCTGGGACAGTACCCATGGAGGGAGGGAAGTCTGGCCTGATGCTGTGAAGTATTGAATTATTTGAGCTATTCACACTTACTGCTTCTCTGTTGGCAGGCTGCCTGAAGATATCACCATCAGAATGTTCCCACGACAATTCTCCATCCCCTGTTTATTAAAAAGAAATAAAGAATTATACATACATAGAAGGGGAAAATATTAACCTGTGACCCAGTAATATTTTCGGTTCTATGATCCCGAGGTTCTTTACACATTTTAGCTGTTGTGGCTGTCCTTCAAACAGCAATGTTGAAAGATTTCTCCCTGGGTGTGCCTCATTTTTCAAGACAACTCCGAAGAAAGTTGCCACTTTCTAAAACAGACCATCCAGCAATCTTACACAGAATTTGGAAAATAAAAGGGAAAATAATCACTTTCCACTGTAATATAGCCATCATTGTCACATTTGCTTATTTTATTCTGAAGATAGTTAAGTCTTTTACAGGTCATATTCAACTTGTGTTTAAACTACCCTTCAAAAGTGAGAGTTTTGAGGATTTGGTCTGTCATAGTTTGTTAAATTCACCATTATGCCTCTGAGGAGTTATGACTTGATCTGAAAGTTAAGGTAAAACTTGCTGTGGTTAGAGTGTTTACATAACCCATATCTTCTATCTTTGCCTGAGACACCTTTCTCTGGGTCTCCACAACCCACTTTTTGAACAGCAAATCCTTATCATTGCTGTCTTCCAGACTAACTGCTTTTAGGGGGAAGATTTTACTTTCAGCCTTGAGAAAAGCAAACTCACAACAGATATGGATATTCCTCAGCTGATTAAAGATAAAAAAATAAGAGGATAATCTCCAAAAATACTGCCTTGTATTATCTATGACCAAACAAGCAGATGGGAAGAGCTCGGTCTTAGAGATATTTGTACCACTCTAAATGAGTACTATTTGTGTGTGTGTGTGTGTGTGTGTGTGTGTGTGTGTACCTGGTTGAGGATAATCCAATATCTATTCAACCATATATTTCATGGGATAACACGGAATACAAAAAATGTATAAACATTAAGAATTTTCTATTCTAATTCATCTCCCAAGCTTTCAAAACCTAACTCTAACTAGTAATGTGTTACTGGTTCAAGTACTGTTACTGGTTTAGGGCTGGAAAAAGACCTCAAGATTAATTTGATACCAATATTATCATCGGGTAGCGACATAAAACATAGCATGGCTTAAACCTCCATGATTCAAAGATCATCTTATGGAAAAAATTATGAATTTTGAAGATTTAACTATGATTGCTACATTCATCTTCCTAAAACATCACTTTGATTATATAATCATATCATTTCCTGATCAAAAAAACCCTCAGTGGGTCCCCATCTAAGACTCTCTATTATCAGCCCCCACCTCATCTTTACTGAGCACCTACCTCTGACCCAACTATCTTAGCTACTCTACAATGGGAACCCTTTGACCTCTTTACTCTTCACTGAAACTGTGGCCCCCATTCTTGGTTCCATGTTTTTGCTCATATTATTTTTCTTCTGAAATTACTTTCCCGGCTCCCACACTCCGTAGCTCCTGTATGACTATAAAAACCATGAAGGTTTTCCTCCTCGACAAAGTCTTCCTCAAGTTCTCTCACATATTTCTGATTGCCTAAAGGACTTAGCATTCTGTAGCCTTAGAGATGTACAGGACTTCAGGCCTAATTTTGTCCAACTGTTCCATGTAACAGGTGGAGAAACCAAGGCTCAGAGAGAGCAAGGAGCCATTTACTCACATAGCAAGTTGATGAGAGCTTACAACCCAAATCTCAGATTTCCTGGCTCCCAAATAAGTATGTCTATTCTATAAGAGCAGGGTTTATTAATTTGTGTTATTAATGGCTGTATCACCATGATCTATAACGGTGCCTGAAACATAATAGTCACTCAATAAATACTCATCAAGTGATAGAATTGGGAGGCCTTCTCTTATCACCTATCTAAAATTTCAAATCCCCTCTGATACTTCTTATCCCCCCTCTTTGCTTTTTGATCTTAGGACTCAACAGTATCTTACAGTTTATATATTTTATTTGGTGTCTGCTTTCTCCCACTAGAATTCTCCTATGAGATGCTGATGAGACAAGGATCCTGTCTTGTCTCCCTAAAGAGACTGTAAATCCCTTGAAACCAAAGACCATGTCTTAGACCTCCCTCTGTGTCACCTACATCACTGGTTCTCAAAGTGCGGTCTCCGGACCAGCAACATCAGCATAAATTGGGGACTTGTTAGAAATTCAAAATTTTGGACCCCACCCCATACCTAGTAAGTCAGAAACTCTGGGGTGGGGGGTCAGTGATCTGGGTACACATCAGGTGCTCAGTATATGTACTGAGTTGAACTTCAGTAAAAAAATACAGAATTAAGTACTTAGCCAATAGCATACTTGCCTCTTCCTGGTTATTCCATGTCTGAGTAAAGATGGTAGACAAAGATTACACTCAGACTATCTGGAAACCCTGACTAACTTTGTAAGAGTGAAGATGCTTTCACCTTTGTTTATGTCAAAAAATAATGCCCAAGTCATAATGGCCATCATTAAAAAGTCCACAAATCCTAAATGTTGGAGACGGTGTGGAGAAAAGGGAACCCTTTTACACTGTTGATGGGGAATGTAAATTGGTGTAGCCACTATGGAGAACAGTATGGAGGTTCCTCAAAAAGCTAAAAATAGAGTTGCCATATGATCCAGCAATCCCACTTCTGGGTATATACCCAGACATCACTATAATTCAAAAAGACACATGCACCCCAATGTTCACAGCAGGACTATTTACAATAGCCAAGATATGGAAACAAACTAAATGTCCATCAACAGATGAATGGATAAAGAAGATGTGGTACATATATACAATGGAATATTACTCAGCCATAAAAAAGAAGGAAATTTGCAGCAACATGGATGGACCTAGAGATTATCATACTAAGTGAAGTAAGTCAGAAAGAGAAGTCTAGACAAATACCATATGATATCACTTATATGTGGAACCTAAAATACAACACGAAATAGAAACAGACTCACAGACATAGAGAACAGACTTGTGGTTGCCAAGAGGGAGGTGAGGTGGGGGAGGGAAAGATTGGGAGTTTGGGATTAGCAGATGCAAAACAGTATACACAGGATGGATAAACAACAAGGTCCTACTGTATAGCACAGGGAACCATATTCAATATCCTGTGATAAACCATAATGGAAAGGAGTATGAAAAAGAATATATATATATATATATATATATATATATATATATATATATATATAACTGAATTGCTTTGCTGCACAGCAGAAATTAACACAACATTGTAAATCAACTATACTTCAATAAAATTTTTTAAAAAGAAAATAATAACACCCAAACGTCAGTTAACATACATTGAACACTTCTTGGGTGGAAAACCTGATACTAAGGCAGAAGGAGAAGAGAAATCAGGGCTGGACCCTTGCCCTCAAGACATTTACAACCTGTCTGGAGGTGACAGGAAATCAATATAGAAAAGAGCCTAAAAACACACAGAGTAGCAACTGGAAACACAAATGGAATATACATGCTTAGGAGATATTGAATGTGTGGAGTGAGCAGTCAGATGTAATCGTGGAAAGCATCCCCAAAGAATTGTTAAGTCATGTTTTTAGAAGTAGATACTGCAGGGTATAAACAGTCCTATGGGCAGAAGGTATCACCAACTGGAGGGAACGGCATTTGCAAAGGACCAGAGCTTTGGAAATAGCAAGTCACATAGTGGACACAGCAAGCAAGGTGTGGCTTGAGTGGAAACTTCAGAAGTGAAACAAGAGAAAGGGGGCTGGTGGAGAGATAGAAAGGAAAGGAAGGAGGGTGGGAGGGAGGAAGGGAGGGGGATGGGTTGTTGAGATAACAGGGTGGTAAATAATTCCTGTATGGACTTCAAAAAGAGACTGAAGAATTCATATTTGATTCCGTTACCAATTTTTAGCTAGAGGTGCCTATGGTATAAATGATATTTGTGGAAGCTTATCCCGGGAAGGGAGTGCTGACTGGTTGGGGAGTAATTGGAATCAGGGAGGCCAATCAGGAAGCTATTGTAGTAACATGTGATAGGCCATGAGAATCTAGATGGAGAAGAAGGGGTGAATCACACTACTGCAGATAACAAGAAAATGATAAGACCCTGATGGAATATTTGATAAAGGAGGAGGAAGGCAAAGGAGAAAGTATAAAATGACTCTAGGTTTGCAATCTGGAGAGCTGGGGAATGGCGCTGCCCTCGACAGTGACTGAGTGGGTATGGACTTGGATTTACTTGCTCCATTTTAGCTGGCAGTGGTGGGTCTAAGCTATGTCCTGAGCCAAATGAAAATATGGGACCAGAGAGAAGATTTGAAACCAGAAAAGATTTGCCAGCAAAATGGCAAAACAAAATGTAAACGCTATAGTGTGTGGTTTCAAGCCTAATCGAAGTAGCCGAAAGAGAACGAATAACAAAAGAAAAATGAGAGAATAGCTCTCCTCATCAAATGCCCTTTTTAAATGTAGATTTAATGATTGGTATTGACATGAAATGTTTATTCAGCATGACCTTCTAAGAAGCTCAATTTATTGCATTTAGACCCTAGAGTCTTAAAAGGGCTTTTAAAGAGTATCTTTAAATACTTAATAGTCCAGACAGAATCTTAAAGCAATATAGAATCATACAGTCCCTGTTAAATAAGCAGAGAGGCAAGATAGCAAAGCAACGAGGCAAGTCAGTTACCACACAGACTATTAAATACCCTGTAATACAAGTTCAGATGAATGTGTCATAACCACCTAAGCATTTGCAGACAGTTATGTGTACCTAAATTTGAACTATTTCACTTCATCAAAAACTACTGGAGCCATTACTTCCGTGTGTGTGTGTGTGTGTGTGTGTATTCTCAAGTAGCATTGCCTTTGAGCTTTCGAAGTCTTCAAAATGGCATTCTCTAAGCTTGCACGTTCTATAAGTAGCCACTAAAGGTTTCAACATTTTAGTTATTTTATACATGAACCATAGTTAAACTTGAATTATCTTCTTAGATGTTCACATTAGTGGTTCTTTAGACTGGGGCGGCGTCTATCTGGAGAGCTGAAAATAGGTTTGTCCATTTACAATCTTATACCTTATACCTTAGATATTATAACTTAGATATACATACATAAAGTACATAAAAGAAAAAAGTAGGCACCAAAGCCCTAGAAAAAAACCTGTTTCTGTGCTTTTTTTCCTGATTCACTGGACAAATTATCTTGAGTGAGAGGAAGCCTCTTTTTTCAGCCAAGTCATTAAAAGAAAAAAAAAGAAAAACAATGATTCTAATGGAGACAGATGGATTCTAGCGAATTCCGAGAAGCAACAAGATGTAATTTTAACCAATTTTTAAAACCAAAATGAAAAACAACTCTAGTGTACTGTATGTCAAACAATATTCATTTAACCTTAAAAGCCACATGTGTTGTTTATTCAAACCTCAATTATACTCTGAGTGGTACCCTATGGAGATGGAATGGCTTGGCTTTCTGGTAATGGGAGAAATGGAGAACAAGTATTTGAAAAATGGTCAAGAGCTAGGCTAAAATTCAGACTGTTTATAACTCCCATTGCTCCCATTAATCTCTGGTTGGCCGGAGCAGGTCACAGAAGTAAACCCTGTACTCTCAAAAGGACTAAGTGTACAGAGATTATGAGATACCATGAAGATAAACCTCAGACAGCAAAACTACGCCAGCATGTGGCCACTTCTGAACCATACACAACATCATAAATAGGGTGTCCATAGGTCCTGATTTATCTGGGACAGCCCAGTTTTATGCCTGTTTCTCTGACAGGCATAATTATTAAGATTGCCTCTCTCACTTTCAAAAGTGTCTCGGTTTGGATGATAAATTATATGGTTACTCTAATCATAAGGCAGATAGAAATTTTAAATGAATCCCCAAGACAGGGGGAAGTGATCTCCATGACAAGGGAAACTGATCTCTGTATTTTCAGAGGAACAAGTTGATATCAGCAGAATCAAGGCAAATGGTTAAGGTTTTTTTTGAGGAAAAGTGGGAGAGTGCAGAGAGGAAGAAACTGATGGTGAAGTCTCCACCTACTACGTGCCAGGTTCCTTGGTGGGCCACTTTACAGCTAGTACTCAATACCCAAGCTGGAGGCGAAAGAGGGAATGGAAGCAGATGGCTCTGCGGAGGCTTCCATCAAATATCTACTTCTACAAATTCTGTGGAGAGGGAGCAAGCATGCTGAAATTTGAGGGAAGCTTTAAAGAACACTGGTATAAGGATTCGCCATTGGTAGATATGTGAGCTCCCAATAATGATATATAGTATTGAAGATGCCCTCCAGTGTCTCATAAAGTGGACAGTCATTTTTTTTTAGAAAAAATCCTTGTTGTCAAATAAAGCACTTTATTGCCTGGGCTGCCAATACAAGCTCTTAGCATTTTAAACAAAATATCTGCTTGAGAAATACTAAGACACAGACAAGGGAGGTGGGGGGACTCCTGCCCACAGTGGCAAGCCAAATCCAAAGAAGAGTACTAAAGTATCTAGAAAAATCAGAAATGTGTTTCTGTAAAAGTGCATTGTGAGAGTGCATATGTTTGAAGGAAGGCATCATGGGAGAGGGAATAAAGAAACTTAGACAGTGCCCATGACCTACATTCTGCTCTTTCAATGGAGATGTGGTTAAACAGATCCAAGTTCATGGTTAGAAATGGGGTCTTTGTGTCCCAGAGTGGTCCCAATGAATCTGCTGGAAGTGTTAGCATATCTGGCCCCTGCGAGCACAGTCATCACAAAGTCTGCTCCTCCCGGTAGCCTCAGCGTTAAGAGTGCCGGAGGTTGCTTCACATCCCCAAGCTGAGAGGCATCATAGTAATAACGGCAAAGAAAACAGCCTGGAGCCAGACTGCGTGGGTCCAAATCCTGGCTCTGCCCCTTCTCACCTGTGTGACTCTGGGCAAGTGAATGAACCTCTCTGTGCCTCAGTTGATAAAATGGAGACAATAATACCTATCCCATAGGGTTGTGAAGATAAAGTGAATTAGTATATGCAAAGAGCTTAGAACAGCTCCTGGCACACTGTTATGTCAGTGTTAGATATTATTCCCCCTCCCTCTTCTTCCCATCCTTTCCCTCCACTTCTTCATTCTTCTCAAGAGTAGCTTACATAGGGGAAAACCCAACTTAAGGGACCCTCACAAGGGTACTATGCATTTAACAAAGGAAAGCGTCTGTATTAAACAAACAAGTGAAGCCTAGCAGAAAGAGAAAATTTATGCCCACACCTAGAAAAGGAATAATATCATTTCTAAAGTCAGGGTCCTGGAGATACCCCCAAAATTAAAATGGCTGCAGAGATTCCTTCAGCTCATTCCTTCTAATGATTAGACTTCTCATCATTATGCTAGTCCTCTCCTCCTTTTTATCTTTATTTAGAAAAGGAGTTTGCGTTTTAATTAAACCTCTTTTTCTCTCTTGGCTTAAAGTAATGCTTGAGAGGACAGATATCTGCTTCTTTGGGAGGCAGTGCAATTTACATACTCATAAAGTGGAGTGGTAAAACTCCAAGTACCCAAATAAAGTACAGTCCTGTGCTACCACATTCATAAATGGAAAATAGCAAGCAGGATGGAAAAGGGAAACTCAGTGATCCACCAATGTTTACTGTCTTGTCAACCTGGAAATGAAAAGCAGTCAGTTTAAGGTCCTTCTTCTTTCCATTTTGGCTTCCTGGCCCCATCCAAAGAGGACTGGACTACTTGGTGGGAGAAGGAGACGTGGGTCTGGTTTTAATAGCCAAAGCTAAGGGAAAAGTGGATGTAGCTATTCCAGCAATTTGCTTAAACCAACTGGATAGTTATATCAATTTTCCACTTTGCCTGCACCATGGAGACCTGGACTTTGTAAGTTCTTACAGTTATAATGTAGATAATATTCAAATATGATTCCTCTGCCTGACATCACTCTTCTTTCTCATGTTTCTTTTTCCTCTGTTTATACTGTCAGTCAAGAAATCAGATTAATTTCCATAAATGTTGAAGTCTAATTTCATGAAAACTATTCTAATAAGAGTAATGGGCATACCCAGCGGTGTGTTTCTGGGCAGTCATGGCATCCCTTGAAGTAGTTAGAAGGACAAGGCTGAAAGAAGAGTGGCTTTAACCACCCGTGAAGAAATAATTGCTCTGAAATGCTTCACTGGGAATTTCTTATTTTTATTGTAGAGCCAGACTCATATACACATGAAAAACCCTCCAACCCAGCAACAGGATGGGGCATTATTGACCTTGACAGGATATCCCAGATGGCCAGTTAAGAATCATCACTCTTAATTTGTTAAACTCAGTATGAAAGTCAATGCTGTCCCATCCACCGTCTGAGGGGTTTTCTGTCCAAGAAGAAACATTCTAGACATAAAAGACATGCCAAGAAGGAACATGATGACCTCAGAGGGGTGGGAGTCCTGTGATAGTCAGCAAGCACGTGGAGGTGAATTCTGAGTACACAGGATGGAAAGAGAACAAAAACCACCTGAAAGTTTCTATAGAAGGAGAAAGCTTCCAGTTGGGGTTTAGAAGAAGAGGAGAGGTAGACAAGGATAGAAAATCCCTAAGATGGTCCCTAAGATGAACATGAATGATTCACTTTTGAAAAGGAATTACTAGTGGTAGTCAGACTCTTCTATAGCTATAAAAAGATTGGAGTGTTTCAATACATTTTGAAGTTTAGGTGACACATACAAAGTAGTGTTTCTCATTAGCAATGTTTCCTTCCTATCATTATGACCAGGAGATGGTAGTGTTTCTGTAGAAAATGTGGGCAAAAACAAAAAGAGCTCTAGACTGATATGTGAGGATCTATATTTGGAGTGTTATTTTCTCTAGTTTCCTGTGATTTTGAAAACTTTGAAAAATTTGGTAGATTTTTGTGATGTTAAAAAAATAAAATATCTCACATACCACTTCCCTCGAGATCTCTGGGTTCCAGCCAAGATGGCGTCTGAGGTGTAATTTTGCTGCTTTTTGGAAAGAGAAATCAAGAGTCTTACGTAAAATGGCAGTTGTCTTGAACACTGACAAATTGCTTTTAAACAATTGCTTCCAGTTTCAGTCACCTTGAAGGAGTTAGCAAAAATATCTCAATTTCATAAAAAGAGATTCAATTTTCATGCTGGGCTCACTGGAGATGTTTTGGATAAATGGGCTTGGGATGAGTAAATTGTGCGGTCAGTTATTTCTCCTGTCTCCATCCCTAGCCAGGACTGCACTTGGAGTGCTTGTCAAAAGCTTTTCATAACTGTGGCTCTCTTTCCTTTTAACAAATCCATCACAAACTATATACTTAATGCTATGCTAGGGGAAACAGAGGAAGAAGATGGTCCTTTCCTTATAGAGTTTCCCAGTTGAGGAGCCAAGATCCATAAAACAGTGAACAGTACAAGAAATATTTTTAAATGCTGTATTCTACAATCAGACCAAGCCCTGAAAGTGGTCAAACAAGGAGACCAATGAGGACTAGAGTGATCAGGTAAGGCTATTTAGAAGAGGTGCAATGTCAGCTGGGGTCTTGAAAGATGGGTAGGATCCTAATTGGTAGAAGAGAGGTGGGAAACTATTCCAAGCTTGTTGGGAGTAAGAGTCAAGAGAGGCACATAACAGGACGTAGGATCAAGATGGCAGCATAAGAAGATCCTGAACTCACCTCCCATGGGCATACCAAAATTACAGCTACTTACAGAGCAACCATCTCTGAGAGTGACCTGAAGACTAGCAGAAAAGATTTTCCACAACTAAAGATATAAAGAAGGAACCACAACGAGACAGGTAAGGGGGTGGAGATGCTGTCCAGTTGGGACCCACGCTCCTGGCAAGGTGACCCATAAGTGGGAGGGATATAAACACAAATGTCCTACCCAAGGAGTGAGGGCTCCACATTGGACTCCCCAGCCCAGGGTTCCCACACCAGGAAGACAAGCACTCAAAACATCTGGTTTTGAAAACCAGTGGGGCTTACATTTAGGAGAGCTGGAGGGCTGAAGGAAACTGAGACTCTGCTCTTAAAGGGTGTGTGCAAAAATTCATTCACTCCAAGTACCAGAACAGAGGCAGCAATTTGAAAGGCACCTGGGTCAGACCAACTTGCTGATCTTGGAGAGCCTCCCAGAGAAGCAAGAGGCAACTGGGACTCCCCTGGAGACAGAGATGCTGGTGGCAGCCCTTACTGTAAGCTCATTCTACTGTGCTGATACTGGCACTGGCAGATACCATTTTGGAATCCTCTCTTTAGCCTCTTAGTGCTGGGGACCACCCAACCCACCAGTGCACCCATAGCAGTCGTGAGCCGCCAGGTTGCACAACCAGCCATGCCTGAGGCCTGCCCTACCCACCAGTGTACCTTCAGCATTAAACACCAGATTGCACAGCCAGCCAGGCCAGGGGCCAACCATGCCTACCAGCGCACCAGTAGCAGTTAGCCTTGCCACAACTGCATGTAGCCCATACAGGGGACACCCGTGGATCATCTGGCTCTGGAGACCAGAGAGAACCATGTTGTTGGGTCTCATAAGACATCTTTTACATAAGGCCATTTCTCCAAGATCAGGAGACATAAAGTCCCTACCTAATACATAGAAATAAACACAGATAATTAGGCAAAATAAGGAGACAAAGGAATATGCTTCAAACAAAAGAACAAGACAAAAACTCAGAAAAAGAGTTAAATAAAATAGAGATAAACAATCTACCTGATAAAGATTTCAAGGTAATAATCATAAAGATGTGCACTGAACTCGGGAAAAGAATGGAAGAACACAGTGAGAACTTCAACAAAGAGTTATAAAATATTAAAAAAAAAAAACAATCAGAGCTCAAAAATACAATAACTGAAATGAAAAATATGCTAGAGGAAATCAAGGGTAAATTAGATGATACAAAAGGATCAGTGACCTGGAAGAAAGAGCAGTGGTAATCAACCTAGCAAAACAGAAAAAGAAAAAACAATTTTTAAAAATGAGGATAGTTTAAGGGACCTTTGTTACAGCTTTAAGTGTACTAAAATTCACATTAGAGGGGTCCCAGAAGGAGAAGAGAGTGAGAAAGGGGCAGAAAACTTATTTGAAGACATAATGGCTGAAAACTTCCCTAACATGGGGAAGGAAACAGATATCCCGGTCCAGGAATCACGGAGAATCCCAAAAAAGATGAATCCAAAGAGATCTACACCAAGACATATCATAATTAAAATGGAAAAAGTTAAAGAGAAAATTTTAAAGGTAGCAAAAGAAAAACAACTAGTCACATACAAGGGAAAGTTATCAGCTGAATTTTTAGCAAAATTGGCAACCCAGAAGTGGGTGGCAAGATATATTTAAAGTGCTGAAAGGAAAAACTTTACCACCAAGAATACTCTTCCTGGCAAGGTTATCATTCAGAATTGAGAGATAAAGCATTTCCCAGACAAGCAAAAACTAAGAGTTCATCATCACTAAACTGGATTTACAAGAAATGTTAATGAGTCTTCTTTAAGTGGAAAAGAAAAGGCCACAACTAGAAATAAGAAAATACATAAAAGAAAAAAAATCTCACTGGTAAAAGCAAATATATAGTAAAGACAGTGGATCAGCCACTTAGAAAGCTAGTATGAAGGTTAAAAGACAAAAGTCAACTATAACTAAAAAAAGTAGTTAATGGATACACAAAGTAAAAAGATGTAAAATATGACATCAAGAACATAAAACATGGGGTGGGGGGATAGTAAAAATGTATTGCTTTTAGAATGCATTGAAACTTAAGTGCCTATCAGCTTAAAACAATCTGCTATATATCTAGATCAACATATAAACCTCATAGTAATGACAAACCAAAAACCTACAAGAGATACACAAAAAATAAAGAAAAAGGAACCCAAACACCACACTAAAGAAAATCATCAAAGCAAAAGGGAAGAGATTAAAAGAAGAAAGGAACAGAGATAACTACAAAAACAACCAAAAAACAATTAACAAAATGGCAATTAAGTACATACCTATCGATAATTCTTTTAAATGTAAATGGTTTAAATGCTCCAATCAAAATACATAGGGTGGCTGAATGGATGAGAAAATAGAACTCATCTATATGCTTCGTATAAGAGACTCACTTCAAACCTAAAAACACATAGGCTGAAAATGAAAGAATGGAAAAAAGATATTCCATCCAAATGGAAACAAAAAGAAAGCTGGGGTAGCAATACTCATGTAAGATAAAATACCCTTTAAAATCAAGACTGTAAGAAAAGACAGAAAAGGCATTACATATTGATAAAGGGGTCAATCCAACAAAAGGATATAACAACCCACCAATATTTATGCTCCCAACACAGGAGCATCTGAAAAGGTAAAACAAATATTAACAGACAAAAAAAGGAGAAATTGACAGTAATACAATAATAGTAGAGGACTTTAACACCCAACTTACATCAATGGATAGATCATCCAGACGGAAAATCAATAATGAAACACTAGTCTTAAATAACACTTTAGTCCAGATGCACCTAATAGATATATACAGAACATTTTATCCCACACCAGCAGAATACACGTTATTTTCAAATGCACATGGAACATTCTCCAAGAGTGATCACATGCTAGGTCACAAAACAAGTCTCAATAAATTTAAGAAGACTGAAATCATACCAAGCATCTTTTCTGACTAAGTGGTATGAAACTAGAAATCAATTAGACAAAGAAAAGTGGAAAAAAACACGAACATGTCGAGTCTAGACAACATGCTACTAAACAAAGAAAATCAAAGAGGAAATTTAAAAATACCTTGAGACAAATGAAATTGACAACACAACTTTCCAAAATCTATGGGACACTTCAAAAGAAATTCTAATAGGGAACTTTATAGTGATACAGGCCTACCTCAAGAAACAAGAAAAAATGTCGAATAAACAATCTAACCTTACACCTAAAGGAACCAGAAAAAGAGGAACAAAGCCCAAAATTAGTAGAAGGAATGAATAAAGATCAGAGTGGAAATAAATGAAATAGAGACTCAAAAAATAATAGAAAAGACCAATGAAACTAAGAGCTGGGTCCTTGAAAAGATAAACAAAATTAATAAATCTTCAGCCAGACTCATCAAGGAAAAAAAAGAGAGGGCCCAAATAAACAAAATAAGAAAGAAAGAGGCAAAGTTACAATTGACACCACAGAAATACAAAAGATCGTAAGAGATTACTACGATCCAATTTGTCCAGCAAATTGGACAACCTGGAAAAAATGGATAAATTCCTAGAGACACAAATCTCCCAAGACTGAATCCGGAAGAAACGGAAAATCTGAACAGACCAATCACTAGCAGTGAAACTGAATCAGTAATCAAAAAACTCCCAACAAACAAAAGTCCAGGACCAGACAGTTTCACAGATGAATTCTACCAAACATGTAAAGAAGACTTAATACCTATCTTCCTCAAACTATTCCAAAAAACAGAAGAGGAAGGAACACTCCTAAATTCATTCTATGAGGCTAGCATTAACCTGACACCAAAACCAGACAAAGACACCACAAAAAAAGAAAATTACAGGTCAATATCCCTGAAGAGCATAGATACAAAAATCCTCAACAACATACAAAATGCCCACTCTTGCCACTTTTATTCAACATAGTAATGGAAGTCCTAACCACAGCAATAAGACAAGGAAGGGAGACTAAAAACATCCAAATTGGAAGGGAAGAAGTAAAACCATCACTATTTCCAGATGACATGATACTATAAATAGAAAACCTTAAAGACTCCACCCAGAAACTCTTAGCACTATGGCATTTTTCACCGAACTAGAAAAAATAATCCTAAAACTTGTATGGAACCACGAAAGACCCAGTATAACCAAAGCAATCTTGAGAAAGAACAAAGCTGGAGGCACCACACTCCCAGACTTGAGACTATACTACAAAGCTATAAGTAATCAAAATAGTATGGTACTGGCACAAAAACAGACACATAGATCAATGGAAAAAATAAAGAGTGCAGAAATAAACCCACACTTATTTGGGCAATTAGTTTATGACAAAGGAGCCAAGAATATACAGTGGGGAAAGACAGTCTCTTCAATAAATGATGTTGGGAAAACTGGACAGCTACATGCATGAGAATGAAACTGGACCACTTTCTTACACCATATACAAAAGTAAACTCAAAATATATTAAAGACTTAAATGTAAGACCTGATACCATAAAACTCTTAGAAGAAAACATAGGCAGTATGCTCTTTGACATCAGTCTTAGCAATACTTTTTGGATCAGTCTCATCAGGCAAGGGCAACAAAAGCAAAAATAAACAAATGGGACTACACCAAACTAAAAAGCTTTTGCATAGAGAAGGGAACCATAAACAAAAAGAAAAGGCAGCCTACTGAATGGGAGAAGATATTTGCAAATGATATATCTGATATGGGTTTAATATCCAAAATATATAAAGAACTCACATATCTCAATATCAAAAAAATAATCTGATTAAGAAATGAGCAAGGGACCTGAACAGGCATTTTTCCAAGGAAGACATACAGAAGGCCAACAGACACAGGAAAAGATGCTCAATATCACTAATCATCAGGGAGATGCAAATCAAACCACAATGAGATATTACCTGACACCTGTCAGAATGACTATTATCAAGAAGACAAGAAACAGTATGTGTCGGTGAGGATGTGGAGAAAAGGAAACCCTTGTGCACTGTTGGTGGGAACGTAAATTGGTGCAGCCACTATGGAAAACATACAGAGGTTCCTCAAAAAATTAAAAATAGTACTACCATACAATCCTGCAATTCCACTTGTGGATATTTATCAGAAGAAAACGAAAACACTAATTAGAAAAGATGCATGCCCCCTTATGTTCATTGCAGCATTATTTACAATAGCTAAGATATGGAAACAACTCAAATGTCCATCGACAGGTGAAGAGATAATGAAAACATGATACACACACACACACACACTGGAATATTATTCAGCCATAAAAAGAATGAAATCTTGCCATTTGTGACAACACAGATGGACCTTGAGGGCATTATGCCAAGTGAAACAAGCCAGACAGAGAAAGACAAATGCCGTATGATCTCTTCTATGTGGAATCTAAAACACAAAACAAACAAAACAAAACAAAACAGAAGCTGACCCATAGATACAGAGAACAAAATAGTGGTCACCAGAGTGGAGGGGGGGTGGGGTATGGGTGAAATGGATGAAAGGGGTGAAGGGGTACAAACTTCCAGTTATAAAATAAATAAGTCACGGAGATATAATATACAACATAGGGGATATAATCAATAATATTGTAATAACTTTGTATGGTGATAGATGGTTACTGAACTTATTGTGGTGATCATAAGGTACATAAATGTTGAATCACTATGTTGTACACTTGAAACGTATAATACTGCATGTGAAAAAAAAGAGAGGCACATAACAGGGCTGAAGGTGGGGAGGAACATGGCATATTATAAAAAGAGAAGTGTCAGCCTAGTGGAGAAGGTGTGTGTGTTGGTGTCAGAGAAATGAGGATGGGTAGTGGGTTAAGGAAGGGTCCAATTGTTTGACAGAGGGCCTTTAAAAACAAGCTGCAGAACTGAGATTGGATAATATGGTAAGAAATGGTAGACACTGGCCAACATGATCAAGTAGTTCCTTAAGAAGCGAAGTATGAACTTGAGTATATGCAGCGGGTACAGTGCAGGAAGGACAGTATAGATACTCCTACAACATAGAGTAGCTGGTTTCATGGTGGGATCAGAAGTCAAGGATCCTGGGAGGATAGGACTGCCACCAGTTATCCCCCCAACTTTTGAGTCAATCCTCCCACACCCTGCGATGCAGAGAGCAAAGAGGAATATGGTGTGAGTTGAGGCCGGAGAGATGGTCTTTAGAGTCTTCCTTCACCTCTCTGAGTAGATCGACCCCTGTCCATTACTGGGTTTTGTAACACCTTTCCTTTGCAGCATGTGGCACAGTTGCGATTTTATATTTACTTGTCTCGACATTTGATAAATGTCTGTCTTTCCCACTAAACTCTGCAAGGACTGGTTCCAGTCCCAGTCTGTTTTGTTTACCACTGTATCTCCAGTACCAGCACAGTGCCAGGTACTCAATGGTTGCTCGACAAATATTTGCTGAATGAAAGAAGGTAGACATTTATACTCGGGCCTCTCTGAGCCTAGAAAGAGAGAGTGTTCCCCTGTGGTTGGGAATAGGGAGGTTGACGCCTTGATGGGGAAAGATGGGCAGTGCGGTTACGCTCTTGGGATAATCTGCCTATACCAGTGTGCCACGCATGTCCTCTCTTTCCCTTTACCCCCCTGCGGGAGGAGGGGCTCTTGTCACACTCCTCTGGATGGTTCCCACCAAACAGCATAAGAACCTGGGACTCCAGAGCCAGGCCAACAATGTTAAAATTCTAGCTCTGCCACTTATTACCATGTATCCTTGGGCAAATCAATTAACTTCTCTGCCTCAGTTTCCTCACCTGTAAAATGAGGAAAATAATAGTCCCTACTTTGTTGTGAGGAGCAAATGAGCTGTTACACACATGAGCGCTTAGACCACTGCTTGGCACAGAGTAAGTGCCACATATGTACACTGTCTACCAAATACAGGCTTGGCTCTCAATACAGCAGATAGCTTACCCAAAATATGTCTCCCCTGCCTAGAGTCCAAGAACACAGCCTTCCCCTTTGCTTTGGCAAGACAGGAAGAAGACAAGAAGCAGAAATGATCAACGGCGGAGGGAAGCTGGGTGTGAGGCCTGCCTGCCCAGAATGTGGCCGTGGTACAGTCTCTGAAGAGATTTTCTTCTTCTGATAAAGTTTCCCTTAAGGTTCCAGTGGCTGTTTGCACTATGCTTCCAGTCCAGATGAGGTTTGCTGAAATGCCAGCAATGACACACACCCTGCCAACACTCTCCTGACTGTCCTAGCCTCAAAGACATGTCTAAACAACTGAGTCTAGGGTTTAGATTCAATCCATGGCTAAGACTGCTGCCTGACCCAGGAAGAAAGGCACACATTAGTGTTTGGTGACAGTGCAGAGAGCCCGCTTCAATGGGGCCCTTTATATGAAGGTTTGCAAGTTCAGCACTCAAAAAAGTTATTTCTTCTGCAGTATTTTGCCTGCAATTAGGGCAGCCCGCATAGGGGAGAAGTGTGTCTGGGTTGCCTGCTGTATGAGTAATATGCTTACACAAGGTATACCTTTGTTAAAAACATCATTTCAACAGAAAAAAAAATAACTAGGTGCTTCAGAAATAAGGACTTCAAAGGAGATTCAATCACATTATATACAACTGAAATATATAAAGAAATTAAAGACAGAGAAAAAAGCATCAGTTTTATGAAAGTGTAGGATTTAGTCTTTAGAGGGAAAGATGAAAGAGAATGGTTTATTTAGGCTGGAGAAGAAAAGGCAAAGAGAGAACTTAATGAATTGTCAAGTATGTGAAGGGGCAATACATGATCAATAATAACTAGCTTTTACCCTTTGCTTCTGAGGACATAACAAAAATAAAAGAAATTTAAATTATGACAAGAGAACCATTGAGAAGATGGTTAGTCCCAGGATGTGTTGCCATGAGAAGGACTAGAAATATAGCTCTGTATATGGAGATTAAGTAAATAAAAAGGCAAGACTATCAGAGATAGAGAAGGTACAATTCTACTTAACCCCAGGGTAATAAATAGTCATTATTATATTTTATATGATCACTTGTTAAGCAATAACTCTGTATTGGGCTTTCTCTTAGCTTCTATGTCATCTCAGTTAATTTTTACCACCTTTCCATAGGTTGTAGATATCATCTTCACACTTGAGAGAACCGAGGTCCTGAATGGTTCAGTGTCTTGCCCAAGGTCACATCACTAGTGGACAGTAGCTCTGCCAGGTCAAATCTATGTCCTTCTGGCTTCAGAGCCTACCTCCTTTGCATTATATTGCCGATTGGATGCAATAATATGTCTTTTTGCAGTTTCCTTTCTTTTATGAATTGTTCTTCAGTTTAGATTTCACATTATTTTTCCCCAAGCAAAATCACCTTAGCTCAACAAATGGATTGTAGTGATTAGCTGGTTATATTAGTAACTACGTGTACACCTCTGCTAAGAATGAACTCTCCTGGGTGTGGAGAAAAGGGAACCCTCGTGTACTGTGGATGGGAATGTAAATTGGTGCAGCCACTATGGAGAACAGTATGGAGGTTCCTTAAAAATCTAAAATTAGAGCTACCATATGATTTAGCAATCCCACTCCTTGGTATATATCTGGAAAAGACAAAAACTCTAATTCGAAAAGATACGTGCACTCCAACAGCCAAGACATGGAAGCAACCCAAGTGCCCATCAACAGAGGATTAGTTTAAGAATATGTGGCATATATATATATACACACTCACATATATACAATTCCATTATGTATATATAATGGAATATTACCCAGCCATAAAAAAGAATGAAATATTGCCATTTGCAGCAACATGGATGGACCTAGAGATTATCATAATAAGTGAAGTAAGTCAGACAGAGAAAGACAAATATTATATGGTATCACTTACCTGCAGAATCTAAAAAAATAATACAAATGAATCTATACACAAAACAGAAACAGACTCACAGACATAGAAAACAAACTTACAGTTACCAGAGGGGAAAGGGGGTGGGGAGGAATAAATTAGGAGTTTGGGATTTGCAGATATAAACTACTAACATAAAATAGATAAGCAACAAGGATTTACTATACAGTACAGGAAACTATATTCAATATCTTTAATAATAACCTATAAGGGAAAATCATCTGAAAAGTATATATATATATATATATATATATATATATAATATATAACTGAATCACTTTGCTGTACACCCGAAACTAACACAATATTGTAAATCAACTATACTTCAATTTAAAAAATGGACTCTCTTCCTTTTGGAGCAGACTCAAATTAAGTTGGGGCAAAGATGAGAAAGGAGGCGAGGAACAAAATACTCAGCTTTACTGGCAGAAATGTCACAGCTGTACTGAGAGACAGTACACACACTCTGAGAAACAGGTATGGAAAGATCCAGGGCCTTAGTGAAGCATAAATCAAATCAGGCTGCAACTAATTCCATAGTGACTTGTGAGGGCTGGTACAAACAGCACAGTAAAAAGGATGAGCATGTACGAGTACTACGAATAAGGTAATTTCTTTCTAAAAGAAATATTAATTAGAGTGTGCTAAAGTGAGGTAGGGAAGAAAAAACAATGTGGAGGATCGGGAATGACAACAGGTAATTTCCTACTGACCATGAACCAATGTATAGCCAGTACCATCTACCATAGTCAATCAGTAATTCAGAGGAAGAAAAAACACAAATAATATCCTATTTGAGTAGCATCTAATTCAAACCATGACTAACTTTCTGGCAATATTTCCAAGCTAGTGTGCATTCATTCAAATAACACCTACTCTGTGCCCGGTGCAGTGGGGGGAAAAAGATGAGCCCAAAATAGTTTCTGCCTTACGGAGCTTACACATTAGTAGCGATGATAAGACATGGGCACACATAATAAAAGACAAAATGTGCCGGGGTGATAAACTCTACTGGAGAAGCACAGGTGAGGCCCTGAAGAGTCCGAGAGATGAGGGAGTTGACTCCTAAATGATAGGATTTTTTAAAAAAAAAGCTTCCTGGAGGAGGTGGCATTCGAACTGGCCTCTGAAGGAGAAGCAGGATTTAGGGGTGGAGAAACTGGAATGAAGGTGGGAATGCAGAGAAGAGACAAAGGCCTTCCTGCTAGTATTTATTCAAATGTAACCCGAGGTCTACCTGTGTTAGAATCCGAGGAGGCTGCATTTGAGCTAGGTCTTCAAGAACTGGCAGGATTTCCACAGGCAGAGATGGAGGAAAAAGATTTTCCAGAGAAAGGCAACATTCCCTCCTCTCAGGGTTACTACTGTACATGTTAGATATAACCTAGGAAGCCATTTTGTCTCCTTTTCCTCCCAGCCTTATCATGAAATGGCTGCTGTTCATTCACCCCAAACTGGCTTGCCATATGGTTGGAATTAGCTGCTCTGACCAATCAGAGATTGACATTGGTTACTCTTCTATTGGCTTACTCAGGTTTCAGACTTTTAACAGGCTCAATTTAAGTGTACTAAATTCAGATGTAAAGCCATCATTTCAGGCCACTCCCAGTCATCTATGTGGTCTTAGGAATCGTTTCTCAAAGTGAAAACCTATTGACCACCTGCATCAGAATGGACAATGGGCCCTGTTTAAATGCACATCCCAGGGCCCCTTCCCAAGGCCACCAAAACAACCTCTGCAGTTGTGCTCCAGGGATCTGAATTTCAACAAGTTCTCCAGGTGATTCTGAAGCACACTAAAGTTTGAGAGATATTGAGGGTCAGAGGAGAGAGTAAAGGCACAAAGGTAAGAGAACACAAGAACAATGTGGGTAGAACCTGAGGTGCAAGAATGGAAGAATGTGGGCCTATAAAGGTAACTTGAGGCTAGAGCATGAAAGGCCTTCACTGTCAGAGTCGGGGGTCGACAAGTATGCTGCTGGCAACAGGGAACCATTCATTTTAGTGGCAGAGTGGAGTGGTTAAGAGCTTGGAGTCCGGAGCCAGACTTCCAGGGTTCAAATCTTAGCTCTTTGCCTCACCAGCTATATGACCTTGAACAAGGATCTTAACCTCTTTCTGCTTCAGTTTCATCATCTATAAAAAATGCGGATAACAATCATACTCCCCACACAGGGTTGTCACAGGATTAAATGAGTTCATATCTGTAAAGTGCACAGAATTGTGACTGGCATAGAGTAAGCACAATATGTGTCAGCATAAAGCCTTCTGAGTAGGGGTGTAGCATGTTTAAGGCTATCTCTTTGAAAGATTAAGCTGGCAGCAATGTATAGGAGTCAATTACCTATTTGCTACCAGCAAATCCTATCATCTTTTCCCTCTAACTCAGTGGCTGTCAACCTTGGCTGCACATTGGAATCACCTCCCTCACCACCACCCCCATGCCCAGTCTGGACATAAATTTACCAAAATAATTCCAATATTCACCCATAGCCGAGAGCCAATGCTCTAAATATACAGTCGTCTCTCAGTATCTGCAAGGAGTTGATTCCAGGACCTTCATGGATACCAAAATTTGAGGATGTTCAGTCTCTTATATAAAGTTGCATAGTATTTTCATATAGCTTACATGCATCCTCCCACATACTTAAATCATCTCTAGATTACTTATAATACCTAATAGAATGTTAATGCTACATGCATAGGTGGGAATACAATATAAACACCATGTAAATAGTTGCCAGCACATGGCAAATTCAAGTTCTGCTTTTTGGAACTCTCTGGATTTATTTTTTTCTCTGATATGTTGGAACCATGGTTGGTTGAATCTGCGGACGCGGCACCTGCAGATATGGAGGGCCTACTGTATTTCAAATTTCTCCAATTTTCTTTATTAGTTCTCACTATATGCGAGACAGTGTCCTAGGTCCTTTTCCTGCATTATCTCATTTAAACCTCCCAACCACTTGGAGGTAGGTGCTAACATTATTGTCACTGTAAAGATTGTTAGAAAGGTGAGTACATCCTGGCTCATGATCACCCAGCTAGAAAGTAGCAGGGCTGGGATTAGAATCAAGGCAGCCTGGTTCCAGAGGCCCCCAGTCTGAACCACTACTCTACACTGTGTCCCCAGACCAGAATCCCACTCTCTCATACCAGAGAGACTGCTAAACCCATCCTCCTGGTCTCTCCACTTGTCTTATTTCCTCCCTCCAATCTAGTCTGGACACAAAAACAAGTGAGATCTTTTAACACATCAACTAGATCATGTCATGCCCTGTGCACAACCTTCCAGTGGGTTCCCAATGCACTTAAAAATGGAAATCCAAACTCCTTCCCATGGCCTTGAAGGTCCTGCATGGTCTGACTCCTTCCTGTTCACCCCTCCAGTCTCATCACATGCCAGTTATGACCACAATCACTATACTCCTACCACACTGGTCCCTAGGCTCCTTGAATGCTATAAGCTCTTCCCTACCTGGTCCTTTGAACTTTCTTTTCTTTCTGCCTGGAATGCTCTCCTCCCAGGACCTTTGCATGGATGACTCCTTTTCATCTTTCAAGTCTGAGCTTAAATGTCATCTCAGAGAGGCCTTTCCCACAATTCAACCTAAACGCCTTCACCTCTTATTTTCTATCTTGGTGCTTTGTTTATTTCCTTCACAGTACTCACACTGTTTATATTTAGGTATTTGTTTGCTTGTTTGTTTATTATTTGTCTTCTCAGGTAAAATGTGAGTTCCATAAGAGCAAAGAACATATCCTGGCTGCTATGTATGCCACATACGGTTGTACAGGTTGTGTCCTGCACAAGGGTGCCTCAGCTAAGGAGGTACATTCACAAGGATTTTCTGGCAAATGGCAGTCAAGTATCTTAAGTAAGGGCATCCTTTTTTGTAATTCACATAAAGATGCCATATAGTCTAGCAGTGCCCTGTATGTCTACTATATTTACCATTATGTATCCAGCTTCTAGCACAGGGCCAAGCGTATAGTAGACATTCAATAAGCACATTGGATGGAAGGAAAGAAGACAAAATTAGGAGGAAAAGCGGGAAAAGGGGGGGATATAGAGGACCGCTGATAGATTTGGTAATTTGAGAAGAGGCAATAAAAGAGAAATTAAAGGTGATTATGTTTGATTTTGGAAACCTAAAGAAAAAAAAATTGGTACTGTCATCAAAGAAATGAAACCCAAAGAAGAAAAAACTGGCTTGAGAAGATGGTGATTCCATTTTGGATATAATTTGAGAAGACGATGCCTTCCATTTTGCTTTTATTAAGTTTGTCACCACTTTACCGTGGGATTTAAAAAATACACCTACATCTGCCCTGCCTAATCTTCAAAATGGTCACATCAGTGCTTTGGGAGGCCCATTCTTCCTTCTAAGGCTGTGTATGGAAATGCCATGTGTTTTACAATACAATAATGTAGGGGCCAAACTAGAAGGGATTAAGGAAGGAGAGACAAAGACACTCACTTTCACATTAGATGACTCTCACCCCTCTCCCCTGGCTGCACTCCAGCCCAGTGCAGTTTCTTTCAGGGAGTGACCCTTAAAAGCAGTGCTTTTATTTTTTCCTTTTGTGATTAAAAGCACCCTTAGAATCTAAGGCTACCATAGAAAATTCCCTTTCCCTAGGACACTGGACAGGTATTTTCCTCTTCCAAATCTCGCTACTCAGGATGGCGGCACCTGGGGTCTTGGGAAACAGGATACCTACCTCTGCACACCCGGCAGCAGGAATCAGGAACAGAGACTGGGAATGCACAGGTTAACTTGGGGCAAGTCTTGAGACCACAGTACACATTGCCCTCCTGCCAAAGAGAAACAGAATTAAGGTCAGAAGGAGATGGAGTACATGTAAAGGCTTTAGCCCAGTACCTGGGATGAGTAGGGGCTCAAACGTCCTTCTCCCATGCTCTTCCATAGTCAGTTATATGCACTTCCTAACTTTTATGATGCGTTATATTTTTTCTATTTACTATTTCTCCATGCCAGAGACTAAGTCACAGAAGAGATGGAGATTCTCATCAAGCATGCTGGTCTAAGATGAAACAAAGTAGTCAGTGTGAGGGCTGCCGTGAGACTCCAAACCACCAAATACAGTCTTGCCTCTCTCTCCTCTGTCCATTCTGGTCCATATCGTGCTTCAGCTGGATGTTGGGGCTTTGGCGGAATGCAGATTTGCACAATAGCTGCCTTCTGTAACACTCACTAGAGTCTCCCTTCCAAAACAAGTAGACAAGCTCTTTGGGGTGATACAAAACTATAAAAGATCATCTGAATGGACAGCTCAGTCCAGCACAAGGCAAGGGAGAGGATCAAATGCACTTGCTGGTTACGTTTGTCCTTGCATAATGTTCATTCTCTAAAATTCTATGTTCCAAACATCATTCCTTGAACCTTGATCTTAGTTCTTAGAAGCATACGGTTCTGGAGCTAGGAGGGTTCCTGAAAGGTCATTAGGGAAGCATGGCTACGACCAAATTCTCTCGAACTACTGAGATGCTATATTTTTACTAAAAATCCCTAAGCAAAGAGATTCTTTAGCTTCCCTTGTCAATCCAGTGTTTCATACCCTTTATAGGCAGAAAGGTTGTTTCTACATCTAACTTCATCCCCTCATACTTCAGCTTAAACACCCATTTTACTCCATTTTTCTGGTTCTATTTATTACATTCTCTGGGCTGCACAAGTAGATGATGATGTAATCAGTATACCTTATTCATGAAGTATACAATTCTTTTGACAAATAATGTCACAGGAATCATCATGATCAAGCATTTGTCGAGAGACTTTTCTCATTGCAGGGCACCAGGAACTGACTGGTTAGTGGAATATTTCAGAGATGGGAACCAAGAGACACCCCCATTTTCTTGTGAATTGGACTGAGTGGTCCCAGATGGTGCCAGTGGCTTTTCCACCCATGGCATTTCCAAGGCTTATCAAATAACTGAGTTCTTCAGATGAAGGCTCTGGTGGTGTAATTATTGTGAAAAGAAGTACAGATCAAGATTATCAGCTCATTTTTGTCCTTTTAAGTAGTCCTAAAGTTTTAAGACCGGGATATGACTGGGTCTGACCTCTTCAACAGAGTGGATCAGGGTTGATTAAGGTCAGGAAGGCTCATGATTTACATACAATTCATCTTCCAATCAAGCACCCTACAGTGTAGGCCTAAACTAAAAGTACAAGTATGGAAGCGCTCTTATTTGGGTAGGGGATAGCAGGGACATTAAGATACAGGGTCTTACCGAACAGCTGCACTGTGTGCATTGGTTGGGTTGCCGGTTCTGAAAGAGCCCTTCAGCCATGAACAGCTCACCGTGTTGGTAAGTGGTCCCGTTGTACTCACACGACTTGCTGGTCACCTTATTGTTCACTGGGGGTAAGGAGTCTTCTGGGACAGGGTGGAGAAAAACCACACCAAGTATTGGCATCATTGCAAAGAATTTCACAAATCCCAACAGCAGATGGGGCTGTACCACACAGAGGGAGTTAAAAATAGTCCCTAATTCAGTGGCTGATGACTTAGATAATATTAAAGCAGCCAGACAGGAATAACAAATGACATGTGACTATCCATCCATTCCTTCAATTTTGGGGCATTTATTGAGCACCTACTACGTACCAGGCACTGTGACAGGCACGAGAGAGAGATCAGTGAAGAAGGACAAGGCCCCTGCCTTGATGGAGCTAACAGTGTTAGATGAATAAGGTATTAACTTGCCTGGAAGGAGGGAGTCTTTTCTGATGAGGAACCACCTATTATAACTACCCTGGTAACTTTACCCCCTCCCATGTTTTATAACACTTGGTATATGCTTGTATGCTTGTTCTAGCCTCTGGAGTCTTTGATTGTTTTTAGTCTCTTCACCAACATTGCCCCCTCCTTGCCACTCTTTTCCATCTATTGAAGTCCTGTCTGATTCTGAAGGCTCAGCAAAAGTCCACTTTCCTCCATGAAGCAGTCCCTAACAGCTCCAGCCCACGATCTGCACCTCTCAAAGCATCTGATGTCTGAAACACACCATTTGGCACTTGAATATTACTGTAACTCATATTTGTGAATTATAGTCTCTTAGCCAACAATTTACAAAGAGCTTTCACACACGTTATTACAATGGAGCCTCATAAGAACACTGTGAAGCAAGTAAGGCAGATTCTTATCTTCATTTTTCATTTGAGGGTGACAAGTCTCTGATGTTGAATGACTTATCTGAAGTCACAAAGGTAGTGAGTGATGAAAAAGGGAATTGATATCTGGTCCTCTGTCTCTAAATTCCATTTTTTTCCTACCAACCCATATATACACTTGTATATATTGCTTTTTGAAGACTTGGGACTCCACCTTACACGTGTCTTTCTCCATGGAGTCTGGCACAGGTTTGCCATATAGCAAAAAGGTCAATGCACTTGGTGAGCTGACTCTAAGTGAATGGTTTTGAGAAGTCTTTTCATTGGGCTTCCTTAAAGTACATGCTGTGCACACACATACACACACATACACACACACTAAATATCAATGAACAAGTGCCCAGGTTAAACTAACCATCAGTGTACAAATTAACAATAGATACAAGCAGAGCTTCGAAAGTACATGCTGTGGGATAGTGGAAGAACAGAAATTAGCGGAGTTGTGTGTTTCATTAGAGTGAGGCTTAAAAAGTTAGACCATCCTGGTAACTCTTCTACATTGTTGGTGGGAATGTAAATTGGTGCAGCCACTAGGGAAAAGAGTATGGAGGTTCCTTAAAAAATTAAAAATAGAGTTACCATATGATCCTGCAATCCCACTCCTGGGCAGATATCCGGAGAAAACTCTAATTTGAAAAGACACACGCACCCCAATGTTCATAGCAGCACTATTTACAATAGCCAAGACATGGAAACAACCCAAGTGCCCATCAACAGACAATTGGTTCAAGAAGATGTAGTATAGGGACTTCCCTGGTGGCACAGTGGTTAAGAATCCGCCTGATGGGTTCGAGCCCTAGCCTGGGAAGATCCCACATGCCGCAGAGCTACTAAGCCCATGCGCCACAACTACTGAGCCTGGACTCTAGAGCCCACGAGCCACAACTACTGAGCCCACGTGCCACAACTACTGAAGCCCATGCACCTAGTGCCCGTGCTCCACAACAAGAGAAGCCACTGCAATGAGAAGTCCGCTCACCACAATGAAGAGTAGCCCCCGCTCGCCACACTTAGAGAAAGCCGGTGTGCAGCAATGAAGACCCAACGCAGCCAAAAATTAATTAATTAATAATTAATTAATTAAAAAATATGTGGTATATATTTACAATGGAATATTACTCAGCCATAAAAAGAATGAAATATTGCCATTTGCAGCAAGATGGATGGACCTAGAGATTATCATACTAAGTGAAATAAGTCAGGCAGAGAAAGACAAATATTATATGGTATTACTTATATGTGGAATCTAAAAAAAAATTACTGTACAAATGAATCTATATACAAAACAGGAACAGACTAACAGACATAGAAAACAAATTTATGGTTATCAAAGGGGAAAGGTGGGGGGCAGGGATAAATTAGGAATATGGGATTAACAGATACAAACTATTATACATAAAGTAGATAAGCAACAAGGATTTATGGTATAACACAAGGAACTATGTTCAATATCTTGTAATAACCTATAATGGAAAATAACCTGAAAATAAACATATATATATATATATATACACACACACACACATATAACTGAATCAATTTGCTGTATATCTGAAAATGACACAATATTGTAAATCAACTACACGTCAATAAAAATTTTTTTTAAAAAGAGACCATTCTTTCTTTCCCATCACTCAAAACTAATGAGTCCATATATGGTGGGTAAATTATACCTCAATACAACTGTTTGAAATAAAACAATGAAATTGTTCTCAGGATCTCATTGGAGTGCATTATTGTACTCAACAAGAGATGGAGAGAAAGTAAAAAAGAAGAAGACAAAACAGAATCAAAGAAAAGGAAACCAATTATGGTTATGCTTAATGCTAATTTTACACAAGAAATTTATCTTAACTTCTTCCTATTTATTATTATTGCATTCTTCTAAGATCCCTAATGGGGTGAGGGGAGAATTATGAAAATGAGGCTACTGATACCTCAAAAGGTTTGGTCCATGTCACACAGCTATTAATAGAAGAGCCAACTAAGAAATATAGTTTTCCTGCCTTGAAGTTTCCTGTTCTTTTCACACAGTGGGTGTCAAAACTGGAGGGCAGAAAGGAAATGAAATCGGTCCCTGGAAGAGATATCTGCATTCTCATGTTTATTGTATCCTATGTTTATTGCAGCATTATTCACAGTAGCCAAGACATGGAGACAACTTAAGTGTCCATCCCATACCCCATATTCGTGGACGAATGGATTAAAAAATTGTGAGATAGATGTATATATATATACACACATATATATACATATATATATATGTATATATATATATATATAATTCAGCCCTTAAAAGGAGATCCTGCCATTTGCAACAACATGGTTGAACCTGAAGGACATTATGCTAAGTGAAGTAAGCCAGTTACAGAAAGAAAAAAAAAACTGCATAATCTCACTTAAATGTGAAATCTAAAAAATTTGAATATACAGAAGCAGAGATTAGAATGGTGGTTACCAGGGGCAGGGAGGTGTGAGAAATGGGGAGATATTGGTTAAAGGGTACAAGGTTGCAGTTACGTAGGATGAGTAAGTCTAGAGATCTAAAGTATAGCATGATGGCTATAGTTAATAATACTGCATTGTATACTGGAAATTTGCTAAGACAGTAGATTTCAGGTGCTCTCATCACAAAAATAGATGGTAACCAGGCGAGAAGGAGATGATGTTAATTAGCTTAACTGTAGTAATCATTTCAATCTGTGTATGTATATCAAATCAGCATGTTGTATACCTTAAATATATACAATTTTTACTAAAGAAAAGAAAGTTTTTAAAAACTGAGGGGGGCAGGATCACTGAGTCATAATTCCAGCTTGGGTACCCACCTCCCATAACCTTGAACAAGTCACTTTACCTCTTTGGGCTTTGACTTTTCTATCTAAGAATAGGATATGGAACTCAAATCTCCCCTTGCATCTTTGGAGGGCTAACACAGCATGCAAGGAACTCCAGAGGCAAGAAAAGCCACCTCGGACTCTACACACTCCCTTCCCAGATTTTCCAAGGTGGCTGGGCTTCTAACCAACAATCCTTGGAACACATTCTGTGTTCCTGGCCGAAAACTGGCAGAAATTCAGTCTGAAGCAAGGCTGGCTTCAGGAGCCCTCAGGAGAATGCTACAACAGAAGTGACCAGGTTGCATGGCTTCTAGCCTCTGCCATTTCCCGTTTCGCATCAAATCCCACACAGCACTCTGAGGAGGAGTGGAGGAAGGACGCTGTCGGGTAAGCAGACCAGCACTCAGCCATCTGACTACAATTGTGTTGCCAAGAGGAACTGTTCCTTCTCCCCCATGAGGGATGATCTTATATGTAAGCAGAACTATAATTTCTGGGGTGCTCAGAAAACACTCCCTTATCCTAAATGTCTCTTACCACCTTTTCTCTCATGGATGCCTAAAATGCCGTTAGAAGTTCATTCTTTTGGATTAGGGATTGCCTTTTGGCAATCAGATTTTATAATCCCCAAACTTCTCTGAGAGGATACACATGATCAGTAACATCTCAGTGTGAATAACCTTGTGACAGGCTTTTTCTCGCCCTTCAGAGCAACTGGCAAGCTTTACCAAAAAGTCTGTGGTCCTTTCCCACTTCCTTTGATACACCATTCTCTCCCTCCTAGTACTACCCCTCCTCCCACCCTCTGGAATCCAACATCCTCATGCTGGTGGCTCTCTTCTCCACTCTCCCTACCCTCAAATTTCTAATTCCTTAGTGGGCCAGTTCTTGGCTAGTCAGAAAGGCCACTTGTAAGTCAGCTTCCAGTGTTTATGAGATAAATGCAAACCTGTCCAGAGCTCCCAAGTAGGGTTGCTAATCTCCTTGACTCCGAGCCCTCCCTTCTTTTGCCATTGCTATTGGTACTCAGGTTCCTATTTTATTCTTGATGGCTGAGCCTGATGCCAGTGTTTCCAGTCTGGTTCTCTCCCATTCTAGTGGTGTAGTCCCAGCACAGCCACAGTCCATTCTGGAGGTGGTGGTGGAGAGGGTAATATGGAAATGAAGGTAAAGGGCTTGGAAGAAGAGGTTATGTTCCCTTTAATTCCCTTGAGACAGACAGACAGAGAGACACACACACACACACATACACACACACACACACACACACATGAATACTATTCAGCCATAAAAAAAAGAATGAAATCTTGCCATTTGCGACTACATGGATGGACCTTGAGGGCATTATGCTAAGTGAAATAAGTCAGACAGAGACAGACAAATACTATATGATCTCATTTATACACGGAATCTTAAAAAAAAAACAAGCTTGTAGATATAGAGAACAAATTGGTTGTTGCCAGATGCAGGGGGGTTGGGAGGGTGTTGGGAATGGAATGTACATCATGGTGAGTATACTTAATAATATTGTACTGCATATTTTAAAGTTGCTAAGAGAATAAATCTTAAAAGTCCTCATCACAAGAAAAAAATTGTGACTATATATGGGGACAGATGTTAACTAGACTTATTGAGTTGATCATTTTGCAATATAAACAGATATTGAACCATTATGTTGTACACCTGAAACGAATATATCAATTATACCTCAATTAAAAAAAAACTACACCAAGATAACCATTTTTCTTATCAGATTTGCAAAAGTCCAAAAGTTTGATTAATAAACTCTCTCAGCAAGGCTGTGGAGAACTGATACAAACACTACGGAGGCAATTTAGCAATATCATTCAATTTTAAAATATATGTATTTTCTGAATGTACATGTATATAACAAAAATTAAAAGGAGGTCCAAGGAAGAGTGTGAGGGATACACTTGTCTTTTAAATAAATGTTTCCAAAGCTTATCATTTCATCTAAAGTGGAAGTAAAATAGTTACTCTTTTGACATGGATTCTGTCATAAACATGGCTTTAATATTCTCTCTGCTCGTTATATGTAGATATATTTTATTTCTCCAAACCATTTATAAACTATTTGAGGTTGTAGTTTATGGGCTCTGTTCCTTTGTTCATACCATAGTACCCAGCACAAAGCTAGGTGGAAAGAAGATATTTAACATGAACCTTAAGAAGAACTAAGGTTTTGAAAACTACTCTACTTTTCATGCTTATACCTGAATTCTATGGGAGAAAATAAAGTTGTTGATGTGGCAAATAAAAAATATATATATGTGTATTTTTGACCCAGCAATCCTACTTTTAAGAATTCACGCTACAGATATACTTGCGTGTGTGTGAAAAATCTAAAAGTTATTCACTGCACCATTGTTCGTGATGGCAAAAGATTGGAAACAACTTCTGTGTCCATCAATAGACATCTGGTTAAATATGTGGTGGCTCATTAATACAATGAAATAGTGTGTAGTCGTATAAAAGAATGTGTAAGCTCTCTAGGCACTAATACAGAAAAATAGATTATTAAATGAAAAAAAATCACAAAGTGCAAAATGATTTGGATAATATACTGCCTTTTATGTAAAGAGAATATAATTTTTTAAGAGTATGTATTCATATTTGCTTATATTTTCATAAAGAAAATCTGGAAGGATACATAGGAAAATACTAAAAGTTATAAGGGGGGACCACGTTTTGAGGAGAAAGGTAAGAATTGAATGGATGTGGGACAGGGGTGAATTAGACATCTTACTGCATACTTTTACATACATCTTTATGAACATAAACATATATAATCATATACACATACACGCATATGCATTCATATTCTTGAATGATACAAATGTATTTCCCACTGAAAAATTAAATTTGAAGAGTGTATGTTTTAAAAAAACTCTAACTCAAGGCGAGGGGCTAAATTTGATGACCATTTTGGGTCCTTTCCAACCATGGAAAATCAATCCTACAGAGCTGGTCATAGTAGCCAGCTCTATTCCTACTAGTGGGACAGACCCTAGCTAGGACTCTTGTGTTCCCAGTGTGACTACAATGAGATGGTTCTCTCCTACAGACACTATTTAGCCCCTTTGGGGAGAGTGGGGGGCTATTACACTGCTCTCTGAAACAAACTGTTTTAAATAAAGTCTGTAAATTTGAGCTGACATCTGGGCCTTGGCCCAGCTAGGAAGAAAGCAGGCAAAGAAGGGTGCTAATGGGAAACCTCCTGTGCTCCTCCAAGGAGGGAAGAACAGCTGGGCACTGCATCCTGGTCAAGATAGGTCAGAGCATACAGCAAGGGTGTGACACATCTTGCAGAATCAATGCATCCCAAACAGTGTGTATCTATAGTTTCCCTCCAAGAACCTTGCTCACCCTCTGAGGTCATGTGGGTCCAGGTGAGTTCTTCTTTGGGATGCTCACTGAAATCAAAGGTATTGCTTCAAATGGGTCCATGAGCTAAAGCAATGATGCCTACCATTTCGATTTCTCCCTGTCAGCGCTCCAAGCACTATCACTTCTTTTTGCCCTGGGTTGCTCAGAATGATGACTTATCTAGACCTGCTGTCCTTAGGCAGAGACCTATGATTTTCATATCTTCCCCAAACTCTCCTCCTCCATAAAACCTTAACTCTTCTGTGTCCCATCACATTGAGGCCTTGCTAGGGGGGCTTAGCACTCATCTTATTGACTAATTCATATCACAGTGAGAATGGAAGACAATGTTTGAAAATAGGTTATATTTCTAGATAGTTAAATTGTAACTTAGGCCTTTGATGCTTTATCTATAATGAGATTGTAGAGCACAGGGCAAGGAGTGTGAAACATTCCAGAACTTAAGGCTCAATGCAGGGGCGTTGACTAAAAATACAGCCTCTGAGAGCTGTCCTAGTGGGAGGAAAGGCCTTATTTCAGGGTGTCCAAATTGTGTTCAAATTCCACCTCCACTATTAATTAGATCCCACTTATTAGCTGAGCAAGTCATTCAACATTCTTGAGCCTCGGTTCACACATCGATAAAATGGGGCTGATAATAGTACCTACCTCACAGGTTGTTGTGAGGATCAAATGAGGTGAGACCCATAAAGTGCTCAGCCTAGTACCAGACGCATATTAGTGCTCAGTGAATGCTGTCATTGTTACATTACTATTAGCTGTAAATGATAGGGTTTCTGGAAGGCAGAAAGCAGGCTGGGGCTGCCTAGTCCCTACAGTACCTGTTATAGGCTGAATGTTTGTGTCCCCTTCACCAAATTCATATGTTGAAACCCTAATCCCCAATGTGATTGTACTTTGAGGTGGGGGTCTTTGGGAGTTGGGGCTGTCATGAATGGGATTAATGCCCTTATAAGAAGAGACAACGGGGAGATGATCTCTGCTCTCAGCCATATGAGGACACAGGATGAAGATGACTATCCACAAGCCAGGAAGTGGTCTCTCACCAGACACCAGATCTGCTGGCACCTTGATCTTTGACTTTCCAGCCCCTAGGACTGTGAGAAATAAATGTTTGTTGTTTAAGCCATTAGTCTATGATATTTTTGTTATAGCAGCCCAAACTGACTAAGACAACTGTCTTTCACTATCCTGTAGAACTTCTCAAATATTGCCAGATTCTGAGTGGTGACTAGAGAGTCACTCACTTCTGAGCCCATCACGTTCACTAAGAATCCTTATATGGCTCAACTTCCAGCTGACTCCATTTGCCCTATCCCCCTGTCTCAGGGGGGAGCCCACCAGGAGTGATTTCTCTAGCCAAGCAGCTGAGTTCTGGCCAGAGCCATCTATCAAACCTATAGCCTCTGCTTTGGATTTCCTGAGGGTCCCAGAGAGGTGAATTTATGAGTCAGAAGGGTCACGAGTGCATTTGTGATTGAGTGGTCTTGAGGGGCAAAGAAACCAACTTTCCCACTGCATTTTGGCCATCATTTCCAGCCTCCTCTCCTGCTGCATGCTTTCTAGAGCTGCTAAACAAAAGTCACTGTTGATTGGTTTGAGTTTCATCTCTGTTTGGGTTCAGTATCTGAGCTGTTCTTTGGAAAGCAGTTCATAGTTTTCAGTTTAGAATGCCTCTCCCTTTCTCCCCTTCATCCATTTTCCTTCTGTCCACCCTTCACGGCCCAGCTGCAGTCTCACCTCTTCAGGGAAGGCTTGTCTAACTACTTCTGCACTCAAAGGTCACTTTGGGGGAAGGGAAAATGACTGGTAGAGCAGACTGCTCGTGCCATGCTAGAGCTTCCAAAGGTGACAAGTTCACTCTGTCCCTAACTCTCTTCTTCTCTGCTCTGCCAGAGTGCCTGACGTGGCCCCAACTTCAAGCATTAGGGCCCTGCCTTTCCAAGAGGCTTAATAAGTTCATAGTAATGAATACTGAAGGTTGGAGCAGTTCCCCAATAAAGAGCAAAATCTTGGGGGCAGGGAGGAGAACAAAAATCACAGTGAGACACCACTTTGCACCCACTAGGACAGTTACAATAAAAAAGAAAATAATAATAAGTGTTGGCAAGGATGTGGAGAAAATGGAACCTTTGTACACTGCTGGTAGGAATGTAAAAATGTCAAATGGTACAGCTGCTGTGCAAAAAAGCTTGGCAGTTCCTCTGAAGTTAAACCTAGAGTTACCATATGAAGCAGTAATCCCACTTCTAGTATATACTTAAGAGATCTGAAAGCAGAGACTCAAACAGATCCTTGTACACGAATCTTCAGAGCAGCATTATTCACAATAGTCAAAAGGCAGAAAGCGCCCAGTGTCCATTAGTGGAAGAATTGATAAACAAAATGTGGTGTAACAAACAATGCAATATAATTCAGTTAGAATGGATGAAACTTGAAAACATTATGCTTAGTGAAATAAGCCAGGTCACAAAAGGTCACATACTGTATGATTCCATATTTATGAAATATAGGCAATAGGCAAATCCCATAGAGACAGAAAGTAACTCAGCACATGCCAGGAGCTGAGAGGAGGGGAAAATGGGGAGTTGACTCCTAGCAGGTATGGGATTTCTTTTTGGGATAATGAAAATATTCTGGAATTAGATAGTGGTGGTAATGGCAATATCTTGCAAATGCACTAAAACCAATTTAACCGTACTATTTAAAAGGATAAATAGGATGCGAATTATATCTCAAATAAAGCTGTTGCTGAAAATCCTGAACGACTAAACATCCTACCATGCAGGCACAAAGGCTGAGTATCAGTGTGGGGCATGCCTGGACAAACTGAAGGTGCTGCGTACCCTGGTGACAGGGAGGCAGGTGACGAATAGAAAGGTAAATGACAAAGAACCACAGAGGGGTGGAGGGGGTCGATCCCAATTCATCATCTTGTCCATGGGGTACCCACCCTGGGAGATGGGGTAGGTCTGCCAGACAGCTGAGCTAAAGGAGGGGCGATGAGGGGAGGACCTTCCCGTTTTGAATCTTCAAGGAGACTCTTCAGCATGACTAGTGGCCTCCCTACTCCGACCCCTGGCCCAACCCCTGGTGGGGTCCCGGGCCAGGAACTTCCTGCAGCAGATTCAGCAGATCACTCTGCAGCTCAACAGACAGACACAACACTCTTCCCCAACCAAGAAGGTGCCGAGTGAGAGGAAACAGTCATCTGCCGGTCCAGCTGGACAGAAGAGAGGGGAAGAGGGCACTGAAAGCTCACACCCCCGGTGTGATCCCAGCTCGTCCCCTCCTCATCTGGAACCCCTCTGCAGGCTGTTTTTCATCCCACTTCCTTTCACGTTTCAGCTGCTGTCAGTCAGTTAGCTGACCCTGCCTGAAAATGCCACCTTGTCAGGCAGATGAGGAGAAGGATGGCTTGAGGAGAGGTTTTGTGCAAGAGGTGAGCATCCCTCCGTGAGGCAAGGGGTGACAGCAGGCCGGGCACTCGATCTGGGGGAGAAAGGGAGCACGTGTATTCTTGGCTGGGTTGGGCCACTGACTTGCTGTGTGATGGGACCGCTGTCCCTTTGCATCTCTGGGCCTCGGTTCCTAAGGAACTTTCTGCATTCGTGAGTATGGTGAGTGCGTGTGTGTACGTAGGGGGTAATCGTTTCACTTGCTTCTACTTTACAGGGACGTGGAAGGAACAAACCAGATTCTATTTTTTGGAAAGGCCTGGGGAGAAAAGAAGCTACGTGCAACGTGGACAATTGATTCTGATTATCTCCAGCTTACCAAGTGCAGTCCGTCTGAAGGCAAAGAGAGATGTATAACTGAGTCTGCTCCAGCGGTCCGGCATCCAGAGCCTAAACATCCCATGAGGGTTCTGCCAACTCGGAAAAGACCCCTCAGCCTTTCAGGTAGGAGTTCTAGCCTGGCTGTGTCAGTCACCTGCCTGTGGGCAAGCACCCGGAGCTGAAGCTCTGGGTACGAAGTAGCATCACAGCACGGCCCAGCCAGGGTGATGAAGCACATCTCAGAGACGCATCCCCTTGGCTAAAGAACACTCTACTTCAGACCAGCCGGTCCCCATCCCCACTGTGTCCTTTGCCAGCTGTGCCCTGACTCATGCTAGACCCAACCACGCCCACAGACTACCCTCTGCTTATTCACATCCTACCCAGCCCTCACTATCCGTCAAACACACTCTGACTCCTTGCAGCAACTCCAATGGTCTGCCTGTCTGTACCCTACAGCCTAGCACCTGCTAACAGGTAGACTGCTTGCCGAGTGATCACCAACTACATAGCAGGTGGGGCTTCTGTCTTGACCTATCTCCTCCTGGCTCTAGCACTGGAACAAAGGGACAAACACCCAAATAGTGACATGTACTCGAATACTGAGGGTCTAATATTAATTTTGTTAAGCGATAAGTGTGCACCTCCAGGAGTGAGGCCCTTTTTCATTTAAGTCCTAGAGAGCTGGAGAGAAATAAATAGGATTCTCGAAAGTGATTCCGAAGTGTATTTTGAGTGTATGAGGGTACATGCATTCTTCTGGGAGGAGGGTCCGTGGGTTCCATTAGATTCTCAAAGCATTCATGACTCAGAAGAGGTGCCCCCACTACTTTAATACAAAGCGAGGAGCCTGTGGGTTTCACCTCAGCAGTGCCGGATATCTGCAGGCAACTCAGTCCAGTTTCTAGGGCTCTAGGGCTAGGCACGCTTATTTTCAGCTTTCTGTGGGCTCAGAGCTGTTACTGGGGAAAGCTTCCCATAATCCAATCTTCATAGGGAACCTCTACGTTCTTTCCTGTCATAATGTCTTCTTCCACTTTACTGAACAGCTTTATCATCAGCTCCACTATTCAGCTCATGGACCATTCCAATCTCATTACATAAGCCATCTAGGGTTTCCCATGTATATCTCCAAGAGGAAACTGGAAATGGCCTTCTCTCTTGAGAGATGGAAATGAGGCCTAGAGCTTCCAAAGGGACACCGTTATTTAGTGCCAAAGCCAGGATTCAAACTTAGGTTTCCTAATTTTACACAGAGCCACAAAACCTGAGGGCAAGAGAAGCCTGCTAAAATCAAGTCCAACAATTGAGGAAGAAGATAAAACACAAATGCCTTTGTTTTCAGGGGCTAATTCCCAAATCTCATATGTTCATCTGAACTTGGGTGTGTAGCCAAACAAAAAAAACCCCTTCTGCAGTGGATCTGATTGGTTTCTCTTATTCTTTTGCTACTACCTGATTTTTTTTAATTTGTAATTATCCATCGGTGTAATAAATGGACTTGCAGTTGACATGAAAATGCTAAATCAATTCTTCTGTATGATGCCTAATTGTTAATGACAGGTTTTGTGGTAGCATGTGTGTCACTCACTGCCTTCCTCTTCTCCCTAAATAAAGAATGAGTTCTACTATTACTTGGTTAGTTCTAATCCTTTGGGAACCAGGCTTCTTTTTTTTTTTTTTGAAGGTCAATGACCCTTTGAAATGGACAAATTAGTCACTACCCTCAAGCAGCATTTACAGAAACAATGTGAGGCATCTGGCCGAGACAGTGGGGAGTGCGGTCAAGCATTCCTTTGTATTGCCTACACCAGCATTTCCCAAGTCCGCTCTGCAGAAAACAAAATTCTGTGCTTCAGATAAAGCTGGGAAAAGATCCATAGTCTCGGTTCACAATATACCTTTAGGCATGTTAAAGGATCTCAGAAATCCCACAGTAAAGAAACCCATTTAACTACAACCCAGCATTTTCTCCAACTGACTTTCCTGAGCCACCAGACCTCTTTTTTCTCATCTGTTTAACAGCTATGAACATCCCAGAAACACCCTTTGGGAAGCACTGTCCTATACCACCTCCAATAACTAGATATTTTGAGAATCTGGATATTTGCTATCTCGTGGACACTATAAAGTACTGAATTCAGGACCCCTCTCCCACTTCCGGTCACTCAACCTTCAGCTGAGACCCAGCTGAATGTTTCTCCTACCGGGCTGCATAGCACCTCCTGCATCTTTTGTTTTCTTTCTTTCTTTCATGTGCGAGCACTGCAAACCAAGAGAAAACGCCCCGTGTGAAATACTGTAGAGTGCTATTAACTTGAAACATACAGTCTGGCCCTAGGAGTTTGGATTGTTCCTGTATACGACGAGAAGCCAGAAGCCGGTGAAGTGATCTGAGCAGTGCAGTTATTCGATGAGATTTACATTTCTGTAAGACTGTTCTGGGATGACTGGAGGAGAGGTCGTGAGCTTGGAGGCAGGTCCTGTCAGGAGGCTAGTGAAAGAGCCTATTGCCATCACATTACAGACTAAAGGAAGAAAAGAGGCATTCAGTACTTGAGGATTAATTGAGAAAACTTATCCCCAAACACGCTTTTCGTTGTGTTTGGAAAAGTATTAGCATCAGGCTTCAGAAAGTGGTCCCTGGAGGCCATTGGCAGAGGCTGCAGGGAAGGCGGTGGCAGATGAAGCCTCAGGGCTGCTGGAACATCTGCCATGTCACCGAACTACTAGAGGAAAACAGAAAAGAGCATGTTTCTCCTCCCAGGAAATCTTTTAAGAGCCAAAGCCAAAGTCCCTGCTGGGCAAAGAGGAACTTAGGTAAGCGTACACAATACAGAGAACAGAAAGGACATGTTAGGGAATCTAGATTCAAAAGGACTCCACTGCTGATTGCCATAAGGTGGTGACTGTCCCTCAGGAAACGGAGGCATGAATAGTAAAGCAATGTCAAAGATTCATGCAAATTTCCAATTTGAAATTGGGATTCTTCTTTTGGCAGCCAGGTGCTCATACGATGGCCCCTCTCCTCACTGTAAAGTTATTAGTGGGGAAGGTGATCGTAGGGGTCAGGGATTAAAAAGTAAATAAGGTTTGTTACCATCTTTGCATTTACCAAGGCTAGAGAAGCAGTATGAGGCTGAATCATTGCTTTGGATCAATAATTCTCAAAAAGGGACCTCAATTCTCAAGCAGACCACGGTCTCTGGTGGGAGTAATTTCAAGCTCCACCCATCGGCCCAGCCTAGATTGGGAATCACTGAACAGAGTGAGAAATGTCATTGATGGGAGTGAGGCATATGTGGACAATTTAGAGGCAGAAAAGAATTGACAGCCACAGTTCCAATAGCTGCAGTAATAGCACCAATAACATTAGCAACTGATCATTAACAACTCGTGCTTAACACTGCATGTTCACGTGCATTAGCTCTTTTCTCTCTACGGCCACCCTATGAGGTAGGGATTGTTATTATCTCCCTTTACAGATGAGGAAACTGTTAGGAAGTGGTCAAACCAGAAGTGGAGCCAAGGTCTTGGGCCCAAGACCTGGAGCTACATGGCATTGCTCTCAAAATCTAGGTTGCACTGTCTGAAACTACAGCTGGGATAAAATGGCCCCCCACACAAAATCTTTTTTGTCACTCTAATTGCTTTTCCTAAGTTCTTCTCACCATTGCCTCTGAAAAGGAAACCACTCTCTCTCGATCACACATTCAGGCACATAGAAGGGCTAAAACAAATAGAAGGTGGCTGATCAAAAGGAAGTACGCAGCCACCTCACCTCATGTTAGCCTCAAACGGGTGGTCCCTTTTTGAGAATTATTGATCCAAAGCAATGATTCAGCCTCATACTGCTTCTCTAGCCTTGGTAAATGCAAAGATGGTAACAAACCTTATTTACTTTTTAATCCCTGACCCCTACGATCACCTTCCCCACTAATAACTTTACAGTGAGGAGAGGGGCCATCGTATGAGCACCTGGCTGCCAAAAGAAGAATCCCAATTTCAAATTGGAAATTTGCATGAATCCTTGACATTGCTTTACTATTCATGCCTCCGTTTCCTGAGGGACAGTCACCACCTTATGGCAATCAGCAGTGGAGTCCTTTTGAATCTAGATTCCCTAACATGTCCTTTCTGTTCTCTGTATTGTGTACGCTTACCTAAGTTCCTCTTTGCCCAGCAGGGACTTTGGCTTTGGCGGGTGGGTGGGTGGCACTGTAACCTTGGGTCGCGTCTTCTTGAGAATGGTAGAGAAAGGGGATGTTTAAAAACTGCAGGTGAGGGGGCTTCCCTGGTGGCGCAGTGGTTGAGAGTCTGCCTGCCAGTGCAGGGGACACGGGTTCGAGCCCTGGTCTGGGAGGATCCCGCATGCCGCGGAGCAGCTGGGCCCGTGAGCCACAACTGCTGAGCCTGTGCGTCTGGAGCCTGTGTTCCACAACGGGAGAGGCCGCGACGGTGAGAGGCCCGCGCACCGCAATGAGGAGTGGCCCCCGCTTGCCACAACTAGAGAGAGCCCTCGCACAGAAACAAAGACCCAACACAGCCAAAAATAAATAAATAAATATTAACGGCAAAGAAGAAAGGGGAAATTGTAGATAGAGTAAGGATCTAGTTAAAAAAGAAAACTGCAGGTGACCTTATTAGTTACTGGGCCAATGAAATCATCTTGGAACAGAACAATTCCCTCTACAGAACCTGAAAATGGCATTGGATGGCCAGCTCCTCTTCTCACAGACCACCAACCCTCTACTGAGATGAGGTATGGGGACCAGCAGCATTAGTGTCACCTGAGAGCTAGTTAGAAATGCAGAATCTCAGACACCACCACCACCCCCCGCTCAGACCGCCTTAATCAGCATCTTCAAATTCCCAGGGATCATGTGTACATTAGAGTTTGAGAGGCACTGCTTTAGGGCTTCTGGTCCTAGAGCTCGTTTTCTTCAGAACCTTCAATAACGCCCTAGAAATGAGTTGCCTTCTCAAAGGTTAATGAGTATTGAGAAGGCTTTTCACTCCCACTTCTGAATGTTTGCGGACGGTGCTTGTTCCACGCTGCCTCAATCTATGGCCCATGGGGGTACAAATGCAAGCGATCTTAGAACTGTGTTCCCTGCCAACCATAACCTTTGTCTCCAAAACCCATGTCTACAAGAAATGGCAAAATACATATAATTAAAGACCAGGATCCTAAGGAAGTGAAGGTATCTATGCAAAATCACAAATACTTTGGGACTACAGCAGTGGTTCTCAACTGAGGGTGATTTTCCCCCAGGGGACATTTTTCACTGTCATGAGTTGGGGAGGTGCTACTGCATGGAGCAGAGCCCCCCTCCCCACAGCAACCGTCGCATTGTGTTTAGCCACTAAGATGTGGGGATTGTTAGGGCAATTAGCTTATCCTAATTCTTTTGTCTTTACTCCCTCCTCTAAAATCAGGAGCCGTAAGTTTCATGTTAGCCCATAATGTTGCATTAATATCACCTACTATCACTACGTACAATTCACTTTCCACCTCCCTCTTCCATCTTGACAACCGCTCTCCATAGCACGAAGGGCAGGAACTGCCCAGAATCAATATGCCGAGAACTTCCTCTCAGATTCAAATCCCCATTAAGAGCAAACCAAAGTAAAATCACACCCAGAGGCCTGAGAGGCCCAACTGTTTTCAGACCCGCTGCCCAAGGGCAATCAATCCTTGGATCCAAAGGCCTGAAGAACCTGTCCTGACTTTATGCTCATGGCTGGTCTCCACAGCCTTTTAAGGAATGATTACTGTCCCAATGCTTTAGTTCCTAAGCTATCTCCCCATGTGTCAGTGCCAATGACCAGCAGGATGGAGGGAAGCCAGGCAGGGTTGGGCAAAAGAGACCTTAGGCCAGATCACCTAAGGGCTAGGCAAGGAAGGATATGAAGAAGAAACCTGGGAAGGAGTTCCTGGAGTGTGTGGTAGACATTAGGGCTAGTCATCAATATTCCAGCTCTCCTCCTGCCAGGCACACGGCAGCACTGTACTTCCCTGTGCCCTAGAAGTCAAAGCGTGGCCACGTGGCTTGCTCCAGCCAATGATCCATGAGCAGAAGTGATCTGTGTCACTTTTGAGCAGAAGCCCTTAAGATCCAGGGCACAACTTGCTCTGTTCCCTCCCCATGCCACTGGAATTAATCTCCAGATGGCAAGGCTCTGTCAGCCAGGGTCTTCGGATGAGAATGACATGTGCTAAGCTGAGACAGACATGCAGTGTGAGTAGGAATAAACCTTTGTTGGTTCAAGCCACTGAGATCTGTAGGTTGTGACTGCATCGGAATTCAGCCTATTCTGATTGTTATAGGGTATCCAACATTTGATCAAGAATGGACTTTCATATTCAAACTGGGAAAGATGAAAAATACTCTGATTTTTATATCTCTTCCCCCAAAGAATTGAGGACAAAACAGAAGTCACTTCCCCAAAGTGATACTCATAGGCCCTCAAGCAGCTAAAACCAGGTCTCCCCTACTAACTGGACTTAGAGTAGGTCTCTCCCCTACTAATTGGACTTAGCCCATTGTGTCTAGAACAGGGATCATGGGCCAAATCTGACCTGCAATTTGTCTTGTAAATAAAGTTTTAGTGGACCATACCCATTCATTTATATATTGTTCGTGGCTGCTTTCGCACTACAGTGGAAGAGTTGCTGTAACAGAGACTGCATGGTCTGCAAAGCCTAAAATATTTATTATCTGGCCCTTTGCAGAAAAAAAAATTCCCGACCCCTGGTCTAGAAGAAGTCAAATGAAAACGGATCCATGGAGTGTCTGGAAAAGAAATCCAACATGCATTGCCACTCGGAGTAAAGAGTACATACTCTTGGTAGCTATGTAGCCATGAGCATACACAGATCAAGAGTTGGTACTGGCAGGATTTTAATTAGTGCTTCAGGCCTTTTTGGAGATAGAGAAGCAAAGGGAGCCCTGATACAAATGACTTCCAATAAGCACATCTTTATAGTTCTGTTGTTTAGTAACCCCTCTCCCCTAGCATTGGGGTGGGGACAGGATCAGAACAAAGGATATACACAGTATATGTCAGGATTAGTGAACCTGACAGTCCTCAGGATGACTCAGTGGAAAGTTGCTTAAGTGCTGGCTCAAAATGATTCACTGCCTAGAGATTCCATGGCAAGTGAGATGCTTAGGCTAAACTGGGCGGTACGGTTTGTCCACCTCCCTGAACTCAGCACAGGGCAAGCAGGCCGGCCCTAAGTGAGGGAGCAGGCTCTTGGAGGGGTTGATGAGGGTCTCAGCCCACTGGACGCAGCGTCTGCTGTGGCCACTGGCTGCCCTCTGGGGGTGGGGGTGTATATGGTGTGGCTGGAATGCTAGGAATTCTGGGCTGGCTTAGCAGGCACTCCAACTGGCTTGGTGTTCTACATGCTCCAAAGACTTTCTCCAGTGTCCTTGGCATCCAATGACTATACTTGGGCTTAAGATTTTTAGGGCTGGGCGGGTCCCTGGAAGCCTTCTGTCTCAGCACTGGATCACTCCTTCTTTAGGTGGTACCAGCAAACGAGCTGGCCATTCCACTGCAGATGGGACACAGGCCATTTGCTCCCTTCCTTGGCCTGGCTCTGGGCAGGGCTGCCTGGAGGAGCCAGCTGCTTAGCTGAAACTCAGCTTTAGGTGGCTGTGAACAGGTTTTGCTTCAGTTCAGCTATTGCTGAGTTACTGTTGGTGGCTCTGGGTTGGGGGTAAAGGCCCGGGCTGGGAAACAGGGAGAGAAGAAGGGAGATGAGCAGATACTTTGCTTGGACCTATGAGTTAAATTGTCTTCCTTTTCAGCAGTTGATTCTGAAGTTAGCTTGGAGGGGTGTTTTCTCGCCATTTCTAAGGTGACCAGTAAGATATGGGGCCCAAGTCCTACTTGTGGTACCTTTAGTTCTTAGGTGATTGTGTTTGGCCAGAGGAAAAGTGGAGAAGGGACGGAGTCATGCCTGATGTTCCTGGTTACCATGAAGTCTACAGAATTCAGAATGCAGATGGGGCCTGGAGTGCAAGAGCTACATCATTTTCATCAGCCTGCTAGGCAGCTTTGCAAGGTTCTCTGGTCTATACCCGAACACCTGCATAAGCCATGGCCACATCCGCAGAGCAGAGGCCCCGCCTCCCTCGGCTGAGATAACGTGAGCTCTGGCTAACTCAAACACACTGACTGAGACAACAGATTTTCTTGGAAAATATAACATAAAAGATAATACATAACAGGAAAGGCTTAGAGAATTAATTCATTCCCCAAACATTTGTCCAGAGCCTACAGTGTGCCTTGGCACATGAGGAGATAAAGATACTTGGGTTCCAGATTCTTTTCAGTTATCAGGGGATTCATCTCAGTTACAAGCAGTGAAGAGAGTGGAAAGGAGGAGGTTATTTGTTCTTTTGAAACTTCTCTGCAAGGGAGATGGTGCAGAAGCACAGTCCAGGAGGCAAGGAGACCTGGGTTCCAGTCTCCCCTAATTATAATGAGCACTGTGGCTTCAGGTAAGTTATAGAGTCTTTCTCAGTCTCCCCATTTGTCCAATGTGAGGGGAGGGGGCTGGACGAAAATACCCTTCAAGACATAATTTTCTGTGGTCATAGAATATAAGTCCTGCCCTCAAGAGGTTTAGTTGCAAGACACTGAACAGACACATGGAAGGTACATCCTTAAATTTAATGCAGCAGAAAAGTATGCAATAAATGGTCTAGAGTCATGCCATCTACTGAAGAAGCCACTGGTCACATGTGTCTACTTACATTTAAACTCACTAACGTTAAATAAAATTTAAAATGCAGTTCCTGAGTCATACCAGTCACATTTCAAGTGTCCAACAACCAAATGTGCCAGTGGCTGCCATATTGGACAGTGCAGATGTAGAATATTTCCATCATTGCAGAAAGTTTTACTGAACAGCACTGGTATAGACAACATGCCCCAAAGATGTCCAGAGAACACAGAACTTCCCCCCCATGACTCCTAGGCCTGGGCTCATTGCGTCTGTTTAGCTATGAGAAACGCTGACCATCCCAGACACTGGGACTCTGCTCTGGCCACCATGATTGCCCCAGTCAGGGTGCTCAGCCACTCCACACTTCCTCCACTGACTGCTCCTTTGATCTTTCTCCAGGGCCTTTGGGAAAGCCAGAGCCTCCCAGTCCTCTCATGAAAACTTCCCTATTAAACAGACCTATGAAGAATCTAGATAATCCAGCAATTCATGCATCTTTTAGAGCTCCCTGGGCTATTTGCCCAAGAGGTATGGTATGCAGAGTCTGACAGAGCCAGTGTGATTGATCAGTGAAAGTCAGTATTGTATTTATTAGTTGGAAGACGCGAGCAAGGCCAGCACTGAGGAGAAAGTCCTTACATGCTCCCTCCACAGCACTAATACCATGAAAAAAATTATCCAGCTTAATCCCAAAGACTGATTTCAAATCAAAACAAAGCAAATAAAGCAAAGCAAAACAAAAGGAACAGTGAGAGAGGCACAAGGACTCCCCAGGGTTCCTCTAGCTTGTGCGATGGGTGTGGGTGTGAGGGAGTGAGTGTGGTGCAGTGTGTACATGAGGGTCACGGCGGTGTGAGGGGGGGATGGTGGGGAGGGTAGGCAGGCTTGGAGGCTTTGGGGGTGAGGGCTAGGCGAATGTGCTCTGACTCAGAGGAGGACTCTCCCTCCGCTTGCTTCTCTCAGCGGGGAGAGGAGAATTTCACTTGTGTCAAACAACCTCATGCCCAATTCCTCTGAAGGGGGGCAGGGAGGACAGTGTCTAACACAGAGAGTGTTAATGGCTGCTATTCTAACAATCTAAACTCACTGCCCCAGGGTGCCAGGAGAAACTAAACAGTCTTAACTGCAAAGGGTGCAATTTTAAAAAATCAAATAAATAGCTGAAGGCACACTCACACTGAACTTGTGCCCAACTCGGTGTCAATCAACAAGTTTCCACTGAATGCTGGACAAGCCACCCCCTCTTCCAAAAAGAACACAGAAAACATTGCAAGTTCAGTTTGGGGGCAGCTGGATGATCTTATGTATCCTGTCCTTCCCAGTTTTTTTCCCCCCTTTTGCTCATTCCTTCTTCAGCTAAGACTTTTGTTCCCTCATCCAGCCCCTCCCAAGCTGATTTCTTTCTAATGCATCTCCCTGGCTCTGGCCCTCAGTGCTATGCTGCTTCTATTTTGTGTTCCCACACATGAGGACAGACCTGCTGACCTGGGCCTCCGGGCAGGGCTGCCCCGTCTGCACAACAACAGCTTCCCACCTGCCATGTGCCCCAAGTGGAGACTGAGAAAACAAACCCAAATGGACACCAAATTATGGCTCCATTTGCCAAAATTTACATTTTGATAAGCCACATGCTGAAAAAATCTATTGTTCTAGGCTTAGGATGTGGTCTAGGCAGGCACCTATTTGAAACTAGCCAAACACGGCCACTAAGTCTTAGCATAAAAGCCTCATCTCCATCCTGGCCAGTGTGTTCCTACTTCCCCAGACTGAACCCTGGCCCTGTATTCTAAGATAATGATGAGAGCTTGCATTTATGGAGGGCTTACTATGGGCTGGGCCCCGTGCTAAGCGCCTTACACGTACTAATTCATCTAATCCTCACAACAGTCCCTTGAGGCAGGAACTACTTACCTACCCGCTCGCGCGCGCGCGCACACACACACACACGATCTCACCCACTCAGACACGCACCTCACACATGCGCACACTGGTACTGAGTGCGTGTCCACTGAAGGAAGCCTCTCTGCCGTCTCCTCAGTGCTCGGTTCTTAAAAGTCCCCTCCCCAAAGTCTCTCCACTGACATCTAGAATTCTATCGGTTGTGATTTCTTTTAGTTAAGCATTCACCTTATCTGTTGATAAAGAGCGAAGCCCCCCCGGAAGGGGTAACCCAGCCTCCTTCCCACCAGGTGACAGTGACAATGGGAGAGCTGAGTGGATGGGAGAGAGGGGAGCATGTGGAGGACTGAGAGAGAGGAAAGGGGGTGCAAAACGATATCTGGGAGTACGAAACACAAATGTCTCCTCCTCCCAATGTCTGCAGTGAGCTGGGTGTACAGAGTAATGTCAAACTCTAGGACAGGGCTTCCCTGGTGGCGCAGTGGTTGAGAATCTGCCTGCTAATGCAGGGGACACGGGTTCGAGCCCTGGTCTGGGAGGATCCCACATGCCGCGGAGCAACTAGGCCCGTGAGCCACAACTACTGAGCCTGCGTGTCTGGAGCCTATGCTCCGCAACAAGAGAGACCGCGATAGTGAGAGGCCCGCGCACCGCGATGAAGAGTGGCCCCCGCTCGCCGCAACTAGAGAAAGCCCTCGCACAGAAACGAAGACCCAACATAGCAAAAATAAATTAATTAATTAATAAACTCCTACCCCCAACATCTTCTAAAAAAAAAAAACTCTAGGACATATGAGGTCCTTTGAGACTAGGCCTCCATCAACCTGACCTTTCCAGCCTCTTCCCTTCCTGCAAAGTCCATACTCACTCCAGTCATGCCCCCACCAACATGCCTTTGTGCATGCCCTCCCCTTCCCCCTTCTCCAACTGGCAAAGTCCCATTCATCTCTCAGAACCCAGCTTGGATGTCAAATGTGGACTCCTCTCTTAGGAGCCTGGCTCCCGGCTCTTGTACAGGGTCTCTCTCTCCTGTCTCTGTCTGATGGGCCTTCATCCATACCTCTACTGGGGTACTCATCATGTTATGTTGTAATGATTTCGTTATGCCTGTCTCCTCCACTAGATTGTGAGGTCCTTGAGGCAGGGACTCTGAAACCTCAGCACCATACGTGGGACCCAGCCCCAAGCTTGTACTCAGTGAAATGAATGAATGAATGAGTGAATGAATGAATGAGTAGATGTGCACCATCAACTCTGGTTGGGAGGAGACTCCCTTTCCTGGGCTTCTCTGGGTGAGGCTGCTATCCAGTGTTTCTCAATAGGGTCACCACTGGAATTTCGTTGTTCCTACTCACTTCTTCACTGCATTGTGTTCCTACTCACTGTGAAACATTTAGCATCCCTGGTTCCTGCCCACGAAATGCTAAGGATATTCCGCAACCACTGTGATGACCAAAACAGTTCCTCAATATTTCCAAAGCCACGAGGGTGGTAGGGTGATCCTGCCTGGTTGGGAAGCAGCACTACAGCAATGGTTTCTACCCCTGATCCCGGTGGTCTAAGAGGCCCCCTGCAGTACGGTCATGCTGTGCTCCTGCACAAGGTGCTGGATGATGGACTCCAGCCAGGATGTGAATTAGTAAGAAAGTGGGGAGTGAAGCAGCCCTGGCCTGCTAACAGGAATTATGGCAGCCTAATCAGCACACAGCAGTACAAAGAATCCTGCTCAATGTTTTTACGACTGGGGGCAGCGGGAGGGGTCAGACCTAGCCAAAAACATTAAAAACCCGTAAAGCTTTCAAGGCAGCCCAGAGATTGTTACCTTGTCTCTGAGTGCATTCTCAGCATTGCCCCCATGTTTCTGGCAAGGCTCACTCTACTTTGAAAACATCAGCATTACTGGGCATCACCCTCACTCAGGGCACCTCTGAAAATCTAATTAGAAAGAAATAGAAAAGAAAGGCAGAGGTGATGCCATTTATTTTATCCTTCTGCCTGACACTCATTAAACCTGTCACCTCTTTCCTTTAGACACCCCACAGTTTTCTTTTTTTTGCTTATTTTTTTTTAGTTTTATTTTATAACCATTTTAAAAAATTGAAGTATAGTTAATTCACAATGTTGTGCTAGTTTCAGGTGTACAGCAAAGTGATTCAGTTTATATATATATATATTCTTTTTCAGATTCTTTTCCCTGAGGCTGGAGACATATGGTCAGTGCCTGGGCACGTGGCTGCTGTCATTGGGCTCTACGGGAACAAGTACCGAGTTTCAGGCTTTGCCCGCATTCTCTCTTAGAGATGCAATCTGGGGACTGAGGATTTAAGTTCTTTCTCTCCCCTGCTGTACACTGCCTTGCATATATATATATATATATATATATATATATATATATATATATATATACCTCTTTATACTTTTCAAAGCAATTTCACACATCCACTTGGTTTTCACTGTCAATAAAAACCTTCAGAGAAGGTAGGAATTTTCACTCTTATTTTGCAAGTTGAGAAAACAGGCACAAAGACGCTAGCCGGCTCTGTGAAAGTCCCACACTGAATTAGGGGGAGAGCAGGGTTAGACCCCATCTCTTCACTGGCTGTGTGCCTTCCTGCCTCCCCCACCTTGATAGCACAGTACAGCCTCACCTGGGGGGAGGGAATGTCATACCCATACAACCGGAGCTCTCTCTCCATCCCAAATGTGGTCCTGATTCTGGAAGCCAAATGGGCCCTCTAGTCAGTGATATAGACCTAAAGCCAGATGGCTTCATCCAGATGCCAACACACTGGTGCACTCTGCAGCTTGGAAGTCAAAGCCCCAAATGCCCCCAAATGCCTTCTTCCTAGTTCCAAGGGCATACCTGAAGGACAGAGAGCACACCCTTCTCCAGACTTTGGTATTGCTCTGCTTTGTGCAAAAACAAGCAGACAAAACCCAGACCAAACCAAACCACACAACAAGAAGACCAAAATAATATAGACAAGTAAACACAAATAGTAGTCCCCAAACAGCCATATGCACATACACAATCTTCTGCTCAATTGTAACATTTAAAGGTCTTCTGGTCACCTTTTGCCTCCAATCATAATCACCAAAACAAATGAAAATGTAGTGCCATTTAAAAATATGTTATGCTGGGAAATACAACTGACAGACCTAAAACATAAATGTACAGTTGAATTGAGGATTATAAAGCCAACACCCTTGTAACTACCACACAGGTCAAGAAGGCTCCATCGCTCCCCACTGGAGGTAACCACAATCCTGACTTCTGGGACAACCACTTCCTTGCTTTTCATTATAGTTTTATTACATTTATGCACCTCCCTCAACAATATAGTTTAGTTTTGCCTGTTTTGAACCTCATGTTAATTGAATCTCATTACATGCATTTGTGCATGTCGGTGCATCTTGCTCTTACTCAGCATTAAGCTTGAGATATAATCTACTGACTTTCAAAAGACTTCTGCTCCCCTTATTTAAGCCTGGAAATCCTTCCTTGTACCTAACTTTTTATGCTGAAGCTCATTTTTGCCCACTCTCCCCGTTTGGAGATGGAAGGAGAAAGCTAATCAGCATCCTCTAAGACCCATTTATCTTTCTGAAGTTTGTTGAAGTCCCTTTAGTCTTTCTTTCACCAGGCTCAGTAATCACACTTTTCCTTCAACATTGCCTCATAGGTTTGATACTCTAATCCTTTAATAATCTTTCTAATAAAACCATACTGAATAGCTCCAGACGTGACTGCCCTCAGAAAGCAATCTCAGAGGAGGTCCTTTCGGAGATGTACTTCTCCAGGTAAAGGGAAACATGGATACAGTTCTACCCCTATGGATTTCTCCAAAAGATAACAAAACCTGCCAGTAATCAGCTCCTAATACATGATGCTCTCTGAAGTTCCCTGGGAAACATTAATAATGAGTATGTCTGTCTTTCAAAACCCAGCATTTCACAGTCATTACTGGCAGTTACTGCTTGTCAGACCTGTCATTGTCAAAGACAATGCGGTCTCTGCAGTCTTCCTCATCCTATGAAAACTATGCTCAGAAAACCAACATTTGCTAGATTCTTCTAAGACCCCTTGGTTATCTCCTGACTTTGCTTTCTCATCTCTACCACCAGCCTCTTCTCAAATTTCTTTTCCATTCTTGTCCCCATTTAAAAAAGAGACATGCTACAACATGGATGAACCTGGAAGACATTCTGCTAAGTGAAATGAGCCAGGCATAAAAGGAAATATACTGTATGATTCCATTTATATGAGGTTCCTAGAGGAGTCAGATTCACAGAGACACAAAGTAGAATGGTGGTGGCCAGGAGCTGGGGGAGGGGGAAATGGGGAGTGGCTTATAAGAACGGAGTTTCAGTTTGGGAAGATGAAAAAATTCCTGAGATGGATGGTGGTGATGGCTGTCCAACAATGTATGTGTATTTAATGCCACAGAACTGTACAGTTGAAAGTGATTAAAATGGGAAATTTTGTTATACATACTTTGTTACCATAAAATTTTTTAAAAATAAAAAAGAGATTTTTTAAAAAGAAGGAAGGAAGAGAGGGAGGGAAGAGGGAGGAAGGGAAATAGAGAAAGAAAGCGAGGAAAAAAGCAAGCCCCATTTCCCTGCCCGTCTTGTTCCCTAACCCTAACCCCCATTTCCCTCCTATTGAAATACTAAAGGAATACCGCCTATAAAAGGTAGGGTGGTGAGCGTGGACTCTGGTTTGGCCTTAGATCCCTGAAGGCAGGATCTTGTGAATGTGAAGAATTCAAAGCTGCATGAATTTGCTAAAGGAAAGAAAACGGAGCTTGCAGGGACACTCACCTTATCTCTCTGTTTTAAAAGTAACCTCTACTCCCAAGTTTGAGGTCTTTCCTTTTCTCCCCAATTAAAAAAAAATCCAACCAACCTTCTTCCTCCCCCTCCTGCAGACAACTTTGATTTATCCCTTTCTTTAAAGATACAGTACATATACTTCATAGACTCTCTCCAATTCAGGGAGTACAGCCCTAAAAAAAAAACAGAAAAAAAAAACCCTGTCTCAGCAGTCACATATCTATTGCTGGACCACTTCCCACTCTCTGGGTCTTAACGTGTATGTGGCAAAGACGAAAGACAACACATCAAGATATCTCTAAAACAGACTAATTTATGGCCAAAGAAATGGAGTCCTGTGAGGAGGTAGGTTTTGGAACAGATTTTAATAACTGTCACCCCCAATCTGCCAGTTTCTAAAATCACTTTTAGGGAATAGTTGACAGTGTAAAAAATCTAGATAAAAAAATCAGAGGAAAATCAGTCTAATAAAGACTGCTATTTATCTTAGTGGCTGCAAATAATCTGGTAAATCTTCTGGGCTATAGTTATTTTGCATCCAAAACCCTGAAGTGAAACCCTTTGGCTCTAGACAACAGATAGCAAGGATATTTGGTTACTTCTGAAACATATTGGTTTTAAGTTAAGAACCCCAAAGTGAAAAACTTGAGAGAGTTAGCAACTCATCCTAGAAACCACTGTGTCTTCTGCCACGAATACAGAACTTATCCTTGATATTACAGAGAGGCTCCTCCTTCACCCCTACCCCCCACCCCGCCCCTGCCCCTGCATAACTCTTCCAGGTACCCAGGTTAGTGGCCTCAGGATCTTCCCCCACTCACCACCCATTCACTACCATCAGATTCTGCTTTCTAGATCCTGTGTGCTAGTTACATTAAAAATGATTAATAAGAGTTATCACCTCCGAAGATAGATGAATTCATCAAGAATCAAAGTCTGAATTCAAAAGATGAAGCTGTAAGATTTTAATAGCATTTCAGGTATCAGGCAACCTGGCAGGGAAGTAGGGTGGGGTGGGAGAAGGGGAGCCTGACACTATGCTGGCTGGACAGGTCACGGGAAACTAAGGTAATCATCTCCTGCTCTGCTTACTCAGAAAGCAGGCCCTGGTTTCTGGATCACCCCTACAACCAGGAAGAAAGCTCACTAAAGGACATTTTACTAATCCTTTCCTTAAAATACCCTAGATGTGACTCTTATTTCAAACTAAGTTGAAAACAGACTAAGCTGAAAACACTGATTTTATTTCAAACTATGTTGATTGCTTTTCCCTTTGAGAGTTTCATTTGTTTATCAACAGAAATTCCTGGGCTAATTCCGAGAAATGCCATTCATTTCTCGCCAACAACAAGTCACGGACAGTGGGTGGGGTAGAGGGGTGAGCTCCCCACGGAGGGTCCTTCTTTCTGGACCTGACAGCCAGGGGCTCTGAATGTGGACGATGGCAGACAAGAAAGGCTCTGGGTGGGAGCTCTGGGAAAGCAGGGAGACCAGCCAGAGGGAACAGTGAGTACATGTTACCGCGGGGTTGGTCCTGGAGGAGTGTCACATAGGCAAAGTATGTTTCTGGGGGTGCCTGTGCTCCCCATTATCAGAGAAACAATGTTGTCAAGTTGCCCCCAGCTCTCTGCAGATGCACAGGGCCTTGCCCAGGATCTTGCCCAGGACTGCTCTATGCAGGCAATGCTCTCACCTCAAGATCTCCCCTGGGCCCTGTTACCATAGTGACCCGTCCCCCATCCAAGTGCAACAGAATTACTTGAGGCACTTGTTTAAAATGCAGAATACCCACTACAGCCCAACTGAATCAGAATTTTTAGTGTAGGGCCCGGGAGTCTGCATTTTATTAAATCCCTCTAAGCACACTAAAGTTTAAGCAATATTAATTTAGGGTCTTGTTCTAAAACGGCTTGCTACTCTAATGAACTTCTCCAAACTAAGATACTGTATTTACCAATAGCTTATTGCTGTAATATAAACAACTTTTAGAAATTGAATGGCATAATCCAAGACTTCCTAAAACATATACTAAAGAACACTAATCCTGCTAATAAGTACTCTACAAAAACCAGGTCCCATGGCTGAATAAGTTTGGAAAATACTTCATCCCATACACTCACTTATATATTCAGAGTGCATATTAACATACTAAAGGCTTTGAGAAGTCCTGCATTAAAATAAACCTGTCTAACTTTCTCTAATCCAGAAACCCTCGTTTATTTGACCATATAAATGTTTTCTCTAGTTAACCCTATTAATTGTCCCATAAAATTGTGTTCCTTGCAGCAAACTTTGGGAAATAATGTCTTAACCCAGAAGAATGATTGTAGTGGTGGAGGTTTCTTAAATATAGCAAGCACGTGGGAGATTTATTTGGGACAAATGGGGCTTTTCAGTATCCCTCAGTGATGTGCCACCTTCTTCACCTTTACATGGGGCCAGCTTTGATTAATGTCCATTGAAAGAAATAGAAGAGTTCTGCTCTACCATGACAGAAAGCCATAGTTTTCCTAAATGTCTTGTTCTTGTATGGCATAAGGGCTTCTAGAATGCTAACAGGAAATCACATTCTTTTTCAAAAAGGAACTAAATCCCCAGGGTGTACCAGAGATAAAAATCACCTCACCTGGCAGAAGGCAAGTGGGATGCCACTTTCCTGGAGAAGTTTTAACCCTTTATACTCTGCAGCGTTCAAAGACCAAGTGTATGAGGAAAACAATGGAAATAAACCATGGAAGACAGTGAAAGAGGTCTAAGAGGTAAGACGGCAGTCAGTATAGACATGGAGGATCTACCCATCAACAGTGAACATCTGTGTGGCCACCTCTCAGTAATCAGTACAAGAATGCTAACGGTGATAATAATAATAATAAAGTAAAACCTCTGCTATCCAGAGACCAACATTCCAGAATCCTCAGGCTTTTGGATAGCTCTAGACCCAGAAAGAGTTTTTATAAATATACCAATCTTTTGGGAATTCCCTGGCAGTCCAGTGGTTAGGACTCTGCGCTCTCACTGCCAAGGGCCTGGGTTCAATCCCTGGTCAGGGAACTAAGATCACTCAAACCATGTGGCACAGCCAAAAAAAAATAAATAAATACCAATCTTTTGCAGGCAAAGAAATGACCCTTGATCAATCATCTTGTATACTACGGCTTTTGTAGTTCCCTTACAAAAAAGGGAAAATAATATGCTAATTAGCTGTTATTATGTAAAAGGAATTGATCTTTTTCAATCAAACCCAGGAGGCAAGTGAATACAGAATTCAGAAAAGAGCAAAAGGAACGAGCAGAGCACAATGGCGATTAGACATGGATGATGGCAACAGCAGCAATCAGCAGCAACCATGAGGATGGCAGCAGATACTCAAAGAGATGAATCAAAAGAAGATGGGATAGCTTTAAAATTTGGGAGAGGTTCCTCAGTAAGTTAAACATAGAATTTCCATATGACTCAGAAGTTCCACTCCTAGGTATATACTCAAAATAATCTAAAACATATGTCCCACAAAAACTTGTACATGAATGTTCATAGCACTATTCACAGTAGCCAGAAGGTGGAAACAACTCAAATGCCCATCAACTGATGGATAAACAAAATGTGGTATACCCATACAATGAAATATTATTCAATCATAAAAAGGAATAAATTACTAATACGTGCTACAACATGGATAAATCTTAAAAACATTATGCTAAGTGAAAGAAGCCAGATGCAAAAGACTACATATTTTATGGTTTCATTTATATGAAATGTCCAGAATAGTAAAATCCATAGAAACAGAAAGCAAATTAGTGGTCACCAGGGGGCTGGAGCAGGACAGGTAATGGGGAATGACTATTTAACAGGCACAGGGTTTCGTTTTGGGGTAGTAAAAAAATTTCAGGAATTAGGCTAGTGGTGATGATTGCAGTAATATTGTGAATGTTCTTTTTTTTTTTTTTTTTTTGTGGTACGCGGGCCTCTCACTGCCGTGGCCTCTCCCGTTGCAGAGCACAGGCTCCAGACACGCAGGCTCAGTGGCCATGGTTCACGGGCCCAGCCACTCCGTGGCATGTGGGATCTTCCCGGACCGGGGCACGAACCCATGTCCCCTGCATCGGCAGGCGGACTCTCAACCACTGCGCCACCAGGGAAGCCCATGAATGTTCTTAATGCCACTGAATTGTACACTTTAAAATCATAAATTTTATGTTATGTGTACTTTACCACAACTAAAAATAGATAAATCTCCCCCTTTAACTTTGCCCTTAAAAAAACAAACAACTGGAGGGAGCAAAAAAGGCCTGTCTACCTGATTCCTAAAACACTGGAAGTCACAGACATGGAGACAGACATAGTCCTAAAACTAGACTCCCTTTTTATATAAATGTACTGGAACACAATGTGCAGACAGGCCAGCGATTACAGACCAAAAAGCAGATTCAGAGTGTCTGAGTGCCATGCAGCCCTCACTCTAAACTGTCCAAGGCCAAATGCCATATAGCTACCTCCTATCTTATGTAGTCTGTTTCTGCTATAGTATAGATTTGTGTAATCCAAATTTGTTCATATGTGAGTGGTAGATAAGAGAAAGATGTTGGTATAAAACAGAAATTGCATTGGTTCATACATAATTTTCCTTAACAAATTCATATTTTGTACCATCAAGTGACAGCAACTGAATGCGAAGTACACTAACACAGCTGAAATCAGCGAACCATGAAGGAACACAGTACTCTATCCTATTCCTGTTCACCTCACATTCTCCCTCTTGGCTCAGTTTGGCCGTATGCTCGGTCTTCTAAATGCTTATCACGTGATTCTTTCTGATCTTGTGCATTTTTCTCTTGTCTCTATAACTCAGCGGCCTCAACCTTTCCTTATACCCCTTTCCTTCAAGCTAAAGTCACCATTTTAAAGGATGAAGTTTCTACTGACTGTAACATTCTTTATTAGAAATCTAAGGTGACTTTTTAAACCACGCTAGTATTTTATTAGTACAGTTGTTTTATTAGTACTCTAGTTACAAAGTTGTATAAGTTTAGAGTTGTTTGCTCCAATCCTGTTTTTTTCCTTAAGCTTGTTATTTTTCAGTGTACAGTTTTGCAGAATGGGAGGATTTTCAGAAAAGCACATATCGCATTATAGCAGAAATGACTGTATTCACTAGCTAGCTCACTACCCAACTCCTGTTGAGAGAGAAATGGCATAGAGCTTCCAGCATCTCCTTACGGGAGCACACAGACTGTAGTGCATCTGTGGAAAGGTTATTTCCTTACCCTGCCTGGAATGTGAAAGACTGGGGTGAGGAGTGCCTCTCTTGGCAAAACCACACTGTCACTCTCTCTATTAAAACCATATCATAGAACTAAACCTCTTCATACCTAGCTGAAAAGGAAACACTGGATTAGGTCTCTGGTAAGAGATCAAATCAGATATTTTGGCAAATTTATAACAGCTCTTTAATGACCTGGGAATGTTGGAATACCTCTAATGGAATCCAAGTTTATTCATTCTGAATAGCAAATTCTTAATGGAATGGCCATTTCAGAAAACTGTTAGTGGGGCTTCCCTGGTGGCACAGTGGATAAGAATCTGCCTGCCGATGCAGGGTACACAGGTTCAATTCCTGGTCCAGGGAGATCCCACGTACCACGGAGCAACTAAGCCCGTGTGCCACAACTACTGAGCCTGTGCTCTAAAGCCCACGTGCCACAACTACTGAGCCCGCGAGGCACAACTACTGAAGCCCACGGCCTACAGCCCATGCTCCGCAACAAGAGAAGCCACCGCAATGAACAGCCCGCACACTGCAACGAAGAGTAGCCCCCTGCTCACCGCAGCTAGAGAAAGCCCGCGTGCAGCAACAAAGACCCAACACAGCCAAAAATAAATAAAATAAGAAAATAAATTTTTAAAAAAGAAAGAAAACTGTTAGATAATGTCGTGATTTAGGCTCCTGGTCACTATAAAAGTCGTCTTTTGGTGATAAAAATTATACATAAAGAACAGAAGGAAGCAAGTCATATTCTTTCTCTCCCCCTTCCCCCTTTACCACTCAACTCCCCCAAAAGAGAAGATATGGAATTCCATGCCTACAAATCTTTCATCAGGGACAACAGAGACTCCTGCTTAGAGACTGGGATGAATTTAATGACCTTTATCACTCCTGTGCAGTCTTGACCTTTTCATTATGAATGTTCTACCTTCCACGTAGCACCAGCCTCTGGACCCAGTAGAGCCCTGTGGTATGTGACCAAGACTTGATCTCTGCCATGGAGGCCTGGGGAAGTGCTGGAGAAAAAGTTTTCACTTGCTCTTCATGGGAATCGGTATCGATTTCTCTCGTAATTCTGGAAAAGCAGTCTGCATACTCTGATTTCCACGGGTCAGCAGGAGCTACAGGAGACAACCTCAAATGCAGGTGAGAACCTTGGAAATTTCAGGGGGTAAGAAGTTTAGAAAGCAAGAGCCCTGGGACACACAGAAACAGATAGGGGGTGAAGTCTCCTCTGTTCCCGCCAATGGAAGATGGGCTCTAGGCATGGCAGGTAGACCCTTCCCACAAAGTCCATCACTACCCAGTAAACACTCCCTGAAGCTGCTACTGCTGTAGGATAGTATGTAAAACCTTGCATATATGCCTTCCTTGTTTGTTTTCCCTTTTTGATATAGAACTTGTTCATCATCTTGGCTTTAAATATTCTATTTTTCAGTGAAGACGTTTTCATCACAGTGCCTTCCATTGGCTTAAGACAGAAAACTAGAGCCCCTTCCTTTGACCAAACATTCCTGTGGCCCTGAAGGCATGAGTTTCCTCACGTCTAATAATCATTGGGGTGGAAGGAATACAGAGGACTCATCACATCCATTGCCCTGTCTCAAAGCAAAACTGTGCCAACTCTCTCAAATGCGTGGGTAGCTTTTTATTTCCAGAAATATGCAGTAAAGAGACTAAAGTTCTCCTTAGTCATTTATTCTAGGATTTAACAACCACTGTGTCCCAAAGTTCTTTCTTTTATCAAACTCCATTCTTCTCTGCTATGGTTTAAACCTGTTTATTCTTGTTTTATCTTCAACAGAAAAAAAAATAGCTGGTTTGCATTCCAGTTCCATATGGCATAGAGAGCACATGAGAAAACGCCCTGCTATTTTCTGAACAAAGAAGAGTGAGAGACAAAATATAAAAGTAAACATAAATAAATAAATAAATAAATAAATAAATAAAACTGCAAAACTGCAAAATCATCCTCAGAAACAAAAGTAAACTCTCTATGAAATAAAACACAGGCAAAAGTACAGCAATAAATGGGGGCCAAAGTGATATGGTCCACTGGCAGCTGGGACCAGATATAGACAGTTATATTCAGACAGCTGAGTAAGAACTATGGCCTATAAATGGCTTCCTATGTAAAGCTGGGGACTAGAGTCACACTCCTCACATGTAAACAGGGGCTGACATAGCTCTGCCCACCCAAGATGGCTCCCTCACATGGACAGATTGTCCAAGATGGGCAGCTGCAGCTGAGGTCCCAATCCAAGATCATTATCAGGGACTAGCCCTGCATAAGAAAACAGAGATAGAAATAGACCATCTAGATATGAGGAAGCCCAAGTTGGGACACCAACTTATGACCTGGTTTAGTGCTAAGTGAACTATAAGGCCTGAAACTGCTACCACAAGAAAGGAAGGACTTATGCAAGAGAAAAACCCCACGGATGATGAGTTTTTAAACAAAAATTTTAGAAAACAAGGGGAAATCTGGAACTAAGAAAAGCTATCAAGAAACCCAATGAAAGTGAGAATTCACAGCTGAAAAAAAATGGATATTTGAACAATCAGAAATGGACTTTAAATAAATATTTAAATACCTTAAAGAAATAAATAAGAGAATAAGACCCCAAGAAACAATAACAGGGGTTTTATAAAATGGCAATTTGTAGATTTTTATATATCAATAATTCAAAACACAGTTATTGGGGAAAATCCAGTTATTAAAAATAAAACAACAAATAAAACCCAACAGATAGTCTATATAGTAGACATGAAAAAGCTGGAGAAAGAATTCATGAATTGGAGGACAGAGTTGAAGTAATATATCATTCTAGGGAGTATTCCAATATATCATTAGGGGGAAAAATAAAGGAGACATTAAGAGACTCAGAGTGTAAATTAAATGAGCTGCAATGACATATACCAAAGACAAGATTAAGAATGAACAAAAAGAGAGAAGGAGAGGTAATTTTCACAAAAATAATGACTTAAAATTGAAGAGAAATTTGAGTCCTTTGGCTGAAAAAAAATCATGTGCTGAGCAGGCTAAATAAAAACAAATCATACATCAAAACACCTCATTGTGTGCATCAAAGAAAACAGAATATCTTAAAAGCTAGAAGAAGAAGAAGACAGATTACCTATGAAAGAACTATAATCAAAGAGCAGACTTCTTATCCACAAACAAAGGAAGTCAAGAAACCATTTATTAATATCTTCAAAGTGCTGAGGGAAAATAAACGTGCACCTATAATTTTATACCCAGCCAAATTATCATTCAAAAATGAGGGCAAGGGACTTCCCTGGCGGTCCAGTGGTTAAGACTCTGCACTCCCAATTCAAGGGGCCCAGGTTCAATCCCTGATCGGGGAACTAGATCCCATATGCATGCCATAACTAAGAGTTCACATGCCACAACTAAGAAGTCTGCATGCCACAACTAAAAAAAAAGATCCTGCCTGCTGCAACTAAAGATCCCGTGTGCTGCAACTAAGACCCAGCACAGCCTAAATAAATATTTTAAAAACATGAGGGCAAAATAAAGACATTTTTGCATATAAGGACTAGGGAACTTCAGTATCACTACCCACAGAAAGAACTGTTAAAGGTTACAGTTAACAAGAAAAATGAACTCACAAGGAAGTGACCTGCAAGAACAAGAAGGCAAAGGAAATGAACAGCTGGTTTCTATACTCCATAAAATGGGCTTTTAAAGTCTTAAAGATAATGGTGTTTATTTCTTTCCATTTTATCTTTTCTAGGACGTATGACCTCAATTCTTTTAATACTTTCTTTTTCTCTCAAAAGAACTGCTAGCTTATACTTTCCGTTTTTCTCAGTAATTGCTTCCTGTTACGCAGGTGGGGTAGATGACAGCCATCTTCCACTCTGTGCACTTCCACCCTATGCTCTGTGTCTGGGCCCTGCCCCAACCTCCTTCCCAGGAAAGAACAATTTCTGCACAGCCATTTAGATCAATTCCTATGACATTAGACCACTTTTAGAGACTTCTGGGATAAGCAGCTTTTATAAGGCTATTTGACAGGCGACCTGCCAGATGAAAAAAAAGAAAGAATCCTCCCATACCACACCCTTGTAATCCAGTTTAAATAGAAGAAGCAAATAAACACACACAAGAATGGTAAACTTCATTGAGGGATTTATTTTATTTCAAAGAACAACTTGTAGGTTGATGATATGCCAAGTCAGTCTCTCATATCTTGAAGCAGATACTATGGTCGCCAATACTCAGAATGATAAACCTGTGACATGGCATGATCTTTTGCCATCTGGGAAAGAATCCCAAAGAATTAGAGTGTATTTACCAATGAGAAAGTATAAGTTATAAAGGTGGTGACAAAAAGGGCTTGGGGGTTTCTTCTCTATTCAACAAAATCTCCATTCCTGTAACATTTCAGTTAACCGAGTTGTCACTGAACCTCATTCCTAGCCTCATTTCTAGCATTTTTGCCCTGACACTTTTGGTTTCTTTCTTGTAAGTTCGGGAAGTTCCTCACTACTTTTAAAAAGCACCATTTATGCCAGAGGCTAGTGGTTCTTCGTGTTTCTAGGGTCATGAACACCCCTTTAGGAATACCAATAAAGCTATGGATCTTCTCTAAAGGAATTTACACACATACATTGTTACACCAAAAACTGCAAACAATTTTAAAAGGTTGCTAACCCCCTCAAAGTCCACCCATGGACCCCAACTCTGTCCTCAAGGGAAACAGAATCAACTCACAGGACTACACAGCTTCTAATACCTATATGGCAAGATGATCACTTACCTAGGGCTGCTGTCAGGCCCATGGGCATTCTCTGAATCATTCCGTGCTTGCATGCCTCTGGTGTGGGAGCCAGGCCCCAGACGTGAACAAAGTGTCACTGAGACAGCCCCTGCCTCAAACACCCTAGCCACAAACCGTGAAGGTAGACGTCCTAATAGCCTTGGGAAAAAGTCTCTGCCTGCCTTCCCCTTAGCCTTGCTCTGAACAATGTATACATAATAACTGTACAGTCTGGAGCAGGCAGGCAGCTTTATACTGTCATAAACCCCACTGGTTCAGCTCCTTTGATTTTTTGAATAGCCCCTCATCATTTAGAAGCTATGCTCAAATGCAATTCCAGCACTAATTGTGTAGGACACGTGCCTCCATGCTACACCTCCCCTGGTGTCTGCTGCCCACAGCAGGAAGAGGCTGCTTATGGAAGAAAAATCTCTGGGCCACAATTCCCTTCCCCCAGTTGACATCCACCTTCAAATGATTAAAAGCCTAATGAAAATCTGTTACTGGGTACCCAATAACTTATTACAGCCTTGAATAGCCCACTTGGGCTATAAACAGTATTTAGAGGCCAGTGCACGCGCTGCCTGAAAGTGTCCTATTGTTATTCCTGTCTGGAAGTTTCCCCTTCTGAGGAATTAGAGAAAAGGGGTGGGTTGGTGGAAGAGGGAGAGCCAGGAAAGAAAGAGGCAAACTGGTTTACCTGGGCAGCGAGGGCAGCAAAGATGAGGAATATGCACAGGAGAGAGGCAATGAAGGCTTGGACATCTGACTCGGCTGCAAAGCACATTCCCGTTCTGAAAGAGAGAGGCAACAACAATAACAAAATAAATGTTTTTCAAGGTCACTGGGATCATGCCAGTTTGGGAAACAGTCATGCAGGGACTCACCCAGACAGTGAATAACACATTCCCGAGAAACTGAATGAAATCAGCATTTTCTTTCCTTTTCTCATCACTAGCACCTCCGCTGTGATAGCTGGTTGATAGCTATCTGGTTGGTTGATAGCTTACTGGCATATTTTTCTAAGGATCACTACTGCCCCAGTTTTCAAAGCCTCCCACAATTACTGGGAGGCTTCTTCTGACTTGGCTCTGTGACGTTTCTACCATTCCCCAGTTCTTCACGTCTTTTCCAAGAGCCTAGTGTGATTTCATAATCACCTGCCCAATGTCATGGAAGGAAGGGATTAATGAGCAATGGGTCCCTTGAGCTGCTACCCACCCCTGGGCAAGGAGATAGCCCTAGCACATGGACCCTGGATTCCACATAACTCTGCCTTGGTCCCGAAGACTGAGTACTCCCTCTTCTCATTTCCTTTTCAAGTCAGAATTTTGCTGAGAACAAGCTAGAGTTTGGAATTGAACTGATTAGCTAGTATGACTGGGGGAGGGGGTGACTGGGTCCCTGCCTGATTTACAGTGACAAGATCCCTAGCTCTGACAGCTTTCAGAACAAAGGAAGACTTTGGAAATCAATTTTGCATTAACATTTTCCATCTATAATTCATTTGAAGTACGGGTTACTTGTATCCATCAGGCTCTTGTGGGGGAAGAGGGTAATGAAGAGGATGTAGACAGAAGATGCCTAGCACTTGGGCCATTGGCATTGGGATCACAGTAACATTTTCACTGCCCTGAAGATAGCAAAGCCTCAGCCCCCAAGGGTTAGCTGTCCATTTCCAATGCGTTGGGTCAAGAATCTGACACAACCATGCCATACCAGGCAGTTAAGCAGTCTCCAGATGCTCTATTTAATAACTGCTCTAGCTATTTAAAGAGGCAGGCTTCTTTTACCCAAATTTGAATCACCTTACCACAAATCTTTTTCTTTTCTTTTCTCTCATTTTCTAGAATAAATTTTTGGAGCATTGCGTTTGGAAACACCACGGAGCCTCCTTACATGTCACACTCCTCAGAGCCAGGTGGTATCCTCTTGAAGCGAGATCACCAAAGCATATCAGAAATCACTGCACCTGGCTGAGGTCTCAACTGATTCCGCCTTAATGCCTTATACTGATTTCTGTTCTAGAGTTAATAGATTAATAAAAATAATAACCATAATGATAGTGATGTTATGCAGTTAGCATTTCTTGAATATTGACTGTGACCAAGCACTGTTTTAGGTGACTGAGATGGATTAGTGAATTTAATCCATACCATAACCCTATGAAATAGGTAATACCATTATACTATTTTAAAGGAGATGAAGTTGAAGGAATCTCAGAGAGGTTAGATAACTTGCTGAACATAACACAGCTCAGAAGTGGCAGAGCCAGGCTTGGAAGCTTGGTCTCTCTTGATTCTAGAGCCCTGTGGCCTGTTAAGACCACCTAATGTTGCCTGAAGGTTAGGTTCCCACATGCTCAAAATTCTGAAAGCCCAAGTTTCTATTCAAATGGCAAAAGAATCAGGCTTGCAAGTGAGTGCTCCTGTTCTACCTGGGCGCTAGCGAGGAGGTGCACTTCATCCATGAGGTCTCAAGTGAGAGGCTAGTCTTGAAAATTCTTTCTATATGTTCAGAATTCTCAATCCTCAAGGCCTACTACAAGGCCTCCTTTCCCAATTGGCCGAATGCATTGGTTCTCTACCAGGGGCCATTTTGCTCCACAAGTAACTTTGGCTGTGTCTGGAGACATTTTTGGTTGTCACAACTGGGGTTGATGCTACTGGCTTATAGTGGATAGAGGCCAGGGGTGCTGCTAAATATCCTACAATGCACAGGACAGCTCCCTACAACAAGAAATTATCTGTCCCCAAGAGTCAACAGGGCTGAAGCTGAGAAACCCTGGCCTAGTATATGATGGTAGAGGCTTGTTTGGAAAGATGCACCATAGCTGTGGTCCTGGGTCAGGGCCATGGAAAGATGGGACTACCTGCTTTGGCTATTGCAAACATAGCATTTAAGCTGTCCAAATGCCTCTTTGAGTGACTGGACTGGAGCCAAGGCCAAGCCAAGAGAACTCTAATCCTCACAAGGTTCAGGCCAGGGTTTAACAACCTCAATCCTAATTACAGTCATTGGCTGAAATAACATAAAATACACTCTCCATATGAACCAGTTTATAATCTGTCCTAATCTCTTCTCTAAAGGCCAGGCTTGAAAGTGGTATTCAAAAATGATACTGTCTCACAATCCAGGCATTATATTGAGCTTTCTCCTCCACTCCACTTTTTCCATGTCCTATATCATTTGGCTAAGAGACCATTAAGTATCCATCTATAGCAAATAACTCATTGAGATCCCATGAAAATCAAGCCAAAAGGCAACAGAAGAAAAAGATAGGAGATGTGTATTTTTCCTTACAATCTGCTTCCTAACTTCTTTTACGTTTTTATCACTCATGCTCCCTGGCCATCTAGGCACTTGAAAGCATCTCTGCATGCTGAGGAGCAAAGTAGGAAATCAAATTCCATTGGAGATTGTACCTCAGAGCAGATGCAGTTCACGCAGTAAACCAACCCATAAGGTTCCAGGTAAGGATGCCATCTCTCACCCACTCTGTACTTCTTGTCTTGAAACACACAATATGTCTCTGAATCTGTGAGGGAAGAGATAGAATATGCCGGTTAGAAAACATGGACCAATCCCAAAATCCAAAGGCAATCACAGGTTCCATCCATTTTAGTGTACATCAAGAGAAGAGGCATAGGGAATATTTATAGAACCCCTATGATGGCTCAGTATTTTACATGCTTTCCTTATTTGATTCTACAATGACCCAGTAAGGTAGGCACTATTAGTCTCTTTTTTTTTGTGTGTGTGTGGTACGCGGGCCTCTCACCGTTGTGGCCTCTCCCATTGCGGAGCACAGGCTCTGGATGCGCAGGCGCAGTGGCTATGGCTCACGGGCCTAGCCGCTCCGTGGCATGTGGGATCTTCCCGGACCAGGGCACGAACCCGTGTCCCCTGCATCGGCCGGTGGACTCTCAACCACTTGCGCCACCAGCAAAGCCCTATTAGTCTCATTTTATAGGCGAAGGAAGTCAAGAGTCATATAACTAGTTAGTAACTGACATGAGACTCAAACTCAGGTTTGCCTGACAGTGAAGCCAAAATCTTGACTACTGCTATTATAACAGTAAGATAAGGGAGCATGCCCTGTGTCTTTTTGGAGAAAGTTGTGCTCCCTTGCTTTGGAAATGGAAGCTAATGTCTGAAATGCTGATCTATCAGAACGTTCTCAGAGCTGCCTGGTGGTGGTGTAGAGTGATGAATTAAACACATTGTGTTAGGTCCCTATAAAAGGCTTTGCTCACACATGCTAACATCATTCCATCATTAAGCAAATATTTGGGCACTTGATCTTTGTTAGGCACTATGCTAAGTGCTGGGGATAAAATGCTGAGCAGAAACACACACAGTCCTTGTTCTCATTCAACGTATAGACTTCTTGCTTCAACAATTCTCAATTAACTAAAAGTAATGTTTCCTTCCCCTTTGCTGGAATATAATTTTTCATAGCCACAGCTTATCTTGTACCATAGTTACTTGAGCACATACTGTGTTACTTGTCTTATTTTACATCTCTCATTTCTCCATTAAGGTAAAAGGTCCTCAAATGTAAAAAACATTTATTCTTCACTCTCCATCTATCACATGGCCCAGCACACTGTGGCCAATAACTGTAAGTAACTAACAAATGACTAGTAAATGAATTTCCAAATCATGTGGTTTGTCTTCCAATCCCATCCTCTTCTGTCTCCTGCTTCCCATCCTCCTTCCCATCATACAAGGTCAAAATAAACTGAGACACCTCTTGTTGCAAGCACATTAATTTCCCCACACACTCCCCAGTAGATACTGCCTTGATGATCAAAACTGAAAGAATAAAGACAGATAAGCAAGAAGATATTTCCAACAAATAAATTATTAATATAAATACAGTGTTAGCATCTGGAATATTTTCCAATTATTCAAATCAATAAGTAAAGGACCAACCAATCCAATAGAAAAATGATCTAAGCACATGAAGAGCAATTTAGAGAAGAAATGAGAGCAGGCAATAAACAGGAAAATATGTTCAACCTCATTAGTAATCAGAGATTCAAATTAAAACTACACTGAGATAAATGCCTCAAGTGTCACTTATTGCTTCAAAGACCCTCTGTGATTCTTTCCAGCTTCCCACAAGATAAATTCAAATTTACTTTTCAAATCTTTATTTCCAACTTCTTCAGGACGATGAACTGGGAGTCAGAAAATCTGGGTCTGAATCCTAACTAGCTCTAGTTCTGTGGCATCGAGCAAGTCATTTAACTCTGTCAATCTCAATTTTCAGCATCTATGAAATATGGATTATATGTTTCTCAAGCAAATGTTGGAGAATTAGATAAAGCTCTTTGTAAATTATAAAGTGCTACAAAACGTAGAGTGTTATTTTATAATTGATTATTTTCTAATTAGAAAGGTAATGCCTGCTCAGTGTAGAAAATTGGAAAACACAGAAAAAGAAAAAATAAAAATGTAAAAGTATATAGAAAAAAAAAGAAACATTCCGTTCACACAGTTCCAGCACAAGAAGAAACCACGTTTAATATGTTGGTAATTCATAAATTGCCTGTGGATTGAAGGAAAAAATCAAAAGGGAAATTAGAACGTATCTAATAATTTAATAATAATTATAATAATTTAAAGTATCTAGTAATTTAAAAGAAAATAAAACCACAGTATATCAAAATTAGTGGGATTCAACTAAAGAAGTACTTAGAGGGAAATTTATATCACTAAGTACCTATATTAGAAAAGGGGAACAATCTCAAATCAATGCCTTAAGAAACTAGAAAAACGCAGAACAAAATAAACCAAAAGTAAATAGAAGGAATGAATAATAAAAAAACAGAACTCAATGAAATTGAAAACAAAATCAATAGAAAAAAATGAATGAAACCAGAACCTGGTTCTCTAAGACAATCAATAAAATTGATAAACTTCTAGCAAGACTAACAAAGATAAAAAGAGAGAAGATGCAAATTACTAATACAGGGACAAAAGAGAGGTTTTATTATAGATGCTATAGATATTAAAAGGGCGATATTATGAATGATTTTACACCAGTTAACATCTTAGATGAAATGGATGAATTATTTGAAAGACACAATTACCAAAGCTTACTCAAGGAAAGACAGATAATCTGAATAGTCCTACATCTTCTAAAGAAAGGCAAAGAAGCAGCATAGCCAAAACAATTTTGAAAAAGAAAGATGTTGAAAGACACACACTATGTGATTTCAAGGCAATATAAAACTAAAGTTTTCAAGATAGTGTGGTGTTGGAAAAAGGTTAGACAAATATGCCAATGGAATAGGATGGAGAGTCAAAAAACAGACAAGGACCCACACTTATGGGTCTATTGATTTTCAACAGAGGCTTACCAAAAAACTGAGTAGAAAGTACACAAAGTTCCCACATATCCCCACTTCACCTCACCCCCACTTTTTCCTGGCATTAAGCTCTTGCATTAGTGTGGTACATTTGTTACAATTAATGAACCGATACTGATATATCAATATTAAATAAAGTACATACTTTACATGAGAACTCACTCTTTGCATAGTTCTATGTGTTACGACAAATGTATAATGACATATATCCACCATTATAGTATCATACAGAATAGTTTCACTGCCCTAAATATCCCCTACTCTGCCTATTCATCTTTCCCCCACTCCACTCCCACAACTCCCGAAAACCACTGACTTTTTACTGTCTCTATAGTTTTGTCTTTTCCAAGATGTTATATAGTTGGAATCATAGGGTATGCAGTCTTTTTAGACTGGCTTCTTTCACTTAGCAATGTGCATTTAAGATTCCTCTATGTCTTTTCATGGCTTGACAGCTCATTTATCATTGAATAATATTCCGTTGTATGGATGTACAGCTTGTTTCTCAATTCACCTGTTGAAGGACATCTCGGTTGCTTCCAATTTTTGGAAATTGTGAATAAAGCTGCTAAAAACACTTGTGTGCAGGTTTCTGTGTGGCATAACTTTTCAACTCATTTGCATAATACCTGGGAGTGTGGTTGCTGGATTTTAGAGTAAGGCTACATCTAGCTTTTTAAGAAACTGCCAAACTGTCTTCCAAAGTGACTGTACCATCTTGCACTCCCACAAGCAATGAATGAGAGTTCCTGCTATCTCCACATTCTAATAGGCATGCAGTGGTATCTCATTTGTTGTTTGAATTTTCAATTCCCTAATGACATTTGAAATTGAGCATCTTTTCATATACTTGCTTGCCATGTATGTATCTTCTTTGGTGAGGTATCTGTTTAGCTCTTTTGCCCATTTATTAATTGCATTGTTCATTTTCTTATTGTTGAGTTTTAAGAGTTACTTGTATATTTTCAGTACAAGTCCTCTATCAGATATGCATTTTGCAAGTATTTTCCCTCAGTCTGTGGCTTGTCTTTTCACTCTCTTAACAGTGTCTTTGGCACAGCAGAATTTTTCACTTGTAATAAAGTCCAGTTTATCAACTTTTTCTTTCATGGAGCATACTTTTGTTGTATCTGAAAACTCATTAACAAACCCAAGGTCACCTAGATTTTCTCCTATGTTACTTTCTGCAAGTTTTATAGTTTTGCATTTTAGTTCTTTGATCCACTTTGTAAGTTATTTTTATGGTCATTTTTTGCATGCAGATGTCTAGTTGTTCCAGTACCATTTGTTGAAAAGAGTATCCTTTTTCCAATGAATTGTCCTTGATCTTTTGTTGAAGATCAGTTGACTATATTTGTGTGGGTCTATTTCTGGGCTATGCTCCACTGATCCATTTGTCTATTCTTTCTATGGCATCACATTGTCTTAATTACTAAAGCTTCATAGCAAGTCTTGAAGTTGGGTAGTTTCAGTTCTCTAACTTTGTTGATGTTCTTCAATATTATGTTGGCAATTTGGGGTCTTTTGCCTTTCCATATAAACTTCAGAGTTACTTTGTTGATTTCCACAAAGTAAATTTCTAGGATTTTGATTGGTATTGTATTGAATCTATAGATCAAGTCATGAAGTACTGGTATCTTAACAATACTGAGTCTTTCTACCCATGAACATGGAATCTCTTTCCAGTTATTTGATTTCTTTTTTTTTTTTTTTTTTTTTTATTTTTTATTTTTTTTTATTTTTTTATTTTTTGCTTTATCACAAATTTAATCAGTTATATGTATACATATGTTCCCATATCCCCTCCCTTTTGCGTCTCCCTCCCACCCTCCCTATCCCACCCCTCCAGGCGGTCACAAAGCACCGAGCTGATCTCCCTGTGCTATGCGGCTTCTTCCCACTAGCTATCTACCTTACGTTTGGTAGTGTATATATGTCCATGCCGCTCTTTCACTTTGTCACAGCTTACCCTTCCCCCTCCCCATATCCTCAAGTCCATTCTCTAGTAGGTCTGTGTCTTTATTCCTGTCTTACCCCTATGTTCTTCATGACCTTTTTTTTTCTTAAATTCCATATATATGTGTCAGCATACAGTATTTGTCTTTCTCTTTCTGACTTACTTCACTCTGTATGACAGACTCTAGGTCCATCCACCTCATTACAAATAGTTCAATTTCATTTCTTTTTATGGCTGAGTAATATTCCATTGTATGTATGTGCCACATCTTCTTTACCCATTCATCCGATGATGGACACTTAGGTTGTTTCCATCTCCGGGCTATTGTAAATAGGGCTGCTATGAACATTTTGGTACATGTCTCTTTTTGAATTATGGTTTTCTCAGGGTATATGCCCAGTAGTGGGATTGCAGGGTCATATGGTAGTTCTATTTGTAGTTTTTTAAGGAACCTCCATACCGTTCTCCATAGTGGCTGTACCAATTCACATTCCCACCAGCAGTGCAAGAGTGTTCCCTTTTTTCCACACCCTCTCCAGCATTTATTGTTTCTAGATTTTTTGATGATGGCCATTCTGACTGGTGTGAGATGATATCTCATTGTAGTTTTGATTTGCATTTCTCTAATTAGTAAAGATGTTGAGCATCCTTTCATGTGTTTGTTGGCAGTCTGTATATCTTCTGTGGAGAAATGTCTATTTAGGTCTTCTGCCCATTTTTGGATTGGGTTGTTTGTTTTTTTGTTATTGAGCTGCATGAGCTGCTTATAAATTTTGGAGATTAATCCTTTGTCAGTTGCTTCATTTGCAAATATTTTCTCCCATTCTGAGGGTTGTCTTTTGGTCTTGTTTATGGTTTCCTTTGCTGTGCAAAAGCTTTGAAGTTTCATTAGGTCCCATGTGTTTATTTTTGTCTTTATTTCCATTTCTCTAGGAGGTGGGTCAAAAAGGATCTTGCTGTGATTTATGTCATAGAGTGTTCTGCCTATGTTGTCCTCTAAGAGTTTGATAGTGTCTGGCCTTACATTTAGGTCTTTAATCCATTTTGAGCTTATTTTTGTGTATGGTGTTAGGGAGTGATCGAATCTCATACTTTTACATGTCCCTCTCCAGTTTTCCCAACACCACTTATTGAAGAGACTGTCCTTTCTCCACTGTACATTCCTGCCTCCTTTATCAAAGATAAGGTGACCATATGTCCGTGGGTTTATCTCTGGGCTTTCTATCCTGTTCCATTGATCTATCTTTCTGTTTCTGTGCCAGTACCATACTGTCTTGATTACTGCAGCTTTGTAGTATAGTCTGAAGTCAGGGAGCCTGATTCCTCCAGCTCCATTTTTCGTTCTCAAGATTGCTTTGGCTATTCGGGGTCTTTTGTGTTTCCATACAAATTGTGAAATTTTTTGTTCTAGTTCTGTGAAAAATGCCAGTGGTATTTTGATAGGGATTGCATTGAATCTGTAGATTGCTTTGGGTAGTAGAGTCATTTTCACAATGTTGATTCTTCCAATCCAAGAACATGGTACATCTCTCCATCTATTTGTATCATCTTTAATTTCTTTCATCAGTGTCTTATAATTTTCTGCATACAGGTCTTTTGTCTCCTTAGGTAGGTTTATTCCTAGATATTTTATTCTTTTTGTTGCAATGGTAAATGGGAGTGTTTCCTTGATTTCACTTTCAGATTTTTCATCATTAGTATATAGGAATGCCAGAGATTTCTGTGCATTAATTTTGTATCCTGCAACTTTACCAAATTCATTGATTAGCTCTAGTAGTTTTCTGGTAGCATCTTTAGGATTCTCTATGTATAGTATCATGTCATCTGCAAACAGTGACAGCTTTACTTCTTCTTTTCCAATTTGGATTCCTTTTATTTGCTTTTCTTCTCTGATTGCTGTGGCTAAAACTTCCAAAACTATGTTGAATAAGAGTGGTGAGAGTGGGCAACCTTGTCTTGTTCCTGATCTTAGTGGAAATGGTTTCAGTTTTTCACCATTGAGGACGATGCTGGCTGTGGGTTTGTCATATATGGCCTTTATTATGTTGAGGAAAGTTCCCTCTATGCCTACTTTCTGCAGGGTTTTTATCATGAATGGGTGTTGAATTTTGTCGAAAGCTTTCTCTGCATCTATTGAGATGATCATATGGTTTTTCTCCTTCAATTTGTTAATATGGTGTATCACGTTGATTGATTTGCGTATATTGAAGAATCCTTGCATTCCTGGGATAAACCCCACTTGATCATGGTGTATGATCCTTTTAATGTGCTGTTGGATTCTGTTTGCTAGTATTTTGCTGAGGATTTTTGCATCTATGTTCATCAGTGATATTGGCCTGTAGTTTTCTTTCTTTGTGACATCCTTGTCTGGTTTTGGTATCAAGGTGATGGTGGCCTCGTAGAATGAGTTTGGGAGTGTTCCTCCCTCTGCTATATTTTGGAAGAGTTTGAGAAGGATAGGCGTTAGCTCTTCTCTAAATGCTTGATAGAATTCGCCTGTGAAGCCATCTGGTCCTGGGCTTTTGTTTGTTGGAAGATTTTTTATCACAGTTTCAATTTCAGTGCTTGTGATTGGTCTGTTCATATGTTCTATTTCTTCCTGATTCAGTCTTGGCAGGTTGTGCATTTCTAAGAATTTGTCCATTTCTTCCAGGTTGTCCATTTTATTGGCATAGAGTTGCTTATAGTAATCTCTCACGATCTTTTGTATTTCTGCAGTGTCAGTTGTTACTTCTCCTTTTTCATTTCTAATTCTATTGATTTGAGTCTTCTCCCTTTTTTTCTTGATGAGTCTGGCTAATGGTTTATCAATTTTGTTTATCTTCTCAAAGAACCAGCTTTTAGTTTTATTGATCTTTGCTATTGTTTCCTTCATTTCTTTTTCATTTATTTCTGATCTGATTTTTATGACTTCTTTCCTTCTGCTACCTTTGGGGTGTTTTTGTTCTTCTTTCTCTAATTGCTTTAGGTGCAAGGTTAGGTTGTTTAGTCGAGATATTTCCTGTTTCTTAAGGTGGGATTGTATTGCTATAAACTTCCCTCTTAGAACTGCTTTTGCTGCATCCCATAGGTTTTGGGTTGTCGTGTCTCCATTGTCATTTGTTTCTAGGTATTTTTTTATTTCCTCTTTGATTTCTTCAGTGATCACTTCGTTATTAAGTAATGTATTGTTTAGCCTCCATGTGTTTGTATTTTTTATAGCTCTTTTCCTGTAATTGATATCTAGTCTCATAGCATTGTGGTCGGAAAAGATACTTGATACAATTTCAATTTTCTTAAATTTACCAAGGCTTGATTTGTGACCCAAGATATGATCTATCCTGGAGAATGTTCCATGAGCACTTGAGAAAAATGTGTATTCTGTTGTTTTTGGATGGAATGTCCTATAAATATCAATTAAGTCCATCTTGTTTAATGTATCATTTAAAGCTTGTGTTTCCTTATTTATTTTCATTTTGGATGATCTGTCCATTGGTGAAAGTGGGGTGTTAAAGTCCCCTACTATGATTGTGTTACTGTCGATTTCTCCTTTTATGGCTGTTAGTGTTTGCCTTATGTATTGAGGTGCTCCTATGTTGGGTGCATAAATATTTACAATTGTTATATCTTCTTCTTGGATCGATCCCTTGATCATTATGTAGTGTCCTTCTTTGTCTCTTCTAGTAGTCTTTATTTTAAAGTCTATTTTGTCTGATATGAGAATTGCTACTCCAGCTTTCTTTTGGTTTCCATTTGCATGGAATATCTTTTTCCATCCCCTTACTTTCAGTCTGTATGTGTCTCTAGGTCTGAAGTGGGTCTCTTGTAGACAGCATATATATGGGTCTTGTTTTTGTATCCATTCAGCCAATCTGTGTCTTTTGGTGGGAGCGTTTAGTCCATTTACATTTAAGGTAATGATCGATATGTATGTTCCTATTCCCATTTTCTTAATTGTTTTGGGTTCGTTATTGTAGGTCTTTTCCTTCTGTTGTGTTTCTTGCCTAGAGAAGTTCCTTTAGCATTTGTTGTAAAGCTGGTTTGGTGGTGCTGAACTCTCTCAGCTTTTGCTTGTCTGTAAACGTTTTAATTTCTCCATCAAATCTGAATGAGATCCTTGCTGGGTAGAGTAATCTTGGTTGCAGGTTTCTCTCCTTCATCACTTTAATTATGTCCTGCCACTCCCTTCTGGCTTGTAGAGTTTCTGCTGAGAGATCAGCTGTTATCCTGATGGGGATTCCCTTGTGTGTTATTTGTTGTTTTTGCCTTGCTGCTTTTAATATGATTTCTTTGTGTTTAATTTTTGACAGTTTGATTAATATGTGTCTTGGCGTATTTCTCCTTGGATTTATTCTGTATGGGACTCTCTGTGCTTCTTGGACTTGATTAACTATTTCCTTTCCCATATTAGGGAAGTTTTCAACTATAATCTCTTCAAATATTTTCTCAGTCCCTTTCTTTTTCTCTTCTTCTTCTGGAACCCCTATAATTCGAATGTTGGTGCGTTTAATGTTGTCCCAGAGGTCTCTGATATTGTCCTCTGTTCTTTTCATTCTTTTCTCTTTATTTTGCTCTGCATTAGTTATTTCCACTATTTTATCTTCCACCTCACTTATCCGTTCTTCTGCCTCAGTTATTCTGCTATTGATCCCATCTAGAGTATTTTTCATTTCATTTATTGTGTTTTTAATCGATGCTTGATTCATCTTTAGTTCTACTAGGTCCTTGTTAACTGTTTCTTGCATTTTGTCTATTCTATTTCCAAGATTTTGGATCATCTTTACTATCATTATTCTGAATTCTTTTTCAGATAGACTGCCTATTACCTCTTCATTTGTTAGGTCTGGTGGGTTTTTATCTTGCTCCTTCTCCTGCTGTGTGTTTTTCTGTCTTCTCATTTTGCTTATGTTACTGTGTTTGGGGTCTCCTTTTTGCCGGCTGCAGGTTCGTAGTTCCTGTTGTTTTTGGTGTCTGTCCCCAGTGGCTAAGGTTGGTTTAGTGGGTTGTGTAGGTTTCCTGGTCGAGGGGACTAGTGCCTGTGTTCTGGTGGATGAGGCTGGATCTTGTCTTTCTGGTGGGCAGGTCCACGTCTGGTGGTGTGTTTTGGGGTGTCTGCAGACTTTTTATGATTTTAGGCCACCTCTCTGCTAATGGGTGGCGTTGTGTTCCTGTCTTGCTAGTTGTTTGGCATAGGGTGTCCAGCACTGTAGCTTGCTGGTCGTTGAGTGAAGCTGGGTGCTGGTGTTGAGATGGAGATCTCTGGAAGATTTTCGCCGTTTGATATTATGTGGAGCTGGGAGGTCTCTTGTGGACCAGTGTCCTGAAGTTGGCTCTCCCACCTCAGAGGCACAGTACTGACTCCTGGCTCCTCAATTTGGGATGATTTGTTGTCTATTCATGTATTCCACAGATGCAGGGTACATCAAGTTGATTGTGGAGCTTTAATCCGCTGCTTCTGAGGCTGCTGGGAGAGGTTTCCCTTTCTCTTCTTTGTTCTCACAGCTCCCGGGTCTCAGCTTTGGATTTGGCCCCGCCTCTGCGTGTAGGTCGCCGGAGGGCGTCTGTTCTTCGCTCAGACAGGAAAGGGTTAAAGGAGCAGCCTCTTCGGGAACTCTGGCTCACTCAGGCCGGGCGGGAGGGAGGGGCACGGAGTGCGGGGCGAGCCTGCAGCGGCAGAGGTCGGCGTGACGTTGCACCAGCCCGAGGCGCGCCGTGCGTTCTCCCAGGGAAGCCGCCCCTGGATCCCGGGACCCCGGCAGTGGCGGGCTGCTCAGGCTCCCGGAAGGGCGGTGTGGACAGTGACCTGCGCTCGCACACGGGCTTCTTGGCGGCGGCAGCAGCAGCCCCAGCGTCCCACGCCCGTCACTGGGCTCCGCGCTTTCAGTCGCGACTCGCGCCCGTCTGTGGAGCCCCTTTAAGCAGCGCTCTTAATCCCCTCTCCTCGCGCAGCAGGAAACCAAGAGGGAAGAACAAGTCTCTTGCCTCTTCGGCAGCTCCAGAGTTTTCCCGGACTCCCTCCCGGCTAGCTGTGGCACATTAGCCCCCTTCAGGCTGAGTTCTCGCCGCCAGCCCCAGTCCTCTCCCTGCGCTCTGACCGAAGCCCGAGCCTCAGCTTCCAGCGCCGCCTGCCCCGGCGGGCGAGCAGACAAGCCTCTCGGGCTGGTGAGTGCCGCTCGGCACCGATCCTCTGTGCGGGAATCTCTCCGCTTTGCCCTACCCAGGTATGTGGGGAGTTTCTTGCCTTTTGGGAGGTCTGGGGTCTTCTGCCAGCGTTCAGTAGGTGTTCTGTAGGAGTTGTTCCACGTGTAGCTGTATTTCTGGTGTATCCGTGAGGAGGAAGGTGATCTCCGCGTCTTACTCTTCCGCCATCTTCCAGTTATTTGATTTCTTTCCTGAGAGTTTTGTAGTTTTCCTCATATAGATCTTATACACATTTTGCTAAATTTATATCTAAGTACTTCATTTTTTGGTGCTAATGTAAATGGTATTGTTTTTAATTACAAATTCCAATTGTTCATTGATAGTATATAGGAAAACAATTGACTTTCATATATTAACCTCATATCCTTAAACCTTCCTATAATTGCTTGTTAATTTTAGGAGGGTGTTTTGGCTGATTCTTTGGGATTTTTAAAATAATCATGTCATCTGCTAGCAAAGGTAGTTTTATTTCTTCCTTCCAAATATGTATACACTTTATTTCCATTTCCCACCTTATTGCATTAGTTAGGACTTCCAGTACAACAATGAATAGGAATGGTGAGAGAGGACACCATTGCCTTGTTCTTGATCTTAGGGGCAAAACATACAGCTTCACTCCATTAAGTGTGGTATTAGCTGTAGATTTTTTTATAGATGGTCTTTATGAAGTTGAAGAAGTCCCCCTCTATTTCTCGTTTGCTGTATAGTGTTGGCTTTTGTCAAATGGCTTTTCTGCATCTACTGATATCATCCTGTAGTTTTTCTTTTTTAGCCTATTGATGTGATGGATTACATTAATTGATTTTTGAATGATGAAACAGCCTTGCATACCTGGAATAAATCCCACTTGACTGGATTTGTCCTACATTGTTTGATTCAATTTGCTAAAATTTTGTTGAGGATTTGGGCATGGGAGATATTACTCTGCAGTTTTCCTTTCTTATCATGTCTTTGTCTGGTTTTGGTATTAGGGTAATACTGGTCTCATAGAATGAGTCAGAGAATGTTCTCTCTGCTTCTATCTTCTGAAACTGATAGTAGAGTAGTACTGGTATTATTTCTTCCTTAAATGTTTGGTAAAATTCACCAGTACATCATGGCGTGGTGCTTTCTGTTTTGGAAGACTGTTAATTTCTTTAACAGATATAAGCCTATTCAGATTGTCTATTTCTTCTTGTGTGAGTTTTGGTTGGTTGTATCTTCCCAGGTATTGGTAAGTTTCTTCCTAAGTTATCACTATGATGGCTTGGAGTTGTTCATAATATTTTTTATTATGCTTTTGGTAGTAGTGATGGCCTTTCTTTCATTTCTGATATTAGTAATTTGTGTTTTCTCCCTCTTTTTCTTAGTTAACCTGACTAGAGGTTTATCTATTTTATTGATCTTTTCAAAGAACCAGTTTTTGGTTTCATTGATTTTTCTCTATTGTTTTCCTGGTTCACTTCCGTTGATTTCTGCTTTAATTTTTTTAAATTTCTTTTCTTCTGCTTACTTTGGGTTTGATTTGCTCTTCTTTTTCTAGTTTTCTAAGGTGGAAGCTTAGATTATTGACATTAGGTCCTTTTTTTTCCCCCTAATATATTAATTCTATGCTATAAATTTCCCTCTAAGCACTGCTTTCACTATATCTCATGAATTTGTATGAATTATATTTTTATTTTCATATAATACAAAATATTTTGAAACTTCACTTGAGACTTCTTTGACCTATGTGCTATTTAGAAGTATATTGTTTAATCTCTAAATATTTTGATATTTTACAGGTATCTTCATGTTACTGATTTTTAGTTTAATTCCAGTGTGTTCTGAGAGCATACTTTGTATAACTTATATTCTTATAAATTTGTTAAGGTGTGTTTTATGACCAATGAATGTGGTCTATTTTGGTGAATGTTTCATGTGAGCTTGAGAAGAATGTGTATTCTACTGTTGTTGGATGAAATACTCTGTAGATGACAATTAGATCCAGTTGATTGATGGTGTGGCTCAGTTTAACTATACTATTGCTGATTTTCTGCCTGCTGGATCCTGTTAATTACTAATAGAGGGGTGTAAAACTCTCTAATTATAATAGTGGATTTGTCTGTATCTTCTTGCAGTTCTGTCAGTTTTTGCTTCACATATTTTAATGCTCTGTTAGGTATACACATAATTTTCCTTGCTCTGAAGTCTACTTTGTCTGAAAGTAATATAGTTACTCCCACTTTCTTTTGATTAGTATGTGTTAGCATGCTATATTTTTTCCATCCCTTTACTTTTAATCTATATATATCTTTACATTTAAAGTGTGTTTCTTGTAGACAACATATAGTTGGGTCTTGTTTTTTTATAAGCCACTTTGATAGTCTGTCTTTTAATCGGTGTATATAGACCATTCACATTTAAAGTGATTATTGATACAGTTGGATTAAAACTGACCATATTTGTAATTATTTTCTATTCATTCCCTTGATTCTTTTTCTTTGTGTGTGTGTGTGTGTGTGTATTCCACTCTTTTTCTGCTTTCTCTGGCTTTATTTGAGCATTTTCTATTATTCTATTTTCTCTCTTCTCTTAGCATATCAATAATACTTATTTTTAAATTTAGTAGTAGTCCTAGAGTTTACAGTACACATTTACACTAATCTAAATCCACTTTCAAATAACACTATACTGCTTCACCGTTACTGCAGGTACTTTATAGTAGAGTATTCCCAATTCCTCTCTCCCATCCTTTATAAAATCTTTGTCATTCATTTCACTTTTCCATCAACTATAATCACTCAGTACACTGTTGCTATTATTATTTTGAACAGACTTTATTGTTAGATCAATTAAGAATAAGAAAAATAAAAGATTTTTTTCTTACCTTCATTTATTCCTTCTCTAACACTCTTCCTTTCTTTATATAGATCTGAGTTTCTAACGTATATTATTTTCTTTTTTCCTGAAGAATTTCTTTTAACATTTCTTGCAAGGCAAGTTGATTGGTGAAAATTTCCTTCAATTTCTAGGTTGGTGGATTTTTTCTTTCAACAATTTTTATTTATTAATTTATCTATCTATTTATTTATTTATTTATGGCTGCGTTGGGTCTATAGTTTTCTACAGTTTTAGAAGTTTTAGCCACAGCAATCAGGGAAGAAAAAGAAATAAAAGGAATCCAAATCGGAAAAGAAGAAGTAAAGCTGTCACTGTTTGCAAATGACATGATACTATATGTAGAGAATCCTAAAGATGCTACCAGAAAACTACTAGAGCTAATCAATGAATTTGGTAAAGTAGCAGGATACAAAATTAATGTACAGAAATCTCTTCCATTCCTATACACTAATGAAGAAACATCTGAAAGAGAAATTAAGGAAACACTCCCATTTACCACTGCAACAAAAAGAATAAAATACCTAGAAACAAACCTACCTAAGGAGACAAAAGACCTGTATGCGGAAAACTGTAAGACACTGATGAAAGAAATTAAAGATGATACAAACAGATGGAGAGATATACCATGTTCTTGGATTGGAAGAATCAACACTGTGAAAATGACTATACTACCCAAAGCAACCTACAGATTCAACGCAATCCCTATCAAACTACCAATGGCATTTTTCACAGAACTAGAACAAAAAATTTCACAATTTGTATGGAAATACAAAAGACCCCGAATAGCCAAAGCGATCTTGAGAAAGAAAAATGGAGCTGGAGGAATCAGCCTCCCAGACTTCAGACTATACTACAAAGCTACAGTCATCAAGACAGTATGGTACTGGCACAAAAACAGATATATAGACCAATGGAACAGGATAGAAAGCCCAGAGATAAACCCATGCACATATGGTCCCCTTACTTTTGATAAAGGAGGCAAGAATATACAATGGAGAAAAGGCAGCCTCTTCAATAAGTGGTGCTGGGAAAACTGGACAACTACATGTAAAAGAATGAAATTAGAACACTCCCTAACACCATACACAAAAATAAACTCAAAATGGATTAAAGATGTAAATGTAAGGCCAGACACTATAAAACTCTTAGAGGGAAACAAAGGCAGAACACTCTATGACATAAATTCTCTGGCATCTTTCAAGATGTTCTCTTTGTCTTTGATTTTCTGTAGTTTAAATATGATATGCTTAGGTGTAGGTTTTCTCATATTTATCTTGCTTTATATTCTCTGAGCTCCCTGGATCTGTGCTTTGCTGTTTGTCATTGCTTTTGGAAAATTCTCAGCCATTATTACTTCAAATATTTCTTTTGTTCCTTTCTCCTCTCCTTCTGGTATTCCTGTTACATACACGTTACACCTTTTGTAATTTTCCCACAGTTCTTGAATATTCTGTTGAAAATCTTAAATTATTTTTCAGCTTGGGAAGTTTCTCTTGGCATATCTTTAGCTCACTGATTCTTTCTTCAATCATGCCCAGTGTACTGATGAACTCATCAAAAGTATTCTTCATTTCTGTTACAGTGTTTTTGATTTCTCACATTTCTTTTTGATTGTTTCTTAGAGTTTTCATCTCTCTCTTTACATTGCCCATGTACTCTTACATTTTTGCCTACTTCTTTCATTAGAGTTCTTAGTACCTTAATCTTATTTATTTTAAATTCCAAGTCTGATAATTTCAAAATATCTGCCATATCTGAGCCTGGTTCTGACGTTTGATTTTTCTCTTCAGATTGATTTTTTTTGTCTTTTAGCATGCCTCATAATTTTTTGTTGAAAGTCGGACACGATGTACTGGGGAAAAGTAACTGAGGTAAGTAGAGCATTAGTGGGAGATTCTATGTTAACCTAGCTGGGAGTTAGGCTAATTTTACTGTTTTTTTGTAGCCATGATGTCAGAGGCTAAAATTTGCCTAGTGTCTTTGTTTATCCCCTCCCCACTGTTTTTGGGTTTCCCTAGTTCTCCTTCTTAAACAGTGTCTAAGTATTGCAGTCCTTTCCATCTCCTGTTATTATACAGGACTCCAATTGATGTGGTAGTAAATTGTGGGGGAAGGAGAAGTGTTCTATAATCGTATAATTAGCTCTCAGTCTTTCAGTGATCCATGTCCCTGAGCTGTGACCTTCAAAAGTGCTAATTAACTTTGCTCCTCCCCATCAATGTAGGTGAGACAGGACGGTTAGTGGAGATGGGTATATATTCCTTCTTCCAGGTTGGTTAGGTTCTGATAAAACCCAAATCAGGGACTTCGCTGGTGGCGCAGTGATTAAGAATCCGCCTGCCAATGCAGAGGACACGGGTTCGAGCCCTGGGCTGGGAAGATCCCACATGCCACGGAGCAACTAAGCCTGTGCACCACAACTACTGAGCCTGTGCTCTAGAGCCCGCGAGACACAACTACTGAGCCCACATGCCACAACTACTGAAGCCCGTGTGCCTAGAGCCCGTGCTCTGCAACAAGAGAAGCCACTGCAAGGAGAAGCCCATGCACCGGAACGAAGAGTAGCCCCTGCTTGCCACAACTAGAGAAAGCCCCCGTGCAGCAACAAAGACCCAATGCAGTATAAAAATAAATAAATAAATAAATAAATAAATAAATAAATAAATAAATAAATAAATTTATTAAAGAAAAAAAAATCAGTTAGGCTCTGGTAAAATCACTTCCCTTGAGGCTAGGCCTTAGTTATGGAGAACAAAGTGCTCTCAGCTTATTTCAAAATGGTTACCTTTTCCCTCCTCTCCCTGAAACAGTTAGGAATTTTTCACCAATCCTGAGAACCTGGTGGGGATTCTGGAGGTAAAACTCATGAAGAAAGTGTTTTTCTCTACCAAGCTAGAACATGCTCCTTTGCCAGCAATTAGTCAATTACCTGCTAAGTGCTCCTACCAGGACCCAGCAGTGGTAACAGTATTAGCCTGTCTTTCCAGTTTTTAGAGTAAAAAACACAAGGCAGTTTGCCCTGTGACCTCAATTTTCTGATTCATTTAAGAGGAGTTGTTGATTTTCACTTCCTTAAGCTTTTTGCTTATAGGAGTGACAACTTCGAAGCTCTTTACATGTCAGACCAAAAACTGGAAGTTCTTTCTAGTCTCTAGTCTCTTTTCTGTGCATAAAGGTGTATGAAGTTTTTTATTATAAAATTAACAGCATATACAATATATTGGGTTGGCCAAAAAGTTCATTCCATTTTTGCATTAAAGTTTTCCCATTATGGGAAACCCCGAATGAACTATTTGGCCAACCCAATACATTTTGTAAACTACATTCTAAAATTAACACGTTGTGGACGTTTTTGTGCCATTAAATATTTCCCCCATACCACATGCTTAGTAACATGATTCTCCACTAACACAGCTGAACCATAATTTCTTAACCCATCCCCTATTTGGGGGTATCAAATTGTTTCCTCCTCTTTCTTTTTAAAAAAATTCCATGAAAAATATCCTCGTATATAAGGACTTCCCTGGCAGTCCAGTGGTTAAGGCTCTGCACTTCCAATGCAGGGGGCCTGGGTTCGATCCCTGGTCAGGGAACTAAGACCCCACATGCCATGCGGTGTGGCCAAAATATAAATAAATTTAAAATATATATATTCTTGGATATAAACCAGTGTATGCAATACTGGTTATTTTCTTAATATAAATCCTTAGAAGTAGATTTATTGGGTCAAAGGTTTTCAGTGCTTTTAAACTCCTGATCTACATTGTCAAGCTGCCTTCCAGAGAAACTACACTAATTTACTTTCTGATTGCAGTGTGTGAAAATGTCCAACACAGGATATTTTAATTGCTTAAAACTTTGCAAATTTGGTGAGGGAAGTGGAAACAATATTTCTTTTTTTCTTTATCAGGAAGGTTGAATACATATTCATTTCTAGTAAGTACTTTTATTTCCCCTTTTATGATATTACCATTATTATTATTAATATTGTTACATTAAGCTATATTCCTGGACTAAATGCAAGTGCTCAAAACCATTTATTAATTAAAAGAACTCAGAAAAATCAAAATTACTTTGCAGACATAACTTGTATATTTTTCAGCCAAGTCTTAGGAATACAATTTTCTTGGTACACTCACAAATTAGACTTCTGCTCCATGGTGTTCTAGAATGGAGTAGGAAAAATTTTTAACAATCCCTGCATCTTTAACTGAGGAGAGACAATCAAGAATTTCCCAAAGCAAACATCTAAATGAGGCACCTTTTGCAAACTTCCACATGTTGGTGAGAGGAGAATGACTGTTTCTCTATAATAAATTTATAATCTAAATGACAAACACCTAAGTTATTTGTATTTCATATATACAACTTATCTAGACATTTCAGAAAGAATCTGAGTATATGCTTAGAAGCAAATCCATGAAGGAGCCTACTTAAGTGGCATTATTAGGCTAGCATAAATTGTCTTACTTGTATGGTTCTTCAGCCACTTACCTTGGATGGAGGTAAGCTAGAAATTACTTTGTCGATTTAAATCCGCTTCGCAAAGTAAGATGGAAGCTTGTGTATTATGTATTTGATTCTGGATTATTCTGTCAGAAATAATTAGCTCACTCAGAAGCTGACATCAGATCTACCTACTAAAAATATGAAATTGGATGAGCTTTCATTATCAGCGATGTGATCTACATGGCTGTGTGATTTATTCCTTTCTTGATGAAAAAGAAATGGGATAATAAAAGATAAGGACCCCTGAAAGATTAAGCAAGCACTAAAATAAGACATGCTATCAAAATACGGGTTTCAAGTGTATTCACATACTTTTAATACTCACATCCAAATTGTTAAAGATTCTAACTTGCAGGAAAGTCTGTTTCCAAAGGAACAGTATACAGCAATGCCACAAGGAGGGTATTCTTTATATATACCTTTTAAGCAATTTGTTATCATTTCTCTGAAATATCTTTAAGACAGGTTATTTCATGGACACTATTAAATGAATCCTTTCAGTATACCTGAGCTCACCACTATTCATGAAAACCGCAAATAATTCAAATAACTTGCTTCAGCCAATAGATTCTGTTCGTCCCAAATTCAGCCTCTAAAGAGTATTGATAGACAATGTGTGAAACTGAGTGATCTAAATTTTCCTGCTCCAAATTTGGCTCAAAGGCTAAGGAAGTAGATGATAAATGTAAAAAGGAGCCAAGGAACCAGGTCCTGAAAAACATAGAGCCAGATGAGAATGATGATAATAGTAATAACAAAAACAACAACAAAATTTGTTGAACACTTCCTATGAGCCAGGCTCTGTTCTAAGGGTTTTACACCCATAAATTCACTAAATTCTCCCCACAACCCTACAAGGTAGATCGCATTATTAGCCCCATTTTACAGATGCGGAATCTGAGGCACAGGGACGTTTGGTAACTTGCCTAAGTTGACATGACTAGTCAATGTATGGAGCTGGAATTCAAACCTAAGTAGTCTGGCCTCAGAGCCAAGGACTGGAACCACTATAGCATTTTGCCTGTCCTGCTACATGGTTGTAAGGTGCATGTCACCCACTTTTAGAACTTGAAAAATAATGGGCTTCCACACATTCTTGCCTAACTTTTTCTCAAAATACCCTTCCACCCTACCTTTGAGACACAGCTTTGCTCACGTTTTAAAGAATAAGGTGTTGTCTGTAGTGAAGTCAAGTCATGCTCAAATAGATTATATGAGATGGTACAGCTGGCAGACTTCATTCTGCATTTTTTTGGTATCCATCTCAATGATAAATCATAAAGTATGAAATAGTGCCCATGCTCTCAAAGGCTATGAAATCTAGTTGGGAAGACAAGAGTACCCTAGCTAAAGGTTCTTTTTCATTCTCTTTATACCTATCAGCACTTTCCTCATAATACTGACATGGCATTTATCTCATATTACAATACTAGTGTCTTACAAACTATGCCTCTTGAGGATGAAAATATCTTACTCAAACACTAACTTCAGAGAGAAACCCGACCATAAATGCAAATATAATGGTCTTCATCAAGTACCTTGGTCCTGTTACCTCAGAAACATGGGGTTTTGCCAATTATGCCCCAGACAGAAATCCACTTATTCCTGGAAGGAGCAAATTCAGGAACTGAAGGCAGAGACAAGGAGCTAAACAGTAACGTCACTGGTGCTATTAAACAATGCTTCTGTAATTACTGACACTGATTTTTTTTCTATTACATAGCAAAAGTAAACACTATAATCTTTAAGACATTTTTTACCATGGCTGTCCACGATTGAGCGGTTAGCACAATTATAGCTGATCTCTCCATGAGTACACTGAACAATGATCAATTTTCAGAAACTACGATAAAGTCCATTTCAGCACATGCTTGTAAGTCTGAACTTCTAAAAACTTTTTGCCATCACCCAGGAGTGAATTTCATGAGTTACACAGCATCATTGACCACACCTAAAGTTCCAGTATATCATCTTGGACAAGAAGCACAAGTGAGCTGATTTTACTGAAACAATGATGCCTCGCCAACTTCTAGGAGACATAGGCAAGAAAAGTAAGCTTATCACTTGCCAGTACCTGAGAGATACCAGCTGGAGAATTCATGACTTACCACTAACTCATGGTATCTGTTGAGTAGAACTTGATCCCAAAGGAATTCCAACTAACATTTGAGATGGACCTTCAACCTGCATCATCATAGCTATTTTTCAAATGGTTCAGCTGGCCCTAATTAAAAGTGGCAATCCCTGCTACTTTAGGGGCCCCTGTTAACAGAAACAATGACGACAAAAAGTAAACAACAGAGATGTGCCACTATGCCATCAATGTTTTGCCCAACCATTACTGTCTAGCACCCAGGACTAGGTCAAAAGGTCAATAACTTCATCACCAGTCTAAAGGCGAGAAAATATTCCCACGAGCTGTTTTTGATAAGAGCTATTACCGTAGACACATCATCATGTAAGTATTACAATAATATTTATTTTATTATAATGCATACAGTCAGTAGAAAGGGAGAGATGAATCTTGGCTGTTCATTATATGAGAGAACAAATAAAGTAAACAAATTCCTTAAGAATTTATTTTTTTTTAAAAAGACTACTATAATAGTGAAGGAAAAATTAAAGGCCCAAGTACTTTCCTTCTGTCATTCATCAAACTTGAAGCAGAATGGAGGAAGGGCAGGATGTAGTAGTTACTACAGAAAAAAAGGGTCCTATTTCTCTGGAAATTGGGTTTCTAGAATTGAAGTCTCAGTCAGATTTCCTCAGGGCTTTAAGACTTCATTTCCAGGCTGTGGAAGCCAATGAAAAAGGAACGCCAGGAAAAAGCCAAGTTCTTCACTTTGAGTATACAGCTTATTCCTCTTTATCTGGGGGTTAATTACCTTATTCCTATTTGTTGGATCATTCGTCCAAAATCAATTCAACTTAATATATATTGAGAGGCCTATGCACACCATGGCCTTCCCACTACCTGCCTTTTCTACTAGCTTTTCTATTAGCAGGTGGGCAGACTCAACGAGAAGAAAAGGGTCCATATTTCAAAGAGGTCTGACAGTTGAACAAGGCGACATTATTGGCTAAGTTGAGAAACGGAGATTTTCCATGAAATTTCAATTCATTGTGCCCTTCTATCTCCCATTAACATGGATAACTGGGACTTGATGGTATTCTCATTAGTCTTTACTATGAGGCCATGGGAGATCCTTTTACAGAAAGGCTGTTCAGCTGGTGAAACCTGATCTGAATAATTCTTCTGGCTAAAATCATCTCTTACTTGTCATCTGGCATAGGACTTTGGGCAAAGATCAAAGCTCTTCTTCGAGAAAGACAAATTGTTTTTTCTATCAGCACCTCAGCTGCACAAGTCTCTGCTAAAAGGGGTTTACTTTCTGCTTGGTCAAGAATTCAAGTTGTGCTCTTGAACTTTTCACAACAGGATCAACTTTGCATGTTCTGCAACTGGCATTTAAAATATTCAGCTTTCGCTTTAGACAACATGAGTTATATCTCCACTACAGGTGAATTTTAGAGAATCAGTCGTTAACTGGCATAATAAACCAAATTCACTACAAGATAGTGCTTCATTTTTATAAAATAATATGTATGAACAGCTGAGCGTAGAAAACAAGACCAGAAGCCTATATGCCAATTAACCATGATTAACGTAAATGTTGAGATTACCAATGACTTTTGTTTTCCTAATACTTTTATGTACTTCTGAATGTTAAAAAATGAGCATATGGGCTTTCCCTGGTGGCGCAATGGTTAAGAATCTGCCTGCCAATGCAGGGAACACGGGTTCGAGCCCTGGTCCGGGAAGATCGCACATGCCGCGGAGCAGCTAAGCCCGTGCGCCACAACTACTGAGCCTGAGCTCTAGAGCCCGCGAGCCAAAACTACTGAAGGCCAGGCACCACAGCTACTGAAGCCTGCGCGCCTAGAGCCCGTGCTCCGCAACAAGAGAAGCCACTGCAGTGAGAAGCCCATGCCCCGCAAGGAAGAGTAGCCCCTGCTCGCCACAACCAGAGAAAGCCCACGTGCAGCAACAAAGACCCAACAGCCAAAAATAAATAAATAAAGAGTTGCCACAGGTATATTTTTTTTAAAAAATGAGCATCTGTTTTTAAATAGAAAAAATAATGTTAATATAAACTTTGCTTAGGGCATCTGATAATTGACAATCCAGTCTAGTAGACATATTTAAACAACCATTTGTATAAAATTTACATGTTCTAGCCGTCAATTAACTTATATCATCCAAAGTTAAAATATCTGGGCCACTTTTCCTTAGCACTTACAGAAAGACTTTTACTGAGTTAAAATTTAATACTTGCCCTCTTCCTTTACAGAGGGTTAATAAAGAAATGCCGAACACAATTCTTCTCTCTTCTATGAAATTAAGGTTACAGTTGGTGTCTTTGTACCACCCAGAATGTGCTTCATGCAAACATCCCATCATTAATAGTGTTTGAGTAAGTGGGAGGTGGGAAATAAATCTCTATAGATGAAACTATCATTTTCTCTTGCCCACCAATGGAAAGTTTCTCTTTTTATCTTTTCAGGAATCATAAGCCAATTTAGAATGTGAATAATGTACCAAAGCAGGTGTTAAGAACATCTACCCTTTCTACTTTCCTCAGATTGCCTCCATTTTTTTTTCATCTTTTAAAAAGTCATCTTGCAACTATTCTTTCATATATAACCTGTATCTAATCTTTTTAGAAGTAGGCAGGCTATAAATTTTAAATGAATAAAATACTCTTTGCAACAATCTTGTGTCAATAATAAAAGTCCGGGTGTGCTCCAAGTATCTAAAACCAGAGCCTTGGTTTCCCTTGTCCCACCTCCCCAACCCCTATTCTGGCATCCTTTAGTTTGCTGTCCAGAAAGCAAGAATTCCTCTCAGTTACAGAGTAGAGGATCTTTAGTTCAGAGAGAGCATGAATGACTCAACCAATACCACACAGCAAGCAACAGAACTGACCAGAAACCAGGTCCCCCGACTTAAAGCACAGTCCACTCGCCATTAGACTATGAGGACATTCCAATCCTACTGAGAAGTCAGGGAAATCTAAGAAGCGTGGACATAAAGGCACATATTTTTAACCTTCCTCACAAATTTCCTTTGGCTTAGCTTATTTAGGTTCCAGAATAACTTTAGTCCTAGTCTCTGTCTTTTAACTCTCAAATAGTATACTGCCTCTCTTAGGAATTCTGGTTACAAAGTTCTTTATTCACTTACTCGGATCATCTCATGTGTTAAGTGGCTGCCATGTGCAAAGGACTGGGCTTCTATTCAAGAGAATGCACTGGCTTCCTCAGAGAACTGCTAGACACAAACTGGTGTGGTGAACAGAACACTGAATTTGGAAACCTGGGTTTTCATTCTGGCACTGCCTTGGACTTGCTGTCTGGCCTTGTACAAAGTCACTTGACCTCATTGGGTTTCAAGTTTCTCATCTGAAAATTAAGGGGATAATATCATTTGGCTTGCAAGAGAGTTACTTGAATCGCTACCACTTATTAAAGACTGTGTGCCAGCCACTGTCACAAAGCACTCCACGTAAACAGTCTCATCAGTTCTTCAAATGATCATGTTGATGGTCGATACGCTATTATTTCCCCAACTGTACTGATAAGACCACTAAAGCTGGAAAGATTAAGCAACGTTCCCAAGGTAAGTAAGAAAGTCATGGAGCTGGGGTTTGTATCTACTTGGACTCCAGAGCTTCCATACTCAACCCCACTGGTCCCCACCCCGGTATAAAAAATAATTATGAACATACTTTGAAAAGCATTAAGCTATCTAATTTTAAGGTATTCTTTATTTATTCTACTTCCATCTATTTAAACCCCTAAGATGTCAACAGGTCTACTCTTCTGCTAGCTTCTTTCTCTTGTCAAAAAATCACCTCGAACGTCCAAGTGAGAATCTAGAGGTGGAAAACTCAAGCCTTTCTGGTTGGTTTTCACAATAAAGAGGCTGCGTAGGCTCCATAAGGCCATGATCCCCGTGTCTCAAATATTCTAAGTATCCTCTTCCTTCCCTTCACTCTTCTGGGGACTCGTCCTTCCTGGGAAGTTCAGAGGCCCATTTTCAAGCAAATACAAATGTTGGAAGCTTTTCTCCTGAGGAGAAAAATGAATGAGAATCTAGTCCCTTGGAAGATCCAGCTAACTCACCTTATAAAGCAGGAATGGACGCCATGAAATACAGGAACAATTTCTCTCCCCAGGACGACTGCCAGCCTTGGCACAGGCTGGTCCATTTGAAATACATAATTGAATATTCTTAACAACTCAATTCTTCTACCTCACTTTGATCAATAGTTCATTACCTAAGTCAGAATTGCCAAAAGAGGCAAACCCTTCAGCCTGTTTGTCCTATATTTGCATGAATATTAAGCACTGAATGTTATGCTTCTTTGAACTTCAAAAGAGCTTCCTGGCCTCTTTTGACTACAACTTTAACAACAGAGCATAATGGAGTTACACAAAGACCTTATCCCGGCTAAAGACTTCAAACCTTGCTGCTTCTGGACAGTAACAAACTTTTATATAAGCCATAAATGGCTCATTCATCCACTGTGATGCACAGTCAGTATTTCCTGGGTTCCTGAACCTGTCTTCCCTCCTGTGAGAGCAACGGAATTCTGGCTAATTAGCTACTAGCAAGTGGTAGCACCCATTTCTACTTTTCCTTGTGCAAACAGCTTTCTGCAATTAAAGTATTTTCTCCAGACCTCCTCAGATTCTACACCAATCTTTGACCATAACAGCATCGCCCCTCATTCCACCCTGATGCCTAAAACAGGAGAGCAAACAGGCTACAGAGCATCTGCCTTGACCTAGAAACTTACACTTGAACCAGCCCGTGAAAAATCAAAAACCTTGGCTTCCTTGGGTAAAATGGTATCAGGGAACAAAGAGAGATGGGAAGCTTTATTAACATTACACTTACATGTTTCCTGAAGTTTTTCTAGTTTTTTTTTAATTAAAAAAAAAACCTCTTTCTACTCCTTCCACCCCCATACCTATACCCTTCTCTAGAACTCGACGGTAGAAATATGGGAAACAAGATGTCCTTTTACTTTAAAGGACTTTTACCTGTTGTAAAAGTAGTATTTGCCAATTGTGGAAACTTTGTAATAAAGAGAAGTACAAAAATGAACAAAAGTAACAGTCGTGCACCTACCACCCAGAGATAAAAAATTAGTTCCCTGTTGCACACCATGCATGAATATAAATTTCAGATAGAACAGAGAATTACGGGTAAAACCCCAAATTATGGAAGCAGTAGAAGAAAATACAAGAATATGGAGTAGGAGGGAATTCCCTCACGGTCCAGAGGTTAGGGCTCCTCGCTTCCACCACAGGGGGCACGGGCTCAATCCCTGGTCAGGGAACTAAGATCCCGCATGCCACACAGGGCAGCCATAAAGGAAATGAACGACAGATCTGACTACAAGAAAATTTAAAACTTCTGTATGGGAGAATACAACTTATACAAAGTTTAAATCAAATGGCAGACTGGGAAAATAATATGTGAAATACAAAAGTTAATAAAAACATTTGATGTTATGTTAATAAATAAGCTTTTGCAAATCAATAAGACACGCACCCAAATGAAAGCCAATTCAGTGAAGAAATACAATTGAATTAAAAATAATTGAAAAGATACTCCAGTAATAGGAAAATATCACAACAAAACTGAAATATTATTTCCCCTATTAAACTGGCCCTAAAATACAAAGATTAATAATACTTTCAGTGAAGGAATTAGAAATGGACATGCATACAAAGATGGTGGAAGCATAAATTGATACAACTTTTTTTGAAGGAAGTTTGACAGTTCTTACCAAGATTAAAACTGAACATACACTTTGACCTAACAGTTACTCACAAATACTTGCCTAAGTGCCTTAAGGCATCCATTAATGCCTTACTTATAGTAATAGCAAAAACTGGATACAACCTAAATATCTACAAATAGGGACTGGTTAAACAAACCATGACACACTCATATAATTGGGAACTATGTAGACATTAGAAAGAATATGGTACTGTTACACTGCAATGTTCTGACATGGAAGGATGTCCTGGACACACTGCTGAATAAAAGCAGGTTACAGAAAAATATATATAATATCCAATTTTTATAAAAGAAAAAACCCTACAGACATGTATATATGTTTTTATAACACACAGAGAAAAGAGTTTGGAAGAACACACAGCAAACTATTAGTAACGGTCATCCCTGGGGAGTGGGATGGGTGTTGAGAGATACAGGTTCTTTATGAAGTTCAGATACTTTCATATCATTTTGTACAATGAGTATTATTAATTTTATAATTTAAGAAATTTTAAAATAAGTTAACATAAGCATTTTCCCAAGCTATCAAATTTTCAATAAGCAGTGTTTGAATGGTAGCATAATAGTACATTACATGGATCATTTATGTAACCATTCCCCACTGCTTCTAACTTCTCTTAGAGCTGTAATATAAATCTCTGTGCATGTAGTGTGTGTGTGTGTGTGTGTCTGTGTGTGTGTGTGTGTGTGTGTATCAAGGCAACATACCTAGGGCATATGCTTTGCGAGTTTCCTTTTAGTGGAGGTAACTTTGCACGTGTCTTCGAGACAGTTAGCTTGGGTGTGGCCACAAAGAATGATGCTGAGTGGCTCATTCAGGGAATGACCATGACCTTAGCTTCATTATCTGACTATAAGCCTGAAACACTAGACCAGAACTGGTCCCCTAGGCAATCTGTTACATAATCATTTTGACACCAACTGAATATCAAAGGGGCTTGGGACAGACTCATAAGCAGTAGGAAATGTCAGAGAGTGATAGTTTGGGGGGTCTGTCAATTGTTTTTCAATCATATTTTTCTTTGGTTTGTCAGTTAAGCTCTAAGTTGCATGGACAATATTCCTCAATTCTTCACAAATATGGAAGGCTTCCCAGAAGAGACGGTCTTCTAACAGTTGCAAGCTTCCCCATGCTGCCAGTAAGTCCATAAGGGAAGTTTCTTCCTAAGAGAGGAAGAATTTTTAAGCCCAGCTGCTTGTGAGTTTAGCTGAGAATGGATGGACAACTTTTCTATCATATCCACTTAAATCAAGGAGGACTTCTGGAAGAGGAGGGTTCTGAGGTCGATTACATATTCAAGTAGAAGGAGAAGGAGGTCAGTTGAGGACTGCAAGAGAAGAGGCTGATCCAAGCTTCCTTACTGATACCGTGTCCTGCTAAACTTCCTTCTGTGCCTCGATCATACTAGGTATCACCACGGATTACTCATGTTTAAAAGCCTAATCAAAAGCACTATTTCTCCCAGGAAGGAGACTCACTTTACTATGAAAATCATAGTGGGGCAGAAACACAGGTAACAATGGAGCAGGTTTGGCACTGTTCTCCCTGTCAGCAAGCCTCATGCCTGATATATTTAACTTATGCTGATAAAGGAGATAAATGTTTAAGTGATGGGCTTCAGATGCTGTTTCAGCTCCTACCAAGCATATTTGCACAGTTCCTTCTCATGAATAAGTTCAGTGGAGCAGAGAATGCCCCTCTTGGACCAGTTCCACTTTGTGCTTCTTTTGATGCAGCCAAAAAGGGGAACTAGAGCGATGGCTTTTCCTTCAAATTTAGGGCCAGGGTCCACCTCAGAGGTGGCTGCAAGTGGCCCAAAGAAGGTGAGGCTCACAGTGGGCAAAGGCAAGCAGAAAGCTCCTAACAAGAGCAGAGGTGTCAACGGTTACTCATAAATCTCCCAAATGTGGCTGCGAGGAGGGTTAATTACCCCCCTTTCCTGCCACTCTGCTTTCTCCAATGTGTCAGCCCATCACACGGATCGCTGACTTTCTAGAAATATTCCCTGGCTTTGCGGGGACGTTCCTTTCAATAAATGGCATCCAATTTGCTCACGGTCCCTGGAATCTCAATTTCCTCAAAGGATTTTTCATCTCAACCCAATTCATGTGAAGGTTTTTTCCTTCTTCGTTTTTCAGCAGAAGGGAAGAGGCAGAGCCTGCTTTACTTTTTTCTTTTTTTTTCTTTTTCTTTTCGGCATTTTTCTTTTTCATAAACTGAAAACCTTTGCTGAAGAGTCTGAAATTTGGGAAAAAATCCAGCTCATCTGTCAGATATTTCAAGAATTACGTAAAATGGAATGAGATTTGTACAGTTTAGAACAGGAAAAGGAAAATAGGCTAATGTGTCATGTGTCCTATGAGATGAAAACTATATGATAATCAGAAAAACAGCCCCACATTTAGTTAGCCCGATTCAAAGCTCTCATTCTTTTACCAACTCAGGCATAAACCAGTAACATTCACTTTCTTCTCTTAGAATAATGGCATGGCCACATTTGGGCTAAATCACAATCACTTCAGATTATAATCACATTTTCAAAGAAATTACAAGAAAGTATCTTGTTTTTAAAACTCAAGACACTTACGTTTTACTTGCTCTGTTTTGCTTCCTTCTAGGAAAAGAAAGAACAGCAACAAGGAGAAGATGTATCTCATGCCTCCCATCTTCCACATTTTTCTCATTCTGGCCACTGCAAAAGGCAACTTGAAACTTTCAGGGCCCTGGGTACTCAAGCTGTTGGGAAGAAAGCAGAAAAAAAGACTTAGAACAGATCCTCTGGAACTGATGGAGCTCTCTGATGCTTAGGCTCCTAACTTGCTGGGGGAAAAGTGCTGGAGAATTTACATAAGTGCAAGCATTGTTTTTCTGCTAAGAAAAGAGAACTTGCCTCTCCTGTCTTGCAAAGACTGTGGGGAGAAATTCAAGTGGATGAACCTACATTCCTATGCAACGCTGAGGCTAAATCCTTGCAGGCAAGTCATAGGAAAGTAAAAATAAATTTTGAAATCCTCATTTCTAAGGGAATTAAAGTTGATTTCTCAAGAGATTTTCTTTGGGAGAAAAGGGAAACTGGGGTTTGCAAAATGGCCATTTTGGCCAACAAAAATAATAGGCAGTGACCCAAACAATTTCTGAAATGAAAGTTAGCTGATCTTAGCTTCAAGACTACCGTTATTATTAATCCTTCAGGGATGAGGCACGATTGATCAATGCTTCTCCTGTGTCTCCTATGAGATCTATAAGGAAAAACTCTTCCAATGGGTGATTGGAAAATATTTAAATAATTCGAGAAACACCACATTTCAATCTGGGGTTAACATTGGATGGGAACTGAGCTCAACGATCTTTTCAGAGGGTCCAACCTAAATATTGAGTATAGGGAGCTGGATGGAATGCAAGATGATCATTCTGGAGAGCTGAATTGTCTTTGGGCCATGATGTGGATGCCACAGCTCTTACTTTAAACGCTATGAAGTTGGCCAGGTAATTTAAAATGCATTGTTTCAAATTACGAGTATGTAACCAAAGAAAAACTGTCCATAGAGAATGAGTTATGCTATCAGCCAGGATTTGCAGAACTGATCTGCCTCTCTACGTCCTCCCTGCTCCTTAAACAAGGATAAATTCTCCTGGGACATGTTCCTAGCCTTCCAAAGACCTGGGTTCTCATGTCTTGGTCCCCTCTGTGAGCTTTTGGCCCAGCTTCAATCATTGGAATGTCTACCTCTGTCCTCTGAGAGTTACCAGGTTCCACTGAAGCAAATCATTTCCACGAACGCTTTAACACAGCTACTCATCCCAGTGAGGTTCTTCCTGAGCCTACTTTAATAAGCTTATCCCCCAAGCCTCCAAATGAGAAAGACTTTTTTTTTAACCACTGAAATCCAATTTATCACAATCACATATGGGTCTCAGGGGGGATTTTTGAAACCACGGTTTTCGGGTCTCCCCATGCAAGAACCAACCAGCTTGTTTTTCTTGTACAATGGTTGGGTGATTCGGTGAACAGTAGCATTGCCTCATAATTCAAGCTGGCAAGAAAACGGCTCTTAGAATTTTTTTGCTTTTCTTGGGTCTCAACTAATGGTATGAGTAAAGAGAAAAGTTGGTGACTAGAGAGCAATTAATCTCTTTTGGCGTTCCTGTCATCTGTTTGGCCTCCCCCGCTGGGATGTAGAACATCAGAAAACGAATCTCTTTATAAATAATCACTTTTGATTTACGAGATCCTGAAGTCCTGCCTTTGTATTCTGTGCAGAGCTATAAACCTGGAAGAGTTCCCTCCCCAGGTCTCCGTTCAATTTCTCTTTATCGCTTTAACTTTTTCTTTTGGAGGAGGGGGGCAGTTCAAGACATTTGTTAGGGCTGCAGCAATAAACACCAGCAAGCATTGCTCAGCAAGCATGCCGACTCTTACACTTGCAAAGAGCCAAACTGTCCTTAATTTTTCAAATTACACTTTGACCCAGTTAACTGGAGTTATTTCGGTATTAACTCTCTGTCTGCTTCACACAGGCCATTGTGCCATTGAACTTGCACTGGCTCTTTTACAGGTTACTTAGAAATGTAGCCATTGGCATATTTTGGGGGCATCCAGGCCCCAAGAAGAAAACAACAAAGAAAACAAAATTCTGGGACTAACACTGCAGAGTGGGAGAGGGTGAGTGCGCTTTACTAGAGAACAAGAAACAGGTCAGAACCTAAAGGAATGTATCCATTAAGGTGCCTTCGTGAAACAAGCATTCACAAAGTTCATTTGCATCAAGCAAAGGGACCAAGGGCTCCTTGCCAGGCTGGGACTGCAAGGCAATCTGGGCCATCAAGTGCCAGGGGTCTGTCGGTTCACAGAAGAGGTCTCCTGGGTAGAAGAGAATCAGAGACATTCCCAAAGGAAGGCTAAGGGATGAGCACACGGGCCAGCTCTTCAGGACCCACAGTGTTTCTTTAATCCTGCCGAGAGGCTTCAATGCCCTTGCAATCTCACATTCACTATCATCTGTGGGGCAGCCTCCAGGGTAGCAATTCTCTTTCCAACAAACAATGAGAAGACACTGGATTCTCAGGCCCATGTCCATCAGCTAAAATCCTCTCCCCGGTCTACCACCCAACAAGAAAAGCTCTGTTCACTGGTGGTAGGTTGTCACTGAAAAATGGCAGCTTCAGGCCAGGGTGTCTCTGGTCTGAGTCGAGATGCCTTCATCGCTCCTATGACTGAAGAACAATGCCCCGCCATTTGGCTTGCAAAACTTACCTTGCTATCTATCATTTCATTTTATTCCCCACAACAACTGCACCTTCAAAATGGGCATCCTGGAGCCCAGAGAACTCAATTGCCCATTCTCATAAAGTTAGTGGCAGGGCCAGCAGGGACCAGAAAGCAGGCTTTCCAGGCCCTAAGTTCTGGCAACACTGCGTTGCTCCCCGAGCCTAGCGTCTCCAACCTAGACGCCAGTGGGCCGGGCCGGAAAATGGAGGCAGATATCCAGAGGGAGCATAGAGGAGCCTCTCACCCAGTCTGCCCTGTTTGGTTAACTTAAGCACGTATGAACTACCTACGGGTCCAGGGCACCTCAGCAAGCCAGCAAAAGGCTCGGGACACATGCGATCACTAAGGGGACCGTAGAAACCCGTTAGGTAGCTACCCAAGTGGCCTCCCCGCAGCTCCAGAGCCTGGAACTATGCAGGCCGAGCGAGAGTGGCGAGTGGTGAGTTCGAATCCGAGGCCCTCCGACCTGCCTTGGTCTGGCGCCCTGGGCTCCACCTCCAGCCGGGCCTCGGGCAGCTGCGGCGGAGAGCGGGTTAGGGTGGCCGGTCGGGGAAGTTCTGGGCCCCCTGGGGGAAGACGGCCCACCTGTGCAAAGGCTGGAAAGGAAGGGAGGGGAAACGGGCGCCGGACACCGCTCACTGACCTGGCCACCGGCCTCCTCCGTCTTCCACGCGTGCAAGCGCTCCGAGTTCCCCGGGGCGCTCCTCCGAGGACGGGGACTCGCAGGTTGTGGCGAGAGCTGGAGTGCGCGCGAGGGGGGAGGGGGGACTCAAAAGTGGGTGGGAGGAAAAACATCACCGCCCTCACACCACGAGGGAACAGCGGCTCGCTCGGCTCCCGGGGGCAGAGCCAAGGCGCGGGCGCAGCGGCCCGGGGCCACCTGCCCGCCCGCCGCCCGCTCCCCACTTGGCCCGAGAGGCCGGCCGCTCGGCGCGGGCGGGAATTCCGCGAGCAAGCAGCCGCTGCAAGCCCGCACCCCTTCTCCGCCCCGGCACCGCCGCTCTCTCCCCGCTCCCCCGACCCGAAAGTTAAGAAATCGGGAGAAAGTGTGAGGCTCAGCCGGCGACTTTCCCATCACGCAGCGCCCACACGGCACCCCCCTCCTCTGGCTAAGCGTGCGTTGGGGTCTTAAAGGGACCGCACATCTCCTCCCACCCCTCCACCCCCCCTGCGCTGGATGCACCTAGGAGCTCCCCGCCGCTCGCGCGCGGCCTGAAGACCCCGGCTACCCTCTGACTTCCCCGCTGGAAGCCTGCAACCCCCTCCCCTCCCGCGCGACAGCCTCTCTGCGTGCACCTGGCCTGGTCCTGAGCCGGTGCGCGGGACGCAGGATGAGTTGGCCTCGAAAATTGTGCCCTAGCAGGCTGCTTATCATTTCCGGGCATCTCCCAAATCCACGTCGCGTTTAATGAAGTGACCAAGCGTTGGTGCCCTTAAAGGCAGGATGGAGATGGGTGTGTGTGTGGAGGGACAGGGGACGACTTAGAAATCTGCTTTCGCCCACAGAGGGCTCCTAAGCCCCACAGAAAGGGCCTCCACTAACTGTTAGGTGTCTTGAAGAAAACTTAGAGTGGCTCACCACAGCCATCACTGTTCTAAGAGTCCTTAGGATTTTGAGTTGGGTCAAGAACCCATCCTTGAAATCACAACAGTGCTGCTGATACCTTGGTGAGCCTGGGACAGACTAGTCCAAATTTGTGTTTATTCGATGAAGTATAGTTACAAAGAATTACCAGAATCCTCTAAGGGCCTGAAAGCGTTGCCTTGAGAGACAGTACCCATTTATATTTAAGCCCCTAAATTTAGAGAGAGCTGCAGGGCTTTTTTCGACATGGAACTGCATAATATGGATACTCCTAACATCTACATGCCACGTTATGGCTTACAGAGCGCTTTCATATACATCTTCATTACTTTTTAAACTCTCACAACAAACTGAATGATCTCTATGTGGCCTCAAGTGTTAGAGTTGGTGGGGACCTTCTGGACCATTCAGCTCAACCGCTTCCTGTCACAGAAGAAGAAATTGACGGAGGAGGAGGCCGGAGAGGTGATGTATCCAAGGTCACACAGCTAGTAAATGATAGATTTGAGATTCCAGTTCAGATTTCCTGACTTTCAATCCACTACTCTCTGGCTGTTATCTCCAGTCTATAGATGAGGAAACTGATGCTCAGGGAAACTGTAGCTTGCCAAAAAAATCATACATCAGGAAGAGAGAACAAAGGAAATTTAAAACAAGAATAATCGTCCCTGGAAGTTACTTCCTTTTTCTTCCTTCACAAGTGTTAATATCACCCAACTAGCCCCTGAATTGCTGGAGATGATTATTTCACTGTTAACAAAGAAAGGGGGGCCCTTTCTGAAATGTTGCCTTCAGGGCCCAAAATGTCTAGCTCCATCCTGCTGCTTGGGTAGCCATACATTTACATTGCCACATGCGTTCAATCTGTGCTGTCCTATATTAGTTTGAACGTGCTGATTTGTTGCCTGTTCTCAAGCCATTTAAGGCACTGATGTTTTGTCTCACTGCACTGAGTTCTTCAAGGCCAAGGACTGGTTGTTCAATTTCCTTTGTATCTACATCCCCCAACCCCCATCATCACTCCCAACATGCTGAGAGAGTATTCAGGAAAATGGGTTTCAGGGAACAGCCTGGGACAAACGTGGATCTTAGCATTTAAAATCAGTAGACTCACTGAGATTTAAGAGCTCGTCTATTTGGCTACAACCACTGGCTCCCCTTGCTTGATGTAGTACTCTGATTACTGCATAACAAACCATCCCAAAACCTTAAAAGCTTAAAATGATTTATTATGATCGAATGGTTCTTTTCAACTGGGCAGCTTTTGCTCAGGATCTCTTGTACACTTGGCAACTGTATAAGGGGGGTGCTGGAATTCTCTAAAAGGTTCTTCATTAGTGTAAATGCTGGTGGTCCTTGTATTAGTTCCAGTCTTGATTTCTGAATTGGGAACTCCAACATGGGTCGTAACCTAAACTTCCTACCAGATCTTATTTAAGCTAAACTGATGATTATCTCTATGCCTTATTTTTCTCTACTTATTAAAAGGAGATTAGAGCATAGATCATCTCATATTCAGTCTTAAAAATGTTTTATTTTGAGATAATCATAGATTTATGTGCAACTGTAAGAAATAATTCAGAGGGATCTCAAATACCCTTCACTCCCAGTGGTAACATCATGCATAACTATAGTACAATATTACAAACAGGAAATTGACATCAATACAATCCATCCACCTTATTCCAATTTCACCAGTTTTATATGCACCCATCTGCCTGTGTGTATAGCTCTGTGAAATTTTATCACATGTGTAGGTTGATGTGATCATCACCATAGTCAAGATGCTAAACAGTGCCAACACCACAAGGGGCTCCAGTGTTACTCATCTTCTCTCCTCTTCTTCCTACTCCCTGGCAACCACCAAACTATTCTCCATCTCTATAATTTTGTCATTTAAGAATATTACATGGGGGCTTCCCTGGTGGCGCAGTGGTTGAGAGTCCGCCTGCCGATGCAGGGGACACAGGTTCGTGCCCCGGTCCAGGAAGATCCCACATGCCGCGGAGCAGCTGGGCCCGTGAGCCATGGCCTCTGAGCTTGTGCGTCCGGAGCCTGTGCTCCGCAGTGGGAGAGGCCACAACAGTGAGAGGCCCACGTACAGCAAAAAAAACCAAAACAAAACAAAAAAAAGAATATTACATGGAATCATACATAGGTAACCTTTTGAAATTGGCTTTTTTCACTCAACATAAGTCTCTGGAGATCCATTCAAGATGTTCCAGTATCAAGAGTTTGTTCCTTTTACTGCTGAGTAGTATTCCATGGCATGGCTGTATCACAGCTTATTTAACCATTCATCTATTGCAGGACATCTGGATTGATTCCAGATTTCAACAGTTACAAATAAAGGGGCTATGAACATTTGTCCACTGATTTTGCATGAACCTAAGTTTTCACTTCTCTGGAATAAATGCCCTAGAGTATAGTTCATGGATTGTATGGTAAGTGCACGTTTAGTTTTGTAAGGACTGCCATATGCTTTTCAGAGTGGCTGTACTATTTATATTCCCACCAGGAATGAATGAGATATCCAGTTTCTCTACATACTTGTCTGCATTTCTTTTTGTCATTATTTTTTATTTTAGCCATTCTGATAGGGGTATAGCGATATAGCATTGTGGTTTTAAACTGTATTTCCCTAATGCTTAATGATAGCTACCATCCTTTCATGTGTTTATTTAACATCTGTATATCCTTTTCAGTGAAATGTCTCTTCATGTATTTTGACATCTTCTAATTGCATAGTTTTCTTACAGTTGAATTTTAGGAGGTTTTTTAAATATATTTTAGGTACTAATCCTTTGTTGCATATATGGTTTGCAAATACTTTCCCCCAGATTGCAATTTTTCTTTTCATCCTCTTCCCATAGGCTTTTATAGAACAAAGTTTTCAAGTTTGATGAGGTCTAATTTGTCAGTTTTTCCTCCTATGGATTCTGTTTTGACATTAAGTCTAAGGATGCTTGGCTTAGCCCTAGATCCAAATTTTTTTTCCTATATTTTATAGTGCTATAGTTTTAAGTTTTACATTTAAACCTATGATCCATTTGGAGTTGATTTTTATATAAGGTGTGAGATTTAGATCGAGGTTCACTTTTTTGCCTATGGATGTCCAATTGCTCCAGCATCATTTTTAAAAAAACTATCCTTCCCTCATTGAACTGCTTTTACACCTTGGTCAAACATCAGTTGGGTATTGTATGGGTCTATTTCTGGTTTCTCTCTTTTGTTTCATCGATCTCTATGTCTATCCCTCCATCAACAGCACCCAGTTTTTATCATTATAGACATTAGCAGGATTAATATCAAGTAGAGTGGTTCCCTCCACTTTATTCTTCCTTTTCAAGATTGTTTTAGCTATTCTGGGTCCCATACCTTTCTGTGTAAATATTAGAATAAGCTCATCTATGTGACAAAGCGAAAGAGCGGCATGGATATATATACACTACCAAACGTAAGGTAGATAGCTAGTGGGAAGCAGCCGCAGAGCACAGGGAGATCAGCTCGGTGCTTTGTGACCGCCTGAAGGGGTGGGATAGGGAGGGTGGGAGGGAGACGCAAAAGGGAGGGGATATGGGAACATATGTATATGTATAACTGATTAAATTTGTTATAAAGCAGAAAAAAAATAGAATACGCTCATCTATGTCTACAATACACCCTTCTCAGATTTGGATAGGAACCGCATTAAACCTATAGATCAATTTAGGAAAAATTGACAGCTCTAATCTGTTGAGTCTTCCAGTCCATGAACACAATATGTTTCTCCATTTCTGTAGGTCTTTTTTGATTTCATATAGCAATGCTTTCTAGTTTTTAGCGTATAGATTCTGTATGTGTTTTGTTAGATTCATACCTATGTGTTTCATTTTCTTTGGAGCAATTGCAAATGTTATTGTGTTTTTAATTTTGGTTTCCAGGGTTCACTGCTAGTATATATTAATGCAATTGATTGTTGTGTGTTGATCTTGTATGCAGCGTGTTGCAGAACACAGTTATTTTATTTTTTTCCAGCTTTATTGTGATTTAATTGACATAGAACATTGTGTGAGTTTAAGATGTACAACATGATGATTTGATATATGTATATATTGTGAAATGATTACCACAATAATGTTAGTTAACACGTCTATCACCTCACATAATTACATTTTTTTGGTCTGTGGAGGGAATATTTAAGATCTACTCTCTCAGAAACGTTTAGGTATATAATACAGTTATATTATATATTTAACTATATGCTAACTATAGTTACCATGCTGTGCGTTAGATCCCCAGAGCCTATTTATCTTATAACTGGAAATTTGTACCCTTTGACCGGCATCTCCTCATTTGCCTCATCCCCCAGTTCCTGGCAACCACCATTGTACTCTCTGTTTCAAAGTTTGGCTTTTTTTTTTTAAAGATACCACATATAAGTGAGATCATACAGTATTTGTCTTTCTCTATCTGACTTATTTCACTTAGCATAATGCCCTCAAGGTCCATCCATGTTGTCAAAAGTGGCAGAAATGAATGTGAAAATGGAGGTATTACAGAATGATTAATGCTGAACTATGTTTTGAGAATACATATTTTAGCCTTTTTAAATGCTTCTTATCCTGTTTGAACCTGGAAAACTCTGGTTATTTGATTAACTTTCAAATAAAATAGCAGGACACATAAAGATTAATGAGGAGTATATTATGGTATATGTTTATTTCTTTATACAGAAAATCAGACCAAACTAAGGTTTGTATTAATCAAATATTTGATTTAATATTTAGAAGTTGACCTTTTAGGACCCTTAAGCTGTATTTAATATGAGCCCCTTTATCACTTGTATATATTCATGTTTGTTGCTGAGTTTTTGTCTTTGTTGTATCTTCTTCCTGTTGATCATTTCTAAAAAGTGCTATAACGCAGAAGTGGTTGTCATTAGTGCGGTTCATCTAATATTTCCGTCTTTCTTCCTTTCAGGTTCATGGTAGAACTTTACCCCCCTTCCTGCTATGGGATTGAGCATGACCATGTGATTTGCTTTGGCCATTGAAATCTTAGGAAAAGCAATGCGTTACTTCAGGATGGAAACCAAGAGCTAGTGCATAATAACTTGCCCCATTCCCTGCCCACTACCACAGGAATCATGAATGCATACATTGAAATGAAGCCTGAGTTTCTGAGTGACTAAGATGAGCAAAGCCCCCATCAGAATTATTTTGGGAGTCTAAAGTGAGTGATAAATGGAACTTTGTGTGTTAAGCTTGTGAGATTTGGAGGTTGCTTCTTTTTGCAGCATAATCTGCCCAATCCTGACTGCTGAGACCACCAGTAAAAACAATTCTGTTTCCTCATACTTTATGAAAACCAGAAAAGTAAACAGAGCAGCTTATAGAATCTTGGAAATAGAATTAATAGAAGCCATTATTTTTTGGTTCAATGTGTTCTTTCTTAGTTAAGCTGTCATTTTGCATTTATGCCTTTCAGTTACTGTACCAAACAAAAATAACCCAAGATACTTTTTATTTGTGCTTTGTGTTATGTCGGAATAGTATTTTAAGGAAATGATTTTCCTTTGAACTGATTTTAAGATATTTGTGGGAGCATTTTATGTGATTCTCTTCCCAAAGGAGCACATCTCCAGATTTATCATAAAGGCCAATGATAAAGCAAAATTTGGTTTATAGAAAATTTCGGGAACATATTTATTTTAAAAATTGAGGTAAACTCATCATACTGTGCAGGATTATAGTAAATATCTAAAAGATGAAAGGAAGTGTATTCCTTGATTCAAAATTGTAGCGTGCCCACAATAACCATGAATGAGTCAAATGGGCAGAGAATAAAACACATTCACTTCTGACTGAGGAATTTTCACGTAGTTTTTTGTTTGTTTGTTTGTTTGTTGTTTTTTGCGGTACATGGGCCTCTCACTGTTGTGGCCTCTCCCACTGCGGAGCACAGGCTCCGGACGCACAGGCTCAGCGGCCATGGCTCACAGGCCCAGCCGCTCCGCGGCATGTGGGATCTTCCCGGACCGGGGCACGAACCTGTGTCCCCTGCATCGGCAGGCGAACTCTCAACCCCTGCGCCACCAGGGAAGCCCTTTCACGTAGTTTAACTACATTTTCAAGCAGTCTCACAAAGGTATGTAAACTCTGTTAACTAGGGACGTTGTAAAAGCAAACTGGAGATCTAGTATGTCCAAGTGTTATAGTGTGCATAGAAAATACAATATGGCGGAATAGAAACTGCTTCCCTAGAAGCTCCATTGCTATAGAGCATTTAATCACTTTAAATTGCATCTGCTTAGATAGCTTACTATAGGACCTCAAGGTACCCACAGCTCTTTAGAACTGCCATGAACTTCCCACAGTATTTGCCTTTATTCCAAAGCTAGGAGTCAGAGCATCCACTATTATTCTTCAGCAGAACCAACAGAAGTGCCTATCTCATTGTCTTAACAATGGTTTTAGAATCCAGCGTTCCTGAGTTTGAGTCCCAACAAGTCATATAACTTTTCTGAGTCTGTTTCCTTCTATGTAAAAAGAGGATGATGATAATGCTGCTGTGTATGTTCAGTGGCCTAATATATGTGGAGGGTCTGGTTCAGTGCTTGACATATAGTAGATGCCTGTTAGTCCTTTCCATCCTCACTTTTCCTTCCTGCCCCCATTCCTTAGGCCAAATGTGAGAGCTATTCCACACTCAGTAAAGTCCTTTATTAGCTACTCAAGCTTCAGTTTCCCTGTCTTTAGAAGAGAGTGGAGAGAAAACCAGGAAGAGAAAACCAATAATTAGCCCAATTTTCCGCCCTTTTCTTCTAGGCAGGGAGTAAGTTGGGGAGTAGAGTGCCAACCTGCCTTTAAGTGGAACAGTCAAGAGGCTGATGCCAAAATGGAAGTCACTCTGTTTTCACACACATGTGCATCAGCACCAGGTAAGGTCCTGGTGCCGGGAGAACATCATAAAATATTAGATGCAGATTTGGGCCTAACATCTTCTTCTCCATCTTCATGGCACATGGACTAGAAAACAAGACACAAGCCAGAGTAGAATCGTGAGAAGCCACCTGGATATTCTCACATTCAAATTCCCTGATCTTTCAGTTCTCAAGGAAAGAAAGTTTGTTTCTCATTAGGAAATGATGCTGACAACTCAGCATCAGCGTTATAACCCAGGGAATAAGAGCAGGAAACAGAGGATCTAGAGAGCAAAGATGGCAAACTGCTGACCCAAAGGCTGACAAGAGCCTGCACACATGTTTTGCTTGGACTGAACAGGGATTTTTTTTCAAAATTTGAATTGGTTCCAAAGAATCTTTAATGTTTATTATTAGGAGATTTCACACAAAAACCTTGATTTCCAGTTCCGCTTGAAAAATTAGAATTGCTGGCAACACTGGGCTGACATCTCTGCCTAGTAACATAGGCTGGAACAGAGGAGTGGCTGCTGCTTTTACATAGCATATGTGCCCATCAATTGCCACAGTCCCCACCACTCCTTACTGTGTCCCTTTTGTTACCCTCAGGCCTGCTTTACTCATTCAGATTACCTTTCTAGCTTCTAGGGCCATTTGAATTTGAACCATGGTGTACAGTCATAACTGTCTAACAAGTGGCTCTCTAGAGAGAAAAATAATCCTGATTCATAGCAATTTCCAATTTCTGATATATAAATATCCCCAACATGGCCGATTTCAAACTACCAGTATGTTGTCACTTAATGCAGAGCTGGTAAGAGATGCGTGCAATTGCCTCTCCCAAGCTGGTGAGACCTGGCACCAGAACACCACTCGAATCCACTTTAAAAAGCTTAGCAAAGTAAGTGGGATGGTCAGCGGTGTGAGCCAGGAGATCTTATTCACAGGTTAAGAGTCAGAAATCAATGAGAAAAAGTCAGATTCAACACCTGACATGGAACCCATCATTAAGTCAACACTACTTCCTTGTTCCCTACCTCTTTTTAAAAATCCCACAGGCCAATTATCCAGTTTGGGGGCATGGGTAATGTGCGAGGGAGGTGTGGACTGATGAAGGGTTGGTACTAGCCTGACGAGGTCAGATGACAAACTACAGGCCCCCTGACCATGCTGCTGAGTCCTGCCTGTCAGCTGAATACTACGCTCCTTTTCTCCTTATGAGAAGGGAGGGGACCAGGGAGACCAGTGAGCTGCCTATTTAGAAGCCAAGTTGGGAGTGAAATGCAAATAGGCTGTGAATTACATCCAGAAATCTCTTCTCACACTAGAACTGCAGGGCTGCTGACCTCAAATGCAGATGGCAAAGACCACAAGCAAGGACATCTTCTTCTCACATCCCATACTGGAAAATGACTGAGTGTGCATAGAACAGTATTCTAGAAGGTGAAAACTCTACAGCACCTTTGGGACAACTTAGTCCAAATCTGATTAACTTACACAGGGAGAAACTGAGGCCCGGAGAGGGGGCAGGGGGTGAGTAAGTGGCTCAACCAGGTCTGGAAGCCTGGCTTTCTGACAGCCAGTCTCAGACATTTTTTTCTACCTCATACTGCATCTCAAGGAGTTAAAAAGTGGACGCTTCAGTCCACAAATGGGTTGTGTTGCCAAACCAGCAAGATGAATAATATTTTTTGACTGAATCAACTGTCTGTTTAGGCATCATGTAGACACAGTCAAACACTCATCTCCAGTTTTCCCTGTGTTTGGATGGTTTTAAAACCTAACAGAGAATCTGCACGCCCAGGGAGTTTTGCCAAGAAAATCTGAAAATCTAAACAGCCACTCTCACATTGGCCCTGTAACCAAGTGTCCGAATCTTTTTTTTTCCTTTTTCATATTAGAGAAAATATGTTCTTGCCACAAGAGAAGCAGCATCAGAACCTGGATGGATCCTTGAACTGAGAATTAGGATTCTGGGCTCTGGTCCTGACTTTGCTTTGGATGGGTCACATTCTGACCTCCCTGTGGGCCTCAGTTTCCCCATCTGTTCCTTCAAGCTCTAGCAGTCTTTGATTGTAGAATCATATTCCAGGTGCCCAGTCACTCAGCTTGTTGGCCCCTTCCAACCCGTGTTTCTGTGGCCACAGAGCATTCTAGAGCCCAAGTTCCAGAGACATTGTCGAGCCTCTGAAATCCTGCAAGACTTGCTTGTTGGGCTTATTCTCCACAGCAGCTAATTTACATATGCAGCCCCAATGTCTATACTCATTAGGGACCCCTCGTCTCGCTGCCTTTGAATTTTCCTGGTAACCTCTCAGTCATAAAAGTTGCCTGTAATCGAAAAAAAAATCTCCAAGAATCATATCTTTAAAAATAAAAAGCCTAAACCCAAATGAACCTTTTACTAGATTATGGGCTCCAGTGCTTATTCCTTGGGGGACTCTTGTGAAATCAGAGACAAAAACTTGAGAACAATCAGACAAAGAGAAATGTCAAACGAAGGTTTGGGTTTATTTAATTTTAGTGTTTTCAAATCCACCCTGGGTTGAGGGGAGGGTGGAAGAAGCACAGAGAAACCCCCTCCCAGCTGCAAAGTCCACGTGCTCAGCCATGCTTTTCTGTCACTTAGAGTTCAGCTTTCCCCAATATTAATGGAACTTAAGCCAAACAAGAGTTCCTTTTATGCTTTCTCCCCCCGCTCCGTGCTTGCTAAGTCCTGTGCAAACTTGCCACAGTTCCCAAGCACACAGCTGTGAAATGATCAGGGCTGGACTAATGCCAGTACAAACCAATTCATTGGGGTCCTGAAATTAACTAAAACCTAAAAGCTTGATTACTTGTGGCACAGCACAGCAAGGAGCATTCAGGGGGGAGGCCAGCAGGCCAGAGCACACATGGGGACTCTGTCCTGCCCCTTGATTGACATGACACATAAAGAAGAGTTCCTTCTGTGGACGGGGCTGTGCTGCTCTTACTACTTATTCATCCATAACCAAAACGTCATTGAGTCCAGCAGGGAAAATGGTAGTTAGTGGGTCTTAGCTACCTATGGAATCAGCCAATCCCGTAATGGTAGTGCTTGGGATTCATTTCATTTAATTTAATTATCATCTTCGGGCCGCCCATTTGACAAGCTCGACTTTTTTCAAAACAACAGGGACTAAATATGCCTTCGGAGAGTCATCATTGAGAGCTAGTGCTACTGCCATTTCTTGGAACACCTTACCACATAAGACAAGGAGAAGGAGAGTGAATCTAGGGCAAATCATCAGGGTCAAAAAAGATCTGTCCCCTACAGACCAGTGCTTTTCTTCTCAGTTCCTATGCAAAATGATAGCAGACCAGTGCATTGCAAAAAAAGAGTCCTCCTCTACTGAGGAGGGGGGGATAAATTAGGAGTTTGGGGTGAGCAGATACAAACTACTATATATCAAATACAGAAACAACAAGTATCTTGTAAGAAACTATAATGGAAAAAATCTGAAAAAAAAATATACATACATAACTGAATATATATATTTTATATATATAACTGAATCGCTTTACTGTACAGTAGAAACTAACACAATATTATAAATCAACTTAATTAAAGTTGATTTAAATATAATTAATTAATTATATCAATTAATTAATTCAATTAAAAAATAAAAATAAAAAAAGACTCCACATCTAGAAGTAGTAAGTACAATGTCAAGACTCCTGAGGTGTTTGCCAGTGGAAGCTCTTGAAGGCGGAGGCAGTGGCAGCAAGGAGACTTCTCAACCTCAGGAACAAGGCATTGCTGTAAAGTGCTCACTTGTCAGCAGGTAGGGGGTTTCCCCTTCTGCCCAGATGTCTTAGAGCCCTGGTGTGGGCACAGTTGTCTAACATGTAAGCTTCTAGAGTGCCAGACCCACCTCTGGCTGGTTCTCTTTGTCAGCCCCAGGCCTAAAGCCTGCCCTGAGTACATCCAGGCTGACTGAACAGTACGCTCTGATGCAGTTGGTACCATTGTTAAAGAAAGAGTTCCTTGCCGCTGGGTCAAGTGCTGCTGTCTCAAGCTTCCCCAGGTGTCCCCTGCAGCCTCCACTGCTCCTGCCCTTCCCCTGGGACCCTCGAGCATTCCCCACGATCCATAGCTAAAGAGTTAATGGCTGGCACAGCAGAAGGCCTTCAGTACCCTGTGCCCATGGGCCTCTGGCATCTTTTCTAGTTGGTTATTACCCACGCTGGACCAGAAAGTAACACTTTTGGAAATCACCCTAGGTACATCACAAAATGATACCTTCATTGCTGGTGGTGATGAGGAGAAACTTACTGATAAAAGCACCCCAGGATCTTCATGAGAAACACACCAAGAATCTGTTTCATTCCTCATGGCAGTCCTGAAGCCGTGAGCACTGGCATTGTTGCAGGTTCCCTGGGTAGAGAGCATGGCATCTAGTACAAGGGCAGGCAGGAAGTGGGTGTGCAGGAAGTGTTCAGGGAAGCAGGTAATTCCGGCTGCTGAGGAAGCTGCTCTTGCCACTCTCCTTGGCCATGATCTTCCTTAAGGATAGGCCAGCTCTGGGAGATTGAAATCTCCCCCAGATAGGAACCACCTAGGCTTTTGATTTGGATCAGAATGGGGAAAGGATGGGTGGAAGGACACAAAGGACCAAAGTGACCCTCATCACAATTCTGCCAAATTATGTATGTGGGGTAAAAGGGGTAAAAGGTCTTAGGAACCCACTTCAGGAGACCGGAACTAGTCCTGGTGCTGTCATTAGCTGTCTGACTTCAGACACGTCCCTTCATTTCTCTGGGTCTTGGTTCCTTCATCTGTACCATCAAATGACTGAGTTAAGTTACCTCAGGGGTTCCATCTAGCTTTGCAATTCTATGGAATAATCATTATTATTAATAATCAGAACACTACCTACCATTTATTAGGTACTCACTGTGTGCTGGACATGATGCTAAATACTTTTCCATGTATTCTTTTGAATGTATTCAAAATGTATTTTGAATGATTTACATGGATTCGTTTACATGTATTATAAATGGCCTCAGAACAAAACTATGAGGTAGGTATTATTATTGTCATCCCATCTTTTACAAATCAGAAGGTCACATACATAGTAAGGAGTACAGCCAGGACTCAGATTCACGGCTGCTGAATCTAAGACCCATGCCCTTACCCGCTCACTATCCCACCAATCTGTGGCTCCGTGTGTTCAAGACTGCAGGCCATATGCCTACACAGGTCTTGGTTTGAACTACTGCCTCTATTTTCCTTTTCCCCACACTCTCTGATAGTGAATCCTCTGGCTCGCCTATCCCTAGATTCCTCACTCACCACCTCCCCATCTTCATGGTGTTTCACAGGCAAATAAATAGAATAGGCAGGGAGCCAAAAATTATACACTGACTCCTAAAAAAAATAAATAGACCCACCTTCTCTCTTTAGAGGTTGGATTAGAAGAAGAGGGCTATCTGATTATATTCATGACCCTAGAAACCATTCTCAAGCAGAGACAGCCAAGCCAATAATATTTAGAAAAATAACAAAAATTGACTGTATTTAGCTCTACAGAGGAATCCTGCTGCTTATTCATGGTTAAATATTAATATCTCAGCTGTTTCTGGCCATCTGAGTGACAGGCTGTAGATGTGGATAAATGCCTTCTACAAACTCAATCTGGCTGTCAGCTTCTTAGAAAAAAATAAGAGTTATCTTCGTATTAAAGAGTTAGTGAAACCAGGGGATATTAGCTGTATCTAGTGCATTCAAAGTCCAAAGAAGCCCATATGAAAGTTAAGTTATAGATGGTTGGAGCTAAAAGGAATGTATAGATTGCACCTCTTTCCCTTGTATTGCAGATAAGGAACTGCAGACCCAGAGCAGGAAAGAGACATGTCCAAAGTCACACAGTGAGTTACTGTCAGGGTCTAGCCATCACCCTTATTTTATATGAATGAGACTGAGGCCCAGAGATTTGTCAAAGGCCACAAGGCCAGTTACGGTGAAAAGGCTGGGCTAGTCTATATGTTTTGCCTCTGTATCTCATATTCCCAGATATCCAAAGGGATTGACTAGATAGCTTATACATGCAGGGGTTTCTTATCTCAGGCCATGAGCTCAGTTGTGTAGGAAATGTAATTTTCTTAAATCTTCCATAACGAAACCTCATTTCTACATCAAATCTTCCTTCAGGCAGGTAGTAGACTCTCAATCTTAGTCACTTCTGGTCCTCTAGATCATTTCTGGCCCCTCCTCTTTCTTCTAAGTTGTATGTAAGCTCTGAAGAGTTTCGAATTTGCCCAGAATGGCATTGGAAAGATACTAGGGCTGGGGGTTGGCGGTGGAGATGCTGGCATCTACTTGCACCTGCAGCATCCTCTGTGGTCCTTGGCTGTAGATTCAAGCAGGCCACTGTTGCACTGGCCTTTCTTCTCCACCACAGGGCTTCCCCAGTTCCAGCTCTCCCTCAACCACTTCCATGCCCCTCGGGCCCATGGGACACAGGACATCTCCCCGTCTCTTTGGAGTTGCAAGAAATTCAATGGGGCTGCCTCAGACCCATCTGTAGACACTTTTTTCCAATTCCACATAATCTGGACTATGGCGAGCTACTCCTGTGCCCTTCCCAGGCCCACAGGACCAGAATCCTCTCGGGTTCCCTAAACTAGCTCGGAAGTTCATGGTTCCTCCTGCCCCCAGGATCCCTCCCAGTGAAGCGTCAGACAGGGAACCCTCACTCGGGGCTCGCTATGCTGACTCATTCCCACTTTCCTTGCTGCCTCTCTGACTACCCCATTTGGAAGATCTTTACATTGATGTAGGAGTGCAGAAGAATCTTTGCCCCACATCCTCTGTTTAATGCCCAGAGACTCAGGCTAAGGGATAAGGAAACTCAAAACCTGTCGCTCTCAAATGATTATCTCTGCTATAAGTTTGTTGCTGTTTAATATTTTTTAATGAGTCCTCAGGTTCACAGAAATGGATTCATCATCATCCTTGCTTTAAGAGGATGTGTTCCACACATGACCCTCTTTGACTTAACTAGTTATTTAGTTTTTGTTTTGTTTTGTTTTTTTGTTTGTTTTTTTAGGGCAGTGAAACTATTCTTTTTTTTTTTTTTACATCTTTATTGGAGTATAATTGCTTTACAATGGTGTGTTAGTTTCTTCTTTATAACAAAGTGAATCAGTTATACATATACATATGTTCCCATATCTCTTCCTTCTTGCGTCTCCCTCCCTCCCACCCTCCCTATCCCACCCCTCTAGGTGGTCACAAAGCACCGAGCTGATCTCCCTGTGCTATGCGGCTGCTTCCCACTAGCTATCTATTTTACGTTTGGTAGTTATTTAGTTTTAATAATTGTAATAGACACCCCAAACAACCCCACTCAAAACAAAAGCTAGAAATTTAGAACCTTAATAATAACCTACATCTAACCGTGTGTTCCTTCCCCCACCACACCCCTGCATCCCCCTGCCAACCCTACCTGATGTAACCATGATCCTGAATCCCATGCTCATTGTGCTTTTGCTTTCATGTTGATTTAACTTTAATACATTTACATGTCTTACAGAAAGTACTTCTTAATTTTTAAAACCATGGTTGTTTTTAATTCTATGAAAAGGGTATAATGTCTTATGAAAATCGTCTTGGACTTCGTTTTTTTCACCTAATGTCATATTGCTAACTTCATCAACATTGTCGTGCATGACTCCAGATCATTTATTTTGATGGCTGTACAACGTTCCACCACATGAAGATATCACAGCTTACTCATCCAGACTCACATGGACAGGCATTTGGTTTGTTTCTATGTGAACTTTAAAAGCCAACAATTGACTCTTTCCTTTCTCCCATTTTTTTATGCTGTGATGGCTCTACTCTGAAGCAATGGATGCTCATTCTGAGCGAATCAGCCTGAATAGGAGACAGGTAATGGAATAACAGGAAACGCCTAGAAGGAAAACGTAACTTTGGTTAATATATCAAAAATTATGTAGATGCAAACTCGAAGGCTTTTTATCTAATTAGACCCTAAGCATGGCATTCGTTGGTCAAAAGGAGCAGTCCAAGGGGGAGAGCAGAGTGGGGATGGCTCCTTGCAGCTGAGCCCAGGTACTGAAAGAGCATCTCAAAGAACTTGTTTTGTAGGAACAGAGTCTTTATAGTAAAAATACATATATCACTTAGCCTATTTTCTCCTCCTCTTTCTCCCTGATAGTTTTGCTCAGAAGTCAGGATAGGTGGGGTGGAGAAAATTTAAGAAAGAATGTGGTTCCTGGCTCAGCATTACCATGAGTATCCTTTAGTCATGTTTTAGATTATCTCCCCATTTACTAAAGAACATTGACTCTGCTGAAGTTACACCACCATTAGTGCCAAAGCAACCCAATCTAGATTTCTTCACATATTTCCCTTTCTCTGTCACAATTAAGTACCTCATGATACTGACAAGTGCCACTTAGAGGCAAAATGCTGAAAACGAAGAATTTTACTGGAGATTCAGGGTGTGAAGTGTGTTCATAAGAAGAAGGAAGGTGGTTTATAAGTTTACAAAATTATTTAAAGGTGGGATTTGCTTTGAGGATCTTCTTTCCTTTTAGTCTATGGCTTATGAACTGATTTAGGGAAAAGATCAGGCAGCTTCTTGGTAGGGAGGGGTGCATGATACTCACTGTTTATCTTCTTTAGCCAGTGGGTAGCCAGCTGCTGATTTCTACTCCTTTAATTTAACTTCTAATGTCAATACAAAGCTTATTCTTCAGACCGACACCATGTGCTTACAGCTCCAAGAAGCATTTGCTGGCAACTATGATCGATATTTCAAAGGAGAAAGAAAGGTTGAAAACTATTTGGGGATACTGTTTTTTATTCACCCCCCCACCAACATGGGAGTTACCAAAAAAGTAAAGGAAAAAGTAGAAATATGCTACTGATAATGATTAAAAAATCCAAAAAAAAAAGATTAAAAAATACATATGGTTCTGGGTGAGATATACTACAGATTAATTTCAAAGTTACTGTATCTTTAAAAGCACAGTCTTTTAAACACTTTTTATTATTTTAAGTATATATATATATATATATATATATATATATATATATATATATATATATATATATATATTTACTACCCCATTTCTCCAGGACTCACTTCTCCCATTAGGGAGAAGTTTTCACAAGAAAACAGATAATATATATTTCATGCCCTCCATGGACATCACTTATCTTTTTTTTTTTTTTTACTTTAGCACAACTCTCTTTATTAGCTGTATTTTTGTATATTTCTTCCCATTGATATTTTAAGTATATTTTAATACACTTTTTTTTTTTTTTTGCGTTATGTGGGCCTCTCACTGTTGTGGCCTCTCCCGTTGCGGAGCACAGGCTCCGGACGCACAGGCCCAGCGGCCATGGCTCATGGGCCCAGCCGCTCCACGGCATGTAGGATCTTCCCAGGCCGGGGCACGAACCCGTGTCCCCTGCATCGGCAGGCGGACTCTCAACCACTGCGCCACCAGGGAAGCCCTAATACACTTTTTATTTTGGAATAATTTTATATTTACAGAAGAGTTGCAAAGACAATGCAGAGAGTTCCCATATACGTTTCACTCAGTTTCCCCTAATGTCAACATCTTACACAACTATAGCACATTTTCCAAAATTAAGAGATTAATGTTATTGATATATGACTCTTAACTAAACTCCAGCCTTTATTTGGATTTCACCAGTTTTTCCACTAATAGCCTTTTTGGGTTCCAGGCTTCCATCAAGGATACAACATCACAATTCAGACACTGTATTTTAAATGGGAAGAACCAACCAATTAGAGAGACAGTTGAGAGAAAGGCCTTCATGCCTAAAGCAATTACTTATTAGATTTTGCAGTTGCATGAGTTTCTGAGGGAATGACAGTAGGGAAGGGCAGGTGGTGGGAGGCTGGGAAGAAGAATTAATTAATTAAAGGAGGCTTTTTTCATATTTTATTTGTTATTATTAGAGAGCTCTAAGCCTCATGCAAATGTAGAAGTTCAAAAGGAGCCACAACGGCTATCAAGAATACAAAAGAACACAAAGACCCCAAAATGAACCCAAACTGCACCTGACTCTCAGAGCACCCGTCTCTCATTTCTGCCTACCCTGACTCTACTCCCAAACCGGTTAACAATATTTTCTTAACAGCAAAAAGATTTCTTTTATTGGGCTATCTCCATCTTATCTTAGCAGGTAAATAAATATCAGGAAATCTCCATCTCAGTAGCCATGCGAGAGAGAAAAAAAATCTCCATGAACTCAAGAATAAGAAACCAAAATATATGTATCTTTCAGTCTGTAACACCCAGATTAGACCCGAATACAAAGTTTCTTTTTTTCTCCCTCCCTCCCTCTCTTACCCACCTTCCCTTTCCCCTTCTTCTGTTCTTTTTCTCTTTTTTCCTTTCATCTGTCGCTCATTTTCTTGCTCTTCCCTTCTATCTTTGTGTCTTTAAAGGAGGCTTTTTAAAAGAATATTTATTTTTTAAATAAATGTGTCGGGTCTCAGTTGCGGCATGCAGGCGGGATCCAGTTCCCCGACCAGGGATCAAACCCAGGCCCCCTGCATTGGGAGCGTGGAGTCTTAGCCACTGGACCACCAGGGAAGTCCCCTAAAGGAGGCTTTTATAAGGGTTAAATAATTTTGTACAGTTTTGTCAGAAAGACTTTTTCTTTCCCTGAGGCTCGCCATGATGGCCAGGTTCAGGAAAATGTGTAAAGTAGTCATGGTGTAAGGAGGCACTGTGGTTTAGAGAAAATTTCCTAATTTTAGCAGTTAGGAAATTTGGGTTCTAGTCTAAACACTATCACTAGACACTTCTGTGACCTTCTGGAATTCACTAACTGGCTCTCTGCCTCCGTTTCCTCATCTATAAAATGGGAGGAGAGTTTTACTTAACTCATCTCAAGGAGGTGTTTTGAGAAGCGAATGAGATAATGCGTGTGAAGATTCCTTTGGGGCAAAGGGGACAAAAAGCGCTATTCATATGCAAGGTGTACTTACTAATAAGAATAAGAATGTGATTATGTGCAAATCAGAGTGAGCTGATTCTCCATCAAGAACGATTCTGAAAGCTGAAGGTTGGCATTCTTGGTTTCATTCAAAATGTCTCCAGCTTTCTGGGTTCTTTGTGCTTTGATGACAAATTGATTGTGATCTATTGAGACTCAGATGTTTCCATTTCCAAAAGTAAGGGATCAGATTTTTTTTAAAATGAAAAGAAAAGGAAAGCAAAACTGGGCTTCGTCTTCCCCGTCACCCAAGGAGCTGGCTGAGAAGTGAAAAATTAAATCAAATACATGTTTTGACTATGTGTAGCCAAGCAAAGAGCTCCAAGTGACTTTGTCATTGTATTGACTAGATCTTCTGGTTGTTTGGACGTCATAAGGGCAGTCTCAGAAGCAATTTTATATCAATTTTCCTATTTGTGTACCAGTTGGGTTTTGACACATCAAGGACACTGTGCTCCCAAGAATTCTCACTGAAAGTGGACTCCCCATTCCCCTCTTCCATTGCCAAAATATATTTGATGTCAGATAGATTTCAACTGAATTGAAAATACTCTAATTACAGTAAAGCATTTGGTCTTTACTCTGTACTTCCTTGGTCTTATCTCTTTTCCAGAAATGTTAACAATTTGATCCATTTTTCAGCTGCTTCAGAAACATAAATAAAAATGCTGACTATATTATTCTCACCATTTTCCTGCCCTCCAATGCTTCTGAAAAGTACGTTTGGTGTCTGTGTTACAGCTCATATGTGCCAAAGAAAAAAAAATTCTGCTGATGGGCTCTAGATATGTGTTAATAAGCAGCTCAACCTGGCTCAAATTGGAATTCCTTCGTACATTAAAAAATATTTATGCAGCATCTAATATTTATTAGGCAGTAGAGTTCCTTAAACCTCAAATAAATGCATATGTACTTGAATGATGGTTATTGAATAATCATAATTATAATAGTAATATGTGCCAACATTGAGCTAAGTATGCTTTATTTCGTTTACTCTCACAAGTCAAAGAAGTTGGCTTCTGATACCTCGTTCCAGTTAGGTCAGATGTTCATTCAACCTGGACATCTAAATTAGGACCTCTTATCCTAATGGTTTTGAGCTACCTTGACTATTTTGTTTCTTCACATTTGCAAAGCACACTTTTTCTTCTTTGTTGGGAAGTTTAAATTAAGGAATCAATTTATTTTACAGTTATGGGGCTATTCAGTATTTGGGGTTTTTTGTTGAGTCTTGCTTTTAGTTTTTATTTTATTGTGATAAGAACACTTAGATGAGATCTACCTTCTTAACACATTTTTAAGTGCACAATACAATATTGTTAACTATAGACACAAAGTTGTACAGCAAATCTCTAGAATGTGCTCATCTTGCATTACTGAGTTTACACCCATAGATTAGGAAGTCCTAGGAACTCCCCATTTCTTCCTCCCCACCACTCCTATCAATCACTGTTCTGCTCTCTGCTTCTATGAGTTTGACTATTCTAGATACTTCATATAAGTTAAATCATACAAAGCTTACTTTGACCTATTTTGCAGATAGTCTTATCACTTTAGCGAATTATCTCACTTGAGGCTCATGAGTCCCATTAGGAAACTGAGGCTCAGGAAAGTTAAGTAGCTTGCCCAAAGTCATGCAGCTTGTAAATGGAGCCTGTTGTACTCCAGCGCCCATGCCTTTAACCACTTTGATAACTGCCTTGATCCAAAAATAGAAGGAGATCCTAGGTTTGAGCTAGTTCATTCAGTAAAGATCAAATGTCACCAATAAAAAACTTACCCTCCACTTTCTTTCATTCATTCATCCTTTCAACAAGTACTTATTGGGCACCAGCTATGTGCCAAGCATTGTTATAGGCTGTGGAGAACATCAGTTAACAAAACAGAAAAGAATGGACAAAAATCTCTTCCTTCATGAGGCACACATTTTAGTGGCAGGAGGGGAGATAAATAATAGACAGGATAAATAAGCAAATATGTACCATGTTGGATGGTAATATATACTGTATTAGATCAAGCAGAGAGGGAGATAGGGAATGCATATGAGGAGGGTGGGGTGAGGTTTGCAATTCTAGGATAACCTTATTGAGAAGGTGACAGTTGAAGAGGCCAAGAAAGTGAGCCATGCAGATATCTAGGAGAAGAGTGTTCCAAGTAAAAGGAGCAGCAAGTTCAAAGGCCCTAACATGGGGCAGTACCTTGTGTGGTCAAGGAACAGCAAGGAGACTGGTGTGGCTGGAGAGGATAGAGTGAGGGAGAGAGCAGTAGGGAGATGAGGTCAAAGAGGGAACAGGGCCAAATCATGAAGGGCTTTGAAGGTCATAACCAGGATGTTGGTTTTAACTATGAGGGAGATGGTGAACTGTTGGAGGATTTTAAGCAGAGGAGTGTTATCTGATTTGTGTTTTCATAGGGTCACTATGGTTCCTATGTTAAGAATATACTTATGGTGGGTCAGGACAGAAGCAAGAACATCAGTTAGAATCCCACTGTAATAATTCATGAAAGATATGATGATGACTTGGGCCAATGTGGCAGAGTGGTAAGAAGTGGTCAGATTCTCAATCAGCTTCGAAGGTAGAGTTGACATAATTTTCTGATAGATCGGATGTTAGGGGTAACCCCCAAGGTTTTGGATCTTAGCAGAAGGAATAAAGAGTTGCCATTTACTGAGATGTGAAAGACTACAGTTAGAGCAGCTTTGGGGGAGGAAGATCAGGAACTGAGTTTGGATGTGTTAAGTTTAAAATACCTAACTGACATCTAAGTGTGGAAGTCAAATAGGTAGTTGGAGTCACCGCTGTTTTGATGGTATATAAAATTAACGCCCTGGATGAGATCATCTAAGGAACAAGTGTAGATAGAGAAGAGAAGAGGTACTAGGACTGAGCCCTGGGCACTCCAACATTTATAGGACAGGAAGATGAGGAGAAATCAACATAGGAGACTGAGAAGAAGTGGCCATAGCGGTAAAAAGATAAAGAAGTGAGTTTAGCATCCTCGAACCCAAGTGAGAAAAGTATTTTAAGGAAGAGTGAGTGACCAGCTGTGAAAAAGTGTGCTGAGGGGTCGAGTAAGATGAGAACTGACAATTAATCCTTGGATTTAATAATATAGATGAGTGACATCACCAGTGAGTGATCTTGATCAGAGCAGTTTTGGAGAAGTAGTGGAAGCCAATGCCTTATTAGAACAGGAGGAAGGAAATGGGGGACTGAGAGTATATACAATCCTTTCCAAGGAGTTTTTCTATAAGGGGGAAAAACAGAGCCATAGCTGGAGGGAGAAGTGGAGTCATGAAGAGGTGTTTTGGTTTAAAGATGGGAGAAATAGCATGTCTTATGCTGTTAGGAAAGATCCAGTAGAGAGAAATTTCTTAGCGTCCTCATCTATCAGGCGTTACTAGTTTACGACATTTGTATCAAGCCATGTGCAGTGGTTCTCAAGCTTTGTTGTGTGTTAGAATTACCTGGGAGCTTTTGTTTTAAACATCCCAATGCCCAGACCAATTAAATCAGAACCTCTGGAGTTGGGGCTTAGCAATTAGTGTGTGTGTGTTTGGGGAGCTAGGTCCACTGTTAGGTGATACAAGGCACTGTAGAAAAGCCATTTGCCCCCATCTAGCTTCTTTCCCATCCACTAGATCTTCAGGGTTAAGTCAATGTCCTGTACAGCTGCAAAGGAGATAAAATAATGCAGCATTATCAATTTTAACAGCTTAGAGGAAACTGTTCCAGACCCTTGCCAGTGTGACAGCTAGTGTAATACAGGATCTGGCAGGGATGAGACAGCACAGATAATTTTTGCTTGGGGCTACAAAGAATAATTCCTCATTTCTCATTCTTTTGATTGTACATTATGATTGTAGTTGTTCTTTTTGAGTCAGAAATGCCCTTTGCTTTTGCAAGCAGAACATTGCATAGGTGGTAGAGCAGCAGGCAATGCCCACCCAAACTATAGTGCCTTCTCAGGGTTCAGGATAGGAAGCTGAGGCTTGAGGTCTCTGCCCTTTCCCCCTTGCTGCTGGGAATATGGACATACTAATAGATACACAGTCCTATAGCATCCTCTAAGGAAGCCACATTCAAAGCCCAATACACTGTGTCACCTGAGAGATCTAAACCAGGTGCTATGGAAGCAAGGAGAAAGGAGCCATTAATTCTAACAGGAATACTTCATTCACATATTAATTCAAGAAACCTTTACTAAGCACCTATTAGGTGTCAGGTACTATTCTAGACATTAAGAATAATCAGTGAAGGGCTTCCATGGTGGCGCAGTGGTTGAGAGTCTGCCTGCCAATGCAGGGGACACGGGTTCGTGCCCCGGTCCGGGAAGATCCCACATGCTGCAGAGCGGCTGGGCCCGTGAGCCATGGATGCTGAGCCTACGCATCCAGAGCCTGTGCTCCGCAACGGGAGAGGCCGAACCAGTGAGAGGCCCACATACCGCAAAAAAAAAAAAAAAAAAAAAAAAGAATAATCAGTGAACAAAACATGCCTTTGTGAAACTTATATTCCAATTGAGGAAGACAGAAAATAAAAAATAAGCACAATTCATGAGGTCAATTTAATTACTGTCTTCAAATTTTCACGCTCCTTCTATCTATACCTTTTGCCATGTAACTCTGTAGTTCCTCCTACTAGATATAAAGTATATTATTGGTCTATAGTATCCCATTTATGTTGACCTTGGCCATGAGACTTGCTTTTGCCAATGGGATATTGGTGGAGGTGATGTGAACAAAGGCTTGTGCAGTTGGGCTTGCTTTCTTGTGCTTTTGCCATAAGCTTGAGAAAGATAAGTCTCGGGGAGCCTGCTGATCCAAAGAAGAGAGGCAAGTAAGGAGAATTAGACCCAAATTGCAGTTTGCAGCCAAACCCACAGTCAACCAACAAATACATGATTGCGGGTAAATGTTTGTTGTTTTAAGCCAGTGAGATTTGGGATGGTTTGTTAACATACAATTATTTGGCAATACTTGACTGATATGTTTTATCTATATAAAACTTCATATATACATATGAATACACACACACACATATATATATACACACACACATATGTATGTATAGGTATGTTAGAAGATGCTAAGTGCCATGGAAAAAAATTAAAAGTGGAAGTGGAAGGGAAATCAGTGCTGGGGTCAAGGGGTGATTTGCATTATTAAATAGGGTGAGTGTGACAAAAGAAGAATGAGGGGTGGGGAAAGTAATGGAGGATAAGGACCACAGTGGGACCAGATCTCGCTGGGCCTTGCAGGCCATTGAAAAGGCTTTGATTAGCTCTTTCTTTCTTCAAGAAGTCCTATTTTCCAAATAAAGTGTTATTTCAAGACCACTTTCTGAGCACTAAAAATGCTTATTACTACTGGATGGGTCATTGTATATTTTGTTTAAGTAAAATACCCTGTGAGTTTATACTGGTCATTCTAATTCATACTCAGGATGACATGGGGTTTTATTAACCTCTTCTACTTTACACTATACCTCCCTTTTCCCGCACCAAGTATCCTTGTGGTCAAGGACAGCAGTGCTGATAGAATTGGAATATCACTCAAATATTCATTTGCTTTGTTCCACATTACACTCAAAACTGAAATGTACACATATTTTGGCCCAGCAATTCTACTTCTAGGTATTTATTCTTAGAAGAAAGCTCTTCTATGTGCATAAAATAGGCATGTATCAGGATATTCATTGTGATCTATTTCATAAAAGAGGGAAAAAAGTGAAAACAACCTGAATGTCCATCAGTAGGGTAATAGGCAAAAAAATCTTGGTGCAGCCATAATATGTAATAATATGCAGCAGGATAAAAATATTCAGGGTATTATTAAGGGGGAAAAGTGAGTTGCAGAATAACAATTGGCTAGCATTTACTGAGGGCTTAATATATGTTAGATGTTGTCCCAAGTACTTTATATGTATTAATGATTACCATCATTGCAACCCTGCCTATGAGGTAGGCAATATCATTATCCCTATTTCACAGATAATAAAACTGAGGCACAGAATATTTGAGGAAATTCTCTAAGGTTACATAAGTGGTAAGTGCTAAAATGGGGATTTGAATTCAGGCAGTTTGACACTAGAACCTATGCTCTTAACCTCCATATTATACCACCTATATCATTTACACAAGTAAATCCCCAATTTTTATATTAGTATATATACATATATATTTTACTTCATAGAGAAAGATTTGGAGGGATGTGTATCAAACTGGTAGAGGTGGTTACCTTGGGGTAGGGTAGTGAGATGAGGAAGGCCAAGAGGGACCTTTGCTCTGTCTATATGATTTGAAATTTTAATAAGAATAAAGAATATAGCCATGCATTATTTCTGTAACTTAAAATATTTTTGGAGAAACTAAGAGGTTCTACTTCTGGTAATGACCAACTAAACATCCTTTGGACCAACCCTCCTGAAGATAAAAATATAAACTCTGGACAAAATTTGGAAAATAACTCCATCAAGAGACTAGAATGCAGTAGAATGCAGGCAGATTCTGGAGGGTGGGTCAACACTTGGTCCAAGAGAGTGGCAAAGGATGTTCCTTTTTTCAGTTTCTTGCTGAGGGCAGGCCATAGTCCTTGCTGTATTGATCCAGCTAATGCTCAGATAGAAAACTGGCAGGTTTTCCGGATTGAGTAACCACAAGGTAGAGTTTGGGGCATCCACAGCTGCTGGAAAGTGTGGGAAGACTCTCAGAAAGGAAAGCAGCAAAGAGGAGAAGGTACAAATTCTGTGTATAAATTCTTCCCAAATCTCTCTTGACCTCTGAACTTAAGAGGTGCAGAGTGGACTCCAAGAAGTTCAGCTAAGGATAAAAGAATTGATCTGAGATCAAGCTGCCACCCAGGAGTCAGAGTTTGTAGTTGAAGTCCAACCAACTTAATTGCCTGTTAAAACAAAAATATCAACATTCCTCAAGGAAATATAACATTAACCAGAGTTCCCACAATATAACATTCATGAAGCCCAGGTTACAATCCAAAACTATGTGATAGATGCAGTATCAGGAAAATATAACCCATTCTCTAGAGAAAAAACCTTCAGTGAAGACCAACTCTGAAATGACTCATACTGAAATTAGCAAGCAAGGGCTTTTAAGCAGCTATTGTAACTATGCTCAATGAAGGAAAATATACCTAAAATGAATGCCAAGATTGGGAATCTCAGCAGAGAAATAGAAACTATAAATGAACATTTTTAAACTGAAAAATACAATACCAAACAATTTTTTAAAATAGTAAATGGGCTTAAGAGCAGAGTGTAGATGACAAAGGAAAGACTCAGTGAACTTGAAGATTGATCCACAGAAACTATCCAGTCTGAAGAAAAAAGAAACAAATGAAGAAAAAAAAGAAACCAAGCTAATATGTAATGCCAGGGATCAGTAGGGTGATATCAAATGGTCTAACTTGTATGTAACTGGAGTTCCAGAAGGAAAGGAGAGGGAGAATGAAGCAGGGAAAAAAACTTTTTTGAAGAAATAAGGGCTGAAGGGGCTTCCCTGGTGGTGCAGTGGTTAAGAATCCACCTGCCAATGAAGGGGACAGGGGTTCAAGCCCTGGTCCGGGAAGATCCCACATGCCACGGAGCAACTAAGCCCATGCTCCACGGTTACTGAGCCTGTGCCTTAGAGCCTGCGAGTCACAACTACTGAGCCCGTGTGCCACAACTACTGAAGCCCACATGCCTAGAGCCCATGCTCCACAATAAGAGAAGCCACTGCAATGAGAGGCCCACGCACCACAGCGAAGAGTAGCTCCCCCTTGCTACAACTAGAGAAAACCAGCATGCAGCAACGAAGACCCAATGCAGCCAAAAATAAATAAATAAATAATTTTTTTTAAAAAAAGAAAGAAGGGCTGAAAATATCTGAAGTTTGGTGAAGGATATACATTTAGAGATTCAGGAATCTCAGTGAAGCCAAGAAGGATATATACAAAGAAAGCCATGCCTAGGAAAATCATAGTCAAACTGATTGGGATCAAAGATAAAGAGAAAATCTTGAAAACAGGCAAAGAAAATGTTACATTATATAGAGCAGCAGTCCCCAACTGTTTTTGGCACCAGGAACCGGTTTCGTGGAAGACAATTTTTCCTCAGAAGGGGGAGCAATGGGATGGTTCAGGCGGTAACGCAAGCAATGGGGAACGATGGGGAGTAGCAGATGAAGCTGCTCACCTCTTGCTATGCTGGCCCAGCTCCTAACAGGTTGTGAACCGATAGTGGTCTGCGGCCCAGGGGTGGGGGACTCCTGATATAGGGGACTAGTGATTCAAATAACTTAGAAATGATCCAGATGGTGGAATTAGCAGGAAAAAAATGGAGTGCAGCAGACAGTTGAATAATATCTTTAAAGTGCTAAAAGGAAAAAAGAACTCTTAACCTAGAATTCTAGATCCAGAGAAATTATCCATCAAGAATGAAAGTGAAATGAAAATAGTTTTACATAGAAGAAAACTAAGAGACTTTATGTCCAGCAAATCTGTACTACAAGAAATTACAAAAGGAGTCGCCTGAAGGGAAATGATATCAGATGAAAACTGGAATCTTTAGGAAGGAATGAAGAGTTTCAGAAATGCTAAATATCTAGTAAATGTAAAAACTATTTCCCTCTTAATTTCTTTAAAATACATATAATTGTTTAAAGCAAAGACTATAACATTATTGTGCGGGATTTAAAATGTATGGAGTAATAATGTATCTGACAACTATAGCACACAGATGGGAATTGAGGTCAATTGACTTAAACAAGTGAAACAGTTCTATATTTTATATGAAAAGATAAAATATTAACTCTAAGTACACAATGAAAAATTAAGGATGTATATTAAAATCCCCAAAGCAATCACTAAAAGAGTAATACAGTGGGGCTTCCCTGGTGGCGTAGTGGTTGAGAGTCCACCTGCCGATGCAGGGGACACGGGTTCGTGCCCCGGTCCGGGAAGATCCCACATGCCGCGGAGCGGCTGGGCCCGTGAGCCATGGCCGCTGAGCCTGCGCGTCCGGAGCCTGTGCTCCTCAACAGGAGAGGCCACAACTGTGAGAGGCCCGCGTACCACCAAAAAAAAAAAAAAAAAAGAGTAATACAATGAAGTATAACTAAAATGCCAATAAGTGGATTTTAATTTAGAATGGAATTCTAAAAAAATATTCAGTGACACAGCAAACATAATTCCATCTGGCATTTTGGAGAAATGTACAAGCTAATTCTAAAAATTTATTTCAAAATTCAAAGGACCTAGATTTCCAAAGCAATCTTTAAAAGAACAAAGTCAGAAAACTTAATACACTTGACTTAAACGTTTACTGCAAATACTGTAATCAAGACCATATGGTATCAACATAAGGATTGACAAATAGAGCAATGGAACAAAATACAGAGCCCAGAAGTAGACCCACACTTACATAGTCATTTGATTTTTGGCAAAGATGCCAACACAATCAAAAAGAAAAAGTAGTCTCCTCCACAAACGGTGCTGGAAAACTGGATATCCAGATAGAAAAAAAATGGACTTCCATCCCTGTCTCAAGCCATACACAAAAACTAATTTGAGTAGGAACATACATCTAATGTAAAAATGTAATCCATAAATCTTTTAGAAGAAAACACAGGAGTATATCTCTATGACCTGGGGGTAGTCAAAAGTTTCTTAGATAGGACACAGAGAGCAATAATCATACAATTTAAAAATTGATAAATTAAACTTCATCAAAATTAAAAACATTGTTTATCAAAAGACACGATTAAGAAAATAAACATATAAGCCACATACTAGGAGAAAATATTCACAAAGTATGTATCTGATAAAGGACTGGTATCCAGGATATATAAAGACAAATAATCTAATAAAAATGGGCAAACTATTTTAACAGAATATTCACAAAATATGTGAATGGCCAATAAACACATGAATATGTAGTCAATATCATTAGTCATTAGGAAATTGTTAATTAAAATCACAATGAGATACCACTACACATCCATAAGAATGGCTAAAATTAAATAGACTGACAACACCAAATGCTGTCAAGAATTTGGAGCAACTGGAACTTACATACATTTTTGGTGGGAGTGGAAAGTGGTATAACCACTTTGCAAAAACACCTTGCAGTTATTTATAAAACTAAATATGCTGCAACCATAATACCTAAAAATTCTATTCCTCAGTATTTTCCCAAGAAAAATGAAATAATTAGTCCACACAAAAACTTGTATATTAATGGTCATAGCATTAGTATTCATAATACCTCCAAATTGGAAATAAATCACGGGTCCAGTAATAAGTGAATGGATAAAAACCTGTGGTATAGTCATACAATGGAATACAACTCAGCAATATAAAGGAATGAATTACTGATACAACAGCATGGATGAAACTTAAAAGCATTATGCTGAATGAAAGAATCCTAAAACAAAAGAGCATAAACTATATTATTCCATTTACATAAAGTTCTAGAATAGGCAAAGTGAATCTATAATAAAAAAGAAAACAAAACAAAAACAAATAAAAAGCAGTGGTTGCCTGAGGCAGGGATAAGGGTAGGGATTGACCGGAAAAGGGCATGAGGAACTTTCTGAAGTTTTGGTAATGTTTTATATCTTGAAAGGGGCCTGGGTTACATGTGTATTAATTTTTCATATCTCACTGGTGGTTCAGTGAAGATGTATGCATCTCATTTTTATGTAACTGTAATCTCAAAAGAAAAAATTACCCTAAACCAATGCTGAACTCTAGTTCATGATAGGCATGCTGAAGTATTTAGGGAGAAGTGTATTGTCATCTGCAATTTACTTCAACGTGTATCAAAATAATAAGATGGATGATAAATGGATAGAGGGATAGGGAGATGAAGTGCTTGATAATGCAAAGTACAGTGTAAATTGTAGAATCTAGGTGTTTGGTATATAGGTGTTCACTGTGAAATTCTTTCAACTTCTCTGTATGTTTTTAAATATTAATAAAATATTAGAGAAAAAAATAATGGTGGATGTGATTTATCAAGAAGTGTCCCTTATCTCCCCACATCTCTTCCTGTGTCTGATTTTTTCATGCTCACCCATATTTAGTATCTGAATTGCCCCCTCCTATTTTGTTCCCTGGGCTATAACTTGCCCCCTCACACTTCTCCCCCCGCCCCCCCCCCCGCCATGTTTCCATAACTCCTATCTCTATCACTAACTCCATTTCAGAATATCCTCAGATAAGGGAGGTAATCAGCTTGTCCACTGGACCTTTTCAAGGGCCCTGCCCCATCTGATGGGACCTCCCATCCCAGGCTCCAACACCCCTCCCTGGCTCCCACTGAAAAGGATTAGCTTGCAGAGATCAAGCTCACAGCACAGGGGAAATTGCCATGGACACACAAAGGTATCCATCCTGGCTTGTACGGTTGAAGATGGCCTTGTGTAGGGTTTTTGTTTTACCTTATACCCAGATCAAACGTGATGACCTCAGTTTATTACAGAGACAGTTTGCACAGAAAGCAGGCCCAGGCAGTGTCATCAGGGCCTTCCCAGACAAACCATGATCTATTTGCTTAGGAACCAAGATGAAATTCAGAGGTCTTGGAAGAAGTCCAACAGGCTTGATCACTGGTTCTCATCTTAGTTATGTTCCTGAGTGATGGTTGTGAATTAAGCTTAAAAGGAAATAAGTCTCCAAAACCTCCAGAACTAGATGTCAGTACATCTAGTCCAATGGTTCTCACCCTTGGCTGCACATTAAAATTACCTGGGCACTGATATTTTTAAAGGCTCCCCAAATGATTCTAGTGTGCAGGCCAAGCAAGTCGGATTATCCAGTCAGGATTCACTGGGATAGGCATACCAGTTGTGAAGATATTGAGAAATATTTTCTTCTTCTTTTTTAAAAATTTATTTATTTATTTTTGGCTCCGTTGGGTCTTCATTGCTGCATGCAGGCTTTCTCTAGTTGCAGCGAGCGGGGGCTACTCTTCATTGCGGCACGCGGGCTTCTCATTGCGGTGGCTTCTCTTGTTGCAGAGCACGGGCTCTAGGCGCACGGGCTTCAATAGTTGTGGCACACAGGCTCAGTAGTTGTGGCTCGTGGGCTCTAGAGGGCAGGCTCAGTAGTTGTGGCGCACGGGCTTGGTTGCTCCGCAGCATGTGGGATCTTCCTGGACCAGGGCTCAAACCTGAGTCCCCTGCGTTGGCAGGTGGATTCTTAATCACTGCACCACCAGGGAAGCCCGAGAAACATTTTCAATGAAGTTGGTAAATGCCCTGATACCTGAGTGCCCAGGACACATCATCTCTTCCAGTCCAGAAGCCCCAGACATCCCCACAATCAGTTACTAAACGGTTAATGTCTGCCCAGCAGGAGTCCTCCAGAACCCTGCTTCAGCATTTAGCCAGATTCCATTCTAATTAGGGCCCAGTACTGTACCCATTTTTAAATATTTCAAATACCACTTCTGCAGCCAGTGTTGAGAACCACTGATCTGGTCAATTCAGACAAGCATCTGAATCTTTTATCTGTACCAAATAACTGGTCTGACTACATTTCTACCTTTGTCTACGCATATAACTTGCTTATGATCTTAAGCAAGTCATTTCCTCACTCTGAATCCCATCTGAAAAATGACAGGGTTGAACTAGGTCCTCTTTAAGCATGCTTCCAACTCTGAATTGTGTGGCACTATGATTCTATGAATCATGAGTTCAGCAAAACTAAAAAAGTCTCCAAGAGAAGTGAGAGCCAAACGGATCCAGCCTCCTGTACCCAAACCAGCCAAAGAAAACCCACAGTGCGTGCTAAGTGTATACTGCTCTTCTTAGGAGACGTGGATCTTTCTTAAAGCTGCACACCTCTCCCAGCCCACCAAGTTATGGGCTTGGAACTTGAAGCATGGAGATGAATTCTCTCTAACCTGAGCCAAAGATGCAAATGTTATTAGAGCTGATTATGAAGTTATCCCGTCCACGTTTAAAGCATGGTCCCAACATTTCCATTTACAGCTTCTTGCAATAGTGGCTTCCATAGAGGGTGATGTACTATAGGAAGACATAATCCATTTTACTTGTTCCATGTTTATTTGCCATCCGTTTCATTGAGTAACCCCTTGTTTGTGGATTATAGGGAAGAGGAGAAGTCAGTTGGTTTTTATTGGTCCCTCCAGAAATTTAAACAGCTTCAAGCTGTCCTCCCCCAGTGTATGCCTCTTTTGGCCAAGCGTGCCTTTGATTTTACAATCTCACAGCAATCCTCAGTGCTATGGCTTTTCAAGCACAGCTCACTTTATCTGGATCTTTTCACTTTCCACTTGATCTTTCCCAAGGCAATGTTCCCAAGTGGTAACTGGAACCATGTTTACAATAATCTGAAGTGAGATGGTGAGTTGGTAATTATGTAGGTCATGCAATCATTGTGAATGACCTGAGCTATCCAGGTCACTTGTCTATACTAACAAATAAATAGCATAGTTGCCAGATCATTTCATTTCATGTAGTGGAGGTATAACTTATCATCTATGCTAATATCTCTGAAATGGACATCTATAATACTGATCTCTCACCCCAGGTGAGAACAATATCTCTCAAAGTTCAATGCAAAACTCAGAGCCCTCATCTCCATCTCCATTCCAATTGCCCTTATCCCAATGAACCAAATACTCCCCTGTGCCTCAGTACTGATTATTCCCCATATCCCCCAAGCCAGATACCAACAAACAAAGATGAGACCATAATACAACAGTGCAAGGAAACATATGATCTATTTACCCAGTCAGGCCAGAGAAGACTGAATTGGAATGGAAGGAAGGGACTGGACCCACTTATCAACCAAAAGCCTGGTTGGCCTGGACTGGCTTGGTCGTTGACCCACTTCCCTTTGCATCATCTTGGGACTCTACCCTCTTCCCGACATGAAATTCCCTCCACAGTATGTATTTGAAATATTCAAAGTGTGCTCTGTGAAAAGACCACCTGTGGCAGAGCCACTTGAAATACTATTTTAAATGCAGATTCCTGGGTCCTATCACAACCAATGAATACAGCCTAAAATTGAAGAACCAATGCTATTTATTTTGACCATATGACTTCATTTGCCTGATCCTTTATTTGCTCAATTAGCAAATGGAGCAATTGCCTTCCTACTTTACAGAGCTGCTTAGAGAGCGTTTTCATTTACATAGTCCATCACCGTCTTCAGCTGAAAGTATCTAAACTTAGAGGCATCTTTCACTCTAAATTATTTCCCCACATCAACTTCTTCATGTATATCAGTGGTACCACCATTACCCCCAGGATTCCAGAGTCAAACCTCAAAGTCCACAGCAACAAATTAGAATGAATCCATTGTTTGTTTCTGTTTTTTGTTGTTCTTTGTGGTTGGTCTTTCCCCCCCCACACCCAGGGGAGAAAAAGGGTGGTGGATTAAAGCTTGCTTTGTTACCATTGCATAGACATTGTCACAGCATCATCTTTTTACAGCACAACCTCCAAGCTGTTAGCAGGAGTGTACTCTTAGATGGAAATTTGAAGGAGTCTGCAGAAGTTCTGTTGCAAGAATCGAACACCTTGTAAGATACAAATTGGAGTAAGGCAGGCCCCAGGCAACTCCTACTTGGGGTCAATTCCACCCAGATCCATGAAATTTCTTCTCCTATTGGAGTCCCAGAGACCGCTGGCTGTCTAGCTTAAGCCTCTTTGCTGATTTCAAAGTAAGAAGGCTTCCACCTTCATTATCTAGCAAGTGCCCTTCACTATTACTAAACAGAAGCTTACGTTTATGGAGCACTTCTATGCACCAGGTACTGTTCTGAAGACTTTACAAGCTTTCAGAGCCAAGAAGTACAGCACTGGGATTCAGACCCAGTCAGTGTGGGTGCAGTGTCCATGCTCTTAACCACCACACTCTCTGCTAACCATTGGCAGGCTTCAGCATCTAGACTGTGGCTGAAGCTGAAAGCTGCCTGTCCTGAAGAATCATCAAAACTTCCTCTTTCTGTCACCTCTGCCCAAGTGATGAGAACCTGCTACTAAGGATTTGGCAAAGCCCTTAAAAAGGCTCCTGCAGCTACATACATATATAGTAAAAGGATAAAGAAATCCATGGAGTGGTAACGACCCCATTTAGGATGGAGGTAACCTCTGGAGGAAGAGGAGGGGGTGTGATCAGAAAAAGGCACACTGGGAGCTCCAACTGCACTGATAACACTTGATTTCTTAAGCTGGGTGGTGGTTAAACAAGAAGGTACACATACCTTTTGTACATCTTAAATATTTCACAATACAGATTTTAAAAGGACTCCTAGGGGGACTTCCCTGGCGGTCCAGTGGTTAAGACTCAGCACTTCCACTGCAGGGGGCACAAGTTCGATCCCTGGTTGGGGAACTAAGATCCCACATGCCGTTTGGCACGGCCAATACATAAATGAAATTTTTTTTTAATTAAAAAATAGATAAAAGGACTCCTAGGGATTTCACTGTCTTAGACAGAGGGGAGAGTTCAGCCTACAGCATTGCGTTTACTGTACTAAGGCCTGAAGAATCTAGAAGTGGGTGTGCATCATTCTTGCTCACAAGGGAGGATCTTTCAATTTAGAGTCTGTATTTCCTCTTGGCCATCCTAAATCCCTTTCAAGGTCTGGCAATGAGCAGTATCTTAATATTATAGATACTCATATTCCCAAATCCTGGAACTTCATATTTCTAAACCTGTGAGGGATTGGGGCCTGTACATATGGGGAGGTGGGAGAGCAAGGTGGGGAACCAGGCAGAGGGTAAGGAGGGAAGAAAGACTGGAAGAAGAGTAAATACTTGAATAAGCTCCAAAGATGGAGAGAAAGGGGAAGAAAGAGAATGAAAGGAAATAAGAGCAGAAAATAAGGAGAATGATAGGGCCTAGAAACACACACACACACACACACAAATGGACAGAGAGGCCAGGGAGAGAAAAAGAAGGAATGGTATAAGGAACCGGAAAGAAGGGAGGCCAAAAGGCAGTGGAGAAGATGTAAATAAGAGCAAAAAGATAATAAGTATTATTAATTGAGGGCCTACTGTGTTCCAGACACTGTGCTGAGTCCTTTATAAACATTATCTCAAGTGACCATCCCCATGCCCCGCCCACCCACCCCCGCCAGTAAACCCATGAAATAGGCATTAATAGGCCCATATTCCACAGATGAGAAAAGTGAGATTCAGAGAACTTAAGACATTTGCCCTAGGTCACACAGCTTGATAAAATGCAGTTTGACCCCAGATGTGAGTGACCTCAAAGGTTGGGAGCTGAACAAGTGGGCTTACTGCCTCCCAGCAGAAGCCATGAGAAAGAAGCAGAAAAGATGTTGGAGAAGGGAACTGAAATTCTTCTACGTACAGGGCCCCAGCAGGGAGCAGATGTGTGGGAGGAGGCTGGCTGGGCCTGTGGCGCCCTGAAGGGTGTCCGCCTTGTCAACGGCAGCCCAGCTCAGCTCTAGCTGATTGCTGCTTTGCAGGAATGTGGGCCAGCTTTACCAGATACTCTGGTTTTTAGGTAAAGTTCAAAATCCAGATTTTTTTAAAAGGAAATCTCATGATTGTTTAATGTTAACAACAACAAAAAAATTATTAGGGGAGAAAAACCACCCTGTTGGCCAAATAAAACCCAATTATGGGCTGAATTTGGCTCACCAGTCACCAGTTTGCAACCTCTGGATGAAGAATGGCAGATAAAACGAAAGGAAGAAGAGAGAAATAAGGATCAGAGAACAGGAAAGAGAGCAAAAGAGAAAGCAGGAGAAAAGGAGAAAGATTTAAAAAAAAAAAGAAGAAGTCGGGAATTCCCTGGCGCTCCAGTGATTGGGACTCTGCCCTGGGCCCGGGTTCCATCCCTGGTCATGGAACTAAGATCCCGCAAGCCGAGCGGCACGGCCAAGTAAATAAATAAAAGTCAGAAAAGAGTGAAGGATCAAATAAAGGGCAGTGCAAGAGGGAAAGGAGCAGGGGCTTGAGGGAAGCCCGAGAAGTAGAGGGGAAGCAGAAAGCTAGCAGAGAAAGAAGCAAAGAGCCCAGAAGAGAAAAGTAAGAGGAAGATCAAAGGATGAGAGGGGAAGAAGGACACATAGAAGAGAGCAGCCTCCAGCCAGCAATCCTGGGGGGACCTTGGACCAGTCGGTGGCAAGGGCGAGGTGAGGTGGGAGACCCAGCCAACCCCATTTCTTGGGCTTGCTCTCTCCCATTGAAAGGTGGAGCTGTTTTCCTCTCTGGAAGCAATCGCTCTGCCTCCCCGAGACACAGGGTGGTAGCAGCTGCAGCATCAGCTACATGGCAGGGTGAGGCCCCTCAGGGCCTTCTCTAGGGCTGGACAGCAGGCCGAGTGGAGCCCTCTGCTGGCCAGCACTGTCTAGCCCATTAGGGAGCTTTCAAGGCCGGGTTAGAGCTGCAGGGAATGGGCCGGCCACACCCTTTCCTGGCATCTGTTGGGAGCTTGTGCAATAGAGCAGTAGCCATGGTAACCCTGTGTGCCCGCTACCCTGTTTGGATTCACAGAAGGGGTTGAATTTTGCATCAGGACAGCCACATTCAGAAAAGACTGATCCAGTCTGTCCCAGCCCCCTGGGCCCCCTCCCTCTGGAAGCCCCAGGCAAAACGTGGAGAGAGGAATATTGGGCAGAAGAGATTCTACAGTCTCTAGTCCTTCCCCTTCCTGGGCCTCATATTTCTCCCCCAGGGGGCTTTATTGGGTCAGACGGTCCCTAGACCTCAAGGTTAGAAAGGAACTCAAAGATAATTGCTGCATCAAACTCCAACATTAAAGTTGATGCCCCACACGTCCCCAAATGATAGGTTTTAGTACCACCTGTGGCTTCTCAGTGAGCCAAACTCACAGTGGCCATTTCCAGGTACTAAGACTCTTCATACAAATACCAAACAGGTTGCTCAAATTGGGCTATATTTTCGATGCTTACATGGCACACAGTTACACTTTGAACTAAAAAAAATGCACATCAGTTGGCTTCTATCTGCTCACTAAGAGTTAACGATTAATGTATTTTTTGACAGATGCCACAGTTTGGAATCTTTGCAGCTAAATAATGTCACAGGGTTTTTAATATACCAGTGACTATTATGCCAATTAGGAGTTTGGCTGATGACCATGAATCACTCATAATCTACAGCCTAATTCTAATTTAAATGTTCCACGGCAGATGGCAATGTTCTACAACATTATTGTGCTAGTCACAAGATAATTGCCAGATTTATTTTTAAAATGAACTCACAGTACAGTACAAGTAGTGGGCTGGGTGATGAGCCAGAAGTTTAGAGTTATATGATGAATATCTTCTTTTCAGTGCACATTATACAGTGTACAGTCATGACTGTACACTGTATATCGAGAAATTGATTCAGTGATGACTTCAAAAGTCTAAAGTTGAAGCCTTTTGTGAATACACTGCCCAGGTCAAATGCCCTCCTTTCTTGTCCTCCATCTCCATGTCTTTGGAGGGATTATTTATTTTTTAGTAGTGGACTCTTGGAGGTAAAATACTTCAAACGTCTTGACTGGGGGCATTTTAGACATTAGAACGGGGTAATGGGTTTTGGAGATTTAATGCCCTTCAAATGACATCATGATATGGCCCCCTACTCCTACCTCTTGCAAAATCTGAATTGAGGTGGCAGCATGATAGGGGGACTGGTCCTTTTAATGATCTTTCTTTTGAATTATGAAATAATAATAATTTTTAAAATGAGCTCCTAGATACAGAGAACATATAGGTAGTTACCAGAGGCAGGAGGTGAGGGGTGGGTGGGCAAAATGGGTAAAGGTGGTTAAAAAGTACAAACTTCCAGTTTAAAATAAATAAGTCCTGGGCATGTAATGTACAGCATGGTGACTATAGTTAATAATATTCTATTGCATATTTGAAAGTTGCTAAGAGAGTAGATTTTAAAAGTTCTCGTCACAAGAAAAAAATTTGTTGTGACTATGAATGATGATGGATGTTAACTAGACTTAACTAGATCATTTTGCAATATATGTAAATATCCAATCATTTTATTACACATCTGAAACTAATATAATATTATATGTCAATTATACCTCAATTTAAAAATAAATACAGACTGGAAAAAAATTACAAAATATTTCAAACATGCTGTTACAAATGACCACCCAATTTAGCAGCTTAAAACAACCATGATTTTATGCTCATGGAATCAGCAGGTCAGGAACTTAGAAAGGGCACAATGGGGAAAGATTTCTCTGCTCCATGATGTGGGAAAACTTGAAGTCTGGGAGTGACTTGATGGCCAGGGGCTGGAATCATCTAAAATCTTGTTCACTCACATGCCTGGTGCCTGGGCTAGGAAGACTCAAAGATTAGAAGTGCCAACCAAAGTGCCTACATGTGTCCTGTCCACATGACTGGCTTCCTCACTGTCCAGTGACTTCAAGGTAATCAAACTTCTTCCATGGTAACTCAGGGCTCCCAGAGTAAGTGTTCCCACAAGCAAAGTGGAAATGAAAGCACATTTTCTGATCTAGTCTCAGGACTCACATAGGGTCACACCCACAACATCCTATGGGGTACAATGAGCCTGCAAGATTCAGCAAGAATCCTAAAATCCATATGGAACCACAAAAGACCTCAAATAGCCAAAGTGAGCTTGAGAAAGAAGAACAGAGTTGGAGGCATCACACTTCCTGACTTCAAACTATATTACAAAGCCATAGTAATCAAAACAGTATGGTTCTGGTACAAAAACCCACACATAGACCAATGGAACAGAATAGAGAGCCCAGAAATAAACCCATGCATATATGGTCAATGAATCTTTGACAAGGTGGCCAAGAACACACAATGGGGAAAGGATAGTCTCTGCAATAAATGGTATTGGGAAAACTGGATATCCACATGCAAAAATAATGAAACTAGACCCCTAGCTTACACCACTCACAAAAGATTAACTTGAAATGAATTAAAGACTTAAATGTAAGACCTGAAATTTTCTTCTAGAAGAAAATATAGGGGAAAATTTCCTTGATTGGCCTTGGCAATCATTTTTTGGATATGACACCAAAGCAGGGGCAATAAAAGCAAAAATAGACAAGTGAGATTAGATCAAATTAAAAAGCCTCTGCACAGCAGAAGGAAACAATCAATAGTGAAGGAAACAATCAATAGTGTGAAGAAGCAATCTATGGGAGAAAATATTTGCAAACCATATATCTGATAAGAGGTTATAAGAAACTCCTACAATGCAATAGCAAAATAATAATCATCATAATCATCTAACTAAAAAATTGGGCAGAGGACCAAAATAGATATTTTCCCAAAGAAGACATACAAATGGCCAATAGGTACACAAAAAGATGCTCAACATCACTAATAATCTGAGAAATGCAAATTAGTCACCTCATAGCTCACACCTCACACCAAGAAAAAACAAGAGTTAGCGAGGATGCGGAGAAAAGGGACCGCTTGTGCACTGCTGGTGGGAATGTAAATTGATGCAGTCACTCCGGAAAACAGTATGGCGGTTCCTCAAAACGTTAAAAATAGAACTACCATATGACCCAGCAATACCACTTCTGGGTATTTATCTGAAGGAAAAGAAATCAGTATCTTAAATCAACTATACTCCAAAAAAATTAAAAGAAAAAAAGAAATCAGTATCTTGAAGAGATATCTGTACTCCCATGTTCCTTGCAGCATTATTCATGATAGCCAAGATATGGAAACAACCTGTAAACAGTTGAGTGGATAAAGAAACTGTGGTACACACACACATCATGTGTGTGTGCATATATATATATATATATAAAATTCAGCCGAAAAAATGAAATTCTGCCATTTACATGAATGAAACTAGAGAACATCATGCTGAGTAAAATAAGCCAGAGAAAGACAAATACACTTGCTAAGAGAGAAGATCTTAAGCATTCTCACTACACACACACACACACACACACACACACACACACACACATACACAGGTAAATAAGTGAGGTGATGGATGTGCTAATTAACTTGATTGTGGTAGCCATTTCACAATGTGTATATACATCAAATCATCACATTGTACACTTTAAATATACAGTGCAATGTTATTTGTCAATTATAACCCCATAAAGCTGGGGAAAAAAACCCCAAATGGCACAAATTCAAAATACAAACAACAAAAAAAATGCTATAAGAGGGGACAGAGTTACCCCCCCATCTATAGGAAAAGTGTCGAAGATTTACACATCTAGAAACTACTACACATATTAAAATATAGAGAATAATATAAAAATAAAACACCAGGGCTTCCCTGGTGGCGCAGTGGTTGAGAGTCCGCCTGCCGATGCAGGGGACACGGGTTTGTGCCCCGGTCCGGGAAGATCCCACATGCCGCGGAGCAGCTGGGCCCGTGAGCCATGGCCGCTGAGCCTGCACGTCCGGAGCCTGTGCTCCACAACCGGAGAGGCCACAACAGTGAGAGGCCCGCGTACCGCAAAAAAAACAAACAAACAAGAAACAAAAAAAAAAACACCAAAGTATCCATGACCCAGAATTTATGCATTAACATTCTTGCTAGGGTTCTTTCGGATGATTTTTTTAAACAATTAAAATGCCACTTTTAAAGAAAGGACTCCAGCCTATTGAATTTCCTGTTCCAGTATCTGCAGACTGTTGATGTAGAAATTCTGCTTTATAATAATAGGGAGCATTTTTTGAGCTCCTGCTAGGTGCCAGGCACTGTACTTTTTATGTAGATTTCTCTCAACAACCTATTAAGAGGGTATGACAATCATCCCCAGTTGATAGACAGAAAAAGACCCCAAGACTTAGAGAGGTAAGTTGCCCAAGGACACAAAGCTAAGGGTTCTAGTCAGTTCTACAAATATTTATTGAGTATCTACTATATGCCAAGCCAGACATGGCCCCTTGCCTTATCCATAGAACTTATAACCTAGTGGGAGTCAGGTCATAACAATAAAAATTAAAGAAAGGACTATGAAAGAACTATATAGCTAATGTCTTAAGAGAAGTCAGGAGAACACAGAACAGAGTCAATCTTTGAACCCAGGCAGCCTAGTTCTAAATCTGCATCCTCAACCCTTGTACTATACAGATTCATAATTTTAAGTTTGGTTTAGAATTGAGACCTAATAAAATTAGGTCTGTGGCACGTGGCATCCTTTCCTCTAACCACTAGGCTGTATGTCCTCCCCTTTGCCTTCATTTAAATTACTCTTCCCAGCGTTTACTGCTTCACGCTCATTTATTTTGCTTCTTGTCTCAGATTTTCCTGGTAGAACTCTCTTGGCAATAAGCAATCTTGTCACAGAGAGGTTCTATAAAGCAGACATGTTTAGACTATCTTTAATAAAATAAAGTGGCCTCCTCCACCACAGTGAACAATGTTGAGCATATATTGAAGCCTCAAAAGTCCCCAAGTCCAAATTCATCCATCCTATATTATAAAGGCATAAGGCTGCTTTTATCATTTGGTAAAATAATCGTTGAATGATTTTCTTGGAAACTCTAAAAGCTGGGAGGGGAAATTAAGTGCTTTGGGCCCCTTGGGGATATAATTAGATCTTCCAGGACTATTTGACTAGGTTATGTTGCCCGAGGCCTTTGGAGAGAAAAAAAAAAGATTGATATTTTCACCCACGTTGAACTCAAGCATGTGACACACATGTTTGTGAGATTCCCCATTATGTGCCAGTCTGGGGTTGCACTTTTATTACAATCAGGTTATGCTTTTCTCTTGCAATTTAATTTTATGCCATTGATATGATGGGTCTTAATGAAAACGTCAGATATTTTTTATGTTTAGAAATAATGACACAGGAAATGAGTTGGGTGCCCCTATATAGCAAGTAAATAAATTAGAACAAAATCCAGCTACGAAGATTCTTTCTTTCCTGGTCTCAGTTCTGCACCTGCTCAGTGCCTGGTTTCCTGGGGCTTAATGGGAAAGAAAGGCAAAGGTCCTGACTTCTCTTTTCAGATTGACCAGGCTTATTTGTTTTTGGTTTTTTTTTAACAGTTTAAAAATATTGAGATACAACTGACACACCCTAACACGGACTCTTTTAAAGTATACAGTTCAGTGGTTTTGAGTGTATTCAAGGAGTTGTGAAAACATCACCACTATGTAATTCCAGAACACTTTCCCCACCCCAAAAGCAATCCCCATACCTACCAGCAGTCACACTCCACTCCCACCCACCAGCCACCAGCCACCAGCCACCCCTGGCGACCTACTTTCTGTTTCTATAGATCTCCCTCTCCTGGATATTTCATATAATGGAACCAGGCCTCTTTTGCCTCTTTCTCCTTTCCCCTTCTCTCTCTCTGACTCCCTGCAAAGTCAGGCTCCTAGAATGCTAGGATGGCCTGTAGGGCGGGGCTGGATCTGTCTGAAACAGGTTTTCTTTTCTTGTTTTCTCTGCCTTGCTAGCTCATCTGCCTTTTCATTCTCTCCTCTCTTTGTTTAAACCTACTCTCATTTAATCCATTCACAAGTATTGATTGGACACCAGGTACAACTAACTCATAATATATAAAATTGAGTACTTAACATGAGTCAAGAAAACTGTCCTAATAGCTTTATTTGCTTTAACTCTTTTTTTTTTTTCGGTACGCGGGCCTCTCACTGTTGTGGCCTCTCCCGTTGCAGAGCACAGGCTCCGGACACGCAGGCCCAGCAGCCATGGCTCACGGGCCCAGCTGCTCCACGGCATGTGGGATCCTCCCGGACCGGGGCACAAACCCGCGTCCCCTGCCTGCATCGGCAGGCGGACTCCCAACCACTGCGCCACCAGGGAAGCCCTGCTTTAACTCTTTTGATACAGCTGAATGAGGTGGGTATTATTATTAACATCAGTCCCATTTTACAGTTGATTAAACTGGAGCATGGAAAGCTTCAGGGACTTACACGCAGCGAGTCAGCGCCAGGGCTGGGATGTGCGTGGTGTTCCGTGCCGGGGGCCGGAGGTGGGGATGGCAGGCCGGGTGAGCAAAGAAAAGACATGGCTCCTGACCTCAAGGAGTTGGGAGAGAAAATGAATCACACACACATGCGATATTGAAGCACCAGTGTAAGAGGGCGGTTTTCAAGTGTTAGTGTGCCTCAGAATCACCTGGCGGCTTGTGGAAACACAAATTGCCAGCCCCTCTCTCCAGAGTTCCTGGTTCGGTAGGTCCCGGATAGGGCTGGAGAAATTGCACTTCTAACAAGTTTCCAGCTGAGGGCCTTTGTTGCTGCACACAGGCTTTTCTCTGGTTGCAGTGAGTGGGGGGAGGCTACTCTTCGTTGCGGTGCGCGGGCTTCTCATTGCAGTGGCTTCTCTTGTTGTGGAGCACGGGCTCTAGGCGCGCGGGCTCTAGGCGCGCGGGCTTCAGTAGTTGTGGCATGCGGGCTCAGTGGTTGTGGCTCACGGGCTCTAGAGGGCAGGCTCAGTAGGTTGATCTTGCTGGGCCGGGGCCCTCACTGGGAGAACCACTGTCTTCAAGCATAGCTGTCATAGTTGCACCTGGAAATGTAGCAGCTACGAGTACAAGTATTTAGGAAAAGTATGAGCTTTGGCCTGATGTCAGTGTTGCAGGATGAGTTACCTGAAGATGTTGGCAAAAGGAAGAAAAACCTCAGATCAGGAGGATTAGATCTCTTCCCTCTTACATGTCTCCTGTGTTTCCCCGCCTCTTGCTCCTTGCATGTCAAGTTCAAGCTGCACCCAAGGCCCTTCACAATATGGCTGTGGTGGGTCTCTCTAGCTTCACAGTCCCGACCTCTTAGCAGCCCCTTTGCAGTTTAGCAATTCCAAGTTGCTCTGGGTTCCCCACCTTCCATGGCAGTTCATGCCCTGCTGTTGTTTCCTCTGCCTGAAATGTCCTCGCTCATGTCCCTACTCACTCAAGGCCTCCTGGCTCTACCAGGCTCTGCCACATACTGACCACGTGACCTTGAGCAAGTTAGTTACCTTCTATGTGCCTCAGTGTCCTCATCTGTAAATGAAGATAATAATAGGGCTATTGTAAGGATTAAATAAGGTAATACTTATTAAACACTCAGGACAGAGTCTATGCATATTCAAAAATATTAAGTATTTTCACTACTACTATTATTATTATTATCCATTTTACTAAACCAAGCATAGGCATTACCTCCACCAGAAAGTCTTCCTTGTCATTCTCAGCCCACGCCTACTGATGTTATTAGTGATTCTCTCTCTCACCTGTACTTCCTCTGTACCTAATACATGCTTCAGTTCAAATTCCTGCTCCATCACTTGCTGGCTGTGTGATCCTGAGCAAGTCACTTAATCTCTCTGAACCTAGGTTTCCTCATCTGCAAAACGAAGATAATAATAGCACCATAGTATCCATCTCATAGGATTATTGCATTATTGCATATATGAAAGAAGGCAATGCATGAAGCAGCTCTAAGCACAGTGCTCAGTACTTAGTAGAGGCTCGATAAATGTTTGCCAGAGTTATTTTGAGTTGCACAGTGGGATTGTGAAAAATGAAGAGATTGTTCCTTCATCCATCCAAGGTAAGATGGTGATGCTCTTATCTCAGGAAGCAGGTGGGAGGAGAAGCTGGTTTTATATATGTTCCCTGTTGTGACATTATTATTGCAATCCTAGACTGGACCTCTACCTACCTCACACCTCAAATCACATTCTCTTATTGTGCCCACCAGCTCCCACCTGGTTCCTCAGCACACACCACACTGTTGCAAGCTTCCTGCTCAGTCTGTTTCCTCTTCCCCAAATCCCCTTTCCCACATTCTTTCCTGGCTAATATCTGCCCATTCTTCAAGATTCAGCTTTCAGTGTTAACTGTTCCAGAAGGACTTCCCTGAGCCTCCGGATTGCTCTCTGCTTACCCCGTCACAGTGCTTATGATAGACCGTGCTTGTTTCGGTCACGCTGTGCGGCTTGCGGGGTATTAGTTCCCCAAGCAGGGATCAAACCCAGGCCCCCAGCAGAGAAAGCCCCGACTCCTCACCACGGGACGGCCAGGGAATTCCTGACCATGCCTTTCTTAAGAGCCAAGCCTGTTCAGCTTCATCTCTGTACCCCCAGCATCTAGCACACCATCTGCAACATAGTATGTGCTCAATGAGTATTTGCACTAAAACAGAGGAGACCCAGCTGTACTGGAACAGGCGTTATTGTTCATATGTCAATCAGTTGCCAAAGGCAAGTTACCTTTCCTGGAACTGCAGCATGGAAAACATCCGGGCATTCTTCTGGTGGCAGGAAAGATGGTTCATTTGACCTATGACATTAAAAAATGGCATTAAACAAAACTGTCCTTTTTCTGCCACTCAAAGCTTGGAGAACGCTGCCATCTAGTGGTGGACTTCAGATATGCTGGAGCATGAGCTCTGCAGTTCCCCCCGGGGGCGTGGAGAAAACCACTGAGGCTGCACCTACACAGAGCACGATGAATGGCCAATTTCTCTGAATAAGGCAGACATGCGACATGCATTTTCACCCGATATATCTTGTTAATTGAGAAAAATAAAGGTTTGAGTCTCCCATTTAGTAGTCCCCAAGTCCTATGAAGGTGGCTGGTTGCTGATGGGATAGGGATTTCAGAGTCCAGATGGAACCTCTTTGGTCCCTTTGCTACATTCAGTGTCAGATAATGCACCTTATTTTTTCAAATGGAAAGTATGGTTGGCAAAGAGCTGCTCTCAGGCCTTATACAATCTGACTGGATGCAAGAAGCAATTAAGGAATAAGACACCATTCAACTTGACTCAGGCCATTTGACTGGCTGTATGAGTGTCAAGCAAACATACCCAGATGTATACACGAGTATTTGCCATCCTCCTGGGGCTCTCTGTACTTTTTCTAGGAAACTTCAAAGAATTTTAGAATAGATTGCCCTTAGAATTGTCCTGAGTCTAACACTAATAAGAAACATGACATAATCTACCATGTATCCAGCAAGTGAATGTGCACTGCATTTGAAGTCAAACAGATTTGGGTTCAGGTTGCTGCTCTATCACTTACTACCTGTGTGACCTTGCCAAATTACTTCACCTCTGTGTGTCTCAGTTTCTTCATCTGCAAAATAGAAGTGGAAAATAAGCCTCATCTCACTTGGTTTTTGTGAGGATTAAGTGAGATATACATATAAAGAATTTGAAACAGTGTTGGGCACTTTAGTAAGTGCTTGCATTTTTAACAAATAATTCGCTATCCTGAAAAATGAAACTAGGAAAGTCATGGACAATGTAATGTACTTACTATATACACAATTTTATGTATTTGTGTGTGTGTGTGTGTGAGAGAGAGAGAAAGAGAGAGAGAAAGGCCTAATTATAGTGTTAAGGAGAAATGAAAGTGTTTGTAATTAATCCATCTGTAAAGGTTCAGGCCACACCATGATAGAAGACCTAAGGAAACAGGCAGGAACTTGCACCTTTGTGTAGAAACCCCATAGGTGTAAATTATGCTACAAATGCAGACCCTTACAGGGCATTGCATTAATGACTCAATTACCATGAGCAGCATTGCTGTCAGCAATTTGATCTTCAAAAATGGTAAACAACTCTTGGGAGAGTTCTGAACAAAACAAAGTTCAATTTTCTTTCAATTTACATGGTAGTTGTCTTCCTGGAAATTTCAAGCATATACTAAAACCATGCAAAAAATATTTTGTGTTCATGTGTAAAGCAGAGTTATGCTCTAGGCACAGATGATTATGAATAGATTTCTTAAATCTACATGAATAATTGGGTAAGGGGAGGTGGCATTCAAAAGTTGGGCAGAATCCAGGGCATTCTTCACTGTGTGGGACTGTCCAGCAAAGTTGGGGACATCTGGCCTCTGTCCACTAAATGCTGGTAGGGCTCCACACCTTGTGGAACCAATCTCTACACACTGGCATGCACCCAGAGCACGGAATGTGAGAATCCCTTGATACAAAGTTTCAAGGGGAAAGTGAGTCAGGGCCCTGCTATTCATTACAGGACGAGCCTGGAAGACAAGAATCCAGGGATGGAGACTCAGCATTGGGTGGGAAATGGAAAAGGGTCTTAAAACTTGTAGATTTGATTGAGTCGTGAGTCTGGATGAAGCATGCACGGGAAAAGGGTGGAGTTGGGGCTCGAGGGGGATGGGACGGAGGCAGTTGTCCAGACACTGCAGATTGGAGAAAGGATGGGAGTCATGGCCAGGTAAGCAGCCAGGGTCAGAGCCTAAGCCAAAATTAAGGCTCTAGAAAGGCAGCAAATCAGGAAGCATGAAGATAGACGGCAACCAGGGTTAAAATAGCAGGCAGAGCAAGAGAAGGGGGTCTGAATACAGGCTGATGGCCTTCCATCTGACTGGTTGAAAGTGCAGACTTGGAGTCAGAGGTACCTGGGTTTAAATCCCAACCCTGCTACTCACTGCATGACTTTGGGAAAGTTCCTTCACATCTCAGAGGCTCACATTCCCTCGTCAGTAAAGCAAGCACAGTGATCAGTGACTGCTATCTCCCTGGCATGTTGTGTGCATCATGAATGCCTGCTGTTATGACTACCGTCCCTGCCGAACTGCTCTTCCTTCTGTGCCCACATCTCAGTGAGTGGAATCACCACCCATGTGCCCAGTCATCCAGGCCAGAAGATGCTCTCTTGAAGAAGCCTGGAGTTGCTCTTTGACCCCTGTTTCTCCTGCCTCACAATCCCACTGAGTTTTCCTTGGAAATTCCTCCTGTATCTGCTGCCTCTGCTCCGTCCCCACTGCCAGGATATCATGGCCAGATATCATGCCAGTTCAGCCCGTCACCACCCCTCACCTGTGTTTGGATCCCATCCAGGGAGCTTGGCTACATCTGGAGGAGGGGAGGGACTACCAGTTCTCCTGGGACTCTGCTTGGGTGAAGTCTTGGTGGCTAGGTGGTGATAGGCAGGATATTTATCCAGAATGGGTGGGAATAAATGAAACACAAGGGGGCGCTGTGGACTAGAACTTAAAAGGGAAGTCAAGTCTATTATCAGAAGCATCGACTGGCAGGCAGTGTGATGATTACGCCCCCGGACTGTGGCGCAAGTCTTCCTGGGTCTGAATTCTGACTCTGCCACTTACCAGCTGTTGGACCCCAGGTGAGTTACTTAACCTCTCTGTGCCTCAGTTTCCTCATCGCTAGAATGGAAATAAAAATAGTACCTCTGTTAGAGAGTTGTGATAAAGACAAAATGATTAATTATATGTAAAGGGCTTAGAATGGTGCCTGGCACATAGTCATCATGAGAAGTATTTGTTAAAATACTTAAAAATTTTAAAGATAGGATTAAGCACAGGTTCATCAGCTTTTTGAAAAGTTGAGATGTTGTGCAAGCTGCAGGCTGTTATCAGATGCAGGAACTGTCTGGAACAGGTCTGAAACAAAGGAGGTTTTTGGTCACTCTCTTGGATTTGATCAGGGGTGTCGATGACCTGGAAGTTTAACTTTGCATTGCCTTGGATCCCATGGGAGTGGTTTGTCCGGGAAGCTGGGAAGGGTTCCATATGGTTACAGAACTGACACTGCAGAGTCCTGGCAGAGCTAGAGTTCTCGATTTTTCTTTCTACAAAGAATATTGAGTCCCTTCTGGGGAGCTAGGTGGTCTGGTGCAGCTTGGCCGAAATTCACGCTGGTATGTTTGTAGAGGAAAATGCAAGCAAAATCCTGAGATGTACAGGCTGCAGTTGCCCTGAGGATGGTAGAAGTATGACTTTATAGTCAGGAGAAGCCAGGGATCAAGAAGCAGGGTGACACTGAGAGGTAAGGTTTGCAAGTGACATTATATCTGGCCAGAACATTTGCATAATGCCACGTGTGGACTTTTACGTGTACCTCAGTGCTTATTCTTTTTCTGAATCACAGAGTGGGTTCATCCATGCTGGGGCTGGCTTAGGCCATGCAAATTGGCTGGGCAGGGCCCAGAGAGTTTTCAAAACCCCTTTAGTCTATCAGAAATCTGGAAGTAGTTACCATATGTCCTGGAATTTGCCAGTGTCCGACACACAGTGCCTGGGGGGAGGGGTGCTAGGGCTCAGTTGGGGTCCAGAGCAGGATTTGGTTTGGTTACCCCTTTACCAGCATGCCGCGCTGGGCTTCCTGACAGGCAGACTCACTACATCAAGGGCACAGGAAAGGTCAACTTCAAAGACCTTATCTGGAATTTCACAATCAGGAAATCTAGAAATGTCACTGGAAGGAAGTTCAGCAAAATCATTTACAGTTTAGTTTTGCTTTTGTTTTGCATTACATATGAGGGAGACGTACATATAGTCTTTTCAGTGCTTTCAGGCCTCTGAGGGGCCTAACTGGGCCTTGACAACAAGCCCAGCAGCTTGGGAGCAGTGACTGTATTAGACTGTATTACAGTTATGGGGCCCTTTGGCCCTGAATCCCTTCCTGGCCACTGGCTCTTACAATGGCGCCATCTGGTGGCATATGCCGTGTTGTGGGGAATGCATTTTAACCTGCTGCAGAGCTGTTCCAGCCTCCCCGTGGAGGGAGGGTGGCCTCCTGGGGCAAAGGCGAGGAGGTGAGGCCTGGCCTCTTGGTGTGGTGCTCAGCTCCACACCTAAGTTTCTGTTCTGTTCTGCCTGCGGTTTAGCAGCCAGACTCGTTCCTTTCATAGCATCCCAGCACCCAGCCTTCCCACATGGACCCTAGGCACAGATACACCCCTCCAATTCCTGGGCCAGAGCCAGACAGAATTCCTAAGAGCTGGGATTTTGACCTTGGGGTGCCACAGAGCCCTTCAGTAGGCCTATGAAGCCGACAGAACCCCCTTTTAGAACCACTTAAAATGTTTATTTTATGGAAGTATAGTTGATTTACAGTGCTGTGTTAGTTTCTACTGTACAGCAAAGTGATTCAGTTATACATATATATACCTTCTTTTTCATATTTTTTCCATTATGGTTTATCACAAGGTATTGAATATTGTTCCCTGTGCTATACAGTAGCACCGTGTTGTTTGTCCATTCTGTATATAATAGTTTGCATCTGCTAATCCCAAACCCCCAATCCATCCCTCTCCCAACCCCCCTCCCCCTTGGCAACCACAAGTCTGTCCTCTATGTCTCTGAGTCTGTTTCTGTTTTGTAGATAACTTCATTTGTGTCATATTTTAGATTCCACATATAAGTGATATCATATGGTATTTGTCCTCTTTCTGACTTACTTCACTTAGTACGATAATCTCTAGGTCCATGCATGTTGCTGCAAATGGCATTATTTTATTCCTTTTTATGGCTGAGTAATATTCCATTGTATATGTGTACCACAACTTCTTTATCCATTCATCTGTCGATGGACATTTAGGTTGCTTCCATGTCCTGGCTATTGTAAATAGTGCTGCAATGAACATAGGGGTGCATGTATCTTTTTCAATTAGAGTTTTGTCTGGGTATATGCCCAGGAATGGGATTGCAGGATCATATGGCAACTCTATTTTTAGTTTTGTGAGGAACCTCCATACTGTTTTCCATAGTGACTGCACCAATTTACATTCCCACCAGCCATGTATGAGGGTAGAACCATGTTTTTAAATGCATAAGACAAACTATATAGAAATAAAAAGGAAACCTATTATACTGAAATACAGTTATAAAACATTAAAAAATTGAATTTGTGATATAGCAATATAGGTGCTTTTTTATTACGCATGAAATAACAAGATCTAGTGGCAGGTCTCATTACCTCCATAATTTCGAAACAGTGATGAGCATAAACATTACTTGAAGAGATCTGCAGCTGTTGTAATGTGATATGCAACCATCTGTGACTTCCACTGACGACAAAGCCACAGGTACTGCTAATACCACCTAGGGTTGTTGCTTATGTTTATAATTGAAGGAAATGCTACACTGAATTAATGGAAAATGAAGTTAGAGATTAGGAATGACAAAGATGTGTTTTCTGCATCCAAATTCTCAGATCCTCTCTGTGGATGAACCCCACGTGTGGAGGCCAAGTTAAGAAGCCCTGCATTAGAACACCCCTGAGCCAGGGGGCGACAAATTGCAGCCCTGGCTAACCCCTCCTCTCAGTCAGGCTCTTAGAAGAGGGGGATCTGGAAATCCACAGAATGCCCTGAAAGGGAGCTGACCGGTTGCTACAGCAGCGCCCCCTCTCTGCTTCTTAATCCCTCGTGTTCAGGCTCCCACACAAAGCAGGAAAGCTGGGGCAGGGGGCCAGACATTGCTGCAGCTTTACATTCTCTCTCTTTTTTTTTTTTTTCTGAGATCACTTCCTCTTTTCTCCAGAGGGTGGCGTAGGGGCAGGGTTGAGCACCCTGAGGCATCACAACCCACAGAGCAGCAGCTCTGGCCAATCCGCCGCCAACTTAGCTGCCAGAATGAGCACCTGTCAAGAGAAATCGGCCTTTTCTTCTCCCCAAACAGCAGGTGACAGCTCTACAAAGCACCCCTGAGTTGGAGGCGACTTGTCTGAGTCCCCTCTACACGGGGTTTAGAGACTGAGACTGGCCCACCCAGGAAGAGGGGAACACAACCAGGGTTGAGGTTTGGTCCTGCAGTGCTAGAGGGAGAGTGGGTATTCCTACTGAAACAAGCTGGACCACAAAACCTCAAGGACCAGCCAAGGTGCGTTCCTTTGGAGAACAATAAAGATGGGGTACTAGAAAGACTCAGTCCCAAACCCAAGTTTAAGTTCCAGAGGTTGCACAAGAAGCTAATCAAAGGATTGAAATGTCACAAGGCCATAGCCTGGCAGAGCTGGAGTGGAGCAGTCTGCAGAGTAATTACCGTGATGCGATCTGGGTCATGCGGCTGGCCGCTGAGGATCAGCAGGCATGTCCGCTGGCCTCAGAGGTTTAGCATGAGGGATTCTGGGGGTGCAGGAAAGCTCTCGGGGGTGTCAAACTTGCTGTGACAGGGGATGGATGTTCTAGCCAGGGGACACCAGGAGTGGTTATGTGTGAATTCAACAGTGGTGAGGTCTGAAACTTTAAGACTCTTATTTATATGCTCCTTCTGCCTAAAGAGGCCACGTACATTGTGTGTAAGCATGCCAGCACTGAAGCCACACTGCCCAGCTTTCTATCCCAGCTTTGCTTGTTACCAGCTGTGTGATCTTGGGCAAGTTGCTTCAGCTCGCTGTGCCTCTGCTTCCTTATCTGTAAAATGGGCATAAAATAATACACTTTTTATCCCCTGGTTATGGTAAGAGTTAAAATTAGGCAATGCAGGTAGAGTGATTAAGGTAGTGCCTGTCACATAGTATAAATTTAATATAGATTAGCTGCTATTATTAAATGCTGCTAACAGGCAGTAGGACTCACAGAAAGTTAGGTCCCAGCTCTGCCATGTGGTTTCTGAGTGACTTTGGGCAAATCAAATTATTTATTCTCTCTGAGCCTCAGTTTCCTTATCTGTAAAATGGGAAGAATAATAATACCTAATCTCACAGGGTTGTTGTGAGGATTAAATGAGAGAATATGTATGAAGTGACTGACTGGCACATATGTAACGCTCACTCAGTATGAACTCTAATTATTGACCCATGGGCAGCAAACAGGTAGATTTGAAGAGCGCCCTCCAAAGCCAGTAGTTGACAAGGAAAAAAATATTGGAAGGCCATATAAGATATTATTGATGGGGGTGTCCTTTAGAGAGAATGAGTAGGGATAAGGGATGGGAGGTAAGAAAGAAGTCCCTACAATTAATTTTCTGCTCTTTTGAACTTTTTGTACTTTTTTTTTACCATGTGTGAATTACAAAATACTAATGGGCTATCAGTAACTATAGGCCATCTATGATCAGTTTATACCTTTTTGTATTAAGGGGGAAAAGTCCAATATCCTGTGATAAACCATCATGGAAAATAATACGAAAAAGAATATATGTATATGCATAACTGAATCACTTTGCTGTACAGCAGAAATTAATACTACATTGTAAATCAACTATACTTCAGTAGAATTAAAAAAAAAAGAGGGAAAAGCCCATGAGTCAGGGTCTTTGGATGGAAGCATTTGTTTCTGAATACTCTGAGTTGCAGCCGCCTTCTGGTGAGCAGTGTGGTGGTGACCAGGCTGAAGACATCAGGGTGTAGGGCACAGGGGGCAAAGGAGGATGTGGCTCGTCTTGGCATGGATATTGACGACGACCACTGTTTTGTGGCCTGGGAATGGTGTTAATCTGTTAGAATATCCAAGATAGTAAATCTCAAATTATGAGCCATGGACCAGCTGCAGCAAAATCCTTCGGAGGGGCTGGTTGAACCCCACCCAGGACCCTCTGGATCTCAATGTCTGTGGGTTTGACCTGTTTTTATAACTAGCCCTCCAGGCCATTCTGAGGCCCAGTAAATCACGAGAACACTGATGTAAAGTTAACAGTGGAAACCTTTGCTTCAGACAGATGTGAGCTCAAGTCCATTTCAGCCGCTCCTGAGCTGTGTTGAAACCCGCACCCCTCAAATGCATCACTGCCAACTTGCTGCTTGGGCCCCAGGACCCCCTGTTACTTAACCCTGTCCCAACTGCACACACACATACCCCCTTCTGGGCAGAGGAAAGCCTCCTTGGTGTGTGGAGTTGCCCCCTTCTCCCCCTTACTGCACATGTGCTGTTATCATGTGGGCAGCCATTTTCTCTCCTTTCCTCCCCAGGCCCCAGTCATGAAATGGCTGCCAATCCTCCTCCCCAAACATGGTTGCTAGGTGGCTGGAATTCAGTACTGTGACCAATCAGGGGGCTGATACTGTTTACTTGGCTATTGCTTTCTCCAGCTCACGCCCTGGTAGCAACCTCTACCCAAGTGTACACATACACCTGGGTGTAAAAACGTCTCTAGGTCTTAGGGTGGAAGGGGGATAATAGTAGTGCTTAGTTAATGAGATTGTTCTGATTATTATAGGAGGTAATGTATATAAAATGCTTAGCACAGTACCTAGCTTCTAATATTAGATCATGTGCAGGACCCCTTTTCTGGCAAAGTTGTGGCCTTTTATTATCTCCCTAGTCCCTTTCTCTCTCTGGGCCTCAGCCTCCACATCCCTAATGCCATGAGGGGAAGCTAAGTGCATGATCGCTGAGGTTCCTCTCAATCCTGTCTTCTTAGAGTTCTCTATGAGGGATTGGACAAAAGACAACTTTGAGTTGGCCCTGGGGAAGCCACCAAGGTCAGTGTCAGGCAACAGATGCTTCAGAGCAGGGTCTTGAAGGATGAATAGGAGTCTACCTGTATATACCACTATCAGAGCAGTTCTTGCCCAAGTGACTAATAGTTGGCAGACCTTGCTCGGACCTTGAAGCTACTTAACTACACCCTCCTCCCCACTACCTCTACCTACACAATGGGCCTTATTCTCAAAAGCAGTTCTCTCAAAGGCATTTTCCATGCAAGCTCTCACTAACTGATGTGGATATCCTTTCTCTTTACAACTCCTGGTTATACCTTATAAAGATAGGTAAAAGCTGTTTCATCAGTCCAGCTGATGACAGGATAAACCAATGGCTTTCAACCTTGACTGTGCATTAGAACCACTTGAGGGCTTGTTCAACACATGGATCCTTGGGTTCTACCCCAGAACTTATTCAACCAGTATCTTCAGGGACAGAGTCTAGACAACACAAATACCAGGCATCACAAAGTGTGGTTGGTCCATAGAACACCTGCATCGGAACCACCTAGAGTGTTTGCTTAAAGTGGAGATTCCTGGTTGGTCCCCAGACCTACTGAATCCGATTCTCAGGCTTAGGGATGATTATGTGGTTGGACTAGATCAGTAGTTCTCAAAGTGTGTCCCCCGACTCCCCAGCCGCATTATATCACCTGGGAACTTGTCAGAAATGCACATTCATGGGTCCTAGACAAGACCTACAGAATCAGAAACTTCGGGGGTGGAGCTCAATAATTGGTGTTTTCACAAGTCCTCCATGTGACTCTGATGCAGGCTCAAGGTTGAGAGCCACTATGCTGGGGTGTCACCACTTCCGCATCCCATCGCTTCAATGACACAGTATAATGATTCTGAGCTCTCACGAGTGGCTGCTGGGCATAGAAGTCAGTTACTGCTGCATCCTGATGAAATTCCAGCAAAGTTAGGCTCACAGCATTTCTGGGAAGATCCCACTCGGGGATTACCTTGAGACAGGATGGTCACTAAGGCAATGAGTCATGGGTGAGCCGAGTCAAGGTGTGCAAGGATTATGTGGAGGTGAATAGGCTTCAGACATAGCTGGAGTCAGAGGAAGCCTCATCTCTTCTTCTAGAGATCATGCCAAGGGGTGTCTAAACGTGGAAAATGGACAAGACCCCAAGACCCCCAGGAGATATCTTGTAGCCCCCAAGAATCTGTTATTCCTTTGCTGGTTCAGGAATCTTGCCATTGTACATCTGAGGATGCCACGTCCAGCCTCAACCAGACATGGCTGAGGAATTCATCCTCTTTATTTTCACATATGCATTTTAGAAAATATTGCATAATTATTCATTTTATATGGCACTTATACTCTATCTGCCAAGAACTATACTAAGGGCTTTACGTAGATTATCTCATTAAAATTCTTACATCAGCCCTGTGAGTCATGCAAGAAATTGAGGCTCAGGGAAACTTGGCCAAGGTCACAGTGCTACTAAGTGGCAGAGCTGAGATTTGAGAATCAGTTTGCCTGACTCGAAGACTCATGCTCTGAACTATTAATTCAATCATTCATTCATATATTCCTTCACGTGTCTGTTGAACCCCTACTATGGGACAGACATGGTCTAGGTATTGGGTATGCAGAGTCAACATAAACCAAACGTAAAAATCCCTGCTCTCGTGGAATATTCACTCTAGTACAAGAAACAGACAATAAACTAGATAAATAAGTACAGAGTATATAAGATAATTGTAAGGGCCAAAGAAAAAAATTAAGCAGAGGAGTGGTGATATGACATGTTGGGAGATAAAAATAAGGTGGCCAGGAAAGGTCTCACAGAGAAGGTGACATTTAAGCAACAGCCAGAAGGAAGTGATGGAGCAGGCAGGCAGCTATATGGGAGAAGAATATTTAAGGCAGAGGAACAGCACGAACAAAAACTCTGAGGTGCAGGAATACCTGGTGTATTAGAGGAATAGGGAAGTGGACATTGTGACTGCAGCAAAGTGATGCTGGGGAGAGTAATAGGAGATGAAGTCAGGGAGGTAATTGAGGGACAAGATCATAAAGAGCTTGTAGAATTTTGTCTGTTACTCTAAGGGAGACTAAGGGGTGACATCTGAATTAGGTTATAACAGAATCACACTGGCTTCTGTGTAAGAATAGACTGAAGAGGAGTATAGGCAGAAATAGGGAGAACAATTAGGAAGCTATTGAAATAATTCAGGCAAAAGAGGATAGAGTTAGAAAACAGTCTGGCAGTTTCTCAGAGTTACCATATGACCCAGCAATTCCACTCCTAGGCATATGCCCAAGAGAATTGAAAACATATGTCCACATAAAAACTTATACATGAGTGTTTATAGTAACATTATTCACAATAGTCAAAAAGTAGAAACAACCCCAATGTCATCAACTGATGAATGGATAAACAAAATATGGTATATCCAGCTAATGGAATATTACTCAGGCATTAAATGAACTTAAGTACTGATTCACGCTATAATATGGAAGAATCTTGAAAACATTTTGCTAAATGAAAGAAGCCAATCACAAAAGACCACAGAGTGTAGGACTCTATATGAAAAGTCCAAAAGAGCAAATCTATAAAGACAAGAAGTAGATTAGTGGTTGTTTAAAGCTGCAGGGAGTCGGGGAATAGGCAAATATGTGGGTGATAGCTAAGGGTTTCTTTTGGGGCTGATAATATGTTCTAAAATTGACGTTGGTGATGGTTACAAAACACTGTAGACATACTAAAAAGCATTCAGTTGTGTACTTTAAATGGGTAAATTGTATGGTATATGGATTGTATCTCAATAAAGCTGTTTTTTTTAATGATGATGGAGGGTTGGACCATGGTGAAAACAGTAGAGGTGGTGAAAACTATTTGGATTGTGGATATATTTTGAAGGCAAAGTAGACAGGGTTTGCTGACATGCTGGAGGTAGGGTGAAAAATATAGGAATCAAAGATAAGCCTAAGTTTTTTCACTTGAGCAACTTGAAATGTGAAGTTGCCATGAATTGATATTGGGAAGGTTCTTTTGGATAGAGATGGAGTTCTACTTTGGACATATTAAGTTTGAGATGATTATTAGATATCCAAGTAAAGAGTTGAGGAGGCAGTTGGAGATATGAGTCTCTTGTTCACAGGAAAGGTCCAGGCTGAAGATACAAATTTGAAAGTCAACCGTCTAGCAATGGAATTAGAAGCTACTATAATGGATCATCTCACCAAGGGTATGAGTGTAATTATGCCATATTGTCTCCCATGTATTTGGTGGCCCTTCTGAAGTCACTCAGGAACTGCCTAAACCAGGGTCTCATAGAGACCAGATCTTGGGAATATATCAATATGTTCCTGAAGAAACCAATCAATTTCAGTTTCATGGATGATGCCATTCATAAAGTGTGGATATACCATTGGGATACTGCACATTTCAAAGGGAATCATCAGATAATTTAATTACCTCCAAGAAAGTCTGAAATTCTGCCTTTCATTCATTTCCTCCTTGTTTTAGACGGTATTGTGTGCTCCCCACTAGATTCAGGATTATTAATACCCAACCCCTTAAGTTGATCTGAAACTCTGGGGCTGAGCAAAAAATGTTGTGATCCTCTGTTATCACTGTTTTGATGGTCTAAGCATTCCGGCACTGCCTCAGTTTTAGTCTCTTCTTTTTCATAAAAAGTACTAGGATCTGGGGAGGGTAGGTTAGAGAGCCCCATTCATAGGTTTACTTCCAATATTCAGAGACCATAGGTCTGTGGTTGCCTGGATGCCATACTACCTTAGAAAGGCTGGGTATAATGTCTTATCTCCAGACAGAGGGAAGTGCTATAGGAGCTCAGGACAGCTGCCCAAGAGATCTCTGGGGAACTGCATTTCTACCTGGCTAGGTGGACTCTGTGACCACCTTGGGTGACTTCCGTGCACAGTCTGCAACAAAAAGCTGAGGCTACTGAAGGTCTACAAGTCCTGGACCCATGAGTAGCAAGGACTTCCATCTAGGAAAGGCCAGTTGCCAAAAGCAGAGATGTTGGATTAAGAATAGTTCTAGATACTCATTATTCTCTAAACTACATGCTTCTGGAGGAGTGGGACTGAGTCTTAGTCATTTTCATATCTATGAACTTCCACTCTCTAGGGGTTAGGGTGATCCCAGCATGGGAGTGTTAGCCAAGTGAGCCAGTGTTAAGGCTGGAGTCATGACGAGCAGAGGACACTTCCATCCCTCACCCTGAGATAGTCAGGAACATAAAGGGCCAAAGCAGAGTTCAAATCTATGGAGTGCAGGTCAAGCCAGGGATTTCAATCACAAAGGGTAAGAACGGAACCCATTCCAAGAAATAGTGTCCAAACTCAGAATGGTACTGACTTGGCAAACTTGAGCCGACTATAATATCCAACCCAAGTCTCCCAGGCAGCACCATCTGGGTCTATGACATCTTCTCTCCAGCCCTTAACCATATGGGGCAGAATACTAGAGCCAATGGTAAATGTATAATATGGAAGAAAATGTATAAGAACTCACCTTCTATTCCAGCAATGTATGGGACGCATTAAGTTCTTCCACTGGAACACAAACCAAGTCTGTCCTGTTCATTAGTGAGGGTTGAAAAATGGGAATCACAATGAGGGTACCTAATGATGCCCAAGGATCACTGAATGTCTTTGCTAGACAAGAAAGGACCAAGAACCTTCCATTATTCAATGTATTTATACCCCCCACCTTGTCAACCTCGTGGACCTATATAAGTAAATACAAATAACACACTTTGTTAAGGATTCCAATAAAAGATGCTGATATAGGGTACTGAAGAGTGGGATGAGGTAGACCCAGAGGAGGAAGTCATCACTTCTTGGGGATGCCAGCAGCTTCATTGAGTCTTGAACTGAGTTTTCAAAAACAAATAAGTGTCCTACAGGTGGTGGGAGCAATATGAATAAAGGTGAGATGGCATGGCATATAAGGGGACCTGTGAGGAGCTTAGCATGGTTTGAGGGGCTGGAGATGGAGTTCAGATCACATAGCACTGTGTTTGAACTGCAGCTTGTAAACCATTTCTATGTTGTAAAATCAATTTGGTGAGTCATGACCAACATCTTATTAAATGATATGGGCTATAATAGAATAGAAAATATAATGCATTGCCTATAGTAAAGGTAAAAAAATCTTTTGTGAAAAATTTTAAGTTATTTATATACATATTTATAGCAGTGGGTACTGGGTTGCAACGTAAAATCTATTTTGTACTGTGGGTCACGGTCAAAATGTTTGAAATCCACTGTCACAGAGGAACTTGTCAACCCTGCTGACATGTTTGGACATTTTCCTGTAGGCCATGGCAAGCTACTAAAGGATTTTAAGCAAGATAATGACATGATCCAATTTGTGTTTCATCAAAAAGTTTAACCACCTTAGATCAAATTAGCCATGGAAAAGGTGTTAGAATCAAATTAAGTACAGATTGACAGCTGATCTTTTCAAAGTTAAATGTTCAAGCTAATTTAATCTATGTGTCATAAGGAAGACACTCCGAATTGTACACATTCCTTTATTTGGAGAGCATACCATGTGTCAGGCACCATGCTGGGCACCGAAAAGACAATATAATGGGGAACAAGAATCAACCCCATTGCGTCAGGACTTCCCCGATGGCACAGTGGTTAGGAATCTGCCTGCCACTGCAGGGGACATGGGTTCAAGCCCTGGTCCAGGAAGATCCCACATGCCGCGGAGCAACTAAGCTCATGCGCCACAACTACTGAGTCTGCACCCTAGAGCCCGTGAGCCACAACTACTGAGCCCACGTGCCACAACTACTGAAGCCCGCGTGCCTAGAGCCCATGCTCTGCAACAAGAGAACCCACCACAATGAGAAGCCCACGCACCACAACGAAGAGAAGCCCCCACTCACTGCAACTAGAGAAAGCCCACGTGCAGCAATGAAGACCCAATGCAGCCAAAAATAAAATATTAATTAATTAATTAATTTAAGAAAAACAACAAAAAACACCATCACCTCCTTGCAGAGTTCAATCTAGTGAAAGAGACAGGAAACAAACAAAATCTGAATGAGTGTGGTAAGTGCTACAGGGAGAAGTACAGGGTGGTATGAGAGAGAGGAGTGGAGTTGGGGTATGGGAGAGAATAATGATTTAAGCCAGAAGGTCAGGGATAGGCTCTCTGAGGAAGTAATCTTTAAGCTGAGCCCTGAGCCCTTAAGGATGAACAGGAGTGAGAAGTGTGTGGGGAAAGAGGGTCTCAGGAAGAGGACAGCAAGTGCAAAGGCCTGGAGGCAAGAAAAGAGCTTGGCATGTTCAAGAACAAAAAGGAGACCATTGTGGCTGGAGTATCATGATCAAAGAGGAAGAGTAGCACTGGATGAGGCAGGAGACACAGGGAGGGCAGGGGAGGCCGCTGTGTGAGCTTTGAAGCAGGTGAAAGGCAGGATAAAACCCGGAAGAATTGGCATGCATTCAGACACTTGTCAGGGCCTTTGGCACAAGCATGCTGGGAGCAGTTAAAGGCACTGATGTGTAAAGAATACCACTCATCCTTTACAGGCTTCTGCTGCAGATGGAATGAGCCATTGCTCCCTCAGAATTTGCTTGCTAGAAAGTTCTAAAGTGTCTGAGAGGATCCAGAGATTAGAATGTGCCTCTGCTAGCTGTAAAGGCATGATGTGTACTGCACATGCCAGGGGCACCATTCAAGTTCTTTGATGGTTTCTGGGACTTTTACCACTTTCTGGGTGCCAATTCCTAGAGCTTTTCTTGAACCCAGCACCATTTGCTTAATAAACTCACCTTTCTCAACTCAGGTTGTTGACCCTTTGCCAGCATGCTAGCAGCAAGGCAAGACTAGCTGGATATGCATAGAGGAGGTGTGCTTGAGCTGGAGGACCTTGGACTTGACAACCTCTGTCACCACAGTTCCAAATAGCAGCCCTCTGGATTCTAGAATAAATGAGTAGAGAGTAGTAGCTGGAAGAGGACCATATGGTACGGTCCATTCAAATGTCCTTCCTTGTGGTTTGGTACTAGTTGGCATTCTCTTTTTACCAATGTTTTACAAAGTGGAGGTTGGGGTTTTGGGGGGGGTTGTTTTTGTTTTTGTTTTTGTTTTTAGAGCAGTCCTTAGTTCCTACAAGGATCATCTGGCTCCAGTGAGTGTGGAATAGTAGCAGTGGAAACTGTGGTTACTAAGAAAGAGGGTGTTTTAAGGGATGGGCTGCAGTAATTTGAGTTCATCTCTGTTGTGCTGAGGTCAGTCATGTTTTGGTAGGAGGTATGGTGGAAGCAGTATTCCTCTAATACAGTGGTTCTCAACCTGGGGTGAACTTGCCCCCCTGGGGCACATTTGAGAATATCTGAAGGTATTTTTGGTTATCATAAATGGGGTGGGGGTGGGAGGTGCTATTGGCTCCCACAGCAAAGGGTTTTCTGGCCCAAATAACCATAGTGCTTCAGTTGAGAAGTCCTCCTCTAAAATCTCATTGATATGCTACATGTCAATGTAGCATAGCTACATTGTAGGAATTAGCTACATGCTAATTCCAGTCTGCTGGAATTAGTCCACAAAGTGGTAAAAATGGAGCAGAACCCCCCACCAAAACCAGGAACAACTTAGAGGTGCAGCCAGTGATCACATGTGTGGGCTTAAAAAAATAGAATGACTTACCTGGTACAAGGTGATTTTATGGCTCTGTGTCTTAACCATTTTTTATTGAGGTATAATTGACATACAACATTATATTAGTTTCAGGTGTAGAACATAATGATTCAGTATTTGTATTTATTGCAAAATGATCACCATAATATATCTAGTTAACATCTATTACCACATATATTTACAATTTTTTTCTTGTCATGAGAACTTTTAAGACCCACTCAGAAACTTTCAAATATGCAATACAGTATTATTAACTATAGTTGCCATGCTGTACATTACATCTCCATGACATTTATTTTAGAACTGGAAATTTGTATCTTTGGTCGGCCTTCACCCATTTTGTCCACACCCACCCCACTGCCTGCCTCTGGCAATCACCAATCTGTTCTCTGTATCTATAAGTTTGGGGGTTTTTTTTTGGTTCCACATATAAGTGCAGTCATATGGTATTTGTCTTCCTCTGTGTGACTTATTTCACTTAGCATAATGCCCTCAAGGTCCATCCATGTTGTCCTAAATGACAAGATTTTATTCTTTTGTATAGCTGAATAATATTCCATTGTGAATATAAATATAAATATATATATATATCATATATTCTTTATCCATTCAACCGTTAATGGACATTAACATAAGTGTAAATAATGCTACAATGAACATGGGGGTGCAAATATCTTTTTGAGTTAGTGTTTTTGTTTTTTTCGAATAAATACCCAGTAATGGAACAGCTGGATCATATTTTGAGGAATCTCCATACTGCTTTCCATAGTGGCTGCACCAATTTACATTCCCACCAACAGTGCACAAGGGTTCCCTTTTCTCCACACCCTCTCCAGCATTTATTATTTCTTGTTATGACTCCATCTCTTATGCTGCATGCTGCAGTGGTCTGAGAGCACACCAGCATCAGGTGACCTTGGTGATCAAACAGTTCTGACTCCAAAAGAAGCTTCCCAGAGAAATAAGTGTAGAAGTAGAGGTCACTAAGTCCTTTTGAGATAAGATGGCTCTCACTGCATTGTGAAAGGCTTTTGTCTGTCTAGAGTCAGGTGATGATAAAACTGGACAGGATAATGGGGTGAATACAAAAGGTCATGATACAGATAAATTCTTCTCCTGTTTGATGAATCTGGTTATCTAGACAGTCATGGTGGAGAAGTAAGGATTGAACCTTTGCTAATACCCAAGTAATCCCAAGGAATAGCTAGATTGTCTCAGGTGTCACATGTCACTTGACCCCTGACATCATAGCTGAATAAATCTTGGCTCAGGAATTAGACTTCAGGGCTTTTAAATAAGTACATCTCATGGTTGGTGCAAAGGGAGGGACAATTGAGAATGTCATCTATCTAGACAATAACCTTCTGTCTGGGTAGTGGTGTAGAATACTGGTTATTTGCTGATGGAGAATGACTGGCTGTTACAAAGGTCAAAGGGCATGGTAGTGTATTCAGACTAACTGGGAGATTCTTTTTTTGTTGTTGTTGTTGTTGTTTTTTGCGGTACGCGGGCCTCTCACTGTTGTGGCCTCTCCCGTTTCGGAGCACAGGCTCCGGACGCACAGGCTCAGCGGCCATGGCTCACGGGCCCAGCCACTCCGTGGCATGTGGGATCTTCCTGGACCAGGGCACGAACCCGCGTCCCCTTCATCGGCAGACGGACTCTCAACCACTGCACCACCAGGGAAGCCCGTAGCTGGGAGATTCCTATAGGCTATTTTCCATTGTCAACTTTCCAAACAAAGATGAGATTATAGGTGACAATATTAGAATCAAGGTAGTCCTGAAAGAGGCAGAGTTTTGAAATATTTTTCTTCAAGAGAGCATTGAATGTCTATATACTAGCAATGAACAATCTGAAAAGGAAATTTAAAAAACAATTTCCGGGCTTCCCTGGTGGTGCAGTGGTTGAGAGTCCACCTGCCGATGCAGGGGACACGGGTTCGTGCCCTGGTCCGGGAAGATCCCACATGCTGTGGAGCAGCTAGGCCTGTGAGCCATGGCCGCTGAGCCTGTGCATCCGGAGCCTGTTCTCTGCAACGGGAGAGGCCAAAACAGTGAGAGGCCCATGTAACACAAAAAAAAATAAATAAAAAAAAATTCCCACTTACAATAACATCAGAAAGAATAAAATACTTAGGAATAAATTTAACCAAATAAGAGTAAGATTTGTAAACTGAAAACTATGTAACATTGGTGAATGAAATTAAAGAAGGCCTAAATAAATGGAAAGACATCATATGTTCATGTATTGGAAGACTTAATATTGTTAAGATGGCAATACTCCCCAAAAATAATATACAGATTCCATACAATCCCTATCAAAATCCCAACAGTCCTTTTGCAGAATTGGAAAAGTTGATTCTCCATTCACATGGAATGCTCAGGGGTCCCAAATAGCCAAAAAATCTTGAAAAAGAAGAACAAAGTTGGAGGACTCACACTTCTCGATTTCAAACTGATTACAAAGCTATAATAATCAAACCAGTGTGGTACTGGCATAAGGATAGACATATAGATCAATGGAGTAGAATTGAGAGTCTAGAAATAAACTCATACATCTATGGTCAATTGATTTTTTAATATAGGTGTCACAATCATTCAATTTAGAAAGAATAGTCTCCTCAACAAATAGTGCTGAGACAGCTGGATATCCACATGCAAAACAATGAAGTGGGTCTTTATCTTATACCATATACAAACATTAACTCAAAATGGATCAAAGACCTAAATACAAGAGCTAAGACTATAAAACTCTTAAAAGAATACATACGGATAAACATTCATGTCATTAGACTTGGCAATGGTTCTTAGATATGACACCAAAGCACAAAGAATGAAAGAAAAAATAGGTAACCTGGACTTCAAGAAAATGAAAAACTTCTGTGCATAAAAGGCAGTAACAACAGAGTGAAAAGACACCTACAGAATGGGAGAAAATATTTGCAAATCATATATCTGATGAGGGCCTTTATCCAGGATATATAAAGAACTCTAACAACTCAAAAGGTAAAAAAGGGAAACAACCCAATTAAAATAAAAGATGAGCAGAAGATTTGAATAGACATTTTCCAAAGAAGATAAACAAATGGCCAAGAAACACATGAAAAGATCCCAATAGCATTAGTTATTAGGGAAATGCAAATCATAAGGTACAATGATTTGGGTACACTTTATACCCACTAGGTGGCTATAATAAAAAAAAAGTAGAAAACAAGAAGTGCTGGGTGCTTTGTGACCACCTAGAGGTGTAGGATAGGGAGGGTGGGAGGGAGAGATGTGCAAGAGGGAAGAGATATGGGAACATATATATATGTATAACTGATTCACTTTGTTATAAAGCAGAAACTAACACACTATTGTAAAGCAATTATACTCTAATAAAGATGTTAAAAAATAAAGAAGTGCTGATGAGGATGTGAAAAAATTGGAACCCTCCTTCACTGCTGGTGGGACTGTAAAATGGTATAGCTGCTGTGGGAAACAGTTTGATGGTTCCTCAATAAATTAACCATGGAATTATCATATGACCTAATAATTCCACTCCCAAAAGAATTGAAAACAGATACTCCAAGGAACACTTGTACACAAATGGTCATAGCAACACTATTCACAATAACCAAAAGGTGGAAACAACCCAGTGCCCATCAACGGATGAATGGATAAACAAATTGTAGTATAAACATACAATGGAACATTATTAGCTTTAAAAAGAAACGAAAGACTGATCCATGCTACATGGATGAACCTTGAAAACATTATCCTAAGTGAAAGAAGCTAGTCACAAAAGACCACACGTTGTGTGATTCCATTTATGTGAAATATCCAGGGGCTTCCCTGATGGCGCAGTGGTTAAGAATCTGCCTGCTAATGCAGAGGACACGGGTTCGAGCTCTGGTCCGGGAAGATCCCACATGCCGCGGAGCAACTAAGCCCATCCGCCACAACTACTGAGCCCTCGCGCCACAACTACTGAAGCCTGTGCTCTGCAACAGGAGAAGCCACTGCGATGAGAAGCCCGCACACTGCAACAAAGAGTAGCCCCTGCTCGCCACAACTAGAGAAAGCCCTCATGCAGCAACGAAGACCCAATGCAGCCAAAAATAAATAAATACATACATAAGTAAAAAATAAATCCTAAAAAAAAAAGAAATATCCAGAATAGGCAAATCCATATGAACAGAAAACAGATTAGTGTTAGCCACGAGCTGAGGGAAAGGGGAATGGGGAATGATTGCTTTATGGGTGTGGAGTTTCTGTTTGGGGTGATGAAAATGTTCTGGAACTAGATAGTGGTAATAATTGCACAACATTGTGAGTGTACTTAATGCCACCGATTTATACACATTCAAATGGTTACTATGGTAAATTTTGTTATGTGTATTTTACTATGATAACAAATAAAAATAAAAAAGAGAAAGCATTGAGCCTTTTTTTAGTGGGAGTGGAGGGCTTGATGACTCCCTCAACACATCACTATACTAATAATAGTAAAAACAATAGTAGTGATAGTAATAATAGCAATTATTACAATTATACTAATAGCTAACATTTATGGAGTGTTTATTATGTGCCAGAAACTATGCTGAGCACTTTTCTATGCATTATTTAATCTTCCCAACAGCTCTCTTATTACTTTGATTTCACAGGGAAGAAGGACTCAGAGGTAAATAGGTAATGAGTGGAAGTGCTGGGATCTGAACCCAGATCTGTCAGATTGCAGAGCCTGCATTCTCACTGATAAACACTAGGGAATCAAGCTAAATGACTGGTAAGACCCTGAGTGATTTGTATACATTAGTTCATATAATTCTCAGAACAACATTATGAAAGAGGCACAATTATTATCATCATTCCCATTTTACAGAAGGAAATCGAAACAGAGACTGTCATGTAACTAATGAGAGGCAGAGCCAGGATTCAAACTCTGGTCTAAGTGACCCCGAATTTCTGTGCTTAACCATTAAGCTGTATAGTACCAGTTGCCCAAGTACTTATGGAAAGCTTAGGTCTTTGGTTAAGAGAGGGATACGGGTACATAGGGACCTGGGCTCCAGAAGCAGATCTGCTATCATGGTAAAATTACATCCAAGGTTCCAGGCTGTTGACTGGAAAAAATTGCACAACGTAAAAGTTGAGAATTATGTTCTATTCAGCAGACTTTCTGAGGACATCAAGCCTGGAAGGCAGCCTCTCAGCTATGAGGAACTGTTCCAGAGGTAAGGGAGAAGCCAGGATATATAGGAGTTTTTGCAACAAAGACCAGGTAGTTGGAACATCAGGTTTACTGCTAGATAAAGAAAACCAGATGTCTCAGGTTAATGAATTTAGCGCTTTACATATGGGAAGATGCAAGAGTCTGGGCTCATTGAAATCATTCCTTTGTTATGCACCTTAGTTATCTAGGGCCAATATCCTGTTCTTTCCCATCCTGAGTCCCCTCAGGGTACACCCTGTGGGGGAGTGGGTGACTGCAGTGGCTGAGGGTGTGGCAGTGGGCAGCCCCTTTGTTTCCATCCGGAGTTCCCTCAAGGCTCACCACTCGGGGTGGGGAGGTGGGGTGGGAGCAGTGATAGTGGTTAATAGCTTGATGGCCGCATCCTTTGTTTGCTGTTATGGCAGGCAACATTTTTCATTCACAAGGTCTAGGAGAGACAGATAAGATAGAGCCCAGGAGAAGGATAGACAACATAAAGGGAAGAACATGGTGTTTCCAGAAAGTGGCTTAAAGCTGTGGGCTTGCAGCGCCAAAACCCTGGAGGACCAAGGGGAAAGGTGAACAGTGGGTAAAATGTAGTTTTTACTGCCGATCCTAAAAAAAATTTGAAAGCTACTGTCATACAGGGCCCTGGAAGCTGTATGAACTCATTTGGACGTTTCCACATAAGCGAGGGAGAGCTATTGAAAGATTGAAGCAGAGTGGTGGATGAGCCAATTTGTGTTTCATCAAAAGTTTAACTGTATTTGATAAAAATTGGCCATGAAAAATGTCTTTTGATGTGCTTCCCCCTCTTCACCTTTATATGGCCGTTTTGTGGCTCACAGGTGTGGCCATCAGGGGTGAGCTGTCATTGCTAAGCCCTCATATGACGGTTGGAGGAACAGGTTGTTAATTTACAGATAGGAGAAATGGCAGCCATGCTCTAGGTACCTTCAGAAAACATGAACAGAAAAACTGTACTACAAGCACAGACAATCAGCTTCAGTGGTTGCCCTCAGAAAGCCATACAAGGTCCCTGGTTCCAGTGGTTCCTGCAGGGCAAATTATGGTACCCACACCCTATGGCATGTGGTGTGAGAGTCATATGCCTCGGCTAGATGCTGGGATAATAATGCTTCCACCTATGTTGTTGGGTTTTTTTAAACATCTTTATTGGAGTATAATTGCTTTACAATGGTGTGTTAGTTTCTGCTTTATAACAAAGTGAATCAGCTATACATATACATACATCCCCATATCTCCTCCCTTTTGCGTCTCCCTCCCACCCTCCCTATCCCACCCCTCTAGGTGGTCACAAAGCACCGAGCTGATCTCCCTGTGCTATGCGGCTGCTTCCCACTAGCTAGCTATTTTACATTTGGTAGTGTATACTCACCTATGTTTTTAAGAGACGTAACCTACAGCCAGTAACTGGAAGTGATAATATTTAGTGCTACAAGGTCACTAAGCACAAATGGGTCTGGATGAAAACTGGAAACCAAGATACAAAGGGAGCCAAAAGAGAGGCCAAGACAGGAGGTTTGCAGAGGTGGGAGGAAGGCAAACCTGGAAGAATTTTCCTTCATTCACTCAGTAGCAGCCTTGTATGCAGTGCCCATGGCCTTGGGTATGATCATGCTGGCCGCATTTATAGAGGATGCAGTGTTAAAGGTGGCTGTGGTGTGTCTGACTCCCCTTCTGTGCTGCAGGGCTGGCTGGGCATGTGGCAGGGACAAAATATGGTTGAGAGTAGGAGTTCTGAAGTCAAATGAATCTGGGCTGGAAACTTAGCTCTGTGTGTCTCTGTCCGCCAGTATGATCTCGGCAAGTCACTTAACCTTGGTGAAACTCACAGTTCTCATCTATAAAATGGGGATGATGATAGTAAGTATTTCATAGGGATTTTCAAAGATTAAAGAGATAATGAACATAAAATGCTTAGCACAATGCCTGATACTTAGTAATAGCTCAGTGAATGTTACCTCCTCCTTCTCCTTTTATCCTTCCTCATTGTGATTATTGCACTGAATGGAGTTCAGAAATTACTTGAAGAATTGTCCTAAGGGAATTCCAGGTTGGAGTCATGAAGGCAGTCCAAAATGAAGCTTCTAACCAACATGGGTGTAAACCAAGAGGGGCAGTCGACGTATGAATTTGAGAGAGATGGAAATAGAAGGAGATCAGCGAGAGAGGTTGTGTACACAGAGGGGGTGGGAAGGAGGCCTGGAGTAATGACTGTGCCAGGATGCAGATGACTTCCGTGGCTTTTCATCAGGTCTCATGACCACCATCATGGTTCTTCCAGAAGCATTAAAATGGACAACAACAGAGTGGACACTATTTTCTTCCAAACTTCTTCTGACAAGGGGTGGATACCAGGATTTTCCTGCATTGGCCTTATAAGTTCTGGCCTCTTGCTGACCAGAGATGTGAGGTAGAATCCTAAGACCAGGTCTTTGGCTGTTACCCTCCCATCAGGCCAGGTATAGATCTAGCCATGCTGTCAACATGAGCCCTATATCTTCTCTCTCTATGACATATTAATATTTTTCTTCCTAGGTTATCTGGGAGGGCCACTGAGTGCAAAATGGAAGATGAGATCTTAGTGGGTCAGGTGTAGCCGGGAACTTGTCTGGAAAGCTTTGATGCTCACCAAAGGGCATGGAGTCAGGAAGATGCTGGTGTCAGAGAGCTACAGGGTTGATAATAGATATCCTTTGTCTTTTTTTATTAATTGAAGTATAGTTGATTTACAATGCTGTGTTAATTTCTGCTGTATAGCAAAGTGACTCAGTTATACACATATATATATATGGATTCTTTTTCATATTCTTTTCCATTATGGTTTATCCCAGGATACTGAATGTAGTTCTCTGTGCTATACTGTACGACCTTGTTGTTTATCCATTCTAAATGTAATAGTTTGTATCTACTAACCCCAAACTCCCACTCCATCCCTCTCCCTCCTGCCCTCCCCCTTGGCAACCACCAGTCTGTTCTCTATGTCTGTGAGTCTGTTTCTGTTTTGTAGATAGGTTCATTTGTGCCATATTTTAGATTCCACATCTAATTGATATCATATGGTATTTGTCTTTCTCTTTCTGACTTACTTCACTTAGTATGATGATCTCTCATTGCAGCTAATATTCTTAAAAGTTTATAAGCAGTGATCCCTGAGCTTCCATGGTGCATACATGCCTAGAGGCAACCCAGACATTGTCTTCCATATCAAGTTTCCCATCAATTCTCTCTCACCCCATGCCCAGAACCAGTAGGTCTATCTTTTGTACTGGTCTTTGGCCCAACAGAAGGTACCCTTTCTAGGCATCCTACAGCTCCCCAGGGTACAAACTGGCTACAAGGATGTCCCTCATATTAGAAATGAAAAGTAGTGAAGGCCAGGACAATAGTTGCTATGAAAGGAGGTGTTTCCAAACCAGGAATGCAGTGAGATGTTGTAGGCAGCTTCTGCTTTGGTGAAGTAGGTGGATCATGTGGCTGGTAGGCGGAATAGAAGCAGAGAAATTCTTCTCGCACTGGACTGCTTCAACTCTTTGACTCAGTCTGTAGGTGGATGGTACACAGATGGATGAAGCTGGGCCAGATGGCTGGGAAGTCCACAGAGGTAAAGGATCTTGTAAGATAAACAAGGTGGTGGGGATCTCTGCCCACCTTTACATCTTCATTTTGTACCTGTCTCCCCCTCATTCACCATACTTCAGCCTCTTCTTTCTGTTTCCGAAACCTAGGCCCTTTCCTGCCATTGGGCTTTTGCACTTGTTCTTCCCTCTGCTTGCATGTTCCTTGCAGGGTTTGTTCCTTTTCATCTTTCAGGTCTTACCTCCTCAAAGAGGTCTTTTCTGATCACTTTGCCTAAAGTTGACCCCTACCAATTACTTTCTTTTTCACATCACTCCATTAATTTTCATGTTGGAATTTATAAGCCTCTACAGACTATTTGTTTACCTGTTTGTTTACTTGTTTCTCTTCTCCTCCTTCCCAGACTATAACATCTATGTGATGGACCTTGTTATTCCTTTTCAATACTATTTCAACAATACCCAGAATGATAAACACTTAATACATATTTATTGAACAAATGAATGAATAGCTCATATGGATGGGAATCAGAGTCAGGACATAACATAAGTTTTTTTGTTAGGATACCCACTGCCATCACAAGGACGGCTTTGTATCTATGGAAAAGGCCAGGTTGGGAAGGAGCTTGAGTGTGAAGGTGTCCCAGGAACATTTGGTGTCAGGAGTGGAAGAACTGGTCTTTGAATTGCTTGGACCTATCTTTGACCTGGGTACAGGTGTCAGAGTTCGTGGTATTCTGGGGAGTGTCATATCAGTTGCAGAACTGCAACTGTAGGCCCTGTATTTAGGTTTGGGATAAGCCACAAACAACTAGACAGTTGGAATAATGTCAGGAAGTGGGCACTCCTCACTTCCCAAGGCTAACTATGAATGACCCTGAAACTCAGTGAGGTGATTCTGTACATAGTTAATCCCTTGTGGCCCCTGCTGAGTCACCTCTGCTAGTTGTGGCTGTGTCTTGACAACCACAAAATCCCCTGTTACCTAAATTTCCTTGGATGCCTCCCCATCTCATAGTACTCCAGATTCTAGGATTGCCTCAGAAATTCTGGCTGCTTGGGATGTAGCAGATGGTAAGCTCTAACCGCTTGAGTCATGAGGCACACGGGGGCTAGATTAAAACCTTCAGAAGCCCTAAGCACAGAAATGTGTATGTCTCTCACTTATAATTGAAAATACAAACAATAACAAACCGTAAATAGGTGTTAGAGAAGTCCAATGAAGTGCAAAGTTGTTATTGGTTTTTTTTTTTTTTTTTTGAGATGCTATTTTGGTGCTTTTCTTTAAAAGTCAAATTTTTTCCAAATATATTTCTTTCTTTTTTTTTTTTTTTTTTTTTTTTTGGTACACGGGCCTCTCACTGTTGTGGCCTCTCCCGTTGCGGAGCATAGGCTCCGGACGCACAGGCTCAGCGGCCATGGCTCACGGGCCTAGCCGCTCCGTGGCATGTGGGATCTTCCCAGACGGGGGCACGAACCTGTGTCCTCTGCATTGGCAGGCGGACTCTCAACCACTGTGCCTCCAGGGAAACCCCCCAGATATATTTCTTAGTCTATTGGAATTACTCCTTTGCTAGTCTCCTAGGTAAATGCCTAGTATGCCTAGAGGGTAAAGCAGCAGTAAGCAGCCACTGTGTTTAAGTTGCTCTAGACTTCAGTAATCTGAGTATTCTGTTACCATGCACTCACTGGGACCCTTGATGAAGTGACAACATACCTCTAAGAGAGTTCTGATGGTCAGTAGCTTTCTTTTGCAAACAAAGACGTTGAAGATGTCCACAACAAGCTTCCTAGAGAATCAGACAGAGGAAGTGGGCACTGGTACTGAGATTCTTCTGTGATAGAATGGCCCCATACAACGATGCTAGAGGAATCAACTTCACTAAGTTATGGCCTAGTTGGTTAGACCAGAACCTAACAAAGGTGAGTCTTCATGGCCATGACTATGGTCATAGATTAGAGGAAACCATTTCCTAGGTAAGAAGTCCCCTATTAGCCATGTCAGGGCAGAGACATGGTGAATCAATGCTCAGCAGTATTTAGTGAACTTCAGGCATTTATAGACATGATTGATTGACCTAAGGGGTTATTTCACCTGGATGGTTGGCATCTAAGCCAGATAGGATTTCATTCAAGAATTCCACCTCTGGAGGGACTTGCCTGGTGGTCCAGTGGTTAAGACTTCGCCTTCCAATGCAGGGAGTGAGAGTTCAATCCCTGGTCGGGGAGCTAAGATCCCACATGCCTTGTGGCCAAAAAACCAAAGCAAAACAGAAGCAATATTGTAACAAATTCAATAAAGACTTTAAAAATGGTCCACATCAAAAAAAATCTTTAAAAAGAATTCCACCTCTGGAATCTAAAAAAGTAGAACTCATAGAACAAGAGAGTAGAACAGTGGTTAATGGGAGCTAGGAGTGGGGGAAATGGAGAGATGTTGGTCAAAGGCTATAAACTTCCAGTTATAAGAGGAATAAGTTCTGTGAATGTAATATACAGCATGGTGACTATAGTTAATAGTACTGAACTGTATACTTGAAATTTTCTAAGAGCATAGATGTTGTGCTCCTACCACACCAAAAAAAGAGGTGATTGTGAGGTGATGGATGTGTGAATTAACTTGATTGTGGTAATCATCTCATAATGTATATGTACATTAAACCATCATGTCGTACACCTTAAATATATACATTTTTTCCATTTATACCTCAGTAAAGCTGGAAAAAAAGAATTCCACCTCAGGACTTTGGAATCTGCTGTGTGGGCTCAAGGGTGATGCCACTACAGGCAGTACTAGATCTGCCAGACTATATATTTACCTTTTTATTTTGCTTTGTTTCTAAAAGGAGGTCAGAAAATAAGATACGATGCGATCCAGATAAAGAACAGACTGTCTGTGCAGGAGGTCATACAAGCTGTTGATCATTAAAATAATGGATAGTTGGGCTTCCCTGGTGGCGCAGTGGTTGAGAGTCCGCCTGCCGATGCAGGGGACACGGGTTCGTGCCCCGGTCTGGGAAGATCCCACATGCCGCGGAGCGGTTGGGCCCGTGAGCCATGGCCGTTGAGCCTGCGCGTCCGGAGCCTGTGCTCCGCAAGGGGAGAGGCCACAACAGTGAGAGGCCCACGTACAGCAAAAAAAAAAAAAAAAAAAAAAAAAAAAAAAAAAAAAAAAAAAATAATGGATAGCATTTACTGAGCACTTATTATGTTTCTGGTTCTATTCTTATCCCTATTGTATAGATTACAAAACTAAGACACAGAAAGCTTATGTAACTTACCCCAAGGTCATATAGTGATTGGAAGAGTCGGGATTGAACCAAGGTCGTCTGACTGTAGAGGTCATGCTCTGAAGAAGTATGGTAAACCACTGTCCAGTGTTGTGCTCTCTTCCATTATGCTACGTGCTAGAAGATATTCAAGATGTTGCTCCAGCTAAACCATATTGCAGTAATTTTGCCTTGGCTGAGGTGCAACTTCTATTTGTCACCTTCCAAGAAATGAAGACAACTCTAGGCCTCTAGAGGTCCAATTTCATAATGATGCATCACAGAGCTGGTCTTGGAGATTGGAAGTCAGCAGGTGCAGGTAGTGGTGGATCATGTCACGATCGATCATTGTCATTCAGGTGAAGGTAGAACTCTTCATTTTTTCCAAGTTAGAAAGAGAGCTGGGGTCTCATTAAGGGAAGCAAATGAATGCCTGCAGCAAGTTGGTGTCTTATCCTTGGGCTCTAACACAGAATATAAAAATTGAGCAGTGACCTGAGCCCTGGAGTCCAGGCTGGAAGGAATGGCTGTTCCCTCAGTGTAAGGGCAGTTTCTCTACTTGCTACCCCCAACCCCTTCGGGGTGGGCAGTGTTCTGGGTGATCCAGGGCTGAGAGGGCACATGAGGTGCTGGGTAACTGTATTGTTTTGTTATAAACTGGACAGCCTGAGTTTTAAAAGAGAAGTCCACTTTGAGGATTTCTAGCCACAAAAAGCTGAGGGCCCAGGGGAAGGGTGTATCAGCCCCTGGGCACTTTCTCCGATTCACAGCTTAATGGAAGGTCTCCATAGTTACTGATCCCCTCCACAGGCAGTACTTATCTATCAGTGGTGTCAACAATAGCAATAATAAGATGAGAATGTAAATTGGTGCAGCCACTAATGGAAAACAGCATGGTGGTTCCTCAAAAAAAAGAAAAATAGAACTACCATTTGACCCAGCAATTCCACTGCTGGGTATATATCCAAAGGAATTAAAGTCAGGATCTCAAAAAGATACCTGCACTCCCATGTTCATTGCAGCATTATTCACAGTAGCCAAGATATGGAAACAACCTAAATGTCCTTCGACAGATGAACAGATAAAGAAAGTGTAGTATGTACACAAAGTAGAATATTATTCAACCTGAAAAAAAAAGACATTTGTGACAATATGGATGGACCTGGAGGACATTATGCTGAGAGCCCGCGTGCCACAAACTACAGAGCCCATGTGCTCTGGAGCCCAAGCGCCACAACTAGAGAGAGAAAACCCACACGCCACAACTAGAGAGAAGCCTGCGCGCCGCAACAAAGAGCTGCAAAGAGCCCTCACGCTGCAACGAAAAATCCTGAATGCCTCAGTGAAGATCCTGTGTGCCGCAACTAAGACCCGAGGTAGCCAAAAAAAAAAAAAAAAAAAAAAGAAAAGAAAGAAAGAAAAAAAAAGAGTTTAAGATCTAGAGGCCAAGTGCCTGGATCCACATCTTAAGTCTGCTGCTTTCTGGCTATGTGACCTTAGGCAAGTTACTTAACCTTTTTATGCCTCAGTGTCTTCATCTGTAAAATGGGGATATAATGGTACCCATTTTAGGGTTAATGTGAAGATTAAATTAGTTAATGTATGTGAAACAGAATAGTGCTTAGTACATAGTAAATACTATGTGAGCATGTATTACCATTTTTGCTATCTGCCAATCAAGACCCCAGTTATGCAGTATGTGCACCATTCCCTGCAATCCGGAACAGAATTTCTTCCATGGAAAGTAGGACTACCACTAGCCATCACCACTGATTTTCTATAGGAGTTGTAGTTTTGGCAGCAAAGGCTTAGGGTTGATTCTGAAACTCCACAGTTCCAATGCTGGGCTGTCACTTAGCAGGATGTCTACATACACTACTGCCACAGCCCTCCTCTGGGAAATGCAAATAGAAGCCCCAAGGAGTCAAGTGGACTTTAAAGCTTGTATGATGCCTTGCCTTTGACTAGTTGAGCCAGAGGGATTACTGGATTACTGTAGTTCTGATCAGAGGGATGTCCCTTATACTCAGACAGGCCAAAGTGGAGGGATGCCTCTTGCCCCTTGGTGTCATTATTTGGAATCAAAAAGTACTTCCCTAAAGGAACATCCTTAAAAATCGTAGGTTCAGAGAAAAAGAATCTGTTCCTGAAAACCAAATAGGACTTATCAAAGATGAGGAGGTAAGGTATAAGCAGGGGTTAGGTGGTCAGTGTGTAACAACTGGCTCTCCAGTAGGGGGAAAAACTAATTTGTAGTGTTTGACAATTTTCGTCGTGTAAATTCTCCTATTATGGATGATTTCAGGACATCAATGTGACATCACTGAATGCAGAGTTGGGAAGGTATGTACACACTTAGCTCTCAAGAGGCAGTGGTAGGGAATTCCCTGGAGGTCCAGTGGTTAGGACTCTGCACGTCCACTGCAGGGGCCAAGGGTTCAATCCCTGGATGGGGAACTAAGATCTTTCATGCCATGTGCCACGGCCAAAAAATAAAAATAAAAAAATAAAATAAAAGAGGCAGTGGTAGCCGGTTCCAGCCAATAAAAATGGAGTCTGAAAGCAGCGAAAGACAAGAGAGGTTAGAAGCTGGTGGTGAGGTGTGAAACCTAAACTCATTCTGGAGCCTCAAGACAGGTCACTGCAGTAACATGGACACACAAGAAGCTTTTAAGGACATGGCGACAGAACGGGTGATTACCTTTCCCACAATACATTCCATTTCCTGCCTTGGGTCATCGACCCAGTTGAGGAGTCACCCAGAAGAAATAGAGAGAATGGGGAAATATGCAGACAGAGTGGAGCAGACAGAGTAGAAATGCAATGTATGGTCAGGCCACTCAAGATGGCTGTTCTCTTGCTCTCTGTACATCCCCTGCTTGATCAGCACCTGCTTCACCTACACCCTACTCACATGACTGACCTTCCTATGTACTTGCTCCTGCCCCAGCTGGTGGTTGTCTTTAATAAAAGGGGTAGTGAGGGGCGTGCCCCTTGGCTGGTTTCCCTGGTAACTGATGAACCCACCTGACGTCAGTTCCCCTATAACTGGCAATCTCCCCTTCCCCCTGAGGGTGAAGACTGCCACCATGTCCTGCCCGCCACTGTTGGCCGCACACGGTGGGGTGTCACTCCAGGACCTTGCTTCAGACGCGTAAGCTTCCCCATCTATTAAACCACTGAAGTCTCTGTTGCAGACTCGGGCTCTTTCTTCGGTCTTGAAGCTGGGCAAGCACGGGCCTTGTAGGCCTCCGGGTGCAGCCCAACATGCTATCAAGCTGATCATCTCTTTTAAGGGCTTCAGGTAGCCACCCTTTAGTTGGGGGCAAAGGCAGGAGGAAAAGCTCCCCCTGGACTCAGAAACTAGCCAACATCCTTCTTGTTCTCATCCTAGGCCCACCGGACTGGGGAGCCTAGAAGTTCTATTGGTTGGCCTGTCTATCCTCTAGGTTTGACCAGCCATTGGAGTGATGGAAGTGCCAAACAGAAAACTGATTTCTCTGTATCCAGAGAAAACTATAATTCGAAAAGATACATGCACCCCAATGTTCACTGCAGCAGTATTTACCATAGCCAGGACATGGAAGCAACCTAAATGTCCATCGACAGAGGAATGGATAAAGAAGATGTGGTACATATATACAATGGCATACTAATCAGCCATAAAAAAGAAGGAAATAATGCTATTTGCAGCAATATGGATGGACCTAGAGATTATCATGCTTAGCAAAGTAAGTCAGACAGAGAAAGACAAATATCTCATGATATCACTTATATGTGGAATCTAAAGAAAACGGTACAAATGAACTTATTTTACAAAACAGAACTAGAGTCACAGATGTAAAAAACAAGCTTATAGTTACCAGGGGGGAAGGGGGCAGAGGGATAAATTGGGAGATTGGGATTGACATATACACACTACTATATATAAAATAGATAACTAATAAGAACCTGCTGTATAGCACAGGGAACTCTACTCAATACTCTGTAATGACCTATACAGGAATAGAATCTAAAAAAGAGTGGATATATGTATATGTATAATGGATTCACTTTACTGTAAGCCTGAAACTACACAACATTGTAAATCAACCATACTCCAATAAAAATTTAAAAAGAAAAAAATGGATTGCTCTGAAAGAGAGCATTCCTCTGGGGGAAATGCAGCGACTTTCTCCATGCAAATCTCATGTCCACTAGGTTGGGAAACACATCCCTGCTGTATGTAGGAGGTGTAGCACAGAGGGATGCCTCCAAGAGCTCATTTAAAGCATGTACCTGGCCACTCATCTATAGATGGTGATTGGTGGATGCAAAAGTGGAGGGCTTTGAATAGTACCCTCCAAAGCAGAGATACAAACGTGGCTTTCTAGTGAGAGATCCAGTAGATGTCAAGTCCTTGGAGACAGAAAATTTCCTTGATGATTTTGGTAGCAGTGGTTGGTACAGCTGGGGTACTATTGCAAAGTCAGTAATATGCCACTTGAATAATAGCATTCTTTACCGTTAGAATTATTCCCTAATCCCAGTTCAATAGTGAGGTTTCATAAGAAACTGGCTCCTACAGCAAAGAGGTATTAGTGGCAACTCAAGATTGGCTTGGGCTGCGTGGTCAGCTAGATCAAGTCTTCATTCATAAATCTATCCAATAGCCAGGAGTCTACTGGGGCCCAGACATGAAAGCAGGTGCCACTGCTTGTAACTCTATAGGAATAAAGCAGGGAGCATGAATGGTCCAGGCTTAGGCCCAACTAATCCCACAGGTTAACACCTCTCTTCCAGCTGTTTCATATAATGACCCACCTCCTGCCCACTGTTTTAGTAGATGATGGAGCTGCAGTAAAAAGTGTTGGTGGGTGACAAAATAACACCATGGAAAAGTCTCCGAATTCCCAAGAGGCTGAGAGACTTGGGCACATTGTCTATTCACCATGGGGGAGGGGGGGTGAAGGTGGGGGAGGGATAAATTGAGAGATAGGCTAGGCACCAGGGTGGGTCAAAACTTGCCCATGGTGAAGGGCAGTGTTTGAAATGTGGGTGAGTCATCCAACTCTTCCAAAGACTGAAACCAAATGCAGGCATATTGATGGTCCATCTAGGTTGTTGAACAAAGGAGAGGGCGGAGGGGGAGAATCCAGGTACGAAGGGAACCAGTCAAGAGTGATAGATATCAAGCAGATGGAGTCAGAACCTGAGACAAATTTCCTGAGCCAAAGAAATGCGACTGGAGCTGCTTATGTGGAAGACCTACAGCCTCGCATGTGGAAAAGTGGGAGCTATTACAGGCAACCACACTACACTGACCTCATCCCTTCTCTGATTTCCTCTGCTGTGCGGGACACGGCAGGTTGTGTTTCCCCACGTACAACTGATAAAAGGCCTACCTCAGTCCAGTGCTTTTTGGAAACACAAGCCAGTTTCTCAGGACCAGTTTTCCAGCCGGTACCTTTTCAGGTGTTTCATTCACTCAGCAGTTACTTATTGAGTACTTGCTGCAACCAGGCACTGTAGCTGGACACAACATCTTTGGGATCTTTTTTTCATCCACAACAGTAGTTTAGATGAGATAGCAGAGCAGGGCTTTGATGTCCCAGACAGAGTGAGGTGCAATGGTGGATGGGATGGATGCATAGGGAAGAGGGAGGCTTGGTTGGGAAGACCATGGCGTTAATCTCAGCTACTTTAAAGAGCCTCAGATAATGGTCCTAGAGGTTCCAACAAGGACAGGTAATGGACCTATGTTTGGCAGAGATTCAGCCAGCAACTACTTGGATGCCTGCCCTTGGAACCTGGTGCCCTTTGAAATACTCCGAATCAGCCCTTTTTATGTAGGAGAACATCCTATAGGTGCTTCTAAGGGGTTCATGTTCTCACAGGTACTGCCTGGCTGCTGGGTGCCCATGGTTCTAGGGGTAGAAGAGGGCTGACTGTACTGTTGGTATTGATAAATTGAAGAATACTGGCTGGCATATCTTTTCAAGTACAGTAAGTCCCCTACATATGAATGACTTCCGTTTCAAGAGTGTGTTCTAAGTCCAATTTGTTCATAAGTCCAACAAAGTTAGCCTAGGTACCCAACTAACACAATTGGCTATGTAGTACTGTACTGTAATAGGTTTATAATACTTTTCACACAAATAATATATAAAAAACAAACACAAAAAATAAAGAAAACATTTTATACCTTACAGTACAGTACCTTGAAAAGTACAGTAGTACACTACAACAGCTGGCATACAGGGGCTGGCTTCGAGTGAACAGGCAAGAAGAGTTACTGACTGCAGGAGGGAGAGGAGGTGGGAGATGGTAGAGCTGAAGGATCGTCAGCAACAGGAGACGGAAGGCAAGCTGCAATTTCACTCATGCCTGACGTGGATGGCACAGGTTCTGGTTCCTTGCTGGATTCAATTCTATCTATCCTCTTGAAAAAACTATCCAGTGATGTCTGGTTAGTAGCTCTTTTTTTCTCGTTATAAATGACATGGTAGCAGGGGATTGCATTCTGAACGGCTGCTGCAACCTTCGTGTACCTTTCTATGTTTGAGTCCTGGGCCTCAAAAACTAACAGTGCCTCCTTAAATAAAGAAACCCCCCTTGTCATTTCCTGCATAGTGAATCTCTTCAGTTCTTTCATTACTTCTTCTTCCTCTTGTCTCTCTTCGTCCTTTCTCTGGGCCTCCAATTCCATCAGGTCTTCATCAGTAAGCTCCTCGTGTTGCACAGCAAGGAGTTCAATGAAGTTGTCCTCTTGCAGATCTAGGTCCGGCTTCTTGCTGAGGGTCACCAAGTTGCTGAAGACCTCTTTGGACTCCTCATCCACCTCTCAAATATACAAAAATCATGAACAAACTGCGGGCAAACGTTCTTCCAAACCCCATTCATGGTGATGGCTGTAACCTCACACCAAGCAAAGTCAATGTTTTTTTATGGCCTTGTAGATGTCATAGTCCTTCCAAAATTGTCGCAAGGTTGTTCCCGATCCATCACTTGCCTTACTGCCTGACAAAAAGTGTGACATAAATAATATTTCTTGAAAGTTGCTGTAACTCCCTGGTCCATAGGTTGGATGAGTGATGTAGTATTTGGTGGCAGATGCACTACTTTGATGTTGGGATAAAAGTCATCCATGGATGGGGGGTGGCCCAGAGCGTTGTCAAGCAGCAAAAGAATGTTGAATGGGACATCCTTCTCCAAGCAATATATCTCTACCTCTGGGATAAAGTGGTGGAAAAACCAGTCCTGGAAAATGGCCTGTGTAACCCAGGCTTTGGGGTTACTCTTCCACACAATAGGAAGAGAGCCCTTGGCTATGTTTTAAGGGCTCTTGAGTTCTCTGAATGATAAAACTAAGCGAGGCTTCAGCTTCATATCGCTGGAAGTACTGCCACCAAACAACAGAGATAGCCTATCCTTTGCTGCTTTATAGCCTGGCATCGACTTTTCCTCCTTACTGATGTAACTTCGGTCTGGCATCCTCTTCCAGTACAGTCCTGTCTCATCCATATTAAAAACCTGCTCAGGTAAATAGGCACCTTCATCAATAATTTCTCGAAGCATTTCAGGAGCTTCTCAGGCAGCTACCGTATCTACACTCGCTGCCTCCCCACTTACTTTTACATTGTGAAGTTTGGCACTAGCCTTCAACTGATGAAACCAGCCATGGCTGGCATTAAAAGATGCACCCAAAGCACCGAGCTGATCTCCCTGGGATAGAGAGGGTGAGAGGGAGACGCAAGAGGGCGGAGATATGGGGATATATGTATATGTATAGCTGATTCACTTTGTTATAAAGCCGAAACTAACACACCATTGTAAAGCAATTATACTCCAATACAGATAAAAAAATAATTAATTAAAAAATATGCGCCCTCTGATTCTTTGCTGTGTTTTTTCTTCAAGTCTTCATAAAGGCTTTTAGCTTTCTCTTGAATCAGCATTAAGTTGAGCGGGACTTGATGCTGATGCTCATCCTGCATCCACACACTGAGAAGTTTCTCCAACTCCTCCATCACTTTTCCATGCTTCTTCAATATTATTGTCGACATCATCACAGCAGACTTCACATGTTCCAAGATCTTGTCCTTGTTCTTTAGAATCATGCCAATGGTTGAACAATTCATGTTATAAGAACTAGTGACGTCTACCATCTTTTCGCGTCGCTCCTCTCTCTCAATTATTTTCACTTTTGTTTCCATTATTATCACTTGGAGCTTCTTAGCAGTACCAGCTACATCAGTGCTGCTTTTACACTTGCTTCCGGACACCCTGGGCTTGAAATAAAGATACTGTACTACTGTACTCTATACAGTACTGTACAGTAAAGTAAACAAAAGCACAACCACTTGTAGAGGGTGTACACACGTGACAATGTAAGCCAGACACGTGAACTAACACGTTATTGGACGACGTGCGAACACACGTTCGCATCTTTGAAAGTTCACAACTTGAAGGTTCATATGTAGGGGACTTACTGTACTAAGTGTGCTGGTCTTGGGCCTGCATTACCTTACAATTTATTCCTTGCTCATCTCCTGATCTGCTCTGTATCACAGGTGGACTGAACTCTGCAGACTACATTTCCCAGACTTCCATATTGGTGGGTTTCCAGCTAAATTTCAGCAAAGGGTAAGTGAGATTGGAGGATGGGAAGTTGGTCCTGGAGGTAAAGACTGAGAAGGCAGGGTATTTCCTCCCTGTTCTATCTGCTTCTAGTGACATCTAGACGCAGTAGCAGCTATGTCTCTTCTGTGATTTCAGCTCCCACTGGACAAGACCACCTACCTTGGTTCCAGGTTCCTTTCAGTGATCCCAGCCCTAGGACTCTGCTAAACCTGTCTCCCCCTACCATATCTCTCCAGTTTAGTGATAATAGAGGTTCTCAATTTGCAATCTTAGGGTTACTTCACTGTTTCTTGCTGGCTTTTCAGTTCTTCTATCACCCGTGTAACCAGTTTCTTGCCTTAAAGTCTTCTCAACTTTAAATACTTGAGTGTTTTTCCCTCTTCCTGGCTAGACTCTGATTAATACACCTGATTAATATGATTTGCTTGAAAATAAGTATGGAGGGCTTAGATAGTAAAGCCATTTGGTGGACGTGAAACTGAAGGGCCAAGAACTGTGTCCTCAAAAGCATAATAAGGTTGAAGGAAGATATCAGGGAGCTTTTTAGCCTATGGAAGCAGACTTTGTTAAATGGGCTGCATTGCCTTCTTTAGATGGGACCACTATTGGGATAATATGGGGTATTTTGTGAGGGCTTTCGCCATCACCAGTAGGGTGTGGTACCCATGTAAAGGGAGATACTTCGAAATAATATATTGGGTGATTGTATCACAGGGGTACCTGGAGGTCAGACAGGAGGGTGCATCAGATATAAAGCCACCAAAGACTAAGATATTGGCTAACCTAAATGCTGCCATTGCACAGATGAAGATCTGGGATGTTAGCCTCTCTGTTTGGGATGGACAGTAGCCCACCTTTGTAGACCCAGTATCCTCAAAATTTTGTGCTCTCTTCTAGAGATGCCCTTCACCAACTCTGGATCTTAGGCACATTTTAATAAGATCTTCCCATTGCTCATGCTCATGCTACCTTGGTTGGCTCTAGCTGAGCTGGGATGACTGCAAAATTCTCAGTTCAAAGAACTTTTCACCATGGAGTTGCCTCTTATACCCCTTGACACTCTGTCTTCTGGAATGAGGAATCTATTAGACAGTTTTTGTATGAATTGAGCTTCTATATCTCACAGAGCTGCTCCAGGCTCAATATTCTTAGTACATTGTCATGAAATACCTAGCCACTTTTTGAGCTAGTACCTCCAAGACCAAATTGGCCAGTTAATATAATCTGGGTTCATCTTCCTGGAGGAGCAAGAGATGGAGGGGCAGAGATCACAAGTTGGGATTTTCCTGGGACTCAGTAATTGCTAATAGTATCTGGAGAATCCCAAGGTGTGTTGATTGGCCCTAGAGAGGGACCTCTCCCTCACTGACCACTGACAGTTTGCCTAGCATTGTATGAATTCCTTGGCTGGACAAAACATGATACCCATAAACTCAGCCATAGTGCTTGCCAGCTCTTATTTCTTTTTTTCCCTCATAAATTTATTTATTTGTTTGTTTGTTCATTTGTTTATTTATTTTGGCCTCGTTGGGTCTTCGTTGCTGCGTGCAGTCTTTCTCTAGTTGCAGCTAGCGGGAGCTACTCTTAGTTGCGGTGCGCGGGCGTCCTGTGTTGGCTTCTCTTGTTGCAGAGCATGGGCTCTAGGCCTGCGGGCTTCAGTAGTTGTGGCATGCGGGCTCGGTAGTTGTGGCTCATGGACTCTAGAGCACAGGCTCAGTAGCTGTGGCACACAGGTGTAGTTGCTCTGCAGCATGTGGGATCTTCCTAGACTAAGGATCGAACCCGTGCCCCCTGCATTGGCAGGGGGGTTCTTAACAACTGTGCGATCAGGGAAATCCCCCAACTTTTATTTCTCAAGGTTGGGCCAGGGATGGTGTTGCAACAAATGGTGTAGGACTAGTTGAACTAAAGGGTACAAGTGAGCTCAGTTTAAGAGAGCTGAATGGATGTTTTCCAGATTAAAATATTTTTCTTTCTAAGAAGTCACAGAGAATATAATTCATAAGGATTGGGAAATGGCTGGGGTACTTCAAAGGTGAAAACACATCATACTATTCTCAAGTTGACATAAGCACACTTGGAAGGCCATTCATTCCTTTATTCCACAGTTATTTATGGCCTGCCTAATATTAAGCTGGTTTAGGAAATTAAGGATTAGTAGTTATGAGCAACAACATGGAGACTGTGGTAGTGCTGATAGAAACAGAGTTCCCTTGGAGTGCCAAGTTAGGGAGGCCAGTTCTATTATTAAAGAGAGAGCTTTAGGTTCCCTCCCACAGGAAGAGTGAAAGTCCTGAAGAGCCGCATTTCAGAAAATTGTATTGAGATGTTGGCAAGAGACCTCAGCTCCGGCGACCAGACGCATTGCCCATTACACTCACACTTCCATATCCATGGCCTATCACCTACCTGAGCTGTGGCCAGAAGGCATAAATCAAATGGATCCTGATAAACACTGTGATGATCATTTACAGCTTGTCTCCTCAACATGTGCTGCCTCTTCTTCCAATGATACTTGAGTTTTGCTTGAGGATCCACCTCTACCCCATATCCTGTCTATATGGATTAGATGAGTCCTATACCATGGACTCTAGGTATAGCCATAGAACCTGAGCCTAAGTCAATGCATCTCATCTCCTTACGCCAAGATACTGGTTCAAGATTGGGCATATGACCACATCAGACCCACTGGGTCTGAATTTTACTGAGAATACTGGGAAAGTGACACATTTCCTCTCCCCTCACCTTTTGACTTGAATCTGGAAAGCTGGGAAGTAGGTGATTATGCAGCTCTTTTGCCACCATGACAGGCTACCTGGAACAACCATGAACTACCATCTTGGGCTACATTGATCACTATGTAGCCACTAGCCATGTGTGGCTACTTACATTTAAATAAGACTTCTAATGCTTGGGTTACTCCAACCCAAGATGGAGGAACTGGGATTAGTTTACCCTTCCTCTTCAAACAACTAAAGAAAAGGCAATATAATAAACAAAAGTTTTAATACAATAAATATTAGGCACTGAAAGATAGTGATCCCCAAAAGATGGGGGAAAGTGAGGTAAGCCCTATGATTGACTGGGCTTAATACCTTGAGAAGGGTTCCAGGCCATGGCATGCAGCAGGGAATCAGGCACAGCCAAGTGGAATCCCTGAGTTAAGGAGATGGAGCTGAAAGTCCAAGAGAGACAAAGGTGGCAACAATACCAGACAGGGGAGAGTTGTACCAATCAAGAACCACAAGCATCTACAGAGAGTCTCCCTAGATAATGCAGCAGAGTACTAAGCAGCACATGACGGTGAGGAAACTACTCAAGGCCTGGGGAAATAATCACCCAAAAGAATTAGAGGGAAGAGTGCCCCAAAGAAGTGGAAAACATTCAGGGCCAAGAACCATGGCTTTTCCCATCAACGACAGAGGAAAAATTCATCATTCATGGTCATTGGGTAGAATCCTAAGAAGGTATTGCGTCAGTTGTGGAGAATAATTAGACTGAGAACTGCTTCAGACCCACCCCATGAATCATAAAAGCATGACCTGAAGGATCAAACTCTTTCCAAGTAATGACTGCATCCCAGAAGAAACCTCAAGAATATTTATAAAAATGCAAACATATACAACACTGAAGTAAAATTCACAGTGTCTGATATCCAGTCAAAGCTTATCAGGCATGCAAAGAGGCAGGAGAACAAGACTCATTAAGAAGAAGAATCAATCACTTGAGGCCGTTTTTTTTTAATTGGGGGATAGTTGTTTTACAATGTTGTGTTAGTTTCTACTGTACAGTGAAGAATCAATCACTTGAAATCAACACAGAGCTGACACAGCTATTAAGATTAGCAGAGAAGGGCACTGGAACAGTTTATTATAACTGTATTCCATATGTTCAAAATGTTAGAGACATGAACTATACAGAAAGGATATAAACCTTATTTCTATAAAGCTTCTTATAAAGTTAAACATATACTTTTCATTTGACCCAGTAATTACATTCCTAGGTATTTATCCAAGAGAAGTAAAAAAGATATGTCCATGCAAAAATATGCCCATGAATGTTCATTGCAGATTTATATAGAATAGCCAAAAACTGGAAATAGCCCCAATGTCCACCGACAGGTAAACGGGAAAACAAACCATGGTAAATCCGTCCAATAAGAATATGCTCAGCAATAAAAAGGACATAGTACTGATACATGGATGAACTTCAAATGTATTACGGTGATTTTAAAAAAGCCAAACAAAAAAGTGCACAGGTGCAAGATACTATTTATATAAAACACTATAAGAGGTAAATCTAATCTATAGTATAGAAAATAAATCATTAGTTGCCTGGGGCCAGGCATGGGGAGGGGGACTGACAGGGAAGTGGCATGAGGGAATCTTTTTGGGTGATGGAAATGTTCTATTTTTTAAATTGTGGTGGTGGCTACACAGGTGTATACGTTTGTCAGAATATCAAACTGCTTGAAACAGGTGTATTTTATTATGTTTTATATTATATATGTCATATATATGATATTATTGTATTTATTATATGCAAGTTATACCTCAATAAAGTTGGCTTTTATAAAAGAACAAGCTGTTCTACACCAACGTTGGTTTCTACCTCTACTACCTTCTCTGTCTCTGAATACATGGGCAGAGCCACGGGGCAACCTCTAACATTCTAAGGAATAGTACAAAACATAAGCCATCTTGGGCACCTGAATTTATAATCAAGCTAGAGACACCATTTGCCCCTTGTGCTACAGCTGTATAACCAACTAAATGATTTCTTTTCCTAGGCTTTTCAATATCGTTAAGTTATTCAACACTGTGCTATTCGGTCTCTATCACAGTTTGTACACATTCACCGTATCTTCTACTTTTTCCTTATATTCCTTTCCTGTCAAGATTTCTCTCCCCTCACTCTACACTCCTGTGCCTTTCCCCCACCCTTATCCCAGACACACATATTCTCCCAGCTAGTCCTGGCATCCCAAGATCGTAGATTCTTGTTGACCCCATAAACTCTCAAACTGGGTCTACAAGGAAGGGTTTTTACCCAAATCCTCCTTTGGGGGAGGATTGAATGGAGACATGATATGTTACCAGTCAAGTTAATATGCTAGTCACTCGTATGGTCCAGATTGGGTTGGGTTCTGCAGGGCCAGTTTGAAGTCCTATCACAGCTAGGGGTCCCAAGAACTAGAGGGGCAGCTAAGCCACCATTCACTGGGAAGAGCTGAAGAACCAGGCCCAATGCTTAGCAGAAATCAAGACAGTGGTTCCAGCAAAAGTTCAGAAATGGGTGGGGATAAAATTAGAACAAGGTTTGAAATGAGTAATCAGATTAAAGAGTGATTTCTATGTACACTAGTAGGGGTTTGAGGCTTGCCTCTATGGCCAAGTGGGGAAGTACCACATGGGAGGGTTAGGTTGGGTTAAAGGGCTGTGGAGAGGGAAGACAAGAGGCAAAGAGGGGCCAGAAGAGCTACTGTAGGTCCCTGTCTTCCATCAGACATACCGAAGGAAGCCCTAGCCCTTCTTGGCAAGGAGGTTTGATTGTGGGGAAGGGTGGGAAGAGTGTGCCCTGCTTTCTGTCTTTTAAATCAACTCAACCCATTCACATTCCAATCACCAGCCAAACTACAAAATCAAGGCCCAGACACCAAAAGACGTTTGCGGTAATGTTCCCTCATCACTGTTCCTACAACCCGGCCCAAACGTATCTCAGCCTACTCTTGCTTTGATCTCATCTCAGCCTATTTTGAAACCCTTGCTTTGTATAGCTCCTTCAATCCTAACTCTGACCCTTTGGATTTGGTATTTATAGTTGCCAAACACTTGCTGGGCACCCCAGCCAGGCTAGCTGCAGACTCCTCTGTATTTGAGTATATGTTGAGGTGGGTGTTGAGTCCAACAAGCGGGAATGCTAGTCCTACTAGTGAAGTCAAGTCCAGTGCCTGAGGGATAATATCAAGCATCAGGTTCAAGGATATAGAGGAAGGGTCTAAACAGGAGATAAGACAAGGAGGGAGGAGTTAAGGAAATGAGGCACAAGTTCAGAAGTGAAGCGTAAGAGACTTCCCTGGTGGTGCGGTGGTTAAGAATCCGCCTGCCAATGCAGGGGACACGGGTTCAAGCTCTGGTCCAGGAAGACCCCACGTGCCGCGGAGCAACTAAGCCCGTGTGCCACAACTACTGAGCCTGCGCTCTAGAGCCCGCGAGCCACAACTACTGAAGCCCACGTGCCTAGAGCCCGTGCTCTGCAACAAGAGAAGCCACCGCAATGAGAAGCCTGCGCACAGCAACAAAGAGTACCCCCCGCTCACCGCAACTAGAGAAAGCCCGCGTGTAGCAACAAAGATGCAACACAGCCCTAAATAAATAAATTATAAATAAATAAATAAATAAATAAATAAATAGAATCTAGATCAAGGTGGCACTACAATGGGAGAATGCCAAATATCAAGTAATTCAGCATAACTAGAAAGCCTGCACGCAACAATGAAGACCCAACACAGCCAAAAATAAATAAATTAAATAAATTTTAAAAAGAAGTGAAGCATAAGACAGGACATAGAGAAACTTCCCTGGTGGTCCAGTGGTTAAGATTCCACGCTTCCACTGCAGGGGACATGGGTTTGATCCCTGGTCAGGGAACCAGGATCCTGCATGCCTCACGACATGGCCAAAAAATACCTTCAAAGACAGGACATAGAGAAGTCCTTCAGGATGTGGGGAGTAAAAAAAATCAGGGATGTAAGACGTCCCTATTTATTGATTGTTAGTGTCATGGTGCTCCCCTCCAACTCACACCCTGTGCTACCACCAGAAATCTGGAATCACGGTTCTGACTATGGCTCTGTAAAACATTTTATTGCAAAATGTGACTCCAGCACACAGTATGCAAAGCCCTCCATCAACCACTTATGTTTCCCAACTTTCACTCTGTGCTCTAGTGTCACTGAACTATTTGATGTTCTCTGCAAATGCTGTTTCTTCTCTACGTACCTTTACAGGGGTTACTTTGTCTGCCTAGGGTGATCCAGCCACCTGTTTGCCTGGCATATTTCCACTCACTCTTCAATACTTGGCTGGAGCATCTGCTCTCTGAGGCCCTCTCTGCCTACTTTCCATGCAGAGTGAATTATGCTCTCCTTTGTGTCATCCTTCTCAGATGTTGCAAGAGATCGAGAAGACAGTATCTATAGGCCTTGATGACTGAGTGGATACTAGGGTTGGTGGAGAGGTAGGAGATAGGGATGGTCCTAAGTTTCTTGCTTGGACAGTCAAGTGGATTGCCATTTGCTGACCTAGGGAACACAGATGGAGGAGCAGACTGCAGTGGGGTGGGTGATGTGCTCAGCTTTGGACATGTTGGGTCTTAGGAACCTAGGAGACATCCAAGTAGAGATGCCCAGTAGTCACTTGAACACAGTGCTGTAGAGCACAGGAGGGAGACCTAGGGTAGAGAATATGAATTCAGGAGGCTAAAGTCATAAAGCACATGGATACTATGTGGAGGAGGGTTGATAAAATTGCTCAGAAAGACCTGTAGAGTGAGATGAACAGAGGACCCAAGGCTCAAGAATCACTAACACTTAAGGGGCAGAAGAAGAAAGGCTTCTTACAGACAGAATCTGTTAGGAGTTAAGGGATTTGCCAAAGGGAGGCTTTTTGTGACTCAAACTTGGACGTTATAACCAGAAATGTTTGTAAGAAATGGTCTCCTTTGTGTGTAAAAAAATCCCAAGGAAGTGTAGGATTCCGCTTCTATGAAGTCCCTAGCAGTTGTCACATTTATAGAGACAGAAAGTAGAATGGTGGCTGCCAGGGGCTGAAGGAAGGGGGAAATGAGGGAACAGAGTTTCCATTTTGTAAGATGAAAAGAGTTCTAGAGATTGATTGTACAATAATGGGAATCACTTAAGGCCACTGAACGGTACACTTACAAATGGTTAAGATGGTATATTTTAGGTTGTGTGTATGTTCCTACAGTTTTTAAACATCCCAAGGAAAGAAGAATTTCAACATAGACTCAGAGTAGAAGAGTTTAGGGCTTTCTTCTCTTTTCCTCAATAGTTCTTTAAACACCCGAGAATACTCTATGTCCTCTCTCACCCCACAGGACTCTACCCCACCATCCTCTAGCACTTGGGTACCTAATTCAGTGCTTAATAGAATCAATTGTTTGAAAATCCTTCCAGCTATTGACTACAGTCTAACTCTGAAATAAAATGCCCTTCCATTTCAGCTGATTAATATAGATTCCCTCAGTGCCTGCGAATGTAGTTTCAAGATATGAACCTTGCCATTCTCAGGAGTATTCATTTCCCTGAGGTATTCTCCTGTTTTACAGACAGAGCTTGTGTTTCCTGCTACAGTGAGCACACACAGAAGTGGTTGAGTTACACCAGCCCTGGCGGGTGGAGGCTCCTGTGGATATTAGCAAAACGCCAATCACTCAATCACTCATCCCTGGGCTCCAAAGAGAACAACAAAAGACACTCAAATCCACTTGATAAGAGTTGGGCCAGTCAGTCTTTGTGGTTCCAAAGGAGAATTGGCCTTTAAATAAGGTTTGGGTTTTTTTTTCTTTTGCTCCCTGTGAAGCGGGGAGACTTAGGTTATATAAGAAGTCTGAGCCTGGGCGTCAGGGTGTTACATAATGGGTGTGGCACGTGGGGTGGATAAGGTATAGGCAGATGCTTCTGAATGTTCTTGCAGCATCATTTCTGGGCACAGACAATTACCGTTTTTGTGTTCTCCCCTCCCCAGACCACAGTTCTGTCTCTTTCCATACTTATTATTGACTGGTTCGTAGACACCCAGACCAGGGCTAGGTCCTGTGAGGAGTACACAAATAGATACCTGTTCAATCTTGTTCTCAATAGCCTTATTATCTAGTTGCGGAGTAATCCAGGGATGATTTTTACAGTAATCCGTTTTCTAAATCTCAAATACACAAAGTGTTCTTAGGAGGGCAGTGGGACCTGAAATCCACTCTGCAATCCCCATTTCCCAAACTCAGTGCTCTGGCTTGGGTCTGCATCAGCTCTGAGAAAGGGGCATCTTTCCCCGAGTTTGTTGTCCTAGCAGGGCTGCATTTTTGTAATTCACCCAATGATGCCTTATGTGCTGGTGGAGCCCCTGGCCTGGAGATAGATGATGACATAGCTCAGGGCAGAAAAGTAGAGGGGCAGAGCTGGGAAAATTAGGAAGCTGCTCTCTGGAGGAGGGTTGGAGTGCAGACTTACAGATTTACAGAGGCAGCCCTTACACCACCAGGACTTCATTTTGACATAGTGAATATCAGCCGGTCAACAGGTTGTTTTTGTTTTCAAGCTAGCCCATAGCACCCCTTTGTGCAAGTGACAAAAAGACTCCCCCTTAGGTGGGCAAATTACAGAAAAGCCCCCTTCCACTAGCCTGACAAGTGGAGCAAGGGCTTTCTTTCTGTTCCAATTTGCCCCCTGTTCTAACTTGGCTGGGTGCATTTGTGGAATGCAAGAAATGCACATCTATTTGTGGTGGCCCTGGCTAGCCTGTAGCCAAAAGTGTGTCTGCTGGGACTTTCCCAGCCTTATTTTTAGCCATTTAAGACCACCCAGGAAGAAGTTGAGGAATGTCAATTCTTTCTTCTGTGCCCAGGGGAGTACACTGTTAGCACCAGATATGAAGGATACCACTGGGCTCTTGGAAAGCATGGAGAAAAAAGCTCTCTGGGTTTACAAGATGGGGAAAGTCAACCTAATAGTGATGGGGCTAGAGTTTCTAGGGTCAAACTGGTCAGTGTTCAAATCCCACAGCCACTGCTTGCTAGCTGTACAACCTTAGGCAGCTTTACCACACTCTCTCCCCCTAGCCTCATTTTCCTCTTCTGTAGGTATAGTATCTCCCAGGGTTGCTGTGAGGATTAAATAAGACAATATATAAGGTGTCTGGCATGTAGTAAGCACTTGACAAATGTTAGCTATTGTTATTTCCCTGCAATTTCTTCCGACATTACACAATAAGGCACGGCTACGTTTACAATGAATGGTATATTTTCATCCCAAGGGAACCCAGGAACTGACAGGCAGAGGCGAGGGAGAACTCTGTGTCACATTCTCAGATGGGACTTTCTCTCACTCCAGTTAGCACATGCCATATGGCAGAAGGTTCGATTGCAGCCTTCTTCACCCCTCACTAGGAGAGATACGATTGTCACCTGGCTTGGAAGAAACGTCATTCTTCTCCTTTCGGGCTGGGGTCCTCTCACTTGATAGGTATTTACTCTAGCAAAGAAAGGGTGGCAAGCTGATTTCCAGATGTTCTCCTAGGTTGCGTATGAGTCACACGGCAGATCTTATTTCAGCAGTACGGTTGGCTAACTCTGGAGAGTTGAGGATTTTTTTTTTCTTTCGTTCTTCAGAAAAGCATTTCTTGCTAAAAATAAAATAAAATAAAATAAAATAAAAAAACATGAAAGCACTGTATTTATGTCAACAGGGCCAGCTTTCAACACAGCTGAGAGTTGGTTGAGAAGTGTGTCTTTGGCTGCTTTTCGTTCTCCCTTTCCATTTCTCTCCTCTCTCCCACATTCCAGGATCCCATGGTTTGTTCCCACAAGTCCTTCATCTTTGTTCACTTTTTTTTTTAACCTAAGATGCAGGCATACACATTTTAAGATGTGGCCCCTTTAAGACCTCTTTTCCCAAATAGCTTGACAGCTGATGGGAGAAATCTGTGATAGGAATTGTGCCCACCTACGGGTGCCGTTGGGTCTGGGAGGCCCCTCAGATTACCTCAGGTGTAGCCCATGCTGCCAAACCCATGTAAGGTTTGGACTCCCAAAGCAAATCCCATTCTGGGCCCTCCAGCTTCAATACCTGGCTCCACCTCAGTTTTTTCTTTTAAATCCAAGTGCAGTGGGTCCAATGAAAACAGAAGAATAAAATAAATCACCAACTATAAGGCCTGAGAGGAGAAAAGAGAATGGCACAGTGAAAACTGTTTGTTAATTAGCATCTCTTGAGAGAATACTGTGAATCAGGAAATGCCCTTGGCACTGTCTCATTCCACCTTATTTACCCATCCCAGCACCCCTAGGAGGTGAGTACTTTCATCCTGTTTTTACAGACGGGGAAATTGAGGCTCAAAGCAGCTATGAAGTGGCAGAGCCAGTGTCTGAAGCCCAAATCCATATACTGGGCCACCAGACAGGAGCCAAAACAGGGAGTACCTGCTTCACTGTATCTTACAAAATGCCTAGCAATCGTTCAACTCATCCGTATTTCTTTTTTTTTTAACATCTTTATTGGAGTATAATTGCTTTACAATGGTGTGTTAGTTTCTGCTTTATCAGTTATACATATACGTATGTTCCCATATCTCTTCCCTCTTGCATCTCCCTCCCTCCCACCCTCCCTATCCCACCCCTCCAGGTGGTCACAAAGCACCGGGCTGATCTCCCTGTGCTATGCGGCTGCTTCCCACTAGCTATCTATTTTACATCTGGTAGTGTATATATGTCCATGCCACTCTCACTTTGTCCCAGCTTACCCTTCCCCCTCCCCGTGTCCTCACGTCCATTCTCTACATCTGCGTCTTTATTCCTGTCCTGCCCCTAGGTTCTTCAGAACCTTTTTTTTTTTTAAGATTCCATATACATATGTTAGCATACGGTATTTGTTTTTCTCTTTCTGACTTACTTCACTCTGTATGACAGACTCTAGGTCCATCCACCTCACTACAAATAACTAAATTTCGTCAACTCATCCATATTTCTTGAATAGCTACTCCATGCCAAACGTTGTGCTAGGGACTGGGTCTATTACTGGTATAACTTGAATCAGCCTAGGGTGATCGACCACCCCAGTTTGCTCAAGATGTGGGGTGCTGAGTGCTAAAACTTTCAGTGCTAAAAACAGAGCCCCGCCTTCAAAGCACTTACAATCACTTCCTTCCTGACTCTGGTTCAATGCCATCATGTTGATAATCTAAAATCGGCCATAGTCAGAGGATTTATTCCACAGAAATCACTAAACTCGACAAATTAGGGCTTTATTTTCTTTCCCAAGAGAGCTCATTGCTAAGCATTCATTGGCACACCATTGCTTACAGTCTAGTAGGAAATACATCCAAATGGATGTGCAGTATCTATATCTAGCACAGTGTCTGATCCACTGTAATAACAAGAGCTAATGTGAGTTGAGAGCTTACAAAGCACTGTTCAGAGTGCCTCTAGATTAACTTCTTTAATCCAATCTTTATAACAACCCTATTAAGTCGGAACTATTGTTATCCCTGTTTTACAGATGAGAAAATTGAGGCACATAAAGCTTAAGTAAGTTGCCCAGAGTCATACAGCTACTAAATGAATAAAGCCCGGACTCAAATACAAGTGTGCCTGGTTCCAAATCTGTACTCAAGGTAGCCTGTGAAGACAGAAGATCCCAGGTTGAACAGAGTAATGGTGTCTGATCCAGGTAGGCCCTTGAGACAGAGCGGCAGTAAGCCAGTTTTGTGAGATGGTATTGGAAGGCACACACATATACTTATTACTTAAAACTGTGCATGGGACCTACTAAGTGCTATATCAAGTATTTGTGTTATTTATTATTGTTGTTGTGTCGGGGTCCTAAGAGGAAAAGAGGTCAGAGTTGAAGTCCATGGTAACAGTGACAGGGGGCACACAGATCTCTTCTTACTGGAGCATGGTTGTTTCTGTACGGGCATATTGAAGACTGCTAGCTTGGAGTGAGGGCAAAAAAAGGCCATGCAGGTTGTGTTTGGGGCATTGAATGAGCTACTGAGATCTGCTGAAGTAGCCTCTGAGGCCTGTGGTTGTGTCTCTCTGATGCAGCAATATAAAAATTCCTTGAACCAATTAAAACCCAAAGTCTTCTTTCACCCTAAGAGCTCCAGGGCCATTCCTCAAAGCTCTGGACCTGCTGGGTATACCAGACTATTTCCAATAACTAGAGTGGGCCTGGAGAGCCTCAAATTTCTTAGGCCAGAGGTTTTGGCTCTCTGCAAATCCAGGTTCTCAGAGAGAACTACCTTTGGTCCTTGGCTTCTGCTGGCTGGAAAACCATATTTCATCTCCTTTCCTTATGAACATCCGTATTCTTCACTTTACCTCTGTATTCTGCTGCCAGGGTTGTTTGTATCCCCCTGGGACCTAACTCATCTGTCACCTGAACACCTGGCCCCAGAGGTGTTTGGGAGCACAGAGGAAGAATAAGCGTTGCCTTCTCATGAATGTGATTGGAGATCATCACAGTACTCAGGGCTCATTTGTCTGTCAGGCACGTACGCTTTAGAATCCCACACCCAGCCCTTCTGAATGACTGTAGCAGCCAGTTTGTGGGAGGGGTTCACCAAGCCTCTTAACCCCGACGAAAGCTCTGCTGCTCCTTGTGAGAAAGAAAAATGGGATGTGACATCTCTGCCAGGATTCCTGCAGCTGTAAGACACTTACTCCTCTGATGGCTGACCTCTCAGAGCACGGGGCCGACCTTGGGGAGGCATATAACAGAGAGAGCAAGAGCGAGAGGTGGAGGCCGACTTTCCCCAGGAACCTTGAGCAGTTCGAATGTCCTGTTAAGATTTTGGGCTTATGTGGTGCCTGATCCATTGTGTATATAGCTCAGCGATTGACAGCGTGGGTTCCAGAGGTAGACTGTGGTCCTGGGTCTGCCACTTCTTAGATTTGCATCCTTGGGCAGGTTATGTAACTTTTCCATGCTTCCATTTTAACAACTGTAATGGGAACATATTCAGAATAATGGCTATAGGAATACTGTGAGGAATAAATGTGATAATCCATGTAGACTTAGAATGATACCTGAGTATATAATAAGCACTCAATAAATATTGGCTAGCCTTATTTATTATTACTTTTATTTTCTTACGCAGGGGACAGCAAACCTTTTCTTCTGCAAAGGGCTGGATAATAAATACTTTAGATTTTGCAGGCCAAGAGCAAATTCAAGGATATTATGTAGGTGCTTACATCATTAGAAAGTAAAAGGATTTCCACAAATTTTTATTGAAAAAATTCCAAATATGATAATGATTGGGTATAATTTTTGATAATATAAACCTACTAATGAGAAAATGGAAATCTTTTTTTTTTGGAATAACATTTCACCTAATTGGGTTTTTGCATTAGCATTACCTGCCCTTAAATAAATTGCAAATGTTTATCTGTAAAAATGATTCTTAAGGAATTCCCTGGCAGTCCAGTAGTGAGGACTTAGCACTTTCACTGCTGTGGACCCCGGTTGCATCCCTGGTCAGGGAACTAAGATCCCCGCAAGCCACCCGGCCCTGCCAAAGGGGAAAAGAAAACACCCCAAACCCTGATTCTTAGCTCATGGGCCAAAGAAAATCAAAGAGTGGCTTGATTTTGGCCCATGAGCAATAATTTACTGGCCTTGGATATTATACAACGTCATTGACAGAAGGTTTGTTATCTACCTAGAGGATATCCTAATTTATTCCCATGATCTGACCTCAAAAGAATCCCAAGTCTGGGCAGTTCTGGGCCATCTGAAATAGCACCACCTCTGGGAAAGCCTTGAAAAGCCCAGAGGTAACTTTCTTAAACAAAGACCTGGCCACCCCAGTTGTCTACATAGTGCCTGGCAAAGTGCCAGCCACACCAGATTGGGGCCCCCAGATCAATCAAAGTGGTCTATTGATATCTGAAGTTCGTGGAGTATCACTGCTGCCTTCCACCCCATTTTACCGTACTCACTGACCTCTAGATTAACCTTCTCAAAAGAGGAAAGGTTTTATCTGGTTCTCATCATGGCCCTAGCTCTCTAGCAGTTGGAGCCACTTTTCATCTCTGACCTCATTCTGGCCTCCTGGGCATAGATAGCCCTACACCATCCAAACCAATATCATAAAAATGACAATCGATGCCTATCTAACTTAAGAGAACCCTGGCTGCATCACTGTCATTTTATGTCCTTTGTTCTCTAGGAAGGAAATATCTCTGCCTGTGTTCCACCAACTGTGTGTATGTGTGAGGGGTACTGGCCACGAAGGCTAACCTAAAGATCTAGAGGTGTTACTTCAGGGGTATCCAACACCCATGACTGATAGTCGTAGACTCCAATAAGCTAGAGCAACTGAGAAAGACCCAGCAGCTCAGCCTTCCAAGATGAAGAAGGTCGAAGGTCATCTTTTTTGAGCAGTTCAGTATCTCCATTGTGGATACTATATCCACATTTTGAACTGTTTCCACCTGTCATTTTATATCAGGCATCCAGGACAGCTGGGAGGATACTCTGTCTGTACAAGCTGAGTCAGTGCCCTTTCTAGACCCTTCTGCTCATGCTAGGTCAAAGACATCCTATAAAACTTGTTTGTGTGTATGCTCCACAGCTCAGGGAATTTCCCCAGGCTTTTTCTCTCCTCTCTGTTTAACAGCAACAACTAATATTCATTGAGAACTTACTGTGTGCCAGACACTAGATATACTAAGCACTTTATAGAGATTACCATATTTAATTCTCACAAGTACTCTATGACTTATGTGTTCTTTTCAATCTGTATTTTCACAGATGAGAAAACTGTAGAACAGAAAGATAGTAATTCATCCAAGGCCAACAGCTAAGAAAGTGGTTGAGTCAGAATATAAACCAAGTTTAATTAGGATGCTCAAGGCCATTCACCTTGTATGTGGTGGAGCTGAGTTATAACCAAGCCCTCTCTAGCTCTTAAGTTTCCTACTTTCTGCTCTGTTACCTACATACATCACAGATTCTCCTGTTCTACCAGCATTTGACTGACATCTAGATTTGACTATTTGCCTGGCTTTGGTTTCAATTTTTCACCAGAATGTTGCCTCTTGGATTTCCCACCTCTGTTCCACCTTCTGCAGGCTGCATTCCAGCCCAGCCCTATCCCTGCGGCCAATGCAAGGTCCAGTGACAGCACACTCTAGTCTAAATCCAGTGCTCAGGAGTTCTACTTGTCTGGAAGGAGGAATCCAACATTACCTCAGACAAAAACTGGAGTAAGGGGGGAAAATGGAGGCAGCCTCACCCTGGTAGTTTCTCTAACGGACCTGGGTTATCCAGACCGAAGAAAAATAAGAACTAATGTTAATCCTGTGCTCCAAGCACTGGTATAAATGCTTTGCACAAATTATTCTATTTAAATCCTCACGGATGTTCACTAAATTTATTGTGATAACCATTTCATGACATATCTAAGTCAAACATTATGCTGTACACCTTAAACTTATACAGTGCTGTATGTCAATTATATCTCAACAAAACTGGAAGAAAAAATTAAAAACAAACAAACAAATCCTCATGACAATCCTTTAGGTTAGTACTGTTATCATTCCCACTTTAGAGATGTGGAAACTAATGTTTGAAGAAATTAAGTGACTTTAATTTTGAAGAGCTAGGTTCTGGATTCAGATCTCTTAGATTCTAAGCCCCACACCACTACCCTCTACAATTAGCTGACACAATCCAGAGCAGGCTGCAGATGGATACCTACTCATGGCAGCACCTGAATGAGATCCAGGCCTGTGTAGTGACAGCCCTGAGAGGCACAGGACATTGGAATTGCCTACTGTATGAGAGTAGGCAATTATATTTCCTAGCTGGAGAAGCTCACGCACAAGTACTTCTCTTGTACCATGACCCTACCCTGATGGCCACTGTGATCCATTCAAGTCAAGACCTCCAACATGGTTTTTAGTAGTGGCTCCATCACAGACACAACATTCCAATGTGTCATCACTTGTTATAGCTGCTTCTAAGTCAAGGAGTAGACTAGGAGATCCAAAAGTCTTCTGCATCCACTTCAGATCTCCAAACACCTCTGGGATACCATCTCACAGTCAGCTATTTCTAGCATATTCCCCTTTTTAAAAATTATTTATTTATTTATTTATTTATTATTTATTTTTGGCTGTGTTGGGTCTTCGTTTCTGTGCACAGGCTTTCTCTAGTTGTGGCGAGCGGGGGCCACTCTTCATTGCAGTGTGCGGGCCTCTCACTGTCACGGCCTCTCTTGCTGTGGAGCACAGGCTCCAGATGCGCAGGCTCAGTAGTTGTGGCTCACGGGCCTAGTTGCTCCATGGCATGTGGGATCTTCCTATACCAGGGCTCGACCACATGTCCCCTGCATTGGCAGGCAGATTCTCAACCACTGCGCCACCAGGGAAGCCCCAAGCATATCCCCTTTTTATAACTTCACAAAATCCTCATAGTGGGAGATGTTCTGAAAAAAAAAATCATTCATTGTGTACTCAGCACCAGCTCCCCTTCTACTCCAGCTATGTTTATCTTGTTTATCAAAAGAATCTTCTGGATCTTGGGACTGCCCTCGTGGCGCAGTGGTTAAGAATCCGCCTGCCAATGCAGGGGACACGGGTTCGATCCCTGGTCCAGGAAGAGCCCACATGCTGCAGAGCAACTAAGCCTGTGTGCCACAACTACTGAGCCTGCACTCTAGAGCCCACGAACTACAACTACTGAAGCCCACGCGCCTAGAGCCCGTGCTCCGCAACAAGAGAAGCCACTGCAATGAGAAGCCCGCACATTGCCACGAAGAGTAACCCCCACTCTTCACAACTAGAGAAAGCCCGTGTGCAGCAACAAAGACCCAACACAGCCCAAAATAAATAAAAATAGATAAAAGAATCTTCTGGTTCCACATTATCCAGCTATATGGTCTTTGATTATTGCTGTCAATTATCATCCTGATTTTGGAGGGCCCTGTTCAAGGTCCTTCACATTAGTATCCTTTTGTCAACTACCTACTACTGGTAGATATAGAAGTCAGATTGAAGACATCAACCAAGTGCTATCTAGAGGAGTACTTCTGCTGTTTCACCTTTTACTAACAACATACTGATTCCCCTCCTTACTATGTCACAATTCCCGCACAACTCATCACATTCATCCAGCTAGAAATACCTATTTTCTCAGTAATTATGACTTTCACACCCACTGCTTTCCTAACTCTCCCATGCTATGTAGGACATAAGAAGGTGTAAGCTACCAGCATGTTGAAGGTCAGGGCATGAAGTATACTGGACAATTCTGGGTCTTTGAAGAGAACATCACCATGGGAGACAATCACACACACCCAAACACCACCATATGGGGCACTCAAGGTAAAGAACATTACCGACACAATAGGTTTCTGACTCCAGCTAACCCCTTTATGTGAATCTATCCCATCCACCACCATTCTTTGCTATATCCAATCCAATGAGACGTCTCCCTTGTGTCAATGGCTAGGTCTTCAGCTTCCAGGAAAGCAAAGTCAAGGACCAGTGGAGGTTGGATAGTGGCCAATGGGCAGCAGTGTCCAGCAACACCCTTCTATCTAATTATCTATGAGGTGATCTTGAGGGTTACAGTCCTCCCAGTCAGAGAGACCCATTGGTGGTGGTTGTTCACAAGGTGGTCAGTATGAATTTAGTGGGCAACTGGGTTCATTTGATCAGGGTTTGGTCTACCAAGCAGCAACGGACCCTGAGTGTATTCTATCCTCAATTCAGTGACAGAGTACGTTGGCTCCCATTTGACAAGCTGGGCCAGCAAATATATTTCTCAGATTAGCTAAGAGCCCCAGGTAGTTTTTGAACTTACAAGAAGTATAAACCTTACTCACCCATGTCTATAGGCATACAGGATTTAAGGAAGTCAAGAAAAGCAGCTTTCTTTGATTCCACTGTGAAGGATGCCTGACTATCTTCATTTATGCCAGCATTTGGAGCCCAAAGCTGGCAGCATGAATCTCTATCAAGCTATGACATGTGCCAACACAGTGACCAAAGTTTCATCCTAGTAGCTGATAGATAAGCATGCAAGCCCTGAATCCATGCCCAAAGTGAAACATGTCCTTTAAATAAATACTGTCTGATGCTTTTCTCATAATGTGGAGGCTAGGAAGGAGAGTAGCACAGCAAGTTAGTCCCACAAGACAAAGATGCTTCTTCCTGAAGTCCTTAGTCATGGATCTTGAAAGAGGAAATAACAAAATTATGTCCAAAGGAAAAAACTATAAAATGAGTGGTGATGCAAGAGGATCTTATGAAAGCAGTAGAAGTTGAGGGGCAGTGCCAATGGGGGAGAACTAAGAAAGACAAAAGGAATATCATCAATCAGGTAGGAGTGAGAAAACCAAATGTGTGGTGTCTGAATGAATATCAAAAGCAGGCACTCAGTGATGACAGACACTGGGATTATACCTGTTCCAGATATTACTTGCATGAAGGAGCCAAATCCCTTTTAATGGGGCCAGAATGACTCTCACATTAAAAATTCAAATAACTAACTAAATATTTTTTTAAAGTGCACATACTCTCTAACTCAGCAATTTGACTTCAGAAATTTATCTTACCAACATATTTGCACAAAGACCTAAGTACAAGGATGTCTATTGTAGCATTAATTGTATTAGTAAAAGACTGAGAAGAACAGAATGTACATCAATACTGGACTGGTTAACTAAATTACGGTACATTCATACAATGTAATATTATTCAGCCACTAATGAGAATAATAAATCAATTGAAAACAAACCCAGAACTAACACAGACATTAGAATTAGCAAAGACATTAAAACTGTTACTTTAACTGTAGTCCATATATTCGAAGTGTTCAGTAGAAACATGGAAAAAATTTTAAATGACCCAAATAGAACTTTAGAGATGAAAACTGTAATGTGTGAGATTGATAATATACTAAGTGGGATTTACAGCAGATTAGATGTTGCAGGAGAAAATATTAGTAAACTAAAAAATACAGCAATAAAAACTACCTTTAAAAAACACAGGAAAAAAAGAATCAATATAATGAAAGCACATCAGTGAGCTGTGAAACAACTTCAGGCAGCCAAATATATGAGTAATTGGAGTCACCGAAGGAGAACAAGGAGAGGTTAGGAAAAATGCTTGAGGAAACAATGGTTGAAAAATTTCCAAACTTGATGAAAACTATAAAGCCACAGATTCAGGTAGCTCAGAGAATCTCACAAACAAGAAACATGAAGAAAACTACACCAAACCACATCCCAATCAAGTTTATCAATACCCAGGGAAAATATCTTTTAAAAAAGAAGATGATATAAAGACATTTTCAGACATACAAAGCTTAACATCACCATCAACCATCAACCATCAACCATCACCATTAACCCCACACTACAAGAAATGTTAAAGGATGTCTTTCAAGTAGAAGAAAAATGACACCAGATGGAAATATGGATCTACACAAATGAATAAGGGGTACTGGAAATGATGACTACTTGGATAAATATATGTTTTTTTCCATGTTAGTTAAATCTCTTTAGAGGATAACTGATTCCTTAAACAAATATAATAACAATGAGTTGTGAGGTTTATAAATAAGTAAAAGTAAAATGTATGACAACAATAGTGTAAAGGCTGGGAGGGGAGAAATGGAATTATACTGCTGTTAGGTTCTTATACTACCTGTGAAGGGGTATAAATGCGCTTGGCAGTAGACTGTAATCACTTAAAAATGTTTCTATAAATCCTGAATCAATCTGTAAAATAACAAATCAAAAGCTATAGCTAATAAGCCAAAAAAGGAGATAAAATATGATCATTAAAAATGCAGAATAGGGCTTCCCTGGTGGCACAGTGGTTAAGAATCCACCTGCCAATGCAGGGGACATGGGTTTAAGCCCCGGTCTGGGAAGATCCCACATACTGAGGAGCAACTAAGCCCGTGCACCACAACTACCGAACCTGCACTCTAGAGCCCACGAGCCACAACTGCTGAGGCCGTATGCCACAGCTACTGAAGCCCGTGCACCTAGAGCCCGTGCTCTGCAACAAGAGAAGCCACTGCATTGAGAAGCCCGTGCACCGCAACGAAGAGTATCCCCCCATTCACTGCAACTAGAGAAAGCCTGTGTGCAGCAATGAAGATCTAGTGCAGCCAAAAATAAATAAATAAAACAAATAAATATTTTTTTTAAATTAGAAACAAAATGCAGAATAATCCAAAAGAAGGTGGGAAAAGAAGAAAAGGGGAAGAAAGAACAGATGAGACAAAGAGAAAACAAATAGCAAGATATTACACTTACAACCAACCATAGAAATAATCATATTAGAAGTTAATGGTCTAATCTCCTTAATTAAAAGGCAGAGATTGTCAGATAGGATAAAAATAGTAAGATGCAATTATATGCTGCATTCAGCATACAGGCATACCTCAGAGATATTGCAGGCTTGATTTCAGACCACCACAATAAAGCAAATAACACAATGAAGCAAGTCACATGAATTTTGTGATTTCCCAGTGCATATAAAAGTTATGTTTACACTATAATATAGTCTATTAAGTGTGCAATAGCATTATGTCTAAAAAAAGTACATACCTTGATTTAAAAATAAAAAACAAAAAATTGCAATAGTAATATCAAAGATCACTGATCACAGATTGCCGAAACACATATAATAATAATCAAAAAGTTTGAAATATTGCGAGAATTATCAACATGTGATACAGAGACACAAAGTGAGCAAATGCTGTTGGGAAAATGGTGCCAATAGACTTGCTTAATTCAGGGTTGCCACAAAAATTCCATTGATTAAAAAATGCAATATCTGTTAAGGGCAATAAAATGAAGTATGCTTTTCACACTTTAAAAATAAAGACACAAATAGGTTAAAGTAAAAGGATGAAATAAGACATACCATGCTAACACAAACCAAAAGAAAGTTGACACGGCTATATTCACATCAAACAAAGTGAATTTCAAAGAATCTTATCAGTGATAGAGAAGGTAATTTCATAATGATAAAGGGATCAATTCTTCAAGAGAACATGACAGTCCTAATTGTTTATACCCCTAAAAAAAGAATACATGAAGTAAAAAATTATAGAACTACAAGGAGAAATAGACAAACCCACAACTATAGTTGGAGATTTCAACATTATCTCAATAATTAATAGAACATGTACACAGAAAATCAGTAAGGATATAGTAGGCTTAAACAGCACTATCAACGAACTTGATTGACAAATATAGAGCAGTCCACCCAACAACAGCAGATGTGATTGTCTTCTCAAGTGCAGATGGAACATTTATCAAGATAGATCATATTCTTGAACAAAATAAGTCTCAATAAATTTTAAGGGATTCAAGTGATACAATGTATATTCTACGACCATAGTAGAATTACATTAGAAATTAATAACAACATCTGAGAGGGAATTCCCTGGCATTCCAGTGGTTAGAACTCCATGCTTCCACTGCTGGGGCCCCAGGTTCAATCCCTGGTTGGGGAACTAAAATCCCATGAGCCGTGTGGTGTGGCCAAAGAAAAAGCAAAAAAAAAAAAAAAAAAATCTGAGAAATGTTTAAATATACTTAAGAACTGAACAACACACTATTAAATAACCCATGAGTCAAAGAAGAGATCAATGGGAAATTAGAAAATATTTTGAACTGAATGAAAATGAAAACATAACATACAGAATTTGTGGTATGTAACTAGAAGTAGTTTAGAAAGATCTCAAATCAATGATCTCAGCTTCCACCTTAAAAACTAGAAAAATAAAAGCAAAGTAATTAGAAGAAAATAAATAATGAAGATTAAAGTATAAATCAATAATATAGGAAACAGTAAAAAGAGAAAAGCAATGAAACCAAAAGCTGGTTCTGCAAGAAGATCAAAGAAATTGATGAACCTCTACCCAGACTTCTCAGGAAAAAAAAAGACACAAATTGCTGATGTTAAAAACAAGAATCAGCACTACAGATTCTACCAACATTAAAAGATAATAAGGAAACATTATAAGTAACTGTGCCAATAAATTTGGCAACTACGATAAAATGGACAAACTTCTTAAAAGACACAAGCTACCAAAGCCCCCCAAGAAGAAATAACCTAAATAGCCATAAATCTATTAAAGAAATTGAATTGTAGTTAAAAGCCTTCCCATAAATATATCTCCAGGCCCAGATGTCTTCACCTCTATCAAATATTTAAGGAAGAAAAATACAAATCCACTATAAATTTTCTTCAAGAAAATTGAAGAGGAATGACTATTTCCCAACATATTCTATGAGGCCAGAATTACCCGGATACCAAAACCAGAAAAAGTTATTACAAAAAAAGAAAACTACCAACCACTATTCCTCATGAATATAGATAGAAAATGCCTAAAAAATGTTTGCAAATCAAATCCAACCATATATTAGAAGTATAAACATCATTACCAAGTAGAACTTATTCCAAGAATGCAGGGTTGGTTTAAATATAATTCACCATATTAACAAACTAAAGGAGAAAAACGATGTGATCATCTCAATAGGTGAAGAAAAAGCACTTGATAAAATCCAACATCCATTCTTGATTTAAAAAAAGACTCTCAGTAAAAGTAGGAATAGAAGTGAACTTCCTCAACCTGATAAAGTGCATCTAAAAAACCTATATATGACATCATATATAATGATGAAAGACTAAATGTTTTTCCCATTAGATAAGGAACAAGGCAAGGATGTCTGTTTTCACCACTTCTATTCAACATTGTACTGGAGCTTCTGGATAGTGCAATTAGGCAAGAAAAAGATATAAAAGGCATACAGAGTGGAAAGGGGGAGAAATAAAACTGTCTTTATTCACAGATGATGTGATTGTTTAGAAAATTTGATAAAATCTACATAAAAGCTATTAGAACTAAATGAGTTTAGCAATATTGCAAGATAGGGAATCAATATGCAGAAATCAAGTAAATCAATCAGGAACTGAAAATTCAGAATATATATTTATAATAGCACAAAAATATGAAATACTTAGAGATAAACTTGATAAAAGATATGAAAGAGCTGCACACTGAAAATTATACATCATTGTGGAGAGAAATTAAAGATGACTTCAATAAATGGAGAAACATACCTTCTTCATTGGTGAAGTCTTAAAATTGTAAAGATATCAAGTCTTCCCAGATTGATTTATAGACTAAATGCAATTCCAATCAAAATCTCAGCAAGTTTTTATTTTTTTGGTAGATATTGACAAGCTGACTCTAAAATTCTAAAATTGACAAGCTGCTTCTAAAATTCTAAAATCCACATAGAAGTCCAAAGGAACTAGTATAGTCAAAATAAATTTGAAAAAGAAAAATGTTGATGTGCTAACTCTAAATGATTTCAGGACTTTTTTTTTTTTTTTTTTGCGGTACGTGGGCTTCTCACTGTTGTGGCCTCTCCCACTGCGGAGCACAGGCTCTGGATGCGCAGGCTCAGCGGCCATGGCTCACGGGCTCAGCCACTCCGCGGCACGTGGGATCTTCCCAGACTGGGACATGAACCCGCATCCCGTGTATTGGCAGGTGGACTCTCAACCACTGCACCACCAGGGAATCCCAGGACTTATTATTAAGCTACAAAATGGTATGGTATTGGCATAAAAAAATTGATCAATAGAACAGAATGGAGAGCCCACACTATATGGATAGCTGATGGTTGTTTTGTGAGGTGCAAAAGCAGTGCAGTGGAGAAAGTATAGTCTTTTTATCAAATGCTGCTGAAACAATTAGATATTCACATGTAAATCATGAACTTCAACCCACATACAAAAATTAAAAGCGGATCACAAACCTAAATGTAAAATCTAAACCTGTAAGATGAATAAAAGCAAACATAGGAGAAACTCTTTGTGACCTTGGGTTAGGCAAAGAGTTTTTGGATACAACACCAAAGATGTGATCCTTAATAGAATAAATTGAAAAATTAATCTTCATCAAGTTAAGACTTCTGATTTTCAAGAAAACATTCTTAAGAGAATGTCTGGGGGAAAAAAATCTTTGTAAATCACATATCTGAGAAATGACTTGCATCCAGAATATATAAAAAATTGTCAAATCTCAATATAAGAAAAAAAACAACTCAAAAATAAACAATGGGTGAGGAGAAATTTATATATATAAGTTGTTTGTTGGTATGTAATTGGATATAGCCCGTTTGGAGGCCAATTTGGTAGAATCAAAAAAAATTAAATGTACTTTACTCTTCAATACAGCAAGTCCTTTAGAGGGACTATATTTTTTCTAGAAAATTTCTTTCCATGTGCACAAATAAGGATGTACACAGATGTTCCTGAAACATTGTTTATAATAACAAAAAATTGGACACAATCTAGGTGTCCAGCAATAGAAGAATGATTAATAAACTATGATTCCTCCATCATGCACATTACATTGAACTATAATACAGCAGTTGAAATGAATGAGGTACAGCTATGTGTCCTGACATGAAAAGAATTCTGAACTCCATTGGCAGATGAAGAAAGCAAGTTGCAGAACAAATGCACAATGTTATCCTAAGCAAAGTAAAACCATATATTTGCATATGTACACATAGGTATGAAAACTTATTTAAATGGTCTGGAGTGACACATATCAGACTTCCTACCAAAAGGAGGGAAATATGGACACAGATGATTGTGAAGGGGCTCTTTACTTTATACGCCATATATATATATATATATATATATATATATACATTTTTTTGTTTTTTGTTTTTTGTTTTTTGTTTTCTGTACGCGGGCCTCTCACTGTTGTGGCCTCTCCCGTTGTGGAGCACAGGCTCTGGACGCGCAGGCTCAGCGGCCATGGCTCACTGGCCTAGCTGCTCCACCACATGTGGGATCTTCCCAGATCGGGGCATGAACCCGTGTCCCCTGCATCGGCAGGCAGACTCTCAACCACTGCGCCACCAGGGAAGCCCCACACTCTATATTTTTATAACAGTTTCATAGAGATATAGTTCACATAAAATAAAATTCACACATTTAAATGTGTGATTTAATAGTTTTTTACTATATCCACGGACTTGTGCAACCATCACCACAGTCAGTTTTAGAACATTATCATCACCTCAAAAAGAAATACTTTACCTATTAGCAGTCACTCACCATTTCCCCTCAGCCCCAGTCCCATGCCCAGCCCTAGGCAGCCACCAATTTACTTTCTATCTCAATGGGTTTGGCTATTCAGGACATTTTATAAAAATGGAATCATACAATATGTGGTCCTTTGTTACTGGCTTCTTTCACTTAGCATAATATTTTCAAGGTTCATCCATGTATCAGTGTATCATTTCTTTTTATTGCTGAATAATATTCCACTGTATGGATTTACCACCTTTTATTTATCCATTCACCAGTTGGTGGACAATTGACTTGTTTTCACTTTTTAACTATCATGAATAATGTTGCTATAAATATACAAATTTTTGTGCATGTACTATGTATTTTCAAATTTTTCCAAATTTTTTTACAATGAGAATATATTCATATATTATTTGTGTAAAAATTGAACATATAACAAAGAATTCTTTACCCATATTATTATATGCAATTCTGTGAGGTAGGGACTGTTATTATCTGCATTTTACAGCTGAGGAAACTAGGCTTAGGAAGGTTAAGTGGCTCACCCAAAATTACAGCTAATAAAGAAGAAAGCAGAGATTCAAACATCTGCTGTCTGGCTCCAAAGCCCATTCCCCTAATCATTATGTAACACTGTCCATTGTGAGGGCCTTCTGGTAAGGGTATTGACACTACACTACGACCAAGATAGTATTATGATCATGAAACAAGGAGTAGGTTTATGATCAGTCCCACAGCAATGGCGTCAAGAGTGTGTTCTACAGTTGGTAATGAGTATATTAGTCTTTTGGGCTTTTCAGATCTATTTTTAATTGGAATGTAAATACTACAAGTGCTGATGACAGATAAGGGGACATCGTAAGTCCTTGCATTCAAAGTTTTGAATAGGTCACTGTGTCGGAGTCAGTACTTCTCCCAGAACGTATTGGCAGCTTATAGTTAGTATCCCCCTTGCATTAATTAGAATATTCTGGCCCCTTGCCAGTGCTCCTGCATAGGGGCATCTGCCTGTTGTCTGTTTCACTTGCCTCAATTAGATGCAACTGACTATAATGGCAGTAGAACTCCCAGGTCAGAGGCTCTCTTAGGGTGGGGTCTTGGCTGCACCCAGACCTACTTGACTGGGCATCTACTCAATGGGAAAGAATGGATGTGAAAAGTCTACCTTTTCTAGAACAGTGCCATTTCACCTGGCAAGACTGAGCATTCAGTTTTGCTTCAACGACATCATAATGCACAGGTTGTGCTATATCATTATAGGTGCAGAAACCCATGCCTCAAAGGTAGCTCTAATTGCCAGCAGTTCCTCTTCCTACACCAAGTAGTCAACCTCACCTAGGGCCATTTTCCTTAAGAGAGAGGCCATTTTCTTTGAGAGAGAGGCATATAGGTGGAAGTACTTGGGCTGTGATCTTCTTATAGTAGTAGGATCATGCTACCTCAATACTGGAGGTGTTAGTTTAAGTTATGTAAGGCCGGGTTGGCTCAGGTTAGGCCGGGATCAAGGCAGAAAGGTTTTTTTTAACTGCTTTATTGACATAATAATTAATATAAAATATACTGCACAAACTTCAACTACTTACCATTTCTTTCTTTTTCCCCCTAATCTTTCTTTTTTCTTGTCTCACTGTACTTGCTGGAACCTCCACTGGCTGAACAAGGGTTGTCCTAGGAAGCATCTTTGTCTTGTTTCTGATGTTAAAGCAAATACTTTTGGCAGTTCCCCAGTATGATGTCTGCTATACTTATTGGCACAGATGCCTTATCAGGTATAAGAAGAGCCCTTCTATTCCTAGTTAGCCAAGGGACGTTTAAAATCATGAATGAATGTTTTCTATATTAATAAAATGATCATATGGCTTTTTTCCTCCTTAATATGATGAGTTACGTTAATTAATTCTCCAAACCAACCTTGCATTCCTGGTGTAAATCCAACTTGGTAAATATTCACTATCTTTTTATACATTGCTAAATTTAGTTTGCTAAGTTTTAAAATAATTTTTACACCTTATAACCATGAGTGAGACTGACTTGTAACATTCCTTTGTATATATAGTCCTGGTCAGGTTTTGCTATCAAAATAACTCTAGTGTACTATTTTTCTTTTCTCTGGAAAAATTTGGATAATACTGAATGATATTTTCCTTGAATGATTGGTAGAACTAGCCTGTCAAGCACTGTGAGTCTGGTGTTTTTTGTTGTTGTTGTTGCTGTTTTTCATGGGAACAATTTTATGTACTGATGTTTTCTTTAGTGGTTAGAGGACTTTTTGAATTCTCTATTTCTAAGGGCACTTTTAGTAAAATGCATTTTTCTAAGAATATACCCACTTTTAAATCCAAGTTTTCAAAACTATCTACATGAAGTTCTTTGTATTATCTTATTGTTATATGTTTAATCTCTGCAGCATCTGTATTTCCCACTTTTTAAATTCCAAAATATATATATTTGCATTATCTGTCTTTTTTCCCCCTTGATTAATCTTTTTTTTCCCCAGATCTTAGGTAAAAAGCATTTATTTTTTCATCAGTAACTATAATGTAGATTTTTCTGGTTGTTGTTGATCATATTAAAGATGTTTTCTGTTTTTTTTTAGTTTGCGGAGAGATTTATCATTAATGGGTGTTGAAATTTGTCTAATGTTTCTCTTGCACTTTTTGAGATTATAATATGTCTTTTTTTTACGTTTTTCTTTTACTATTTTTTAACATCTTTATTGGACTATAATTGCTTTACGTTGTTGTGTTAGTTTCTGCTGTATGACAAAGTGAATCAGCTATATGTATACATATATCCCCATATCCCCTCCCTCTTGCATCTGCCTCCCACCCTCCCTATCCCACCCCTCTAAGTGGTCACAGAGCACCGAGCTGATCTCCCTGTGCTGTGTGGCTGCTTCCCACTAGCTATCTATTTTACATTTGGTTGGTAGTGTATATACGTTCATGCCACTCTCTCACTTCATCCCAGCTTACACTTCCCCCTCCCCATGTTCTCAAATAAATCCTCTATGTCTGTGTCTTTATTCCTGTCCTGCCCCTAGGTTCTTCAGAACCATTTTTTTTTTAGATTCCATATATATGTGTTAGCATATGGTATTTGTTTTTCGCTTTCTGACTTACTTCACTCTGTATGACAGACTCTAGGTCCATCCGCCTCACTACAAATAACTCAATTTTGTTTCTTTTTATGGTTGAGTAATATTCCATTGGTTATATGTGCTACATCTTCTTTATCCACTCATCTGTCGATGGACACCTATGTTGCTTCCATGTCCTAGCTATTGTAAACAGAGCTGCAATGAACATTGTGGTACATGACTCTTTTTGAATTATGGTTTTCTCAGGGTATATGCCCAGTAGAGGGATTGCTGGGTCATATGGTAGTTCTATTTTTAGTTTTTTAAGGAACCTCCATACTGTTCTCCATAGTGGCTGTATCAATTTACATTCCCACCAACAGAGCAAGAGGGTTCCCTTTTTGCTACACCCTCTCCAGCATTTATCGTTTGTAGATTTTTTGATGATGACTATTCTGACCGGAGTGAGGTGATACCTCATTGTAGTTTTGATTTGCATTTCTCTAATGATTAGTGATGTTGAGCATCCTTTCATGTGTTTGTTGGCAATCTGTATATCTCCTTTGGAGAAATGTGATTAATCTTGCCAGAGGTTTTTGTATTTTATTAGTCTTTTCAAAGAAATAATTCTTGGTTTTGTTGATACTAATATATATTTGTTTTATATTTCATTGACTCTTACTTATATCTTTATTATTTCCTTCCTTCTGCTTTCCTGAGGATTAGTCTGATATTCTTTCTCTAATTTCTTAAATTAAATGTTTGACTGATAAGTTCTGAGCCTTCCGTTTTTTCTGGTGAAAGCTTTTAAGTCTATTAATTTCCTTCTAAATATCATTTTAGCTCATCTCAGAAATTTTGATATGCAATATTTACATTATCTTTCACATCTAAGTATTCAGTTCCAAATCTAATTTTCATCATAATTTTTCTTTCACCTATAAGTTGTAAAATATTGTGTTTCAAGTTGCTAAAGAAATGGATTTTTTCTAGTCATTTAAAAATGTTGATTTATAATTTAACTGCATTGTAATTAGAGAAGGTGGTCTGATACAATACTAAATCTTTGAAATATGTTGAAGCTAGCATGTGGTCAATTTTTATATGTGCTCCAAATGTACTTGAAAGTAATATATACTCTCTAATAGTTGAAATTTTCTACATATATATTTATTATATCTAGCTTGCTAATTATGCTGTTCAAGTCTTTTATTTCTTTACTGTTTTTCTTTTTTGCTTGATCTATCAGTTCTGTAAAAGATGTGTTAAAATCTCCCACTATGATAGTGGGTTTATCAATTTCTCCTTGTAGATCTGTCAATTATTGTTTTGAAAAAATCTTTGGCCATGTTAATAGGCAATTACACATTTAGAAATGATATATTTTCCTGGTTGAATTTACTTTTTCCACTATGAAGTGACTCTTTTTCCCCCTAGTGATGCTTTTGCCTTACATTTTAAAATATTATATTAAAATAGCTACTTCATATTTCTTTTGGTCAGTTTTTGCCCAGTAATATTTTTTCATCCTTTGACATATAGTCTCTCTATGTCTTTACATTGAAGTCCAAATGAAATTATTTCTCTTATAAACAGTATATAACTGGGTTTTGTTCTTTTATTCATTCTAACAATCCTTGACATTTTAACTGAGTACTTTAGCCCATTTATATTTAGGGTGATTACTGATATATTTGGATTTATTCTTATCCCTTATTATGTGGTATTTATTTATTTCCAGCAAAGAACTCAGCTTTTTATTGAACATGCTACTAAAGAGGTTTAGTAAAAAAGACCAAAGCCCATGTCATCATCAGACTCTTCAGATTCTTCTTTCTTTGCTTCCACTTTCTTCTCCTCAGCTGGGGCAGCAGTGGTGGAGGGGGCAGGACCTCCTGCTGGTGTAGCACCAGCTGCTGGGGCAGGTCTACCTGCCCCCACATTTCAGATGAGGCTCCCGATGTTGACATTGGCCAAAGCCTTTGCAAACAAGCCTGGCCAGAAAGGTTCAACATTTACACTGGCTGCTTTACTGAGGGCATTGATCTTATCCTCCGTGACTGTAACCTCATCGTCGTGCACGATGAGGGCTGAGTAGATGCAGGCGAGCTCCGAGACGGAGGCCATGGTGTGGGTGAGGGCTAGGCAGGGCCTGCTGGGCGCTGTGCTAGTCACTGGATGAAGTGAGGGCCTCACCTCAATGCGGCCTTAGCTTCCTCGGAAGGACCGAGCACCTTAGTGGAAGCTGAGGAAAAGCTATTTATTTTTTAAAATATTTGTTTATTTACTTAGCTGCACCGGGTCTTATTTGCGGCATGCAGGATCTTTCTTGTGGCATGTGGGATCTAGCTCCCTGACCAGAAATCAAACCTGGGGGCCCCCTGCATTGGGAACATGGAGTCTTACCCACTGGCCCACCAGGGATGTCCCTATTGTGTGATTTTTTTTTTTTTTTTTTTTTGCGGTACGTGGGCTTCTCACTGCTGTGGCCTCTCCCGTTGTGGAGCACAGGCTCCGGACGCGCAGGCTCAGCGGCCATGGTGTACGGACCCAGCTGCTCCGCGGCACGCAGGATCCTCCCAGACTGGGGAACGAACCCGTGTCCCCTGCATCGGCAGGCGGACTCTCAACCACTGTGCCACCAGGGAAGGCCCTATTGTGTGATTTTTATTTGTCCCTTTTACTGTTTCATTTCACTCCTCCTCTTTTCTTGGCTTCTTCTTCTTTTTTTAATGTTTAATATGCCTCAGTTTATCTTTTTTTTTTTTTTTTTGGTTGTGGCATGTGGGATCTTAGTTCCCTGACCAGAGATTGAACACATGCCCCCTGCATTGGAAGTACAGAGTCTTAACCACTGGACCACCGTGGAGGCCCAGCTTTTTTTTAAATTAAGCTTTTTTTTCTTTTGTATTCCCTTTTCCTCTCTACCAATTTGAAAGTCATATATTTCATGTCTATACTTTTGTTGATCACTCTTGCCATTTTAACACGCATACTTTAATTAATCTAAAATTAATCATTTTCCATTTCCCTTATAATTTAACTTTCAAAGGACCATACACATTACCCACACTCACCATATTTTGCCTTCTGCATCAATATTTGAAAACTATGGATAATGTAGTACTCTTCCCACAAGGCTTTCATCTTTCCCAGTTTTACAAAGAGACATGTGCTTAAAAAATTATTACCAATTTTGTAGATCAAGAAATTGGGTCCTAAAACAAAGAACTTGTCCATAGAAATAACTCATCTAATCAGGAGGGGAAACCAGGCCTCCTGATAATTTCTCCAATTATGGAATTCAGGAGATTGCCTGGGGAAACTTCTTTGCCACACTTAATGTTTAAAAATTTTGATATACATTGCCACCTTGCCCTCCAGAGAAATTATACTAATTTACATATAGCAGTAATTGAAATCCATGATCAATCCAATGCTGAGTTCCTTCCAGTTCTCAGAGTACAGGGACCATGTCTTTTTTTTTTATACTTGTATTATAGGAAATTTCAAACATATATAGGAGTAGAGAGACTAGTTAATAAATCTTGTGATAACTTTTATTAAATTTTTTTACTGGAGTATAGTTGATCTACAATGTTGTGTCAGTTTCTGCTGTGCAGCAAAATGAATCAGTTATACGTATGTTGTGATAACTTTTAAATCCCAAGTAAATGTCAACAGCTTAGATAAGAAACATGGCAATAAAACAGAGGAAAGTAAGACTAAATAGTGTTGTGTTTTATGTTCTATTTTTTAAAGGTCAGATTCTTTTAAATCCTTTCTGTGTTTTGAGATTACAGTAAAACTTTAATTAACAGGACCCCAACAAACTGGAAACTTTCTTTAACTAGATTCTTTCCTGGTACCCTATTTTAAGTAGAGGCTCATTATAATATGCTCCTAACAGGGATTTATTCTAAAAATGCAAGACTCATAGAATGAGTCCTAAACAACCAATGGATCAAAGAAGAAATCAATGGGAAATTAGAAGATATCTTGAGACAAATGAAAAGGAAAACACAGCATACCAAAACTTATGAAATTCAGCAAAAGCAGTATTAAGAGGGAAGTTTTAGCAGTAAGTGCCGACATTAAAAAAGAAGAACTCAGGACTTCCCTGGTGGCGCAGTGGTTGAGAGTCCGCCTGCCGATGCAGGGGACACGGGTTCGTGCCCCAGTCCGGGAAGATCCCACATGCCGTGGAGCGGCTGGGCCCGTGAGCCATGGCCGCTGAGCCTGCGTGTCCGGAGCCTGTGCTCCGCAACGGGAGAGGCCACAACAGTGAGAGTCCCGTGTACCGCAAAAAAAAAAAAAAAAAAAAAAAGAACTCAATCAACATAACTTTACATCTCAAGGAACTAAAATAAAAAGACAAACTGAGCCTGAAGTTAACAGAAAGAAGAAAATAGTAAAGATCAGAGCAGAAACATACAAAATAGAGAATAGAAACACAATAGAAAAAAATCAATGAAACTGAGTTTTTAAAAAAGATAAACAAAATTGACAAACTTTTAGTTAGACTAAAAAAAGAAGAGGGAAAACTCAATAAATAAAATCAGAAATGAAAGAGGAGACATAACAACTGATGCCACAGGAATAAAAAGGATTGTAAGAGACTACTGAGAACAATTATACATCAATAAGTTGGATAACCTAGAAGAGAAGGATAAATTTCTAGAAACATACAACCTACCAAGGCTGAATTACGAAGAAACTGAAAATTTGAACAGATTTTTAACTAGTAAGGAGATTGAATCAGTAATTGAAAATTTCACAACAAAGAAAAGCCCAGGACCAGATGGCTCTACAGGTGAGTTCTATGAAACATTTAAAGGAAAATTAATGCCAATTCTTCTCAAACTCTTCCAAAAAATTGAAGAGGAGGAAAAATTTCTAAACTCATTTTATGAGGCTATCATTACCCTAATACCAAAGCCAGACAAAGAAACTGAAGAAAAGAAAATGACAGGCCTATATCCCTGATGAACGTAGATGTGAAAATCCTCAACAAAATACTAGCAAACCAGAATCAACAGCACATTAAAAGGATCACATACCATGACCAAGTGGGACATATTCTTTAGATACAAGGATGGTTAAACATATAAAAATCAATTCATGTGAGGCACCACATTAACAGAATGAAAGATAAAAATAACATGATCATCTCAATAGATGCAGAAAAAGCATTTAACAAAATTCAACATCCTTTCATAATAATAATAAATAAAAAACCTTTCAATACACCAGGAGTAGAAGGAAATTACCTTAGTCAAAGGGTACAAAGTTTCAGTTATGCAGGATGAAAGTTCTGGTGATCTAATGTACAGCATGGTGACCATAAAGAATACTGTATCGTATACTTGAAATTTGCTAAAGTAGATCTTATGTGTTCTTGCCACACACACAAAGAAAGGTAACTATGTGAGGTGATGGATGTGTTAATTAGCTTGACTGTGGTAGTCACTTAACAGTGTACACATGTATCAAAACATCACGTTGTACACCTTAAATACAATTACAATTGTACAAATTTACAATTTGTACAAATACAAAATACAATTTTAATTTGCTGATTATACCTTAATAAAGCTGGAAAAAAAAGAAGGAAATCACCTCAACATAATAAAGGTCATATATGAAATGCCCATAGCTAACATCATACTTAGTGGTGAAAAATTGAAGACTTTTCTTTTAAGATCAGGAACATGGCAAGAATGCCAACTCTTGCCACTTTTATTCAACATAGTACTGGCAGTCCCAGTCAGAGCAATTAGATGGAACAAAGAGGCATCCAAATTGGAAAGGAAGCAGTAAAATTATTTCTGTTTGCAGATGACATACACAAGTCAGTTGCATTTCTATACACTAACAGTGAACTATTCAAAAAGGAGTTTAAGAAAATAATACCATTTATAATCACATCAAAAATAATAAACTGCTTAGGAATAAACTTAATCAAAGAGGTCAAAGACTGGTACATTGAAAACTACAAAACATTGTTGAAAGAAATGTAAAAAGAGAGAAATAAATGGAAAGACATCTCATATTCATAGACTAAAAGACTTAATACTCTTAAAATGGCCATATTACCCAAAGCGGCCTACAGATTCAATGCAGTTCCTATCAGCACCCCAATATCCAGAGAGTAGAATGGTGGTTGCCAGGGATTGAGAGGAGGGGGAATAAGGAGGTGCTGTTCAATGGGTATAAAGTTTCAGTGACGCAAGATGACTAAATTCCAGAGATCTGCTCTACAGCATTGTGCGTATAGTTAACAGTACCGTATTGTACACTTACAAATTTGTTTAAACAGTAGATCTCATGTGAAATGTTCTTACCACAATAATAAAAAAATGATTCAGGGAATGACCAGGACTCTGTCCACCCTCAGCCTAGTCTTATACCTCTAATATCATTTCCAGAGTCAGGTGTCTGGCATCACATAGACCATTCTGCATGTCAGTCTTGTTTGAAATAGCTGCTTGTAAGGAGCAAGCTAAAGAAAGCAAGAAAGAGGATTGCACCTTCATTTTGGTCCTCTATTCTTGTTTTCATGCCATCCCTATGTACCTGGAATAAAGTCTCAAATATCAGTTCTAAGCAGTTGTTCCTGGTTTTCTTCCTGGCTGATGGAGTAGGACAGTGTAGTGGAAAAAGGTCTGTGATTGGAATTCAAGTCCTGGCTCTCCTTCTTGGGAGCTATGTGGTCTTGGAAGAGTCACTTAATCATTCTGAGCCTTGGTTTAATGGCTTGTGAAACAAAAGGGTTGGACTGGAAATAATAACTAATGCCTCTTCTTGTTCTGGGTTTCTGTTATTACGTGAACTTACATTTCCAAGGTCTGGTCTTATTCATGGAGAGTCTCATACCTAAATGATCTGAGGGCACCCAAGCTATCTTTACCACTCCGAACGCCTGAACTTCTGCCATTAGTGATCCATTTCATTGGTTTTAGCATTGCTTCCTCCTGTTAGTCTACCTTTTGAGAAGAGAAGCATGTAAAGGCACTTCACTGCAAATAACTAAATCAGGTCACTTTTGCACGGTTGGGAAATGCAGGGATTTTGATGTCCAGAGAGTTTAAGTGGGAAGATAAGGGTGTAACACAGAGTAACTGGAAAAATGTCAGAGACAGATTTCACCTCCTTCACAATTTTTCTGCATCTTGGCTCTGAGCATTGTTATGACTCAACTTCTCTGTGCTTGGCAAGGCTCAAATAAGAATAATCTCTATTTGGTACCAAATCAGAACAGGGAGTCCCTGGCCAAATGTCAGATTCAGGTATTTCTGACTTTGAATGGAGTTCTTTCTTAGGTCTTTTGATAAACAGGAACTTGTTTAGAAGAGCCAAAACACCCCTTTGAGTAAACCATGTACATTGTACATTGTTACAAAACCGTTAACCGGCATATACTCCCAATCCTAGATGCCCTCTTTTCATCAACCTCTTCTGATCCTGTTCTCTCCTTAGTTCCATGCTGGTCCTCAGTAGTTCAGAAGATCCCTCATCTCTCTTTGTTTATCATGCCTATCTCCTATAACCACCACTTGATCTCTCCTATCCTGGAGAAAAGCAATCTCTTCCTCTGCATACTCTCAATATTGAGGTACCACTAGTAATAAAGGATTTCTGCTTTTAATGGAGAAAACCAATTAATGTAGTTGTTGCTTTTATTCTCTCTAACAGTAATACCTATCATTTATTGAGTCTTGCTATGTCTTAGGCACTTGTATTGTTACCAAACGCAAGTTTGTGTGCCCGACGCACAGTGAGGCCAAACAATACCGAAACTTCGAGGTTTGGAGCAGAGAAAGGTTTATTGCAGGACCAAGCAAGGAGAACCGGGGTGGGGGTGTTCATGATCCCCCCCAAACCCCAAACCCCCCAAAGGGTTTCAGCAAAACATTTTTTTTTTTGGTCGCACGGAGCCACACGCGGGATCTTATTTCCCCAACTAGAGATCAACCCGGGCCAGAGTCCTAACCACTGGACCACCAGGGAATTCCCCCAGCAAAGCATTTTTAGAAGCAAGGTGAGGGAGGGGGTCTTAGGGTATGTGATTATCTCATGCACAATTCTCTGATTGGTTGATGTTGAGGTAACAGGGCAGTTAACATGATTAATCCTTAGGCACCAGTGAGGGGGGCGGCCTACGTGCTCAGGATCATCAGGTAGTTAATTTCTTCCATTTCATTCTCATGACTTAGAAGACAAAGATCTAGCTCCTGGGGGAAACATTCACAAGATTACCACCCCAGGAAATTCAAATGTCTATGTCACATGCCTCTTCCTACTGTCCTTTCTGTACCAAATTATTCTTACAGTAGCTGTTGGTAGCAGAATCAGAGGAATAATTTTGTCTGCTGATTGGGTACTGAGGCCTAAAAGTTGTTAAGTCTTTTCTACTTACTAACTTGTGAGTTGCACCTGAATATATAGACCTAACTGAAATACTTTTTCAAAATCTCATTTTAGTTTATTTCAATTTAGCCAAGGCACTAAACCATTACCCTCCAACATGGAGATCAATAGATGCATCTGAAATTTCTTTCCAAGATGTCATTTAAAAAGGAGCTTTGGGAATTCCCTGGCGATCCAGGGGTTAGGACTCGGTGCTTTCACTTCCAGGGTCTGGGTTCGATCCCTGGCCAGGGAACTAAGATCTCACAAGCTGCGCAGTGCAGCAAAGAGAAAAAAAAAAAAAAAGAAGAAGAAGTTTTGCCCTAGAAATCTGAAGACCTGAGTCCCAATTCTGGATCTGCCACTTATTAGCCTGTAATGTTAGGCAAATCCACTTAATTTTTCTGAATCTGTTTCCTCTTATGTAAAATACAAATAATGATATTTTCCTTGCCTAATTCACCGAGATGATAGCGTAGGGATTCCACTATGAGGAAGTACTTTGTAAATCCCCAGGTGCTGTACAAGCAGAAGCCATTAGGCAAGATGAAGAGGAATGCTCAAAAGGTCACTAGTGGGAAGAAGATTTTCAGCAGGGCTCCAAGCAAGGGGTTCACCAAGGGTGACATCATAGAGAAAAATCATGCCTCTCACAATTGGTTTCCCTTTATCTTCGGTTTAGGGGTGCAGATGCAAATTGAGTCTCCAGCTGGATCCATGATGATCTTCAACCCACTGACTTCGAGGAAACCAGTCTTGGTTCTCATCTAAACTGAGTGCCCCACTCCTAGAGGGAGAGTGGCATGAGGGTTAAGTGACCCCTTGACACCAGTGAAGCCAGGGATCTGGATAATATTGGCTTGGTGAGCAGACTAAAGCGTAGAGAATTGATTGTATGCCACCTTGGTTACAAGCACAGAGATTTTGCAATGGAATGAGAGACAGGAGAAAAGGCAGAACTCAGAACCTGTATGAAATTATGGGTACCTCAACTTGTGAAAGTAAATCCCAAGGTAGAACAGCAAGTGCCCTCTGGGTAGTCCAGACAGCACTGAGCATAGTACGAACAGCTCACTCAGTAGGATGTGATGGTGACTGTCCTTGGTCTCTTGGTCTCTTTCTATCCTCCTTAGCTATAGGTTTCCCAAAGATATGTGTGGATGCAGTTTACCAGGGCCCAGAAGGAAGACTGAAGGGTAGGGATGTGTTCATTGATGGCAGGCCTGGCGCCCTGGTACTGAACCCCTTCTTCCCCATCTTGCTCCCTCACCCCCAACCCCCATCCCCTGGCCGACACAGTCAGGCTTGGGAGACTGAAAGGGTTTCACTTCCGCCCGGCTGCAGGAACCACAAGTTCCAGACTAGGTCGGAATTGGAATAATCACAGTCAAAATACACCCAGATGCTCTTACACACCCAGACGCGCGCGCATCCCCGGGCCATGGGGCGCACGTGAGCCCACGCCCCGCGCACCCAGCCCTGCCCCTCGCCAGAGCATCCTCAGCAGCTGCCACAGAGGCCGCCGCCGCCGTCGCCGCCTCCTCCTCCTCCTCCTCCTCCTCCTCCTCCGGCCGCCGCCTCCGCTGCTGCCGCGCCTCCGCTGCCGCCGCGCCTCCGCTGCCGCCGCGCCTCCTGTCCCCTCTCGTTCTCCTTCCTCTCCCAGTTCCTGCTCCCCCTCCCATCCCTTGGCGCCTGCTGCCCGGCGGCGAAGCGCAGAACCCTCAGCCGCGGCTCCCCTTCGCTCGGGCCAGTAAGAGGCTGGAAACAGGTCTGTGTCGGGGGCGCTTTGTTGCAGGCTGTTGGAGCGCCAGTGGCTCCGAGAGCCGTTAGGAGGGCATGGGGCGGATGGGAGGGTAGATTATTTCTCAGTTTGGGGTCTTTTTCTATGAATAGATGGGGTGCGGTGGGGTGGGAAGGCAGCTCGGTCCCTTTGCCAGTTCGCCGTCCCTGTCGCTTCATGGCGAGATAGCTCGGAAGCTGCCCGGACTCCTGCCCCCGCCCACCCCTAAAGCTCTCTTTCTTTTCGCCCCCGCTCCCCGCATCCACTTCCCAGAGCTGAGCTTTCTCTTGTCTGGGAGCTCATGGATGGGGGAGGGGAGAGATGGATGGAGTCGATTCAGCGGGGCACCTGGGTGCATGGGGCTTTGTTGCGTACAACAAAACCAGTCCCCACCAGCTTCCAGTTCCAGGCTAGGCTGCAGTCTGCCCGTAGAGTGGGGTGTGGGCCGGGCAGTCTGGGGAAGTGAGGGAATGTGAGGGGGCACTCCCCGTGTGTGACTGGGCACACAGGAATGCAGATGTGGGAAATGGTGCAGGTTTTATGTGGGATTCAGTGAGTGTGAGTTGGAGTGTGGTGTGTGTGTGTGTGTGTGTGTGTGTGTGCGCGCGCGCGCGCGCCATGGGGCTGGGCTACTCCTGGCATTACATGTCCTTGGGTATCATCCCATGCCAAGCCAGATTGCAGTAACACGCAGGCCTATCAGGTCCAACCTGTTCTGCCCATGTCAGAAGGGTGATGATGGTTTCAAAGTGATGGAAAGCCCCCAGCTGGGGCTGTTGCTTAGGACATTCTGGATGTGGAATTTCTAGCCACATTGGCCAGGTCTTACTGGACATCATTATTGTTCCCCCAAAGATGCCCAACTTTCTTGGCAGGCTTCTCTCTCTCAGCCAATGAGGATACAAAGCTCTTACAGTGATCTCTGCAGTAACTACCCCCCTCCTAACTTCCTCACCCCACCCCTTTAATTAGTGGATCCTCATGTCTTCCGTACTGCAGTTATGTTAGTGGTGGGTTAGGTTGTAGCTGTATGTTTGGAGAAAAAGGGGCATACTAAAAGCACTATGTCTTAGTTGTGAATTTGGTTGAGAGTTTTTTGTTGTTGTTGACCCATAAGGTGTGAATCGGCATGCTCTTTTGTTTTAATCAAAGAGAGACGATATCGATAAAATGAACAACGCTGGTAAACCTCCTCTTTGACATTTTAATTTATGGTTTTAATAAAGCATTTTTCAGCATTCAAAAATGTACAGTTAAGGACAGTGATCATTCAGTCAAACAACTGGCATTTATTAAACACCTGCTATGTGCCAGTAGTGTTAGGTATTGGAAGTATAGCAATGCATAAATGAATAAAACATCATCTCGGCTCTCAGGGAGTGCATAGTGTGGTAGGCAAGAGAGAATGTGTAAACAGATCTTTACAGTAGAGTTTGACAAGTGCTGGTCAGGGTACTGTGAGAGCATGGAAGAGGGATGCCTGGCTGGAGGAGGGGGGAATGATCAAGGAAGTCTTCACAGGGGAAGTGACATTTGAGCGAGTCTTGAAGAATTAATTCACCAGATGGCTAAGTTGAAGGGACAGCATATATAAAGGCAAAGGGAGCATAGTTAAGTAAAACTGCAGGGAGTCCTTGGAAGTGTTACTGTCACATTCTCAACAAACTCAGGATGAATCTCCCTGGACTGGGATGGTGATTAATGGTGAATCAAAAAGGAGCCAGTATTGCAGACTGATAAGGATCAGAACACATCCCCATTTTAAAAAATGTCTAGCTTATTTATTAATATTAGTGTGTTTTGCTTTAAGCAAATCTGATATGTGTAAGTATGGATTTACAAGGCAAACAAACTAGATGGACAGTATTCACATTGGAGAATTTGTTGCTTTACAAAAGGATTCATAATCAAATCATCTTAAATAACAGTGCCCCTGTGACCTTTACAGTGAATATTTTTAGCAAAAATCCATTTACACAGAATTGTTCGCATAGCCAATGGATGGATACAGAAAGGTATACTTGCATTACATTTACTTTTTGCACACAAATTTACCAATTTCAGGGGAAGCATTTTCCCTCATGGTGTGGATGTTTAATAAACACTAAAATAAAACATGAAAATGTCAGTAGTAAATATTAAATCCATTGTCTGTGATCTTTCATCATTTCAATTGTATATAAAATACAAATTAATCAGGACAGGGTCTTCAGGGAGTTTTACATCTTAGGTACTTTTAGTAGTGTCACTGGTAATTAATAATAGCACAAGATTTCTGTGCTGTGTGTTAGTTCTGAAATGGATATACAATGACTACTCTAATACTCATGCAGTGAAGCCAGAACAGGGGCATGTTCTCCTGTTTTGTTGTGTTGGCACTGATTGCACGGGCTGATGAATGGCACTGGAAATGAACCTAAGACATGGATGATTTCTACTGGAAGTGCCTGGTGGGTGCAAAATTCTGCTAGTTAAGAGTGGGGCTCTGAGGGTTTGGACCAGCATCCCAAGCATCTCCTCCCTTAAATGAAGACCAAAAAGAGCCCTGGGTTCTATTAAAAAGGAGTGCCAGCAGAAGTGGGTGAGTTTGAATTGGCTTCTTCCCATCTGGCCAATGCCCTGCTGCAGAGGAAATGATGGCCTGGGGTCCTTTGGGCGCATCAAGCTCCTTTGTTCACTGGCTGTCAATACCAGAAGGTATCAGGCAGTAGCTCTAAGAAACACCCCCTGCCCCCCCAGCTTGGGCTGGAATGGAATTGATCTGTTGCTGTGCTAATACTCGGATTAGTCTACTGGCTAGGACAGTGCTTCCCAGTGTGGGTTCCAAAAAAGTCTAGTTCCATAGGATGTTAGTAGGTGTTACACACACACACACACACACACACACACACACACACAGAGTTTTGTGGTTAAGTTTACTTTGAGAAATTCTTGCTTAAACAAAAACTTTTTTTTTTTTTTTTGCGGTACGCGGGCCTCTCACTGTTGTGGCCTCTCCCGTTGCGGAGCACAGGCTCCAGACGCACAGGCTCAGCGGCCATGGCTCACGGGCCCAGCCGCTCCACGGCATGTGGGATCCTCCCGGACTGGGGCACGAACCCGTGTCCCCTGCATTGGCAGGCGGACTCTCAACAACTGCACCACCAGGGAAGCCCACAAAAACGGTTTTGCTTATTGCAAGGCTTCTAAAAGCCTTTACCAGGCTAGGGTATATTGTGACTCTTCAGGAGCAGAGAATAAGCAACATTTCCCAGATATATTTTCCCACAGAACCTGGTGTTCCAACAAGAATTTGGCTGGGCTGGTGTGGAGAAGAACATTCTTTGGGCAGTGCTGGGCAAGAGCATTTTGTGCTGAGTTTGGAGGCTGTCGGTGCCTTGCTGGGTAAACTTGGATGACTCGCTTCAGCCCTCTAGGCTTTCCTTCCCCCATGTGTAAAATGAAGTTGATAATAATCATTGACTGTGATGGTGTGATGACAACTAAGATAATATCTCTGCAAGTATTTTGAGCTCCTTAAAAGAAAGGCTGTATATAAACTCAAGGTTATTATGAAAGGGAAGTGAAGAATTAAGGCAATTATCCTGATAGTTCCAGCCCCGATCCTGTTTTTCTGCTGCATTATTGGGCAGACTGCCTCAGTTCTCTGCTCTGCTTTGACTGCAAAGACCTATCCTCATTCAACCTTGAGTGACTCAGTTCTCTGGGCTTACTTCCTTTCACATCCTGGCAATTTCAGTGTGGACTTTAATTTCCTGGTCCAGAGGTATCATCAGTACAGCCTCAAGAAAAGTCCCATCAATCTGAACCCACCCTGCTGACCAGGAAACCCTGGAGGTGGGAATTAAATGTAGTTGGGAACTTGCTTTTATCCTTCACACTCATCCTCTTGCAGAAGCAGTTCTAAAGGACCATCTTGGAAGCTGGCTGCTGCAGGGCTCATCTCCAGTGGCCCCAGTGGCCCATCTGGGCCAGAGTCCTGTTTGCAGGAGAGGTTTCTTGAGCACAGTTTCCGGGGTCCGTTTTGCCACTAGGAAGCCGTGGCCATTAGAATAATGGAGTTCTTGAGGATTTACTGCTAATGATCATTGCAAACTGGGTTTGAGGTAGAGACTGATGTGAAGGCATTAGAGGTATAGTCTACAGTACTCTGTACACGGACCAGCCACTCCCCGCATGAAAGCAGCAAGCTTCAGGTAAAGTAGGAAGGATTTGGGTTTAGCCACAAGAGAAAACTGTGTGACTTTAAGATGTGATACTGGAAATTGAGAGTGAAGTCATTCTCTGTTCTGGAGGGCTGAGTGGAAATGCCTGTTCAGGAGGGCAGAGTCATAGTATGGTAGAGCTACAGGTGCCTTGTGAAGTTCATCTGGTGTGAATGTTCTGTTTGGATGAGGAAAATGAGGACCAGAGAAGTACTGTGAGCTGCCTAAGGTCACACAGCTAACCACATGACAGAAGTCATCCTAAAAGCTAAAACTCAGATCAGCTGCCTCCTTGTGCTCTTTATACTAGACCCAGCTGTGTTCTTGTATACTTCAGGGGAGTGTAGATTGGCTCATTCAGTGGGACTTGGAGGTCATGTCCAGGTCTGAGTTGTGTGGTCTTTAGCAGAGGGACAGGTCTCTAGTGGAGCCCTCAAAGGCCATGCTTCCCCATATCTCTCAATCTCCATTCCTCTTGAGTGTACAGTTGTCTGATTCACCAAGCCATGCGGCCAGCTGGAAACCTAAGGACTGGGTGTTCTGTCGAAATACTCAGTGGGTGATTCAAGCATCCAACTCCCTCTATCTTGGTCATTATTAACATTGTGTGGCCCAAGGAAGTCCATCAAAGCTTGATGAAAGCTACTGATGCACTCCCCAAAGAAGGGCCCACATCCATTAACACATGCATATAATTTCATGGCCATCTGGGTCTCGGGCTCCTGCTCTGCTGGCCGTTGGTGTTGGTACACAGCCTAGGGTCACTTGTAGATGCTCCCTACATACTAAAGATTCCCAGAGCTGGAATTGTCAACCTTACCTAGGAGGGAATTGGAAATACTGGGATGAGTCTTGTGCCAAAAAGACTGGGGGTGTGGGGTTGGTTAGAGTGACATTTCTTTAGGATAAAAGAATGGGATTGAGTCCTGGACTTGAGGGAAAAACGAAAAAGGAACTGAAACGAGCTGGCCATTTCCCTTTCTCCCAGCCTTATGAAAGAGACGGGGAGGAAAAGAGGCATGGCAGGAAGAATGGCAGGAGACTTGGAAGGATGGGAGAGGGAGATCGTTCTAGAAAGGGTGTCAATCATGCCACCATTGCATGAAACGAAACTCTTCTAAAAGAAGTCAACAACTCTTCCATTTCTTTTCAGTGTTTCTCGTCCTACTTCAACTTCTAAATAGCAAAAGCTCATGGCTTTGGGGATTCGAAATTGTCTTAGATGCTGGAACACATGTCCTTGAAGAGGACATTTTTAGAGGCTGGGAGTGGGAGCTGGACATTGTGGGGGAATGGCACAGCTTGCCTCACTTCTTGTTAAAAAAAGCATTTTTATGATCAGAATAATATATGCTCATGCTTGTAAAAATAGGAATATGAAGTAGAATGTTCCTGGCCTCTCCACCACTGATCCCCCACTCTGTTCACAGCTTGGTTTGTGTCATTTTGTGTGTGTTTCTATGAATATTCATATATGTATTCATGTGCCTAAAATAATAATAAAAGATGTGACCAAGACTACACATACTGTTCTACAACATGCTCCTCATTGGACTCTATATCTGGAGGTCTTTGCCCGCCAGTACACTTCTAGCTAGTTCATTCTTTTTAACAGTTGCATAGTATTCTGTCATCTGGTTCTGACCTAATTTCTAATACGAGCGTTACTGAATTTTTGCATTCTTTCAAATTTTTACAAATTATTAAATATTGGTGCAGCCTACCTCTTTCTACAAGCATCTCTCCATACTGTCACCAGCGTTTTTGTCGTATAAATTCACAGTAGTGACCTTGCTGGTTCAAAGAGTTTGGTTTGCGCACCTGTGATTTTTAGAGAGCCTGCCCAATTGCCTTCCAGGAAGGTGACAGCGACTTCCCTCCCCACCTGCCCCCCATCCACATGTCCATTTCTCCATGCCCATCCTCACCAATTTCAGTTATGTTGGTTGGTCCTTTCAATCTCTGACAATGTGATTGCTGAAAAATATCTCCTTTTCTTTTGCATTTTTTTTGAGTACCAGCATCTTTTCGTATGTTTATAGCACATCTGCATTTCTTTTTCTGCATTGCCATTTCATATCCTTTGCCTGTTTTTCTATTGGGTTGTTCTTTCTCACTGTGATAACTGGGATCTCTTTATATATTTTGAGTAGTAACAATTTAAATGTTATCTATGTTGCAAATATAGTAAGTAGTCTATTGTTTATCTTTTGACTTTGATTTTAGTGTCTTTCATTGCACAGAAATGTTTACAATTTTTAAAAATAACAATTGTCACTCTATTCCTTTATGAGCATTTCAACAATGCCACAATGAATGTCCTTGGACTATATTATATGTGTTTGGCTCATTATTTCCTTCAGATAAATTCCTAGGACTGTATTTGTTTGCTTTTTTTTCTAGATATTTCCAAATTGCCCTCTAAAGTGTTGGTTTTTTTAACCAGTTTACACTCCAACTGCAGTGTATAAAAGTATACTTTACTCCTCCTCTTGATGTCTTATGATAATTCAGGTTTTGCTTCTTAAATCAAGTGCTAGGCAGAAACTCATATTTGGCATCATAAAAGGCTGTGGGCAGAAATCCCTTACTGCACATGAAACGCCTGTAATACATGTTTCACCTTCAATTATTTAAGCAAACATGTTTTTTTAATTCATTTCCAACTAGAACTGTGTCGAAAGCATTTTCCAACATCAAGTCCCTCTAAATTCACTGTGAAATGAATGGCTATTTAGGGTCATTTCTTCTGGCAGCAGCCGCAGCAGCAGACAATAGCAAATGAACTTTAGAGATGTACCTTGTAAGACACTTGGAACAAAGCTACTGCTGCATCTTCACTAAACTCTGAGGTCAGCTAGGTTGGTTCCAGAATTTTCCAGAGGCTGAGCGCTGAGTAGGAGTTAGCTTCTATCCAACTTGCCTTCCTGCAAAGAGGACAAGTTTGAGGCCTTCCCATGAGGAGTTATTCTAATGGAAATAAACAGTGATGTCACCCTCTGCAAAGGGAGTAGTGACAAACAGGTACAGGTGTAGCTTTTCTCCTCACTCTGCCTGGGCTTGCTTCATCTTCTCGCATCTCTTTCCTGCCAACATCCAGATATGGTCAAGGGAATTTTGGTGTTTACTTTAGGCCATGGGTAGGATCCCCAGATTAGGAGAAGATGGATATCAGAGCGGTCATTTGTGTGGCTTAAGAACTATCTATCTTTCGGGCTTCCCTGGTGGCGCAGTGGTTGAGAGTCCGCCTGCCGATGCAGGGGACACAGGTTCGTGCCCCGGTCCGGGAAGATCCCACATGCCGCGGAGCGGCTGGGCCCGTAAGCCATGGCTGCTGAGCCTGCACGTCCGGAGCCTGTGCTCCGCAATGGGAGAGGCCACAACAGTGAGAGGAAAGAACTATCTTTCGTCAGAAGAGCGAGAGCAACAGCAGTAGCCGTCAGATCCCTTGGGGGTGGCAGAGCATGGGTGGGAAATGAAAGAGCAGTGATTGTTGTTACCCATTTTACAAATGGAGAAGACACATCTGGAAAGGAGAAATGTTCTGAGTTGGACATTGCTGGAAAAGGCTCCTGATATACCCCAACACATGCTAGCTAAAAATCTGGCAACTTCTCTCCTCTAGGGATGGATATAGGTGCGTTTAAAGCGCAGCTTCCTAATTTGATATATTTAAGAGTGCCCCTTGTACTTACCCATCGTTCACTTTACCTAATGTGGTATTTACCCCACCCCTGGGATGCGTTTGAGCTATTGGAAGATAGGTGGGTTATCATCCCCAAAGGAATAATTTGGATTATTTGAACTATTGCCAGTTATTATTTGTGGTTTCCCATTTACCTCAAAATCTTGGTATTTGGAAAATGGCTTTAGATCCTATCTAATATTTGTGGGTTTTTTTTTTTTCTTTTAAAGGTTTGGACTAGGGTAAGGATCCTTCACAGGGGAACTGATGGCCAGGAATATAATTATTAGTCTTTGCTGCCTTGACAACAAATGGCTTTGGTTGTTAAGTTAACGAATGTCCCATCTTAAAACTAGGGTGTCTCTTCTTCGATACTGAACTATTTATTTATTTATGCATGCATGCATGCAGTGCCGCGTGGCTTGCAGGATCTTAGTTTCCTCACCAGGGATTGAATCTGGGGCCGCGGCAGTGAAAGCGCCGAGTCCTAACCACTGGGCCGCCAGGGAACTCCCCAACGCTGAATAATTTAAAACTGAAACATTATAGCCACAGATACTGGTCTCTACACATAAATCATGTGATACATTTCTCCTTATGGATGGTCATAAGGGAAAAGGTCATATTTTCTTTTTAAAACTATGCTTGATGCTTTTCGTAGAACTGGGGATTGTCATGTTTCATTTTCTAATGAATTATTCTGCAAAGGTAGCGCCGCTGTTTAACTCTGATTAGAACCAGGAGAGGACATCTGTCCCCACACTTAAACTAGAAAGGACAATCTCATTAAGAGGCAAAGAGAGTCGGTAAGTGGAGCTTACAGTGAATTGGGAGGCAGAGGACCCGAATTCCAGTTCTGATTTTGTTACTAATTAGCTGTGTGACCTTGAACAAGTGCTTAACTGTCTCTGAGCCTCAGACTCCTCACATATAAAAATGCAAACATAGTTAGGAATAGATCATCTATACAAAGCATACTTGTCTCCAAAGTCAAAGTTTGCTTTGTGACAGAATCATTTGGGGGCACTTCAAAAACAAACTATGTTGGATTCCCCACCTCAACGCATTGAATCTGAAACTCCAAGAGTGGACCCAGGAATTCTATCTGTTAACCAGCTCCTTAGATGACAGAGAAGGCTGTAACCCCCTCCTGTGGTAACTTTCAGGGGGCAAGATCCCCTGGGCTTTCTGGCCTGAGGGAATGAAACCCATTTTCCAAAGTGGGAAAGTCCACATCTCCCAGTAGCTCTGGCTGAGAAACCTATGATATGAGACAGCATTTGGGGAGGCTGGTTTTTGACCTAGTTCCCTGGGTCTGGTTTCTGCTGAGGTGAGTGGAGTTCTTTTTAACAAGAGCAAGTCTGGATGAGCAAACTGACCAGTTATTCAATAATGAGCATATTTCAGGCCCTTTGGCACAAAATCTTCAGTCAAAGCATTTCTGAGAAAGGACAACGAGGCTTCCAGAACTCAGCCCCTTTCTGCCCAGGCTCTCCTTTGAATCCCTTTTGAAGCTTCTGTCCCTCCTTTGACTTGTAAGCTTTTGTTTCTCTTTCCTTCAATCGAGTCACAATGTTGCAGCCGGTTCTCTTGTTTCTTGGGATTTCAACCCCTGAGCTTTTTCCTCATCTCCCCCACCCCACTGCACTTTAAACACCTTCTCTCCACTCATCACCCCTCCCGTCATCACATTACTGATTTAATTTCCTTCAGTCATAAGCCCTCTCTCAATACTGTCCTGCCCTCTAAGTGCCAAAAGGAAAGGGGTCAGCATCAAGGTACAGCCCTCTGGGGACTTCCCTGGCAGTCCAGCGGGGCTGGATTCAATCCGTGGTCAGGAACTAAGATCCCACAAACTGCATGGTGTGGCCAAAGGAAAAAAAAAAAAAGTACACACCTCTTTGCCCCACTTCGTTCCCTGAGTCTCAGCGTTCAGCCCTTCCCTTCATTACAGGGGAAGTTGGAGCCAGAGAAGTGGTTCTCCAAAGGCAAACTTTCAGAGACAGCAAGTCTTACTCTTTACATATAGCCACCATTTACTGAGCCATGTGCCAGGTACTGTGCCACCCTCCTGGCATGCATCATCTCATTCAATCCCTTCCACAGCTCTATCAGGTAGGCACTCTTAGTATTCTCAGATCATGGAGGAGGAAACTGAGGCTCAGGGCCACCAAGTGACTTGCACAAGTTCAGTCAGCTGGTGAGTGGCTCAGTGATCTATCGGTCTGGTCCTGGAGCCTGCATGGTTGAACAGAGTATTCTGCTATTAATGGTTCCCTATGGCGTGTATCAGGCTGGGTTGTACCAAAGGCGAATAGCAACAGATTTTCTTGGGTGTGAAGAGTCTGAGCCCTGAAGAGTCTGAGTAACTTTAAACACCAAGAAAGGAGGGGGAGTTGGTCTTAATGGCAGAGTCATGTTGCCAGGGTTATTATGTATCATTGTAGGGGTGGGCCTGGGAGCCTGGGTTTGATTCTTGAGAATTGAAAACTGAGTAAAGCTGTAAATATTGGCATTGAGAAGTACATTCCCGAGACCCCTGTGACTATTGTTAGTTTCATAGATCCTGGGAATGTGAAATATACTTGTTATTTTCTTCCTTCCACTCCCTTCCGGAAGCCCGTGCCAAGGTTATAGAGGAGCAGAGGTAGGGAATGACTTCCTGGATGCTCTCAGCTAAAGGGGAGACTGTAAAGGGGGAGATAGTCAGGGGGAGGGCCCAGAATAGGCTGAACAGCAGTCCTTCTTGTCTGATTCTCATTATCAAACTTGCAGCACGAAGCAAGGAATATTTGGCATCCACCAATACAGATTCATTGAAGTCGAAGTGATATGACTCAAACTCATGAGTGCAACAAATCCCTGCCCAGAGATTTCGAGAATGTACCCATGGGACCAAGTCCATCTTCAAACCATAACCTAAGACCCCATTTGAAGGAGCCCAGGTTTCTCCTTTGACTGGAGTGCATGGATTGATTTAACATTGCTACACAGAAACAATTTTTTTTTCTTTTTTCTTGGCTCTTTCCTGGAAGAATCTTATATTGGCTATAATTTCTCTAAATTCTCTTTTGAGTTGGAGCTGCCAGATGAAGACTCCCCCCCCCCATTTTCTGCAGTGTGTGTCCTCTTTATTGTCATTTCCGGTCATGAGAGCCAGTAGACATCAAGGTCTCTTAAGGCCTCAGTCACTGGCTCCGTGTCTAATGCCCACCAAGTCACTTGGCCTTGCTAAGCCTCTGTTTTCCCATCTGTAATGATCCTGACTCTCCCGTTTCCGTGGGGATATTAGAGCAAGCAGATCATCAAAAACAAATGGCCCAAGATATATGACTGTGGTTGTCTTCAGATTTTCCCTGGTAAAAGAGCTGTTTTGGAGAAAAAGAGAAGGTCGTGGAAGGTTAACACGTTATGAGCTGGAATCATTTGCTTAAGTTCAAATCCCTGCTCTATCTCCTACTAACTATGTGACCTTGGAAAGTTTCTTAACCACCTAACTGACTTAGCTCTGTAAAATGGAAAGAATAATAATTGTACCTACTTTGTAGAGTTACAGTAAGGAATCAAAGAGATAATATGTGGCAAGGGTCTGCCCCATAGTTAATGCTCAGTAAACGGCAGCTATTTTATTTTATTATTATGAGTGCATGAGTCCTGGCCCAGGCACTTTGGGTAAGTCACTTAGCCTCTTTAATCTTCCGTTTCTTCACCTGTGTAATGGGCATAATAATAGTAGTCACCTCATAGGGTTTTTTGAGGAATAAACGAGCTCATTCCTGCAAAGGTCTCAGCGCACTGCCTGGCACATAGAAGTGCTGAAAAAAGTGTTATCAGTCTGTTGCCAAATTTAGTGACCCTGTAAGCCCTTTGGTCCCTGGCTTCTCAGTGTCTGAGCCACCTTTGGGCCTCGCTTCCACCCCAGCAGAGGTTTCTGATGCCTATGAAGTATCAGAAGTACTGTTGTTTGGGGTAAACAGAGGAGATGGCCTTTCTGCATGGGGACCTCCTGAGACTAAGATTGCTTCCTGCAAAAACACTGCACAGTGTCACACGGGCTGCCTCTGGACAGCAGCTGATTCCCTGGCCCCCAGGTTCACAAAGTGACAAAAATGGGGACAAGGCAGACCTTGCTTAGCAGCTCCCATAGAAGCCTGGCCCCGGGCAGCACAGAGTTTTGCTAGTTGCCCCTCCCACTCCCACGCCTCCCCTGGCAGCACCCCCCAGGCATGTACTCCCTTCTGGCCTTCCTCCAAGACAACAGGCCAGAGGGCCCTGCATCTCCTCCCCAAGTGATACATCAAGAAAGGCAAGATGCTGCCATAGTGACAATTCCTACCGGATCGATAGAGCCGGGAATTGAATCCCGGTGACGAGGCCTGCCTTGAGGGGAGCCACCTCCCAGGGCATCACCTGCCTCAGCCTAGTGACCCGGCAACCTGCCCTGCCCATCACTGGCTGGATACCAGCCTCAAGGCCTTTCCCTATACATGTATCCCCACCTCTGGGGCCCACAGTGACTGACCATTTCAGGCACATGCTGCCCTCATTGGATTCCTCAATGTCTCTGCCTTAGTTCAGCCCTTATTATTTCTTCCCTCAACTATTCAATATCATTGTTGTTGCTGCTTTTGAAGGTATTAATAACAGAAATAATACCTAACATTCATAGAGTGCTTACTGCATATGAGGCACTATGCTAAATACCTTATAGGCATTCTCTCATTTCATCCTCACAGTAACTGTTTGAGGTAGGCACTATTACTACGACTAGAGCTATTGGTCAGCCTGCAGTATTAGGGTCCTGATGGCATCTTGGACATCTATGAAATATTCAGAAGGTGTTGCATGACGCAAGAGGACTTTTGATGTACTTTGACTACAAGCCCTTCTGTACCACCCCTTCCACTTTCCCACCAGTTGCTTGGGTACAGCAGATGTTGCTCATTCTGAATCCTGCTGGGCCCCTGGCCGTGGCTGGAGATGTAGGGGCCATGCCACCCCTAACTTCTTGCAGCTGAGGAGGACTGGTGCATCCTGCCCACCCTGGGTTGTTTGGGGCTAGCTGGGATCAGGCTAGGGTAGCCGCATGGTAGACATGACCAAATAAAGATCACACTTCTTAGCCCGGAGTTTTAGGCTTTTTTGCTATATGACTATAAATGACTATAACATAAATTTCCAATAGCGTTTACTTAACACAGACCCCATACTCCAGCCACACCGGGCTACCCTCATCCCCAGAATACATCTTACACATAAATACCTGTTTCCATGCCTTTGTTTATGGTGTTCTCTTACTGGTTCTCCAAAAATGTTTCTTAGACTATCTCACTTCTTTACTCCTTTATTCTTTCATCCTTTCATCCCGAGGACACATATTGAGCATCTATTATATACTAGGTGCTATGCTAGGCACTTAGAATATGATTATAAACAAAACAGACAGAGGCTCTGCCCTCATGAAGCTCACAGTCTAGCGGAGGAGGTAGACATTAAACAAACAAACACAGACATATATAATTACAGTTGACCCATGAACAATGTCAGGTTTGGAGCACCAATCTCTGTGTAGGTGAAAAATCTGCATATAACTTATAGTCAGCCCTCCATATATGCGGTTCCTCCGTATCTGCAGTTCCCATCCATGGATTCAACCAACCGCAGATCATGTAGTGCTGTGGTGTTTGCTATTGGAAAAAAGTCCACTTATAAGTGGACCCATATAGCTCAGACCCATGTTGTTCAAGGGTCAACTTGTAATAAGTGCTGTGAAGGGGAAGAAAGGGTGGTATGAGAGACAATAACAAGGGAGACAATTTAGATGGGAGACAATGAAGAAAGGCCTTTCTGGGAGAAGGTGACGTCTAAGCTGAGACCTGAAAGATGAACAAATAATAATAGAATGTTCCATGCAGAGGGACCAACTGGGGCAGACACCGGAGGTGGGTGCTGGCCATATTCAACTGACTGAAAGAGAGTGAACCAGGGAGAAAGTGGTGCTCAGTGAGGTTGGAGACCAGGCGGGGGCTTGCAGGCCACAGTAATGAGTTCCCTCTTTATGCTGAGTGCAGTGGGAAGTCACGGACGTGTTTAAGTGAGGGATCAAAATAATCCAATTTATACGTTTAAAATAGTACTCTGGCTGCTGCACAAAACTGGCCTGGAGAGTGGCAAGAAGGGAAAGAGGGGCAAGATAGGCGGCTGGGATACTAGTCCGGGAAGCGAGATGCTGGTGGCCTGGACTAGGGGGTGGCAGTGGCCATGGAGAGAAGTGAGCAGATTCAGGATACATTTTAGAGCTGGAGCCAAAAGGATTTGCTAGTGGACTGGATATGTTGGCGGAGGGGAGGGAGCAATCAAGGAAGACTTCCATGTGTCTGGCTTGAGCAAGATGGATGACAATACCACTGACGGACATGGGGATGTATCCTGAGACTGATTCAGAGTTTAGCTCTCCTGTGCCACATTTGGTCTATAATGCTTAAGTAGCATATATCCTATACCATTTTGTTTTGATGCTAGTTAACACGAGTGAATTTGTTGTCTCCCTAGGTAGGTTTTTTTTTTTTTTTTAATAACAACAGCAATTGGCTTTTAAGTTTATTTATTTATTTTTGCTGTATTGGGTCTTCGTTTCTGTGTGAGGGCTATCTCCAGTTGTGGCAAGCGGGGGCAACTCTTCATCGCGGTGTGTGGGCCTCTCACTATCGCGGCCTTTCTTGTTGTGGAGCACAGGCTCCAGATGCGCAGGCTCAGTAGTTGTGGCTCACAGGCCTAGTTGCTCCGCGGCATGTGGGATCCTCCCAGCCCAGGGCTCGAACCCGTGTCCCCTGCATTAGCAGGTAGATTCTCAACCATTGCACCACCAGGGAAGCCCCCCCTAGGTAGGTTTTAAACTCTTTGAGGACACTGACCATGTCTTACTCATGTCTGTATTCCCCAAAGCACCCAAGACATGATGTATTGAAGACTGACTGATCAATTAAGGGAAGGAACTTGTTTCTCTTTCAACTTTACTCTTCTCACTGAGGCATCAGACATGACTCTGGGTCAAGCTTTTCTTAAGAAAAAGAAAAAGCTATGACATACTCTTGAAGAGATATGTGCTTTGATACAGACTTTGAACTGCATTTAATCATTAATCACCTTTTGAACAATTGCTGCCCTGTCAGCATGATACACAGGACACACCTAACCTTGGTCCTCAGAACATCCTTCATCAGTGCAGTAAAGGCTACATGTTCACAGAAGCATGGCCTCATGGGCATGTGCAGGCTAGCTCAGGATGGGCAAAGGAGAAGACTAGAAGTGGCCTAAGGGCCTCAGTTGCTCAGGCAGGTGTGGGCCTTCGTGGCCAGGGGTAAACACATACTACGGATAGTATGCTATGGACCTTAGATTCAGTCACAAAATAGACAAAATATAGCTGGGTTGTCATGTCTAAACAAGATGAAACAATAAGGAGGTGCCCTATTGCAGTTTTTATGTGATTCTTACAGAAGTTCTACAGAGAGTTGTCTGATCCTGCAGTTCTGAGGTAGGAGCTCAGGAATCTGCATTTTTACAAGCATCCCAGGAAATTATGGTGCAGGTAAGCCCTGGATCACACTTTGAGATGTCATGGCTTCAGAGATCAGCCCTGGAACTGAAAGCACGTACAGCTAGCTCCTTGGGTACAATCAGGGGATAGTCCAGAGTCATTCTCAGGGGCCCCAGGAACTCCAGACACAGTTGTAGACATGCATGGACACCCAGATGAGTGACAGAAAAAGAGATGTAACAGTCCTGACCACCAGAGTGGGAAGGGCCAGGAGGCCAGAATCCGTAACCTTTCAGCTGCACCTGGGAACTGACTGGCACAACAGGTCCATTTTAGGGAAGGCCTCAAGGTGGCGCTAGGTGGTGGAGTTACTCTGCAGAGGCAGCACCCTGGCCTGTACCCACAAACTTCTAAGGTTGCTTTTCAAAGAGGAACTGAATTGGACCTTGCCCTGTACTCTAATACCCAACCAGGGGGTGTTGCTGGGGGATGGATATGGATTTAGCATCTCAGTGGGATTAAGGGTAGCTCCAGGTTCACATTGTAGGCGACCTGGGCCTGGTCTAGCCAGCCCAGCTCCCTGCCTAATCAAAACTTGCTCTGTGTCCACTCTGTCCACCCCTTATAGTCTGGACTGCATGGAAACCACCTTCCGCCAAGTGTCCAGGGGGTTAAGTCTAAGCAGCTCCATCATCACTGCTCCCACTTGCCCTGCCTTCCACCTCTCCTGATGGAGACCCAAGACCGACCTGGTCATCATTTGTGGAACACAGCCTGTAGCAGTGAACATCTAGGGGTCCACTTCACTTCCTGTTTTCCAAAGCCAGCAAGAGAAACCTGCAGGCAATAATCACATCCCCACCTTGCACCCCCTTGGACCTGGCTATACCTTCTGAATTCCCCAAATCTGGAACTGGCCCTGGGTGGTAATCAGCACCTCCCCAGTTGGTTTCAACTCAGGGACAACTTCACCCAGTGATTTCCTTCTAAAAGGAGTCAACTCAGAATTTTGAGACCTCAGGGAATTCCCTGGGGGTCCAATGGTTAGGACCCCGCGTTTTCACTGCTGAGGGCCCACGTTCAATCCCTGGTCGGGGAACTAGGATCCCACAAGCCGCGTGGCATGGCCAAAAAAAAAAGGGAAGAATTTGGAAAAAAAAAAAAGAAATTTGAGACCTCTTAACGCCTCTCCATCCGTCCAGCCCCTTCATCTAATTATGCTTTCTCTTTCACCTTATCTAAATCTCTCATCTCTTGACTCTGCTTAGTTCTTCATGGATATCAGTCCTCCTGGGTGCTATTCTTTCCTCTCTCTCCTAAACCCTATAGTGCACCTTTTCTAGCAATTCTCATGTGTCAACTTTCTGGCCTGGTTAGTAGTTCAGCAAAGCCCAAACCATAGATCATTCCAGTGGATCTTGGTCCTGGCTGCACATGAGAATCACCTGAGATGCTTTAAAATATGCTGGTGCTTGATTACATTGGTCTACAATGGGGCCCATATGTTGGTCTTTTTTTTTTTTTTTTTTTTTTTGGCCACAGCGTATGGCACGTGGGATCTTAATCCCCTGACCAGGGATCAAACCTGTGCCCCCTGCAGTGGAAGTGCAGAGTCTTAACCACTGGACCACCAGGGAAGTCCCTATATGTTGGTCTTTTTAAGCTCAGCCAGTAAGTCTAATGAACAGCTGGATTAATCGAGCGACTGCCTCTTTCCTTCCTATACTTCCACACCTGGGCAGGAAACCAATCACAATTGTTCCCTTAAAACTACTTGGAAGTCTTACAAAGTGACCCTAGTAAGCTACATCTCACATTCCTCTTGGTGTGTAAAGTACCGTCCCCCAGCCTCCAGCCCCACTTTTGTCCTTGTCTCTCTTAGAAGATGGCTTCATTTTACATTTCATAGAAAAAATAAGAGGCTTCCACAGCCTCAAACTCCTGTCTTGCTGCCTCAAATGTGGATGCATCTGTATCCATTTTTATTCCATTGTCTCCTCCACCTCTACCAAAACTTTCCTCTATTTCGTGGACCTTCAACATGTTACTTACCTTTGGCTCCCTTCAGAATTTCTACAGTCTTTTTTATCTTTCAAGACTTTCTTTTCAACCCCATATCCCCCTCCCTCTCTAGCTACTGCCCTGTCTCTTCTTCCCTTCATAGCCAAGCTTCTTGAACAAGGAGTCTCTTTAGCCTGTCTCCATTCCCTCTCCTTCCATTTGCTTCTGCAGTCCACTGGAATCTGGTTTCCGTCCTCATCGCTCGCCTGAAACATTTTTTGCCATGGACACCAGTGATTTCCTAACTGACAAACCTAATGAACACGTCTCGGTCTTTTGACTTACTTGGTGTTTCTGAGTCATTAATTTTTACTGCCTGCCTTCCTGAAAATTTGCTCTCCAGTGGATTCCATGACACTATTCTTTCTTGATTCACCTCCTACTTCTTTGGCTGCTTCTTGAGGTTTGCTTTCTTTTCCCAAACCCAAAATATAAGTGTTCCCAGGAAGCTCTTTCTCTTTCTTTTCCTACTACTTCACATTTTTTCTTGGCAGTTTTATCCATGCCTGCGACTTCAGCTATCACCTACATGTTTCTAACTCCCAGATGGATACCCCTACCACAGATCTCTCTCCTGAGCCCTAGATCTGCTTATAAAACTGCCTATGGGCTGTCTCTGCCTAGAAATTCCACTCAACATGTCCCAAACTGAATGTGACCTTTTGTATACTCTGGCTCCACTAAATCAGAAACCTGAGTCATCCAAGATTCTTCTTTCATCTTCCTCACTTTCTACAATTACCAGTTGCTCCCGAGTCTATCTCCCAAACATCTCTTATCTATTTGCTCCTTTGCATCTTGACTGCCCCTTCTCTAGATTCCCATCATCTCTCACCTGGACCATCATATCTTCCTAACTGGAGCGCCTGGCTCTATAGCAACCTCCTTAAAGCTGTCTTCCGGGGGCTTCCCTGGTGGCACAGTGGTTGAGAGTCTGCCTGCCAATGCAGGGGACACGGGTTCAAGCCCTGATCTGGGAAGATCCCACATGCCACGGAGCAACTGGGCCTGTGAGCCACAGCTACTGAGCCTGCGCGTGCTCCGCAACAAGAGAGGCCACGACAGTGAGAGGCCAGCGCACCGCGATGAAGAGTGGCCCCCGCTCGCCGCAACTAGAGAAAGCCCTCACACAGAAATGGAGACCCAACACAGCCAAATAAATAAATAAATAAATTTATTAAAAAAAAAAAAAAGCTGTCTTCCGAACCTGAATAATCTTTCTACCATGCAAAACTTCTCAAGTTACTACCCTGCTTATATGCCATCAATGACTCCCAGGGACTTATAGCAGTGGTTTTCAAGTTAATACTTCAGGGATGCCTGTGCGTGTTCTGGAGTGAAGGTGAGGGGCAGTGGGCTAAGTGGACTACACACCAGGGCCAAACTCTTTAATTTAATTAGGGCAACGGAAGACATTTTCCATTAGAGTGAAAATTCTGTAGCCAGAAGAAAAAATGTGAATGCCATTGACCTTGATCTTCACAACAAAATTTAACAAAGTTCACTGTTTATCAGGAATAGAAGAGTATCTCTTATATCAAGAGTATGCAAGCTTCATAGAGCTGGTGTCTAGGAACTCTGACCCTTCCAGATGTGTATATTTGGTTGCCGAGGCCCAGACTGAGGGCTCTCACAGCTTCATGTGACTTTTTGTGAATGTTCGAAGGCCCTTCCTCTTCCCTTTGGGTTTGCTAGTGCCTGTCAGACATGAAAATTGAAGCACTCTGCCTGAGGAACACCGATGGCCTTGATGCAGGCACCAGCCCTGGTCAGCCTGAGATATTATATTACACACTGTTCCATAACTTGCATTTTTTCTACTTGACATTATCTCTACTATCCTTCCAAATGATTAAAGTGTCTTTTTTAAACATCTTTATTGGAGTATAATTGCTTCACAATGGTGTGTTAGTTTCTGCTTTATAGCAAAGTGAATCAGTTATACATATACATATATCCCCATATCTCTTCCCTCTTGCATCTCCCTCCCTCCCACCCTCCCTATCCCACCCCTCCAGGCAGTCACAAAGCACCGAGCTGATCTCCCTGTGCTATGCAGCTGCTTCCCACTAGCTATGTATTTCACATTTGGTAGTATATATAAGTCCATGCCACTCTCTCACTTCGTCCCAGCTTACCCTTCCCCCTCCCCATATCCTCAAGTCCATTCTCTAGTGGGTCTGCGTCTTTATTCCCATCTTGCCCCTAGGTTCTTCTTGACCATTTTTTTCCTTAGATTCCATATATATGTGTTAACGTATGGTATTTGTTTTTCTCTTTCTGACTTACTTCACTCTGTATGACAGACTCTAGGTCCATCCACCTCACTACAAATAACTCAATTTTGTTTCTTTTTATGGCTGAGTAATATTCCATTGTATATATGTGCCACATCTTCTTTATACATTCATCTGTCGATGGACACTTAGGTTGCTTCCATGTCCTGGCTATCGTAAATAGACCTGCAGTGAACATTGTGGTACATGACTCTTTTTGAATTATGGTTTTCTCAGGGTATATGCCCAGTAGTGGGATTACTGGGTCGTATGGTAGTTCTATTTTTAGTTCTTTAAGGAACCTCCATACTGTTCTCCATGGTGGCTGTATCAATTTACATTCCCGCCAATAGCGCAAGAGGGTTCCCTTTTCTCCATACCCTCTCCAGCATTTATTGTTCGTAGATTTTTTGATGATGGCCATTCTGACTGGTGTGAGATGATATCTCATTGTAGTTTTGATTTTCATTTCTCTAGTGATTAATGATGTTGAGCATTCTTTCATGTGTTTGTTGGCAATCTGTATATCTTCTTCGGAGAAATGTCTATTTAGGTCTTCTGCCCATTTTTGGATTGGGTTTTTTGTTTTTCTTATATTGAGCTGCATGAGCTGCTTGTAAATTTTGGAGATTAATCCTTTATCAGTTACTTCATTTGCAAATATTTTCTCCCATTCTGAGGGTTGTCTTTTGGTCTTGTTTATGGTTTCCTTTGTTGTGCAAAAGCTTTTAAGTTTTCATTAGGTCCCATGTATTTATTTTTGTTTTATTTCCATTTCTCTAGGAGGCGGGTCCAAAAGGATCTTGCTGTGGTTTATGTCATGGAGTGTTCTGCCTATGTTTTCCACTGAGAGTTTAATAGTGTCTGGCCTTACATTTAGATCTTTAATCCATTTTGAGTTTACTTTTGTGTATGGTGTTAAGGAGTGTTCTAATTTCGTTCTTTTACATGTAGCTGTCCAGTTTTCCCAGCACCACGTATTGAAGAGGCTGTCTTTTCTCCACTGTATATTCTTGCCTCCTTTATCAAAGATAAGGTGACCATATATGCATGGGTTTATCTCTGGGCTTTCTATCCTGTTCCATTCTGTTGTTGTGCCAGTACCATACTCTCTTGATGACTGTAGCTTTGTAGTATAGTGTGAAGTCAGGGACCCTGATTCCTCCAGCTCCGTTTTTCTTTCTCAAGATTGCTTTGGCTATTCGGGGTCTTTTGTGTTTCCATACAAATTGTGAGACTTTTTGTTGTAGTTCTGTGAAAAATGCCAGTGGTAGTTTTATAAGGTTTGCATTGAATCTGTAGATTGCTTTGGGTAGTAGAGTCATTTTCACAATGTTGATTCTTCCAATCCAAGAACATGGTATATCTCTCCATCTATTTGTGTCATCTTTAATTTCTTTAATCAGTGTCTTATAATTTTCTGCATACAGGTCTTTTGTCTCCTTAGGTAGGTTTATTCCTAGATATTTTATTTTTTTTGTTTCAGTGGTAAATGGGAGGGTTTTCTTAATTTCACTTTCGGATTTTTCATCATTAGTGTATAGGAATGCAAGAGATTTCTGTGCATTAATTTTGTATCTTGCTACTTTACGAGACACATTGATTAGCTCTAGTAGTTCTCTGGTAGCATGTTTAGGATTCTCAATGTATAGTATCATGTCATTTGCAAACAGTGACAGCTTTACTTCTTCTTTTCCGATTTGGATTCCTTTTATTTCTTTTTCTTCTCTGATTGCTGTGGCTAAAACTTCCAAAACTATGTTAAATAATAGTGGTGAGAGTGAGCAACTTTGTCTTGTTCCTGATCTTAGTGGAAATGGTTTCAGTTTTTCACCATTGAGAACAATGGTGGCTGTGGGTTTGTCATATATGGCCTTTATTATGTTGAGGTAAGATCCCTCTATGCCTACTTTCTGCAGGGTTTTTATCATAAATGTGTGTTGAATTTTGTCAAAAGATTTCTCTGCATCTATTGAGATGATCATATGGTTTTTCTCCTTCAATTTGTTAGTTTGGTGTATCACATTGATTGATTTGTGTATATTGAAGAATCCTTGCATTCCTGGGATATACTCCACTTGATCATGGTGTATCATCCTTTTAATGTGCTGTTGGATTCTGTTTGCTAGTATTTTGTTGAGGATTTTTGCATCTTTGTTCATCAGTGATATTGGCCTGTAGTTTTCTTTCTTTGTGACATCTTTGTCTGGTTTTGGTATCAGGGTGATGGTGTCCTCGTAGAATGAGTTTGGGAGTTTTCCTCCCTCTGCTATATGTTGGAAGAGTTTGAGAAGGATAGGTGTTAGCTCTTCTCAAAATGTTTGATAGAATTCGCCTGTGAAGCCATCTGGTCCTGGGCTTTTGTTTGTTGGAAGATTTTTAATCACAGTTTCCATTTCAGTGCTTGTGATTAGTCTGTTCATACTTTCTATTTCTTCCTGGTTCAGTCTTGGAAGGTTGTGCATTTCTAAGAATTTTTCCATTTCTTCCAGGTTGTCCATTTTATTGGCATATAGTTGCCTGTAATAACCTCTCATGATCCTTTGTATTTCTGCAGTGTCAGTTGTTACTTCTCCTTTTTCATTTCTAATTCTATTGATTTGAGTCTTCTCCCTTTTTTTCTTGATGAATCTGGCTAATGGTTTATCAATTTTGTTTATCTTCTCAAAGAACCAGCTTTTAGTTTTATTGATCTTTGCTATCGTTTCCTTCATTTCTTTTTCATTTATTTCTGATCTTATCTTTATGATTTCTTTCCTTCTGCTAACTTTGGGGTTTTTTTTTTTTGTTGTTGTTGTTCCTTCTCTAATTGCTTTAGGTGTAAGGTTAGGTTGTTTATTTGAGATGTCTCTTGTTTCTTAAGGTAGGATTGTATTGCTATAACTTCCCTCTTAGAACTGCTTTTGCTTCATCCCATAGGTTTTGGGTCATCGTGTTTTCATTGTCATTTGTTTCTAGGTATTTTTTGATTTGTTCTTTGATTTGTTCAGTGATCTCTTGGTTATTAAGTAGTGTATTTTTTAGCCTCCATTTGTTTGTATTTTTTACAGACTTTTTCCTGTAATTGCTGTATAGTCTCATACTGTTGTGGTTGGAAAAGATACTTGATACGATTTCAATTTTCTTAAATTTAGCAAAGCTTGATTTGTGACCCAAGATATGATCTATCCTGGAGAATGTTCCATGAGCACTTGAGATGAAAGCGTATTCTGTTGTTTTTGGATGGAATGTCCTATAAATATCAATTAAGTCCATCTTTTTTAATGTATCATTTAAAGCTTGTGTTTCCTTATTTATTTTCATTTTGGATGATCTGTCCCTTGGTGGAAGTGGGGTGTTAAAGTCCCCTACTATGATTGTGTTACTGTCCATTTCCCCTTTTATGGCTGTTAGTATTTGCCTTATATATTGAGGTGCTCCTATGTTGGGTGCATACATATTTACAATTGTTATATCTTCTTCTTGGATTGATCCCTCCTTGGTCATTATGTAGTGTCCTTCTTTGTCTCTTGTAATAGTCTTTGTTTTAAAGTCTATTTTGTCTGATATGAGAATTGCTACTCCATCTTTCTTTTGATTTCCATTTGTGGAATATCTTTTTCCATCCCCTCACTTTCAGTCTGTATGTGTCCCTAGGTCTGAAGTAGGTCTCTTGTAGACAGCATATATATGGGTCTTGTTTTTGTATCTATTCATCCAGTCTATGTCTTTTGGTTGGAGCATTTAATCCATTTACATTTAAGGTAATTATCAATATGTATGTTCCTATTACCATTTTCTTAATTGTTTTGGGTTTGTTATTGTAGGTCTTTTCCTTCTCTTATGTTTCCTGCCTAGAGAAGTTCCTTTAGCATTTGTTGTAAAGCTGGTTTGGTGGTGCTGAATTCTCTTAGCTTTTGCTTGTCTGTAAAGGTTTTAATTTCTCTGTCAAATCTGACAGAGATTTGAAATTAAATTTCAAATTTAATTTCTCCATCATCTCACTGAATGAGATCCTTGCTGAGTAGAGTAATCTTGGTTGTAGGTTTTTCCCCTTCATCACTTTAAATATGTCCTGCCACTCCCTTGTGCCTTACGGAGTTTCTGCTGAAAGATCAGCTGTTAACCTTATGGGGATTCCCTTGTATGTTTTTTTGTTGTTTTTCCCTTAATGCTTTTAATATTTTTTCTTTGTATTTAATTTTTGATAGTTTGATTAATATGTGTCTTGGCGTGTTTCTCCTTGGATTTATCATATATAGGAGTCTCTGTGCTTCCTGGACTTGATTATTTCCTTTCCCATATTAGGGAAGTTTTCAACTATAATCTCTGCAAATATTTTCTCAGTCCCTTTTAAAGAGTCTTTTTAAAAGCTGCAAAAGAGTCCACTGAATCAAAGATTGTTACCTGTTTACTTTGTGAAATAAAATTCTGTTATTTTTCTCAGAACTGGGAGAACCTTAAGACACCCTGTCCAGCCCAACGCTGTGATTTCAGTGGGAACTGATTCCCTGTGAGCTTAGTTCTCAGAGCAGCTCATGGACAGTGGCCCTGATTTGCTCTTCCAAATTGGGATTGAGTTCAGGCTGGAGGTTTTTCATCTGCCTTTGGGAAAGGGCAACATGCACATTCTAACTTATAAAAAGGGAATCTTGGCATTGACAAATCTGGTGGTTCCCAGTCCCATGCTGTAAAATAGTCTTAATTTGTCTAGTTCAGAGGATGTTCATGGGTGAGTCATTTGTGGCCACACCCTGGCTTGACCTGAGCCTCTAGTGTCATTTCTCACTAAGCCAACCTTCTTGTTAAAACTGCTTGATAGCGAAAGCACGGAACTGGCAATCAAGTTTTTGTTTGTTTGTTTGTTTTTGCGGTACGCGGGCCTCTCACTGTTGTGTCCTCTCCCGTTGCGGAGCACAGGCTCCGGACGTGCAGGCTCAGCGGCCACGGCTCACGGGTCTAGCCGCTCCACGGCATGTGGGATCTTCCCAGAGCGGGGCACGAACCCGTGTCCCCTGCATCGGCAGGCGGACTCTCAACCACTGCGCCACCAGGGAAGCCCCGCAATCAGGTTTTAATGCTGATTGTGCCACCCAGTGTGCTGTATGACCTTGGGCAAGTCACTGAACAGTTGTCGTCTGAACAAGGAGGATGTTGGATGAGATGATCTCTAGGCTCCCCTTCAGCTCTGATGCCCTGAGTCTTCGATGCTAGGAGACAATGTTTGTGAAAGATGCTTTGAAAAGATCAAAGTGCTGTATAGATGTAGGGTGTTCGTAATTAAACTGAGTGCTTTAAGTTCCCATTAACAGCAGAAGAAATAAAGGGGCCTTCCTGATTAACAGGCAACCGATCAAGTCAGCATCTGAATCATCTGCAGTTGGCAGAATAGTGTTGTTTATTGGGGAGCAAAATATTAATAAGAGCTATTATTTATTGAGACCTGATCATATGCCAGCAGTATGCTAGTGACTTTCATAAACATTTTTTTTTTTTTTTTTTTTTTTTTTTGCGGTATGTGGGCCTCTCACTGTTGTGGCCTCTCCCATTGTGGAGCACAGGCTCCGGACACGCAGGCTCAACAGTCATGGCTCATGGGCCAAGCCGCTCCACGGCATGTGGGATCTTCCCAGACCGGGGCACGAACCCGTGTCCCCTGCATCGGCAGGCGGACTCTCAACCACTGCGCCACCAGGGAAGCCCCATAAACTTTTTTTTTTATTCATCCTCACAGTAACCCTATCATTATTATCATTGTTGCCCTTTTACAGATGAGGAAACTGAGGCTCAGGGAAGTTAAGTGACTTGGTTGAGGTCACACACCTAGTAATTGATGGAGCTAAGATTGGAACCATGATTTTTCTGATTTGAAACTCAAACACTTTCAAGTATGTGAAAAGTGGAAACTTGTTTTCTAGCTCCATATTTCTCAAACGTTAACGTGCAGCTGAATCAACAGATCTCACTAAAACCAGATTGCTGATTCAGGGTAGAGCCTGAGCTTCCGCATTTCCAACAGGCTCCCAGATGCCGTTGATGTAGCGGGTCCATGGACCACATTGAGTATCGAGAGGCTAGAGGCCTTTCTAGAGGAATCCCCTGATCTCCATTTGCCCCTGGAGCAGGGCCACACAGGCTGGGCCCTGCACAACTCCAGGGGGCACCATTTGCAGTATACTCTGCAGTGTTCCTCCTGGTGTGTGTACTGGAGTAACCCCCGCCCTGGAGCGAGACCCCAATGAATAGTGAGCAGATCAACAGACTCTTCATCCACCTGGGCCAGGTCTGAAGCAAGGAAAAGTGTTCTTTCTCCCACAGATGAAAACTTGATCAGCACACTTGAGAAAAGAAACACAAAGCCGGTCTGCTCACCATGAGGGTGACCCATTTGGTGTTCGAGGCGAGCTGGGGAGGAGGGAGAAAAGGAAGTTGGCTGGCTGGCTGGTTAGCAGACTGGCTGGCTGGCTGGCTGGCTGGTTAGCAGGCTGGCTGGTTAGCAAGCTGGCTGGCTGGCTGGTTAGCAGCCTGGCTGGTTAGCAGGCTGGCTGGCTGGCTGGTTAGCAGGCTGGCTGGCTGGTTAGCAGGCTGGCTGGTTAGCAGGCTGGCTGGTTAGCAGGCTGGCTGGCTGGTTAGCAGGCTGGCTGGCTGGCTGGTTAGCAGGCTGGCTGGCTGGCTGGTTAGCAGGCTGGCTGGCTGGTTAGCAGGCTGGCTGGTTAGCAGGCTGGCTGGCTGGTTAGCAGGCTGGCTGGCTGGTTAGCAGGCTGGCTGGCTGGCTGGTTAGCAGGCTGGCTGGCGTGGCCGGCTCCATTCTTATGCTAACAAAGCTCTGATTCCAGGCTGCAGCTGCTACACGGCTGGGGGTTTGGGCCATTCATAGCAGCTTGCTTTCCGAGTGCCAGACCCCCAGAACAGGTGCGGCCCCACTTGTTATTTTGTGCAGCCCTGACCGTCCAGACAGGGAGCTGATTATCGCTGTGAATCGGGGATTACTGCTGATTTACCAGCTTCTCTCGAACAAAGGGGCCAGCGTCGAGACAGCTGTCTCTTCTGGCCAGTGTGAGGCTGACTGCCCGGAAGGCCATGTGGGCCTCCAGGAGGTGAGATTGAAGTGGAAACGGGACAGAGGAAAACAGAAAATCCAGGTAGCATTTTTTCTGGGATGGGTCAAAGCGTCTGAGAATCAGAGGGCTGGGAGCTTAAGCCCACAGTCCCCAAGCAGGAGATCCAAACCTACTGAGCTACCCCCAAGCACCCCTTCTCTGATTGGGGGTTGCTGCTTTGAGCCCCCCAGCCTGAGATCTGCTGAAGTGGCCAAGGGCGTGTGGAGGCCAGCTGGCTATCATTGTCCCCTTCCTCCTCTGCAGCCTCAGCAACAGGCTTTGGGAACAAGAAAATCAGCTGCCATTCACAGAAAGACAGGAGACCTATAGCGCTGTGGTTAAGAAGCCCAGTTCCAGAGTGAGGCAGCTTGGATGCGGCTCTTGACTCCTTACTAGCTGCACGAGCTTAGGCAATCATTTGGTTTCTCCAAGCCCCAAGTTTCATCACCTCTCATAAAAGGGTAACAACAGTACCCCCATTATGGAGCTACTATGAAGATTTATTACCAATAGCAATGTTAGCTAACACTGAGAAGCACCTGCTATGGACCAGGCACTCTTCAAGCACTTCTCATGCTGTAACTGAGTAAATCATCACCATAACCCTATGAGATAGGTACTCCTATTATCCCCATTTTATAGATGTGGAACCCGAGGATCAAAAAACTTAACTTGCCCAAGGTCACACAACTAGTAGGCGGCAGAGCTGAGAATCGAACTCAGGCAGCCTGCTCCAGAGGCCACCTCTTAAGCACTATGCTTTCCTTTACCGCACAAACTCATGTAGGGTGATGAGCACAGTGCCCGGTACATGTAAATCTTTGGTAAATAGGGTGATTATAATTCATTCATCTGATGTAGTCTCAGTGTTTCAATGAATGGCTAAATATGTATCACCTGGGAAAGGAATATATTTTTCTAATATGAAAAATGGGTTTCCACGGCTGGAGTCTCCATAATGGAAAGAATGGTGGTCTTTGTTGGCCCCAGGGCTCCAGCTCCATTCACTGACACAGAAAGGGGAGTAGGACAATTCATCTTGCCACTTGGCTTAGCAGACCGGTTTTGATGCCCAGAGCAGCTTTTCATCTCTACCCACCAAACCTCCTCCTCTCCAATCTACACCTTCCTTAGGCCCACTGCTCCCCCGCTACCCCAAACGTTTATCCCTATAAATTTGATTCATTTAGTATGTCAGAGAAAGAGAAAGAGAGTAGGAAGGGGGAAGGGAAGGGAGAAGGGAGGGAGAGAAAGAGGGGGAAGGGGAGAGGGAGAGACTCCCTCTTTAGAAAAATGAAAAGGAAAACATAGGACCAATAGTAACATTCAAGTCTAAATGTTTTATAAGAATTTTTATTGACGAGGAAACATGCTCATAATATATGATTAAGTGAGAAGAGCAGGCTACAAAATAGATTGAGTGTGACACCCTTTTGGGGTATGTGTGTGTCAGTAAACAAATATAGAAAAAAGACTGGAAGGAAATTCATCAAAATGTTGATAGTAATTATCTGTAGGTAGTGAGGTTGCAGATTATTTTTCTCCTTTAATTTTTTTCTATAATATCACCAGAATTCCAAATGAGTATGAATGACTTTTGTGAATAAAACAACTTCTAAGGAAGAGAAAAAAGTGGGACAGGATATGTCTGTATAGTCTGTGTCAGGGATGGATTCTGCCGCCAAGAATACCCTGTCCTCGAGAGCACTGATTGTGCCCTGTATGTGCTGCTAAAGAGTGCTCCTTGTGTGCAAGGGAATGCTAGACCACTCAACAGGGACTCAGAGAACTTTCAGGCATATGCCCAGCTCTCACTTGCAAGAGTATCTAATCTTCCTGCCCAGACAGGTAGGTAGGGAAGGAGAGTCCTGACCTGTGATGTGCCTGCTTAGGACACCCTGTGTCCCTGACTGTGGTTCAGGAAACCAGCGGTACAGTTAACATCTTAAAGGCTTGCCGTAAGGGGCAAGAACTGGAACAGGACAGGTGCCAAAGCAAATAGACTGGGGATTAATGAGGGAGGGAGCGAGGGTGTCAGAGCTGATAACAGAAAGGTGAGGCCTAGAGGTATCTTTCCTAAGCTGGAGGCTTCTCATGTAGGGTCCTGTTTGGGGCACGGCTGTGTTAGAAATGGGTGAAAGTTAAGGCAGGCAGAGGGTTGGGGACAAAGGCATAACCAGAGGCCACAAGCTCAAATGCCTTTGGGGGCCAGGCTGTAGCATAAACAACTACCAGGACCTGGGTGAGGACTGTGATGGCTGGAGGGAGTAATTCCCACATAAAAGAGCAGTGGAAAGCATGGCAATGTGGGCCAGGGTTTCTATGTCTTAGGACTTTTCAAGAGAAAATAGAAATCTAGATATTTATACAAATATCTCTCCACATTTTTTTTTTTTCATTTGGCCGTGCTGCACAACATGTGGGATCTTAGTTCCCTGACCAGGGATCGAACCCATGCGCCCTGCACTGGAAGTGCAGAGTCAACCACTGGACCACCAGGGGAGTCCCCGCCCCCTGCAACTTAAAAAAAAAATGCGTAGGGAATTCCCTGGCGGTCCAGTGGTTAGAATTTGGTGCTTTCAGTGCCATGGCCCCAGGTTCGATCCCTGGTTGGGGAGCTTAAGTGCCCACAAGCTGTGTGGCACAGCCAAGTTAAAAAAAAAAAAAGAAAAAGAAAAAATCACTATATTGAAAAAAATGCCAGACAAAATGCATATACAGGCCATAGTTTTTTAGACTTTTAATTTTTAAATAATTATAGATTCACAGGAAGTTATAAAGATGTTACAGAGGGGTCCTGTGTACCTTTCACCCAGTTTCCCACAAGGGTAACACCTTACATAACCACCGTACAATATTAAGCCAGGAAATAGACTGTGACACAATGTGTGTGTATAATTCTGTGTCAGTTTATCTCTTGTGTGGTTTTATGTATTCAGCACCACAATTAAGATACAAAGTCACTCCATTACAGCAAAGATCTCCCTCCTGCTACCTCTAATTAGTTATACCCACTTTCCTCCCCCAGCCATTGCTAACCCCTAGTAACTACTAATCTATTCTCCATCTCTGTAGTTTTGTCATTTTGAATATATTATATAAATGGAATAATACAATATATAACCTTTTGAGATTGACTTTTTTTACTCAGCATAATGCCCCAGAGACCCATCCAAGTTGTTGCATATATTAATAATTCATTCCTTTTTAATGCAGAGTAGTATTTCATGAAATGGATACATCAGAGTTTGTTTAAGCATTCACCTTTTGAAGGACATTTTTGCTGTTTCCAGTTTTTGGCTATTATAAGTAAAGCTCGTATGAACAATTGTGTACAGGTTTTTGTGTAGACAGAAGTTTTAACCTCTAGGATAAATACCTAGGAGTGTGGTTGCTAGGTCATAAGGTAAGTGCAGGTTTAGTTTTATAAGAATCTGCCAAACTGTTTTCCAGAGTGGCTGTACCATTTTACATTCTCATGAATAATATACGAGTGATCCAGTTTCTCTGTATCCTTGCCAACATTTGATGTTGCCACTAATTTTTTAGTTTTGCCAGTCTCACAGGTGTGTAGTGGTATCTTTTAAATTTGCATTTTCCTAGTGGCTAATGATGTTGAACAACTTTTCATGTGCTTATTTGCTGTCAAAATATCCTCCTCAGTTAGATGTCTATTCATGTCTTGTGCCCATTTTCTAATTCAATTTTGTGCTTTTTACTGTTGAGTATTGAGAGTTCTTTATATATTCTCGATACTGGGCTTTTGTCAGATACATGGTTTGAAAATATTTTCTCTCAGTATTTGACTTGTCTTTTCACTCTTTTAACAAAGTCTCTCACGGAGCAGTGTTTTAATTTTTATGAGGTCCAATTTATTGATTTTCTTTTATGGATTGTGCTTCTGGTGTCACGCCTAAGAACTCCTCACCAAGCCCTGGGTCCCTAAGATTTTCTCCTATGTTTCCTTTCAGAGGTCTTCTATAAATTGTGTATAGTTGTAAAACTATACAGTCTATGACCTATTTTGAGTCAATTTTTGTATAAGATGTGAGGTTTAGGTCAAGGTTCATTTCTTTTTTTGGCCTATGGATGTCAAATTACTCCACTATCATTTGTTGACAAGGCTATCTTTCTTCCATTGAATTGTTTTTGCATCTTTGTCAAAAATCAGCTGGGCATATTTGTGTGGGTCTATTTCTGGGTTTTCTATTCCATTCCATTGATCTCTGTGTCTATCCTTCTGCCAATAACGATGCTCTCTTTGATTACTGAAGTTACATAGTAAGCCTTAATATTGGGTAAAGCAATTACTCTCACTTTATTCTTCTTTTTCAAAATTGTTTACCTATTCTAAGTCATTTGTCTTCTCAAATATATTGTAGAATATACTATTGCCTAAATCCACCAAAATCTTGATGGGATTTTGATAGGAATTGCATTAAACGTGTATATCAATTTGGAGAGAATTGACACTTTCACTGTATGGAGTTTTCCAATCTATGAACACAGTACATGTATCCATTTATTTAGATCTTGGATTTCTTTCATCATTGTTTTTTTTAGTTTTCAGCTTACAAGTCCATACAAGTACAGGTTTTGTTGGATTTAAATCTAAGTACTTAATTTTTTTTGAGTGATTGTAAATGGTATTGTATTTTTAATTTCAGTTTTCACATGTTCATTATTAGCATATAGAAACACAGTTGATTTTTGTATGATGATATTGTATACTGCGACCTTACTAAACTCCATTATTAGATGAAGGAGCATTTTTTATAGATTATTTTGTTTTCTATGTAGATAATCATGGCATTTGCAAATGGAGACAGTTTTCTTTCTTCCTTTGTGTTCGGTGAGCATTTTATTTCCTTTCTTGCCTTATTGAACTGGGAAGTACTATGCTGAATCCCAGTGATGAGAATAGAAATCCTTGCCTTGTTCCCAATCTTAAGGCAAAAGCATTCAGTCTTTCATCATTATGTATGATGTTAGCTGTGGCTGTATATTTTTATCAGCTTTACTGAGATATAATCCACATGCCATACAATTCACCCATTTAAAGTTTACAATTCAATGGCTTTTTATACATTCACGGAACTTTGTATCTATTGCCACAATCAATTTTAGAATATTTTCATTATCCCCAAAAGAAATCATATACCCCCTAGCTATCACCAGCCAATCCCTCATCTCTTCCAGCCCAAGGCAACCACCAGTCTACATTCTATCTCTATAGATTTGCCTATTTTGCACATTTCATATAAATGGAATCGTACAATATGTGGTCTTTGAGACTGGCTTCTGTCACTTAGCATAATTTCTTCAAGGTTCATCCAGGTCATAGCATGTATCAGTACTTCATTTATTTTTATTGCTAAATAATATGCCATTGTATGCACGTAGCACATTTTGTTTATTCATTCGTCAGTTGATGGACATTTGTGTTGTTTCCGCTTCTTGACTGTCATGGTTGTCTTTTTATTACTAACAGTTCTTTAAATAGTCTAGATAGAAGTCTCTTATGAGCTATATGATTTGCAAATATTTTCTCCCATTCTGTGGATTGCCTTTTCACTATCTTGATGGTGTCCTTTAAAGTACAAATTTTTTAATTTTAATGATGTCCATTTTATATATTTTTTCTTTTGTTGCCTGGGCTTTTAGTGTTATATCTAAGAAACCACTGCCTGATCCAAGGTTGCTAAGATCGATCTATCTATCTACCTATCTATCTCTGTTTTTTCTAAGAGTTTTATAGTTTTAGCTCTTACATTTACATCTTTGATCCATTTGAGTTAATTTTTTATATGGCATGAAGTAGGAGTTCAACTTCATTCTTTTGCATGTGGATATACAGTTGTCCCAGTACCATTTGTTGAGAAGACTTCTTTCCCCATTGAAATTTCATGGCATGCATGTCGAAAATCAATTGGTCATAAATGTGAGGGTTTATTTTTGGACTCTCAACTCTATTCCATTGTTCTATAAGTATATGCGTATGTATATATATGTGTGTGTGTGTGTATATATGTATATCTTCCAATCCATGAACTTGGGATGTCTTTCCATTTATTTAGGGTTAGATCCCATTTATTTAGGTCTTCTTTAATTTCCTTCAACCATGTTTTGTATGGTACAGATTATAAGTTTTGTACTTATTTTGTTAAATTCATTCCTAAATATTTTATTATTTTTGGTGCTATTGTACATGGAACTGATTTATTAATTTTATTTTTGGTTTGCCTATTGCTCCTGTGTGGAAATGAAATTTGTATTTTGTATATTGATTTTGTATCTTGCAACCTTGCTGAACTTACTAGTTTTAATTGGTTTTTAGTGGATTCTTTAGGATTTTCTAGATATAGATCATGTCATCTGTGGTTATTGTTTTATTTCTTCCTTTCCATTCAGAAGGGCTTTTATTTCATTTTCTTGCCTAATTGTCCTGACTAGAACCTCCAGTACAATGTTGAATGGAAATGGCATGGGCAGACATCCTTGATTTGTTCATAATCTTAGGGGGAAAGCTTTTACTCTTTCACCATTAAGTATGATATTAGCTGTGGGTTTTTCATAGATGCTCTTTACTAGGTTGAGGAAGTTCCTTTCTATTCATAGTTTGTTGAGTGTTTTATGATGAAGGGGTGTTAAATTTTGTCAAGTGCATTTTTCTGTATCTATTAAGATAAACATGTGGTTCTTGTCGTTTATTCTACTGAAGTGTAATTCAATTGAATTACATTAATTGGTTTTTGGATGGTAAGCCTCCTCTGCACTCCTGGAAAAACTTCCAGTTGGTCATGGTATGTAATCGTTTTAGATATTGCTTGGTTCAATTTGCTGGCTGTGGGGGTCTCCCCTGTTTATTTTTTATTGTTGTAGATGTTCTTTATCAAGTCAAGGAAGCTCCCCTCTATTCCTAGTTTTCTGAGAGTTTTTTTTATAAAAATCATGAATGGGTGTTGGATTTTGTCAAATGCTCTCCTGCATCGATTGACATGGTCATATCGTTTTTCTTGTGTAGCCTGTTGACACTTTGGATTTTCAACGTAGCCTGTTGTATTTTCATTTTCGTTCTGTTCTGTAAGTTAGAAGTCCTGGTAGACTTGACAGGGTTTGCTGTTCAACATGTAAGCTGGACTGGGCTCTCATCTAGAGGTTCTGTGGATGAATCTCCTTCCAGGCTCATTCAGGTTTTTGGCAGGATTCAGTTCCTTGGGGATACATGTTTGAAGTCCCCATTTCCTTGCTGGTTGTCAGCCAGGTGTCCTTTCTGCTCCTAGAGGCTATCCACATTCCTTCTTACATGGCCCCCTCCATCTTCAAAGCCAGTGACCTGGCAACCTGTCATGTCAAATCCTTCTCATGCTTCAAATCTCTCTGACTTCCTCTTCTGCTTACTCACCAGAGAAAAGTCTCTGCTATTAAAGGGTTTATGTGATTAGATTAGGCCCATTCAGATAATCTCCATTCTACCATATAATGTAATATAATCATTGGAATTATTTCTCGTCAAATTGATAGCTCCACCCACATTCAAGGAAGGAGATTTTACAAGAGCAAGGGTCATTGGGGATCATATTTAGAACTTTGTCTACCACAGAAATTAAGTTTAAAAAGTGAACTAATTTAAAGAAAAATGTTGGGTAAATGATATGGCCATGTGAGGAGTGCATGGAAACAGCTTGGGACCTAGATGAATAAGTAGTTCATTTTAAGTTTCCTTCCATATTCTATGATTCCATAGTTGGGAAGTTATGGAATTCTGCTTTTCTGTCTACTGTGAGGTAAAATGTATAAAATATCAGAGTCCAGTGTATTCTTCACATATGTCATGGTCATGAAAGACCAAGGAACTGTTTCCGGTTAATGGATACTAGAGAGACATGATAAATAAATTCAAGGATTGATCCATGTTTGAGTCCTATATCAGATTAAAAAAAATTGTTTTTGGTCTAAAGGATGTTACTGGGATAATTGATGAAATTTGAAAGAAGTTTTTTGATTAGATGATAGTATTATATCAATATTAATTTCCTTATTTTAATCATTATACTGTGGCTATATAAGAGAATAACCTATTTTTTTAGGAAATATACACTGAATTATTTACAGATAAAGGGGCATGATGTCTGCAACTTACTCTCAAATGGTTCAGAAAAAAATAATAGTGTATGTGAATATAAATATGTACAAAAAAGAGAGAAAAGGACGAAGCAAATGTAGGAAAATGTTAACATTTGAGGAATCTGAGTGAAGAGTATATGGAAATTCTTTATACTACACTTTTACACTTTATATTAATGGAACTTCAGATGAGAATCACAACCCTGGCTGACACCTTTTCAGCCCAGAGATATCCTGAGCAGAAGATTCAGGCATACCGTGTCTGGACTTCTGACCCATGCATGGGAACTGTGAGATTATAAATGTGTGTGTGTGTGTGTGTGTGTGTGTCTGTGTGTGTTTAGTTGAGTCAAAAGGTGTGTAAGAAGCATTTGAAATGAAAGAAAGTGTAGACTCAAGAGACATTATGGAGAGGAAATCACCAAAATTTGGTGCCTGACCAGATGTGGTCAGAGAGAGAAGAGTTGGGGATGGTCCTGAAGTTAGGAGCCTGGGAATTGGGATAAACTGACAGAAAGAGGCAAATCTAGATGGAGAGCTGGTTGGGAGAAAAAATAAGTTTTAGCCATCTTAAGTTTGAGTGACTAGGGGACATGTGTGGAAAGAAACCATCCAGTAGAAAGGAGTTGGTTAAGATTGATGCTGAGGGAATTCCCTGGCGGTCCAGTAGTTGAGATTCCATGCTTTCACTGCAGGGGGTGCGAGTTCGATCCCTGGTCAGGGAACTAAGATCCCACATGCCTTACGGTGTGGCCAAAAATCAAAACAAAACAAAAACAAAAACAAACAAAGAAACAAAAAGATTGACGGTAAATAGAGAGGTCAAGGCTAGAGCCAGAGATGTGGGAGTCATCACAATGGTTTTGGATACATCTGTTGTGAAGGGAAGACAGGCTGAAAATAGAGGGAGGTTTCTGGGTCCAGCACAGCACACTCAACCAGCTACGAGTACTTACTCTGACATCAAACAGGTGTGGGTTTAAAATCCTGGCTTTGCTCACTTCTAGCTGTGGGCCCTCAAACAAGTTCCTTCATGTCTCTGAGCCTCATTTTTTTTTTCCAGCTATGAAATGGTGATACTCACCATACACGCCTTCCTTTGAGGGTTACATGAGCTAACCTATATAGAGCTCTTAGCCTAGTGCTTGGCACATGGTTGGAGCTGGAGAAATAGGAGCTGCAGGGAATTCCCCGGCAGTCCAGTGGTTAAGACTCTGCGCTTCCACTGCAGGAGGCACGGGTCCAATCCCTGGTCGGGGAATCTAAGATCCCACATGCTGCACAGCGCGGCCAAAAAAAAAAGAAAAGCAACAATTGTTATTGATTGATATTTCCTTTCTCGTGCTTGTCCACATTAAGTAGCCTTCTCCTAAAAGACCCATGCAGTTCAGGTCGCTACGGTTTGCTGGCTGAAATGAGGCAAAGCTACCACAGCATGGCGTCTTCTGCTTATGGGAGACAGGTCCACAACCTGTCACTGAAAAAGGTGGACTCCTTTCCTCTTCTGGCAATTAAGAGCAAGGTGCAAGGGGTTCTAGGAAGTAAGAGTCAGAGCGGCTGGAACAAGGGCAGGCCCCAAAGACTTACTTGGATCACCATGTGTGATTCATTCTTCAGAAGCCTCCCCTAGGCCATCCCGGGAAAGGGATATTTGGAGCGAAGGGGTAGCATGATCTAGGGTGGAGGATGGGCACAGTGTACAAGGGGGCAACTTAATGAAAGGTATTTGGTGCCTAGATGGCCTGATACGTGTCTAGGGAGGAAGTGGGTTCTAAGGGAATGTGCGTGGCCCAGGAATGAGGAGATCTGGCTTCATCTGCTGGCATTCATTCTCTCTATGGAAGATGCAGCTCTGGGCAGTACGCTTCCAGCTTAATTCCCCCTCCCCTCTGCTGTAGCACTAATCGATCTGTAGTCTTCTACTAGATGTTAATGCAATCAAAGAGATTGCAATGACCTTAAGATTCCCTGATTAATGCCCCCCCACGCCCGCAGTCAGCATTACTTCCTTGAATTTCTCAGCTCACTTGGCTCTGCTCCATCTTCCAAGTACCTTTTTCCTGTCCTGGGGAGAGGGTTTGGGTGAAGTGGTGGAGCCCTGGGCGGCTTCTTGGCAGCAGCACATGGAGAATCCCTGTTCTTGAATGAAGGTGTACTCCCCAAAGCAGAAGGTTTTTGGGTTTTGACAAAGAGCAATCTCAGGAAAAGGGACATTGGGAAATGCTGTGTGTGTGTGTATGTGTGTGTGCGCACGCGTGCGTGTATGCACGAGAGAGGGAGAGAGAGAGATTGACTGAGAGGTACCAGGAGCCTGTCAATAAATGAGGAATCTTGAGAAACTGGTAGGAACAAACTGAAATCATTATTTCATCTCAGGCCAAAGGAGGCACAAAAAGAAACATGCTGAGCCAAAGATAAGGAGCAGAGATTACCAATTTCAGTGGGAAGGAGTTTAAGGTACAGAAACTGATAGATCAGCTTCTTAGGTGGGCAGCCGGAGTCAATGCAAACTGCCCAAAGCAGGACTTGTGATTTTTCTCCTACAATGTTCCTCTTCTTGTCAGTCCCATATAGTAAATGGCACTACAGTTACCCAGTTGCTTAAGTCAGACTCCTAGTCATTATCCTGAATTCCTCTTGTTCCCTCTTGCATCAAGTACTAGCCATCAGCTAATCTGCTGACCTGCCTTCAAAATATATCCTGAATTTGCCCACCTCTCACTACCTCCTCAGCTCTTACCTAGTGTGGGCCACCATCATCTCTCTCCTGGTGCACTCCTGCAGCCTCCCAACTGGTCTACTTGCTTCAACTCAATGCAAAGTGCTTTCGTGCATGGATGTTCAGGTTGTGTACTGCACAAGGGCACCATAGCTCTGGATGTGCCATTTTTATCATAGATGCTTACTAACTTACATAAGAGGGTACAGATGGGTGCAGACATTCTGGGCTTCTTGGCTTTAAGTCTGAGAGCAGAGGAAGAGAGCCTGTTCCTACATAAACCTATACCAGTACACATGGTCTTGTACAGACTCCAGAGAGCACACATGCGTGCATGCACGTGCGCGTGCACACACACACACATTTGGTGGCACAAGTGGGCTCTGTCCTGCCCAAGCCCTGGGTGTCCCCTGAGTTCACTTCTCTCACTCACCACCCATTGGTCTCACATTCTAAAGCCCCATCCCTCCCACCCACAGTTGCCTCATCTTGCGGGGGGAGGTGGTGGAACAGTGGGGCGCAAAGTGCTGTTGATGGTACATTTTTCTAGGGACAAGAAATGCATATGTAAGAAGAATGTGGGTGCACACAGCCAAGGCCGCTGCCTGCCGGGACTCTGGTAAACTCCCTTGGGCAGAACTTATAGTGGTTTAGCTTGTAGCCTAATTTTTGTGCTTTTAACTTGAAGAAGGGGTGTCTTTTTTGTAATCCACACAAAGACACTGTATCAGAGAGTGGCAGCCCTGCCCCCCACAATGATCTCAAAGCCATACAAACGTCAGCAAGAACTGAAACAAACATTTGAGTACATGGGTTCCTTCCTTAAAACCTTCCATTTAGGGCTTCCCTGGTGGCGGAGTGGTTAAGAATCCGCCTGCCAATACAGGGGACATGGGTTCAAACCCTGGTCCGGGAAGATCCCATATGCTGCAGAGCAACTAAGCCCGTGCGCCGCAACTACTGAGCCTGCACTCTAGAGCCTGCGAGCCACAACTACTGAGCCCACGTGCTGCAACTACTGAAGCCCGCGTGCCTAGAGCCTGTGCTCCGCAACAAGAGAAGCCACCGCAATGAGAAGCCTGCACACTGCAACTAGAGAAAACCCACGCATAGCAACAAAGACCCAACGCAGCCAAAAATAAATAAAATAAAATAAATAAATTAAAAAAAAAACCCTTCCATTTATTTCCCAATGTTCTTAGGATGAAGACAAAACTCCTTACCTGGCCTGTAAGGCTCTAATGATCTGGCCCCTGCCTTCGTCTTCAGCCTCATCTCATACCACCCTCTCCCATGCCCTACCCCCAACCCCAGGCATCCTGGCTTTAGGACCCCGGATCATGCAAGATCATCCCTGTACCATGCCCCCCCGCCCCCTTCTAGAGTGCTAACCCTATGAAGCAAGGACTTTATCTTATTCAGTATTATGTCATCACCTAGTACAGAGCTTGCCATGTAATAGGTGATCAATAAATATTTGCTGAGTGAATAAATAACAGGACAGGAACAGGAAAATGGGCCAGCTTCAACCCACCCGAATGGCTCTAAGATGAACCTCAACTCAGCCCCATCACTAGTGTGCTTTCAGATCCTCTGGTGAAATGAGATGGCTGGAAAATGCAAGCTGTTTAAACATCAGAAAGCTGAAAGACTGGTTTGGCCAGAAGGAATAAAAATTGTCAGCATAACCGGCAGTTATTGAGGTATTAGCACGTGGTGGGGCATTGCTTTAGGCACTTTACTCATTTACTCTCAGCAATAACCTTCTGAGGTATTATTAGTAGTATTCCCATTTGGCGATGAGCAGACCCAGGAGATTCAGTCACTTGATTCAAATGCAGGCAGTTTGAATGGAGTTTCTCTGCTGTACTGTGGAACGGTGAGAATCCTCTAATTTCCTCTGGTTTCTTTCTTGAAATGCCCTGGGAGTGTTTCCCCGGCACAGGCTCATCGTCTTGAACCCAGCCCTGGGAAGCAGGTGGGAGAGGGTCACGTGCCCGTGTTGGCAAGCAGCAGCAAATGCAGATCTAGTTAGCGTCCCCATGGGCAAGGAGCCACTTCGGTGATTGACAATATAAATTAAAAAGCTGAGATCTTTCCTCCTTTCTTGATATTGAAATCTATAAAACCATCAAATCCTAAGCCAGCCTCACCCAACTAAAAGGGAGTTGCAGTCACAAAGCAAATTTAACACCTCTTCCAATTTTTCTGACATCAAGTGGAGCGCTTCCACTGAGGCGATAATGGCATTAGTTTGAAGCTCTCCACGGCTGAAACCTCAGCTATTACAGGGCTAGATTGCACCCGGCACCTTCACATGGGATGAGAAATTGACATGTGGGGGAGAAATTGACACGTGGGGAAGAGGCAACTGACCTGGTAGGCTTTGCAGCCTGACCACGTATAAAGAGAATAAAAAAAAATAAAGCAAGGGACAGAAAAAGCAGAGTGATCCTCATCATGAAGGACGTTAGCCTGCTCATGGGCATAACAGAAATGTTTCTTTTTTTCTTTATCTCACTTTTTTGGACCCTCTTTAACAAAAGACAACTGTTTAAAACACAATTTGACATCCGTTTGCCCCTCCCTGCTCATAGCCTGTATCGCAAATTTGTGGGCTGTGGGGGGGGGTTCCCCACATATTTTATCAGAACACTAGAACTAGAGAAAGGACCTAACAAGCCATTTGGTTCAACTCATTGACTTTATAGATGGGGAGACTGAGCCCGAGAAGGATGGCTTGCTTTTATTTTCACTAAGCATGTGTGGGCGGGGCGGCGGGGATAGATGATCGTTGGAAGCTGTTAAGGGGAGAGACAGAACAAACTTCATTGTGAAGGGGAAGGGGTGAAGAAAAATGTTAGTGTTTGATAACTAGCTAGTCATTTGTCACATAAATATATACACATTGCAAACAACACCCCTCTCTGTGGCAGAAACAGAGGGGATGTTCTATACAGAGGGAGGACCTCAGCCAAGGAAGCTAAATGGGGGTCATTCATCCCTCCAACCTCTTTCTGCCATCACAAGGATTGGTCCAATCCACCACCTAGGTGTTCCGTGGGCTCACAGCATTTTGCTCTGCAGAGACTTCCAAACACTGCTTTGCTAGTGGCTGGTGGCATTTAACCTCTGTGGGAGGGATGGTGCCTTTGCCTTTTATCATGGAATCCATTATTTTTCTTTTTTCTTTGAAGCACAGTGCAGAGCTTTTTTTTTTTTTTTTTTCAAATTGTACAGCAAAAATAGAAATGCAGCCAGCCCTAAGAACAGCCCTGTGGAGGAGGTTCAGGGCAACCGTCCCTCAGGCAGTGTGTATACAGAGTGTGCTCATTTCAGAAGTTGATGGTAAATCCTGTAGGGAGGGAGGCAGAAAGTACCAGCTCTTCTTCCTCTTCTGCCTTAAAGGGAGACAGACTTGAAACGAAGTGGAGCTGGGAACTCTGGAGAAAGCCAGCCCAAGTGCAGTTGTAGACCCTACCTGGGGAAGTCAGAGTGGACAGCTTAGCTCTGAACTTGCTGCGAGACCTTGGGTAAGTCACGTCCCATCTTTGGGTCTCTCTTTTTTTTTTTTAATCTGCCTCTTCTGCCTCACAGGATATCTGAAAGGCTTAACTGTGGAGAAAATAAACACACATATGCTTTGGAAACAGTAAAAACTCAATATAAGTGCAACCTATTTTTGTTGTTGTTTTATGTCTGCTCCTTGCCTCTGGTGGTTGGACCATCTTGGTATAGAACATCTAGGACAGATCCAAGGTCTCTGGAACTACAGAAGGGAGAGGGTGGGAGGGGTCAGTAAGAGTGGGAACAGAGCCCGCATGAATCAGAGCCCCATCACTTTCTTAACCTCTCTATCTGTGTCTTTCAAAGGCTCTCTGAGCCTCAGTATTCTCATCTATAAAGTGGGGTTGTTGTGAGGATTTAAATGAGTCAATGAATGGAAAGCTCTTATGCCAGCAGCACTGGCATGAAGTAGGTGTTTGATAATAATGACTGTTACTGATGTTATTTGCTTCTGTGTCCTGAGGAGAAATGTGATTCTTTAATGCCAGTGCATGGCTAGTCCTTGGTAAAAAATATAGATTCCTGGGCCTCACCCTGGAGAAGTTCTGCTTCTGTAGGTTTGGAATGGAGCACAAGAGTATGTATTTAACAGAAACTCTGTTGGTCTAGAGTAGTATTTTTCAAGCTGCCAATTATTACCCACTGCTCAGAAAATCAATTTAGTGGGTAGTGACCAGGATTAAAAAAAAGAAAAAGGAATGGACTAGGAAATAACAGTGTGCACTGCACACAGTAAGGGTAAGGGTTGCTTCAGGACATGTTTGTTGTATACATATATACACACACATATATAATATATATTTCCGTAATGTGTGCTATATGAATGACAAATGTATTTCTTACTTTAGATCATGGTCCAAAATGTTGGAAGGACACTAGAGGATACTATCTTCCATTTGGAGACACTAGTATCCAGAGAAATTATCAGTCAAGTCCCAGCCCAGACAAGAAATGGCCAACCAGAGAATGGAGCAGGACCCATTTCTCCTCTCCCCATCTCTCCCATGCTATGTTTGGGTTGACAGAGTTGGTTGTTCTCTAATTAGAATGAGTTCTAATACTGGGTAATGGCCCTGGCCTGAGATGTAAGGACAAGGTAGGGGTATTGCTATAGGTATCAGGCTAATTGCATTGACCCCCATTAGACAGAAAATGCATCTGAGTGAATTGGGGTGTTTAGTTGCTATTGGTTAGCGAGTGCTTTGTAAACACAGTTTGTTCTGTTCCTTCTTTCAGACTTTGATACTTATTTGACCATTTGAAACTCTTTTGTTACTTTTGTGAAATCAAGTAATAGACTTAAAACTCTGTTTCAATTCACAGGGAACAACATCAGTGTCTTTTTACTCCCCACTTGGTATGTTGAGAGTATTGGTACCCCTAAACCTTTCTCCCATGTGCCCCACCTAAAGGGAGCAGCTACTCCTGGACTCCAGGCCATTATGGTCCTGGGAATAGCTTACCTCGGCAGTGAGGCTTTCTCAGATCACCTTCTGTAAACTGTAGGCCTTGCAGGATCCCCCTACGCCTACTACTTCAGAACTCCCTGTCTCCTTTATATTTTCTCTGTGGTACTTATCAAAACATAACATACTATATTATAAGTAATAAACAGATGACAAAAGTAACTCCATGTGTCCAGATCTTTTTTTCTTGAAAGATTGTAAATTGAATTTTATGTAAGGTCTTCCACTTTTTTTTTTTTTTTTTTTTTTTTTTTTGCGGTACACGGGCCTCTCACTGTTGTGGCCTCTCCCGTTGCGGAGCACAGGCTCTGGACGTGCAGGCTCAGCGGCCATGGCTCATCCTCCTGGACCGGGGCATGAACCCGTGTCCCCTGCATCGGCAGGCAGACTCTCAACCACTGTGCCACCAGGGAAGCCCTCCACTTTTTAAATGTTGCTAGATCGTCTGATTTTTCTAGAGAGCTTGGAAATCTGAATATTTATGTAAAATCTTCTGATTTTTGTGTTGCTTACCAGGTGAAAAATTTTTTAAACACTATTTGGGCTGAAGAAAATATGTTCATGGCCCAGATTTGGGCTGTGGATCACTAAGCTAGATTGTAGCAGAACTGGATCTTGAACCAGCTTTCTTGCTTCCTTGTGCTCTCTCACATTCACCCTGTGCCTGCTGGGCTGCCCCTCTTCTGCTGAGGGTTGAGCCACGCTGGCCTGTGTAGAGGACAACATTCCGTTCAGTCCCGAGTGCCCTTCTCGTGGGGGATGTAACACAGTCATCACCACCCATCTGATAAATACCAGGCACTTCTCACTCCACAGTGTGTTAATTTACCTGCCTTCCCAATCTCAACAGTAGACATTGCCTCTTGGCGCTCTTTATTGCTTTTGCTCCAGTGATAGAATGAAGACAAGGCCTTTATAGGAATGTTATTAGCATTGCTCCCAGCCAGCGGTACCTTCCAGTAGAATCGGTGTGGTCTAGGGTAAAGAATCTGGGACTTCAAGTCCAGAGGGTTGGGCTGAATTCTCAGATGTGTGACCTGAGACAACTTACTTAACCTCCCTGGCCTTCAATTTACTTAACTGTAAAAATGAGAAAAATAAGATCTTGCCTCTCTGGACTGCTATGAGGCAAAAGTGAGATAATAAGTATGAAAGCTATATGAAAAGAGAACAGTTTACAACTGTGAGGGTATAGTATCATTTTGAAATCAGCAAAATATTTATTGAGCACCTACTATGGGCCAGCTAATAGACCAAGGAACTCAAGGCCTAGCTGCCTCCATGAGCTCTAGTCTAACTCAGAAAAAGGGACATATGCGAGTGGAAAGAGAGTCAGCACTGCAAAGCCAGAGATGACCAGGCTGAATGAAATGTAGAGACTGTATCATAAGAGAGATTGTGGTGGAAAGGGCTGATCACTGAAGGATTCCTGGAGGGAGTTGCATTTGAGATGCATTTGGAAAAAAAAAAAATTAGTAGGATTGCGTTGGCAGAGGGAAGAAGAAAGACATTCTAGGAAGGGACAACAGCACAGGTAAGGGCTGAAATTATGTGTGTTGGAGGCCTAATCTCCACAGAGTGGAGGGTTCAAGTAGTGACTAGCAGATGATCGCTTCTCCACTTGGCTGGAACGCAGAAGAGAAAATCCAACAAAGCGTGCTTCTTATGAAATCAAAGCAGCGTCCAAATGGGGCAGTGGGCGTGTTTGATTACATTACAGGAGGGCCTAGTACTGTACAGTAGGTCATAATAATAGTTCCCACCTCATGGCGCTGTTCTGAGCATTGAAGGAGGTGATGTGTTTGAAACATTTAGCGCAGGGCCTGATATATAATTAGTACTAAAGAAATGTTAGTTGTCATTATCATCATCATGTTTCATCTTATACTGATGTCAGGGGTTAATAACATGGGCTTTGAAGTCTGCCTGATATTAGTTGTGTTACCTTGGGCAAGGCATATCACCTCCCTGTTTCTCAGTTTCCTGGTCTTTAAAATGGGAATAATACTAGTGCCAAATGAAACAATAATAATAATAATAGTGCCAACTGAAAAGGGCTATTATGAGGATTAAATGAATTAATCCAAGTAAAGTGCTTATCACAATGCCTGGTACATGGAAAGCACTCAATAGATGTTAGCTATTACAATGACTATGACCAGGTAATCATTAATGTAATATGGCTGCATAACAAAAAATTGGGGAACTTGAGAAACAGAAACAAAATCACCCTAAATCTTACTACTAAGATACAACTGCTTGCTATTATTTTGAGATCTGGTTCTTAAATCTGAGATGTCTTTTGTTGAGAAAGTCAAGACTGCAGAAAATAGCACGGATTTTGGGATGCAGTGGTCATTTCATTAAATATTTAGTGAGCACCTACTATATGCTACTGATATTCCAGGGGCTGAGATTCAGCCAGAAACAGGACATGCATGATCCCTGCTTTTAGGGTACTTATAGCCCAATAGAGGGGGATAGGAAAACAAAATAAAAGTATAAAATAAGCAGTGGGTTTTGCCCACATAGGCCTTGGACAACAATAAGCAAGAGGGGACATCCCCAGTAGTTCCTGCCCAGCTGTCCTTACCACTCTGTAGACCGCAGGGAGAGGGCTCATTGGTCCAGAGGAGGACATGGAGAATAGGAGAAATATGTAATCTCTTAGAGCTGAAAGGGACCAGGTTAATGTGATTCTGCCACTGGGCATCTGTTCATCCAGCCTTGGCTTAAAATAACACTGTCTCACCAGCCTGCTCAGCCTCCTGCAGGACCCTCTCAAGATCAGAAAGCCTTTTTGACAGGTTTACTGAAAACCTGCCTCCTTGCTACCACTGGGTGGCAGTAGTCCTAATTCTGTCACCCTAGCAACCCAGAATAAGTGCATACCTTCCATAGGAAAACATTTTTGAGATTTGAAAGTAGGTGGGAAGCCTCTATATCCCTGGATACCTCTCTTTTTTAGGCCCCATGTCTCTGGTCCCTTCGAGAGCCACTCCTGTTATGGGATGGTTTCCAGCCCCTTTGTCAATTTCAAGACCCTCCTCTGGAGGTGTTCCACTTTCTCAATGGTCCTCTTAAAGTGTGCTGCATAGGATGGAACAGGAGACTCCAGGAGAAAACAGCAGATTGCAGTGTGACAATTATATTCTGGAATCTAAAAACCTTACTTTTTTTTAACATCTTTATTGGAGTATAATTGCTTTACAATGGTGTGATAGTTTTTGCTGTATCGCAAAGTGAATCAGCTATACATATACATATATCCCCCTATCTCCTCCCTTTTGCGTCTCCCTCCCACCCTCCCTATCCCACCCTTCTAGGTGGTCACAAGGCACCCAGCTGATCTCCCTGTGCTATGCGGCTGCTTCCCACTAGCTAGCTGTTTTACATCTGGTAGTGTATATATGTCTATGCCACTCTCTCACTTCGTCCCAGCTTCCCCTTCCCCTTCCCCGTGTGCTCGAGTCAATTCTCTCCATCTGTGTCTTTATTCCTGTCCTGCCCCTAGGTTCTTCAGAACCATTTTCTTTTTTTAGATTCCATATATATGTGTTAGCATACAGTATTTGTTTTTCTCTTTCTGACTTACTTCACTCTGTATGACAGACTCTGGGTCCATCCACCTCACTACAAATAACTCAATTTCGTTTCTTTTTATGGCTGAGTAATATTCCATTGTATATATGTGCCACATCTTCTTTATCCATTCATCTGTTGATGGACACTTAGGTTGCTTCCATGTCCTGGCTATTGTAAATAGAGCTGCAATGAACATTGTAGTACATGACTCTTTTGAATTATTAGAAACCTTACTTTAATTAATTCAACCTAAAATTGTGCTCTGTTTTTAGCAGCTAAATAATTTAGCTATGTTAAACTGTTGGCTGAAATTATGCTATGGGTCAACTTGAACCCCTAGATCTTTTTTGAATTGTTTGTTTTTATGTGACCTGATGCTGAGCTATGCTTCCCTTATTTTGGCCTTACAAAATAGACTGAAGTTTTTGAGGATTTTTTTCTTTATCTTATAAATTTCACTTTATTATTATTATTTTTTTTAATTTTAGCCCAGTACGCCAGCCCATCTGAGCTCATTTTGAATCTCAATTTTGTTCTTCAACATATTTGATATCCCTGCCAGCTTTGGGTCATCTTCAGACTTGTAAGTACATTTTCTGTGTCATCTAAGTTATTAGTAAAAGTGGAAAAGCACTTTGGCCTTTCTCTGGTGACTTTTCTGCTGGTTGCCACCTACGCTTTGTGTAAAATTCTTTGACCAATTGCTAATCCATTTCACTTGTGCTATATAACCTGGTTAATATGTTGCTGCCTTATCTCAGCTCATTCATGAGAAGGTTATAGGAGACAATTTCAGACGCACTGCTGAACCCAAGATATGTTGTAGTTACAAAAGACAGGATGGATGAAGGATGATCTAAGATGGCTCGTTTTGTTTTGTAAAATGGAAACTACTGTACTATTTTTTCCAATTATAAAAGTAATATAATTGTAAAGGTCAACAGCATGCAAAAGTATATAAATTAGAAAGGGAAAGTCCCTCTGTAATTCTTTGTGCTGACAACCTACCAGATAACTGTGGTTAATGGTTTTGTGCATTCATAAACACAAATCTATGATTCAAATCAAATCATGCTAGAGAGAATGTTGTGTGACCTGCTTTTCTCACTTACAGTCTCTTGGAAACATCTTTCCTTGTCAGAATATATAGTTTTACTTCATCCTTTTTAACACCATAGTGTTCTTTTCTGTGAATGTTTCCTAACTTACCTCATCAATCCCGTATGGATGGACATTTAGATCATCGGCACACTTTTGCTGTTGTAAGCAGTGTTGCATGGTGAACTTTCTTTGCACTTAATAAATGTTAGCTGCTATTATCATCATGGGTGATCATATTACCTATTCCATAGAGTTAGGAAGATTAAATGAGAACATATGTAAAACATCCAACACAGTGCTCCGCATAAACTGAGTGTTAAATAAATGACAGCAATAATTGATTGTATTTATATCCCCCTTTGGATACCTACCTCATTATAACTTGTGTGACTTCTATTTGTGTTCATGTCTTGATCGCCTCCTCTGATTTATAAGCTCCCTTGAGAGCAGAGTTCTCTCTCTCATTCTCTCTCTCTTTTTTTCTCCCCGCCCCCGCCCCTGCCGCTGCCACCAACTAGAAATCATAAAAGACCCATTGCTGGGGATTAGTGGAGCTCTTTAAAATTTAGATGAATGAATGTTGCCATCATATTTTAAATCTCTTTATCACTGTATTGTGTTCTTGTTAGAAAGCATCTTTCCCATTAACTAATCAACAGGGCCTTGTCCATTGGGCAGGGCATGGCATACATATTCCAACAACTGAGCCACTGGTCACAGAATTAGCAATCTACGAATTGTAGCTTTGGGAAGGTTTCCAGAAAACAATGGCCTTGAGTGTGTGTTTATCTGAGCAGAAAACATTTACATGTCGCTCTCAGGCTTCTGCTGTCTAAATGGAAAGGGACATCAAGCACCAGCTTAGTTCAGGCCACCACGAAGTCTCCCTTAGACTACCACAGCGGTCTCCTAAGTTGTTTCCCTACTTTCACTCACTCCCTCCACACTGCAGCAAGAGCAATATTTAGACAATAGTAAATCAGATCACATCATTCCCCTCCTCAAAACCCTCCATTGGCTCTCATCTCACGTAGTACAAAATCCAGTTTGCTTCCCATGGTCTACAAGGCCCTGCATAATCTGGCCCCTGCATATCTCTCCAAACTCATCTTGTTTCACCCTTCCCCTTGCCCACTCTGTGCCACCCACACTGGCCTTCTGTTGTGAGAACACACCCAGCTCATTCCTGCTTCAGTGCCTTCATTCTCATTCTGCTCGCCACCAGGAATTGAATCCCACCCGTGCCCCAACTCTCCCATGCTTCCTTCTGTCCTTCAGGTTTCCACTTAATGATACCATCTCAGAATGGTGTCATTCATTGAGGTCTTTCCTGTGTATCCTATCTCAAGTAGGTTCCCGTTGGTTCATGTCCCCCATGTTAATCTCAAACTCATTGGTTCTCAGCCCTCATTTCACATTAGAAGTCACTCAGAGAACATTAAAAAAATGGCCAGGCTCCTTCTAGACCAAGGAAATCAGAATCTCTGTGGATGAGTCCCAGGTTATCTATATTTTAAATGTTCCTCTGGTGATTTTAATGTGAAGCCAAGGTTGGCAGCTGCTGTTCTAATCTATCAGCTTGTCTATTTTCTCCTTAGTACTTATCACAAGCTGTAATTATTATGCTTATTCCATTCATTTATTCAATAAATATTTATTGAGCCCCTACCATGTGCCCAGCATGACTCAAAATACAGGGATTAAAACAATGAACACCATAAACACAAATCCTAACGTTTATGTAACTTCCATTCTAATATGGAAGATAAACAATAAGATATATATGTATATATGTGTATACACACACACATATATGTATATATATATAGCTGTGGACTGAATGTTTATGTTTGTGACCCCCAAATTTCATATATTGAAGCCTTAACCTCCAATTGGATGATATTTAGAGATGGGGCTTTGGGAGGTAATTAGGGTTAGATGAGGTCATGAGGGTAGGGCCCTGGTCTCATGAGATTAGTTTCCTTGTAAAAAGAGACACTGGAGAACTTACTCTGTCCCCCATCCCATTCCCCTCTCCCACACACACATGAGGAGAGGTCCTGTGAGCACATAGCAGCCACCTACCAGGCAAGAGAAGAGGCCTTAGAATGAAACCTACCTTGCTGTCACCTTGATCTTGGACTTCCCAGCCTCCAGAACTGTGAGAAGTACATTTCTGTTGTTTAAGCCGCCCAGTGTATGGTATTTTGTTAGGGCAGCCTGAGCAGACTAACACATATGGTATGTTAGATAAGGATAAGTGCTAAGGAGAAAAATAAAGCATAAAATGGAGATTTTTTTAGAGGGGAGAGAGAGAAGTTTTAGATAGAGTGGCCTAGAAAGGAGAATCTTGAGTAAAGATATGAAGGAAATGAGAGATCTAGATATGCAGCTATTTGGAGATAGAGCATTCAAGGCAGAGAAAAAGTAAGTGCAAAGGCCCTGAGGCTGGACCAGACCTGGTGTGTCTGAGAAACACAAGGGGGCCAGTGTGGCTGGAGAGTTGAGAACAAGGGGCAGAGTGGTAGGAGATAAATTCAGAGAAGTAACGGGGGACAGATAATGTGGAAACTTAAAGGTTATTGTAAGAACTTTGGCTTTTACTCTGAGTAAAATGTGGTACGTAATCATTGAAAAATTTCTAGCAGAGAGGTAACATAATCGGACTTAGATTTTAATAGGCTCACTCTATCTGCCATGTTGAGAATAAACTGAAGGGGCAAAAAGGTGGGAGCAGCAGAACCATCTAGGAAGCTGCTGCAATAACCCAGGTGAGAGATGATGGTGGCTTGGAGAAGGGTGGTAGCAATGGTAGTGATATGAGAGACAATGGTCAAAATCTCTACATACCTTGCGAGTTAGAGTACACAGGATTTGCTGACTGTGTTGGGCCCGAGCCAGTGCATAGTCAAGGACAACACCATGGTTTTTGGCCTGAACGTCTAGAAGAATGGAGTTGCCATTTTACTGAGATGGGAAAGACTATGGGAAGAGTAGGTTTGAGGGGAAATATCAAGGGCTTAGTTTTGAAGTTGATCATTTTGAAGCACCTGTTTTTAGACATTCAACTGGGGATGTTAAGTAGAGAGGTGGAAATATAAATCTGGAGTTCATAGGAGAGGTTGGTCCTAGAGATAGGACTTTGGGAGCTATGAGATTGGGTGAAATCACCTAAAGAGTAAATTCAGGTAGAAAAGAGAAGAGGTCCAAGGACTGAGACCTAAAGCATTCCAAAGTCTAGAGGTTGAGTTGAAGAGCAAAAGAAATTGGACCTGAGAAGAAGCAGCCAGAATAAAAGGAAGAAAACCAATAGAATGTGGTTTCCTGGAAGCCAAGAGAAGAAAGGCATTCAAGGAAGAGAGAGTGGTCACTATGTCAAACACTGCAGAGAGTTCAAGGAAGAGGAGGCTGGAGAAAGACCATGGGATTTTGTAACATGTAGAGGAGGGCAGCAATAGGGTAGTAGCAGTATCTGGAGGGAGGATTAGGGTTGAGAGAGGATTTTATTCATGTTTTGGATGGGAGAAATAATATTCTAATGCGAATGATCCAGTCTCCCACATTAGATTGTAAGATCCTTGAGGGCAGGGATTTTGTTTCGTTCATCCCCATCACCTCCCACAGTGCCTAGCACAGAGTTGGCGTTCGATAAATGTTGTTGAGACATAGAGAAGAGACTTGTGGTTGTCAAGGGGGAGGGGGGTGGGGGAGGGATGGATTGGGAGTCTGGGTTTAGCAGATGCAAACTATTATATATAGGATGGATAAACAACAAGGTCCTACTGTATAGCACAGGGAACTATATTCAATATCCTGTAATAAACCATAATAGAACAGAATATGAGAAAGAATATATATATATATATGTATGACTGAGTCACTTTGCTATACACCAGAAACTAATGCAATATTGTAAATCAGCTATACTTCAATAAGATACATTTTAAAAAATGTTGTTGAGGGCCTTCCCTGGTGGCACAGTGGTTGAGAGTCCGCCTGCCGATGCAGGGGACGCGGGTTCGTGCCCTGGTCAGGGAGGATCCCACATGCCGCGGAGCAGCTGGGCCTGTGATCCATGGCCGCTGAGCCTGCACGTCTGGGGCCTGTGCTCTGCAACGGGAGAGGCCACAACAGTGAGAGGCCCGCGTACCGCAAAAAAAAAAAAAAAATGTTGTTGAATAGGTGAATGATCAAATGGTTGAAGGAATCAATGGAAGTAAAGGTCAAAGAGTTGAGTAAGAAGTAATAGCAGGATAAAGTGGCAGGTAAATTGAGTAGCACCCTGGCTTGAGTTCCAGTCATTCCTGCCACACGCCTGGCACACCAAGCTTACCCTAGGGCGAGACAGCCTAGGCATGCGTTGCATGACACAACTCTCTTTGCCAAGAGGGCACACTGTGTCTCTGCGGTCATCCATTCCAGGGAGCAGACAGGCTTTGGGACTGTAAAAACTGAGCGTGGCCAGACAAGACCGCAAAGCTCAGGAGCACGCCCAAAGAGAAACCCCTCTGTGTCATTGCCATTCTCCGGGTGTCGTCTGTCTGCAGCACAGGGCACATGTGAGACATGGGCCACACTGCTGACCCAGTCTGCCCCCGCTGGTTGGAGGGTGATTAATAACCTCCTGTAGCTCAGGCCAAGGAACAGCTAAACCAGAGTCCAAGGAGAAGCCCATGGCCATGCAGCCACCGGAAGCCTTGGACCCAGCTCCTCCCAGCAGCTGCACTGCACAATCCCCACAGTGTAAGGTGATGGGTTGGCCCAGTGGGGCTTCCCCATGGTGTTTGTGACTCAGCTGTTGCTGGAAAGATGGCATGGCCCAGCGCCGGGCTAGTGCATAAGGGGCACTTTTGAATGAATGAACCCTTTGGGACTCTGGGAATTGACACAAATAGTGAGGAAAGAATGCTTCTTTTTCCATGCCTTCCCTGTCATCTCACTCTATGCCCAGACACAGTCCTGTGCTGGGACACAGCCAGGGGCAGAGCATGTCCTGGGCTGGGAAGAAAGGCTGGGAACATAGTTAATTGGCAGCACCCCCAGACAGACCTTTTCCATCTCCTCACCTGACCCCCAAAGACTCCACCATCACGTCAGGTCTTAGGAGTCCAAAACGTTTATTTCAATCCACACTGACTTAATGCTTGATCTTGACCACATCCTGTGTGTTTTCTCAAAGTTGTTACTATAATAATAAATACAACAACAACAATGAGCACTACTACTACTTCTAATATTAGTAATAATTACTGCAGCTGACACATACTGAGCACCTACTATGGGCCAGACACTGGGCTAAGTACTTTACATACATTGTCTGTTGTACTCCTCACTGCAGCCCTGTGAAGTGACTACTATTTTTTTAAATTGAAGTGTAGTTGATTTACAATGTCATGTTAGTTTCAGGTGTACAGCACAGTGATTCAGTTATATATATACATTCTTTTTCAGATTCTTTTCACTTATATGTTACTACAAGATATTAAGTATAGTTCCCTGTGCTGTACAGTAGGTCCTTGTTGGTTACCTACTTTATATATAGTAGTGTGTATCTGTTAATCCCATCCTTCTAATATTATTATTGTTTCTCTTGAACAGAAGAGATTCAAGCTATGAAGGGAGAGAGTTGAGATTCAAGCCCAGATCTGTCTCATGACAGACTCACGCTCTACATGGTTCTCTATTATAGTATCGATGTGCTCTTTTAAAAAACGTAAATCAGATAATATTATTCCTTGGCTTGACAGCCTCCAGTGGCTTCCCATCACACTTAGAATAAAATCCGACTTTCTTCCTGGGCCATCGAGGCCTGGCAGAACCCAGCCTTTGCCTGCCTCTCCAGCCTTATCTCATTTTCCTCTTCCCCCTCCCCTATAACACCTGTGCACTGGGCTCTGTGGCAGTAGCAGTGCTCCGCTTTGGGTACATTTGGTAGTCTGGCTTGGCTGCTTAACCCTGCTTATCATGATACTTCCCTTGGAAAATACCTTCCATGGTTCAAACAACCATCCCTATTGGTATAAGGTGGAAGCTGCCTGTGATTGTCAGTACAACCATTGTTTCCTGGATAGTTGCTGGGCTATCTTATTACTTTCTCTCTCCCTCACTTGTGTTGTAAGATCCTAGAAGGTTGAGAGTATCCCAGATCCTCTCCAGCACCAAGAAGAACCTGATGCTCAGAGGTAAATCTAAGTCCCAATTCTCATTCGGTCACTGTTGGTATTTGGTGAGACTCTCCTGGATGTCTGGGGTGTGGGGCACAGAAACAGCACTGGACTAGGAAACGTATGACCTATATCTTACTCTGGTTCTTTCACTCATTAGCTTAGGAGACCTTAGATGAATCCTTTCACTTTTCTAAGCCTCAGTTTCTTCATCGGTCAATGAAAGTAATAATCTCTGCCCCTGAGGCATCACTTTGAATATCTAATAAGATGACTTACTGGATAGTGGTCTGTAAAGTAGAGAAATTTACATAATAATGCCTATTGAGTGCTTACTATATTTCAGATACTGCTCTAGGCTTCTCACATGTTTTACCTCAATCAATCCTCAGAAAAAATGTACTATACTAGTATTAACAGCATCTCCACTTTACACATGAGAAAAATGAGACAGGTTAAAAGTTTTTAACTTTAATTTAAAAATGAGCGAGGTTAAAAGTTTTGTTCATCATTACCTAGCTAGTAAGTGTTAGAGCCAGATTGTGAATCCAGCAATCTGGCTTCAGAACCTGTAGACTGAGCCACTCACTTCCACATGTAAAGTAATGGGTTTTATTAGGGGCATGTCTTAGTCCATTCTGGTGACTATAACAGAATACCATAGACTGGGTGGCTTATAAACAACAGAAATTTATTTTTTGCAGTCCTGGAGGCTGGCAAATCCAAGGTCAAGGTACCAGCAGATTTGGGGTCTGGTGAGGCCCTCTGCCTGGTTGCAGACGGCCATCTTCTCCCTATCATCTCACATAGCAGAGGGGGAGAAAGGAGCTCTGTGGACACTTTTTCTAAATAAGGGCACTAATCCTATTCATAAGGGCTCCACCCTTATTACCTAATCACCTCCCAATGGCTCCACCTCCAAATACCACCACATTGAGGATTAGATTTCAACATACGAATTTTGAGGGGATACAAACCTTCAGTCTGTAGCAGGCGGGAGGTTATTATTATTTTTTAAAGTAAAAAATAATTTTTGCTATCATTTTGTCCAAGTGTTGTACCATTATTCCTCTCACTGTTCCACATGCTACTTGGGTTCCTTCACCTGTTATTGTTTAGCATTATGGTAGCGGACCCTCACTCCACCCCAATTCTCTTACCTTCCCCTTCCTCAAAGCCACAAGAGGTTCCCAACCAATGTGATATTCCAGAGAACATAATCTTCCCATGTCCAGAGATGAGTGTGGGTGCCTGGGGGTCTGATCCCTTTGTGTCTTCATGAGCACTGAGCACCTCCCACGTGTCAGGGCCTGTTCTAGTCAACTGGGGATACCTCAGGGAACAAACAATCAAAAAATCCCACCCTGCACAACTTCACTTCAATGGTATTCTTGCCCCCAATACACAACCTTAATCTAACTGTGAGATAACATCAGACAAACCTCCATTGAAGGAAACTCTACAAAGTAACTGACCTGGACTTGTCTAATTGTTAAGGTCATGAAAGACAAAGACTGAGGAACTGTCACAGTTTAGAGGATGCTAAGGAGACATGACAACAAAATACAATAGGAGATCCTGAATTGGATCTTGGGATAGAAAAAGGACATTAGTGGAAAAACTGGGGAAATTTGAATAAGGTCTGTAGATTAGTTAACAGTGTGGTATCAATATTAATTTCTTGGTTTCAATACTATTACCGTTATTATCTAAGGTGTTTAATGTTAGGGGAAGCTGGATGAATGGTATACAGCAACTCTCTGTGCTATGTTTACAATTTTCCTGTAAAGTCTAACATTATTTCAGGCAGTTTGAAAGCAGGTTGGCAGGCACAGAAATGATAAATGCCAAAGGATATGGGAAGGGCATTGACAGTATCTGCTATGCTTCCTGAGCCACAGTGTCTTCATCTGTAAATTAGACCCAATAATAATGTATCTCAAAGAATTTGTATGGGAACCTGCTTTTGAAGTATTATAAAAATGCAAGCTATAAATAGTCAGTTTTGTGACAGAAGCTACAGAAGAAATAAAAATACCATCACTCCATCCTCTAGGAAATTTTTTTTTAATAAAATTATTTCAAAATAAAAAGTTCAACAGATCCCTGCCTTCCTGGGGCTCACCTTTTGGTAGAGAGAAGGTGGAGGAGGGAATAAGTAAAGCAATCAGGAAATTAATATTTTAGAAGGAAATAGATGTTATGGAGAGAAATAAAGAAAGGCAGATAGGGAGCAGAAGAGGGGCAGTTTTAAAATAGGATGGTTATAGCAGGCCTCACTGAGAAGGTGGCATTTGAATAAAGACTTTAAAGCAGGGAGGGAACAAGAGCCCCAAGAAGGAGTGTATCAGTCAGAGGGAACAGCAAGTGCAAAGGCCCTGAGGCTTGACCACTTTAAGGAACAGCAGGAAGCCTGGAGTGACTGGAACAGAGCTTAGCAAGGTCAGTTTGCCTCATCCTGTGATCTTAAAGATAACAGAAAGAAACTGGCCACAGGGGAAGGCTCAGGGAAGTCAAACAATAGACACCAAATAGAGGACCTGCCGTTGTCCTCTGTTTCCAGCAGAGTCACCAATGACAGAAACATGAAGGCAAAGAAAAGAGCAGGGAAGTGAAATTGCTAAAGTCTAGAGTCCTTGTCCAATTTCTGGTGAGGAAACAAATCATTATTAAGCACCATAACAAGTTTCTGAGTCTCCTGTGCTTGATTTCTGTCCAATCAGTGAACTCTAATTAATGCTGAGTGTGGCAGTAATACCACCGCCTGAGACATCTTCATGATTTCGCCTTAATGAGAGGTGTAATTGGTAGCATAGAAAAACGGGCTGATTTTTCTTGGCCTAATAAGTGGAATTGATGAAAAATGCAGAGCATCTTTCTGGTTTGGTTTATGTGTATTTTCAAAAGTCCTTGAGTCATCCAGTTAGCATCATTTGGATATTTGGGGTCTAGTAATGCATGCACTAAACAGAATGCAGGCAATGATGCCACACGGGAAGCAGCCCCCTGGCCTGATGTGTACCTAAGAAAGATGGGCCAAGTACAGAGTCAGGGGGGTGGTCCCTGGAGCCTCCTCGTCTGGCAACCATGACCCAGGATGCTTCCTCTTCCAGCTGTGCAGAAGCAGAAATACACACGGGGAAAGCCAGCCTACTGGGAAGTTTGTAGACAGCAATGGTGTTTTCAGAACATCTCAACTCATCCAGAGGTCCACACAAGCCTGTGGCCTTGTCCTTATAGTGTTATAAAGATTGGATGAGAGGACTTCGTGGATAGTATTCTCAAAAATGTAAAATACTACACTTGTGTAAGGTATTGATATATGTATTACTGTTATTAGTATGTACCACAGGAGGTGTAAAGAAAGTAGAAGACCTACAGCCATAGTGTTTTCTGGTTCTCTGCACGTCTAATGTTATAGAGGGGGCCATTACCCTCTTTTTAGAAACAACGGCTACCATTTTGAGCACTTACCATGTGCAAGGCACTATGGTAAATGCTTTGCATACATTATCTCCTTTAGTCCTCACAATGATCCCATGAAGTTGGTACTGTTTCTCTCTCCATTTTAAAGTTGGGTAAGTGAGGCTCAGAGACGTTAACTAACTTACCCAAGCTTACAGAGTAAGTGGTTAGAAACAGGATTGACATGCAGGAGACTGGCTCTAGGATTCTGTGTCCTTATCTCTGTGCTAAAGGCTTCCTCAAAAGCACATGCAGGATACACACACCCCCAAATGGCAGATGTGGATCTCCAAGAGCGAAGTGCCAACTTTGCTCTTCGGGCTCTACACAAGGGATGGCTGTAGAAGGAGAACCCCAAGCAAGCGTACCACTCCAGCTTGGATTGATGGCACACAGCAGTGGGCACTTGGATGCTTGAGGAGGTGCTGTGGGGGTATCTGGCTTCCCAACTGCGAAGACTGGGCAGGGGAGAAGAGAAAGAGACCAACTTGGAATTGTAGAAATACCCAGGGTAGCAGTCACCAACTTCATCATGTCCTTGTGCCTGTGAGGCAGCTAGAGGCACAGGGCAGTGCTGAGACTTGCCCAAGGTCACACAGCTCGCTAGAGCACAGCTGCAGTAGAACCCTGGTCTTCAGGCTCCCGGTTCGGTGCTCTTCCTCCTGCTCCACCCCCACTGGCCCCTCAGATTCAGTGTGCAGCCATCAGAGGGAAGCCACATCCTTGTGAGTGAAGCCATTGTCTGGAGGGCGGTTCTCAGCATTTCCTGGGGACCTGCAGCAGCCGCATCACCTGGAAGCCCGTTAGAAGTGCCAGCTCTCGGGCTCTTACCCTAGACTGACTGGGGCTGGGACCCAGCCATATGGGCCTTCATAAGCTATCTCGGTGACTCGGATACACACTCAAGTTTGAAAAGCACTGGCCTAGGCCAAAAGGCAAAGCGCCGAGTGCTGCAGACATCAGTATGCATTCGGATCATCAACTAGCACAGCACAAAGACGGATCGTCTTCCTAGGGAAGGACTGGGAAAGGGACCGCAGCTCTCGAGCCACACCTGCAGAGCAAGGTCACCTTCAAACACACATGGCGGTGATGGATAGACAGACACAGACCAGGAGGGAGAGTGTAGCCAGTACTTGCTCATCCACACGTGCATCAGAGATGATGTAGTTCTGCCAGCTCAGCGGTTTCCCAGAGACGTGCCAGTTCCTCTACTTACTGCCGGGGAAGCTACATCCCTGCCTTTAGGGAAACCGCCATGCAGGATCATAGAACCTGAGTTGGGAGGGAGCTTAGAGAGTACCTACCCCATTGCCCACCTCTACCACATCCTTGGTGATGCCCCTGATGGGCACTGTCTTGGCTTCAGCATCACAGGGCCACAGTGATCGTGAGCTTGGTTTCCTGTACGACAGGGTGGTGGTGGATAGGAGGAGGAAACACATGTACAGGTAACTACAATAATAAGAAATAGTATAAGAGCTAGAGCCAATGCTAAGAGAACACTGAGCCAGGAGGAAAGAATTTTAGCACTGGGAAGTCAGGGGAGGCTTCAGGGAGGAGGTGCTATCTGAGCTGGGCAAGGTTGCAGCAGGCAGAGATGGTAGAGTAGGAAGGAGGGTTGTTGCCATATTTCCATGAACAAAAGTGTGGAGGCACAAAAATTCAGGACTCCACAAAATATGTTCAGGCAGCCCAGGTAAAGAGGACAGGCTCTGGAGTGAGACTGCCTTGGCTTCAAACCCTAACTCCCTGCCTCATCAGCTGCCTGACCTTGGGCAACTTACTTAACATCTCTTGGCCTCTATTTCTCCACCTGGAAAATGAGAGTAATGTAACGTAACTCATTGGGTTGTGGGGAGGAGTGGATGACATAATGTATGAAGTAGTCTACACGGTGTCTGGCACACAGCAAGCACTCCAAAACACTTTTGGCTACCCTTGCCAATTACAGTGGCTATTGTATGATAGCCATTGGCTATCATACAATAGCCAAGGAGATGGTTTGCCTAGAGCAGGGGGTATAGGGCTGGAGCAGTGGAGGTAATCGTTGGTACTAGGTTGTGGAGAGGGCTTTGAATGCCAAACAAGGGATTTGGGGCTTTTATTCTGAAGGCAGGGAATACGTGTATTTGGAGGATGGACGGGAGCAGGGTGATAAGACAGAGGAAAGTTAAGAGGTTACTGGATCTTAACTATGGCAGTGGCAAAAGAACTGAAAGGGACTGGGCAAGAGTCAGGTTCAGAGCAGGGGTATTTGGGTTAGTGTATGTCTGAACTCCACTATTACATATAAACCCGAGCTTAGGTCAGGTTACGAGACCCTGAAATGTGTAGATGTGTACGTGTATACACAATATTATATTTATGTATAATATATAATATTATGTTTATATATATATTATATAATTACACATACCATATTTATATATAATATCAAATGAATATATTTAAAATGCATAAATACATACCATGTATATATTATATTTAATATACATATTAAATAAGCAGAAAATGAAAATTCATGGTTGGAGAGAGTATTAGCCAATTTTTAGTAGTCGTAATGTGACAGACAATCCCTTTGTTAGCTTGAGTTAAACTATGTGAAATATACTCTATGAAAACACTTCCTGAAGTGGGCCTTCTTGTATAAAAATTTGAGATATCTGCAATTCACACATACTCAGTCAATTTAAGCACATTCTGTCTTACTGGCAGGGACCAAACTCTGTAATATGACAAGGAGTCCTCTGATGAAAGAGATAATTAGAAATGGCAACAGCAATGTACATGGGTTCCTAATTAGGGAGTTTTCTAACGGTTGTCTAGTAATACAAGTGCCCTCCATTTGGGCTCTGGCAATAACTTGAGTATTCTTTAGTTCCCCATCAGGATGAACCCAATTCAAACTGTTCTCAAGTCCTGGGCCAGAGGAAATGATCTCACTTGGCACATTACTGAGTTCCTGTGAAGAAGAAAGACACTAACCACTCACAAATATTTTGTCATTGACTAACTGCAAAGATGCATCTGTTAAATCAATCCATCTGAGTAGGCTAGTTCTCTTGAATATTAAAGAATATCAATACATCCTAAAAGCAAGTCGATTTGTCAGGCATTGACAAAGTGGTTTCAAAGCCAAATGATCCCTTTTGTGCTTTCACCTTTCTTCCAGAATATATTCACAAACACATACAAATCTGGACTCGGCCTCTTCTGTTAGAGCCTTTTCAAAGAAAGCTGACTTTCTTTGGCTGCAGTGAAACAGATGTTTGGGTGGGAAGAGGTGCAGGGGTAAGGGTGCCAGGGCTGGGGAAACGGCTCTGTACCCGGCAGACTAAATATCATGAACTCTTGGTCAGCTCCCTTGCAGACGTGCCAGGCTTCCCCTTCATCTGCTAACAGCTGGAAACAGAACAGATCCATTGAAGCAATTAAACCGACCAGTTAGATTGACCCAGATTCGTTCAGGAAATGCAAAAGCCTACTGACTCGTGGGATTCGCTTGAGTTTTTCAATTGCTCCCCATCTGTACATCACCTTCATGTCCACCATAGCCCCAGATTGCTACATCTGCTCACCTCAGCGGCTTGCTTTCAAGCCAAGGTAATTTGAGAACCGTCTAGTTATAATCAAGCAGCCTTCGAACTCTCGAGAAACTTTGTGGCCAGCCCAAAGAGAAATTTGGCCCTCTCCTTAATTGATTTGCTGTATCTCTGGTGTTCTTTTCCCACCATCTGCCCTTGCTCTTCTGCAATTCCAGGTGATGTAGCCAACTTGTTAGACATAGCTTGTGGAGAACACAGCCCACAGCACATGCCGTTCAAGGCTTCACTTTTTATGAAGAAAGAAGGACTGTGCTGAGTGGCTGTAGGGGAAAGAGCAGGGTGGAAAAATGAATGTTTTGTTGCCTTTTGAGAGGTGACATCAGAAGACAGTGAGGAAAGGCCCAAGGAAACTTACAGGCAGCAAGTGATGGCAGAACTCAGATTAAAGGAGACATGGGGCCTATAGGCAAATTATACTCAGGGTTCACTCTGCCGACAAGGGCTCTTACCCATACAATATACAGGGGTCATAGGAAAAGCCTATATAGCACACAGGTTCTTAGCCCTGGCTGCACATTAGAATCTCCTGGAAAGCCTAAAAATGTATAGGCACAGGCCCCTCCCTTGGAGAATCTGTCTTCACTGGTGTGGGGTTAGGGCCACAGCATTGGCACTTTTTAAAAGCTCTCCAGATGAAAAACAGAATTTCCATAAAGGACATTATCGAGATGATTGACCACATTTGAATATGCACTGAATATTAGATCATATTACTGTATCAATGTTAAAATTTCTGAACTTGATAACCGGATTGTGATTACATAAGAGGATGTTCTTGTTCTTAGGAAATACGTGCTAAAGTATTTAGGGGTGAAGGGCATGATGTCTGCAATTTAGGCAAAGGGATTAAAGGGGGAAATACCATGTAGAAATGTAGAGAGGGATGAATACAGAAAATATGGCAAAATGCTAACATTTGGCGAATCTGGGTGAGGGCTTACCCTGCTGACAAGGGTTCTTTGTACTATTCTTAGAACGCTTCTGTTAGTTTAAAATGATTTCCAAATTAAAAAAAATTCTAAAAAGTACCCCAGTTCCCCAGATGAACTACTGAACAACCAGATTTGGAAACCACTGGATTCAGAAAAACAGAGCGAATGAGGACCTATTATACAGCGGTGGCTTTCTGAGCCACTGTCCTACACCAGAGCTTCTCTCCCTTTAATGCTCATGTAAATCTCCTGGAGATCTGGTTAAAACTCAGTTTCTGATTCAGAAAGCCTGCGCTGGGGCCTGAGATTCTGCGTTTTTCATAGACTCTCTGGTGATGCCAGTGCCTCTGGTCCATGGGCCACAGCTGGAGTAGCAAAGCTCTAGGACTGAATTACCCCACCATCCGTCTGTCAATCAATCAAGTGTTTTGGAACCATCTCCACTGGGCTCAGCACTGTAGGAAAAATCCCCTACGTGAAGTAGAGTGGGCCTTGACTATGGCATCACCCTGTGAGCCATGTGGTCTGGCCCTGCGAGAGTCACTCTGATCCCCAGAACAGAATGGAGCACCCAACAGAACAAGCTGAAATGAAGGCTGGCGGCAAATGGAAGGGGGCACGAAACAGTCTCTTCAAAAGCGAGCCCATGATACAGGTCACGGGAAGAGTTCAGCCACACCTGGTAGGTGGCAGTTGGAGCCGAGCTGAGGCTTTTGCCGAGAACAGCATAATTCTGATGAGGTGTCGGGGTACAGGCTTCCTCCTCCAGCGTGGGGATTCATTTATTAGAAGCAGATTTCCAAGGAACATTCCCGTTTCCTGTTGGCTGTGGCATGCTTCGAGTTTGTTGCTTTTGCTGTAAGAGGAACCAAGATGTCTCTCCCCTGGTGGGAGCAGAATTTTCCAGGCCTCGCCTCCCTGCTTCCCCCATGATAGTGCCCTTCCCCTTGGCCTGCATGCGGTGATCATGCTTTCCACGCATTGCATTAGAGGCCAGCCTGTTATTTGTATCTCCCTTATTTGCATCCAAATCAAGGCCAACTGACATGGATGCACAGAAGGAGGCACCTGGGCTTGACTGAGCAGGCAGCCCCAGAGAAGGCTCTGGAAGATAGTTGAAAAAAGCCTGGAGTTGGCAGACCTGAGTTTGGGTCAGAGCGTTGCCATCTTATAGCTGTGTGAACTTGAGCAAGTTGCTTAACATCTCTGAGCTTTAGGTTCCTCATCTGTAAAGTGGGACTGGTAACAGTACTAAATTCATAGGGTTGTGAGTCTCAAATGAGATAGAGAGCCAAGCAGGTGCTCAATAGATGGAAGAGAGTCATTCATTTGATGGGGATTTATTGAGTTTCTTCTACGTATAAACAAAGAGTAGGGCTTCCCTGGTGACGCAGTGGTTGGGAGTCCGCCTGCTGATGCAGGGGACACGGGTTCTTGCCCCAGTCCGGGAGGATCCCACATGCCATGGAGTGTCTGGGCCCATGAGCCATGGCCGCTGAGCCTGCACGTCCGGAGCCTGTGCTCTGCAACGGGAGAGGCCACAACAGTGAGAGGCCCGCGTACCACCAAAAAAAACCCCCAAAGATTAGTTCAAATCCAGTCCACCCTTAACTTGCCGGTTGTGCAACCTTGGACCAGTTACTTTCTTTTACCTCTCTCAGCCCCAGTTCCCTTCCTCTCAGATGAGGCTGGTACTAGCGTGGAACTGCCAGGATTGCCGTAAGGAATAAATCAGGTCAGGCACGTAGAAAAGTGCCCAGTCAGTGTGAATGATCGTAATTGTTGTCGTTACTATTATTATCAGCTCTTCTCTGAGCTCTTCCTTATTATGAGTAGATTCACTTAGTAGCCAAGCACTCTTTCAAATAGTCCTTTGCAGTCGCCTCCAGTAGACCCTCCCTGATCTGCATTGCCGTTTCCTCAAGGGCAGAGGCCACATCCTTTATACTTTTCTGGTGTCTCCATGGTACCTGGCAGAGAGTAGGTGTTCGGTGCAGGAAGCAGACAGCTTCAGTGCCTGGCTTTGGCTTTTAGCCTGTCCGCTTCACTTACTGAGTGGCTTTGTAGCAACTCCTGGACCTTCCTGGGGCTCCATTCTCTCATCTGTAAAATGGGTGTGATCATCATCCCTACCTCTGGGGATTGCTGTGGGGAATAAAGCTGGGCTCAGAGTGGGAGTTTAATAAGGATTAAGTGTTATTATTGCTATTATTTGAGAAAATTCCCGCAGTCAAGGATCACGGGAGCTGCTCTGAGAGATCACACACACACACACACACACACACACACACACACACACACTCACACACTACCACCACACGAGTGGGCAGCCCAGAGAGGACAGGTTACAGGAGAGACACAAATAGGCATTCATTGCCCATGAGGGGCTCTTTGAACCCCAGGCCAGGGCCAGTGTCTGCAAAATATTCTCTCTGGGACAGTGGCGCTGTGAGCCCCTGCGTTCTTTCTTATATTGAGGTAAAATTCATATAATATGCAATTAACCATTTTAAAGTGAACAGTTCAGTGGCATTTAGTGCATTCACAGTGCTGGGCTGTCCCTGGTCCCTGAGTTCTTTAGAGTTGGTTACCCCTTTCACCTGGCTGTATCCAGAGGAAGGCAGTGTTTATCTGTTTTTGTCACTCTTCCTCTCACTGTACCATACCTGCCCCCATTCCCAATTTGTTCCTCCCTCCCTGTTTTTCCAATTGCTCCATGTCTCTCCACCCTTCTGCCTTTTGGGGCAACAGGGGTAGGTGTCTCCGGCTGACATCTACGTTTAGGAAGAGGGAGGAAAGGTGTTGACCCACTGGAGAGATGCTGGCCCCAAAGGGTGGCACCAGCAGAGTGCGGGTTGGAGCTGGCGAAGCCACTTCTTGACACGGATGAAAGCAAGCAAACCCATTGTCGCTTCACTTTCCAGCGGCCCCAGAGGCAGCAGACAACACAAAAGGGATTATTACCAACTATGGCCTCTGAGAATTGCTGTCCTCTTTGTTAGCGTGTCTTCCATCTTTGGGCTCCTCGTCCTTATGAAGAAATTTGCTCTGTCTCAAAGCATCGCTTACAAAATAACCTTGGCAGGCTCCACAGCTTCACAAATATCTGCTTTGTATTTGTACTTGTGAGCAAGAGCCACATCTCAAGTATTTTAAAATATAAGAATACTTTATAGGGTACCAAGTGCTGCGCTAAATGCCCTAAACTCTCATAACCGCTCTATATGAGTTATCTAAGTTTCTACAGTGGCTCTAGGAGGTAGGCAGTTTTATTAAGTATCTACTTTCTATAGTTGAAGAAAGTGAGGCAGCAGAGCTGGTCAGTGACTCGTCCAAGGCAACCTGGTAAGTAACAAAATCCATGTTTTACACCCCTAAGTAATACTGTGCCCTCATAATCCCAGCATGGATGTTAATTAGTTGGTTGAACAGAAAAAAAAAATGTGTAGCAACCACATACAGTAGCTTCCTTCATTCACTACCTAGATATTAGTTCTGGCTCATGAATTTCCTGGCTTTATGACTTTGGATGAGTCACCTAACCCCTCTGAAAACGTTTCATCATCTGTATAATTGGGGTAATTTTCTTGTCTTATCTCCATCAGATTTGTGAGGATAAGATATACAATGATACAGGGAACGTTTTTGCAAAATGTAAAGTGCTATGTCAATGTTAGGAATTGCTAACACGAATAAATGGTTTTCTGGGATTTTGTAAGAGCCACAGAGTTGCAGGTTGGGAACGAGAGCTCCTCAGGTGCTCTGTAGTAACCCTGGGAAGCTGCAAGTTTCTCTGGCTAAATCAAATCCTGGACCAGCCATTCCCATTTCTACTCTTCAAGGCTGTGTGATCTTTTAAGCACTAGCCAACTTCTCTGAACTGCGTATCTGTGCCTTTCATCAAGTGTAGTTGGGAGAGCACTAGGGGAATCCTCAGCCTTTGGTATATAAAGGGATTAAATAAACCCAGTGAAAGCCTTCTAAAGATGGCTCCAGCCTATCCCATTTTTACACAATCATAGCCTATCTATCACAGAGGTTGTGGCGCACATTAACTTGACATGATATGGCTGAAAATGCCTTGCATAGCGCCAGTGCTGGCCTCGTAGTGAGTGCATGCGCAAAAGATGATGAAATTTTGTGACTTGTTATTCTTGGGGGAGGGCAAAATGCAAAAGGGGGAGGGAGGCCTCAGCAGGGGGCAGGCAGTTTGGATAGTTGGGCCTCCTCGACCACAGGGCTTGCCAGTTTCCCCCATTCCTTGAAATGAAGGCGTGATTTTGAAACACAGCTGCCTCTTATTCAAACAGGAGCTGTTTATGCACAGGGCTGTGTCTGACTTTCCATGTAGGTTATTTCTGTTTCCCAGGAATGTTGGCAAGGGGCAAGCGGATGAAGCCTTGCTAAAGTCCTACCCGTTCCATCACCCTTCACCCTTCACCTCTCCTGGCATGCAAACAATTTAGCAGCAAAGGGGGCAACAGTCTCTGAGCAAGAAATAACCTTCCTTGTCCCTCAATGTAGACACGAAGGACAGGGGAGCAGAGAGACCAGGGAAGCAGTGGAGGGGAGCAGTCTTCTAAGTCCCATGTAAAGTTTCCTTTTTAAAGAATTATTAAACTTTTTCAGAAATTACAAATGTTCCACATTTTCAGTGCCATCAGTGAGATAATGTACAGGCATATGAAGCAAAATAAGCAATGCACTCCTCTCTCCTTTTCCTCTCTACAGAATAAGCAGTAGTAACAGCCTGAGTCTGAATCCTCCCACAACTTTTCTGTGCACATGCAAAGACATGCAGGCATGAAGTACATCGATTGGAGATTTTGGCGTTTGTACTAGAATGGGATCCTGAGATAGATGTTTCTCTGCAGCCGGGCTCATGCACTTAAAAGTACATCACAGATCTCCCAGCACACCAGTAGTCATGGATCTCGCTCAGTTTTTCAAATAGCTACATGATAGTCCATAATATGATTCTACCAAGATTTGTTCAGTCATTCATCTATTGATGAGCACTCAAGTTGTGTAGAACTGTGTGGTCATTCCTGTGAAAGAGGGCACCATCCCCATTCATCTCAGCATATTTACCAGGGTTGGTGGGAAGATTGCTGGGTCAGAGGGGTTTAATTTACTTATGGCGAGATTGCTTGGCTGGTTTTCATAAATAGCATTCTGATTCTCTCCTTTTATTGTCAAAAAGTTTATTGTTCATCTGTTAAGTGGATCTCATTTGCCTTCTCAAAAATCAACGTATTGCCCCATAGTAAAGGGTATGAATTGAAAAGGACTTTTGTAAGGAATGGGCATCCAAAGATAGAATCTTTTCTTCTGTGGGATCCCAGAAAGTGGTGGATTGCAGTTTATCCAACTGGACCAAATCTTCCTGATGCCTTCATTCACTGATCTAGTCCAGTTATCCTCCCGCCTTTTCTAGCCATGAGTACCCTAGGCCCAACCTTGAGAAGCAAAGAGAAACTGCATTTTGTTGGCAGCAAACATGTTCTGGGTTCTCTCCCAGATAAAGATTCCTCTGCAAGAAAATACAAAGAAACTAGAGAGGCTAGAATACGAAGATGAGCACAAATTACAGAAGATGATGCATGTCAGTCTGCTTTGCTAATTTCTTTTGGAAAACTATTGCTGAACAGTGCCTTTAAAAATCAAGGACATGGTGGGCATATAGGTGTTCACTGTAAAGTTGTTTCATAGTCGTATAACAGAATGTTAAGGTGTTAATATGTGGTTTGATTTATAAAAATTCTGGTCATATACCACTATCCGGGCATATAAAATCCATATCAAAACATGGTCCTCTGTATATACTTGATGCTTTTTAAAGCACTTAAAAAATCTAATTCCACCCTTCCAGCAGCCTTGTGTGACAGGTATCACTCTCCTCATTTGACAACAGAGAGAATGAAGCCTGGAGAAGTAAATGACTCATCCAAAGTCACATACATAATTGGCAACAGCCTTGAATTTGGGATCCCCCATCCAGTGTTCATTCCACTTGTAGAAAAGGGGTATAACATGAGATCTTAATTCCATTTCTCATTAGGTCTCTGCTTGAGTCTCATTTGGCCTAACCCAGTTTCTCTCTTACTCTAGGCATACGGAGCTATGCTTCTTTCCATGGCTGATTTAACACTGATGGAGCACCACTAATGTGCTAGGTGCTCTAGAGACTTTAGAATTAAATCTGGTTGCTGCCCTGTAGCTCCCAAGCTCAATTTGTTGGAGCCCAATCTAAAATAGTTATTGCTCTTCATGGACGGTACAGGCTTATAAGAACATTTCTCCTCTCTAAGCTTGTTTCTCACCATTCAGGACCCCCAAGGGAATCTCTTCTTGTCAGACAGGAATATCTGGTGTCTGAGTAGTCCTGAAAAATAGTCCCTTATTTTGCCCAACTCACTCTTAAAGATGAATGTGTCAGTTTGTTTTTCTTTCCAGAAAACCAAATAGAGGCCAGTTTTCCCTTCTGAGGAGTCAGAAGCGCAGCTCACCCAACATGTTATGGTTTGAGGCACGTTGGAATGGTCTCTCTGGCCCCAAATAATTCCTTACCAGCTGAAATATCCTTTTTAGAGATGTAACTCCTTTCTGACTCTCACATCCTGTCAGTTATCATGCTGTATTAACCATGCTCTATGTATATCCTTTGGAATGTTCCAAACATCTATCCTTTTTCTAATCATTCCCACTGCCACTGGCCTTGTCAACTTAAACAATTACCACAAGGTCCTCGCAGGTCCCCCTATTCATTATCTCCTTTAGTCTACCCTACATTATATCGGCAGAATATATTTCTAAAACACCATTCCGGTCATGTCATACCAATGGTCAAAAATCATAGCTGGCTTTCCATTGCCTGGAGTAGTAGTTTTCAAAGTCTGTTTGTTCTTTGGTTTCCAATTACTACTGGGATGTTTTTTTCAAGCAAAATATTAGGTAGCTGAAACCCCAAAATGAAAAGCAAATAAAAGTAAACATGCTCCAAAAAATGTAGGCTCCCTTCTTTCCTGGGCCTCAGGGAACACAGTGTGGAGACCACTGGCTTACTCATGAGATTCAAATGCCTTAACTTGGCATTCAAGACTGCACTAGCCTGGCCCTAACATGCCTCTCCCGTTGGGCTTCCAACTTTCTCCCATAGGAACCCTTTGCTCCTGCAGTTTGGTCCACACACAACTGGAACATTCTCACTTTTTACCTTTGCACATGTCATGCCCCCGAGCCTGAAATACTCACTGCTGCTCTCTCTTCCTGTCTGAATTGCATTCATCCTTCAAGGACCAGCTACTTCAAGAAACCTTCTCTGGCTACGTTGTTTCACAGGGACTCACTTCCTGGAGCTGTGATGACTTTATCTTCCAAACAACAACAAAAAAATGGAGACAGAAGCTGTTGCCATAGGCTCTGTTTTTATGTTCTCCTTCTAGTTAAAGAAGTCTTATGGTGTGGCCGTTAAATGTGAGACCAAGGTTCCCTGAGTTTGTGTCCCAGCCCTGCTACTTGTTAGCCATGTGACTCTAGTTACCGTGCTTCAGGTCCCTCGTCAGTAAAATGGGAGCAAGAATAGTATTCATTTCAAAGGGTTATGTGAGGATTAAATTGTGTCAAGCTCCTCTAGCAGTGTTTGACACTTAGTAAGCAGTTGATAAAAATGAGCTATTATTAGGATAGCTCAGACATGAGGTCATGAAGGTCTGAGCTAAAGTAGAGGCAGTGGGCTGTCTACCAAGGGCGGAATTGTTGTGAGATCTAAAGGTAGGGAATTGTGGACAGAGTAAGATAAAGAGACTAGTACACAACCAGTGGAGGGTGAAACAGGTTGCTCCATCATCGGAAGAAGGAGGTGCCCTAAGAGATGATTCCCCCTGGGCTGCTATCAGAAAGGCTATATTCTCACTGAGCCTGTGCGCAATAATGAAACCAATAAGTATCTTAGCAAAATTCTTTTTTCAGTTAACTGGGAACTAAGAGAATAGCTATTTGGAATTGGGCCATAAGACAGAATGTGTTGGAGAGGTGAAAATAGAGCATAGGGCACTGTCAGGAAGAGAAGCCTCCATGGGAACAGGTGGGGGCATTGTGCCAGACAGCATAAACTCTCTAAAATGTTACCTGGTGGAATTAATATACTCCAATAAAGATGCTAAAAAAAAAAAAAGAGTGCACTAGCTGCCTGGGGCAGGAAGAGACAGTGCCGGAATGGAGACATGGAAAAATCCAAAAGAGAAATTTTGATAGCTTGCCTACTTAAAAGCGCATGTGTGTGTCCTAGAGTGCAAAGGGAGAGATCACAAGATCCAAATTGTTTTATTCAAGTGTAATTCACTTAACAATATTATATTAGTTTCAAGTGTACATCATAGTGATTGGGTATTTTTATATATTGCAAAATGATCACCACGGTAAGTCTAGTTAGCATCTGTCACCATACAAAGTTATTACAGTATTATTGATTATGTTCCTTATGCCGTACATTACATCCTTGTGACTTAATTTACTTTAGAACTGAAAGTTTGTACCTCTTAATCTCCTTCACCAATTTCACTCATCCCCCCCCAACCAACTCCCTTCTTCTCTGGCAACCACCAGTGTGTCCTCTGTATCTCTGAGACTGTTTCTGTTTTTGTTTTTTAATTAAATTTTTTTTTAAAAAACAAGGTTTTTATTAAAATTATTTTTATTTATTTTATTTTTATTTTTTTTTGGCTGCGTCGGATCTTCATTGTGGAGCACGGGCTTCTCTGTCTAGTTGCAGTGTGCAGGCTTCTCTCTAGTTGTGGCGTGCCAGCTCCAGGGTGCATGGGCTCTGTAGTTTGTGGCACATGGGCTCTCTCGTTGAGGCATACAAGCTCAGTAGTTGTGGCGCATGGGCTTAGTTGCCCCTTGGCATGTGGGATCTTAGTTCCCCGACCAGGGATCCAACCCATGTCCCCTGCATTGGAAGGCGGATTCTTTACCACTGGACTGCCAGGGAAGTCCCAAAGTGTTTTAATTTGTTTCTTAAAAAAATTTTTTTTGCTGCACCACGCGGCTTGTGGGATCTTAATTCCCAACCGGGATTGAAACCGGGCCCTTGGCAGTGAAAGCACAGCGTCCTAACCACTGGACCACCAGGGAATTCCCTGTTTTTATTCTTGTTCATTTGTTTATTAGATTCCACACATAACTGAAATCAGACAGTATTTGTCTTTCTCTGTCTGACTTATTTCACTTAACATAATACCCTGTAGGTCCATCCATGTTGTTGCAGATGGCAAGATTTCATTCTATTTTATGGCTGAGTAAAATTCCATTATACACATGTACATCTTTATCCATTCATCTATCATTGGACACAAGTTGCTTCCATATCTTGGCTATTGTGAATGATGCTGCAATGAACATAGGGGTGCATGTATCTCTTCGAATTAGTGTTTTTATTTTCTTTGGAAAAATACCCAGAGGTGGAATTGCTGGATTGTATGGTAGTTCTATTTTTAATTTTCTGAGGAATCTCCATACTGTTTTCCATAGTGGCTACACCAATTTACATTCCCACCAACAGTGCACAAGTGTTCCCTTTTCTCTACATCCTCTCCAACTATTGTTATTTCTTGTCTTTTTTGTTAATAGCCATTCTGACAGGTGAGCGGTGATATCTCACTGTGGTTTTGATTTGCATCTACATAATAATTAGAGATGTTGATCTTTTTTAATGTGCCTGTTGGTCATCTGTATGTCTTCTTTGGAAAAATGTCTATTCAGACCCTCTGCCCATTTTTAATCAGGTTGTTTGTTTTTTTGATGTTGAGTTATATGAGCTGCTTGTGTATTTTGGATATTAACCCCTTAGCAGATATATCATTTGAAAATATCATCTCCCATTCAGTAGGCTGCCTTTTTGCTTTGGTGATCGTTTCCTTCATTGTGCAAAAGCTTATTAGCTTTAGGTAGTCCCATTTGTTTACTTTTGCTTTTGTTTTTCCTGCCTGAGGAGAAATATAAAAAATATTACCAAGAATGATGCCAAAGAGCATACTGTGTATGTTCATTTTCTTCTAGGAGTTTATGGTTTCAGGTCTTACATTTAAGTCTTTAATCCATTTTGAGTTTATTTTTGTAAAGAGCATGAGAAAGTAGTCCAGTTTGATTCTTTTGCAGGTAGCTGTCCAGTTTCCCCAACACTATTTATTTAAAAAGGCCGCCTTTTCCCCATTGTATATTCTTGCCTCCTTTGTCAGAGATTAATTGACAATATAAGTGTGAATTCATTTCTGAGCTCTCTATTCTGTTTCATTGATCTATGTGTCTGTTTTTGTGCAAGTACCATACTGTTTTGATTACTGTAGGCTTGTAGTATAGTTTGAAATCAGGGAGTGTCATACCTCCAGATTTGTTCTTCTTTCTCAAGATTGTTTTAGCTGTCCAGGGTCTTTAGTGTTTCCATACAAATTTCAGGATTATTTGTTCTAATTCTGTGAAAAATGCCATTGGCATTTTGATAGGGATTGCATTGAATCTGTAGATGGCCTTGGGTAGTATGATCATTTAAAAAATATTGATTCTTCTCCATGAGTATGGTATGTCTTTCCATTTCTTTGTGTCATCTTCAGTTTCTCTCATCAATATCTTACAGTTTTCTGAGTACAGGTCTTTTACCTCTTTGGTTAGGTTTATTCCTAGGTATTTTAATCTTTTTGAGCAATTGTATATGAGATTGTTTTCTTAATTTCTCTTTCTGATACTTTGTTAATATTTATAGAAATGCAACAGATTTCTGTATATTAATTTTATATCCTGCAACTTTATTTAATTCATTTATTAGCTCTAATAGATTTTTTTGGTGAGCATATTTAATATCTTCTATATATAGTATCATGTCACCTGCAAATAGTGACAGTTTTTCTTTTTCCTTTCCAATTGGATTACTTTTATTTCTTTCTCTTGTTTGATTGCCATGGCTAGGACTCCCAATACTACATTGAATAAAAGTGGTGAGAATGGGCATTGTTGCTTGTTCCTGATCTTAGAGGAAATACTTTCAGCTTTTCACCATTGAGTATGATGTTGGCTGTAAGTTTGTTATATATGGCCTTTATTATGTGGAGGTGCGTTCCCTCTATACCCAGTTTGTAAGAGGTTTTATCATAAATGGATGTTTAATTTTGTCAAAAGCGTTTTCTGCATCTATTGAGACGATTATATGGTTTTTATTCTTCAATTTGTTAATGTGCTGTACCTAATTGATTGGTTTGAAGATATTGAACCATCCTTACATCTCTGGTGTAAATCCCACATGATCATGGTATATGATCCTTTTATTGTTGAATTTGTTTTGCTAATATTTTGTTGAAGATATTTTCATCTGTGTTCATCAGTGATATTCACATATGATTTTCTTTTTTTGTGGTGTCTGTCTGGTTTTGGTATCAGGGTTACACTGGCCTCATATAATGAGGCTGAAAGCACTCCTTTCTTTCTCTTCCATTTTTTGGAATAGTTTGAGAAGGATAGGCATTAACTCTTCTTTAAATGTTTGGTAGAATTCACCTGTGTAGTTCTCTGGTTCCGACTTATGTTTTTTGGGAGTTTTTTTAAATTACTAATTTAATTTCATTACTGATTATCAGTCTTTTCATATTTTCCTTTTCTTCCTCATCCAGTCTTAGGAGATTGTACACTTACAGGAATTTATCCATTCTTTTCTAGGTTGTTCATTTTATTGGAGTATAATTATTCATGGTAACCTTTTGTGGTCCTTTGTATTTCTGTGGTGTTGGTTATAACTTCTTTTCATTTCTGACTTTATTTATTTGGGGCTTCTCTTTTTTTCTTGATGAATCTGCCTAAAGTTGTATCAATTTTGTTTATCTTTTCAAAGAACCAGCTCTTAGTTTCATTGATCTTTTCTATAGTCTTTTAGTCTCCATTTCATTTATTTCTGCCCAGGTCTTTTTTGCTTCTTTCCTTCTACTAACTTTGGGTTTTGTTTGTTTTTCTTTTTCTACTTCCTTTAGGTTTAAGATTAGATTGTTTGCTATTTTTCTTGTTTCCTGGGATAAGCTTGTATTGCTATAACTTTCCCGCTTAGAACTGCTTTTGTTGTGTCACATAGATTTTGGATCATTATGTTTCCATTTTCATTTGTCTGCAGGTACTTTTTGATTTCATCTTTGATTTCTTCAGTGATCCATTGAATGTTTACTAGCATATTGTTTAGGCTTCACGTTTGTGTTTTTTACAGTTTTTTTCTTTAGTTCATTTCTAGTCTCATAGCATTGTGTTCGGAAAAGATGCTTGATATGATTTCAGTCTTCTTAAATTTATGAGACTTGTTTGGTGGCCTAGGATGTGATCTGTTCTGGAGAATGTTCCATGTGCACTTGAAAAGAATGTGTATTCTGCTGCTTTTGGATGGACTGTTCTCTCTTTATATCTATTAAGTCCATCTAGTCTAATGTGTTATTTAAGGCTAGTGTTTCTTTATTGATCTTATGTCTGGATGATTTGTCCATTGATGTAAGTAGGGTGTTAAAGTCACTTATTATCACTGTATTACTGTACATTTCACCCTTTATGTCTGTTAATATTTTCTTTATGAATTTAGGTATTCCTATGTTGGGTGCAGATATATATTTACAATGGTTATATCTTCTTGTTGGATTGATTCCTTTATCATTTTGTAATGTCCTTCTTTGTCTGTTGTTACGGTCTTTGTTTTAAAGTCTGTTTTGTCTGATATAAGTATTGCTACCCCAGCTTTTTTCCCTTCCATTTGCATGAAATACAAGTTGATGATCTCTTAAGTTTGAATGAATTCTAACAACCCTGCATTTTTACTCCCTCCCATTTTTAATGTTTGTGACATCATATTTTACAACTAGTTGTTTTGTGTCTCCCTTAAATATTTATTGTGAATATAGATGATTTTATTACTTTCATCTTTCAACCTTTCTACTAGCTTTATAAATGGTTCATCTATTATCTTTACTGTGTGTTTGCCTTTACCAATTAAATTTTTCCTTTCATAATTTTTATATTTATAGTTGTGGTCTTTTCTTTTCTGCTTAGGGAGGTCCCTTTAACATTTCTTGTAAAGCTTGTTTAGTGGTGCTGAACTCTTTTAGCTTTTGTTTGTCTGTAAAACTCTTTAACTCTCCTTCAAATCTGAATGATAGCCTTGCCAGGTAGGGTATTCTTGGTTTTAGGTTTTTTCCTTTCATCACTTGGAATATATATATCATGCTACTCCTTTCTGGCCTGCAAAATTTTGCTTAGAAGCCAGATGATAGCCTTATGGGAGTTCCCTTGTACATAGCCACTTGCTTTTCTCTTGCTGCTTTTAAGATTCTCTCTCTATCTTTCATTTTTTCCATTTTAATTACAATGTGTCTAGGTGGGGACCTCTTTGGGTTCATCTTGTTTGGGACTCTCTGTGCTTCCTGAACCCAGGTATCTGTTTCCTTCCCCAGGTTAGGGAAGTTTTCAGCCACTATTTCTTCAAATATGTTCTCTGCCCCTTTCTCTCTCTCTTTTCATTCTGGTACCCTTATAATGCAAATATTGATATGCTTGATGTAATCCCAGAGATCTCTTAAACTATCCTCATTTGTTTAATTCTTTTTTCTGTACAGCTTGGGTGATTTCCACTACTTTGTCTTACAGTTTGCTGGTTCATTCCTCTGTATCATCTGTCTACTGTTGATTCCTTCTAGTGTACTTTCAATTTCATTTATTGTATTTTTCAGCCCTGCTTCTTTCTTCTTTATATTTTCTAACTGTTAAACTTCACTGTGTTCATCAATTCTTCCCCTGAGTTTGCTGAGCATTTTTATGATCATTACAATGACTCTTTATCAGGTAGATTGCCTATCTCCACTTCATTTAGTTTTTCCTCTGAGGTTTTGTCTTGTTCCTTCATTTGGATCATATTCCTCTGTCTCCTCATTTTGCCTAATTCTCTGTGTTTATTTCTATGTATTAAGTAGGTTGGCTACATTTCCTGATCTTGGAGAAGTGGCCTTAGGTTGGAGACAGCCTATGGGGCCCAGCAGCACACTCCTCTCTGGTCACCAGAGCTACATTCTCTAGAGTTGTCCCCTATGTGGGCTACATGAGCCCTGTTTTGGTGGGGCTGACTGCTGTGGGCACACTTGTAGGCAGCGCTGGCCCCCGGCCTAGTTGGCTACTAGGCTCTGCCTTTGCAGTGGCTGCTGGCCTGCTGGTGGGTGGGGCTGGGTCACAGCATGAGTGGCTGCATGGCCCAAAATGTCCCAGGGCTGGTGCCAGCTGGCTGGTGGACAGGTTGGGTCCTGTGGTGGCTGTGGGGTCAGGGGGATCCAAAGGCTGGTGCTGACACACTGGTGGGTGGGGCCAGGTCCTGGGTTGGCTGGTTTGGGGAGCCAGGGGAAGCCTGGGTCTTGTCCCAGCCTGCTGGTGGGCAGGGCCAGGTCCTGAGGTTCCTGGCTCTGGGGCAGGGTGGTGGCCTGGGATGATGCCAGCCTACTGGTGGGCGGATAAGCCCCTGGCACTAATAGGCTAGAGGGAGGACTCAGAAATGGCACTTGCCCGTGTCCTCATGGTAAAACAAGCTCCAATAAATGGCTGCCATCAGTGTCTCTGTCCCCAGGGGGAGTCCCAGTTGCTTTCTGCCTCTCCAGGACACTCTCCAAGATCGGCAAGTGGGTCTGACCCAGGCTCCTTTCCGATTACTGCCTCTGCACTGGGACTTGAAGCATGTGAGATTTTGTGCAAACCATTTAAGAGCAGAGTCTCTGTTTTCTACAGCCCTCAGGCTCTCCTATATGGCAAGCCCTGCTGGCCTTCAAAGCCAAATGTTCTGGGGGTTTGTCTTGCTAGTACAGAACCCCCAGGCTGGGGTGCCCACCTCACTCCTTACAGAGAACCTCTGCAATTGTGATTACCCTCCTGTTTGTGGGTCACCTAACCAGGGGTGTCGGTCTTGACTGTATTGTGTCTCTGCTCTTCTTACCCATCCCATTGTGATTCCTTTATAGCTTTAGTTGTGGAAAATATTTTTTGCTAGTCTTTAGGTTTTTCTCATAGGTAGTTGCTCTGTAAATAGTTGTAATTTTGATGTGCCCATGGGAGGAGGTGAGCCCAGGGTCTTCTTACTCCTCCATCTTAGACACACTTATCCCCCCAAATTGGTTTTGTTACTAGGGAGATAATTAGTTATTTGAATTCTTTCAAAGAGTAACCATTATTCCAGATAGAGTGGAGGACACTATAGATATGACTACTATTCAGTGAACTCTTCTGGGGCAAGGTCCATGCCTTACTTGTCTCATGTGCACATCATCAGTTCTTGTTCAGTACTGCTTGTTACATATACAGTTGCAGAAGGAAGGGAGGAAAGAAAGAAGGAAGGAAGAAGGGAAGGATGGAAGGAAGGAAGGGAGGAAAGAAGGGATAATTATGAGATGATGATTAAAGCATTTTCCCCAGGGACTCTTGGAGATAAATAGGAGCTTCTGACCTATTACTTTTATTCTGAAATTGGTATTTCCTTTGGTACCACAATGCTAAATAGTAAAAATTCAACAAGGATAGTAGTCCCTGCTTTTGGCTGGAAATGAATGTGAGTTTGGCATGGGGCAGAGTAGAGGCTAGACCTAGATTTATTTTTACCTCCTGAGAGTGAGATGAGGGCAATATATGGCTCCAATCCATTTTTTAAAAAAAATTTAATGGGGCTTCCCAGGTGGCGCAGTGGTTGAGAGTCCGCCTGCCAATTCAGGGGACACGGGTTCGTGCCCCGGTCCGGGAAGATCCCACATGCCATGGAGCGGCTGGGCCCGTGAGCCATGGCTGCTGAGCCTGCGCGTCCGGAGCCTGTGTTCTGCAATGGGAGAGGCCACAACAGTGAGAGGCCCACGTACTGAAAAATTTAAAAAAAAAAATTGTTGGAGTATAGTTGTTTTACAATGTTGTGTTAGTTTCTACTGCACAGCAAAGTGAATCAGCTATATATATATATAACCTCTTTTTTGGATTTCCTTCCCATTTAGGTCACCACAGAGCATTGAGTAGAGTTCCCTGTGTTATACAGTAGGTTCTCATTAAGTATCTATTTATATATAGTATCAATAATGTATATACGTCAATCCCAATCTCCCAATTCATCCCACCCCTCCCCCTTTTCCTTTGGTATCCATACATTTGTTCTCTACATCTGTGTCTCTATTTCTGCTTTGTAAATAAGATGAACTATACCAATTTTTTCAGAGTCCACATATATGTGGTAATATTCAATATTTGTTTTTCTCTTTCTGACTTACTTCACTCTGTATGACCGTCTCTAGGTCCATCCACGTCTCTACAAATGACCCAATTTCATTCCTTTTTAAGGCTTAGTAATATTCCATTGTGTATATATATATCCAATACATTTATTTTTATGTATCATCTAATGAGATCCAAGTCTGCTGTTCACTCTGGGCAAAGGCAAGGCAAGGGTAAGAGGAAAAAGCCAATTCAGTCATATAAAATCAATAAGTATTTATTAAATACCTACTTTGAGCAAAATAGGCAGATGTTAAGCATCTATTCTCTGTAAACACAGCAGAAGTTATGAATGATTCCCTACCCTAGGGAGCTTACAATCGAGGTGAGGACTCAAGTCTAATATACCTGAAGCAATAATGAATAATGCAAGTTAGATTAAAATTCAATTCAGAAAACATTTGTTAAGCACTTCCTATGTACCATGCATTGTTTATTCAATGATTAATAATAAGTGCAAACAGGTGATGTCAGCAAAATGGTGGACTAGGATGCTCCAGGTCCTCACAGAAGCATCAAATAAACAACTAAGGACTGACTACAATAACTTTATAGGAGTCCCAGAAACCAGTTAAAGATCAGTAGCAACCAAACAAATTCCCAATGAAGTAAAAGCTACATTCAAAATGGCCAGAAATTTCATGATATTTTACTCACCTTTGCCTCACCCCCTCCCCAGTGTGGTGCAGTATGGTCAGGGGGGAATCAACCCAATTCCTGTTTCCCTCCCTTGGGACAGAAGGAGCAGAGTGGAACTTGTTTGCAATATTCTGGCCTCTCTGTGGGATGCCTGAGGAACTGGTTTCTGTATCACCTGACTCAGGGCACAGATAAGGAAAAGTGAAATAGTTTCCATTTCAGGGTGGAAGCCATGGAGGCAATGGTGGGTGCTGTAGCACCTGAAAATTGCAAGAGAACTGCTGACGTGTGGATGCCTGGGAGCAAGAGATTATGGGCAAATGAGTACAATAGAATATCCAAGGGCCCAAGAAGAAGCAGGGATGAGATTTTTGGGAAATTAAGATATTTAAAAGCAGCTGGGGAACTATTTACAATAGCCAAGACATGGAAGCAACCTAAGTGTGCATCAACAGATGAATGGATAAAGAAGATGTGGCACATATATACAATGGAATATTACTCAGCCATAAAAGGAATGAAATATTGCCATTTGCAGCAACATGGATGGACCTAGAGAATATCATACTAAGTGAAGTAAGTCAGAAAGAGAAAGACAAATATTATATATCACTTACATGTGGAATCTAAAAAATAATACAAATAATTTATTTATAAAATAGAAACAGACTCATAGACTTAGAAAGCAAACTTATGGTTACCAAAGGGGAAAGGGGAGACGGAGGGATAAATTAGGAGTATGGGATTAACAGATACATACTACATATATAAAATAGATAAACAACAAGGATTTACTGTATAGAACAGGGAACTATATTCAGTATCTTGTAATAACCTATAATGGAAAATAATCTGAAAAAATATATAACTGAATTAGTTTGCTGTACACTGGAAACTAACACAGTATTGTAAATCAATTATATTTCAAATAAATAAACAAATAAATAAATAAAAGCAGTTGGAGGATATAAAATAATAAAATCATACATAAGCAAGCCCAGACAGGATGCATTTCCAGAAAATACCTGAGAAGAACTTAAAAGCCTTAACCCTGGACTGACCCCAAGACTCAGGTACCTGCTAACTAGTGAAGGTCTTCACGCTAGTGTGCAGAGACTGGAAGAGGTAGTTGCCTTTTCAAGTGCCCAATTTTCAAAAAAAGATCACATCAAAAGTTATAAAAAAAAAAACACAGGAAAAACTAGCCTGATAAAAGGAACAATACATCTCCAGAAACTGTCCCTGAAGAGACACACACACTGGGCTTACTAGACAAAAACTTTAAAACAGCTGTCTTCAATATGCTTAAAGAGCTAAAGTAAAATATAATACAAAGAACTAAAGGAAATAAAGTGCTATCTACTGAAATGTGTCCCCCCAACCCCCATTCATATACTGAAGTCCTAATCCCCAGTGTGATGGTATTTGGAGATGGGACCTTTGTGAGGTAATTAGGTTTAGATGAGATCATGTGGGTGGGGCTCTCATGGTGGGATTAGTGCTCTTATAAGAAGAAACGCCAGAGAGTTTTCTCATACTTTCTTCCTCTCTCTGCCATGTATGGACACAGCAAGAAGGTGCAGAACTCCATCATGCTAGTGCTGTAATCTCAGACTTCTACCCTCCAGAAGTATGAGAAAATAAATTTCTGTTGTTTAAGCCACTGAGTCTGTGGTATTTTTTAATAGCAGCATGAGCAGACTAAAACATCAGGAAAACAATATATGAACAAAATGAGAATAACAATAAAATATAGAAATTATGGGGCTTCCCTGGTGGCACAGTGGTTGAGAATCTGCCTACTAATGCAGGGGACACGGGTTCGAGCCCTGGTCTGGGAAGATCCCACATGCCGCAGAGCAACTAGGCCCGTGAGCCACAACTGCTGAGCCTGCGTGTCTGGAGCCTGTGCTCCTCAACAAGAGAGGCCTGCGCACCGCGATGAAGAGTGGCCCCTGCTTGCCACAGCTAGAGAAAGCCCTCACACAGAAATGAAGACCCAACACAGCCATAAATAAATAAATAAATAAATAAATAAATGAATGAATGAATGAATAAATAAATACCAAGCATTTGAAGCCCTTTAAAAATATATATATAGAAATTATGAAAAAGAAACAAAAAATTATGATGCTGAAAAAGAAAATAAATGAATTCCAAAATTCACTAGAGGATTTCAAAGGCAGGTTCAAACAGGCATAACATCAGCAAAGTTGAAGACATATTATTTGAAATTATCAAGTCTGAGAAGCAAAAGGAGAAAAGAATGAATAAAAGTGAACAGAGCCTAAGGGACTTATGTGATACTATTAAACAGACCATTGTACACATTATGGGAGTTCCAGGAGGAGAAGAGAGAAAGGGGCAGAGATTATTTGAAGAAATAATGGCTAAAATCTTCTGAAATTTGAGGAAAGACATAGATATACAAATCCAAGAAGCTCAATAAATTCTAAGTAGTATAAACCCAAAAAGACCCAAATGAAGGCACATTATAATTAAACAGTCAAAAAAGAATGACAAAGAAGAATCTTGAAAGCAGCAAGGGAAAAATGCCTTGGATATATAAAGGATTCCCCATAAGACTATCATCAGATTTCTCAGCAGAAACCTTATAGGCCAGAAGATAGGGGGGTTGTATATTTAAAACATGGAATGAAAAGCAAACTGTCAACTGAGAATTCTGTATCCAGAAAAATTGTCGTTCAAAAATAAGGGAGATATTAAGTCATGCTCAAAGAAAAGCTGAGGGAATTCATTCCCACTAGATGTACCCTGAAAGAAATGCTAAAAGGAAGTCCTTCAAGTTGAAATGAAAGAATGCTAGATGGCAATTTGAAACCATATGAAAATATAAACTTCTCCAATAAAGGTAAATATATGGACAAATATTAAAAAAATTAATTTTAATTTTGGCTTACAACTCCACTTTGTATTTTCTAATGGATTTAAGAGACAAATGCATTAAAATATAAATCTATGTTAATGGGTATACAATACATAAAGATGTAATTTGTGACATCAGTAACATAAAGTAGTGAGTGGGTGGAGCTGTAAAGGAGTAGAATTTTTTATGTGATTGAATTTAAGTTGGTATCAATTAAAGACAGATTGTCATAACTTTAGGATGTTGCATGTAACCCCAGTGGTAACCACAAATAAACTATCTATAGAACATACGTACACAAAAGGAAATGACAAGGGAATCAAAGGGTGTATGGAGGAGACAGTGAAGGGCCTGGGGATGGGAGGAAGGCTGCTAGCCCTCTCTGGGCAATGTATCCCACTTGGGCACTCAACTGCATTAATTCACTTCTGCCAGGAATCATAGACTCATGCCAACGTGGGACTGAGTTACAGTGCCATTTCATGCTACTCTGTTCTCCTTGCTTGGAAATTCAGCAAAGTTGCATATGAAGCTTGGCTTCATGGGGCAACAACTTCCCATAAAGCTTTCAGATATTTGTTATTCTTGATCTGTTGGTTGTCCCTTGGTACCTTCCTTAAGGAATTGGGAGCTAGTGAAGCCTCAGGGAGTTTTCAGGGGAGGAGGTGAGTTTTAAGGTGTGGTTCCCTTTGTCACATCCTGCCTAAAACCTCCTTGTCATTTCTCCATATCTATCAAAAGACTGCAGCAGAATTCCCACCTTCATGTTGAGGAGGAGGCCTCCCTCCCTGAAAATCCTTACCAATGTTCACTGAGAAGAAACTTGTGTAGGAGGGTGACAGGACTGATGTTTGAGAATTATTTGGAATCTGCAGTGAGAGGGAAGGCAGAACTGAAAAGATCTAGGAAGATTTTTAAGAGAAGGGATGCTTAGTGCAACTCAACAATTGTTAAATATCAGATTTCCATATTCCCCACCAGAATTTTCATGTGACACTCAATTTGAGAGCTAGATTAACTGTAGAGTTCACTTGCCTTTAAGATTTCAAGAACATTAAACTTCCATAGTTACATTAGTTAAATAGGTGGGTGGGCGGATGGATGAAAGGATGTTGGATATATGGATAGATCAGGGATGAATGGATGGCTAGATGTTGGATATACAGTTGAAGGGCTGTTGGATGGATTGATGGAAAGATGGATGGATGGATGGATGGATGGAAGGATGGAGAGCTGGACTGAGACAAAGGAAAAAACCTCAAGTTGATCTGCTTGTTTCTTGATCGTTTTTGAAGTTCAGGTAGGCCTGCCTCAAGACATCATGAAATACTTCCTGGTCATTTCCCACTCCTTTCATTAGGTTTTAAGTGTACCCAACAGTGGTATAGATGCTTCATCTTAGCTTAGTTTCAATACATTTGAAGGACATTAATCCTCACTGTGAAAGTTTAAGCTACATTGCAAGTGATTTCATCATCAGCTGAACTCTCCACTGTCCTAAAATTTGGCAACTGGTAAACAACCAACTTTATGGAACCCACCCTCACCCTTGTCCCAAGCAAATTGCAAATTGAACTAGTGATGTGGTCAAAGCCAGTTGTTTGAAATGGCTCAGCCATTGGAAATAATTTTACTCATTAACATATACATGCAACACATACAAAGTGAATACCAACTGTGAGACGAATGAAGCACAGCTCCTGTCTTTGGGGAGCTCACAGTCTAATGGAAGAAATAGATATGTGAAACAGGGAACTAAAGTACAGCAAGTCAGTACTAGATGGCTGGGGGAGACTAGAGCAAGAGGTGATTCCCTATTTGAAAGGGTCAGAGAAGGCTTCGTACAGGATGGAGGTACTGGGAATTCCTGGAGGCCAACCCAAGAAGATTAGGCTTCCTCCCATAGAGAGAAGGAAATCAACAGAGGGCTTCTTTCAGCAGAGAACAAACTAGCAAAACTTATTTTAACGTTTTCTGGTTGATGCTGGCTCATCATCATCCTCAGTTACTCTAATGACTGTAACTCTCTATGGCTGAATTAGTTCTGATTTCCAGACATTTCCACTGTTATTGTTTTTTTTTTAATTTTTATTAGAGTATAGTTGATTTACAATGTTGTGTTACTTTCAGGTGTACAGCAAAGTGTATCAGTTATATGATTTTTTAGATTCTTTTCCCATGTAAGTCATTACAGAGTATTGAGTAGAGTTCCCTGTGCTATACAGTAGGTTCTAATTAGTCATTTACTTTACTATTTTTTGAATTTTATTTTTTTATACAGCAGGTTCTTACTAGTTATCTATTTTATACATATTAGTGAATATATGTCAATCCCAATTTCCCAATTAATCCCACCACCATCACCCCCCGCCAGTTTCCCCCCTTGGTGTCCATACATTTTTTCTCGACATCTGTCTCTATTTCTGCCTTGCAAACCGGTTCATCTGTACCATTATTCTAGATTCCACATATATACATTAATATACGATACTTGTTTTTCTCTTTCTGACTTACTTCATGCTGTATGACAGTCTCTAGGTCTATCCAATGGACCCATCGAAATGACCCAATTTCGTTCCTTTTTATGGCTGACTGATATTCCATTGTATATATGTACCACATCTTCTTTATCTGTTCACCTGTTGATGGACAACTGGGTTGATTCCATGACCTGGCTATTGTAAATAGTACTGCAATGAACATTGAGGTGCATGTGGCTTTTTGAATTATGGTTTTCTCTGAGTATATGCCCAGTAGTGGGGTTGCTCGGTCATATTGTAATTCTATTTTTAGTTTTTTAAGGAAACTCCATACTGTTCTCCATAGTGGCTGTATCAATTTACATTCCCACCAACAGGGCAAGAGGGTTCCCTTTTCTCTACACCCTCTCCAGCATTTCTTGTTTGTAGATTTTCTGATGATGCCCATTCTAACCGGTGTGAGGTAATGCCTCATTGTAGTTTTGATTTGCATTTCTCTAATAATTAGTGATGTTGAGCATCTTTTCCTGTGCCTCTTGGCCATCTTTATGTCTTCTTTGGAGAGATGTCTATTTAGATCTTCTGCCCATTTTTGGATTGGGTTGTTTGTTTCTTTAATATTGAGCTGCATGTGCTGTTTATATATTTTGCAGATTAATCCTTTGTCCATTGATTCGTTTGCATATATTTTCTCCCATTCTGAGGGTTGTTTTTTTGTCTTGTTTATACTTTCCTTTGCCGTGCAAAAGCTTTTAAGTTTCATTAGGTCCCATTTGTTTATTTATTTATTTATTTTTAACATCTTTATTGGAGTATAATGGCTTTACAGTGGTGTGTTAGTTTCTGCTGTATAACAAAGTGAATCATTATTTTTGTTTTTATTTCCATTACTCTAGGAGGTGGGTCAAAAAAGATCTTGCTGTGATCTATGTCAAAGAGTGTTCTGCCTATGTTTTCCTCTAAGACTTTTATAATGTCTGGTCTTACATTTAGGTCTTTAATCCATTTTCAGTTTATTTTTGTGTATGGTGTTAGGGAGTGTTCTAATTTCATTCTTTTATATGAAGCAGTCCAGTTTTCGCAGCACCACTTATTGAAGAGACCATCTTTTCTCCATTGTATATCCTTGCCTCCTTTGTCATAGATTAGTTGACCATAAGTGCATGGATTTATCTCTGGACTTTCTATCCTATTCCATTGATATATATTTCTGTTTTTGTGCCAGTACCATATTGTATTGATTGCTGTAGCTTTGTAGTATAGTCTGAAGTCAGGGAGTCTGATTCCTCCAGCTCTGTTTTCTTTTTTTCCTCAAGATTGCTTTGGCTATTCAGGGTCTTTTGTGTCTCCATTCAAATTTTAAGATTTTTTTTGTTCTAGTTCTGTAAAAAATGCCATTGGTAATTTGTTAGGGATTGCATTGAATCTGTAGATTGCTTTGGGTAGTAGAGTCATTTTCACAATGTTGATTCTTCCAATCCAAGAACATGGTGTATCTCTCCATCTGTTTTTGGCATCTTTAATTTCTTTCATCAGTGTCTTATAGTTTTCTGAGTACAGGTCCTTTACCTCCTTAGGTAGGTTTATTCCTAGGTATTTTATTCTTTTTGTTGCAATGGTGAATGGGATTGTTTCCTTAATTTCTCTTTCTGATCTTTCATTATTAGTGTATGGGAATGCAAGAGATTTCTGGGCATTAATTTTGTATCCTGCAACTTTATCAAATTCATTGATTAGCTCTAGTCATTTTCTAAAGGCAACTTTTAGGATTACCTATGTATAGTATCATGTCATCTGCAAACAGTGTCAGTTTTACTTCTTCTTTTCCAATTTGGATTCCTTTTATTTATTTTTCTTCTCTGATTGCCATGGCTAGGACTTCCAAAACGATGTTGAATACTAGTGGCGAGACTGGACATCCTTGCCTTGCTCCTGAACTTGGAGGAAATGCTTTCATTTTTTCACCATTGAGAATGATGTTTGCTGTGGGTTTGTCATATATGGCCTTTATTATGTTGAGGTAGGTTCCCTCTATGCCTACTTTCTGGAGGGTTTTTTTTATCATAAATGGGTGTTGAATTTTGTTGAAAGCTTTTTCTGCATCTATTGAGATGATCATATGGTTTTTGTTTGTTTGTTTGTTTGTTTTGCATTATGCGGGCCTCTCACTGTTGTGGCCTCCCCCACCGCAGAGCACAGGCTCCGGACATGCAGGCCCAGTGGCCATGGCTCACGGGCCCAGCCGCTCCACGGCATGCACGATCCCCCCAGACCAGGGCACGAACCCGTGTCCCCTGCATCAGCAGGCAGACTCCCAACCACTGCGCCACCAGGGAAACCCGATCATATGGTTTTTATTCTTCAATTTGTTAATATGGTGTATCACATTGACTGATTTGCATATACTGAAGAATCCTTGCATCCCTGGGAAAAATCCAACTTGATCATGGTGTATGAACCTTTTAATGCGTTGTCGGATTCTGTTTGCTAGTATTTTGTTGAGGATTTTTGCATCTATATTCATCAGTAATGTTGGTCTGTAATTTTCTTTTTCTGTAGTAACTTTGTTTGGTTTTGGTACCAGGGTGATGATGGCCTCATAGAATGAGTTTGGGAGTGTTCTTTCCTCTGCAATTTTTGGAAGAGTTTGAGGAGGATGGGTGTTAGCTCTTCTGTAAATGTTTGGTAGAATTCACCTCTGAAGCCATCTGGTCCTGGACTTTTGTTTGTTGGAAGATTTTTTTTTGTTTTTACAGTATGCAGGCCTCTCACTGTTGTGGCCTCTCCCATTGCGGAGCGCAGGCTCACCAACCATGGCTCTTGGGCCTAGCCGCTCTGCGGCATGTGGGATCTTCCTGGACCGGGGCACGAACCCGTGTCCCCTGCCTCGGCAGGCGGACTCTCAACCACTGCGCCACCAGGGAAACCCTTGTTGGAAGATTTTTAAATCACAGTTTCAATTTCATTACTTGTGATTGATCTGTTCATATTTTCTGTTTCTTCCTGGTTCTCTCTTGGAAGTTTATACCTTCCTAAGAATTTGTCCATTTCTTCCAGGTTGTCTATTTTATTGGCCTAGAGTTGCTAGTAGTAGTCTCTTATGATATTTTTGTATTTCTGCAGTGCCCATTGTAACTTCTCCTTTTTCATTTCTAATTTTATTGACTTGAGTCCTCTCCCTCTTTTTCTTGATGTGTCTGGCTAAAGGTTTATCAATTTTATCTTCTCAAAGAACCAGCTTTTAGTTTTATTGATCGTTGCTATTGTTTTGTTTCTATTTCATTTATTTGTGCTCTGATATTTATGATTTTTTTTCCTTCTACTAACTTTGGGTTTTGTTCTTCTTTTTCTAGTTCCTTTAGGTGTAAGGTTAGATTGTTTATTTGAGATTTTTCTTGTTCCCTGAAGTAGGATTGTATTGCTATAATCTTCCCTCCTAGAACTGCTTTTGCTGCATCCCATAGGTTTTAGATTGTTGCGTTTTCATTGTCAGTTGTCTCTAGGTATTTTTTAATTTCCTCTTTGATTTCTTCAGTGATCTCTAGGTTACTTAGTAACGTATTTTTTAGCCTCCATGTGTTTCTGTTTTTTAACTTTATTTCCCTGTAATTGATTTCTAATCTCATAGCATTTTGGTTGGAAAACATGCTTGATATGATTTCAATTTTCTTAAATTTACTGAGGCTTGATTTGTGACCCAAGATGTGATCTATCCTGGAGAATGTTCCATGTGCACTTGAGAAGAAAGTGTAATCTTCTGTTTTCAGATAGCATGTCCTATAAATATCAATTAAATCAATCTGGGGGGAGGGACCTTCAAGATGGCAGAGGACTAAGACGTAGAGATCACCTTCCTCCCCACAAATACGTCAGAAATACATCAACATGTGGTACAACTGCTACAGAACACCTACTGAATGCTGGCAGAAGACATCAGACTTCCCAAAAGATGCCCTCAGGCGACCTAAATGCAGAGGCGGGGTCAAATCCAAAGCTGAACCCCAGGAGCTGAGCAAACAAAGAAGAGGAATGGAAATTTCACCCAGCAGCCTCAGGAGCAGCGGATTAAATCTCCACAATCAACTTGATGTACCCTGCATCTGTGGAATACCTGAATAGACAACGAATCATCCAAAACTGAGGTGGTGGACTTTGGGAGCAGCTGTAGAATTGGTGTTTGCTTACTGCATCTAATTTGTTTCTGGTTTTATATTTATCTTAGTTTACTATTTAGAGCTTATTATCATTGGTAGATATTTTTTAACATCTTTATTGGAGTATAATTGCTTTACAATGGTGTGTTAGTTTCTGCTGTATAACAGAGTGAATCAGCTATACATACACATATATCCTCATATCTCCTCCCTCTTGTGTCTCCCTCCCACCCTCCCTATCCCACCTCTCTAGATGGGTCACAAATCACCAAGCTGATCTCCCTGTTCTATGTGGCTCCTTCCCACTAGCTATCTATTTTATATTTGGTAGTATATATATATGTCCATGCCACTCTCTCACTTCATCTCAGCTTACCCTTTGCCTTCCCTGTGTCATCAAGTCCATTTCCAACGTCTGCAATTTTATTCTTGTCCTGCCCCTAGATTCTTCACAACCATTTCTTTTTGGATTCCATATATATGTGTTAGCATATGGCAATTGTTTTTCTCTTTCTGGCTCACGTCACTCTGTATGACAGTTTCTAGGTCCATCCACCTCACTACAAATAACTCAGTTTTGTTTCTTTTTATGGCTGAGTAACATTCCATTGTATATGTGTGCCACATCTTCTTTATCCATTCATCTGTCGATAGACACTTAGGTTGCTTCCATGTCCTGTCTACTGTGAATAGATCTGCAATGAACATTGTGGTACATGACTTTCTTTGAATTATGGTTTTCTCAGGGTATATGCCCAGTAGTGGGATTGCTGTGTCATATGGTAGTTCTATTTGTAGTTTTTTAAGGAACCTCCATATTGTTCTCCATAGTGGCTGTACCAATTCACATTCCCACCAGCAGTGCAAGAGTGTTCCCTTTTCTCCACACCCTCTCCAGCATTTATTGTTTCTAGATTTTTTGATGATGGCCATTCTGACTGGTATGAGGTGATACCTCATTGTAGTTTTGATTTGCATTTCTCTTATGATTAGTGATGTTGAGCATTCTTTCATGTGTTTGTTGGCAATCTGTATATGTTCATTGGAGAAATGTCTATTTAGGTCTTCTGCCCGTTTTTGGATTGGGTTGTTTGTTTTGTTGATATTGTGCTGCATGCGCTGCTTATAAATTTTGGAGATTAATCCTTTGTCAGTTGCTTCATTTGCAAATAATTTCTCCCATTCTGAGAGTTGTCTTTTCATCTTGTTTATGGTTTCCATTGCTTTGCAAAAGCATTTAAGTTTTCATTAGGTCCCATTTGTTTATTTTTGTTTTTATTTCCCTTTCTCTAGGAGGCGAGTCAAAAAGGATCTTGCTGTGATTTATGTCATAGAGTGTTCTGCCTGTATTTTCCTCTAAGAGGTTTATAGTGGCTGGCCTTACATTTAGGTTTTTAATCCATTTTGAGTTTAGTTTTTGTGTATGGTGTTAGGAAGTGTTCTAATTTCATTCTTTTTTTTTACATCTTTATTGGAGGATAATTGCTTTACAGTGCTGTGTTAGTTTCTGCTTTATAACAAAGTGAATCAGTTATACATATACATATGTTCCCATATCTCTTCCCACTTGTGTCTCCCTCCCTCCCACCCTCCCTATCCCACTCCTCTAGGTGGTCACAAAGCACCGAACTGATCTCCCTGTGCTATGTGGCTGCTTCACACTAGCTATCTATTTTGCGTTTGGTAGTGTATATATGTCCATGCCACTCTCTCACTTTGTCACAGCTTCCCCTTCCCCTTCCCCATATCCTCAAGTCCATTCTCTAGTAGGTCTGTGTCTTTATTTCTGTCTTACCCCTAGGTTCTTCATGACATTTTTTTCTTAGATTCCCTTTATATGTGTTAGCATATGGTATTTGTCTTTTTCTTTCTGACTTACTTCACTCTGTATGACAGACTCTAGGGCCATCCACCTCACTACAAATAACTCAATTTCATTTCTTTTTATGGCTGAGTAATATTCCATTGTATATATGTGCCACATCTTCTTTATCCATTCATCTGATGATGGACACTTAGGTTGTTTTGGTTGTTTCCATCTCCTGGCTATTGTAAAAAGAGCTGCAATGAACATTTTGGTACATGACTCTTTTTGAATTATGGTTTTCTCAGGGTATATGCCCAGTAGTGGGATTGCTGCGTCATATGGTAGTTCTATTTTTAGTTTTTTAAGGAACCTCCATACTGTTCTCCATAGTGGCTGTACCAATTCACATTCCCACCAGCAGTGCAAGAGTGTTCCCTTTTCTCCACACCCTCTCCAGCATTTATTGTTTCTAGATTTTTTGATGATGGCCATTCTGACTGGTGTGAGATGATATCTCATTGTAGTTTTGATTTACATTTCTCTAATCGTTAATGATGTTGAGCATTCTTTCATGTGTTTGTTGGCAGTCTGTATATCTTCTTTGGAGAAATGTCTATTTAGGTCTTCTGCCCATTTTTGGGTTGGGTTGTTTGTTTTTTTGTTATTGAGCTGCATGAGCTGCTTGTAAATTTTGGAGATTAATCCTTTGTTAATATTTTCTCCCATTCTGAGGGCTGTCTTTTCATCTTGTTTATGGTTTCCATTGCTGTGGAAAAGCATTTAAGTTTTAATTAGTTCCCATTTGTCTATTTTTGTTTTTATTTCCATTTCTCTAGGAGGCGGGTCAAAAAGGATCTTGCTGTGATTTATGTCGTAGAGTGTCCTGCCTATGGTTTTCTCTAATAGCTTTATAGTGGCTGGCCTTACATTTAGGTTTTTAATACATTTTGAGTTTATTTTTGTGCATGGTGTTAGGAAGTGTTCTAATTTCATTCTTTTACATGTAGCTGTCCTGTTCTTCCAGCACCACTTATTGAAGAGGCTGTCTTTTCTCCATTGTATATTCTTGCCTCCTTTATCAAAAATAAGGTGACCATAGCTGCATGGGTATCTCTTTGGGCTTTCTATCCTGTCCCATTGATCTACATTTCTGTTTCTGTGCCAGTGCCATACTGTCTTGATGACTCTAGCTTTGTAGTACAGCCTGAAGTTTGAGAACCTGATTCCTCCGGCTCCATTTTTCTTTCTCAAGATTGCTTTGGCTATTCGGGATATTTTGTGTTTCCATACAAATTTTGAAATTTTTTGTTCTCGTTCTGTGAAAAATGCCAGTGGTAGTTTGATAGGGGTTGCACTGAATCTGTAGGTTGCTTTGGGTAGTAGAGTCATTTTCACAATGTTGATTCTTCCAATCCAAGAACATGGTATATCTCTCCATCTATTCATATCATCTTTAATTTCTTTCATCAGTGTCTTATAGTTTTCTGCATACAGGTATTTTGTCTCCTTAGGTAGGTTTATTCCTAGGTATTTTATTATTTTTTTTGCAATGGTAAATGGGAGTGTTTCCTTAATTTCTCTTTCAGATTTTCATCATTAGTGTGTAGGAATGCAAGGGATTAGTGTGCATTAATTTTGTATCCTGCTACTTTACCAAATTCGTTGATGAGCTCTAGCAGTTTTTTGGTAACATCTTTAGGATTCTCTATGTATAGTATCATCTCATCTGTAAACAGTGACAGCTTTATATCTTCTTTTCTGATTTGGATTCCTTTTATTTCTTATTCTTCTCTGATTGCTGTGGCTTACATTTCCAAAACTATGTTGAATAACAGTGGTGAGAGTGGACATCCTTGTCTTGTTCCTGATCTTAGAGGAAATGGTTTTAGTTTTTCACCATTGAGAAGGACGTTGGCTGTGGGTTTTTCCTATATGGCCTTTATTATGTTGTGGTAACTTCCCTGTATGCCTACATTCTGGAGGATTTTTATCAGAAATGGGTGTTGAATTTTGTGGAAAGCTTTTTCTGCAGCTATTGAGATGATCATATGGTCTTTGTCCTTCAACTTGTTAATATGGTTTATCACATTGATTGATTTGTGCATATTGAAGAATCCTTGCACTCCTGGGATAAACCCCACTTGATCATGGTGTATGATCCTTTTAATGTGCTGTTGGATTCTGTTTGCTAGTATTTTGTTGAGGATTTTTGCATCTATGTTCATCAGTGATATTGGCCTGTAGTTTTCTTTGTGACATCGTTGTCTGGCTTTGGTATCAAGGTGATGGTGGCCTCGTATAATGAATTCGATAGTGTTTCTCCCTCTGTTATATCTTGGAAGAGTTTTAGAAGGATAGGTGTTAGCTCTTCTCTAAATTTTTGAAAGAATTCACCTGTGAAGCCATCTGGTCCTGGGCTTTTGTTTGTTGGAAGATTCTTAATCAGTCTCAGTTTCTGTGCTTCTGATTTGTCTGTTTATATTTTCTATTTCTTCCTGGTTCAGTCTCAGAAGGTTGTGCCTTTTTAAGAATTTGTCCATTTCTTCAAGGTTGTCCATTTTATTGGGATATAGTTGCCTGTAGTAATCTCTCATGATCCTTTGTATTTCTGCAGTGTCAGTTGTTACTTCTTTTTAATCTCTAATTCTATTGATTTGAGTCTTCTCCCTTTTTTCCTTGATGAGGCTGGCTAATGGTTTATCAATTTTGTTTATCTTCTCAAAGAACCAGCTTGTAGTTTCATTGATGTTTGCTATCGTTTCCTTCATTTCTTTTTCATTTATTTCTGATCTGATTTTTATGATTTCTTTCCTCTGCTAACTTTGGGTTTCTTTTGTTCTTCTTTCTCCAGTTGCTTTAGGTGAAAGGTTAGGTTGTTTGTTTGAGATGTTTTTTGTTTCTTAAGGTAGGATTGTATTGCTATAAACTTCCCTCTTAGAACTGCTTTTGCTGCATCCCATAGGTTTTGTGTCATCCTGTTTTCATTGTCATTTGTTTCTAGGAATTTTTTTATTTCCTCTTTGATTTCTTCTGTGATCTCTTGGTTATTAAGTAGTGTATTGCTTAGCGTTCATGTGTTTGTATTTTTTACAGATTGTTTCCTGTAATTGATATGTAGACTCATAGCGTTGTTGTCAGATAAGATACTTGATACGATTTCAATTTTCTTAAATTTAGCAAGGCTTGAGTTTTGACCCAAGATATGACCTATCCTGGAGAACGTTCCATGAGCACTTGAGAAGAAAGTGTATTCTGTTGTTTTTGGGTGGATAGTCCTATAAATGTCAATTAAGTCCATCTTATTTAATGTATCATTTAAAGCTTCTGTTTCCTTATTTATTTTCACTGTGGATGATCTGTCCATTGGTGAAAGTCGGTTATTAAAGTCCCATACTACTATTGTGTTACTGTTGACTTCCCCTTTTATGGCTGTTAGTATTGGCTTTATGTATTGATGTGGTCCTGTGTTGGGTGCATAAATGTTTACAATTGTTATATCTTCTTCTTGGATTGATGTCTTGATCATTATGTAGTGCCCTTCTTAGTCTTTTGTAATAGTCTTTATTTTAAAGTCTATTTTGTCTGATATGAGAATTGCTACACCAACTTTCTTTTGATTTCCATTGGTGGAGTATCATTTTCCATCCCCTCAGTTTCAGGCTGTATGTGTCCCTATGTCTGAAGTGGGTCTCTTGTAGATCAATATATAGGTGTCTCTTTTTGTAACTATTCAGCCAGTCTATGTGTTTTGGTTGGAACATTTAATCCATTTACATTTAAGGTAGTTATCATTATGTATGTTCCTACTACCATTTTCTTAACTGTTCTGGGTTTGTTTTGGTAGGTCTTTTCCTTCTCTTGTATTTCCTGCCTAGTGAAGTTCCTTTAGCATTTGTTTTAAAGCTGGTTTGGTGGTGCTGAATTCTCTTAGCTTTTGCTTTTCTGCAAAGGTTTTAATTTCTTTGTCGAATCTGAATGACATCCATACTGGGTAGAGTAATCTTGGTTGTAGTTTCTTCCCATTCATCAATTTAAATATGTCCTGCCACTCCCTTCTGGCTTACAGGGTTTCTGCTGAAAGATCAGCTAGTAACCTTACGGGGATTCCCTTGTATGTTATTTGTTGTTTTTCCCTTGCTGCTTTTAATATTTTTTCTTTGTAGTTAATTTTTGATAGTTTGATTAATATGTGTCTTGGCAGGTTTCTCCTTGTATTTATCCTGTATGGGACTCTCTGCTCTTCCTGGACTGGATTGACTATTTCCTTTCCCATAATAGGGAAGTTTTCAACTATAATCTCTTCAAATATTTTCTCAATCCCTTTTCTTTTGTCTTCTTCTTCTGGGACCCCTATAATTTGAATGTTGGTGAGTTCAATGTTGTCCCAGAGGTCTCTGAGACTGTCCTCAATTCTTTTCATTCTTCTTTCTTTATTCTGCACTGTGGTAGTTATTTCCACTATTTTATCTTCCACGTCACTTATCCATTCTTCTGCCTCAGTTATTTTGCTATTAATTTCTTCTAGAGAAATTTTAATTTCATTTATTGTTTTGTTCCTCATTGTTTGTTTGCTCTTTATTTCTTCTAGGTCCTTGTTAAACGTTTCTTGTATTTTCTCCATTCTGTTTCCAAGATTTTGGAATATCTTTACTCTCATTACTCTGAATTCTTTTTCAGGTAGACTGCCTATTTCCTCTTCATTTGTTTAGTCTTGTGGGTTTTTACCTTGCTCCTTCATCTGATGTGAGTTTCTCTGTCTTGTCATTTTGCTTAACTTACTGTGTTTGGGGTTGCCTTTTTGCAGGCTGCAGGCTCATAGTTCCCGTTGCTTTGGTGTCTGTCCCCAGTGGGTGAGGTTGGTTCAGTGGGTTGTGTAGGCTTCCTGGTGGCAGGGACTGGTGCCTGTGTTCTGGTGGATGAGGCTTGATCTTGTCTTTATGGTGGGCAGGACCACATCCGGTGGTGTGTTTTCGGGTGTCTGTGACCTTATTATGATTTTAGGCAGGCTCTCTGCTAATGGGTGCGGTTGTGTTCCTGTCTTCCTAGTTGTTTGGCATAGGGTGCACTGTAACTTGCTGGTCATTGAGTGCAGCTGGGTCTAGTGTTGAGATGGAGATCTCTGGGTGAGCTTTCGCTGTTTGCTATTACGTCGGGCCCAGAGGTCTCTGGTGGACCAATGTTCTGAACTCGGCTCTCCCACCTCAGAGGGTCAGGCCTGACACCCAGCTGGAGCACCAACACCCCGTCAGCCAAATTGCTCATAAGAAAAGGGAGAAAAAAAGAGAGAGAGAGAGAGAGAGAGAGAAAGAAAGAAAGAAGGAAAGAAAGAAAAAAGGAAAGAAAGAAAGGAGGGAGGGAGGGAGGAAGGAAAGAAAGAAAGAATAAAATAAAATATAAAGTTATGTGAAAAAATATTATTGAAAATAAAAAAGTAATAAAAAAATAGAAAGAAAGAAAGAAGAAAGGAACCAAACCAAAACAACACATTCACCAATGAAAACAAGCACCAAAACTATACTAAGAGAAAAAAAAAAAAGGACAGCCAGAACCCTAGGACAAATGGCAAAAGCAAAGCTATACAGAGAAAATCACACAAAGAAGCATACACATACACACTCGCGAAAAGAGAAAAAGGAAAATATATATATATATATATACAAAAAAAGGAAGAGAGCAACTAAATCTATAAACAAATCTACGAATGGAGAGAGACCTTCAAGATGGTGGAGGAGTAAGACGTGGAGATCACCCTCCTCCCCACAAATACATCAGAAATACATCTACATTTGAAACAACTCCTACAGCACACCTACTGAACACTGGCAGAGGACCGCAGACTTCCCAAAATGCAGGAAACTCCTGGGTAGGGCAAAAAAAAAGCAAAGACAAAAGAATACAGACAGGACCTGCACCAGTGGGAGGGATCTGTGAAGGAGGAAAGGTTTCCACACACTAGGAAGCCCCTTCGTGGGCGGAGAGAGTGGGGGCCAGAGGAGGGAAGCTTCGGAGCCACGGAGGAGAGCGCAGCAACAGGGGTGTGGAGGGCAAAGTGGAGAAATTCCCACACAGAGGATAGGTGCCTACCAGCACTCACCAGCCTGAGAGGCTTGTCTGCTCACCCGCCGGGATGGGTGGAGGCTGGGAGCTGAGACTCGGGCTTCGGAGGTCAGATCCCAAGGAGAGGACTGGGGTTGGCTGCGTGAACACAGCCTGAAGGGGGCTAGTGTGCCACAGCTAGCCTAGAGGGAGTCCGGGAAAAAGTGTGGACCTGCCTAAGAGGCAAGAGAGCATTGCTTCGGGCTGCGCGAGGAGAGGGGATTCAGAGCACCACCTAAACAAGCTCCAGAGACCAGCGGGACCATCGGCTATCGGCACAGACACCAGAGACGGGCATGAAACGCTAAGGCTGCTGCTGGTGCCACCAAGAAGCCTGTGTGCAAGCACAGGTCACTTCCCACACTGCCCCTCCGGGGAGCCTGTGCAGCCCGCCACTGCCAGGGTCCCGTGATCCAGGGACAACTTCCCTGGGAGAACACGTGGCGCGCCTTAGGCTGTTACAATGTCATGTTGGACTCTGCCGCTGCAGGCTTGCCCCGCATCCATAACCCTCCCTTCCCCCGGCCTGAGTGAGCCAGAGCCCCCGAACCAGCTGCTACTTTAACCCTGTCCTGTCTGATCAAAGAAGAGACACCCTCATATGACCTACAGGCAGAGGCGGGGCCAAATCCAAAGCTGAACCCCAGGAGCTGTGTGAACAAAGAAGAGAAAGGGAAATCTCTCCCAGCAGCCTCAGGAGCCGCAGATTAAATCTCCATAATCACCTTGATGTACCCTGCATCTGTGGAATACCTGAATAGACAACAAATCATCCGAAATTGAGGCAGTGACTTTGGGAGCAACTGTAGGCTTGGGGTTTGCTTTCTGCATCTAATTTGTTTCTGGCCTTATGTTTAACTTAGTTTAGTATTTAGAGTTTATTATCATGGGAATATTTGTTTATTGATTTCATTGCTCTCTTCCTTGTTTTTAAATATATATATATATATTTTTTTCCTTTTTCTCCTTTTGTGAGTATGTATGTGTATTCTTCTTTGAGTGATTTTGTCTGTATACCATTGCTTTTACCATTTGTCCTAGGGTTCTTGCTGTCCTTTGTTTGTTTTTTTTTTTAGTATAGTTTTTGCACTTGTTGTCATTGTTGTCATTGGTGAATTTGTTTTTTGGTTTGGTTGATCTCTTCTTTCTTTTTTTTTCTTTCTTATTTTTTTCTTTTTCAATTACTTTTTAATTTTTAATAATTTTTAAATTCTTTATTTTAATAACTTTAATTTATTTTGTTTTATTTTATGTTTTTCTTTCTTTCTTTCTTTTTTTCTCCCTTTTCTTCTGAGCCGTATTTTATATAAATAAAATAAAGTAGCACTTCTCATATCAGACAAAATAGCCTTTAAAATAAAGAATATTAAAAGAGACACAGAAGGACACTACATAATGATCAAGGGACCAATCCAAGAAGAAGATATAGCAGTTGTAAATATTTATGCACCCAACATAGGAGCACCTCAATACATAAGCCAAAAGCTAACAGCCATAAAAGGGGAAATAGACAGTAACACAATAGTAATAGGGGACTTTAACAACCGACTTTCACCAATGGACAGATCATCCAAAATGAAAAAACAATAAGGAAATACAAGCTTTAAATTATACATTAAACAAGATGGACTTAATTGATAATGATAGGACATTGCATCCAAAAACAAAAGAATACACTTTCTTCTCAAGTGCTCATGGAACACTCTCTAGGATAGATCATATCTTGGGTCACAAATCTAGCCTTGCTAAATTTAAGAAAATGGAAATCATATCAACTATCTTTTCTGACCACAATGGTATGAGACAAGGTATCAATTACAGGAAAAAGTCTGTAAAAAATATAAATACAAGGAGGCTAAACAATACACTACTAAATAACCAAGAGATCACGGAAGAAATCAAAGAGGAAATCAAAAAATACGTAGAAACAAATGACAATGAAAACACGATGACCCAAAACCTATGGGATGCAGCAAAAGCAGTTCTAAGAGGGAAGTTTATAGCAATACAACCCTACCTCAAGAAACAAAAAAACATCTCAAATAAACAACCTAACCTTACACCTAAAGCAATTGGAGAAAGAAGAACAAAAGAAACCCAAAGTTAGCAGAAGGAAAGAAATCATAAAGATCAGATCAGAAATAAATGAAAAAGAAATGAAGGAAATGATAGCAAACATCAACGAAACTAAAAGCTGGTTCTTTGAGAAGATAAACAAAATCGATAAACCATTAGCCAGAATCATCAACAAAAAAAGGGAGAAGACACAAATCAGTAGAATTAGAAATGAAAAAGGAGAAGTAATAACTGACACTGCAGAGGTACAATGGATCATGAGAGATTATTACAAGCAACTATATGCCAATAAAATGGACAACCTGGATAAAATGGACAAATTCTTACAAAAGCACAACCAGGAAGAAATAGAAAATATAAAAAGACCAATCACAAGTACTGAAATTGAAACTGTGATTAAAAATATTCCAACAAACCAAAGCCCAGGACCAGATGGCTTCACAGGCGAATTCTATCAAACACTGAGAGAAGAGCTAACACCTATCTTTCTCAAACTCTTCCAGAATATAGCAGAGGGAGAAACACTCCCAAACTCATTCTATGAGGACACAATAACCATGCTACCAAAAGCAGACAAAGATGTCAGAAAGAAAGAAAACTACAGGCCAATATCACTGATGAACTTTGATGCAAAAATACTCAACAAAATACTGGCAAGCAGAATCCAACAGCACATTAAAAGGGTCATACACCATGATCAAATGGGGTTTATCCCAGGAGTGCAAGGATTCTTCAGTGTATGCAAATCAATCAATGTGATAAACCATATTAACAAATTGAAGGAGAAAAACCATATGATCATCTCAATAGATGCAGAAAAAGCTTTCCACAAAATTCAACAGCCATGTATGATAAAACCCTCCAGAATGTAGGCATAGAGGGAACTTACATCAACATAATAAATGCCATATATGACAAATCCACAGCCAACATCATTCTCAATGGTGAAATACTAAAACCATTTCCACTAAGATCAAGAACAAGACAAGGGTTCCCACTCTCACCACTATTATTCAACATAGTTTTGGAAGTTTTAGCCACAGCAATCAGAGAAGAAAAAGAAATAAAAGGAATCCAAATCAGAAAAGAAGAAGTAAAGCTGTCACTGTTTGCAGATGACATGATACTATACATTGAGAATCCTAAAGATGCTGCCAGAAAACTACTAGAGGCAATCAACGAATTTGGTAAAGTATCATGATACAAAATTAATGCACCAAAATCCCTCGCATTCCTATACACTAATGATGAAAAATCTGGAAGAGAAATTAAGGAAACACTCCTATTTACCATTGCAACAAAAAGAATAAAATACCTAGGTATAAATCTACCTAAGGAGACAAAATACCTGTATGCAGAAAATTATAAGACACTGATTAAAGAAATTAAAGATGATACAAACAGATGGAGCGATATACCATATTCTTGGATTGGACGAATCAACATTGTGAAAATGACTCTACTACCCAAACAATCTACAGATTCAATGCAATCCCTATCAAACTACTACTGGCATTTTTCACAGAACTAGAACAAAAAATTTCAAATTTTGTATGGAAACACAAAAGACACCTAATAGCCAAAGCAATCTTGAGAAAGAAAAATGGAGCCAGAGGAATCAGGTTCCCGGTCTTCAGACTATACTACAAAGCCACAGTAATCAAGACAGTATGGTAGTGGCACAAAAACAGAAACATATACATCAATGGAACAGGATAGAAAGCCCAGAGATAAACCCACACACATATTGTCACCTTATCTTTGATAAAGGAGGCAAGAATATACAGTGGAGAAAAGACAGCCTCTTAAATAAGTGGCACTGGGAAAACTGGAGAGCTACATGTTAAAGAATGAAATTAGAACACTCCCTAACACCATATACAAAAATAAACTCAAAATGGATTAAAGACCTAAATATAAGGCCAGCCACTATAAAACTCTTAGAGGAAAACATAGGCAGAACACTCTATGACATAAATCACAGCAAGATCCTTTTTGACCCACCTCCTAGAGAAATGGAAATAAAAACAAAAATCAACAAATGGGACACAATGAAACTTAAAAGCTTTTGCAATGCAAAGGAAACCATAAACAAGATGAAAAGACAACCCTTAAAATGGGAGAAAATATTTGCAAATGAAGCAACTGACAACGGATTAATCTCCAAAGTTTATAAGCAGCTCATGCAGCTCCATATCAAAATAACAAACAACTAAATCCACAATGGGCAGAACTAAATAGACATTTCTCCAAAGAAGATATACAGATGGCCAAGAAACACATGAAAGGATGCTCAACATCACTAATCATTAGAGAAATGCAAATCAAAACTACAATGACCTATCACCTCATAGCAGTCAGAATGGCCATCATCAAAATATCTAGAAATAATAAATGCTGGAGCGGGTGTGGAGAATAGGGAACCCCTTGCACTGTTGGTTGGAATGTAAATTGATACAGCCACTATGGAGAACAGTATGGAGGTTCCTTAAAAAACTAAAAATAGAACTACCATACGACCCAGCAATCCCACTACTGGGTATGTACCCTGAGAAAACCATAATTCAAAAAGAGTCATGTACCACAATGTTCATTGCAGGTCTATTTACAATAGGCAGGACATAGAAGCAACCTAAGTGTCCATCGACAGATGAATGGATAAAGAAAATGTGGCACATATATACAATGTCATATTACTCAGCCATAAAATGAAATGAAATTGAGTTATTTGTAGTGAGGTGGATGGACCTAGAGACTGTCATACAGAGTGAAGTAAGTCAGAAAGAGAAAAACCAATACAGTATGCTAACACATATATATGGAATCTAAAAAAAAAGAAATGGTTCTGAAGAACCTAGAGGCATTACAGGAATAAAGATGCAGACATAGAGAATGGACTTGAGGAGACAGGGAGGGGGAAGGGTAAGCTGGGACAAAGTGAGAGAGTGGCATGGACATATATACACTACCAAATGTGAAATAGATAGCTAGTGGGAAGCAGCCGCATAGCACAGGGAGATCAGCTCAGTGCTTTGTGTCCACCTAGAGGGGTGGGTTAGGGAGGGTGGGATGGAGACACAAGAAGGAGGAGATATGGGGATATATATATATGTATAGCTGATTCACTTTTTCATACAGCAGAAACTAACAGACCATTGTAAAGCAGTTATAGTCCATTAAAGATGTTTTAAAAAAAAAGAAATCTGTCTGGTCTACTGTTTCATTTAAAGCTTGTGTTTCCTTATTAATTTTCTGTCTGGATGCTCTGTCTATTGGTGTCAGTGAGGTGTTAAAGTCCCCCACTATTATTGTGTTATTGTCGAGTTCCTCTTTTATAGCTGTTAGCATTTGTCTTATGTATTGAGGTGGTCCTTTGTTGGGTGCATATGTATTTATAATTGTTATATCTTCTTCTTGGATTGATCCCTTGATCGTTATGTAGTGTCCATCCTTGTCTCTTGTAGCATTTTTTTATTTTAAAGTGTATTTTATCTGATATGAGTATTGCTACTCCAGCTTTCTTTTGATTTCCATTTGCATGGAATATCTTTTTCCATCCCCTCACTTTCAGTCTGTATGTGTCCCTAGGTCTGAAGTGGGTCTCTTGTAGACAGCATATATATGGGTCTTGTTTTTGTATCCATTCAGCAAGCCTGTGTCTTTTGGTTGAAGCATTTAATCCATTCAAATTTAAGGTAATTATTGATATATATGCTCCTATTACCATTTTCTTAACTGTTTTGGTTTGTTTTCATAGGTCCTTTTCTTCTCTTTTGTTTCTGACTTAGAGAAGTTCCTTTAGCATTTTTTGTAGATGGCTTGCTGGTGCTGAATCCTGTTAGGTTTTGCTTGCCTGTAAGGCTTTTAATTTCTCCGTTAAATTTGAATGAGATCCTTGCTGGTAGAGTAATCTTGGTTGTAGGTTCTTCCCTTTCATCACTTTAAATATATTGTGCCACTCCCTTCTGGCTTTCAGAGTTTCTGCTGAGAAATCAGCTGTTCACCTTATGGGAGTTCCCTTGTATGTTATTTTTCATTTTTCCCTTGTTCCTGTTAATAATTTTTCTTTGTCTTTAATTTCTGTCAATTTGATTACTATGTGTCTCGACTTGTTTCTCCTTGGGTTTATCCTGCCTGGGACTCTCTGGGATTCCTGGACTTGGGTGGCTATTTCCTTTCCCATGTTAGGGAAGTTTTTTACTATAATCTCTTCAAACATTTTCTCGGGTCCTTTCTCTCTCTCTTCTCCTTCTGGGACCCCTATAATGCGAATGTTGTTGCGTTTAATGTTGTCCCAGAGGTCTCTTAGGCTGTCTTCATTTCTTTTCATTCTTTTATCTTTATTCTGTTCCATGGCAGTGAATTCCACCATTCTGTCTTCCAGGTCACTTCTCCATTCTTCTGCCTCAGTTATTCTGCTATTGATTCCTTCTAGTGTGTTTTTCATTTCAATTATTGTATTGTTTATCTCTGTTTGTTTGTCCTTAATTCTTCTAGGTGTTTGTTCTTTAATTCTTCTAGGTCTTTGTTAAACATTTGTTGCATCTTCTCGATCTTTGCTTCCTTTCATTTTCTGAGGTCCTGGATCATCTTCACTATTATTATTCTGAATTCTTTTTCTGGAAGGTTGCCTATCTCCACTTCATTTAGTTGTTTTTCTGGGGTTTTATCTTGTTCCTTCATCAGGTACATAGTCCTCTGGCTTTTCATTTTGTCTTTCTTTCTGTGAATGTGGTTTTCATTCCACAGGCTGCAGGATTGTAGTTCTTCTTGCTTCTGCTCTCTGCCCTCTGGTGGATGAGGCTATCTAAGACGCTTGTGGAAGCTTCCTGATGTGAGGGACTGGTGGTGGGTAGAGCTGGATGTTCCTCTGGTGGGCAGAGCTCAGTAAAACTTTAATCTGCTTGTCTGCTGATGGGTGAGGCTGAGTTCCCTCCCTGTCGGTTGTTTGGCCTGAGGAGACCCAGCCCTGGAGGCTACAGGCTCTTTGGTGGGGCTAATCCTGGACTTCGGGAGGGCTCCTGTCCAGGAGTACTTCCTAGAACTTCTGCTGCCAGTGTCCTTGTCTCCGCAGTGAGCCACAGCCACCCCCCACCCCTACAGGAGACCCTCCAACACTAGCAGGTAGGTCTGGTTCAGTCTCCTATGGGGTCACTGCTCCTTCCCCCTGGGTCCTGATGTGCACACTACTTTGCCTGTCCCCTCCAAGAGTGGAGTCTCTGTTTCCCCCAGTCCTTTCAAAGTCCTGCAATCAAATCTTGCTAGCCTTCAAAATCTGATTCTCTGGGAATTCCTCCTCCCGTTGCCAGACCCCCAGGTTGGGAAGCCTGATGTGGGTCTCAGAACCTTCACTCCAGTGGGTGGACTTCTGTGGTATAATTGTTCTCCAGTTTGTGAGTCACCCACCCAGCAGTTATGGGGTTTGATTTATTGTGATTGTGCCCCTCCTACTGTCTCATTGCAGCTTCTCCTTTGTCTTTGGATGTGAGGTATCTTTTCTGGTGAGTTCCAGTGTCTTCCTGTTGATGATTGTCAGCAGTTAGTTGTGATTCCAGTGCTCTCGCAAGAGGGAGTGAGCACACGTTCTTCTCTCCACTGTTATTGTTGTTGTTTGTTTGTGTAGTTGTCATTGTTGTTTCTTTGCACCTCTAATACAATCACTGTCTTCATTGTTCTCAGCCTCCTTTGACTTTTCAGTGGTGGTCAGAACATTCTCTTATTTAGGGGTTACTATTGCAATCTTATTTTCAGGTTTGGCACTCTCTCTGTCTCTCTCTCTCTCTCTGTCTCTCTGTGCCTCTGTCTCTGTCTCTCAAGAGAGTTTAACGATTTAGGGATCTGTGGATAGAATGCAGGGAGGGTCTGTGAACTTGGATAGGAAAAAAAGGGCTTTTGTAATTTTACAGATCTCTAACTGAGATTTAGCTTTTTCTTTTGTTATGAATTTGGCAATAAACTGCAGTAGTATTAGCAGTAGTTGTAATTTTATCACCAGTAGAAATCACAGATGTTTTCCTATAACATTACAGCCATTGCCAATGTCTTAAAATATCATTTGTGCTGATCACTTTTTTGAAATTATATTAGTTATGAGACCTGCTAAAGCTTGTTTAACATGTTAATAAAAAAGCACATATGTGACTATATCACAAATTTTTAATAGTGTGCTTATTTCAATATTTCCTTGGTAATCCTATATATTTAATTTTATACAATTAAAAACATTGTTCAGGGACTTCCCTGGTGGTGCAGTGGTTAAGAATCTGCCTGCCAATGCAGGGGACACAGGTTTGATCCCTGGTCCGGGAATATTCCACATGCTGTGGAGCAACTAAGCCCGTACACCACAACTCCTGAAGCCTGTGAGCCTAGAGCCCACACTCCGCGATGAGAAGCCCACGCACCACAATGAAGAGTAGCCCCTGCTCACTGCAACTAGAGAAAGCCTGTGTGCAACCAAAAAATAAATAAAATTTAAAGAATAAAAATAAAAACATAGTTCAGAAAGAGATCCATAGGTTTCATTGGACTGCCATGGGGGTCCATAGCACAAAAATGGTTGAGCGGCTCCATACTGCATTTGCTACAATTGCTTGTTCTAGAAGGTAAGGAGTAGTATTTCTTTTTGGCCACCATGTTAGCATCTTTCATCCAGAAACTTGCCTAAGCTTGTAAACATTTAGGTGAATGTTCTTGAAGACCATTAAACCCAGGTTGCATTTTGTGTAACTACAGGCAAAAAAGGAACATTATGTGAGCCACTCTGGTTTTCAGCCAAGCTTAATTCTTTAGGGTACAAGACCTCTGGGTGCAAGATAATCCATTTATTGCTCTACTTGTAGCCAATTCTCCTGTTATTTGAGGGAACAGTCAGAAACGAGATAGGGCGGCTCACGGTACTGCATTTAACCATTCTTCTTCCTTGGATGCTCCTGTGAACTGTGGACTTGTGTAGATCAAACGAAGATAATGAAAAACAAAGGGAAGACTGCCCATTGCTGAGCCCAAGCTAGGCAGGTACTTAACAGACTCTTGTTAGGAACGAGGGAGGCATGGAGGACATGTACATTTCATCTGAGGGAGGCGCAATTTTGCACCATTTCCTTTCTCTTGACTACTTCAGTGGAGGGAGAAGGGGAGAGGGACTGGCTTAATTGTCAAGGAATTGAAGTGGTTTGGTTCCGCTCCCTGGCAACTCAGGCCCTAATGAGGTAGGTACTTAATGAGCCAGATCTTCTTCCTTGTCCTTTTCTTAAAGGGCTCTTCACAGGCTCCTTGTCAGTTTCTGTCTTCCATGCCGACATACTTGTCTTCTTTTCCCTTGTTACTAACACGCAGGAAGGTATACTCACACACACACGTCAGTGAATGACTCACACTGCGAATTTGAGACATGCTACACATACATACATAGTCCCATTGTGACTCAATTTATTATCACCAGATTTAGGTATGCTGACTCTGAAACATTCTGACCCTATATAGTGAGAGTTCAGTGGAGCTCTCCCACTCACAGCTTCCCTCCGCACACACAGGATCTTTGTGGTCACAGCCCCCTCTAGATGCGTGTCACCTGTAGCTGTCAAGAGGCAAATCTTCACACCCATCACCTACATCTGTGAGAGGTGATACTTGTTCAAGCCTACATGTCTGTGGGGAGTGCACCTTCTCCAATCTGCCACGCCCCTCCTCTCTCGCCTTCCTCCCCCGTAACTACCGACCCAGGCACACACACAGGCATTCCTGACACGCGGGACTAAGGATGTGGAAGGGGCGGAGGACCCTTACCTCACAGGCACTGCACTGATCTGCTAAAGCCCCACATTGGCCTGCACTCACCTTCCAGTTTCTGCTGATATGGTGGAAAGTAACTCTCCCTGGCTTGGCTCTAGTTTTTTAGAGATGACTGGGACTGATATATACACACTACGTGTGTGTATATATATGGCACGTGGGATCTTTTTTTTTTACATTCTTTTTTGAAAAAAAAATTATTGGAGTAGGGTTCATTTACAATGTTGTGTTAGATTCAGGTGCACAGCAAAGTGAATCAGTTATACATATACATATGTCCAGTCTTTTCTAGATTCTTTTCCCATATAGGCCATTACAGAGTATTGAGTAGAGTTCCCTGTGCTATACAGTAGGTCCTTATTAGTTATCTATTTTATATATAGTAGTGTGTATATATCAGTCCCAGTCTCCCAGTTTATCCCTCCCCCCTACCTTACCCCTGGTAAGAAGTTTGTTTTCTACATCTGTAACTCTATTTCTGTTTTGTAGGTAAGTTCATTTGTACCCTATTTTTAGATTCCACATATAAGGGATATCATAGGATATTTTCAACCTAGGTTCTAATGTCACCTCTTCTGCTAGCTAACCGTATAACTTTAGGCAAGGCTGTCCTTCCCTGAGCCACACTTCCTCATCTTTTCAATGGCAATGGTAATATCTGCCCTGCTGCCCTCATAGCCTTGTTGGGCGGCTCAGTGGAAATGTCAGGAAAGCATCCTGAACACAAACAGTGCTGTGCTAATGGATGTAGTTGTGGTTAACAAGGGTCAAGGATTCTGCCTCTTGTTTCAACTGCTGCAGTCTGCAGGGACTCACCCAAATCTCTAAGGCTCAGCTTAGTCCCCATTAAATAGTCACTGTGATGCCCAGAGGGACTTGTAAGCAGGTGGCTGAATTTTCCCAAAGCACCTGTTGTTCTTTACTGTGGGTAGCCGATGCCATGCTGGGGACTGATTGTGCCTGGCATGAGAGCAGGGGGGTGGGGGAGAAGTGGGGTGGCATGCCAGCAGGCAGAGGTGGTGGTCATGGCCCTGAGACATTATTAGCTAGATGTTTTCAGGCTTTCCTAGAGAGAGAGAGGAAAACAAAATAGAAAGAAAATGCTTTAAAAATAGAATTTTAAATGCTGTGCAAGTAAAAGATATGACGCTTCAGCCCCCTCATTTTTTATTATTCTTACTCTGTTTGGGCACAGTGCTGGGTACTTTCCATGAAGTAGCTCATTCCATCTGCACTTCAACCCTATGAGGGAAGTACTAAATAGATGAGAAGATTAAAGTCCTGAGAGGGGTGTAGTAGCTCTCTCAAGATCAGACAGCTTGGGGCTGGTGGAGCCTCACTCCACAGTCATCTTGAGAGGTGAATAAAACTAGCCCCAGTTAATGGGTCAGGAGACTGAAACAGAGAGGTAAGTAAAGTCCCCAAAGCCAAATGACCAGTCAGTGGAAGAGTCGATGCCAAAGCCCAAGCTTATTATCTGTACGATGTGAAATGTGGAACTTGGGCTCCCCATGTATCACCATTTCCATCAGTTCATCCATCTCTAGGCGGTGAGTCCTTGAACACGTACTCAGTGCAGGGGGCTTGCTGAAGGAGGTGGCACTGGACACAGACCACAGTTCTGGTTGACACACCAAGAGTTACACAAGGCTGAGCTTGACTAACCAAGGCCGTGTGCTGAGTGTCTGTGGACTGTACCTGCCCCTCACAGAGACCTCAAGCAAGTCATTATATGCCATGGGTCTAAATGTGTTGTAGGCTTTTTATACTTATTACCAAATTTCTTTACAGACAGCTTGCCCAGTTTAAACTAGCCATGCATAAGAGAGCCCATAGGACACTTTTTGCCAACTTTGAGTCCTCTCATTTAAAAAAAAAAACAAACTTTTTTTTTGTTGTTTATTTGATAGGCAAAATTTGCTTCCGACTGTTGCTTCTTTTTTTTTTTTTTTTTTTTTTTTTGGTGGTATGCGGGCCTCTCACTGTTGTGGCCTCTTCCCGTTGCAGAGCACAGGCTCCGGACGCGCAGGCCCAGTGGCCATGGCTCACGGGCCCAGCCGCTCCGCGGCATGTGGGATCTTCCCAGACCGGGGCACGAACCCGTGTCCCCTGCATCGGCAGGCGGACTCTCAACCACTGCGCCACCAGGGAAGCCCTGTTGCTTCATTTTTATATATTTTATGACTAGGTGAGGTTGAATGTTTTTCACATATTTATTAGCCATTTATAGTTTCTCCTTTAGAAAATAGTTGTATCTTTTGCCCACTTAATCATTAGAGTCTCAGTATTTTTCTTGACAAATTGCAAGCTCCTTATATACAAAGGCTATCAACCTTCTGTCATGTTTGTGCTGATTGTTTTTTTAGGCTTGCTGATTCCCTGCCACTGTTTTAAAATTGAGAGGATTTCCATTTGGGACTTGGATTGGTGTGGATGACTTTTTAAATCTTCCCACATCCCTTGTTTGTTCAAAACTGGTCTTTCCTTGGTACTGTGGTTTATACCACTCAAGGATAACCAAGTATTTCAGTTCTTAGAGGAAGCAGAGTGAATATTGTCTTCCCCTTAGTCATAGAGACTTGGCATAACCCTGCCAAGAAACAAAATTGAGCCTGTCAAGTAGTAGACAGCATAGGTCTACCGTCTTCCTTGTACACAGTGCCTGGTACATAGTAGGTGCTGAGAAAAACTTTGTTGTAAAATTAAAGCAAGCATGAATCTCCCCCCTCCCCAAGAATCATGTTTCATCAGTTATAGCCTCATATCTTACCTCAGTTATGAGGCAGACTCCCTTCCTTCTCTTTTTCTCTCAAACTCTTCTTTTCCAATATTTAAAAAATCTGATTATATCAGGAACAGGATATCTATAGGTGTTCATAGGTTTTTAACACTAATAATCTCCGTTTCAACAAGGGGTTCACAAGGTGCCCCAGTTTCTTGTGAATATTGTGGAGAGGTCTACAACATACTGATTAAAAGCCAAGACTCTGGTGACAGAAAGATCTGATTTCAAATCCAACTTCTGCAACTTACTAGCTGTTTGACTGTTGGCAAATTACTTGACCTCCTGATGGTTTGATTTCCATTTCTGTAAAATGAAGATGATAGTAGTACATATCTCACAGGGTAGAGGTATTTCTCAGGGTTAAGTGAGATAATGTATGCAGAGCATCAGGCACAGATTAGGTAAGCATTCACTGAATGATAGCTACAATTATTATCAACAATAATAATGTACGTGTTTGGGGCAGTGGGCAAGGATGGAGGTAGCCTCAGGGACTGTATCATAAAGGACATTAACATGAAGTTCAAACACATAGATTCAAGTTCAGACTTTATCATCAAGTCATTCTGTGACTTTCTTTGCATCTGTGGGCCTGGTACACCGACAGTAAAGTGCCCTGCCATCATCTGCCCACCTGAGCCGGAGCACTAACCCCATCATTCTTATAGTAATGGCTCCAGCATCCTAATCTGCCTTGCACTCAAGCATAGAAAAGGCCTTTCTGAGGTTAAATCTAATGTAGTCTTTGGGACTCCAGGAAGAGTAAGTACTAGGACCAATGGACTTACAAAGTTACAAAGGTAGACAGGTTTCAGCCCAGTAACAGAGCTTTTCACAGTGCAGTGGGTAAACATACACAGTGAGAAGCCACATTGCCTGGGTTAGAATCCTGACTCTGACACTTACGAGCTGTGTGACTTTGAGTATTTTAGCCTTTCTAATACTCAGCTTTCTCACCTGTAACATCAGGATAATAATAGTACCTATATCATAAAGATGTTTTCAAGATTAAATAGTTTAAAATTTGTGATTTGCTTAGTTCAGTATCTGACAAACATGAAGCACAGTGTAAGTGCTTGTTAAATAACAAAGTAGATAAAATTGAGAGCTCACTAAGAATTGGAGGAAGTGGGCTTCCCTGGTGGTGCAGTGGTTGAGAATCCGCCTGCCAATGCAGGGGACACGGGTTCGAGCTCTGGTCCAGGAAGATCCCACATGCCACAGAGCAATGAAGCCCGTGCACCACAACTACTGAGCCTGCACTCTAGAGCCCGCATGCCACAACTACTGAAGCCCACGCGCCTAGAGCCCGTGCTCCACAACAAGAGAAGCCACCGCAAATGAGAAGCCCGCTCGCCACAACTAGGGAGAAGCCCACATGCAGCAATGAAGACCCAATGCAGCCAAAAATAGAAATAAATCAATAAATAAATTTATTTAAAAAAAGAATTGGAGGAAGTGCTTTGATGGGTAGCGAGTTCCCTGTCGCTCCCAGGATGCCAGTAGAGGCTGGTAGTATGAAAAATATTCAAGCATCAGGAGAGGATTAGACAAGATAAACTTTACCATCACTTCCTGATTAGAAGTTCTATGACTTGCCCTTCAAGGTCACCCAGCTAGTCAGTAGCAAGTAATACCTAGGATAAAGCCAGGTTAACTCAGAACTTAGTAGAGTTTTCTTTCTTCTATGCCACTCTCACTGTCATTTAAGCTTGTGTTTCCTTGGATGACATTTGAAGATCGATCCATGAAATTCAGTGACATAAAGGGCAAGTTCAACCAGTCACCCTTCTCATGCTCACAAAGCAGCTATTACTCAGAAACCCAGTTTTCCTTGCTGCCTCCTTGTCAGATCCTGGACAACTTTGATTGACAAGAGGCTTTGGGTGCAACTTTCATTAATGTGCTGGGTGTTGCTTGCTGATTTACAATCTTCCCATTTGTAAGGCTCCTGTTGCTCTTAAATGAGAGGAATTATCATGTCATAAAACTGATGCCATCAGCTTGTCAGTTTTATATCTGGCCTAGACGTACCTGCACCTGCCATTTGGCTTTAGCCTCTTATTTAAGCAGAAACTAGCATCCATTCATCTACCCTCCACCACCACCCCGACTCACTAAAGACCAGAAGTATGCCTCCGGGTGAGGTTGTTCAGTGATAGAGTTACTCTAAGCTCAGCGGACCGGGCTGATGCTTTAATAGACCATGCAGACAAATGGCAGTGGGAGAACTGGGGAAGAGATGATTTCTCACTTGCAGAATCAGGCTAGACTGTAGCCCACACAGATGCAGCTTCCTGAATGATTGGAGATGGAGTGTCGGTATCATCAGCCCTAAACTGGGCTGAAATCCAAACCAGGAAGGCAGGCTAGGTATGAGCACATTGGTGAATGAATTTCCCTAAAGTAGCTAGGCCTGTGGGGTACCCTGTGGCTAGGAAGGGGTCCTGTGAGGCACACACTTCCTAGGGTCATGGCTGAGGCACACCTATCAACCCTGAGAATCCAAGGGGGACATTCTGCCTGTTAGAGAAGGGCTGGGCCCCTCGGAGTTCTTAACCATCCCAGGAAATGTAGATATAGCAAAACGCTGTCTCCAAGATGCTGTCAGAGTAGTGGAGGGGGGAGGTTTGCCTGCACTAAAAGACACAACCTAGGTCCAGAGAGAATGCCGCTTAGCGACTGCAAATGGCAGTAAGGCCTTGGAACCAGAGAGAACTGGGTTCTTGTCCCTGCTTTGCCAAATTCCATTGGATGAGTTACTTAACCTCTCCAAGCCTCAATTTCCTCTTCTCTAAAATAGAGGTGATAATAAAAGTCCCTGGTTCACTGGGTTGTTGTGAGAATTACATAAGATAGAATGTAGGTGAAGCACTTAGCACTCTCCTTGGCAAAAACGAAGTGCCTAGTAAATGTTAATTATCATCATCATCATTATCATCATCATCATCATCACCATTATGGATCAATTACTGAAAGCAGATAAATATAACTATTTAAGAAAATACATATACATTTTCACACACTTTTTAATGCATACTATATTTCACAATAAAACCGTCATTAGAAAGAGAAAAAAGGAAGGCATAATGGTTACCAATGTATGACAAATCATGGTTCACACCCCCAGCTCTATGACCTGTGAGTCTCTGGGTAAATCATGTAGCCACTTCTGGCTCATAGGACCAACCTCACAGGATATTGTGAGAATTAAATGAGGAAACCCCCATAAAGTGCTTAGTGTAGTGCCCTGCACAGAATTAACTAAGATTTATTCCTGGTTATTATCATATGGATGTTTACCCTCTGCAATTCTCAGCCCTGTTGTGTTCCATGTAATTCTACCAGCCTTTACTACATCCTGCTGAGCTGTACCATAGGGAAGTCCAGAGTGTCACTGATGGCTTCCTGGAGGGGGGCGTGCGATTGAGACTCTCAGGCCCTAGGGTATGACCCAGTGCTAGTGGAAACAGGTAAAACATTGTTAGGAGCCCACCCTATTAACTAAAAGCACTGTGGCTTTCAAAGGTCATTGTTTTCCAGTGACCCCACGGCTGAGTCAGTTCCTCATGGACCCTGTACCAGGAGGTAGCCCCTTCCTTCCACCCCCCCACCCCACTAGCCAGTTGTACGTGTACACTCCTGGCTGATGCATTTGCCACTTTCTTCAAATATTTGTGAAAAGCTTCCCAGAGCAGGTAGCCTCGCGTCTGCAGAGCATTCCATGAGAAAACCGAAGCAGTGGTTTCCATGGCAATGCCTTGGCACTTATTAGTGTTTGCGTAGGCACTGAGGCAAGAGCTGGGGTCCAGACAGGCCCTTTCTGGGCAGAGATGAGGAGAAGAGAGGGCTGAATTGCTCTCACTTTGCCCTCTTGGGTGGTAGCCCTCAGGGACAGTCCTGGGGGAATGTTTGGGACGCAGTTTGGCCAGATGCCCTTAGAGAATGTTTGAACTCTCCTCCGGAAGCTCCAGAACCACTCACTGCACCCAGCACCCCCCGTCTTTGCCTCTAGGTTCAGCTTCCCCAGACACCCCTTTACATGCCACTCCTCTGCTACCCCAAACCTTTGCTACCGTTCCCTACAAATTCTAGATCAAGTCTAAACCATGGCATTCAAGGCCTTCCACACCTTCCTCTTTCCAAAAGTTCTGGCTGCTTCCCTCACCCTACCCTACGTACCTTCTACTTCAACAAGATTGTTCAACCTCATCCTGCCTCTGCTCCCTGTCATACTGGGGGGATTTCTACTTCCCCTCTCTCTCCCATACCATTCTCCTTGCTTGGAGTTACTGAAATCCTTATCCATGTATCCAGGACTGACCTTTCCTTCAAGACCCATCTCAAACCTCAGTTTCTTCAAGAAACTTTCCTTGACACTGCAACTCAATGGACTCCCCTCCTCTGAACTTGTACTGCATTATTGCTCAGGCACGTCATGCATTTGACCCTTAAACATATCCTGCGTTTTCAGTTGTTTTACTATTGCTTATATGTCTCTGTCCAACTACACAGTAAGCTCCTCCCTGAAAGGGGATTTAGAAAAGAACTTATGTGTTTCCCACAGCACCTCGTACAGTGCCCTGCTCATAATAAGGAATTAGTTAGACCACATATGCAAAGGGCTTAGCCCAGTGCCTGGTGTATAGTAAATGCCTGGTATCTAGATGTGTGGTATTATAACCCTCAAATAGTTCTGGATGGATGCTCTGGTACCTCAGTCACCACTTCCATTCAACACATCTCGGGCTATATATGGCGCCCAATGAAGCATTCATTTAGTCTTAGCCTTGGGGAACTCATAAGCCATGAGGTTGGCAAAACTCAGTGAGTGGCCTTGACCTTATCCTCATCTGCTGCTGCCCACTTACCACTCTGGCTGTCAGGACCAGCTACATAATTTGCAGGGCCTAATGAAAAATAGAAAGGTCAGGCCTCTGGTTTAAAAACTAAGAACTTCAAGACAGTGAGAGCAGAGCTTTAAACCACACGCAGGGCTCTTCTGAGTCTGGGGCCATCACTGCTAGCCATCCCCATTCCCTTGTGCTGCTTCCCAAGGCCCTGGGACAAGAGGCACAGGAAATCCACATGTAGCAAATACATGTCAAATGGTTCTAGTGGACTAAAAGCCAGTTCTCCAAAAGTGAATTCACTAAATGTCAAATCACTGAATGAATGGTCAAGTGTCCAAATGACCAGTTTGTCATATTTGTAGTAGTTTTTATTTTGTCCTGCCTTTGCCCTGGCCCTGGCCCTGCCTGGGCCCCTGACTGTGCCTAGGTCCATGCTCTCAGCTCTCACTCCCCAGCTCTCAGCAAATTGGACCATAAAAGAAAGGCTGGGGCTTCCCTGGTGGCGCAGTGGTTGGGAGTCCACCTGCCGATGCAGGGGACACGGGTTTGTGCCCTGGTCCGGGAGGATCCCACGTGCTGCAGAGCGGCTGGGCCCGTGAGCCATGGCCGCTGGGCCTGCGCGTCCGGAGCCTGTGCTCCGCAGCGGGAGAGGCCACAACATGAGAGGCCCGCGTACCACAAAAAAAAAAAAAAAAAAAAAAAGGCTGCATCTATTTTATGTCCTTTTTGTCCCTATATTCTGATTTCTTTGGAATCGGTCATGGTTTCTTTTGAGGCTCAGGTGAACAGCCACTCCACCACCCCACACCCTACTTGTGGGACCACCAGGCAGTAGAGTCCAATGACCATTCAAGAATTGAGAGCTGAAAGTAGAGGATAGTTCTGTGCTTACTACAATTAAAGTTTCCAAATCACAAGAATCTCTTGCATTCATAATACACTGTCAACTTTTCCCTAGCACTTCTGTGTACATTATCCAATATGAATATCCACCAACTTGTTCTGTGCTTTCTACTTGTCTTTCTGTTTCTTTTCCTCTCCTTTCTTGCCTTCTTTGGCATTGATTTTATTGTTTTATCATTTTTCTCTTTCCCCTCTACTAGTTTGGAAGATAAATGGTGTTTATATTCTTTTAGTTGTTACCTAAAAATTAGAGCATGCCCATTTAACTTGTCATAGTTTTCGGATCATACTTTTTTTTTATCCTGCTCATGGATAATATCAGGACCTTAGAACAGATTAACTCCATTTCTTTAAACATAGTATCATTTTATAGTCTATCTCTAACAAGTCCAAAATCTGAAGTCTTTGTGGGTCGATTTCTGTTTGCTTTTTCTACAGGTTCCTGGACATGGTACTTTATTTCCTCGTGTGTCTGGTTATCTTTGTATGCTAGTCATTGTACTTGAAAACTTATTTATAGCAATAATTTGAGACCCAGGATAAAGTTATCCTTCTTCAGAGAGAGAGTTTCTGTTTGCTTTGACCAGGATCTTGGGGCACTGCTAGTCTGGGGCAATTTTATTTCAAGACTTGGGTTTTTTTATGGACAATATAAACACTGGCTGCAAGCCTGCAAGGTTCATGTGTGATTCATCCTTATCCTGTAAGTATTATTATTTTGAGCCTTGGCTCTCTGTGGTGAGAGTTTCCTACCGTATTTCTCACCTTCTATGGCTCTGGGCTTTGATTTTTGTCCCCCTTGACCCACAAGCCTTTCAACATGGAAGTTCAAATTCGCTAGCATTGGAAAATGCCCTTAGGGCAAAAGGAACTACCTCCATGCTTACTTAACTTTCTAGGTTCCCATTATCACGTCAGTCTTGTCCTATAATACTCACTACCTTGTTAGTTCTTTTTTTCCTACATGTATAATATTTTATTGACCATTACTATACATTCCTTTCCTCTCATCCCATTAACCATAATTTCTTTCTTTTAACCAATATCATTAGTTTTATTTATTATTTTCATTGGAGTGTAATTGACATGTAATATTATGTTAGTTTTAGGTGTTCAACATAATGATTCAATGTTTGTATATATTGAAAAACAATAACCACAGTAAGTCGTCATCATACATAGTCACAGATTCTTTTTCTTCTGAGAACTTTTACTCTTTGCAACTTTGCTAAGAGAGCAAATATGCAATACAGTATTATTAACTATAGTCACCATGCTGTACATTACATCTCCATGACTTATTTATTTTATAACTGGAAGTTTGTACTTTTGGACCGCCTTCACCATTTTACCCACCCCCAGCCCCTGCCCCTGGCAACCACCAATCTGTTCTCTGTATCTATAAGCTTGGGTTGGTTTTTTTTGTTTTTTGTTTTAGATTCCACATAGAAGTGAAATCAGCCAGTATTTGTCTTTCTCTGTCTGACTTATTCCATTCAGCATAATACCCTCAAGTCTATCCATGTTGCTGCAAATGGCAAAATTTTGTTCCTTTTTATGACTAAATAATATTCCTGTGTGTGTGTGTGTGTGTGTGTGTGTGTGTGTGTATCTTCCACATCTCCTTCTGTATTTTGGCTATTGTAAATAATGCTGCAGTGAACATGGGGGTGCATATATCTTTTTTGATTTACTGTTTTCATTTTCTTCAGATAAATACCCAGAGGTGAAATTGCTGGATCATATGGTAGTTCTATTTTTAATTTTTTGAGGAACCTCCATACCGTTTTCCATAGTGGCTGCACCAATTTACATTCCCACCAACAGTGCACTTCTTTTTACTTCATATCCTGGCCAACACTTGTTATTTATTGTCTTTTTCATAATAGCCATCCTAACAGGTGAGAGGTGATATCTCATCGTGGTTTTGATTTGTATTTCCCCAATGATTACTGATGTTGAGCATCTTTTAATATACCTGTTGGTCATCTGTATGTCTTCTTTGGAAAAATGTATATTCAGATCTTCTGCCCACTTTCAATTGGATTGTTTGGGTTTTTTTTGGTTTTGTTTGCTGTTGAGTTGTATGAGTTCTTTATATATTTTGATTATTAACCCCTTATCAGTTATATGATTTGCAAATATTTTCTCCCATTTGGTAGGTTGCCTATTCATTTTGCTGATGGTTTTCTTTGCTGTGCAGAATTTTTTTGTTTGGGGTAGTCCCATTTGTTTATTATTGCTTTTCATGTCAGATTGAAAAAAATCATCAAAGTTGATATAAGACCTATGTCAAGGAGCTTACTGCCTGTGTATTCTTCTAGGAGTTTTATGGTTTCAGATGTTACATTCAAGTCTTTAATCCATTTTGAGCTAAATTTTGTGTATTATGTAAGATAGTGGTCCAGTTTCATTCTTTTGCATGTGGCTGTCCAATTTTCTCAACACTATTTATTGAAGAGACTGTCCTTTCCCCACTGTATATATTTGGCTTTTCTGTCAGAAATTTATTGACAGTATATGCATGAGTTTATTTCTGGGCTCTTTCTTCTGTTCCATTGATCTGTGTGTCTGTCCTTATGATAATACCATACAGTTTTCATTACTATAACTTTATAATATATTTTGAAATCAGAGAGCATGATATTTCCAACTTTGTTCTTTCTCAAGATTGCTTGGGCTATCTGAGTCTTTTGTGGTTCCATACAAATTTTAGGAATATTTGTTCTATTTCTGTGGAAAATGCCATTGGAATTGTGATAGCAATTGCATTGAATCTGTAGATCGCTTTGGGTAGTATAGACATTTTAACAATATTAATTCTTCCAACCCATGAGCATAGAATCTATTTCCATTTATTTGTTTCTTCTTCAATTTCTTTCCTCAGTGATTTATCATTTTCAGTGTACATGTCTTTCATCTCCTTGGTTAAATTTATTTTTAGGTATTTTATTCTTTCTTGATGAAATTTTAAATGGGATTGTTTTCTTAATTTCTCTTTCTGATAGTTCATAATTAATGTGGTTTTTTATTGATTTTATGACAATTAAAAAAAAACATATTTATCCAGAGATTTTTGGTGGCTTTAACCATTATAAGAAACCAAAGTATGTTTCATGCAATTCCGTCATGATGCTTTGAAGTAGACAGGTAGTCTGGGAGGCTAAATTATGTCTGTTTTTTGGATGAGGAACTTTCTACTTGCTTGCCTGGAGCCACACAGTAAAATAGTGACTGAGTTTGAAGGAGAATCCAGGCATCCACCATGTATCTCTTACACTCTACTACTGTGTCACCATCACATTACGAAACAATGGAGGAGTATTATTCCCCAATGTGTTACCCTCTACTCTTTTTTTAACATTTAAAGATTAATTTATTATATTATAATGTATTCTCCTGTTAGAACATTTTAGAATGGACACATAATCCAACATAATACAATAGATACTTTCTATTTCTTTTCTTTCCTTTTCTTTTTCTTTTTCTTTTTTTTTTTTTGCTACCCCCTACTCTTGACAAATCCTGGGAGGAGGCTTTGGTTGCTCCTGATTTTCCTTCTTCTTTCTCTCAATGGCTGCTAATAGCATATCCCCCAAGGACAAGACCTGCTTTCTTCATTTGGCCTTTAACCACCCTGCTTTGTGCAGGAACCCCTAGAAAGAGAGTTGGCAACTTTTTGAAAGCAGTGGTATCAAGGTTCGTGGTCCTTTCTTTTCTTTTCTGTCCAGGTACCCTGGTCACTCCCTGGATGTTGCCTTACAAATAGGGAGATAGGTGCTCACTGGCAAATACATGGTTGCCTTATTGGCTACTCCCATGTATCATCATCTCCCACCCTGTAGTATCAGTCCCTCAGGTGCAGCTTTGGAGAATGTACATACCAGAGTTCTGCAGTGCTTTTACACATAAGTGTTAATTTTTCCATCTGTGCTGTCATCTGTGACTACAAGAATGTGATCTTAGAATGTGTTTTGCAGGTTAGTGGAACAGAAACTCCAAGAAAACCTGCCATTTTGGCATTGCCCACCTAAGCTGGATCATGGAGATTGTGAACATGAGCCTTTTGGGAGGAGGGTGGGGGCTGGCATAGGAGACTCAGAAATGTATAGAAGATGGAAATTCAAGCTATGACATATGACGTGAAAGCTTGAAGTGAAAGACGCAGCCTCTGCAAGGGAAGCCTAGTGGACAGACACCCCAGCCACAGACTTCTTCAACTCTTTTCTCCTTTCCTCCCCTCCACAATGAAATTGACTTCCATTTTAGATCTTAGGTGCTGTTAGCTCTTCTCCCCAAGGATCCTCATCAGATGCTACAGGTATAATCAGGCACAGGTGTCTGGAAAGAGGCCAACAAGGGGAAGCAATGGGCAAAGTGCCCAAAATGTATAGGAAATTACCTTGAATGTCAATTTGGAAGTGCTAAGGTGGTTTGGTATGAGTTAAAAGCAGAACCACACTGCTAACACTTTCCAGTGTGTTATTGGCAGATACTGCCAGATTTCCGGGATTATGTTTTATTTTTATTTTCAACAGTTATATTTTCTGACATTTTGAGCACAATATTTCTATTGATACTTGAGAAGAATTGTGGCAAATTTAGCGTACGGTTATGTGTTTCTTTTTCATTTAAATAAGAGATTTCACTAAACTTGCTATCCCTCTAAGTGTGATGTGATTGCACTCAATCTGATGTTTCCCAGGATAATGAGAAGGAAGATAATTGGAAAGTTGAGAAAGGAAGATAATTGGTTGGATTCACTAAACAGAAGTTGCATCTATTCTATTAAATAAGGGCCACATGTCTCACCAGCAGTCACACCTAGTCACACACCTCCAGCTATAGAGGCACTAGTGTATGAGCAAAATTTATTTTCCTCTAGGAAGTTATGGTGTCAAGATTCTAGGCAACTGCCTCCATGGCTGATTTCACTCCATCCTACCTGCTGTTTCCATGGGCCAGAGCTGGGGTAGGCTGTAGGGGTAGTGGGTGACTCACCAGTTGCACTGGTGATGCTGGTCTGGGGCTCCAGTGAACAGAAACTTTTCAACACTAGTCACGTCTATTTGACCCTGCTTCTGAGCTTTTGTTTCTGCCATTGCCATGCCGCTAAGCCGAAGTAGTCCAGCCTTCTCATTTACTGATCTAAGTTGCACTCTGACCTCATCTCTGATTGTTAACAAGGGCCACCCTGGCTGACCTGCTCAACCGGGGGCCAGAAGAGATCCTTAACTGATGGTGGGCAGAGCGAGCTACGTGGGAGCTGAGACAGAGAAGGCAAGAAGGCCATTATCATTTACTGCACGTTTACTATTTGCCGGGTACTGCCCTGAGTGCTTTACATGCATTGACTGTACTCATTTGCTGTCAACAAAAGAAAAGGTCAAAATGGCTCGGCCCTAAAGGGTGAGCAGTTCACTTGTTTTCCCTGCGGTAAATGAGGTGCTCCTGTGTCGGGGAGGGATTACTCCATGAGGAGGGAGGAGCTTGTGGTCCAACAAGCATTTGCCTTTAAACAAGCCACTACCCTTCACTGGGCTTCAGTTTACTCCTCTGTAAAATGGCTGTCTTGTGTTTGCTCAGCTTATCACACATCTTGGTTGTGAGGACACAAGTGATACAGATTAGAGGGCTTAGAAAGGTATAAAATATTTCATAATATCGTGTGAGGCAATAGAGAGCCAGAGTATAGATGGGCTAGGGGTTCCCAAATCTCAGCCCAGCAACTTGTCACCTGTGTGACTGGAGCAAGTCACTCAACCTGGATGTACCTTAGCTTCTACATCTGTAACTAAAGATATGGCTAGTACCTGTTCATAGGGGCTTTGTAAAAAAAAAAATGAGATAATAGATTAAAAACATTCAGAATAGTATTGGCATGTAAAAAAAACTGCTTTTATTACAAATAGTAGATACTAATGAGTATTTCATTCCCCTGTCTTTCCCCTATGCATTCTCTCAGTGTTGATAACACTTAATGCAGCAGAACTTGGTTAATGCTGCAATTCCATATGCAACGTGTGCAGCTCTCAACATGCTAGGGCATAACACATAATTCTGCCCTAGAACACACATATGACACAGCACCTGGCCATATAAAGGGATGGAAGCTCAGTATTCCCCAGTAGATGAGAGACAGGCCTCTTTGTTTTTTATTTATTTATTTATTTATTTATTTATTTATCTATCTATCTTCCAGGTTTATTGAGATATGATTGCCGTAAAGCACTGTATCTGTTTAAGTTGTACAACATCATAATTTGACTTTATACATCATGAAATAATGACCACAGTAAGTTTCATGAGCATCCATCATCCCATACAGATACAAAATTAAACTCAAAGAAAAAGAGGTGTTTTTCCTTGTGATGGGAACTCTTAGGATTTACTCTCTTAACAACTTTCACATATAACACACAGCAGTGTTCATTATCATGTTGTACATTACATCCCTACTACTTATTTATCTTATAACTGAAAGCTTGTACCTTTTGACTGCCTTTGTCCAACTTCCCCTTCCCCGACTCCTGCCTCTGGTTAACCACAAATCTCATCTTTTTTTCTATGAGTTTGTTTAATTGACCTACAACACTATGTCAGTGCCTGTTACACAACATAGTGATGTGATATTTCTATACGTTTCAATCTGATCACCACGATAAGAGACAGGCCTCTTTAAACTGACAGCCTCTGAGATGAATGCCATAAGGGATTCACTTACAGAAATTCAAGATGCTTAACTTTCAGAAACAGGTTGACTGCATTATGTGAGATACACCTGTGTATAGAGGTAGATGTGATGTCATTTCACACTCTACAGTTAGTAGATGCCTACTTTTTGTCATCTGTGGCATGAGGTGGTTCCTGATCTCAGAGAGATAGTTGATCATTAAGGGGAGAGACACATACTCAAACTCAACATGTTATAGGACAAGACGGTGTTAACTATGAGTCTTAATTAAGAACATACACATAACCTTATAAGCTGAAACTATATAAATGCTAATGGTTGTAGTTTTTTCTACAGGCCTTAAGAATTGCAGAGTGCTATAAGCACCAGGAGAAGGAGGGATCGTTTCTTGTTGGGGCATCAGGGAAGGCACTGAAGCATGAGGCTTTCAACAGGCAGAACTGAGGGCAAAGGGCACCAGCAAAGCCGTGGGGATGAGAACACACACAGAGTATGAAGGTACCAGTGAGTAGCTTATGTTGGCTTTCACATGGGATACACATGGGGACTTGCTGAAGGATAACAAGGCTGGAAGTTTTGGTGGTGGCTAGGCTTAACTGCCAGGCTAAAAAGTTAGGTTTATTTAGTAGGCAGTAGGGAGCCATGGGCAATTTTGGAGCAATTGCAAAGGAGTTGCAAAGGAGGAATTGCATCATCGAAACTGCCCTTTTGGAAGACACTCTGACAGCAGGGTCCAGGAAGTGCCATCTCCTCTGGTCACCTCAAGGACTTCTCTCTTGGAATGGTATCTTTCTCTTCTGCATCCTCAATCTTTCTCTCTCCACAGATATGCAGTGTTAGCCTACTGCTTTTTAAAAAAAAAAGAATGAAAACCTTCTTTAACTTCACACTCCCTTCCAGCTTCCTACCCATTGCTCTACCACCCTAATAGCAAAACTTCCAAGAAAGAAAAAGAAAAAGCTATCCATATTCTTGTTTCCACTTCCTCACTTATCATTCTCTTCTCAGCTTGCTCTAAACAGGCTTCTACCCCCAGGATGTTATGGTCAATACTCTTGTTAGGGTCACCATTGACCTCCTCGGAGTCACATCCAGTGGTCATTTTTCTATCCTCTTTCTGCAACAGACACTTCTCTTGATTTCTCCAACTCCATACTTTCCAGTTTTCCTCATATCTCTCTAGCCATTTCTTCTCAGCCTCCTTTGCGGACTATTTCTTCTCTACCTAACCTCAAAATGTTGGAACACTCCGCAGCTTAGCTCTAAGTCTTCTATTCCTCTCTTACAATGTCAGTGCTCTCTCTTACAATGATTTTATCCAGTTTCATAGTTTTAAAAGTCTACATACTGATGATGCTCACATTTATATCTTCAGTTCTCAGCTCTCCATTGAGCTTTAGATTCATATATCCTACTATCTACTTAAATCTCTACTTAGAGGTCTAATAGCATCTCAAAATTATCATGGCTCCCACAACGCCCTGGATCCATGTACCCCTCACCCCCACCACTAAATTGTTCCTACTTCAGGCTTCCCTAAGTAAATGGTACCATTTGTCCAAGACTAAAGCTTAAGCCTTATTCTTTTTTTTTTTTTTTTGGCTGCACCACGCAACTTGTGGGATCTTAGTTCACTGACCAGGGATTGAACCCACGCCCTCAGCAGTGAAAGCCCAGAGTCCTAACCACTGGACCACCAGGGAATTCCCTTTAGCCTCATTCTTGACCCTACTTTCTCTCACCCAACACATCCTGTTCATCTGTTCATCAGTAAATTCTATTGGGGCTTCCTTGGTGGTGCAGTGGTTGAGAATCTGCCTGCCAAAGCAGGGGACACAGGTTCAAGCCCTGGTCCGGGAAGATCCCACATGCTGTGGAGCAACTAAGCCCGGGCACCACAACTACTGAGCCTGTGTTCTAGAGCCTGCGAGCCACAACTACTGAGCCTGAGTGCCACAACTACTGAAGCCCGCACACCTAGAGCCCGTGCTCTGCAACAAGAGAAGCCACCGCAATGAGAAGCCCACGCACCACAACGAAGAGTAGCCCCCGCTCGCCGCAACTAGAGAAAGCCCGTGCGCAGCAACAAAGAGCCAATGCAGCCAAAAATAAATTTATTTTAAAAAATAAATAAATTCTATTGACTCTACCTCCAAAAAATATTAAAAATCCATCTGTTCTACCTCCATCGCTCTCTGAACCATCATCATCTCTTGCCTAGACCACTGTAATATCTCCTACCTGGTCTTCCCACTTCTACCTTTTCTCCTCTATATTATTATTATTATATAATTATATATCATTAATTCTCCACAGAGCCTCCAGAGTGAGCTTTTAAAAATATAAGTCAGATCACCACTCATCTGCTTGAGACCGTCTAGTAGTTTCTCATTGCACTTAGAACAAAATCCAAACTTTTTCCTGTGGTGTACAAGAGCCCTACAGGATTTGGCACCTGCATGATTCTTCAACCCCAGCTTGTGCCCTATTCCCTCTTGCTCACTGTATTTCAGTCTCACTGTCTTTTCTGTTTTGTGAACAAGTCCATTAGGGCCTCTGCACCAATTCTTCTTTCTTCTTGGAATGCTGTTCTCCTCTCACTGTTGTGGCCTCTCCCGTTGCAGAGCACAGGCTCCGGACGCACGGGCTCAGCGGCCATGGCTCACGGGCCCAGCCGCTCCACGGCATGTGGGATCTTCCCGGACCGGGGCACGAACCCGTGTCCCCTGCATCAGCAGGTGGACTCCCAACCACTGCGCCACCAGGGAAGCCCAGAAAGGCCTTTCTTGACCACCTAAAGTAGCCTTCCTTCCTTGCTATCACCTTCTTATACATCAACCTGTTTTCTTTTCTTCATAGTATTTATCTCTGTCAAATTATCTTGTTCTTGAAGTGTTTACTCCCCACCTCCCATGCACAGAGCTAGAATGTAAGCTCCATGAGAGCAGGAACCTTTTCTTTCCTACTTTCCCTGGTATCCTCCATACCTGGAACAATACCTGGCATGTAGTAGACATACAATAAATATATACTGAATTCATGTTGAATAAATTAATTGGCAGCAGAGTGGTTATTGCAGTAATACAGATAATAGGCAGTAAAGCCTTTAATTAAATTGGTGGCAGTAGTAGGGCTTCCCTGGTGGCACAAGGTTGAGAGTCCGCCTGCCAATGCAGGGGACATGGATTCGTGCCCCAGTCCGGGAAGATCCCACATGGTGCGGAGTGGGTAGGCCCGTGAGCCATGGCTGCTGAGCCTGTGCGTCCAGAGCCTGTGCTCCGCAACGGGAGAGGCCACAACAGTGAGAGGCCCGCGTATCGCAAAAAAAAAAAAAAAAAAAAAAAAATTGGTGGCAGTAGGAAGCAAAGTGGAAAAAAAATATCAGTATGAGACCAAACCCACCCAGATTTCATTTCAGTGTATTTAATACTGTAAACACTGGAAGACTTCTTGGGTCACTATTTCTATTACAGAGTATCAAAACTGGGACCACAGGTCAATTATGCAATAAATAATTATCCATTAATCAAAAATAGAAGTGGAGACATGCCGCGGCAAATAAGCCCGTGTGCCTCAACTAGAGAAGAGAAAACCCACATGCCACAAGCCCATGCACCACAACGAAGAGCCCGCGCTGCAACAAAAGACCCCGCATGCCTCAATGAAGATCCCACGTGCCACAACTAAGACCCAAAGCAGCCAAAAATAAAAAAAAGAAAAAAAAGAAAAAAAATAGAAGTGGAGGAATAGATCGGTAGAACTTGCTATCTGGAAGTTATGGGAGTGGGAGAAAGAGATAAATGATAATTCTATAGTTTCTTGCCATGAAAATAAAGCAGAAAGTTTGGGGGAAGAATTGCTGGTGGGTGGGAAGGGAGGATGACAGGTCTAGTTTAGAACATGCTGAGTTTTACTCATCCCCGGAGGTTTCTGGCAGAGCCTTTCAATGTGGGCCTAGAATCCTGCAGGGAGGAGGAGACAGAGGTTGAGGATCTCATCAGCATAGAGATGAGAGTTTAAAGTAATGACTGTGGGACCCTTCAGGAGTACAAAGCAACTGAAGGATATAGGAAATCCTCATTCCAAGGGATCTATTTATCACATCTAGTAGCTCCCAGGAAATACAACTAGAAAGTGTAGATTAGCATAATCTCCAATTCCCCCAGCCTCTTCCCCACAGTCTGCCCCCTCCCTTGAACAATCCTGTGGATTCTTTCCCAGGCAGGGGGCCCTAAGCATGAGCGGTGAGGAGTCCTTGTCATCCTTCCTGACATCAGCCTCATAACATAGGCTCCTTACTACTCACAGGGACGGATATCAAGATAATCAATGGGCTTCCCTGGTGGCACAGTGGTTGAGAGTCCGCCTGCTGCTGCAGGGGACGCAGGTTCGTGCCCCAGTCCAGGAGGATCCCACATGCCGCGGAGCGGCTGGGCCCGTGAGCCATGGCCGCTGAGCCTGCGCGTCCGGAGCCTGTGCTCCGCAACGGGAGAGGCCACAACAGTGAGAGGCCTGCGTACCGCAAAAAGAAAAAAAGATAAGCAATGGAGAATGCCTTGGAATGACTGAGATCTGTTGGGGAAAAAGCCTGCCTATAAAGTCATCACCACTATTTTGCTTTCCTACTACAAGTGCGCACTGTGATCCCTTAAGCGCCAGAGACAATGCAGCATCAACAATCTCATCCAGACACGCAGAGCTTTTTGTAAGTCTGGGTAATGTTGTCAGTCGAAGCACTGTTATAATTTGTATTCACTGCCAGCATGTGGCTTGGCACGATGAAGGAGCTCACTCATCTGAGTTACTAGCAGAGCGGGGATGAGGTCCTCAGACCTCTAGGCCCAGCCCCTCAGCTCAGAAGGAGCTGTTGGCAACAATCTCAGACTGTTTAATCCTACCCTCTCCCTTTGCCAGTAAGCAAGGCCTCATCCTCCATGCGGGGCTTCATCCCGAAGCCCTGCTAGGAGCCAAGAGCCTATCAGAGACTGATTGTTCTGCTTCCCTTGGCAGATTGGCACCGGCCAGTGTCAGGGCTTGTGTGGAGAGTATATAATAAGGGTCCCTAATGTGGACTTGACAATGACGGTTTTGTTTCACTTGAAGGGCTTATTTGTCCTATGTCAGTGTCTAAACCCCACAAGGCAAACCTGGTGGCGGGGGGCGGGGGGGTGGGTAGAGGAGAACGCTGTAAAGTAGGGACTCAGAGGACGGAATGACAAGTGGCCCAAGGCTCTCAGTTGCTGCAGGAAATGAAACTTACAACTTTGTCCTGGGCTTTGGGCCTTGGATTTGAGCAGAAAGAGAGGGGTGGGTTTGGGTGGTCAGAGTGGGCTACCACCTTCTGAATAAGACAAGACAGTCTGAATTTGGATTCTGAAAAAGGATTCCACCCCCATTGAAAACAAGAAGCATGCTCCATTGGAGCCGTGACTCTGTGTGGCTTGTTCACCTCTGTCTCCTCAGGGCCTAGAAGGGTGCCTGGCACATAGCAGATGCACAAGAAATATGTATTGAATATGTGGATGAATGAAAATAGATTTGAATATCAATCCCAAATCTTAGACTAGTATTGATAAACTCAGTTTGTCTAGTGGAAACCTTTCCCTAGCTATTACTGGAAGAATTAGTTTCTGTAACATTCCAGGCAATAAGCCAAAAAACCACAGAGATTGCTTTTAAAAGATGGTCTTGGGCCCATTTCCTCCCTTTTTTTTGTTTTTCTCTAAACCTAGTATTCCATATTGAACGTTTTGAGATTTTTATTTTCCTCTTGAGCTGATAATCGTCATAAGCTCCCCGTTTTCCTCCCCCTGTCACTAGGTTGCTGCCGCAGTCTGAGCTTCTAATAACTTGGGTTTCCAGTTTCGTGCTGATCTCTGCTTAGTGTGACATCAGTGGGTGTAGTCCTTATGGGCAATGTGTGTGTTCATGGGTGTACATGATACATGTGTAAGCAATTTTAACTGCCTGGAAGAAGGAAAAGAGCTAAAGAAGGCCATGGAGGGTGAAGATTCACATGTAAGTGAAATGATTAGGCACTTCTCAGCCTGTCACTAGAGCCATGATAAGTACTAGACAGGAAGACGTCTCATTAGAGACCAAGTCTCAAATTGGCCCTAAGGTGGAGCTCTCAGTTCAAGGCAATGGTTGGCCTTCCCAAAACACACAGATGGTGAATCTACGCTCAGCAGCTCCAAGGTCAGTGTAAAACAAGACACTGGGAAGCTTGGAAGACAAGCAAGCCCGTGTCTATGAACAGTACTTCCATTTGCCTGGGAGGAGGGTGCTGGGGGCAGGAGGTACCATCTATCCCGCTCCCCTGGTCCAGGCTGAGCCTAGCTCCTTGTGCTGCCTAGTTCAGAAACCAGAGTCACACCCCCTCAACCCTCCTCCCAGATTCTCCCACCATCTCCAGAAATTGCTGAGGAAGAGAAATTAGCATTAAGTTAGATCCCTTATTGGTGAATGGGCAAGAATTGAAGGAGCAGGCAAGAGTCAGAGGTCTTGGGCTTCCCTGGTGGTGCAGTGGTTGAGAGTCCGCCTGCCGATGCAGGGGACATGGGTTCGTGCCCCGGTCTGGGAAGAACCCACATGCCGTGGAGCGGCTGGGCCCGTGAGCCATGGCCGCTGAGCCCGCGCGTCCGGAGCCTGTGCTCCTCAATGGGAGAGGCCACAACAGTGAGAGGCCCGCGTACCACAAAAAAAAAAAAAAAAAAAAAAGAGTCAGAGGTCTTGAACAATCTATAGGTCATCAACACAGGAGAATGAGTTATTTAAGACAACAAAACACTGGAACGTGAGCCAGAGGATCTCCAGAAAACGTTTTATGTAGCCGTGTAGCTTGAACGTTTTGTTTGTCTTGTCTTACAGAGAATACACATTAATGGTCAATAATTTCTTTTTTTTTTAGACCCTTTATCTTGTGGCGTTAATAATAATGGCAGCTAACATGTATTGTAAACTATGTGCCAGATACCTTAATCCTCTTAAGCACATTATTCCACAACTTCATTTAATCCTCACAATGATTCCCACGGGGCAGGTACAATTAATATTGTCACTAGTTTTTAGATGATGAAGCTGAGACTTAGAGTGGTGAATAAATGTTCCTGGGTCACATAGCTACTGAGTGATGGAGACGGGATTTGAAGCCAAGCTCTCTAACTTCTGTTAACCAATGCACTACAATAGGTGTGTTTCCTTCCTTTGACTCTTTTACGTAAGTACCAATTTTATAAAGTCTTAAGCTGAGGCAGTGGCAATGGAAGTGGATGATTTTGTAAACGTTTGGCTTCTTTCGCGGAAGAAGGGATTTAACATGGCCACACCCCTTTACCTATGTCAGAAAAGCTCAAAAGATAAGGATATTGTGATCTATTTTATACTTTTATTAAACAATAGGCCATGTTATAAATGTTACTAAGCTGTGAAGAGACAGTAGTGGCTTTTACTGTGGAAACTTGTGATAGATGTACAGCTCATGTGTCTCATAGGCACAATTGAATTAGGTTCACGTATGTTCTTCTCAGATATAAAACATATTCAGGGAATGTGCCCCATGTGTAAGTGAGGTGAAGGGTATCGGAGGCAGGGCTTTCCTATATGTCCACTTCCAGGAGGGATCTGAGATTAGAATATAGAGAGGTGTAGGCTTCCAGAATACTTGATGGGAAGACCTGTGCCTGGTTGAGGAATGAGCTTCCACCACTGGCTCAGGATTGGATGAGAGAGTCGGCACCCCAACAGGTTCTAAAGCTTGAGGTTCTCAGTGCTCTTTGGCTGGTAGCTACCAGTGTCTCCCAGTGTAAATGGGGAATTGGAGGCCCAATGTCTTCCAGATTATAGGACTAGGATTGCAGGAACAGGTTCAGAAGAACGGTCAGGTTGTCTCTATTTCTTTATCTGTATAGATATTATATGATGGCGTATAAGCCATTGCGCAGTCACCAATTGGCAACCCTTTCAGAATACTGGTTCCCTGTGTGTTGTAATTGTCTGGATATAATATCCTCAAATGTCCATTCAAGGTTCAGGCAGTTTTGACACACTACATACTATTAGGCAGGATGTTATCAACAAGGAGACCCTCAGACCAAGCTACGTACAGTGAGGTAACTCTCGCCCCACCTAAGACCCTCACAACTGTGCCATACCATGCTGGGCAGGCCCCGTCCATCCCAGAGCCCTTTCTATTTTCCTTGACACATTCCTTCAAGGGGCCTCATCCACTGATCGGGATAACCCCACACAGTACCTTCTCAGACCAAGGTCGACACCACCACGGTGCATACCCCAAAGCAAAGCAGCCCTCCTGGCACTCACCCACGCTCCAGACACCATCAGGCAGCTCTCACTTACATGAGAAGCCATACCCCTAGCTGCGTGGAGTAAGAGCTTTCTTTTTGAGGTCACGTCTTGGCTGTGATACATGCTGAGACGAGTCTGCTCTCTGCCAGACTGTATCCTACAGTGATGCAGCCTTGACAATGACCTCCGTGGCCTACTTAACCCATCTTAACTCTGTGAGGCAAGCCTCGCTCGGATTGGAGCTCTCACTGAACTTTCCAATGCAGCGAAGACAGCCTTACACGATCCCTTGCCATGCCACCACTCTGAACATCGTGAGGTCAATCTTGAGCACCCAGCCACCACTTCCCACAGGACAGCCAGACCAGAGGCTCCCATTGCTGGGACTACTGTGAAGCTGACTTCACCAGCCCTCACCTTCACCAGGGCTTATGCTGCCATTTTGCTCCCAGTAAGGCAGCCCTCTCCCAGACCAGGGTTCACATCTCACCATATGCCCAGCGAAACAACTTTCTACTGCCCCTAATTAGTGCTGCATTATCCGGAAGGCCAGCTAATATGTGCTTAGGGCACAGCAGTGCAGGGGCACCAGACAAATAACTTGTTCAGGAGTTGGTAATTCGACATTAAAAGATGAAAGAGTCGTGATAAGAAAAATCAGAAATTTGTTGGATTTTTTTTTACACCTTTATATGGTTTAGAATGATTTCCATTTGAGTGATAAACACAAGGATGGTCATCTAAAATCTTTTCAGTAATTAGGGCTTCCAAAAAAGGCCCCGATTTGGCCTGCCCTCTCTGTTTCCCCACAAACTATGAGGCAGCCGCCTGCCACTACTCAAAATGCCTCACACCATCAGACAACTCTTGCTTAGAACAGTAACCCTAAAACTAGGACCAATATTCATCCAGAATACATGAGTATGGCCATAATAGATTTTAAAATATTGAAATTCTTCCCTACTTACTGATAAATACCTACTTCCCTAAACCATTCCCCCTTCCTCTTGTGCATCCCACCATCATCCCAGTTTCCCTAGACCCTCCCTAAGGAGTCCTGGACCTCCTCACACTCTCGCAACCAAGGCTTAATGCTTGCTTCAGCATCCTGTTCCAGTGTGTGTACTGATTGGCCAGTGCCCATGCAGAATCTGTTGTTAAATATTTTGAATATTATCCTCTCCGACAACCACTGCACCCAACATTATATAGCTCTCTAAGGCTCACTACCTAGGTACACATGCCATTAGGCAAATCTCTTCCAAACCAGTGAGGACTCCAATGTAGGTTTGCAGTGCACACCAGCTACTGGCCCACACCATCACTCCCCATACTTATATGTACCCTTTTCCTTGAGACCACGCTTGAGCAGACCTCACCCCAACCAAGCTCTTCATGAAGCAGCCCTCCAGATACTTGTCAATCTCCCCACACCATGTGGCAGGTTATAACCACGCCTCCTCTTCGTTTATTTGCTTGACCTGCTGCTCACTACTGCCCCTGTTCTCTGGACAACCCGTGATCTGGCCAGTGCACAGCTCCGGCATGAGGAAGTGACGGAGAAGACCAGGTCCACATAGCCGGTACCAGTCCTCAAAACCTGAGGCAACCTGTGATTAGACCAGAGTCTACCTGGGACATAGGTGTCAGCCCCTACCATGGCTCCCATACCACCTCTTCACAGAGCATTAGGCTGAATTTGATGAAACTAAGATCCATAACACCATCTCCAACAATTTGAGGGACCTGCTAAACAGAGTCAGTTCTCAAACACCTCTCCCCCAGCAATGACTCTCTGCACCAAACAGGCCCGTGAAACCACTCAGGACACTGACTAGAACAGGGCCATGCCTACTCTCCACACAGCGCTAGGTCATCCCTGTCCAGAGCAGGATTCACATCAATGCTGACCAGACGACCACCTGCACAGCCACGCCTCACATCCTGAATCGAACCCTCACCAGGCTAGGGAACGAACATCAGCCTGCAAAACTTGAATGTTCTGAGCAGACCAAGGAATCTTACAGAAGCTGCTAAGATGACCGGAGCCCACAGAAGTGTCCTCCACTTCATGAGACTATCCGAGAATGGACCTGGCATATGACCCCACTCTTAACATTCAGCTCTCCCTTCCCTGCCCTTCCCTTTCTCTGCTCTCCCCCCCCCGCTTTCTTCTCCTTTCTCCCCTTTGCTTCCATTCTCTGTTTCCCTTGTTCTCTTTCTCTTTCAGTCAAGTCACTGCTGTATTGTTTGTCATAATACTTTTGATGTATTCCCAGTCCCATTTAGGTCAGAGGAAAACTCGGGAAGCATCTAAGGCAGTACCACCTCCTCAGGCAGGGCTGCTGCAGGAGACTGGGCCTCCTGAATGAGAATCTGTGCTCCTGGAACAGAATGGTTGGGGAACAAAATCCCCTTTCTCTAGTAATCAGGGCCGGCCTGCACGGCAGCTGCTGGTGAGCTAAGACCAGTCCCCAGATGAAGGGCGATGTGTCAGCCAAATTGGGAGGAACTAGAGGAGACCTTGAACAAAAAAGTCAAGTAAATAAAATCTTCTGTGCCTCCTGCTATCCCACTTCTTGCCATACCACATGAGGGAAAACACTTGTTTAAATAAATCCTTCATGTGTAGGTTTGTTGTCAATCTTTTTTTTTTTTTTTTTTTTTTTTTTTTTTTTTTTTAGAACAGAGAAAGGAATGATTTGTGAAGGAATCATTTTTTTTTAGAAGATGTTGTTGGTAGGAGTTTATTAATTAATTTATTTATTTTTGCTGTGTTGGGTCTTCGTTTCTGTGCGAGGGCTTTCTCTAGTTGTGGCAAGTGGGGGCCACTCCTCATCGCGGTGCGCAGGCCTCTCACTATTGCGGCCTCTCCCGTTGCAGGAGCACAGGCTCCAGACGCGCAGGCTCAGTAGTTGTGGCTCACGGGCCCAGTCGCTCCGCGGCATGTGGGATCCTCCCAGACCAGGGCTCGAACCCGTGTCCCCTGCATTAGCAGGCAGATTCTCAACCACTGCGCCACCAGGGAAGCCCCTTGTTGTCAATCTTTAGAGACTTAAACAAACCATAATTCATTGTCCTTCATGTCCCTTGAACTCCTTTCTGCCCATTTCTCTCCTTTCCTTACATTGGGTTGGGTTTTGCTCTCATATGTGGTATTATCACACTCATTCTCACTCCCCGCTCCCTCCCTAAATTGACAGTGTCATCCATTTGGTGTGTGTATTTTAAGACCTTTATCTCTATGTTTACATGCATATATAGGGACCTGTGCAAAAATAGAGGATCATTTTATGCATGGACTTTTTGTACAAATGCTGGGTAGTACATATCATTCTGCAACTTGCTTTTTTTTTTTTTTTCTCACTGTTGTGGCCTCTCCCATTGTGGAGCACAGGCTCAGTGGCCATGGCTCACAGGCCCAGCCGCTCTGCGGCATGTGGGATCTCCCCAGACCGGGGCACGAACCTGTGTCCCCTGCATCGGCAGGCAGACTCTCCACCACTGCACCACCAGGGAAGCCCTGCAACTTGCTTTTTTACCCTACGTTGTCTTGAAGATCTTGTCATGTACCTAGTTCATTTACAATAAATTACTGCATAGTGTGGCATATTATGAATATATCTCAATTTATGTAATTACTCCCTTATCAATGGACATTTAGGTTGTTTCCAGTGTTTTTCTATTGCAAACAGTGCTTCAGTGAAAGTCTTAGCTTATGCCTCCTTGTGTAATTGAGCAGAGATTTCTCTAGGGTAGATATTGCGAATGGGAATCACCAGGTCATCGTGAATTCCCCCCTTTTTCATTGTAATAAGTACTGCAAAATCACACTCTTAAGTGCCTTTTCAAAATTTAAATTCCACTAAAGTGTATGAACGTATGTGCTTCCCCAATCCTTTGCAAATGTTTTTTCAAGTTTTTATTGTGAAAAATTTCAAACATAAAAAATGTGATAGTATAATGACTGTCCATATAATCACACCTAAATTAATTAATTCTTAACATTTGTCATGTTTGTTTTATCTGTCATCTATCTATCTATCTATCTATCTATTATCTGTCATTTTTGGTGAACCACTTCACTGTAAGTTTTAAGTATCATGACTCCTGACCCTTAAATGCTTCAGCAAGAATCTCTTAGAATAGGACATTATTCTACATACATGCCAATTATATTCACACAATATCTTATCACCCCTACGAAAATTAACAATAATTTCCTAAACCTTATATCATTTAATATCCAGCTCATATTTAAATTTCCCTCAGTGTCTAAAAATGTATTTTATAATGTTTTATTTTGGCAACCAGGATCCAGCCAAGGCTAACTAAGTGCATTTTGTGTGTGTGTGTGTGGTACGCGGGCCTCTCACTGTTGTGGCCTCTCCCATTGCGGAGCACAGGCTCCGGACACACAGGCTCAGTGGCCATGGCTCATGGGCCCAGCTGCTCCGCGGAATGTGGGATCTTCCCAGACCGGGGCACGAACCCATGTCCCCTGCATCGGCAGGCGGACTCTCAACCACTGCGCCACCAGGGAAGCCCCTAAGTGCATTTTTTATTGAAATAATAATTCAAATACCAAAAACTATTCAGCATTTTAAATTGAACAATTCAGTGGTTTTAGGTACAGTCATTAGATTGTACAGACATCACCACTACCTTATTCCAGAACATATTCATCACCCTAAAAAGAAACCTCACCCCTGTTGGCAGTCACTTCTCATTCTCCCTCCTCCCAACCCCTGGCAACTGGTAATCTGATTTCTGTCTCTATAGATTTGCCTATTCTGGACATTTCATATAAATGGAATCATACAATATGTGACCTTTTGTGCCTGACTTCTTTCGCTTAGCCATAATGTTCACAAGATTCATCCCTGTTGTAGCATGTATGAGTACTTTATTCCTCTTATGGCTGAATAATATTTATCAGTTGATGGACATTTGGGTTGCTTCCAGTTTGGGGCTTTTATAAATAATGCTGTTATGAACATTCCCCTACAGATTTTTGTGTGGACATATGTTTTCATTTCTCTTGGGTACATATCTAGGAGTGGAATTGCTGGGTCATATAATAACTCTATGTTTACATTTCAAGGAACAGTCAAACTGTTTGCCACAGTGACTAAAACATCTTACATTACCACCAGCAGTGTATGAGTGTTCCAATTTCTCCAAATACTTGCCAACATTTGTTATTTTACTTTTTAAGAAATGTTATAGCTATTCTAGTGGGCATGACGTGGTATCTAACTGTTTTGATTTGAATTTCCCTAATGATGCTGAGCATCTTTGTGTGTTTTTTGGTCATTTTGCACCTTTGTGGAGAAATGTCTGTTTAAATCCTTTACCATTTTAAAATGGGTGGTCTTTTTTTATTGAGTTATACGAGTTCCTTATATATTCTAGATACAAGTGTCTCATCAGATCTGTGATTTACAAATATTTTCTCCTATTCTGTGAGTTGTCTTTTCACTTTCTTGATAGTTTCCTTTGACACACAAAAGTTTTAAATTTTTATAAAGTCCAATTTATCTATTATTCCCCCTTGGCTGCTCATACTTTTGGTGTCATATCTATGAAAATGTTGCCTAGTCCAAACACATGAAGATTAACTCCTATGTTTCCTTCTAAAAGTTTTATAGTTTTTAGTACTTATATTTAAGTCTTTGAACCATTTTGAGTTAAATTTTGTATATGACATAAGGTTGGGGTCAAAATTTACTCTTTTGTATGTGGATATCCAGTTGTCCTGGCACCATTTGTTGAAGAGACTGTTCTTTCTTTAAAAGGTCTTGGACTTTCAATTCTGTCACATTGATCTGTATGTCTATCCTTATGCTACTACCACACTGTCTTGCTTACTGTAGTTTTGTAGTAAGTTTTGAAACTGGAAGTATGAGTCTTCCAACTTAGTTCTTCTTTTTCAAGATTATTTTGGCTATGCTGGAAGCCTTGAATTTCCATATGAATTTTGGGATCAGCTTGTCCATCTCTGCAAAAATAGGCCATTGGAGTTTTGATAGGGTTTGCATTGAATCTATAGATCAATTTGGGGAGTGCTGCCATCTTAATAAGTCTTCCAATCCATGAACATGGGTTGTCTTTTCATTTATTTAAGTCTTAATTTCTATCAATAATATTTTATTGTTTTCAGTTTACAACTTTTGCATTCTTTTGGTTAGAGTTATTGCTAAGTATTTTATTCTTTTTGATACTATTGTAAATGGAAATGATTTCTTAATTTCATTTTTAGATTGCTCATTGCTAATGTATAGAAATACAATTTTTACATTGATCTCGTATCCTGCAAACTTCCTGAACTCATTTATTTATTTTATTGAAGTGTAGTTGATTTACAATATTATATTGGTTTTAGGTGTACAACACTATGCTTCGATATTTTTATAGATTATATTCCATTTAAAATTATTATAAAATAATAGCTCTATTTCCCTATACTGTACAGTATATCCTTGTTGCTTATTTATTTTATACATAGTAGTTTGTATCTCTTAATTCCCTTTCCCTATCTTGCCCCTCCTTCCCTCTCCCCACTGCTTACTACTAGTTTGTTCTCTGTATCTGTGAATCTGTTTCGATTTTATTATATACATTTGTTTATTTTTTAGATTCCACATATAAGTGATAACATAGAGTATTTGTCTTTCGCTGTCTGACTCATTTCACTGAGTATAATATCCTCTAGGTCCATCCATGTTATTGCAAATTGCAGAATTTCATTCTTTTTATGGCTGAGTAATATTCCACTTTGTGTGTGTGTGTGTGTGTGTGTGTGTGTGTGTGTGTGTGTGTGTGTACCACATCTTCTTTGTCCATTCACCAGTTGATGGAAACTTAGGTTGCTTCTATATCTTGACTACTGTAAATAATGCTGCTATGAACATTGGGGTACATGTATCTTTTTGAATCAGTGTTTTTGTTTTCTTCAGATATATGCCCAGCAGTGGAATTGCTGGATTATATGGTAGTTCTATTTTTAGTTTTTTGAGGAGCCTCCATACTGTTTTCCACAGTGGCTGCACCAGTTTACAATTTACTAGTGTTCCCTTTTCTCTGCATCCTCGCCAACATTTGTTATTCATAGACTTTTTGATGATAACCATTTTGACAGATGTGAGGTGATGTCTCATTGTGGTTTCGATTTGCATTTCTCTGATGATTAGTGATTTAGAGCATTTTTTCATGTGACTGTTGGCCATCTGTATATCATCTTTGGAAAAATGTCTATTCAGATCTTCTGCCCATTTTTTAAATCAGGGTGTTTATTTTTTGATACTGAGTTGTTTTGAACTCATTTATTTGCTCTAAAAGTCTTTTAGTGGATTCCTTAGGATTTTCTATATATAAGATCATATCATTTATGAATAGAGGTAGTCTCACTTCTTCCTTTCCAGTCTAGATACCACTTATTTCTTTTCCTGACCTAATTGTCCTGGCTAAAACCTCCAAGCAATGTTGAATAGGAATGGTGAGAGTTGGCATTTATGTCTTATGATCTTATGGGGAAACTTTCAGCCCTTCATTATTAAGTATAATGTTAGCTATGGGTTTTCCATAGATACCTTTTATCAGGTAGAGGAGGTTTTCTTTTATCTTTGGTTCGTTGAGTGTTTTCATCATGAAGGAATGTTTGGTTTTGTCAAATGCTTTTACTTTTTTTATTGAGATGATCGTGTGGGGTTTTCCCCTTTATTCTACTAACGTGGTGGTTACGTCAATTGATTTTCATATGTTGAACCAATCTTGCATTTTGGGGATAAATCCCACTTGGTCACTATGTATCATCCTTTTTATATGCTGCTGGCTTTAATTTGCTACTATTTAGTTGAGGATTTTGCATCTATTATTTGTAAAGGGTATTGGTCTGTAGTTTTCTTTTTGGCGATGTCTTTATCAGGTTTTGGTATCAGGGTGATACTGGCCTCACAGAAGGAGTTAGGAAGTGTTCTCTCCTCTTCTAAGTTTAGAAGAATTTGTGACGTATCAGTGTTAATTCATCTTTAAACATTTCATAGAATTCACCAGTGAAGCTTTCTTGTCCTGGGTTTTTCCTTGTAGAAATTAATTGATTATTAACTCAATGTCTTTATATAGGTCTATTCAGATTTTTACATTTCTTTTTGAGTCAGTTTGGTCATTTGTGAAACTCTGCATTTTCTTATGTCTCTTTAGACTCTTTTATTCTAGAACAGTACTCCCACCTTTTTCCCCCATACATTGATTTTGAAAGATACCAAGTTAATTGTCTTGTAGACTGTTCTGTATTTGTCTGATTGTTTCAAATGGTATTGTGATAAACAGTATTATTTTACATGTTCTTGTTTCCCTTGTATTTCTTATAACCTGGAAGTTACATCTAGTGGCTTGAGTAGTGTCAGGTTAAACATTTTTCTTGTCAACATTTGATGTTTCAAAAAAATTACATTTTGGCAATCTGATGGATGAAAATGGTATCTCACTGTTAATTACTAGGAAGAGTGGACATATTTTCAGACTTATTGGCCATTTGGGTTTACTATTCTGTGAACTTTTGGTTTTCATTCTTTGCATATTTTGCTACTGTGTTGATCATCTTTGTCTTGTTGATCTGTAGGCATTTATTATATATTCTAGATGAAGACTACATCCATATTTTTCATTTAGGTCTTTCATTCACGTGAAATTTAGTTTTCTGAATGATGTATATTAGGTAAGTATTTTATTTATTTAAACTGATAACCTATTGTACAGATGCAGTGTTTTGAATAGTCAGGGTTTTCAGTGATTTGAGATGCCACTTTTACTGAATTCCCATAGATACATGAATCAGTTTCTAGACTTTTCATTATGCTCAACTGATTTATTTTTGTCTAGTCTTATGCAAATACATTTTAATTACTCAGAGGTATCACGTGCTTTGATATCTACAAATACCTTGCCTATTTCTTTATAAAATTATCTTGGCTATTCTTACATATTCATTTTATTTTTTAATTTTATAATCAGCTTGTCAAATTTTATGAAGTATCTTTTAGGATTTAGATTGTCATTATGTTGATCTTATAAGATTCCTTTTGTGAGACTTTATATCCTCAACATCTTGTCTTTCATCTATATTTATACTTATATTTATCTACATTTATGTTGTTATGTTTATGAAGTTCAATAAATTTTTATAGTTTTCTTCATAAAAATTTTGACCATTTTGGGGGTCAGATTTATTCCTATGTATTTCAGAGGTTGGGTTTTTTTTTCCTATTACACTTCCCAGCTGGTTAGTGCTAGTGTATAGAAAGCTATTAATTTTGGCCTGTGAATCATATACCCAATTGCTTTTAAAAGTGCTATGAGGTCTAAATAGTTTGTCACTTCATTTTTAAACCTAACTTTTTTTTATGTCTTATTGCATTGGCTAGGATACCTAATACCATATGGAATAGTAGTTGTTAATGATCATCCTTTTCTTTTTCATTTTAATGAAAACGCTTCTAAATTTTCACTATTAAAGTATGCTTGCTGTAGGTTTCTAGTAGATAAGTTTCATCAAGGTTAGGAGTTTCTAATTTTAAAGATTTGTTAAATCATGGCTGTATGGTGTACTGAGTGTAGTGCCACACTTGAGACCAGGTACCATCTTCATTAGAAAAGAATGCATAAGCATCATGGACTCATGGCCTGCAGAGCATTAGCTTGGGTTGAATTGAACTTTGGGCAGATGTACCCTGCAAATTGAAGCCAGACATCTGTGGAACCTCCTGGAAGTGAAAAAATTCCCAGACAGAGGGCTCTGTATATACCATAAAAGCTCAGTCTCATCAGGTAACAGGATTGCTTGGGGTAAGAGTGGCACAAGAGGCTGGTCTGGAGATCCAGTCCCAGAAGATCAGATTTCTGCTGAAGACCCTGTTGCTTGCCTGCCTTAGGTTATCAAGCCAAATGGGAACAGAAGAGAGAGAACTGTGGTTTGTTATACCTCCATCAAACTGTAGAACCCTTGAGTCAGGAAATTACCTCATTTTTTTTCACTGCCGCAGGAGAGAAAGGCCACTGCTTTGAAGATTATCATCCTGTAATAGTGGCAATCACCACTTAGGGCTGACTGGCTTTGCCCTTTCCATGACATACTGTTTGTACTGCCATATGACAGCTTCAGCTCCTGTTATCTGAAGAAAAAGACCTCTTTCTTCTTACACTAGCTTGGAAAAACTGGTGGCTGAAGCCAAATGCCTAACATGTGCTTTCCTCAAAAGAACCTCTCTGCCTCACACTTTTGGGAAATACCCGGAAAGCATAATGGAATGAAGTATTCTTCAGTCAGGTCATGGTCAAGTGGAAGGAGCTAGGTGTCCACAGACCTGGACTATAATATTAGCTCTTTTCCTCATTTATTATGTGAGCTAGGACAAATCACTTAATTTCTCTGTGCCTCAGTTTCCTGTCTGCCAAGTGAGGATGAAAATAGTATCTACCGCAAAAGTCATTGTGATGACTGAAAGAGACGATATGTATAAAATGCTTAGCAAAGAATCTAACAATATTCAAGGTTCACGAAAATTATCTGTTAGAAAGAATTACTGAATGGAATTGTTGTGAAAAGCCTGAGAGTGAAAGGGAAGAGACGCTGTCTTTTATTCTATATCTGTTTCTCTCCAGTGACTTGCAAGCAGACACTAAATTATTTGAACCTAACTAAAGAGAAACAAGATTCTCCAGAGAGGCCTTCAGTAGCACCCTGCTGCTAAAGCAGTCATCTCTTCCTGTAGGAAAGTGTGGGCACATGGAACTGGGCATTTATTGCAAAAGCAGTGGCTTCTTACACATGAAAAGAAGCTCTAGGGCTTCCCTGGTGGCGCAGTGGTTGAGAGTCCGCCTGCCGATGCAGGGGACACGGGTTCGTGCCCCGGTCCGGGAGGATCCCACATGCCGTGGAGCGGCTGGGCCCGTGAGCCATGGCCGTTGAGCCTGCGCGTCCGGAGCCTGTGCTCTGCAACGGGAGAGGCCACAACAGTGAGAGGCCCACATACTGCAAAAAAAAAAAAAAAAAAAAAAAAAGAAGCTCTAGACTCCTCAACACTGCTCAAGATTAGCTGGACTCAGAGACTGACTTGACTTAACCCCTGAATAACTCCAGGATGTTCCTTGTCTTTCAGGGATTTTGTTGGCAAGGGGAAGAGCACAATTCCAGGATTGCTCTAGACTACAGACCCCCCCATGCATGCTGAACTATGCTAATCTGTACTGCTCTGTACATCAGAGTGCCTTGGTTGTTTAAAGGGGAAACCAGATGGTGTGCCTAATTTGGGCTCTGACATGCTCCTACTTTGGCTAAACCATTTCCCTACTCTGTTGAACAATTTCTTATCTGCAGAAAGAGAATGACACTGTGAGTCATACCTCTTTCACCAGGGCTTTGTGAGGAAGAAAATCACCCAATTTAAAAACAACAACAGCAATAATAACAATAGTAGTAGTAATGTTACCATTTAATGAGTACACAGCCTCTGTGAAGGAGAACACTGCTAAGTACTGTGCGTGCTTTCTCTCATTCAGTCCTCATAAGAACACTATGAGGTAGCTACTCTTAACTTATCTATTTGACATTTAAGAAAACTGAGGCCCAATATACCCTGAGAAAACCATAATTCAAGAAGAGTCATGTACCACAATGTTCATTGCAGCTCTATTTACAATAGCCAGGACATGGAAGCAACCCAAGTGCCCATCGACAGATGAATGGATAAAGAACATGTGGCACATATATACAATGGAATATTACTCAGCCATAAAAAGAAACGAAATTGAGTTATTTGTAGTGAGATGGATGGACCTAGAGTCTGTCATACAGAGTGAAGTAAGTCAGAAAGAGAAAAACAAATACCGTATGCTAACACATATATATGGAATCTAAGAAAAAAAACCCTACTAGGACATGATGTATCATTTTAATAAGCTGCTACATTCCATTTGCTTTAGGATTTTTATATTTTTATTTATAAGTGAGATTAGTTTATAATTTTCTTTTTCTTTCTTGTCCTGTCTGTTCCAGTTGTGAGAGCAGCTCATCTTTTCTATACTATGGAACCATTTATATAAAATGGGAATTGTCTGATTTAAAGGTTTGGAAGGATAAAACTGCTTATCTTTTCAACTTGTTCTATGATTTTTGTCTATGATTTTTTTCCTACTTCTTGGATAAACTTTAGTAATTTGTCTTTTCCTAGAAATTTTCCCATTGAAATATATTAGTTTAGAATAAACAAATAGATACAAAGAGCAGAGCAGCTGTTACCAGAGGGGGAGGTTTGGGGGGAGGGTGAAATGGGTAAAGGGGATCAACTATATGGCGACAGATGGAAACTGAATTTTTGGCAGTGAGCACACTGTAGGGTATACAAAGTTAAAATATAGTGCTGTAACATGAAACATATAACGTTATAAACCAATGGTACCTCACTAAAAAACCTTGTTAATAAGATTTTACGTAGTATTCTCTTATTTTTAATATTACCTTGGTTATATATTATTTTAATATTAAAATATTTTGGGCTTCCCTGGTGGCACAGTGGTTGAGAGTCCGCCTGCCGATGCAAGGGACACGGGTTTGTGCCCCAGTCCGGGAAGATGCCACATGCCGCAGAGCAGCTAGGCCCGTGAGCCATGACCGCTGAGCCTGCTCGTCCGGAGCCTGTGCTCCACACGGGAGAGGCCACAACAGTGAGAGGCCCGCATACAGCGCAAAAAAAAAAAAAAATTAAAATATTTTGTTTTCTATTTCACCATTTTCTGATTTTATCTTTATCAATCCCTTCCTTCTACTCTCCATGAATTTATTTTACTGTGCTTTTTATAACTTCTGGATTTGAGAGCTTAATTAATCATTTTCCATTTGTTTTTATTTTCTAGTAAGTGAATTTAAGGCCATATGCTTTTCTCTGAATATTGCCTTGACTGCATCCAACGGACTTTGATAGGTACTGCTGTCATCATCATTCAGTTCTAAAGCATTTGTAATATCATTTTAAATTCCTCTTTTATTTAAAAGTTGTTTAGAAGTATGTTTGTGTTTTTAATTTGTAGACGTATGTTGTGTTGGGTCGGTGTGCTGGGAGTGAGGGAGTTGGTTATCTTTTTATTACTGATTTCTAATTGCTTTTGAGTCCTGCATGGCTGGATTTTTTTTTTTTTTTACATCTTTATTGGAGGATAATTGCTTTACAATGGTGTGTTAGTTTCTGCTTTATAAAAAAGTGAATCAGTTATACATATACATATGTTCCCATATCTCTTCCCTCTTGTGTCTCCCTCCCTCCCACCCTCCCTATCCCACCCCTCTAGGTGGTCACAAACACCGAGCTGATCTCCCTGTGCTATGCGGCTGCTTCCCACTAGCTACCTATTTTACGTTTGGTAGTGTCTATATGTCCATGCCACTCTCTCACTTTGTCACAGCTTACCCTTCCCCCTCCCCATATCCTCAAGTCCACTCTCTAGTAGGTCTGTGTCTTTATTCCTGTCTTACCCCTAGGTTCTTCATGACATTTTTTTCCCTTAGATTCCATATATATGTGTTAGCATATGGTATTTGTCTTTCTCTTTCTGACTTACTTCACTCTGTATGACAGACTCTAGGTCCATCCACCTCACTACAAATAACTCAATTTCGTTTCTTTTTATGGCTGAGTAATATTTCATTGTATATATGTGCCACATCTTCTTTATCCATTCATCTGATGATGGACACTTAGGTTGTTTCCATCTCCTGGCTATTGTAAATAGAGCTGCAGTGAACATTTTGGTACATGACTCTTTTTGAATTATGGTTTTCTCAGGGTATATGCCCAGTAGTGGGATTGCTGCGTCATATGGTAGTTCTATTTTTAGTTTTTTAAGGAACCTCCATACTGTTCTCCATAGTGGCTGTACCAATTCACATTCCCACCAGCAGTGCAAGAGTGTTCCCTTTTCTCCACACCCTCTCCAGCATTTGTTTCTAGATTTCTTGATGATGGCCATTCTGACTGGTGTGAGATGATATCTCATTGTAGTTTTGATTTGCATTTCTCTAATCGTTAATGATGTTGAGCATTCTTTCATGTGTTTGTTGGCAGTCTGTATATCTTCTTTGGAGAAATGTCTATTTAGGTCTTCTCCCCATTTTTGGATTGGGTTGTTTGTTTTTTTGTTCTTGAGCTGCATGAGCTGCTTGTAAATTTTGGAGATTAATCCTTTGTCAGTTGCTTCATTTGCAAATATTTTCTCCCATTCTGAGGGTTGTCTTTTGGTCTTGTTTATGGTTTCCTTTGCTGTGCAAAAGCTTTGAAGTTTCATTAGGTCCCATTTGTTTATTTTTGTTTTTATTTCCCTTTCTCTAGGAGGTGGGTCAAAAAGGATCTTGCTGTGATTTATGTCATAGAGTGTTCTGCCTATGTTTTCCTCTAAGAGTTTTATAGTGTCTGGCCTTACATTTAGGTCTTTAATCCATTTTGAATGGCTGGATTTTGAACCTGTATTCTCAATCAATACAAACTGTAATTGTCCATCCCAGTGTGTGTCTCTGCCTGTCTCCCAATCTGGAGGCGGTGTGATGTCGAGTTTTACATATTCAGCACCACCTAGGAGTGAGCATTTGAGGATATGAGAAATGAGACTGAATGTCAGTTCTGAAAAGTTAGTTGATACACTGAGAGAGGGGCAGCTCCTTTCCTAAAGAGTCTCCTCTACAGGGTAGAGAGAAGATATTTACGTTATAAGCCCTCTTTGCCAGTTAGTACACACCTATCATGTTGCCTCATCTAATTCTAGTGGTTTGTAGCTACGCTGAAGGGTCTTGGTCAGTTGGTTATGGGCACATCCCATAGCTCATGGGGGATTGAGGAAGTAGAATCTTCCAAGTCCTGTCCGGGAGAAAAAAAAACAATGTATCTATCTGTCCTTGGAGGCTAGGGCTTCTGGTTAATTTTTATTCTACTCAACACCACTATTTTCTTGCTCTTCAAACCCACTGTATCCATAGCAAAGGAGGTGATTTGTATATTACCTTGTAACCTATGATGTTTCTTTGCTATATTTATAACTCTTGCATAGATGTCTTGTCTCCCGACTTATATTTTCAGCTTCTTAAGAGCAGGGGCTGCATCTTACCTAGCTCCATAAGTAGTTCCTCAAATACTTTGTAAAGAGCTAAGCAAAACAAATGCATCAGTAAATTCATGCTGCAAGAATAAATGGGATGAATGGGTAATGACCAGATATTCTTAGCAAAATAAACCAAAACCAAAACAGAATACATCTTCCTTCTGCTTAACAACCTGATGGGTGTTTCATCTCCCTTTGTACGTTCTCTGTAAGACCACAGTCTTGTTGCCTTGTGACATAGTCTGTATGTCATATGTCAGGACCGGGGCCTCCTTCAGACTGCTTTTATGGTCTCTTCCTCTTCCCACTGCTACTGCCAATCCCCCACTGCCGCCTGATGTGTACATCCTGAGAATGGTGAGTTTTAATTCGTTTTCCAGATGAATAGGGCCGTTTCTTCCCAACTGCACCCTCCAGCACAGTGTTCTGTTTTCACACCCACATCCATTGTTTGTAATGTCCTTGCTTCCAGACGACCCTTAGTTGGACTCTTCCGTAGACCGAATCTGACTGCCTTTTTCTTTCTCTCCTCTGTATCATTAATGACAGTGCAGGATAAAGTGGGACCTGACATTGCATTCTGCTAACCTGTTTGCCAGATATGCAGTGCACTAGATTAGCTCTTTCTTTTTTTATGGTCAATTTTCTACCCATTCAAGCCATTACAAAATGATTTTGCATTATATGGGCACAAGGTAACCGCGAAACAAAAGAAGAGGCTGGCTGGGATTCCAGGGGAGTTGCACCAACCCAGAGCTGTCTTGAAGCTCCTATCTTTTTTTTTTTTTTTTTTTTTTGCGGTACGCAGGCCTCTCACTGTTGGGGCCTCTCCCATTGTGAAGCAGAGGCTCCGGACGTGCAGGCTCAGAGGCCATGGCTCACGGGCCCAGCCGCTCTGCGGCATGTGGGATCTTCCCGGACCGGGGCACGAACCCATGTCCCCTGCGTCGGCAGGCGGACTCTCAACCACTGCGCCACCAGGGAAGCCCGAAGCTCCTATCTTTAAACTGCTGAATTTGATCATCTGTATGGACTGTGTGTGCTTCCAGTGAGGTTCCCATAAGTATTCTGTGACTTCAAAATGGTAGTGGCCATGTGTCCAGGTTGGGACGTACCTCAAATGGAGACATCTTGCCTTTCTGAGGCTGGGCTATGTTTGCTGCCAAAAAATCTTTGCAATTCTTTCCCTGCAGGGAAATCTTTGCAATTCAGGTTGAACTGGGGGCAGGGGTGAGGAGGGAAGGTTTTTTTTATTTTTGAGCACAAGAACGTTTTAATCTCATGTTAAGGCTTTTGTGTACTTGTAGTCATTACTATACCTCTTGGATGGCTCTTTCAAATGAATCATAGATCTTGGAGCTGGCAAGGACCTTCAGACTATCTGCTGTAACTCCCTTCCTTCAGCTAAGGGTGCTACTGTGATCCCATTTTACAGGTGAGGCAGCTGAGGCCCACGGAAAATGCCATTCTGTAGTCCCAGACCTCATACTTGACCCAGCCACTGTTTGCACTTCGTCTACTTTGTGATATCCTGTCTTGGTCACTACTTTGATCTAATGTTGCTCTCCAGAGAGTCTGAACATGTTGCTACATGCTGGGCACCTAGTGGGAGGAATCCTCACTCTTAGCTCCCATAATTGAGGGCAGATCTTACCCACTTCTGTTTGCCTGTAGAGAATTGATGTATTCTTTAATGCAGTGATACTTTCCCCGAGCCTCCGGAGCTGCATGTGATTCTTTCACATGCGACCTGCCATTTTCCCAACCCTTTGATGTCTGTATTAAAATATTCTTTCTGATGATACTTCATAGGGCACATGTAGTCATCAGGTGGCTCTCATAATTAATGAGCGATTGCATATCAGACTCTAGAATCCATGTAAGTAACTCAACCTAATCGGACAGCCTATTGCACGCATATACTATGTAGTTGGATGTTAAAAAGTGTTTGGGGGCATTCTCACATATGTCATTGAGGAAACCAGTTGACTGAGGCCATATTGGTCTTTGGAAACTGATAGAACTGGATTCTAAGCCTCGCCCCACTATGAAATAGTGACTATTTAACCAGCTGAGTGGCATTGGACACTTACTATAAGCTTTCCGTGCCTTGATTTCCTTGTCTAATGGGATAATAATAGGTTTGTTGAAAGGATTCATTCACATAAAGATTTTAGCCCACACAATGCCTACCACATTGGAAAGATTTAATACATTGTCATCATCATCATCATCACCATCTCTACTGCATTTCAGGGTTGTTGTGAGATTATTAAATAAAATGATATAAACTATATAGCAGAGTTTCTTATCCCTAGTAGTTTCTCAGAAATAGCACCTCTTATGGTTATGGTTATTAGAGTGCTGGGAATATACCATGAAGCTCTCACATTTCTGGAACATGGCTTATTTGGCCACATAAGGGGTTTATCTTGAGCAAATAGTACTGTTCAGATTTTCTACTGCAAATCCACATGTCCTCACCAGAGAGTAGAGTGATAAACACCATGGAATCCTTTAGAAATGGATCCTCTTTCTGAGTTTTCTCATTAACCATTTGTCAGTTTTCTAAAAGCAGTACTAAAATGTACTCTCAGAAAATAAATTCTTTTGAGGACAGAATTGTGACAAACAATACTACCAACGTGGCTAACTAATGGATACACAATTTTGCAAGGCAGAATTTGGAGATGTGCTCTGATTACTTGGTCTCAACCTTCCTTTGATTGTAACGTCCACCCATACACCCTACCTCTTACATAAACACCCAGCCAAACTCATGTATTGGACATTACAAAGGGTTAGGAGTCAGAAAGACCTTGATTCTCCTCCAGGCTCCACCATTTGCTAGCTCTGTGACCTTGGCCAAGTCTCTGAATGTCAGTTTCCTTATCTATAAAACTGGTGTAGAAGTAGTTTTCCAACCTCTTGTCCAAAAGCCTTCGGGCCAGATAAGTTTCAGAATTCAGTATTTTCTCTTTATTTTAAAACTATTGCATGGTGTACAACACCCTTAGTGGGATTTGGAACAGAACCCAGGAATCAATCGCATTAATATTTCTGCAATGAAACATATGAATATTTACAGAGAGAGCCTCACAGGATTTGTCACCGTATAAGTTTTGTCGGGGAACTTATAAAAAACTGGCTTTCAAAGCTTTCAGGAATTTGGAATTATTGATCATGGACTGAAGAATTGTACCTGACCTCATGAGATTATTCCAAGAGTTACGTGAAATACATTATGTGTATCAGGGGTCCTGCTGCTGACCCTAAATTGAGATTCAGACATGTGTGGGTATGTGAAGCCCACCAGATGCCTATTTGCTTGAGACGATTTGCGGAAAGGACAAGGCCCTGTGAGGAGGACTCTGGGAAACCTAAGGCTGTGGTGCTGGAGGAGCACAGGAACAGAGCTGGGAAGTCTGAGCCGGGGTGGTGGGAGCTCTAGAGAAGGGAGTGTTGCTACAGGAAGAAGCTGAAGGCCCTCTTCTCCCATGGGCCTCACTGAGATACAGGGTAGAAGCAACGTGGCTTCAGTGTCCAGGTGACAAAGTGTGGCAGGGAAAAGAAAGGGGGCGTTTCTACCTTTCTGGGTAGACCCATAGATGGCTTCAGCCAAAGCTTCCAGAAGGGAGGGTGGCATCATTCATAGGCTTTTGCGCATCTGCAGCTGTGAGCGCCCAGGAACCCACACCCCACCCCAGCAGGGGCCTCCGTGTTCCCACAGCCAGAGCCTCCCTCCAGCTGCTGGCAAGGGGTGGAGGGGCCACCCCGACCGTCTCTCATTAAAAATGTGAGCTCCGTAAGAAGAGGGATGCTTATCTGTCAGTAGTCCCCGCTGGATTCCCAGCAACTGGGCCAGTGCCTGGCACATAGTATGTACCTAAGAAACATTTGTTCAATTAATTTGCTGGCAGTTGACATTTGTGAGGAGAGAGGGAGTAGGAGAATAACAGAAAAGAATTGTTCTTGAGGATTCTCAGAAATAACTGGGGAAACAGTAAGGGGGACTGAGCAAGTGGGGGACACGAGTCAGTGTCATGCGAGTTATTAAAGTGTATGTGATCTCATGCGTGATCAAGGTCAGGTATGGTTTGGGGAACCTTGAGACCTAACAGTTAATAAAGGTTCAAAATGTTTTCTGGAGTGTTCTGGGTGTTAGACAGCTAAGCTTCACCTAGACACCAAGAGGCTCTTGGAAAGTTTCTAATTATTAAGAAGACCTTCGGGGTGGGATGAGGATGGAGGTGCAGGGACTGATTCTGGCAGGTTCTTCCTGAGATTTAGCTGCTCCATTTGCCTGTGGGATGTTAGTTTGGAGGGAGGGAAAGCCAATAGTAATTGGTTGGGGAAAAAAAGAAAAGATTCTCTGTTGTTCCCCACTGTGCCAAGAGGAAGCAAGTTTTACTTGCGTTATTACTATTACGGTAAATTCATTTGTACCCTTGTACATGGGGAAATGCAGGTTACATAGGTCAAATATACAGCATTTCTCATGACATACAGTAGATATTCAATAATGATTTTTTTAACTTTTTATTTTATATTGGAGTATAGGTGGTTAACAGTGTTATGATAGTCTCAGGTGTACAGCAAAGTGATTCAGTTATACATATACATGTAACTATTCTTTTTCAAATTCTTATACACACTGCTATATTTAAAATGGATAACCAACAAGGACCTACTGTAGAGCACAGGGAACTCTGCTCAATATTCTGTAACAGCCTAAATGGGAAAAGAATTTGAATAATTATTTTTAAATGGATGCTTTTCCCCTCTAATCCCCCTCCTCCATCTCTGATCCCTGAGTATGAGGTTCTTGAGGGAAGGAATACAGATATAGTTCTATCTATATCTAGTGCTTCCTGAAACATAATAGGTGGTAATAAAAAAAAGATTGCTCATTGAATGAATGAGACACATTGATGATTAGGACATGGATATAGAAATTAATGCCACAGAAATAATTAAAAGAAATGATCTTTTCCCAAACTGGTTAAATCCTGTCTGACATGAACACTAGTAATTTACTTAGCAAACAGTTCTTTGGTAGGAAATGCAAAAGATAACTTTATTCCACCCTAGGTCTGGAATTATCACAAAACTAAATTGGATGGGCTCAAATGAATGAGGTCTTCCTGTTTGTTTTTCTTGTCGTGGCTTTTGACATTGCTTTCCCATAAATCCGAATACAGCACAGAAAGTATAACCAGTCTTTTCCTTCTTATGATTTCGTATATCATAGCTGCTGGCTCACTGAGTTGGCTCACATTTCCTAAGTAGTCCCTTACCTCATTCTGGTTGATGTCTATTTTTATGAGGCCTTCATGACTCGCTGCTTGCTTAAATTAGTTTATTCATTTGTCTGAAAGCTGACTTTTCAAAAGGCGCCACTCTTGTAAGCTTGAAGCATTATTCATTCCATAACCTCTCTCACTCGTTACAGGGCTAGTTTTTGGTCTCTTCTCTTTCCCCTGATTTATTAGCAAGAACCCTTTCTGTTCTCTTTAACCTCTGTTTTAAGTGGTGCCTTCCCTCCTTCCTTTGCCACTCTCAATACCCTCTAACATCTGAACTGATGAGTTATATTGTTGTTTATGTCCTTCCTTCTTCCTGTATTTTTGTCACAGCCAATTCTTGGCCTCTTTGATCAACTGTTGCACATAAAACTTCACCTCCGATTTTTTCATTCTGGAAGGTGCAATGCCATGCTCTTGACAGTGAGCAAGGGAGGACTTCTCCACCCAAGCAGTACCCACCATTGCGCCATGCTTTCCCCACTGCATGCACCAACTCTTTTCTTTATACAGCGTGTCTTTCGCTTGGTTCATCAATACTGCATACCTCTAGATACCTGGCAGAGTGCTAAGCACTCGATAGATAGCAGTGAACATGGCCTTGCCATCAAGCATTGATCTTATTTATTTCATTTCTGGACAGTCATCTCTTTTGCCCATGACATGAATAAAAGGCAATTTCAAAATCATTTTTATCTTTTTGATTGCAGATATACCCATCCTGATTAATCTCGTGTTTAAAATTAATCTGCATATCTTGAGATATAACATTCACCAACCCCACAGTGTGCTGGAGAGGACTGGCTGGTCCATTCAGAAGTGTCCATGAAATATTCACAGGTGGCCACTGATACTGCACAATGTTTGTCCAGTATTTCTTGCACACACATTTCTGTTCCTTCCTGGATTATCTGTCTTTGTGAGCGTCCAGAGGGCAGGGACTGGGCCTGTTTGACTTGACTTTTGGGGAAACTAGCTCAGAGCCCCATCACTCCATTGCATATAAAATAATGTGTTCAAGAGGTTACTGATTCACTGGATTCAATTAATTTTCTCTTCCTCTGGGCTATTGAAGAAAAGTAGTGACTGTTAAATGAAATGAAATGAATTGAAATAAAACTAATCACAGGTTGTAAATAGTTTAGCTCCAACTGTGAGACAGCTTTTAAACACGGGCTGCTTATCCTCTGTGTCTTCTGTCCTTAGGGATTTTCATACTCCATTCTCAGCTCAAGCTATGCATCAGATATCGTCATCTCCTCTAGGATGCTTCCTTGGGACCTGCCTCCCTTTCTGTGATGTGGATGGATGGCACCCAATGATTTTCTAGTTGAGCAGAGTAACGGATAAGCTCTAGCTTATGGAATGGAGCTTGTGAATGGTTCGCACCCAGGGGAGTTTCAGAACACCTAGCCCAGTAGTCGAGTCCTTGAGCTTCTAAACCTTTCTGTAGTTTATTTGCCTTTCTGATTCAGAAACTTTGAAACTACCCTGTCACTATTCCAGGGGAATGTGTGAGGTTTTATTTTGTTTTGTATTTTTTTGTTTGTTTGTTTTTGTTTTGGCTGTGCTGTGTGCCTTGCGGGATCTTAGTTCCCCAACCAGGGATTGAACCCAGGCCCTCGGCAGTGAAAGCGCAGAGTCCTAACCACTGGACTGCCAGGGAATTCCTTTGTTTTGTTTCTGTGCCTTCCTTTTTTGTGTTTTGGCACAGTAGATTATTTGAAAAACTATTACCCCTTTCCCTAGGAGCCTTGCAAATGACCTCTTGGGTAAATGGCCTAGTCCATTTCTCTGGGCCAGTGTAGAAACAGCTTTGGGTTCAGAGTTCATTGAAAATGGACCAGGGAGAGAATCTGCTTAGAGGAAAATGTATTTGATTATTATTTTTGTTTTTCAGTACAAGCAGATTTTCCAAAAGTTGCGGAAAACATCCAACTTATCTTCAAGTGCTGAATTATTTTTAAATGTCATTTTTTAAACAAGAGAACTTGAGTGTTTAAAAATGAAGATGTTATTTAAAAATAAAGCGGTGTATTGTAGCCAATCAAAATCCCCAGACCAGAAAATGGCTTTCCAATTTAGCCAGTCTGTTTTAATCCAGGTTATCTCAAGCCTCTGCTAAAATAGCCATGAGATTGCTCCCCAGCCGCACTATCACCCCCAGCCTTCTATATCGGGACGCATAAAGATGCACAGCAGTAAAGACAGATGTTCTTGAGGCAGGGACTGGCCTAGACTCCTAATACGGTCAGGTTGAAATTAACCAGAAAGCTGAGGGTCATCAGCCCTGAGAGGCATTTTAAATTTCTCTCTGACCAAAAGCCCTGTTTTTGTCTTAAGTTTCTTGGAGTTGATGAAAAGTCTTGCTTACGTGTATGAATGCAGAAGTCTGTCTTTGAAATCATGGAGTTCTGATGTCTGAGAACCCTGGCCCGCATCAGAACCAAACTTGTCTGTGGGACGGTCTCTTTAGCAGGCTCTTTTTCTTCACCAAAAACATGCCTTTCTCATCCACTCCCCGCAAACCTACACTGGCTTCTACATTTTCACCTGTGCACTTCATTCCTAAATGCAGATACCTAAACGAAGCAATACACGGAATGGCTAAGACTGTACTGAGAAGAAGTCAATCAGATTTCCCTGAAAGGAAGAATGGAACACAGGAAGGGAAAAAACATATTAAGACTAGTTCATAATTTTGTTTAGGACAGACCTGAAATGTCCATGGATCACTGTCTTAAACTCTAGAGAGATGACTCAGATGTCAACATGTGTGTGTGTTGTGTGTGTGGGACAGGCTTTTTAAAAAAGTGGAATATAGTAAAAAATAATAATAATAAATTTATTATTTGAGGCTGCCGTTATGGGTAGTCTAGATCATTTAGAGTTTACTAAAAATCTAAGGAATTTGAGGGCTGTGTGGTATAACTAGAACACGATAACTTTCACCATCACCCCCCTCCAGCAGGCAAACCCAAATAGAGCCTGGGGGGAAGGGTGATAAATCCTCAGCTCCCCACTCCCAATGTAGCTTTGATAAATGTCTGATAATTTCAACTAGAGTAGAGGGAGAATGATGCTCTGTCTGTCTACCTCCCTCTCAAGAACAGAATGAGGGGGCAGTTTGCTTTTTAAATTACAAAAAGCCGGGTTAAGAGTCTTTCTCGCCTTACATGGGTGGTGAAAATTAAAAAGGGTCAAAGACGATCCCAAGATTAGTGAGAAAGTACACCCTCCTCCCGTTTCCAAAGACGCCCCACGTCTTTCAAAAGAGAACCAGCAAATTACCATGGAAATCTGCCCCAACAGGCAGTGCTCAAGGAAGAGTCAGAGCCTTTGTTAGCAGGGGTTTGTGTGGGCCGGCACCATAGTGAACACAGTTAAGCCTCACTAATTCCCCGAATGGGGGAAAAGCCAATCTCGATTTGTAAGAAGCTTGAATTTGAAAATATGTTTAAAGAAATGCCATGTTATTATTTCCACAAACGTGCAGTCAAACTGCTGGCTGGGGTCTGTGCTCTGAGCTTCCAAGACTCTTAAGGCCTTGAACAAACAGATAAGGACTGTAATTAGCATACTGGTCATTTGAATGCAAAGTGCAGTCAAAGTGGTGCTTAAAACCTGCGTGTTAGCATACTCCCATAGCAGGCTGTCACTTTCCTATGTTTATAGTATTAATTTGCCTAGCAACCTGCCCCCTTTCCTTTTTGGCAGTAAACTTGAGCCTGGCATGTCAGAATTCGTTAAATTTTCCATATTAGCCACCGGAATGAATAAGGAGGGGAGGGGGTGAACCACTTGTAAAAAATCAACATGAACATATTTTAAACTTCACTTTTTAACTGACCTTTAAAATTCATCAGTTAATTCATATTTATTATTTACTGGGTAGGGAATGTATTAGCTTGGTTGATTCAAAGGGGCGGAGGGGCAAGCTGTTTCGGATGTCCCTTCCCCAACAAGTGACCTGGTCAAGTGAACACCAGAGAGCATTGAACGTAACCAGTTCCTGGATTTAACAAAGTAAGGATTGATTATGAGACTCAACAGGTGCATACCTATATGGAACAACGGCACAGGGAGATCTGCATCTATCAACCACGTCTGTGACCACCAGCCAATCCTGCATATACGTAGTAACTTTTTTTTCAATTCTAACTTTATTATTTTTTTTATTTATTTTTTGGCCATGTCACGGCATGTGGGATCTTAGTTCCCCAACCAGGGATCGTGTCCCCTGCAGTGGAAGCATGGAGTCCTAACTGCTGGACCACCAGGGAATTCCCTTAACTTTGTTTTTAAATTCACACTTGAGACCACTTGATTTGAAGTGTGACTGAGCTGTATTTGGGAAGGGGAAAAGAGGAGACAAAGATGAATACAGCTGAAGTTTTATCCTAATATTCAGAGTCTTCATCACTTTGTTCTGCACGTGGAAGAAAAGGGCTGTGTTTTTTTTTTCCAAGTGGAACAAACCATCTGGCAGTTGGCGTGGGGATTGCAGGAAAAAGCTGGGTAAAGCCTGAGGGAGAATCAAACTTAAATGCCTGCCTGCCCTTTGGGAAAATTCCCCAAGTCTACTTCCTGGCCCTGAGAGAGATGGCGAGAAGTTCCACTACCCTAAAGCTTTCCCACCTTACATGCATTTAACCTATATTTAATCTTCCCAATTACCCTAAGAAGGAGGTGCTATTAGATCCCCATTTCACAGATGAGAAAATTGAGGTTCAGAAAGGCTCAATAAGTTGCCAGGGTCTCAAAGCTGTTAAATAGTGAACCTGGAATTTGAATATCAGCAGATTAATTTCAGAGTCTGCATGTTGAACTTCTATGCAATACTGTTTCTCTGGGCTTTTGTCCCCTGGGTCCAGTACCATTCCAACGAATCTGATATATGACAATCCCATGTCCACTCAGTGAGAATTTGTTAGGCACCTACTACGTAAATCTCAGTTTTAGGTATAGTGTGTGACTCTAGGTAGATTCAAGGAAATGTGGCTAACTCCTGATAATTCATGGGGCCTTCCAGATAGCCATAGGTTGGTTATCGCATTATTTATGTTAAAGCTTAATCAGCCAAAGGCTACCAGAGACAAGACTGTCATTGGACAAAGTCAAATGTATTGACCTGATGCATTGAGGAAGTGCATTCCAGAGGAACCATAGGGTGCCACTCTTGAAAAGAGGGAGGAGGGAACATCTTTTGTAGTGTTTGGGTTCCCACTGAAGGATGCTGAGGAGGGTCTAAGGAAGCAGGGCTGACTTCTGGATTGGTTGCAGCTTTGGAGGAGGATCAGGAGAAGGAGGGTTGAGTAGGAATTGGGTACTGTCATGAAGCAAGGGCGGCTTAGTAATTGGTATTCTCAGTAATACATGAGAATAGAAAAGCAGGTCTGGGCCATCGCTGGCAAGAAAGTATCAGTAGTAGTAGTCACTCAAAGAAGACAAAGGTCATTATGGCATTTTACAACTGCTGTGTAACCTTGGGAGAAACAGTGTTTTCTGTTACCTTTGCAGCGGACTTTATTTGTCTGTCCTCCCAGCCTAATTAATGGTAGGGCTCTTTTTTCTTAGTCCAAGCTGATTCAAGTTTTGACTCTCAGATTTTGGCCTTTTTCAGAGGGGATGGGCCTGAGGGGGAAAAAACAGTTGACACTCAGGGCTTCCCTGGTGGCGCAGTGGTTGAGAGTCCGCCTGCTGATGCAGGGGACACGGGTTCATGCCCCGGTCCGGGAGGATCCCACATGCCGCAGAGTGGCTGGGCCCGTGAGCCATGGCCACTGAGCCTGTGCGTCCGGAGCCTGTGCTCCGCAACGGGAGAGGCCACAACAGTGAGAGGCCTGCGTACTGCAAAAAAAAAAAAAAAAAAGTTGACACTCAGATCTACAATGAATAGTTTTGCTACTTTTCAGCTGAGTTGGTAAATTATCTAATGGGAGAGTGCATGTAAAACTGGTGAATATTGAAAAAGGCTTTTATTTCAGTTAGTAGTACTATATCAATGTCAATTTCCAGGGTTTTGACAATGTACTGTGGCCATGTAAAATACAATAATACAGGGCTTCCCTGGTGGCGCAGTGGTTGAGAGTCCGCCTCCCGATACAGGGGACATGGGTTCGTGCCCCGGTCGGGGAAGATCCCACATGCCGCGGAGCGGCTAGGCCCGTGAGCCATGGCTGCTGGCCCTGCGTGTCCAGAGCCTGTGCTCTGCAACGGGAGAGGCCACAGCAGTGAGAAGCCCACGTAATGCAAAAAAAAAAAAAAAAAAAAAAAAAAATACAATAATACAATGTATCAAAATATTGGGGAAAACTCATTGAAGGATACCTGGGAACTCTGTACTATTTCTGCAACTTCTTGTGAGCCTTAAACTATTTCAAAATTTAAAACAGTTATAGAAGATGTGTAGCAGAACAGGTTTGTGTTGATCATCTTAATAAGGCTTTTTTAAAAGTAGTGTGACTTTATCTATTCTCTTCCCCCCCAAAGAATCCAAAATTGGTTATATCAACGTTCTCTTGTATGTCGCTGAATTTGAATATGGTACCCAAGAGTGATGTCAGTCAACATCCATGTCTACCAGTTACAGATCCCTGTGGGGTTATAAATATCAGAACCGTTTGTGCATCAACAGAGATGCCATTTGAGTAGGGTCTGGAAATATGTGTTAAATATCACCAGGTAGGGAAAGGAGAGAGAAAGCTATGCTAGGGAAAGGGAAGAGCAGGAGGAAAGGCACAGAAGTATGAAAGTCAAGGCATATCAGGGAAACAGATATTGGTTTGATGGAGCTGACGCTTAGGGTATAAAGGAGGACTGGTGGGAGAAGAGCCTGGAAAGATGGGTTGGAGCTGGAATGTAACAGTCTGGATGTGATTCTCTTCTCTCTGAAATCGAGGACTTTGGATTTTCCTTGTAGTATTGTACTTACTACACCTGTCTTGTATCACAGTTACTTGGGTCTTTATTTTTTCTCCCCAGCTAGATCCCAGGTTCCTTGAGGAAATGGTCCGGGTTTGGTTCATCTGTGTAGCATCTGTAGCACCTAGCTGTGTGCTTTGTCCTTAGTAGGTGCTAATAAAATTGTCCTAGGAATGTATAATGTGTCACAAAGGTGCAGTTGATATTCCCTCTCAAGAACCTTCAGAGCCCCAAGATAATGTAGAGTGAGGTGTTGACCTCCAGGGAAATGAAAGCATCAGGAAGAAAAGCACACAACCCATCCTCTTCAAGCTCCCTTTGTATCTGGCTTTGGTGACTGGGTATGGCCATGCCCTGCCATCTTTGACATATGCCCTCTATTGGCCCTCGACCATGCCATGATGGTGTCCTTTGAAGAGATGTAATGTGCCTTGCCCTAATCTATTTAGCATTCCACTCTCACTTCCCTCTGTTCAGCTTTGCTGGATGCTTGCAGAGATGCCTCACCCTCCACCACCTGTTCCTTGGGTCTCTGAATTATAGTGAATACAATGGGGTTTAGATGGGAACCTGCAGATGCTAGGTGAGGAGCTCCTCAAGAAGGAGATTTTCTCCAGGATTTGGCTGACATACCTGACCTGAGGGGATCTCCACCACGCCTGCTGGTGATTTTTTTCCCTTTGCCTCCTAAGAGAAATGTTCTATTGCTCACCACTTCAGATGGTTGGGTGTGGGGATGGGGGCACTTCTGTTCCTGACAACCTCATTATGTGGTTATCAGGAGCAGACACTGCCCGGGTTGTCACGACAACCAGCAATGATTCAAAGCTTCCCTGAAAGGTCTGTATCTCTGGCAAATAATCAGCCTTTAGCTCTCAGCAGATGCTGAACTGAGCAGCCAATCACAGGTGAGCTGAGAAAGCATGACATCATAGTCCAGCCGGTCCACACACACAAAAAATTAAGATTTGGTTTTCTGTTTCTCTCCTTGGTTCTTTGTCCCCTAGATTTTGTCCTCTACTTTCTCATTCTCTCTCTTTTCCCCTAGTAAAATGGAGAGAGCAATGAAACCAACTTTCCAAATTCACTCTGCAGTTTGACTTAGGTTCGGGCAGTGCCTGGATCGGAGTGTGTGGGGAAGGAATGTATAATGTGATCCACTTAGGAGCAAAACAGAGCATCAGCTCAATTAAATAATGTGGTTTGATATGTAGGACCATGGAAGTGGGGCTAATTAAAACCAAGTCAGAGGAGAGGAACTTCCTAATTCTCATATTAATTCATCCACAGCCACCTGCATTTAATTGTCTTCTGCTTTTCCTTCGCTAACTCCCTGGTGGAGGGGAGGAGGGCAGAGGCTGTGGGCTTCTGAAAACTGGTAGATTCTACAGGGCAGGTCTCTAGCCGGCGCTAATTATAGTGAGGGAAGGTGAGGAGTGCCCCCCACCGCCACCACCCAGTCCCGAGGTTCCACCATACAGGGAGTATATGTAAATGGGGATTCGTCCAGTCTATTAAGGAGGTGTGTAGCTCTGAAATCTGTTAAAACCACTCATATTCCATTAGCCATTTGCATCCATACAAGAGTCCAGGAAGACAGGCAGGACAGGTTTCTCAAAGGAGAAATTTAAAGCTGAGGGAAATTCGAATCTTGCCCAAGGTTTCCTAGCCAGAGGCTAGACTACAGTCTGGGTGTCCCGATTCCCTGGCCAGAACTCTGAAGACCCATGAGGATGGTGTTTTCCTTAAGGGATGTGGGATGAGACCTTTGCCCTGCAGGATACCCACCACGTTGCCTCCTTCAGGACAGCTGGAGCCCCTAATGATTGGAGTAGAAGGTGGGAGGGATGGGAAGGAACCCATTAGGGCCTGACTACAGTGATGACAATAGGTTAGAGTGAGCAGGCCCAGATGAAAGAGGAGTGGGCACCGCGCGCCCAGCCAATGCCTTATGCGCTAGCTGCCAAGGCAGGTTCTTTTGTATTCAGGGCAGGAGGGAGGATTTTTTTTAAGTTCAGCTGTTGCAGCAAAAGCTGTGAAGACTGAGAGCCACAGAGACCCAGAGTCGACTACTGGGAATAATTTCTGGCTTTGGGACTTGAGGCAGGGGTGGAGAGGGAGCCAGAATATCCAGGCTGCTTTTGCCTGGTGGGTTCCCTTTAGCAGGGATTTGGCTGGAACAGTTTGAAGATATTCGTTTTAGTTTACATCTGTTGCTACAAGCCCCATCTCACTTCTCATGCGACTGAAAGGGCTGACTGGGTTGGTGGGAGCCAAAGGAGAAATACAACTGAAGTTGCCATGTAGGGTGGTAGAAAGAACAGAACTGACAGTGGGAGACCTGATTTCTAGGACCATCTTTCTGAGGCATTGAACAGGCTACTTCCAACCCCACACCTCCATTCACTCATCTATGAAATGCAGGTCATAATAATTGCCACAGTACACTGTCGTGGTTATTGTGAGGATCAAATGGGGAGAAACAAAACTGGTGTGTAACCTAAGGAGCAGGATACACGTGCCAAGAGGTTATTATGGGGCTTCCCTGGTGGCGCAGTGGTTGAGAGTCCGCCTGCCAATGCAGGGGATGCGGGTTCATGCCCCAGTCCGGGAAGATCCCACATGCCGCGGAGCGGCTGGGCCTTGAGCCATGGCCGCTGAGCCTGCGTGTCCAGAGCCTGTGCTCCGCAACAGGAGAGGCCACAACAGTGAGAGGCCCGCGTACCACAAAAAAAAAAAAAAAAAAAAGAGGTTATTATGGTAGTGTTGTTGTATCCTTAAATCAATGAGCTTGGGGAAGGGAATTGATGAACACAGATAAAATCTTTAAGACATTTCAGTTTCCCTGCAAGGTCCCATGCAGTTATCCTATATTCCTGGAGAACAAACCCCAGCAGCAGTAAAGACTGCTGTATGGTATCAAGAATGAAATAGGTTATCACCCTTTCACAGGAAGACTGAAGTCTTTGTGTTGATCCCCGCTCCTAAGTCCAGTCCTCTTTCTATGACACCAATATGCTTTAACTTGTCAAGCACCTAATAGGATTTTGGCCCCGTGCTAGTTTCTATAATCACCAGGGAGAGAAGAAATACACGCATGAAATGTTTAAATAACCATGTGCAGTGATTGCATAAATAGTTCTGAGGTATAGCTGAGGTATGTGGGAGGATTAGAGTGAAATCAAATACCTTTTAATTACAATTTAAATCAATAGCCTAGAAGACTCAAGTTAGATCATTAGCCAGGAGAATCCAGTTATATCTTTCTATTTCTTTTTTTTTTAGTGTTCTTATTGTTTAAAATAACCCAAAGAAGTGCGTTTTACAAATCAGAGATATAGCACTAAGTAAATGACATTCATTTATATCAGTGATTTTTAGATTACATTTACCACGATGTAAAAATAAAAATCAGTGTGATGCGTTGCTCTTTTTTTAACCCCGAAGTTAATTTAAAAGATATCTGTAAAATCATTGGAAGAAGAACCATCCTGATTTAAACCTATTAATCAAGGATTTGAGGAGGAGGGTGATGGGAGTTTTTTCATTAGAAGACAGTAACCAAACCATAAAAAAAGCCTTTTTAAAATGCCTAATTAAAAAAAAAAAATCAAGCTGGTATACTCAGATATTTTTTAAAGCAAATATGTATTTTAACAAAATCAGTAATACCACACATCATATTAGAAAGAGCATGGGTTTTGTACTCAGATCTAGACACAAATCCCAGCTCTGCACAATTCATGTAATACTCATGTATACATAAATATATTTTTAATTAAGGAAAATAAAAAGTAAAATGCAAAATGATTCTTTCTTTTTTTTCTTGTGGTACGCGGGCCTCTCACTCTTGTGGCCTCTCCCGTTGCGGAGCACAGGCTCCAGACACGCAGGCTCAGCGGCAGTGGCTCACGCATCCAGCCGCTCCACAGCATGTGGGATCCTCCTGGACAGGGGCACAAACCCGTGTCCCCTGCATCGGCAGGCGGACTCTCAGCCACTGCGCCACCAGGGAAGCCCCAAAGTGACTCTTAAAAAAGTCTTAAAAGTATGTGGTTTACTTAGTCTTTGCCTCCCTCTTTCCTGCTTTGTCGTAGACTTGAAGGGTCATTATTATTTATTTCCCAATTCCCCATATCATCAGAATTTAACATGAATTAGTCCAAAGAGGAATCCCAATCTCCAACTTCCCCAGATGTTGTCTCTGGTGAATCTAGAGGCCTGTTGTGTGACTTTTCCTAAGAGGACCCTGGCAGATGTATTAGTTCACTCTTGGTCTTGAAACTTATTTTGTTGACATTACAGCAAAATGATTGCTGGATGTTATGCAGTGTTGAGAAAATTGGATAGAAGTGCACTGGGGAGGGTCATGACCCATCTTGACCATTTAAATATGTGAGGACACATTTATCTTTATAAAAAGAAGTTCGAAAGTGAAGAGGGAAAATCACCAATAATTCTACTTCTTTAACCCAACTATTATAATTTTATGTTCATCTCTGATTTTTTTGTGTGTGTATAGGCATATTTTACATCATTATAACTCGAATGTACTTATTATTTTGCATTTTTGGTCATTTTTGATGACAGCTTACTGTCTCCTTGCTGGGGTTTTCGCTAATTTACATAATCTAGCCAAATCCTAGGGTGGATGGATTTTGGAGTAGCAAGAGACGACATTTTTTTTTTCTTGCGGTTCACGGGCCTCTCACTGTTGTGGCCTCTCCCGTTGCGGAGCACAGGCTCCGGACGCACAGGCTCAGTGGCCATGGCTCACGGGCCCAGCCGCTCCGCGACATGTGGGATCTTCCCGGACCGGGGCACGAACCCGTGTCCCCTGAATCGGCAGGCAGACTCTCAACCACTGCGCCACCAGGGAAGCCCAAGAGACGGCATTTGAGGTTAGATTTTAGAAGGCTTTCAACATGGGCAAAAATTTGAACTTTTTCTTAAAGACAAGAGATGCCATGGGAGGTTTTAGGGAAAGGATGGACAGAAACAGCCACATCTTAACAATTGTTAATATAGCTATGTGTGTGTGTGTGTGTGTGTGTGTGTGTGTGTATACACACATATATATTGTATTTGAAGTAGATTAATCATTCTCTTCTTGTATAATGCTGTTTTTATTTATTTTTTTTGGCTGCGTTGGGTCTTCGTTGCTGTGTGTGGGCTTTCTCTGGTTGCGGCGAGCAGAGGCTACTCTTTGTTGCAGTGCGCGGGCTTCTCATTGCGGTGGCTTCCCTTGTTGTGGAGCACCAGCTCTAGGTACACGGGCTTCTGTAGTTGTGGCACGTGGGCTCAGTAGTTGTGGCTCACGGGCTCCAGAGCGCAGGCTCAGTAGTTGTGGCACACGGGCTTAGTTGCTCTGCAGCATGTGGGATCTTCCTGGACTAGGGCTCGAACCAGTGACCCCTGCATTGGCAGGCGGAATCTTAATCACTGCGCCACCAGGGAAGCCCCTATAATGCTGTTTCTAAAATGTGTGTTTCAGGTGCAGAAAGGTGGTTTTCCTATCTAGATTGCCATCTCTTTGAACCCCATTGCCATACCTGCCTCTCAGTTTACTGTGGATTCTGGAGACTCCATCGGTGTAAACTTCTTGCCTGACAGGTGGTGTCCCAAATCCAAACCATTTGCCCCCAGTAAAAAGTGCTTGTGTAGCTGGACAGATTTCCTCCCCTGAAAATGTATCTGAAATCCCAGTCTTCCTGCGGGGGCAGTTGAGGAAGACATACTCAATAACCGCCCTCCCCTCCCACTGTCAGGTGCGCCTCTTTCTCAAGGGCCACACCTCTGTCTAGACAACCCTGACAGTGTAGAAGTTTCCATCTCCTTTTCCTTTCCCTCTCCCTGTTCCCTCCCCTTCATTTTTTTTTTCCTTCCCGGCGCTTCCTGCCTGGAAACAAAAGATTGGTCCCCAGTAGCCCACTCAGGGTGATTTTAGTTTTCTGCTCCGGCTCTGATTGGCCTCCGCGCGGTGCAGAGCCCAGGTGACGTCATAGCGGAGCAGGGCGAGGGAGCTGTTGCCGAGCAGGGCTCGACCGCGGGCGTGCAGCTGTGGGCGGCGGACCGTTTGGGGTCTCGCGCGGGGGGCTGCAGCTTTCCCCGGCCCGGAGCGAGTGTGCGGGGCCGGGAGGAGAGCCGGGGGGGGTGGGGAGCGGGCCGAGCCCGGGGCTGCGGCTGCGGCCGCGGGGCTGTGGCGCCCCAGCCCCGCCAGCCAGCCCGAGCGCTCGGAGGGAGAGGCAAGGTCTGGACAGGGTGGCTGGACCAGTGGCAGGTAAATCCCGCGATGGGTGGCACCCGGCTCGCTCTGGGGAAGGGGGTGGCGGCTGGGCTCTGCTTTCAGCCGGCCAGGCAGATTTTCTGCCTGCCCGGACCACCCTCCCGCTGTCACGGCGCCCCGGCCTCGAGTCCCCTACGTGGCTCCCCCAGAGCCCTGACACCCGGCGCACCGTGTACACGATCTCGGCTCGCGAACGCGGACAAGTGGGTGTGTCGGGACCATTCCCGGAGGACCAGGGCCCCTTCGGTGGGTCAAGCCCTAGACTCGCTTACTGGGGCCTGGGCCGCTTGAGGCTAAATCCGCCCCCGGAGCTACGTCAGGCTGTAAGTCTTATACCATCTTCCCGCCTCCCTCCCCCAGCCACTGTAGCAGCGACCGCAGCCCCCTACTCCCCCAAGGCGAGGGGGTGTGGCCGCGGCCCCGGCAAGTCCGGGGGAGGGGGAACAGCCCAACCCGAGCAAACAGAAAAAGTGACGATTTTCTTACACGGGCGCCTTTCCCCCTTTCTTTTATTTTTCTCTATTCCCCCTCCCCCTTTTTGGCGGGGGGAGGGCAACCAGAGGAGGACTCTTTTCTTCTCCTGTGGGGACTAGAATGATGCAATGATGTCCCTAGAAAACCCGGGGTCCCTCAGTTGGCCTTTGTCTTTGGGGAGCAGAGTCATCAGGTCCACTGCCCCCCTTCCCTGTCCCCCTCAGCTTGCAGGGGGCCTTGCCCTCAGTTTGCGAACTGGCTCTGGCAAGGTTCCTGCCACACTTTCAGAGGGATTGGACCTTTTTGATTTCTTGCTCTGGCAGGTTCTCCTTCCCTCGGTGGTGGTGGAGGGGTGGAGTGAGGGAGCGGTGGGAGGGCGGTGCCCGCAGGGAGGGAGCCAGAGGCTCCACTTGTTCTTTTGGTCCCACCTTCCAGAATCCAGTGCCAGACTCTGGACTTGAGGGTTCTGGGCTGTGGTCTGTAGAAGCGAAGGAGAGAAGGGTGAGTGCCTTGGCTTTGGGAAGCATGAAGGGGGCGGTTGCAGTGCTATTTTTAAAAAATGGTTTTCAGCAGGGAAGCCTTTAGCCATGTTAGTCTCGCTCCCCTCATGGTTTTGCAGACTCAAATCCAGGCCAACTGTATGGCTGTCTGAGGTGTTGGAACAGAAGGAAGTCCATTCCTGTCGGTGACAACACTGTGGCCCTGTTCTGGAATGACTGAGGTGTAAAGGTCAGTGCGATTTTCACTGGGCCATCTGCAAAATTATAATTGGGCAGGACTGTCGTTTGGTTCTTGAGGCCTTTAGTCAGGGACACCTTTGGGCAAAGGGACTTAATATGGTAATGGGCAATTAACAGGCCAGGGCTTGGAGAGAGCCATGTAAGTCTCTGTTTCTGGATACAAATATCATAGCCTCTTTCCCCCAGGAAAGAGGCAAAATAGCCAGGGACTGGGGGATGGGGGGTAAAAGCCAACAGCTGCGAATCCCGAGGCCAGGGGGGACCTTGTAGGAGAGACCTCACAGAAAAAGGGGGTTTGCCTGTGACAGAGATATAGGCATGGGGCCACAACACCCTAAGGACGTTCCAAGTAGCTGACCATTCCCACAGGTTGCTCTGAGGTCTTTTGGGGGAAGGGAGCAGACAGACGTGACAAGAGACGGAAATGAGGAATAACTTCGGGGATTGGGAGGTGCTGCCCTCATCAGAGACTCTGTTATTATGAGGTCAGAGACTAAGCTACTATGAAGTCAAAGTGGGTAGCCAAGGCCAAAAAAAATCAGATCTAGAAATCAGATAGAGTAGGTAGGTAAGGTCAGGGGAGTAGATAGGAGCAAAGCCAAAGAGAGAGAGAAGAAACAAGCCACCGTCTTACCAGGAGCCCAAAGGCCCTGATTTCCCTGGTGAACTGGGGGCAGTTTTGGTGGCTGAGACACCTGTGGCTCAGTCCAGACTTAGGGGGACGATTGCTCTGTAGTTGGGGAATCAATAGCGTTCCCACCGGTGAAACCCAACCTTCAGGAGCCAGTAGCTTTGGTCGAGGGAAGAAGAAACGTGATGAGCAGCAGCCTCTACAAATGGCTCTTCCTCCTGGGTAAGGAGAAGGGAGTGGGGGGCCAGGGCCCCAGAACGGACTGGGGGAGCTTCGAATCTGGCCGAGACAGGTAGGTTGACTGCTTTTACCTGGGGTGGGCCAGGTCCAGGTCTGGGGCCCCTGCTTCAGGCATGGGGGTATCTCTGCCTGTGCTCAAAAAGAAAGCCCTCCTTCCCAGGGGCGCTGGGACCCTGTGCAGACCAGGGACGCGAAAACCACTGCCCTAGAAGGTAAGTGAAGCTGCTGAGGCATCTAGGGTGCAGCTTAAGCTTCAGCTGCCCTGTTGTTCCCCCAGCCTCGCCACCGGCCAGAGGCTAGGCGGTTCCCTCTGCAGGGCCTGGGGTGAACTCGGCTGCCAGCTCAGCACTACGCGGCTTCTCCGACAGGGGGCGGGAAAGGGCAGGCCGCGGTGTGCCCAGGGCCAGAGTCCTCCATTTCAGGTGTGAAACCTGGGCCTCGGATCAAGTGACAGCCATACATTTCAAATCTGATTTAGGGGTACCAGATGAACCCTCGGGTCTGGCAGTCTGCTTCCATTTCCTCCCAGAATGTGTCGCTTCCTCCCGCGCTCCGTGACTTCGGAAGGCGTTTGCATTTACATCCCCGGTGATTACTGGAGTCACTAATACAGCCTAACCCGGAGTTTAATTGGAAACGTTAATCAATGCGATGGATCCGTGTCTGATTTGCACAGTCGGTCAATTATCTGCAGGTTGGGGCACTCTGCGCTGCACCCAGGGGGATGCGAGGAGGGGCAAGATGGCATGGCCACAGCTGGGTCTGCGGGCGCGAAGCAAAATGAGGGAAGAGGAGCTTGAAGACTGGAAAGAGATGAACAGTTTCCTGGTGGGGAATGGAAATCACAGAAAGGCCTGGGCGCCTGATCACTGAGATGGAATAGGATGGTGTTGGAGCCCACACAGTGGAGATGGAGGCCAGGGTTTTGCCCTGAGGTGGGAGGGTCCTGGATTTGGAGAAGGAAGATTTTTTAGGGACCAGAGGACCAGGAGCTGGGGTGGAACCAACCCTGGGAGTCCAGAAGCCAGTGTTCTGGTCTGAGTGTTTCTGCCCCTCTCTGGGCCTCAATTTCCTTGTCTTTCAAATGATAGGTTTGGACTAGGTGGTTTCTAAGATGGTGGTGACATTTTAGGAAGTGGGTCCATTTATTCTTGGTAATGAAAAACAGGTTCACTAAAGGAGAGCCCCCCCCCCAAATTTACCCCTTTTAAATCGTACTTTTTGGCGTGCCTCTAATTTGGAGGAAAACTGTACAAAACAAACCCACAACCACTACACACGTTTCATCTCTTTCAGCAGGGTGGCCTCTTATTTCATGGGAATGGGAACAGGGAGGAAAAGAGATGCACAAGTCGAGAATCTGCCCCTGTAACCAAGCCCCTGAAAAGCGCCCTGGGGCTCTTACACAGATCTTACACCCTGGAGGGGGGTGGACATGCGTTAGTGGCCCTGACTCCCTAACTCAGCCTCAAAACAGAAGGGCTTGGGGTGAGGGTGAAGGAAAGGCCCGGCTTAGGGTCTGTATCCTTTTCCTTCTGTCTTCCTCACGCCCCTCCCTCTCTGAGCCAGGGGGACGTTTTGGAATTCTGTACTTTCTAGAGACACTACCCCTAACAATCAGCACAATCGCGCCCTCTAGTGACCTCAACGGGGACACCTTTGGCAGAGCTCTGGATACATCCCGTGGCCCAGCTCCGAGGTCAGAGCTTAACCCCCTGTGCAGCTGCTCCTTCCTGTGGAGAAGGGCTCCAGTCCTTCCAACTGAGAAACTCAGGAGGCTGCAACTTCCTGTAGGCCCATCTTGGGCTGGGAGTTGAGAGAGGGAGCCATTTCACCCCCAGTGCCCAGTTTCCTTCTTTGGGCCTGAAAAAGGTTCTGGAACATTCCCAGCTTTCTTCAGTGCTGGGACAGGTACCTGCCATGGGAGGGCTCTGTGGTGGAGAGAGTGGTTGTCCACACATTCCCTCCCCTACCAAAGAGGTGGCAGCCCTAGTCCCCAGACAGATGCTGGCAGGAAGCCGGAATGTAGCAAGGCTGGGGTGCTGGTAGGCGCACGAGGGGTGCATTGATCTCTACACCAGCCTCCAGTAGGAGGCTAAGCCACAGGTGCATACACGGGCAGTTTAAACACATAGAAGATACACACAACATGCCGTAGACATATGACACACAATATAGATTAGACACAGGCTCCCCAAGCACAGGATAGATGGAATACACATGTAACACATTGCAGACCCACGGCGCACATACGCAATACGGTACTGCCATGATACACGTGCACAACACCATATAGACACGGCTGCACATGCACGACACGGTGCAGGCACGCAAATGCAAAGTGGCGCAGGCTGCGGCTCGTACACACCCGACCCCGTACGTGCTCACACACAGACCTACCCGCTCTTCCACCACAGCATACCCCCAGACAGGTGACAGGAGTGCGGCCGCCAGGTGGAGCTCTGTGTCCTGCCCGTTGCTTCTGCATTGGCTCCAGCTGTGCAGCTGGTGGGTTCAAAGCGGGCTGCCTTGGAAGCAATAAGCAGCTGAGGGGAAGTGGAGGTAGGTCAAGGAAAGTTCTTGATCTTGCACAGAAACCTGGAGCTACTTGGTTAGTACCGGCTGGTGCACTAGCACCCCACTCCCCCAGGTCCTCTGGTGTGGCTCCCCACCTGGGGATGCGCAGGGGCCTTCCTGCGGCCCTTCTTCTTGGACCCTCTCCAAGTCCCGCCCCTCTCTGGAGCTACGGCAGCCCTCCCTCCCTCACCCCACCCACGCCCTTGCAGGATGAGCTCATGCCTTGGGGGCAGGGGTGGCACACCACTCAGCGGTGCAATGGGTAGCATTTGGAAAAGCTGCTTGGAGTGTGCATGTGGGACGCTCGCAGGGGATGCCAGGGCCCTGGGGGGCCAGACGTGCTCTGGAGGCTTGCCAGCAGCAACTGGCAGACCTGGGGGATGGCTTGGTCTTTTTATTCTAGAAAGGGGAATTGGGAAGAACGGGGCTTTTCCTGGCTTCCTGAGGCTTCAGTTTTACTCTCTCCAGCTTTAGATACCCATCCATCCATCCATGTCTTTGGATTAGGACCCTCTGCATTCTGGAATCCCCTAATAGAGCATGTGCTAGCCTGGATCTGACTCTATTGGAAGTTAGCCCATAGGTGCTGCTCTTCTTTGAGGACAAAGTCTATGGAGGAAAGAGGGGGTAGGGAAGGAAGAATTGCAGGGCTTGGGGTCCTATCAAGGGAATATCAGTCTCCTCCTTGAGAGGCTCAAGTGATTGTGGGGAAAGGCAGGAAAGGGAAGGGTTAAAGGGACCCTGTCTCCTTTGTGGTTGGACATGGAAACCTCTCTGGGGAAGATAGGGGAAATTGTAACCCCCTAAAAACCCCAGTATGTATTCACCCCCCAAAATCTGGGGAAGACTACGGAAGACATCCCTGTGGCAGAGATTGGCGGAAGGTAGAGGAAAGTTCCAATTAGGATCAGAGGCTGAGGCCCTCAGCAGCTGTGAGATGATAGCAAATTAGGGGACCTCAGAGTGCTCCCCCAAGCCGGCCCACCAACCCAGTGAAGGAGGTTGTTGAAGAGGGAAATGGAAATGGTGGTGGAGACTTGGGGGTGAGGGATGGAATAAGCTGAACAGCCAGGTCTTCAGTCAGCTCAGGTAGCCTCAGAGGCAAACCTGCATTTGCCACCATCTCGCAATTTCCTCCTGTCCACTGGACTGTACCACCTCCTGTAAATATGCAAATATTTCACGTCTGTCATTTGATTGAGTGCTCTCAGCACTTGTCCAGGGTGACTAGGGCAGGTCTTTTCCACTCACCAGCAAGCAGATCCAGAGTGGTGAAGTGCTAGCAGTTCTCAGCTTGAAACTCCCAGCTCAGTGCCCTTTCCGGACTCCCATGTACCGAGGCTTTTTTTATATTTCTTGACTCTGATTATCTACCTTCTTAAGGGATTTTCTGTAGTGTGTGTGTGTGTGTGTGTGTGTGTGATATTTGGGGGGTTGCATGGAGTAGTAGCAGGTGGGGAAGGAGGTTCCCGCCCCCCCACAATGCTTCTCTCGGCAGGTTTCCCCCAAGAAAGAGCAGCTGAGTCCTTGCATCTTGTGGCAGCTGGTGTGCCCAGCACTGAGCCCGTCGGAGCTGAAGGCAGCCCGGCCCCTTCTCATGGGCAGCACCCACCTGTGCTGAGGTCCTGCAGCGGTGGCTGTGTGAGGTGAGTAATGGATTCCAGGGCAGGGAGTTAGGGATCTCCAAATCCAGGTAAATGCCACCTTTCCACCAGAGCTCCCTAAGTCAAAGTCCCTGCCTGGGCCTCACCAGCCAGGCCTCAGGGCACAGCCCATACTTTCTGGGGGATTGTGCAGCTGCGCTTGGTCTCTTGGTTCCCCCATCTCTAATATAGGATTGACAGCCTTGACCTACATCCTGGAGTGAGCAGGAGAAACAACCTAACAGTCATTGCCAAGTCCTTTGCAAATGTCAAGCTCCATCTAAGAGCTTTAGTGTAACACAGACATGCTTCCCATCAAGCTGTCATTTCCTTTCCTCTTGCTTTCCTGATATTGAAGTGGCACTTCAGCCACATGCCCCAAATTCACCAATTGGTTCCTGTAATTTCTACTGCCCCATAACCTTAATTTTACCTTCCTATTCAAAGTGTACCCCCATCCCATCCATCCCAGCTTCTGGGCCTGGCAGGCTTAACTTAAACCTTCCAGAACATTCCCTCTGTCTTACCACCCAACCAGGGAGCATTTCCTCCCCCAGCTCTCCAATGACACTCGAGTCTGTAGCATGTAGTGTAGCCCTTGTTTCTCTGCTGCCTTAACTAATTCTTGCATGGTTTCTGGAGTATTCATCTTGGCAGGTGAACTGGACTGTGTAGGGTCTTCAGGAGTAGGGACCAGATTTCCCAGGTCTCTAGTCTCTCTCAAGTGTCTGGCAGTTCCCTAACAGCTTTTCCATTTGGGCCTCTCTCTCTTCCTGTCCACTCCTTTCAGGTTTCTTGGCCTGCCTCTCTGATCATCTACCTGTCTCTTTTCCTCTCAGGCAGCCATGATAGCTTCCTCTGTTGTCGTCTCTGTCTGGCCTTCTGTTGCTATATGCTGAGGTCCAGCTACCTGTATCTTACTGTCCCTCTGTCTCCCTGTCTGGTCTTCTGTCTTTTTGTCAGTTGCTGAGACATCTCTCATACTGCCCAAGTCGAAACCAAACAACCAAAATAAAAGACCCAACAAGAAAAACAAAGAGACCTAAACAAAAAACAAACAAGGAATATGCAATGCAGTTTCCTTTCACACTGAGCCTGTCCTGGGCCTACAGGACAAAGGAAAACTGCAGCTCAGTGGCAGGTGCTTCTGTGATGCCATCTCATGGAGGGGAAGCTCCAGAGTTTTGGCCGTGAAATTGAAGGTATGAAATTACAGCCTTGCCGATATTGATGCATTCAGCTTTCCAGAGATGCTCTGGCAGGGTATCCTCTATAGATCTTGAGCAACAGAAGGTAACTAGAACTGGCTAAAATAAGAAGCAAGCCCCTGGGTCTCTCCTGGGTGTTCCATGACAGCCACAATAATAACTTGTATTTATTGTCTACTGTTGCCAGCACTGTGCTAGGCATTTTACTTGCATGAGACCATTTGATCCTACAGTAACTCTGCAAGGTAGAAATTTTTTCTGATCGTTGCTGTTTTTGTTTCTGATTATAAAAGTGATACTAGTTAGGTAGGTATTTTTATCATCACTGTTTTACCCATGAGGAGATAGAGGTTGAGAGGGGCTAAGGTGCTTGCGTGTAACTGGACACATGTTGTGACTTTGGGAAGAAAGACACTTCTGGAGGGTTTCTCAGCATCCCAGATAATTTTGGTACCCTCCGGTGCTCACACACAAACACTCTCACAAGCACATACTCATACCCTTGTACGTTCACACGATCATATCTACCTCCTTGACTCACACTCACTGTTCACACTGGACACATTCATAGTGATGATCACTCTCACCCCTTTGCCCTCACACACTGTCATATTTCTGAACACACTACATACAGGTACATTCATACTGACACACGCTGATACATATTCACGTCTCTATATTCACAGTTCCGTACTGACACACACCCACACTTATCATACACCCACCCTCACGTTCTCACACACTCTTTACGTTCCTTCTTATGTTCTCACACTCTCCCAGTCATACCTACACAATCCCATCCACTCAGATGATGCAGTCACCTGTAACCCTCCCTCAAATTCCTACACAATTACACACACTCCGTATGCAGACATAGGTTGACTTTCCCCTGCCTGTTTCTCACGTGGTCATACACACGCTCAATTTCATACACTCCAACACATTTGCACTGACACCACTATTTCCTCCTCATAGTTACATGTTTACACAGCTCGCAAGTCATGGACACACATGTGTGCATACATGTTCATATGTTCACATTTATACATGCTCACACCGTAAACGCAATCTCACCCATTTAAATTCTTCTATCTTTGTACACTCTGAATTACACCCTTCCACTCATATATTCAGCACTGATACAATCACTCTAACCGTGTCACATTCACACGTAATCACACTTACCCATGGCAACACTCATTTTGACACAGATTCACAATAGTACTAATAATGACCCACACTGTCACGTACACACCCATGTGATACTTTCCCAAACTCTTATACATACCCCCGCACTGATATTATCACATTCACACACTTTCTCGCTTCACACACACACACACACACACACACACACATTGTAACACACCCAAGTACAGGCAGTAGTTCATAGTCACAGCTGTCACTTTTTCCCCCTATTTGCCACTAGTTCTCACCTCTGGTTAAAAGGAAGAGTGTTGCTCTCAGCCAGGTGCCAGTGGGACTGGATCTTTCTAGTAGAAAGGAGTGAGATTTATGTCTAGGATTAAAAAGAAGCTGCTCAAACCCTCAGGTCAAGTTTTACATCCTTTCACCATAGTTTCCTTTTGCAGAAATCACCTCTAATAGGCAGAACCTTAGCCACTCCTTTCCAGAGAGGTTAGGGTTTCAATGGTTTGTTTATCTTTTGGAAGTTTATGGCTTAACTTGCCACCTCATTTCTCTCCCAAGGGCAGGGGGAGGTGAAGCATGCATTTCTTTATGCACTCATAATGGTTTCCTGTGTGAAAGTGTGTGTCGTTGAGACACGTGGAAAGGGCAGTCCTGCTTCCAGCAGGTACCTCTCATCCAGCCAGGTCTACCCTTCCCCTGTTAACCCTGGACCATGGTATTCAAGAAAGAGAAAGAAAAGGTCAATGAGCTAGCTGGATGATAAAACACATTCCTATTGTGAGTGTGCACGAGCACATATAGACCCCACTGGAATTTCAACAGCTGTTACTAACAAGTTAACAGAGGAGATTTCTCAGTAGGCGTGGGTAAAGACAAGCTGAAGAAACTTCCTTGCACTCCAGACAGACTGTAGATTTCCCTGCAGAGGGTGAAAAAAAAAACCCAGGAGTGAACCAGTAGATCAGAAGCCTGGTGCCAGGGCCATGTGCCACCCTAGTCCACAAGAGCACCTTGTAGGAGTCTCCGTAGTCCATGGCTGCCCCTGCTGGAGTCTCCCTGGAGTAAAAACACTTCAAAATATGACCAAGCTGCCATTGGATATGGGTTCCAGCACACCATGGGGAAGAGCCTATACTCTGGGATAACACTTCTCCAGCCCACCCCATGTACACCCATCATTAGATCGAGAACTTCTTTGATAGCTGAGACCACACCACCACCTTACTTATCTTGGATGCTCAGTGCCTAACACAGTGCTGGGCCCAGGGCAGCTACTTGAGAAACTCGATTAAGAAACTAAATGGGGTGGGTGGGCAGCAACATGTGGTCAGGACACATCCAGTGCCTCTCTCCCTCAATTCCAGGATTCCAATGGCATTACCAGCTCACATTGAGGACCTTCTGTGGGCCACACATAGTACAAGGCCCAGAGGGAAATTCAAATGTGCGAGAGGCACAGACTCTGCCCCTGAGGTAATTTCATTTGAATGGGAAAGATGAAGTCGCCATGAAACCGTAGTACAAGGCAGCAGTCTTGAAGTTTGGGGTCAGCGGAATCTTCATCATGTAATCCAGTGGTCTTCAGGCTCCAAAAGGCCTTGAGGGCCCATGAGTGGTTGGAAACAGCAGTCAGGATTTAGAGAGGACACTTCCCAAAGCAAACTGCCTCATAGACATCTTGCTTAGCACAGGAAAGATGGGTCGTCTTTCTAGAAGATTGTGTAACAAAGTGCTTTGTCACTGGGCATAAGGCAGAGGAATAAAAGTGAGTGTTTAGACCTTAATGGAAATATTGTACTTAATTAAGATTTAGCCACCACTTCCACCAGGAGACAGCTTTAGGGAAATAGCTCGGCAAATTTACATTTGATCGTTTCTGCCGATATGCTGAGACTCACCGAAAGCAATTTATAAAACTGACAGTACTGGCTGAATTTTAGGAGGGACAAAATGCACCTCCCTGAATTCACTTGAATACAGTGAGGAGCGCTAAGTAAGGAGACCCACCCCTTGCATGTATATGGTATTTTCTACTTCTCAAAATATTTAATAACCCCTTCATCTGTTATGATAGAAGCATTAGGAGCACCAACTCTGGAATCAGCTGGACCAGCATTTGAATCCCAATTTGGCCGCTTCCTAGCCATGTAACCTTGTTTGAGTCAATTACTTATCCTCAGGTCTCAGTTTCCTCATCTGTAAAATGGGCACGACACCAATACCTCATTGAGTTGTTATGGGGATGAATTGAGATACTGTATGAAAGCGTTTAGCACAATGTCTGGACTATAGTCAGTGCTCAACAAAAATGGTAGATCTTATTATTATCCTTACCACAGCCCTTGGAAGGAGGTGCTCTCAAAGGGGCAGAACCCTGAGGTAACAGAGAAACAGTATGGTTCCTTGCTGCCAAAGACCCGATTTTCACAGGACTTGTTGCGTGCCTTCCTTTAAGTCTTTATGTCTGCTTAATCACAGGCTAGGGGTCAATGCTCATTTCCACTTAAGACGAGTGAAAAATAAAATTAACCCATGTGAGTTTCCTCATTTCCTGTGTCGTTTTTAGACATGCTTATTTGGCCACTGTAGCAATGTTTCATGTTCATTTCAATGTCCCCTCTAGTCCTACAGCTTTCCCCTTGAAATCGTGAAGCCCTCAGTAATGTCACCTTCATATGCTGGTACAGAAACCTGGGAGAGGAGGAATGGAAAAGACTTCTGATGCTGGTGGAGCCAGAGGTCTGGTCTCTAACCACAGGCACTCCTCTGCCCTTGATTCTCATGCTGAAATGTCTGTGTTGTGGGCAGGGGGTCTGCTCATTTCCAGGCTTTGGTCCCAGACAGCAGAGTGGAGGCACGGTTCACTCACTTCAAAGCCCTAAGAGCATTTGTGTCCATGCAAAAGCTGTGAGTAACTGAGACCTCATCATATCACATAAAACTGTAATGTGATTGAGGAAGCATAAATAAGAGCATGGGCTTTGGAGTCACACAGACATGAGATTGTATAGTTTTGTTTTTCTTTTCCATTATGGTTTATTACAGGATATTGAATATAGTTCCCTGTGCTATACAATAGGACCTTGTTGTTTATCCATTCTGTATATAGTAGTTTGCATCTGCTAATCCCAACCACCCAGTCCTCACTCCCGCCCCCTCCCCCGGCAACTACAAGTCTGTTCTCTAGGTCTGTGAGTCTGTTTCTGTTTGGTGGATAGGTTCATTTCTGTCATATTTTATTAATAGATTCTACATATAAGAGGTATCATATGGTATTTGTCTTTGAGATTGTCTAGTCTTACTCTGTGACCTTGGCGAGTGAACTGATGTTTCTGAATGTCAGTTTCACCTGTAAAATGGAAGTAATACAAGTGGTTTTGCAAGTTATGTGAACTTGTACATGAGTAACTTTTAGCAGAGTGCCTGGAACATAATCAAATCTCAATGAATGGTGGTGACTTTTTTTATGGCCTGTGAAGTCTGTGGCAGTAATCATAAACATCTTCTGTGGGGTAAAAAATCTTAAATTACTTCAAAGCATTTCCCACATGTGGATCATTTGATCCTCACAACCTGTTGGTGAGGTAGTCACCTTTTGCATGTGAGGAAGTAGCTTCAGAGCGACCAAGGGATGTACTCAAGTTTATGAAGCTCATTAGCAGTGCTGGGCTGAGAAGGTACTAGTCTAGGCTGAATATTTGCATCTTTGTTTGACAAAGTCTTTGGGGCGACAGTTGGCAAATATGAGCTGTTTGAACTGAGCATAATCCTTCCTGTGAAAAAATGTCTAAATGCTACTAGCTACAGTTTAGCTGCTCGCCAAACCACACGGTGTTTCTCTCTGTGTCTTGTGTGATGCCCAGCATGTTGCAAAAGTGCGATAAATGTGACATCATAAGAGGACCCTTTGCAACAAGGCTGAGTGATATATGGCCACGGTGGTACCATTTACCACCAAAAGGAAATCTTTCTTGAGGCATGCTGTGTGGTTTTGTTCATGCTGCTCAAGGAGTACCAAATGTCCAGAGCCTGGAAATTCTTGAAACGTTCTGAAACACACCAGCAGACCTCTGATGCCACTTGGCCATTTCTCTTCTGACCTGAAAATGACAAGGCGTCAACTTTAGTGAACTCTAGGGAAAGGATAGGAGGACAAAAAGATAAGAGCATTTTTGACCTCTCTGTGACATTTGCCTCATAGCCATATTCATCTTGAAATACATTTCTCTTGGTTTCTATGATGTCATAGAGCCAGTTCCTCTACTTTAAGCATATTTCTCGAGGATCCCTGGTTCCTCTTCCAGCCCCGAAATGTTGGTGTTCCCCCGAGGTTTTTCCTCCTCTCTTATTCTATACTCTTCCTGGGCAATTGCACCTACTCCCATGCTGATGGTCTCCAGATTAATATTTTCAGCCCACGTGTCCTGCTCTCCACTGAACCATTCCATAATGCCAAATAAACATGTTAGAACTGCTGCTACGTTTATATTTGTCTTAATTTTGCTTTGTCTATTGAGAGGAATAGATATAGCTAGGGAGAGATTTTTTTTCCCCGCCACATGTGAATTGATGTTTCCTTCAGCTTTTTATTATTTGCTATGTAATAAAGACAGGGTGCTTAGATATTTGTTTTGCTTCCTACTAGATATTCCTAGTTTAATTTTTACCGAGCTATCCATTGTGTCACTGTGTTTGTCTCTCTTCTTTGTATATGGACTTATACAAAAGTTACATATTCGAGGACCATTTGCAGATATTTAGTCTTTGTAGAATGTTTATGTTTGTTGGTAGAGTCTTTATAAAAGTTTAGACAAATTTTCTATAAAACTGATAAGGGCTGTCCTATTGGCCAAAACCAGAATAACGTGTTATTATTCTCTTGGGAATATGATTATTACTGGTGGTCCAGTGGCTGCTCATTTAAGGGGCCTCCCGCATAATCATATTTGTTATCAGCATACCAACTTCATTAGCTTTTTTTTATTAATCACCATTCTAAGCTAGTTGTTTACTCTTGTTTCCACAAAAACCAGAAACTGAGGCACAGTTCTGTCTGGAATCCTGAACAAAAACTAAAGGCTACACTAGGGATGTAATGTACAGCATGGTGACTATAGTTAATAATACTGTGTTGTATACTTGAAATTTGCTAAGAGAGTGGATCTTAAGTGTTTTCAACATATCAAAAAGCAAAAACAAAGCAAAACAGTGATGGATGTATTAATTAATGTGATTGTATTTCACGTTACACAATTGTATGTTAATTGGTATATGTATACTATTTCACATTGTATACATATGCCAAACCATTAATCGCACTGTATACCTTAAATATGTACATTTTATTTTTGTCAGTTATCCTTCAGTAAAGCTGGAAAAACCCCTAAAGGATAAAAAAATATATCAGTCCTCCCACATTCCTCTGGGCCGCTTGGGATAGAAATATATTTCTACCCAGATTTCCATTTGGGGTGCTGAGACCAGTTAATCATACCAGGCCTAGCATCCCTGCCATCTTTGGCCAATGTCCAAAATAGAGACCCCTCTTGAAACCTCTCTTTTCCTGTCTTTCTATTCCCATACTGCCTGTGCTTCCTCTCCCATGGCTCGTTTTCTGAGAGTTGTCTCTTTTCAAAATTATTCCCATGTTTCTACATGGAACATCCCACTCCATGGGAAAAAAATCCCCCAAGTCTTCTTCAACCTGCTGTATCTGCTACACTGTCACCCAAATAATAGTTCTGAAATGCAAAGCTAATTGTGCCATTCCACTGTTTGCAATCTCTTTATCTAGACAGGAAGAGTCCAAACCCCAAAGAAAGGCATACAAGATCCTTCTTAATTTGACCTCCACTGGTCTTATTTTTCGCATCCCTCTTCTTTGCTACGGTCACACCAAGTTACCTGTACTTTCTCTAATACACCACATTGTCTCTACTCTCCTCTCGGCCTTAGCACGTGTTGTTCCTTGTGCCTGAAACGTGACCTCCCCATGGTTTGGTTATTTGTTCTTCCTAATTCAGCTCAAGTGTACTTCCTCTGTGAAACTTCCTTCTTCAGGCTTCTGGGAGCCCCTCTCTTGTCCTTCAGTAGCAACCTGTTGTCATCTTTGGCCTGAGTTGTCATGGCCAACACCCATTATACTTTGTCTCCTTGAGGGTGGGGACTGTAACTTGTTCATCTCTTGCCCTAGACCCTGGTGAGTTCCTCCTTACCCTTCAATACCTTGCTCAAGTGTAATGCCCTCTGATGCCTCTGGGGAGTATTAGCTACCCTTCCTACACTGGCCTTCCAAAGCATCCCCTGCCTTCCTGGGCACATACTAGACACTGTGTAAATGCTGAATGAAAGATTGAATTTATTTATGAAGATTTAGTGATTATCTGAAGATCACAGAACAATCCAGGAGTGGAGCTAGAATTAGCCATTCTTCTTTGGTTGGAGACAATTCTTTTGGGTTTATAAAAAGACCTAACCAGACATCAACTCCAAAAATTAAAATTGCGGAGCAAGATGCAACTTAGTTCTTAACTGTAACATGAAAGGAAGTAGTTTCTTTTTCCAAGTGTTATGTTCTTAATACATTTCCCCAAAATAATTCTGTTCTGCCCATATATGACTTCAGTTCTGGAAAATGCTTTGTGTCACCCATACTGATCCCTTTCGTAGTTCACCAGAAGCCAGTGTTCTGGCTTTTGAAAGTCCCATACATGTTACTTTCTTCCAGAGGTTTAAGATCTGTTCTTTTTCTTACATAGCACCAGCATCACTTAGTTCAGCAGAAACAGGGGCCTAAGGCTAAGAAACGTAATCTAGCATGCTTGGAGTATTTGTTTGCTGGAATATAATGTATTACACCAACCTAGTGCTTTCCTACTCATCCTTCAATACCCTGCTGAAGTACTATATCTCTGATCTCTTTGAGAACCTCAGTTACCTTTCTGCTGTGTCCTTCCAAAGCATTCTGTGCCCACCTGGGTGCATCCATTGTATTCCCTATTGTATGTATGCCTGTCTACCATCCTCATTTAACTGTGAGCTCTTTGAAGCCAGGGACTGGTCTTCATTCACCTCTCTTTGTATACCCCCTATACCTGACACAGTACCTGGTACATACGAATGTTGGTGGCATGGAGATGAAAGGCAGGACAATGATGTTCTTTGGAACATCCACATCAAACACTTTCCTCATATGGGGAGGTATGATTATTGGCACTGATTTCTCATCCAATAGGATAGCAGTCAGTGAAGGAGAGTCTTCCCTTCTTCTGAACTGCTGCAGTCCCTCTTTTTGTAGCACCCTTCAGTTTGTAATACACATGCCCTTGTTCTGTAGTTATATTTTTATCTGTGTATTTAATATACATTTTATATACAGTATGCAGCCAGAGATGAAACCCACTGCTCAAGTCTATAATGTCCCTCAGAGCTGGGCATTTATTTATCTCTTTACTCCTAGCACCTTACCGTTAAAGGGGAGTAGGTCTCTGCTTTGGTCTTAGGATTCTTTGAAATGAAACTCAGCCAACAATCCACAAGAAGAAGGCATGTAACTGGTTTCTTTTCCTATAAAAAGCAATGTTAGGCTGACCTAAGATCTCCTCTTTTCCTCTCTTTATACAGCTGTGTAACCTATAGACCCTCATAATTAAGCTGGTCAGAAGAGTATAGGGCATGTCTAAGAGACCTGCAGAAGGCCACCAAAGCTGCCATGATTGTGAGTGCAGTGAATGTATTAGGCTCAATCTCTTTTTTTTTTTTTTTTTGCCACACTGCACGGCTTGTAGGATCTTAGTTCCCTGACCAGGGATTGAACCCCTGGCCCTCTGCAGTGAGAGCACAGAGTCTTAACCACTGGACCGCCAGGGAATTACCCTAGGCTCAATCTTAAAGGAGAATGAACACTTTGAGATGACCATTGCTTGATACAGAATTATAATGGAGTTATATATATTTATTATAAACACCCAACTTTCCTTCCCTTTTTCTTCCCCAAATGTTTGTCAAGATGTGTTCTAGGCCACAGTCCCGCCTCCACAGGGGTCATTGGGAACTCAGGCCTGCTGACTCGAGTTCCTTGCAACAAACCCTGCTTCTGCTTTATCTGCAATTTTCCTACCGGGCTATCACGTCCTTCCTTTGAAGTGAGGGCTGGGCCCTGTGCTCTCAGCCTGGGGGCTTCTCTGGGCTCCAGAAAGACTTAGGTACCTGGCAGCCTTCTCTTCGTGTGTGCGCTGGGGCAGCATAGCTGATCGAGTGCTGGAGGAGGGATCTGCTGCATGTCATGAGCCACATCTTATAGAAGTGGACAGTGGCAGCTGAGTAATGGGCAGCAAGGAGAATGAATTACTCGGTGGATCTGACAGCTCGTAAGTGAAGAACTTACCTGGTACAGGAAAGCCATAGGGAAGCCAGCATGCTCGATTGTGAGGTCATCCTTCGGGCTTTTGGTTTCTAGAGGAATTTCATTGGGTGGATTACGATCTTTTCTTAGACCCATGGACAGTCTTTTTTTTTAAGACAAAAATAATCCTCTTTGGTGGCAGTAAGAGGTGGGGGTAGGAGATGGGGAATTCCTGCAACTAAGGCTATGGCCAGCTGGATGTTTATCCCCTACCATTTGTGAAGTGGGATAGATGGAAATTGGGCCTGGTCACGTCCCGTTCTTCCTTCAGCATTTGAGGGAAGCCCTTTGTTTTTAATAGATAGTATTTCCTCTTCCTTAACCATAGCCCCCAAATAAGATTCTGAGACACATGCTCAGCTCTTTTGTAAACTTAGGTTAAGGGGCAAAAGCTTGAAGAAGAGTTGCTACATTTTACACTAGCTCAAATTCTTTGACCTCCAGTTCTGGCAGGATGTCTTTTTTTTGCAGGGAGGGGGTAGCATATGAGCTTTGCTAAAATGATCTAAACTCCTAGTTTAGAAATATGTAATGCTAAGATCTCAGTTGGCCCCATGTAACTCTTCTCTTCAAATATTCAGTGGGCACCTTCCCTGTAGAAGGCCGATTTGGGTGTAGAACATTGAGAATAGAGCAAGTTCCTAGGACCATAAGCCATAAGGCGCATGTTCGAAAACAATGTCCAGACATCTCTCTGGTATACAAAAAGCCCTAGCAACTTTGGGAATTGAATTTTTAGGCTTGAGTTTGAAGGAATTTGTGGCTCTTTTGCCGTAGTGGATCAGGGAAGGGTATAATTATCACCCATGCATAGTAACAGCGAGCAGCTAGAACCCCAGAGACTCGAGATGTTGGTTTACCATATCCTGTTCACTTGGGCTGCTAGTCTGCATCTAATTTTTTCCATCTGACTGCTTCCAAAGATACTACATTCTCTTTTGAGAACTAGGAAATGTTTTATTACTAGGTTTTGCTTCCCTTTTCTATTTTCCACACGTTTATTTGAGGCACCTTTTATTTTCTTTAACGCTTACAAAAATTTCTACCTCTGTTCTTTATGCATCTTATTTTCTCTTCTTAGAAGCATCGGTGTTGGAAATGAAAAGCTGAAGCCTGTAATAATGCATCAGTTTGCAAATATAAACACAGGTCAGATGATTATTAGCATTTTCTTGGCATTAGCTCATGCAGCATGCACAATACATTTAGAAGCTTAAGAAGTCATTCGAATAGGAACTATTTACCCCCTATAATATATGCAGTATATGAAGTCTGGATGCTGGGGTATACCTATCGATTTCCTTATTTGCAACCTATTATTGAAATTTGCAACTATAATATGCTGGCTTATTGGATTTCATTACTGTGAAGTTCCTGCTACAAACAGTGGAAGTCACTCATCACAGAGAACAGGACTACAGCAGAACCGACCTCATTTGCTTGCGTGTGTGAGAGAGAGCATGAATGTATTCTGTGTGACCATGCCTTGTATGTGTGTCAGTAGTGAGCTATCTTTTGCAGGATCTAAGATTGAAATGAGGCGGCTGTAAAAAGAGCTAGTGCCTCCCTTACTTGTCCGGCTGCTTTTGCAAATCTGCCTAACAAGTAGCTCAGCAACTCCTGATCAAATGATCTTCGAAATGGCTTCCCTCCATTACACGCTGTAATGGTATCTCCCAGGCCAGGCTTTCTGAAACAGCACACCCCTGTCTCTGATAGCAGAGTTCCCTTGGTGAGTGCCCCAGAACAGACAAGCCCCAAAACAAGGCCATCTAAGAATTGGTCCTACCAGCCAACGAATCCTCTCGGAGTTCTGTCAGTAAATCTCCTAGCCTTGGGTCTTTGGATGAGACAAGCAGTTGAAGTCGGTAAGTACCAGCCTGAAGTGGGTTGAAATGAAAAAGCTAGAGCTGTCATATGAATATTCGGGGAGGATGAAAGTGCATATATGAAGAGAGAGAATGTGTGTGTGTTTGTGGGTTTACTTGGATCCATATTGTAATGGTGTCATGGGAGGGGAATTGAGGAGAGTTCGAGATTCTGGTCTCAGTTCTTTCAGTTATTTTGTGACCCTGGGGAAGTCGCTTAACCTCTATGCCTTGTTAATTTCTCATGTGGAAAATGGGGAGGGTGCTCCCTTCTTCACAAGTTGGTGTCCGGCTCAAATAAGAGCAAGACCTCAAATAAGCTCCTGGACATTATGAAATCATGTAGTTAAAAATGAGGTGTCGATAATCCGACGGTAGCTCGCGTCTACATGATGCCCAGTTGCTTGGCAGTTAGACTAGTGCCAAAATTTCCAAACGCCTTCTTAGCTCAGACCTGCTTGGAGTAGGCATATAGGCTTATTCAACACCAAGAAAAACTTACTCAGAGCTTCAACAAAGGCATAGAACTTAGAGAGTTCCATTTCATTCCCTCACATGTGTATTTAATGCCTCCTGGGAACAAGGCACTGTACTAGGCAGTTTGAAAGCATTATGGTTATGACTGAGGGGTTCTTACCCTCAAGGAGCTTATGATCTAGTGAGGGGAATGACATGTTTCATGACTATGTGCAATTTGAGACAAGATGGTGGCAATGCTAAGTTGGGCCCATCTGGCTGACTATTGTTAGGGGTCGGGCTCTCGTCCACCTTTTCTGGGAATGGGAGTGTGGGTTTAGGGCTGCTGAGGGACCCAGACCTGGCTCCTTCTCCTCCCTATAAAATGAGCCCTTTCTCTCTTCTTTGGCATCTTAGCATATTATGGGAAATAATGTCTGAAAAGTTGCTAGAAATCTTCAGATACAAGTTGCTGTAAAAATGTAAAGCAAGGTATAAACATTCTTTCAAATGATAATACATTGTCCCCTTTGTAGAAGGCTAGATGATTTTTTTCCCTTTTTTCTTTTTTTCTTCTTTTTTGGCAATTGAAAACAGTTCACTACATCTTCTTACACTGTCAGTCATAAGTGTCTGGCTGGTTGGTTCAGTTGCTAAGAATGTGTCCAAGATAAAGTGAGTTTAGTATCAGCATAGGATAGTTAGCAAAGCATCATTTGTTTCCCCATCACAGTTTATCCCGGGAAGCTCAGCTAGCCATCTTGAAAATGTCTGCTTCTGTTTACAAGGGAGCCCAAGAAAGAGCCAGCAAGTAACTCTTGGATCCTTTTTCCCACCACCGAAGTATAATTCAGTGTATACATCATTCTTATAGTAAAAGCAGTACCCTCATCCTGAAATACGAAGAACAGTCCAGTGTTGATATCATTGTCTAAGGAGACATTGGCTGACTTTAAATCTATGTTTACTTAATACCTCCAAGTCTGGAAGCTGTCATTTAAAGTTCACTTTTTCTTGATCTATAGAGCTAATTCTTGTTATAAAGATTTACCCAATTCTAGAAATTTGAAATGCTCTCATGTTCTGTTAATGTCTAAACATAGTGAGAGTTCTTTGACTTGTTTACTACATTTTTGAGATCCTAAAATCAGTCTTATTTCATGTGTGCTCTTGTCAGTTTAGCTGTCTGTCATCTCATCAGCTCTAGGTGTCTTGCAGCCAACCCTATTCTTTATGTAGGTATCTCAGAAACATTAGGAAGTTCACCCTGGAAATTTCCCCTGGGCTACATCTCATTCCTGTGTTAGATCCTCTAGTTTTATATGACAGGGATATAAGCAATACTGATGTGCTCACCAATTTATAGTAATGGCCTTGTGTGGTTGGTGGTTTGGGAGCTTTACCTCTGGGTTTATTAGGTCATGGCTGTGCATCTGCCGGCCTGGGCTTTTGTTTTTGAAAGGAGGCCATTATTAGTTTGTCTCTCATTGGGAAAATATGCAAATAAACAGTTATTTAGATTTTTGAAAGCAGACAGAATAATACAGACATATGGGTTGTCTCTGATGGCACCAGATCGGATGAAAATATTTAGTGCAGTTGCTAATGGCTTAATAGATGATCTTTGCAAGTTGTAGGGCCAGTATTTCTGGAGTCTCACCCTTCACACACCTGGCTGGAGCATCTGTGGCAAATGGGCACAACTGGCATTTTTGACTGTATCCAATTCAACACATATGCCATGGTATGAATTTTGGCCACATTAGCTAGAGTATACTTGAGCACCTGTCTTTCCCCTTGACTCCTAGAACATGCAGGCTGGCAGCTTTCTTTTGTTTGTTTGTTTGTTTGTTTGTTTGTGGTACGTGGGCCTCTCACCGTTGCGGCCTCTCCCGTTGTGGAGCACAGGCTCTGGACGCGCAGGCTCAGCGGCCACGGCCCATGGGCCCAGCCGCTCCGCGGCATGTGGGATCCTCCCGGACCGGGGCACGAACCCGTGTCCCCTGCATCGGCAGGCAGACTCCCAACCACTGCGCCACCAGGGAAGCCCCTCTTTTGTAACCTACTGAACATTCTCTGAGGGTTTAGTTTGTCACCACATTAAGAGAATGCATTTTGGAAGAATGAGAGAATAATGACAATTATTTATAATCCCTAATCATTTCATCTAAAGTTGCCATGCATCTTGATAAAAGTTTTCCTCTGAAGTACTTTGCAGCAAATCTCTGTGTCAAAAGGCAACTCAGTGAAGGGGGTGGGTGTGGGTGTGTATGCACCTGTGTGTGCGTGCCTGCCCTTGCACTTGGCGGGTGGGAGTGGGGAGTAGAGAAGAGAGCGAGAGAAAAGGGAGATAAGGAGGGAAGGAAATAGAGGATTAATCTTTCTTAGTACTCTGAAAGAGGGATGTTCTGGCTTCTTGGTTATCATGAGACAAGAGGCTCATTTCTTACTGCTGATGAATTTCAACTGTAATTACAGAGCATCGGTAAGCCACATTCAGTCCCAAGGGCTGGACAAAAAATACACTGTCCACAAAAGCCATTTGAATTCTCTCTGAAAAACCTAGTAGCCAAGTCTGAAAGCAATTTGTGAACAAACTGTTGCTGGTTGTCCATTCAGATTCCTCCACAATGCTAAGAGCCACATTCTAAAAGTGAAATGAAATGGCCTGTGGCTGGATCCAGCGTGACCTGCACTCGCAAGTTTCTGCTGTGTTGCAGAAGCGAACAACAACAGTTAAACTTTAAAGATCAACAGTTTTTCGATTAGGTTCCTGGAGAATAATGGCACTTTTGTACAATTCTTGAAATAGAGCCTACAGCCGCCCCAAACAAAATAGTCTCTTTCAAGATCTTGGAAATAATGACCTCATAGGCAGATTGAACCAGCAGTCCATTAATAGTATCCTTTGTAGAAAGCTGTCTCAGGGGAGGGACGTGGCTTAGTAAATCGGCATTGTTTACAAACATAACAGAATAGAATCCCCCTTTTTTTCCTACGTTTGTGGAATAGTCGGAGACACCTCCCACTTGGGAAGCAAACACATTAACAGCAAGGCTTCCTTACAGGGCCCTACCCTTTCTCCATGGGTCACCTAAAATTGTGCTTTGAAGCACTTGCTTTGAAGGTGAGTTAGAGATAACAAGAGTCTCCAGCCCTATTCCTTTGTCACCAACTCAGAATTATCTGGAATCGTGAGAAGAAGATGAAGTTGTGCCTTGTAAAGAGTCATGAAGAACTGACGTAATATCAGGATAATTTGAGCAAAACCAAATCTGAAATGTCTAGGTAAACGGAGTGATTATTTGCTTCATGTTCCTATTGTGGAAGTAGATAAAGATTCTTCAATTTCAGTAACATCTCTGTAAAAGAGGTTTATTCCAGCCCCTCTTATAATCCCCTGATAAGTTGAATGGAATTAAACCAATTCCAGTTTGCTGGGCAGTTGAAAGGTGTGCCATCTAAGCTGGGTGCCTTGCAGAATGCCTGTGATATGGACCACAGCAAATGTGTAGTATTCAAATTTTGGGCAGGGATTTCTAGTCTACTATAGGAGAGTATAGTGTGAATTTTATATCCCAAGTAGCCCTTTTTTCCCGACCTGAAAAGAAACAGGGCATCTACCTTTTGAGTCTCTACCCAGAGAGAATATTTAGGAACAAAAAAGGCCACTGTTACCCACACCTAATTATCCAGAACAATGGAGCCTAGTATTTTGGATTACGTAGGTGCACTAGAACCCTGACTGGCTCAGACTCCTACTTGGCTTATTGTGTAAGGTCAACTTTGTATATCATGTTAAAGAGGGTATGTATGTTTCTCTGACTTCTGTCATCTCAACTTAACTAACATGTCCTCAGAAAATAGGTATCATCCAGAATGCGGTGGCTTTCTCTCCCTGTGAGACACAGTTTTCACTATTTTCTAGGTATTACCTAGAATCCTCAGTTCTTTTGCAATAACCTTCAAACTTCATTATTTTTACCAACTTAGATTCTGTATATTGAGCTTTAGTTAATAATCACCACATATTCGGGCATTATTTTTGAAGCCAGAAAAGTAAAACAGACAAAGCACACACAGAGAAAAAAACAGTGCTTTTATTCTGGTGGCAAATTCTTTTTAGTGACTAAATTAAAACCATGAACCCGTGTGATACAGGATACCACTGGTGAAGTCAGTCTTAAACTCACTTTTCTTCTGGAGAAAGAATGAGTTTAGAAGGACCAAAATCAAGATGTGAAAGGGAATGTAGACCCATTAGCACTGATTTCATATATTTACCAGCAGTATCTATGAATATAATTGATCCTTGACACCACAGTTAGGTTTTCATTTTACCTTGTGCTCTAGTTTCACCCGTATAGGAAAATATGAGACTTAATCAAGCTGGTGGTGACAAAACATTTACTACTGATATTTTCACTGTCACGATTCCTGAAAAAAAATACAGATTTGGTCTTATTTCATTAGGATAATGCAAGGCATGACACTTAGGCAAAGGAAAAGAGAGATCTCTTGTCCAAACCAAGGTCAAACCAATCATTGTTAGTTGGCAGTCACCTGTGCAGATGGAGAAACTATTAATTGATACTCAGCTATTTTTGAATACGTACAGGCTCTATATATTTGAGAAAATTTAAAACAGTAAAAATTTCCACATAACATAATGTAACTTAGAATTCATTACTGAAAGTAATAAACACATTGTAACCACTGAAGGGCTGAAAAGAGCTATGGTAGATTATTTCTCATTGTAGCAGGTAATGAGGAGACCCCTGTTTTTGTTGTTGTTGTACTTAGGTTGGTTAATAGTAAATGTTATTGGAATAAAGTGATATGCCAAGTTGTGTATGGGGAGCTCATACACTCCTAAATTAGTGCTGGTTAATACTTAATGAAATTACAGAGATTTTGTTGCAGTGGGATTTGATTTTCCTTGTATTCGAACTGGAGATTCACTTGCAAGGTACTCTTTTTTTTATATTGAAGTATAGTTGATTTACACAATGTGTTCATCTCTGCTGTACAGCAGAGTGATTCAGTGATACATATATATACATTCTCTTTCATACTCTTTTCCATGATGGGTTATCCCAGGATATTGAATATAGTTCCCTGTGCTCTACAGTAGGACCTTGTTGTTTATCCACTCCATGTATAATAGTTGGCATCTGCTAATCCCCAACAACTCCCACTCCATCCCTCCCTCCCCTGCCCTGTCTCCCCTGGAAGGTACTCTTCATGCCTGACATGCATGGGAAGTGTCAGGGCCCTAATGCAAGGACTTGAATGAGAATGGGAAGACAGCTGGAAGCAGAAACATTTCCCTGTGGAGTTTGTGCTTTTCTAGTTCACTTTACCCTCCAGTGGGATGAAACCTGAATGTATTGAACTCTCAGCACAAGATACTAAAGAAGAATGAAATTAAGAGCAGATAAGTTGTTAAAACGAGACTGGTTCTTACCACCCTGTTACCCCTGTCAACTCCCTTGTTCCCTGTTCCAGGACATAAAATATGACAAGGAGGAAGGTTATGGTGTCTCCTCACGAAGCAGTCCTCTCCTTGGAACTCCTCTGCTTTATCTTCTACCTGCTCCTTGAAGATGGGGCATTTCTTCCCCTAGCAGTCCACCCCAACTCTGCTGAAACTACCAGGTTTACTAGATTGTTTCTCAGTTCTTTCTCATAAAACAGTAGGGTGTGTTTTGTTAATCAGGTGCACACAGGTAAGAATCAGACGCCAAAGGCATCCCAATGTCAAAGCAACTAACAGATGACTGTTGTGGGCCATTAAGTATCAACAGCCAGGCCTACGTCAATTCCAGACTCCAAGGAAGTTGTGCTACCTGACCACGATGATCATGAGGATAGAATTTTTTAAAGAAGAAAGATTGGAAATTGTTCATTAAAAGACTGAGTGGACAGCAGAAAATAGAGTGTCACTGGGGGAAAAGGAAGGGACCTTAGGTGTTTGTGTCTACATATTGAAAAGCCATTCATTATTGCCTTCACTTTCCTCTTTGGGAAATTGCATCGTTGGGCTTTAGGCAGGCAGCTCCCTTCCCTCTAGAAAAGAAACCCTTCAAAATGGTCAGTGCCAAACCCGAGATGACATGAGACGAATGCTTCTGTTTCTAAGATATTAGACTCCCCGTATTTACCAGGTTGTCTTTTAAACCTCCCTTAACTCCTGTGTTCTCCTCCTCTTCTTTAGGAGCTGTGCCATCAGTTGTAACTGAAAATGTCTGACGGTCTGGATAATGAAGAGAAACCCCCAGCTCCCCCACTGAGGATGAATAGTAACAACCGTGATTCTTCGGCGCTCAACCACAGCTCCAAACCACTTCCCATGGCCCCTGAAGAGAAGAATAAGAAAGCCAGGCTTCGCTCTATCTTCCCAGGAGGAGGGGATAAAAGTAAAGTATCAGTGACCGGGCATTGAAAAGGGGCTAGTTTATTCTTTCATTGTCACTTTCTTTCTCGAGTAGTCATGTCTTGAGCGTGGGCTGTTCTGGGCCTGCCTGACCTTTACAGCTACACCTTCAGAGGTTGTATTTTGTCAGAGGATAATGTTTGATTGACTTACTGTGGGTTTACAGAAAATACACTTACGCTGTGTTTGCCTTTCCCATAGCCTTGAATTCATAGTGGTAAGCCCAGGGAAATCATAGCAACAGTACTGTCTTAAATATATGAGTAGTGACTTTCTTTCTGATAACTTAAAGGAAAATTTATAGTAATCCTTTCCTAACTACAAGTTGCCCTTATTGGGAATTTGAGTATACGTGGATTTACTTCTGTATACCTTTTTGACAACCATGAAAATTTCGAATTGAGTATACGGAAGTCAGTCCAAGTGCCCCATTATTGTCTCTCTGACTATATCACAAGGTAGGAAGAAACTTCTGAGCTATTTGTTTCCTCTCCCATTCTTCTGCCAGTCATCCCCTACACAATCAGCCCTTTTTGCACTGAGTATCCCAACAATATACTATCATTTATCCTTGTGTTGTTCATAATACCATTTGGTCCTTAAATGTCATACGCTGACACTTTGTAACATTGGGAGATATAAAATCTCTAGTAAGTAATTGTCAGGTTGCATTAATTAGCATAAAGCTTAAACATGGCTTCTATAAACGTGACTATTGTGGCGGAAGAGAGTAAAGCCAAGTACAAGGACTCTGGCACCAGAGAAAGTTGCTAAAGGGTAAGAGGGGTGATGTCTCTTGAAGAGAAAAGGGACACTCTTGATCTTCTCAAAGGTAAAACAGATAGCTTTGTAGGTCGTTCATATGGTATTAAAGAATTCGTACCGTAAGGAAAGGTGAAACTCTTATTAGGGCCAGTATCACCTCTTGTAGACCTGTGTCACTTAAGAGTTGCTTTATCCCTCGTGACCCAAGGATGGAAAAGACGGAAATGATGTTAAACCCTGGATCGAAGACAAGCAAAGAAATAAGAAAACACTTTCCATGCAAGGGACCTGCCATCATGCAAGAAGAATTTTCAAAGACATGTTTTCAGACACCGAAGTGGGTCCCGAGAAAAAGTATTGCCAGGAGCAAGGGATGGTTTGACAAATGTATGGTGCACCATGACCCGGAGACCAAGTCACCTGATCCTGCAGCTCCTGTGTTGTATCTGCCACAACTGTAGAAAGAGACTGAGGAGGGGAATTATGTGCCTGCACGAGTCTTTGGTGCTGTCGAGACCGCCATGCTTTGGAAGCCCTTGAACAATCCCCATTTGCCCTTTTGAAGAACACAAGCCAACTGATGCTGACATGAGGTCAGCCAAAACAGAGAGGCTGATGTTTCTGTTTTGTGCTAATACTTCAGGTGACCTCATAGTGAAACCATTACCACTCTACAGAAAACTAGGCCCATGTCTTCTCAGGAAAATCCGATCTAAGTTGCCAGTATACTGGCATGCAAAGAGAAAAGCCTGGATGACTCCCTCTCTCCTTAGGAATTGTTTGAACAGTGCTTTCTTGTGGAAGCTCAAGACTACTTACAAGAAAAAAGTCTTGAATTCAAAGCCCTACTGATTCTTCACTGTCCTTTTGGTAAAACCGCAGATGCATTTGCCAATGTGCATCCTGATGTTAAGGTTGTCTTTAGAACCAGTTGTTTGTTTCAGGTCCTGGAGCCCTTAGATCGGTGTTTGATCCAGCCATTCAGGAAGACTTAGGCCAAACTAATGTATAACTTTGTTGTTCAGAATCTCACAAAGATTCCTCTGTCTGAAGATCCTAGTGCATGGGATTCCTACACCATCACCAATGCTGTATTCTTCATAAAATAGGCATTAGATAGTTTAACAGAGCCTGTCATTAATGTGATCTGGGAGAAGATTTGGCTAGAGATGGTGAAATATCTTTCAGTGATTCCTCCTGAAGACAAAAAGTCTTTGGATGAAACAGAACCTGTAGGTGAGGGTGAACATTTGGCACAGGAGCAGTCATTGGCTGAAGTTGAATCTGAACTGGTTGATGCTGATTCACGTGATGTGCTGGGCTGGAGGATGACTCAGGAAGCTCCTGGGGCTGCAGAGGTGATTATCATAAGTTATGATAAAGATAATTAGGAAGCTATGGCACTGCAGACAAATACAATTATAAGCAACAGGAGAAAAATGTTAAGAACAAGATTAAATCCTCCCCAAGAAAGTAATGAAAAAATGGGTACCTTTACCTGTCAAATCTTACGTGTTCAAAGCTTGAGTGATTTGGCAGAATTCAGTAAAGAGGTGCTATCACGCCTTCCAAAAGAAATCACATTGGACAGAAACCATCTTCGGCAGAACTTAAATCATCAGATGGTGCCATTTAATACCATTGCTGGACAGCTGATAAACTGCCTTCGTACAAAGCTTGAATGATTTAATTGAACTCTATAAAGAGGTGGAGTCTTCCTACAACACCATGTTCGGAAGAAAGCAACCTCAGAGGAGCCTAAATCATTGAGTTGTGCCATTTAAGTATCTGTGTCAGACAGCGGATAAGCTGCCTTCAAAACAAACTTAAATGGTTTAATTTGAGCTCTCTATACAGAAGGGCTAAGCTGTCTTCAGAAGAGACTTGAGAAGACAGCATCTTCAGAAGAGCCAAAGTCATTAAGTCATGTCACTTAACTTCACTTGCTTGGTAGGGCTAAAGCCCCAAACAAGTTGTTATAATCTCAGGACTGGACTTTGATGAAGACTCTGAGAGCACGAAGATCCATGATTTGGACTAACAGTCCACCTCTGTTCATTGCTTCACTGTCACCCCCATTTTCTACTGCCATAATGAGTGGTACATCCTCATCACCTCTGGAAACCATCTCAAGATCTAAATGGAAACTATACAGAGCCTATCACTTTTACTAATTTAAGCTATGTAAACTATCATTATTCTTTTTATGTAATGTACTGTTATTGTTTTACTGTGCAAAAAAAATTTATGAGGGCGTTCAAAAGTTTACGTGACCTCAGTTCCCCTGCCCTTTATTTCACCTTCTAAAATTCTAATTTCCTCAGCTGAACTCTCCTACCTAGGTGGGGGGGTCATTCAGGAACTTGATCTTCATAGGTAAGGAGGGGTTACTATTTTTGTGTTTCTACCTCTTGGTGATTACTTGGATTATACCACAATCAGTCTTGAATGAATGGAAAGAGCACTGGACTTGGGTTCTGGAGACCTGCTTTCAAGTCCAGCTCTGCCACTGATTATTGTGACTTTGTGCTAATCACTTAGTTTTTTGGATCCTCAGTTTCATCACCTGTTAAATGAAAATAATAAGACCTGGCCTCCCTAGCAAAATATTTTTGATAATCAAATGTAATTCTAAATGTCAGAGTGCTATTAAAAGTGAAATTTTAAAAGTGCTAAATAATTGTGAGGTGTTATTACATCTGTATCATTCTGGAACTTACAAACAAACAACTAAAAAACTAGGTTTTAGAATTCATTTTTCTATTTTAAGTAACTTTGTCCCTAACTAGAATTTATATGTCAGTTACAGGAAATTTTAAAAAGAAAGTTAAAATTACCCATAATTTCACAAGCCAAAGATAACTAACTGGGTTGGTGTTTTTCCACCCAGTTCTTCTTCTCATCATAGAGAAATTGTTCATCAATGATAAAAACTTAGAAAATAAAGACAAGAATATAGAAACAGTAGAAATCACCCATATTCACAAATCTCAGAAACTGTTAATATTTTAGTGGCTTGATTTCCAGACTTTTTTAAATGGCTATATATACATATACTTTTTTATATAGTTAAAATCATAACGTATACAGTTTCATATCCTGCTTTTTCACTCAACATTTTATCATGAACACTTCCCTATATTTTAAAAAAGCTTTCATAAATATCATTTTTGATGGTATATAACATTTCATCGTATAGTAGCATCATGGTTTACTTAACCATTTATTTTGTTCATTATTTGGGATCCTATCCAAATTTTTGTCCTAAATAATGTCACATTGTCTATTTCCTTAGTTAAATGAAAATGCTTGCTTTGGTGACAGCAGAGGTTTTTGTTTGTTTTAAGGGGTCTCTTTAATAGCTACATTTCATTGAACAAATGGAACTTCAAGAGACAGGTAGAAGAAAAACAAGTAGTAAAAGTAATTTCCAGATTGAGGACCTGTCTTTGTTGGAGGCCTTTCCAGAGGCTGAATCTTGGTGTTAGAGCAAAGTAAGAGGGACAGTTTGCCATGAAATTATGATGCTTCACCTTACAAAAGTTCTCAGAATTTAGACCAGGAAAAGGACATCCTGAACAAGTGGTTTGATGTTCCTTTATGGACCCTGTGAAGTGTGAGACTGATCAGGTTTCTCTTTTGTTGGCTACTAGAAAGCGTGGAGCCAGATGTATGGCCCCTGCCTAGCGCTTGTAATGGGCCTCTATGGTATGTATGCACTTTGTATAGCTTTCTTCCAGGCTCCGTTTTATGTGCCTATCTTTGTTCTATTTTTTTTTCCTTTCACTATATCGACTTTGAATTTCTGCTGCTATCATACTGTATTTTGTGTATTTTTGAAGGCGTCTTATATCTATTTTGGAACAAGGTGGGGAATAAATACATGGATGGGTAAATAAATACATGAAAAAATACATGAATAAATAAAACAATAAGGCAAAGGCAATGAGGCAAATGAATCAGCCAGGACTCTGAAAATGGTGTAGTACCTCTAAAAATAATCAATGTTAAGGACTGGAAGCTTGGAAGAACATGTGGGAAAGAAGCAGGTGAGGCTGCCTTTGGAGGTGACGTGTCCTATGTGACGTCTTTGTCTTCTGAAGCGTGCTTATGCGTCTTGTGTCTTGTGCTGTACTAGAGCATTAGGTGTGCTTCAGGGGGCATGCAATGCTGTATGAAGGGCTGTGTCTTTAGTGAGCACAGTTCATGTGCATTTTGTTTGTGGGAAATCGAGAGATTTGGGAGCTGGTGAGCCTGCAAATGGAAGTGAAGGCCCCCCTTCCTGGAGGCATACGAGGGGATAGTTGGATAAATCAAATCAAGACAAATAGGAAGTGATCTGTCATTTACTGATTAGTTCCTACGTGCCAAGCTGTGGGACGGGCACTTTATGTGTATTGAGTCTTTACATCCTTACAACTACTCTGTATTAACCTCTTTTTACAGATGAGGCCATTTAAGCTCAAAGCGTTTAAGTAGACAGCCTATAGGGTCACATAGCAAATGATAGACGCCAGAAATCTCCCAGGTGTCTCTGATTCCAATACCTATGCTTGTGCTACTCTATCACACTGCCTTGCAACAAGACAAAGGGATAGGTGGTAAACTATGTTCCTAGCATCCAAAAGCCAGCAGTGGCTTTCATTTTTCCTTAAGAAGATGACAGTGCACTTTGAAACATCTCTGAATTTCAGAGGAGGGGACTTTTTATTGCCACTCAGAAAGAAAGAAAACGTTTTTTCATGTCTTTTTGGAAAGAAATGATGGCAAGAAAATATTCTTGACAAGAGAGATGTGCTAACATTTGATTTGGGTGTTTGATGGATTAGATTCTCATTTGGTATGTGTACTTTATTGGCTTACATATTGCTTACTTTAGAAGGTTGAGGTTCTAAATTGAGTGTGTTCATATATGTGAAAAAGTTCTTTTTTTAATTTTACTGAAGAAAAAGTTCTTAAAGTGCCGTATAGTTTTGTTATTGTATTGCATACACATTATTGTGATAATGCCTAGAGTATGTTATCTTCTATATACACTACACAGCAGGAAGCATTACTGTGCAACAATTATATTAAAGAAGACTCAGTTATCCTTTATGGTCTTGTTACTCAAATGTTTTGGTCAATACACATTATTAACTTTCATCTAATTAATGCACAATAAAAAATACTTAGTGTGATAACTAGACTGAACAGTATGCAGTCTTTCTTCGGTGATGCTGAAGACCCTTTGGGATCTTTCAGTAGCTCAAGGTTATTTTCCTTGCACTAACTATGAGTAGGAGTCTCAATTAATTGAGGGTCCTGTTAGCAGAAAGTCAGATGTCAGAGACCACTACATCCTGAATGGTGTTTACATTCCTCTTGGTTCTTCAAATGTAGACCATACAGCTCAGCAAAGAGTGCTCTTTGGAGGTCACTGCCTTGCCCTTTGGGGAACGAAAGGGCATGGCATCTTGCTTGTCCTCCATGGTCAGTGCTCTGCCCCGGAGAAGAGCCTCCTGCACTACTCCTTTACTCCTAGAAGTCCTCTGTGTTTGAAATGGGAAGAAGGTGGGGTAAGGATGCACTCTATCTACTAGGACCTGTGCTTCTACTTCAAGGCCCGTAAACAGGGAAACTGGGCACAAATATGGTGGCCCAGTAGAAGCAGCAGACAAATTCAAGAAAAGTACGGAATGTGGGATTGGGAGATAAATAGATGAAAGGAGAGAAGCAACGGGGAGAAATAAATTGAGAGAGGAAGTAGTGTATGAGAGGGAGATTAGGAGATGGAGAAGGTACAGGAAGTGGATGAGAAGAGAGGAAGACAGAAAAGAGATGTATCAAACATGAAGAGTAAGGGTTGCAAAGAGAGTGAATTTGACACCAGCTAAGGGATATGAAGTTGCTTTCCTCAAAACAAATGAGGCCTTCCTCCACCCCTTTCAAACTTATTTTTACCCTATATCATTATCCACATGATCAGAAGTGTCCAGTTGAGGACATGGCCTCATGTTTGCCTTTTGTTTTTCAACATTTTCCATTGAAATTGTTGCACGTGTGAATTGGGTGTAAATGAGAGTTGGAACCGGTGTGTGTTGCCTGGAAGAAGATAGGTAAGAGTCAAGTTCATAAAGATTTGCCAGAATGATCACTTTGGCTGAAAGTTTTTGAAGATGATACCACTGAAGGTGATGGCTGTCTGCTTGTATGTGAGTGGGAGTCACTAAAAGGGCTCACATGGGACCATCATTTCCTTTTCCCTATCATCCTCATGGAACACCCAACCTCTGAATTGGGCTTGTAGCTACTCTTGCGGAATTGGGTACCACTTTGTGTTTTTATCTATACATTAAAGGCTTCTGGTTTATGGAGAGCATATATTGTTTTTCATAGCCACTGAAGACCTGACAGGAGGAAATGGGCTTACTGTTCCACCAGAGGGAATGGAACTAGCCATAAAGAAATTCCAGATATGCCGATTAAATATTATGAATTACCAAGGGTGAAATTTTATAGGTTCTTTATGGGGGGGGTGTCTCATGACTTTAGCAGGTTCTACCTGAAGGCAGGTGAAGGAACCTTCCACCATGGGCCTTCCCAACTATATACTTCTGGTGTTTGCTAATATAATGAAAGACGTAAGAGCAGTGAATGTTTAAGATAGCCCAGTTTAATCTCCTTTCTTGGTAGTTATATTTGCAAGGACATCATTCATAGCATGGAAGTGCTGGGTTTAAGAAGTGACAGATTACTTAATTCTCCAGCAAACACAGTCACCCTGCTAATAACGTATATTCCTAGTGAGATGATGTGTTTTGGATGGTAGTTGTAGGGATGTTACAGCGTTCAATGTACTTTCATATCAATCACCTTCTTCAAACCTCCTGTGATGGGGGCAAGGTTTATCCATTTTGCAGAGGAAGGCAGAAGTTTAGAGAGGTTAACTGACCTCCACAAACTTGCCCCACTACTAATTACAAAGCAAGGCTGGCCTAGAATTTAGATCCCCAACTCCTGGTCCAGTGGCGGTTGACTATTATACCACTTGCCATAAAATGAGAGTCACCTAACTTGTTTTGAAAATAGGTTTTGGCCAATGTATTTTGCAGAAATGGAATTTTGATGGAAGCAGGTGAAACTTAGGTGAATCTAACCCATTTTCTCAATCAGCAGTTAACAACAGTAGTCATGCCTTTTTATAAGTTACTCCTCCTGAGGGCCTAACTTGCTAGCAGAAAGTAACAGCCTTTGTAAAAAAAGAAAATAGTTAAAATATTTTTCCCTGATTCCTGTGTTATTTTTTTTGCCTTTAAAATCTTTTTCTATTACAAAAGTAGTATCTGATATTGTTATAATTAAAATAAAGAACGATATTAAAATAGAAGACAAGAGTCACCTCTCATCCCTCTCTTTAGGTTCATTCATAATCCAGTATTTAAGGATTTGGGCCCTTTTCCTCATTTACTCAACATCGGTTTCCTTTTCTGCTCAGAATCGGTATGTATTTTGCCCAAGATCCTAGGTTTAAGCAGAAATATATCTGTTGTGTAGAACCTCTTTTAAATCTTTTACCAACCTTGCACTATCAATTTCTTTAAATTCTTAGAGCCAAGAATAAAATCTATTTTTATGCCTAACTTTCCATTGTAGTTACCACATAGTAATTTCAAGTATTTCCAATGGGAAAAATAAATTTTGAAGGCCCACAAAATGTCATTCTTTCTACCAAAAAAAAAAGGAAAACTAGATAATCTCTCCCCTCTGTAAGGGAAAATATGCACTTCCTGAATTCAGGAGGTGAGGAATTCCTGTGGGTCCCCTCTCATAATATGTCCTCAAACAGGATACTTGTTTATAGAGCAGAAGTGCCAGAAACTAGAACTGTCTTTGCAGAAGTCAGTCCCCCTGGAACTGTTGCCCTCACAATGAGCGCTCGCCTTTTTGACACCACCTGCAGGGCTGCTGTTGCCATAGAAAGAATTGTTTCGGGATACTTAGTCTTACCCGAATTATAAGACCTCAGACATTTTCCCGGTTGGGGGCTGGGTAGGCAGGCAGTTATGGAACGGTGTGCTCAGTGACCCACAAAGCAGAGGATGGAGCAAAATGGCATTTTTTAACTTAAAAAACACCAACTCCAGTACTTAATTTACTTTCCTGGTAGTTAAGTAGACACTAAGGCATTTTAATTCTTGAAAGACCACAAGGGTAACATTTTGTAAACGATCTTTGTGAGGCATTGCCTCTTAGTGAATTGGAGAAATTATCGAACCACTGAATGTGCCTCTCACCCAGCTAAAGAGTGACCAAGTCCCTAAGGGTCGTCTATTGGGAAAAGTAAAGGTTGTCACCCATAGGAGATGAATGGCCCTTTAAAAATACTTCTGTATCCTTCCAACATGGCGTTCCCAGAGCAAAGCCCAGGAATATTGAAGTGAAAAACAAGTATTTTAGTATGATGGATCTCTAACCCTGACACCCTCACTGCCCCTGCCAGAAATGACCCCATGTCGGCGCAAGTTGTTTGGCCTCAGGAACACAACACTGAGTACAGATTGCACCTGGGTAGGGGGAGCACCACAAAGCGGGGAGAGGAGGGAGGTCTTCTAGTGTCAAGCTAGGGGTTGTAGGACAAGCGACCCTCCTAGGAGAGCTCCAACTCCAGCAACTCCAGTATGAGCCTCCTAGCAAAATGTTTTTTTAGACCTCCTTTGTCTCAAAGGAACTTTCTGCAAGATCACAGGATAGAGACATGTGCAACCAGCCAATGCCTAAATCTGAGTTGCATGCGGACTTTGAGCCCAGATCTAGTTTATTAGCTATCTCAGTTTAAAAATGAGATAGAACAGAATTGGATGTTAATGTTGGCTTACCTGGAGCATCTTTTGTAGTTCACTTATATGCTTTACTCAGAAAAGATTTGTGCCTGCTTTTTATGTGCCTAGCTCTGCACTGTGTGTCATGGGACGGGGAATACTACATATACGATAAGATTCCCTGTCCTCAGGTAATTTTCAGTCTAGGTGCAGAAATCAGACACACAGTTTATGCAGGAAATGCCCGGTAGGTGATCTACGAGGCAACAGATGCAGTGGCAGATAGGTCCTCCCATTCCATCCCCACCATTCATTTTCTTCCTCAGTCTGTGTGAAACAGCAACCATTTTGAAGCCTGCCCCTACCATCCCACGTGTCCCTAGCAGCACAAAGCTATGTGGCTTGTCTTCCAGAAGACGCCTTTTCTATCATATCATCCACCTGCTCAAAGCCTTTCCCAGCATATTCGTTATCACTATCTCCAATTTCATCTTTCTTCCTGATTTTCAAGACTACACCCTACCCATTTACCCTTCTGTCTTCTCGCTTCCTCGTCAATGTGCTGTATACATTTCAACGTCCAAGCTTTGCCTCTCCCGATTTTCCTGCTTGTGATGGCTTACCTTTCCTGCCTACCCATTCTTTAAGACCCATCTCCCAAATCCTACCTCCTCTCCAGTAAGCCCTCACTCTCCGCCACAGTTTTCTGATCTTCTTTTATTTTGACATGCTACAGCATTTATACTCTATTTTTCCCAATTTAGCACCGAATTTTCGTTGGTCTGGTAGTATCAGTTGTCGCTTCTTGTTTGCTAAGCTTATTTCCCCAATGAGATCACAAATTTCGAATATTACTTTAGTTCCTAATGAGTCACACAGTACAATCTGTCACTACACTGATCCATGTATACTGGTTAACAGACCTACTGACTGGTTCAGAGGAAAAGGAAGCTGGGGCAGTAGCAAGAGAGAGTTGTTCCTCAGAGCCAGGGCTGTGAAATGCTTGCTGTTTAGAACTAGCCAGCCTAAATGCTTTTTCCTTTGGAAAAGTTGTTTCTGCATTTTAAAAATATGTTTTATATAATATTTTGTTTTTCTGTATTTATATGGCTTTCAATGTCACTTTTTTTTATTACGCCGTACACCGTAACTTTGCGTGCTTTCCATTGCTTTTTTAAAAATAATTATTGTTCTGTTCTTTTAGGCTAAATTTATGTAGGAAAGCATTTCTCTATGTCTGTCCCCTGTTATTCTTTTTCTTCTCCTGCATGCTCTGTTTTGAAGGAGCTAGAAAGTGTTCTAAAAAATAATTCTGGACGTGACATCCAATGAGAAGGCCCAACAAAACTTCCAGGAATTTTAGGGGAAGATGACAAGTGGAACTCCTACAACAAGGAAGACTCAGGTGACAGATTTCTAAAATGCTTTCAGAAGGCAAGCATAGCACCATCCTGGGATTTCATCCAGGGGAGAATTGGTTGCTTTGCTGTACCTCGAACCCTGCACAACTGTGTTGCCATTATATGCTTTTGGCTCCAAAGTGGCACCAGGCAAGAGGTGTACCTGAATGAGTACAGAGGCATCCCTAGTGCAGGGAAAACAGCAACAATGCCATCACCACCAACTGCAACTATAACAACTACTCTAAAACATACGCTCCCACCCCCCAGCCTTCTTGGGGAACCTGGATCAATGTCTCCTCATCCATGAACACATACTGGCAAATAGACATGACCTGTTTCCATATATTGGGTCTCATTTCATATAATGAAGGTCATTCATTCATCCATTCATTTGTTCATTTGCTTATTCATTAAATATCTATTGAATCAAGTACTATGCTAGATAGATGTTGGGGTACAGAGGTGAATAAGTCCCAGTTCCTGCCTTTAAGGAACTGATGGCCTAGTGAGGGACGCAGACAAGTCAGTCAATGAGTAGAGATCAGCGTGGTAAGTGCAGTAGAGAAGTGAGCACTGAGATGGGGCGTCTATTGAAGACTGAGGGAAGGGAGCATTTAGGGAAGGCTTCCTGGAGGAGGTGACTACTCAACTGAGGTGAGTCTTAATGAAGGAATAGAGCCACCTAATAAGAGTTGGGTGGCATCCCAGAAACAAGGAGCAGCATTATGAAGGCAGTAGGCATGACACACTATTAGTTGAGGTTCTATGACTGTAATTACAGGTAGTTCAACATAGCTAGCGCATAGAGTGCTGGTGGGAGAGGCATGGAAGACAGAGCTGTGGAAGGAATTGGGGATCGGGTTCTGGAGGGCTTATATGTGCCATGCTAAGCGCTTTGAATATGATTCTGAAGGCGATACGGAAACATTGAAGCAGGGAAATAATATCAGATTTGTGTTTCACAGTATCACTCTAGCCACAGGAGAAGAATGAATGTGGGTGGGGTGGTGGGCGATGAAAGAAGACAAGTCAGGCTGTGGGAGTCAGGTAGGTGAGAAATGACAGTGGCCTGGCCTAAGGGCCAGTGTTGTAAGAATAAAAGAGGGCAATGCAGAGGGAACATTTACAAGGAAGAATTAATAGAACTAGGCAACTGATCAGATGGTGACAAGAGAAAGTAGAGGAGGGTGAGGTAGGGAACACAAGAGGAATTGTAGTTTCTTATTTTACATGGGGAAAGGCAGTAGAGAATTCACTTTCTTTTGAAAATATTTCGAGTGAGGGGCCTGTGAGGCATCCAAATAGAGGTGTTCAGTCAGGGGACAGCAGAGAGGTCAGGGCTGGGGATCCATCTGGGGACTCACAGAAGTAGATAGTGATTGAAACCGTACAAGTAGATGAGGTGACCAAAGGGAGAGGTGTGTTGATGAGAAGAGATGAGGACCTAGGACAGGTCCTGGGGAATATTATTTAAATTGTCTACAAAAGACCCAGAAATGTAGGAATAGACTCCAAGAAAGAATTGTGTGAAAGATGGTGGGGAGAAGTTAGTTTCATGAAGTTCATGGTCAGCAATGTCAGTTTTGACTGAGAGGTCAATGGTTGTAAGGACTGGAAAATGGCCGTCTTCAGGGAGGAGATCAATTTGGGACCTCAGAGACTCATTGCCATGGTTTGAAGAGTGAGGGTTAAGGAAATCTGGATTGCCTTTTCAAGAAGTTTAAGCTAGAGAAGGAAAGTTCGAGAGACTATAACAACTAAAGAAAGCTGTGTGGTGGCAGGAGGTTTCAATTTTTAAGGACTAAAGAAATCTCAGCATGTTTTTTTAAAGCCAAATAGAAAGCATTAGTAGAGAGGGAGAGATTGAAGATATAAGAATAAATAGGGGATAATTGATGGAGTGAGACCCCTGGAGAAGTGAGAGGGACAGGGATCTAGAGCACCAATGAGGGCCTAAACCTCAGGTAGAAGGAGAGGACACTGTGTTTCCGGTAAGATGTGAAGGGAGATGTTACTGATGGAGATAAATTCATAGGAGCGGGACAGGAAGTGAAGTCAAAGGAGTTCCAAACTGATGGCCTCCGTTTTTCTCAGTCAAGTAGAAGGAATTTCTTACGCTGAAAGTAAGGGAGGAGAGGATGAAGCAGAAGTTTGAGCGAAGTTGTGAAATTCTAGAATATTCGCTAAGAGCAGTGGGAAAGGAAGTTGGCCAGGGTCAAGAAGGGTACTGCTCAGTGCCATTGATGACCCAATTCTGTCCGTGACCTTTATAGTAAGCACCAATCTGCATGGCTGTGTGATTCTTTTTCCCCCAACAACTTTTACCAGCCTCCGTATGGAAATGGAGATTTCACAGTTGGATTCTGTCAGGGCAAGGTTTTGTGGGAGAATTGCAAGAGCGGGTCACAGGAGCATAGTTTCCAGGGCACTGGCTTAAGAGCAGTTTAAATGATGGACCACAGGGCTTCCCTGGTGGCGCAGTGGTTGAGAGTCCGCCTGCCGATGAAGGGGACATGGGTTCGTGCCCTGGTCTGGGAGGATCCCACGTGCCGCGGAGCGGCTGGGCCTGTGGGCCATGGCCGCTGGGCCTGTGCGTCCGGAGCCTGTGCTCCGCAATGGGAGAGGCCACAACGGTGAGAGGCCCGCGTACTGCAAAAAAAAAAAAAAAAAAAAAAAAAAAAATGATGGACCACAGAGTCTAGGCAAGGAGGAAGCTGAGAAATTGGCTAAACGTGGAAGGATCCAGGGATTGGAGGTTTTGTTGACATCAAAGAACAAGTAAAATAGGAATAAGGTCATGAAAGAGTGAGAAGGCTAGCAGGATGGGAGGCTGGACCCAGAGAATGAGATAACAGGGTTATTTCAGAGAATATTTCAGAGAAAGGGTCATTCTGGATAATGAAGAGGCCTGGGGTGGCTGTGGTTCTCCATTCTGTCTGCACATCATCTATGGGGCTTTAAAAAGTCATTTGCCCAGGACTCATCCTCAGAAATCCTGATATAGTAGGTTCTGAGTGGGCCCAAGGTGTTGGGATTTTTATGAAACTCTACAGGTTATTCTGATGAGCAGCTCTGGTTGAGAACCACTGGTTTAATGCTGACCATGGGAGTGGATTGAAGTGGAAAGGAGATGAAGTTCATTAGAGCTAAGGGAGGTCAAGGAGTTAAAAGGAGAGGGTGTGTATGAAAGAGGTGTCCATTTGTATATTATGTTTCACAGAGAGATGGCAGCACTGAGTGTTGGAAAGAATACTGGGAGCCAAAGTCCTCAGTGGATAAGAGGACTTGGCCAGGAGAACTAAATGGCAGTAACCTCACAGGAGGGGGCTTTGTAGGAAAGTGCGGAAGTACTGATCTCAAACAGACAATATGGAATAAAAATGAGGAAACTCTGCCCTTCTCCATTCCCCCGGACCTAAAGACTTGGAATGGGGAAGAACCATCAGCGTCCATCAGGATTATCTGAGGAAGTGGTACCTTCGTTGGATAGTAGGGTTTAAAATAATTTTTCTCAACCCCAGCTGCTTAATGGAAATACTGGAGGGCGTTTAAAAATTAAAAGTGCTGAGGTCTACCCCAGACTAAATCTGAATCTCTGGGGGCAGGGCTCTGAAATCTCTCTCTCTCTCTTACTTTTTTGAAGTTTCCCACATGAGAGTGATGCACAGTGAAGTTTGAGAACCTAAGGCAAGAAGTCAACAGTGCATTTAATGAAGAGGTTGAAGTAAAGGTGTAGGGGGATTTTAATGGAGTAAGCCCTAGTCACTAGAGAAATGCAGAACATTGGGGTCGGGGTGTATAGGAGGTGACAGATGACTTCTCTTTCTTTAAAATGTAGTGGGGTGTCTTCCCTGGTGGCGCAGTGGTTGAGAGTCCGCCTGCCGATGCAGGGGACACGGGTTCGTGCCCCGGTCCGGGAAGATCCCGCATGCCGCGGAGCGGCTGGGCCCGTGAGCCATGGCCGCTGAGCCTGCGCGTCCGGAGCCTGTGCTCCGCAACGGGAGAGGCCACAACAGTGAGAGGCTCGCGTACCGCAAAAAAAAAAAAAAAAAAGAAAGAAAGAAAGAAAGAAAAATGTAGTGGGATGGGGAAAGATGTCAAGATGAGAGATTCTGGACAGATTAGCTGGCCCCTGGAGTTACAGCCAGAACCATGAGCAGGCAGAGGGTCCCAGTGCCAAACACCATTTGTAATCTGTGGTCTAGTCAGCAATTTGTGGCCTTCGTTCTAGGTTCCAATAGAATATGGCTGATACACTTAGAAAGTGGTACTCGTTTGTTCTTCTGCTCTCTGCAAATATCAACCCAGAGGTGATCAGGCCGCGTCTTATGAGCCCAAGATTCAGGTTAGGATGAGTCTTAATATAAACAACCACTGCTCACAGAATTTTCTGGGGGAGACACAGACATTTTAGTATTCCTTAAAAGAAAAAAAAGAAAAAAGTTCTCAGCTAGTCTCCATTCAGTCACTAACCATTTACTGAAGACTAACGGCTCAAACCTATTGAGGTTTTCTTTTAATGCTACTGAGTAATAAATAGTGTGGCTATTAAGAGCTTAGGTTCTGTAGACACAATTGAGACCTAGGTTCAAATCCTGGCTCTGACACCTGCCAGCTGTGTAATCTTGGATATGTGGTTTAACTTCACAGAGTCGTACTTCCTCATCTGTAAAACAATAACAATACAATAATAATGCCTGCCTTATAAGATTGTGGTGGAGATTAAATGAGATAACCCTAGAAGCACTTTGCACATGGTGAATATTCCATAGATGATAGTGATTACGTGTGCAGACATAAGCCAGGTGCTAGGGAATGTGAGAATGAATAAGATACACTCTCTGCTGTCAAATATCTCAGATTTTAGCTAGAGAGATAGGTATGTAAAGAAGAAATGACAATTCAGTGTTACTAAGGGCCAAACTCAGAGTACACACTGGGTAGCTCTCTGGGAGCATGAAGAGAAGGGCATTCAACTTTGTCTGCAGAGGGAAGACAGGAAAAGACTCGCCAGAGGAGAGGAAACACAAGAGTGAGTCTTCAAGAAAAAGGACTGGGGCTTCCCTGGTGGCGCAGTGGTTGAGAGTCTGCCTGCCAATGCAGGGGACACGGGTTCGTGCCCCGGTCCGGGAGGATCCCACATGCCACGGAGCGGCTGAGCCTGTGAGCCGTGGCCGCTGGGCCTGCACGTCCGTAGCCTGTGCTCCACGACGGGAGAGGCCACAACAGTGAGAGGCCCGCATACCGCAAAAAAAAAAAAAAAAAAAAAGACTAATGGGCGCAGATGTGAGGCGTTAAGAAGTAAGACTTGCCAGGCCTCCGTGTAGCATGTGTAAAAGCTTGGCAGTAAGAGAAAAGCTTGGCAGTTGAGGGAGCATGAAATGGGTATGGAGCAGTGGGGGCCATAGCAAGAATAGACAGTAGAGAGGTATGCTGGGGGCAGATTAAGCAGGCCCTTGGCTAGCATGCTAAGGAGCATGAACTCTGAACTTCTGGATAATGGGGAGCCATTGAAGGATCTTACAGGCAGGAATGCGGGCAGATATATATATTTCAAAAGATTACTCCGGCCACAGAGTAATGAATTGCAGGGGGCAAAATTGGAGGTAGTAAGACCAGGTGAAAAATGCCGGTGCCTTGGACTAAGATGGTGGTTTGTGGAGATGAAAGGAAGAAGATGCATCCAAAGTGAGTTTGGGAAAGAGAACGTGATGACTGATTAAGGTAGAATTAAAGTAGGAGTCAAAGAAGCTCCCAAATTTATGATTTGGGCAGTTGGGCCAGGGCTGAAATAACCAAAAGCCAGAGTAAGCAGGTGCCTAAGGCCCAGCACATTGGAGCACCCAAAATGTGAAAACATTTTGATTTGGGATATAGAGTAGTTTTTTTAAAGACTTAAGTTAATCATCATAGGAACATCAGAACTTTTGGGGCTTCCTTCCCTTTTTATGCTTTAGTGTTGCTTTTATTTGAGAGGGGAGGTCGTAATCTTTTCATTGCTTAGAGCCTCCCAAAGCGGAGGAGTCCAAGGCCTTAATCCTTCTCTGATCTGGGTGGTGAGTGCTTATCATTTCAACGAGGACATGGACACTGAAGGAGGAGCAAGTTTGGCCTTCCTGCCTCTGTTACGCTTTGTCCTGCGTGAAGAGAATGGCATAATCAGACTGGTAAGGGACTGACAACCAGCTGGCCTTAGGGAGACCCCATTAGGCTGATTCACATAGCTCAGCTGAAGTGGAGTGTTTACATCTAAGTCAACAGGCTTCAATTGTGCAGCTATTGCTAATGGAGAAGTAGGGAGAGCCTGTTTGCTGGCAAGAGAGGTCATGGATGCAAGTTGATACAATGATTAGAGATGGAGACTAAGCTAGGGGTTCTTAACCTAGAGCCCAGGGGAATCTTGAACCTCTGAAGTTATATGCAAAATTGTGTATGTGTGTATAGTGATCAAAGATCAGAGTGATCTTTGACACCAAAAAGGCCACCAACCACCAGAGTACATTTACTGTGAAGTGAATAAAGCTGCTTATTCAGAGTTTCTCACTTGCCTGGGACTCTTCCAAGGCTCTAGAAGAAGCCCTAGCAATTTTGTATTGTTTTTACCTAAAGGGAGCTTTCCTCTCAAATTACATAAAGTCTTTGGTCCCACAAAATCTGTATCTACCCCTGCCAACAGCAGATTAGGGAATTACCCAACATGAGTTAGTATCTGGGAGTGAATGCCATCCAAGAGAAATGAATGCCAAAGACTGCATCAGAAAAGGCAGAAGAAAAGATGCCCATCAAATGAAGAATGGTCACTGAGGGAGGAGGAGAATCAGACCACATTGTCAAGGAAGTATAAAGAGAGGCGGTTAGCCATGTCCAACATGGATGGGACATCAGGAAAGAGGAAAATAAGAAAACGATTACAGGAGTGGCTGGGACATCTTCAGTGGAGTGGCAAGAACAGAAAAGCTGATTGTTCTGTTTGCCTTTCTGGACAAGTAAAAGTGGTAGGTGAACAAGTATAAATGGTAGCTACAGTCCATAAACATGCAGGGGAAGTAGAAGTACCTACCCCAAACTCTAATGTTCAGTTAAAATGATAGTCAATAAAGTAGGCTCACTGTAAATGTGGAATCCATGCTGAATTGAAGTTGGATGGCACATATATACTTTTCAAAATGAGTCCTAAATGTTTTCCATGGCCAGGCAACGACTTTGAGTGACCCTTGTCCCCACCCCAACCCCAACCTTTCTTTCTTAATCTTGTATCTTAATCCTCTTACTACTTGAATTTCCATATTTCTGTCCCATATCTCTGTCCTCTGGCTGGCGGTATGGAACAGTGAGAAAGAGTAGGAAGTGAAAAGAAGCCATACGAATGACATTTGAACATGAAATGTTTTGAATTTAAAATTTGTCCTGGGTAACCCACAAAACCAGTAATCCATTATGGTTAATTAAATGTTGTCTGAAATTGAGGCCAAGGAAACATCTATTTGAACCAGAATGTTCTAAATTTGCCACCCTGGCAACTCTAAAGTTGATTGGTTTCCATTGGGCAAAACTGGTTCATGCTGACTTACCCAGTATTAGGGTGAGTATTATTTTTTTGACTGTGAAATGCAGCCATATCAGAGATACATGCTCAAATTTGCTGCTCTGTCTATTATGGAAGCTAGTAAATGCCATTTTACAATGCTTCCATAATAACTTCCTCCTGGGATTTCTTTTGAGATAGACTAATTTCATTACAGTTCCCAACTTAATTTCTTCAGTGATTATACCTTTAAAGGCTTTTGATTTATTAACTATTGATGTATTTCTTCATAATTGTGTCACTATGAATAATCTGTTACTTGAGGACAATGATTTTGAATGGCTACTATGACAAAATTTATAGGGACATGGAAAAATAGCTACAAACTAAAATGACTAAACCAAGGAATTGGTTTGAGGTTTCTAAGAACTCAATAAAATTAATTCAGTAAAAAGCAACAATTTGTGTTTTGTTTTCTACTAGCAAAGTTATTGCTTTGCAATAGTATTCTCATTGAAAGAAGACCAAGAGCCTGTTAAGCTACTCTTCATAATGTAAACGTGTAAATTAAAGTTCTGGTTACTTGATATTTGGCTATGGTTTAAAATAGAAACAATTCATAACACTTTTATAGATAGCTTAAGCACTTTTCTATTCTTTCTTTCTAATAGTAAGGCTTAGCTTGACTTGAGTCTAATGAATTTCTTCTATAGTATGTGGTATTTGATCCAACAAGACCAGTTAAACACAATATACCTAGATACCTGCTGATTACATCATTAGACTGGTAAAGGACATAAATCAGTTTGACTGCAAGTTTTGTTTGAATTGGATTTGGAAATTTGGAAATTATTTGGACATAGCATTTTGTCAAACTCTCAGCCATTTATTTAAATAAAATTATAAATTCTGGAGTTAAATATTGTTATAATTGTGTTGGATTCAATTGTCTTTCAACAGTTGATGAATTGATGAGCCTAATTGTACAACTTATGGATGCCAAAACTGTATCCCAAATAAATACATGTTAACATTTTGCCTTTAGCCAATAAGAAGAAAGAGAAAGAACGCCCAGAGATCTCTCTTCCTTCAGACTTTGAACATACGATTCATGTGGGGTTTGATGCAGTCACCGGGGAATTCACTGTAAGTAAGCTCCTTATTTTGTTTTGTAAGGCATGAAAAGATTCCTTTGTGAAAATAGGTTTGAAGGAAGAATTGCCACGTCCCAAAATGTCAGACTTGATGTTTTTGGTGATTTCAAGGAAGGTGGACTTTGCCTAGACAATCACAGATGGAACTAGAGAGTGGCAAGGGTATTGGCAAAATTATTTTGTCCATCTTAACAAAAACGTCTGATCGTGGTTAGCCTTCAACTTGATTGAAAATGCTAATTTACCATGGCACAGGAGATGTAGTTCAGATAGACTCAGCTTGAGCCTATTCTTTATCACTTTAAGTGAATCAGAGAACCATTGACTCAACTTGGCCAGTGAAGACAGTCTATCTGAATAATTCAGGCTTTACAATGGAACCCAGATAAGTTAACCACACTAACCAAAAATCTCTGTAAAATTGACCTTTTCTTCTCTTTGATTTCAAGAACATAGCTTATTTTTAGGCTTATTTACAGGTATATTTTGTAGATATTCAAAACAACAGACCCCATGTTTCAGGAAGAAATATTGATGGCTGTATCGTATGCTTTAGTGGTTATATGCTTACTTTATATTTGTATATATGTGTATATATATATATATATATATATACACATATATACAAATATAATATATATACATAATGCACAATAAATACCAGTAAGAATTCTCCAGAAAGACTATAGCTATAGATCCAGTCTTTCTTTGGATATTTTTAGTGCTCAAATAGCACATGATCTCAGATCTATGATATTTTATACCTTTTTTTTTTTAAAGATCTGGCATCTTTCTTTTAGATGGATGAAGGAAAAGATGTGGCTAGAAACATGTCCTCAGGAAGACTAACTACTTTTTCATACTAGTAAGGACCTCAATCAAAATGTGCATTCTGAGATAATGAGTAATTTTGAATGCGTTCTGGAAAAAAATCTTTGATAGAACCATCACCATTAATTCTTGGATTCTTAAACCAGAGAGAAATTTAGGTATTAAATAATTAAATTTCCTATTTCATAACATGATGGTTAGTGAGTAGACTGTGTCATAAGATTAAATTTTTAAAAAGAGGGAACAAATTAATTTGATTTGGAGAATCAAACCATGTTTCTGAACTGACAAATTACCTTCTTTTTTCAATTCCGGAAGTAAGCAGTGTGAGAATGCAATGGAAACTGACTAAACATCTTAGCCTTGTAAAGTGATGTGAGCTGATTGTATGTTCTCAGTAGCAAGCAGAAGAGAACATTAAGAAGTGCTGACATTGATAAAGTTGAGATACTGGTTTAACCAATTTCATCATTGGAGTCAGAGATATTATTCAAATGGCCTTGAGTTTGAGCCCAGCCTCTGTTCTTTGCTGTGTTTGAGAATATTCTGTTAGCTACACTTAGAAAATATAACCTCACTGTCACCACCACCACCACCATCATCACCACCCAAAGCAAAAAATATTTATATATATTTTTATAATCTGAACAAGTTTAGATTTTTAAAAAATCATAAACAAAGAGATGACTATTTTTTCTGATGTTTGAAACAGTAAAAGCACTGAATCATTATAAGTTTTATCTTAAAAATCTTCCCTTTTTTATTTTAAGAACTGTCTTTCCAGTTTTGACCTTTTTGTTTTCCATGTGCTTTTCTTCTGTTTAATCTTTTCTTCTGTTTTATTGTTGTCATTCCATATTTCTCTGTTCTTTTATTCTTCCTTTTCGTTTTCTGATGTGAAAATTTTCCCCTCCACTATTCTCATGTGATATTCTGGTTCCTTTCCAATTTTTAATTTTTTTCCACTCTTTCCTACTTGCTTGACATCTTCTGATAGAATTTCTCTATCTTTAGCTTTTCCTTTGTTCTTTATGGGTTCTGAATGGAAATGAAGGAAAGTGAATCACCATCATCTTGCTGACTGGAGACCATCCATTTTCACTTTGCTGTCAGTTAGGACCCCAAGAATCAACCAGAGAGGGGTGGGGTGGGATGTGTGATGGGCAATCTTTCCAATTGTGAAAAATATTTTGATGCAACTGAACCAAACCAAACAAGAACCTTTCTCCTCCTCCCAAAAACCTAATATAAATAAAGTGTTTGGATGCAATTGTTAGAAATCCACTGAATATATAGATGAGACAGAGGCTAAATTTGGAAATGTGATGTACTTTATTGTCGCTGTGATAATCTTTCATAACTATTTGTCCCCACGTTGTTTTTTAAAGATACCAAATTCTGCCCTTTTTTTTACTATCTTAACCTATGATTTATATTTACTAGCTTTAAAAATACCAGATGATAATAAACTTTTAAAAGTCATTTTATTAGTAGGATTTAGAATGGGGTCTTAATCGCCCCAGTACCACTAATTGGTTGTGTGTGTGTGTATGTGTGTGTGTGTGCGTGTGTTCATGTGGAGGGGGAGGGACATATTACTAAATTTGATCATTACAGTTGTTGAGGTTGAATTTTGAGCAATTTGTTGAACTGTCGAGTCCAGTTGTCTCACAGGGGCCTGTTATTTGGAATATTTGGACACTGGTTTGGTGTATTGCTTGGTGCTTACCCTTTGGCTAATTGGCCCATAAAACCTTGTACACTTGGTCACACACTTGGACCCTGAGGTTAAAATTAGGTTGGGAGGTGAGATTTTGGGTATGAAACTATTATAAGTCCTTACCCTTTATATTACCATTTTTGTCCCAAATACTTCAGAACTCCCCCTTCCAGACCTCTAGACCTGTGACGGTCGCTTCAAGTCAATCAGAGGGAAAAATGGTATGAGTGATATACATTATCATTTCTTATGATAAGATAAATGCTTGGCCTGTTGTATCATGCTGCCATTCTCCTGGGCTACACTGGACAATCCCCAGCTTGATGTACATCTAGCTGTTATTACATACGTGGTCAGGCTTCTGATGCTCACACTTCTAGGTCTCCATTAGCTATCTGACTTTTGGGGTTTGTACCTCAATTTGGAGTAATGAGTTATGGCTTTCTGATTACATGCCTTTATGGCATACATTCAAATTTAAGTGTCAGGTTTCATTGATGAACTGGTTTATCTCAACTTAAAAAAGGAAAAAAAATTATGTCAGCAGTGTAGTCACGTGGTAAGTATAGTTGTCTGGAGGATCTTTTGCAATTGACAGCAGTTTTTCCTGCTGTCTAGTGATCACAAGACTATTATCACAAAAGTTTAGAAGTGCCATGAGTATGTATAATAACTGCAAATATTCTAATGATTATGATAATGATCATGCCAGTGATGTCTGCTCTGGTGGTTATGTGCAATGCATACCTGGTTTTGTAACACTTAATAACTCCTTTGGCCATTACAGTATTAACCAAATGCTATTAATTGCACTTAGAATCAGAACTGGGATCATGCATGGGCTCCTGAGTTCAAATTTTTGGCTTAAGGCTTTAGCATCAAATTGCGTGATGAATGCATGTAAAAGTGTCCTTTCACTGTGCTTGGAGTAACCCCAAATGCCAGGAATCAAAGACCTGTAACCCAAATCAAATCAGTTGGGTAAAAGCATGTTTCTGTAGCATTGGAAATATCTTTATTTAGGCAAAGCTGTTACCTTATATCTGATCTTATTTTGTGGGAAGTGGGACTTTAGAACTGCGGCATTAAAATGGAGATTATTCATAATATGGTTCCAAACGAAATGGTTTCCCTTTCCCTGCTCTAAATGTCTAAGAAATTCAAACATAGAGTCTGGCTGTGTGGGAAGCTTAAGCTAGTTTTCTCTAAGCCAGCCACGACTTTAGCTCCAAAATACATAAGAATCACCTTAATGAGAACAGGTTAAATTCAGCATCACCATATACCTCTTCTTTGAATTTTAGCCATACAGACACTTCCAATGTGAAATTGAAAATGGTTCACCAGAATTGGGAACTGAAATTTGTAAGTTCATCACATGGCCATTGGCTACCTGTGATCACCCAGTCGTAAAAACAACTTACAAATTATTGTTGAAGCTTTTCATGATGCCATCCTTCTTCCCTCCAAATTCATGTTTCTGCCTTTTAGTAATTTCTCCAGTCATTTAATGGTAATCCTTATTATTGCATATTTATGGAGGAAGCATCTGGCCAAAAGTGGAACTATGCATCCAAACTTTGGAACATTGTTGTTTTCTCTGTTTTCTTAAATCTGTTGTCCTGTAGCCTGTCCTGCCCCTGATTTAGTTAATACCTCCCTATTTTCATAACCGCCCCACTTTAGAAGGGATTAACCCGTCCCCATTCAGACCCATTGGTTTCATCTCCTCCCACCTTCTAAGTTGTCCCACATTCTGTTTTAACTTTCTTTTCTTTCTTTATTTACGTCCATTACAGCCAGATCTCTATGGCTCACAGATGTGCCCAGGGAAGCTCCCAGAGGTGCGTCACAGGCCCAAAAGAAGCTTGCATCAAAGTGCTTCTTTGAGATGTCATAGCACTGCAGCAGCAGGTTCATGTGTGTGCAGTAGAGTTGTTGCTTGGCTTATCTCACTTTTTTGTTGTCATTCCCAAACTCTGGAGGCCCACGTCACACATTGTTTTGCCGAGACTTCATAGGACAAAGCCACGTAAATTGTGTCTAGATGCACTTCAGGAAGAGTGTGTCTGTTTCTCGCTCCAAGTTCTCTTGGAGGTTGGATAATTATGCAATGGGGACATCTGTAGGCCGAACATGTAGGAAACAATGCTGAACGCTCAATACAAAGCTAACCTCTCTGTGTAATTTTTGCAATTCTCCTTGGTTAGATTGCCAAACACTCCCTCCTCTCTGCTCTAAATGCTTCAGATTATTGCAAATTTTCAGAAGGCTTTGGCATGGTTGCCACCGTCCCCAGGTTCTATGTGGCCAATGAACGAAGTGGGGAGGAGGGGACGGGGGGAGGAGAGGAGAAAGCTGCAGGGAAAAATGTTACTATTTAGCACCCCTGTGGTTATTGCTTGTCCATGAGTCTATTTTTGTCTCCTCTCAATCCCCCTTTATGTTAAAGCTCTAGACCCCCCAAAAAAATTACATTTGATAACCACAGAGTATGAACTGACCAAGGGTGAGGCTTTACTTTTATTCTAAAAGATATTCTGATTACAACATGCCCAGAAACAGCTTATGTTATTCCAGTCATATAAAATCTATTGATCTGCACTATACTATGCTGTGCACAAATTTAGAGAAGTCTTGCTATGTCTGCCCTGAGTCGCCAGAAAAAATAAGCTAAGCCGTAAACATCATTTCATGGATGAGCAGAGTTAATATGGAGGTGATTTTCATGCGCTTTTTTTTTTCTATCACAGTCATACTCCCACCCACCCTTTTTAAGTTGGATCTTAGTTTTACCTATGTGTTTTAATTAGAGAAGAGAATGATTGCATTATTAAGTTACTAACTTTAAATCTAGAGTGTAACTTCAGTTTCCCAAGTGTAATCCTACAGGTAGCATGGGCTTCTTGGTGAAGAACTTTACTGGAACATGAAAATGCAGCTGCTGAATGTTCTGAGCTTCCATTCTTTCCCTTTGGTTGTCCACAGGGAATTCCTGAGCAATGGGCACGATTACTCCAAACCTCCAACATAACAAAGCTGGAACAGAAGAAGAACCCCCAAGCCGTTCTAGATGTTCTCAAATTCTATGATTCCAAAGAAACAGTCAACAACCAGAAGTACATGAGCTTTACGTCAGGAGGTAAGAGTAAATGTAGGATATCAAAAAGTGAAGAACTGGGACTTCCCTGGCAGTCCAGTGGTTAGGACTCTGCGCTTCCATGGCAGGGGGCCCGGGTTTGATCCCTGGTCGGGAACCAAGATCCCAAAAGCCGCGCGGTGCTACCAAAAAAAAAAAAAAGTGAAGAAGTAATTCCAATCTCAGAACCTCAGGATTAGAACAGAATGCCTGGAGGGCATTCGAAGCCAGTTCAAGTTCCTTTTTTGAATGACTTCAACATAAATCAACCAAAAGATGAGTTGGAAGTTGAAGTTGATGTTAGGAGATTTACAGTACTTGGGTGATTTTAAAACTCAAGTAAGGAAATTGTTCAGTGAAGCAGTAGTTGTCAGTTTGGATCAGCAATCACAATTGTTGTTTTGTCTCTTCACTGGCATGAAGACACTGAGTCACTTAGGATCAGGCCTTGTCATGCGTTTAGGAAGTAAGAGGTGTCTGGATCAAACCCTGGTCTCTTGAAATTTATTTTATCCCTTAGATTCACTGAATTGCATGCACCATGATGACACAGCACAAATTTTGTGGTTGCTGAGTTATTTTGATCTGACGGTAAAATCAGACTTAAAGAAATCATGTCTTGGTATTTATAAGAGATTGACATGGCCACGTTCCTGCCATATCTCGACTTCATTTGCTAGCCTGTAGACCCAGCCTTCGTTTGAAGGTTTGATGTCCAAATTTGCACTGTAAGCAACTGAAAAAATATACCAAGCAATTATTTTGCATTGTGAAAAAGATGATCTGGGTTGCGTCTCTAAAACAATTTATTATATTACATCTAAAGAAAGAAGAGGGAGCTTCCCTGGTGGCGCAGTGTTTGAGAGTCCACCTGCCAATGCAGGGGACGTGGGTTCGTGCCCCGGTCCGGGAAGATCCCACATGCCGTGGAGCGGCTGGGCCCATGAGCCATGGCCGCTGGGCCTGCGCATCCGGAGCCTGTGCTCCGCAACGGGAGAGGCCACAACAGTGAGAGGCCCGTGTACCGCAAAAAAAAAAAAAAAAAAAAAAAAGTACCGCAAAAAAAAAAAAAAGAAAGAAAGAAGAGAATACTATCATTAGTGCTCCAGCTATAAAGAGCCCCTACCTCTTGGCATTGGTTTTAGTACAGGGCACATTTTCAAAATTTGTTCTTTATTCCACGTTGCCACTGCTTTTTTTTTTTTTTTTTTGCGGTACACGGAACTCTCACTGTTGTGGCCTCTCCCATTACGGAGCACAGGCTCCGGACGCGCAGGCCCAGCGGCCATGGCTCACGGGCCCAGCCGCTCCGCGGCATGTGGGATCTTCCCGGACCAGGGCACAAACCCTCGTCCCCTGCATCGGCAGGCGGACTCTCAACCACTGCGCCACCAGGGAAGCCCTGCCACTGCTTTTTAACCCTTTTGTTTTTATGTGTCGAATTCTCTCAGTTTATAAAGATGAAATCCTGAAAAAAACTATGTTAGAACTCGACAGTATCTGAGTTATTGCTCTATTCTGAAACTCACCATATGTTTTCTTGATGGTCTCGTGTTGAGGCTAACTAATAGCCTAGGAGGGGAAGGGGAGGAAGGGAAGGGGAAAGGAAGGAAGGGTGGAAGGGAGGAAGGGAAATGAGGGAGGGAGGAGGAGAGGGAAGGAGGAAGTCGGGGAGAAATTCTGGATATAGACGTGTAAAATCATACCAGTCAGGAGTAGGTTATCTCAACATTCCTCAGTATAGATGAGATTCACTGGAGGCCTTCATTAAGATCTATAAAATGGGGTGGCGAGAATATGGTGATGATGTAAGGGTGTGAGCTATTTTAAGAAAAGCTAGTCATTTGTCGTAGTATCTATTTAATACTGCATCAGAAAATTTCCTTCTGGTCAAACACATGCAGTTTTTTTAAGCATGGTCTCTAAATGAGGCAGTCTTTATGAAACAAAGGTAATATCTTTACCTTCACTTTTCAGATAAAAGCGCACATGGATACATAGCAGCCCATCCTTCGGTAAGTGAAAAATTGAAAACAGTTTTGTATGATCGGTGTTTCCAGTGGTCCAAGAGAATACAATTGTGCAGATCCTGTTTTTAGATACACATAGAATCCTTTAAAAATATTTTAAAGGTATAAATTAGATACATAAAATTCACCCATTTTTAAGTGTACAGTTTGATGAGTTTTAGTAAATTTATACACCTGTGCTACCATCACCACAATCTAGTTTTAGAACACTTTCATCACCCCAGTAAGATCTCCCAGGTCTGCCTAGAGTTAACCCCCATCCACTGCACTTTAGCCCTAGGTCATCACTAATCTGGTTTTATAGATTTGTCTTTCTGGACATTTCAAATGTAAATGAAATAATACAGTATACGTCCTTTTGGGATTGGCTTTTCTCTCAGCATAATGCTCTTAGGATTCATCCAAGTTGTTGTATCAATAGTTTGTTCCTTTTTATTGCTAAGTAGTATTCCATGGTATGGCTATACTGCTATTTAACAATTTACCCATTGAAGGATTTCTAGACTGTTTACAGTTTTGGGCGTTTATAAATAAAGCTACTATGAAAATTCATGCATAAGTCTTTACATAGACAAATGTTTCTATTTCTTTTACATATAGAATCTTGAAAATAATCATCATAATGATAGAAACTTCTCTTTACTGAACAAATGTGCCAGGCACTAGGCTAATAACACTTTGTCTTCACTTATCCATTCCTACAACCCAATTAGTTAAGTCTTATAATTGTCTCCACTTTACAGATGAGGTTTAGAGAGGTGAAATAACTTGTCTAAGGTCATACCACTACATCTTTTGGTGTCACCTATTCCAACAAAGTGAGACTTTGCCCAAAGTCACATAGATAGTTTTATCAGAGAAGTGACTAGAAAATAAGCAACCTAGCTCAAGGGCCTTGGAAGTGCTATAGTGTCTGAAAGAATGCCCATACACAGAAAACAGTCTTAGACAAGGCTTCCCTTTACATGATTTTCATTTTGATATCCTGATAGAAATTATTTCCTGCCTCATTTGCTTCCTTTGGAGTGAAATAATTAGCATTAGTGAAAGTTTCCTCGCCGCTTATTCAGAGTCATGGATAATCAAGCTGATTCTTCCTTTTATAGAGGACAAATGCTGGCCTGCTTGATGTCACCCTGGGCAACCAGTGTGACAGCAGTAAATCATTTCTGGTAAAAACTAAAGGCTCTGAGATAATACGGCAGTGCCTCAAAAATTTAGAAGAGAATTACCACATGACCCAGCAGTTGCACTTCTGAATATGTACCCAAAAGAACTGAAAGCAGGGTCTTGAACAGATATTTGAACACCCATATTCATAGCAGCATTATTCATAGTAACCAGAAGGTGGAAGCAACCCAAGTGTCCATCAACAGATGAACGAATAAACAAAAGTGGTATATCCATACAATGGAATATTATTCAGCCTTAAAAAGGAAGGAAATCCTTACATAGGCTAAACATGGATGAACCTTTAAGACATTATGCTAAGTGAAATAATCCAGTCACAAAAAGACAAATACCATATGAGTCTACCTATATGAGGTATCTAGAGTAGTCAATATCATAGATACAGAAAGTGATTGCTGGGTGAGGTGGAAATGGGGTGTTGTTGTTTAATGGGTACAAAGTTTTAGTTTTGCAAGATGAAAAGAATTCTGGAGATGGATAGCAGGGATGGAGGCACAACAATATGAATATATGTAACACTCCTGGACTATACACTTACAAATGGTTAAGATGGTAAATTTTATGTTATGTCTATTTTACCACAACTAAAAAGAAAACTTAAAAGAGTAAAGGCTCTGGGCATAGGTGTTTAGTCTTATTCCTCCACTTACAAGCTGAGCCACTTTGAGAAAGTGGCTCAGCTTCTGTGACCCTCTCTTTCCTCAGCCTTTAACTGGGAATAATAACAGTACCTACCTCCTAAAACTTGTGTGAATATTGAATATGCTAATGCATATAATATATTAGTACATTACCTAGCACATACTATGTGTTTATTAAATGTAAACTACTATTGCTACTATTTGTAGATGTCAACAAAGACGAAAACTCATTCTCTCCATGCATGAGACTTGTCTGAGGCCATGGTACTGGTGCCTTGTTCAGAATTCTCAGAACAGAGCAGAATGTAGCCCTTCTTTTCTCACTGGTCATTGCCCTCCTTTTGCTTCTTTGCCATGACAGCTTCCTGGGTCTCACTGAAAACAGCACGTGAAGGGAGATAATAGCAAACTGGGAAAGACAAAAATACCAACCTTCCATAAGCAACACATACCTTACCTCCCTTGATTTAATTACTGTCATTATTGTGCGATACTAGATAAGTATCTTGACAAAGAAATTGTTGTTATCTTTTCAGGTAGTCAGTTATTTTAAACACCAACCTGCTAGGATAGTCTGTGTGTTGGTTTTCATTTTTGTAAACAGCTTATAGCTCCTAGGATATTGGCCTTTTTTTTAGCTTGCTTCTATTGGTCTTACTTACAGAATTAAAACTAAATCTACATAATGTTCAAAATATTCCATCAGATCAGAAAAAGAAAACTCATGAACTCACTGTTTGGAGATAAAACAACTGGATATTCACGTATTTAACATGTATTTATCAAGTGCCTCCTTATAAGCACTAGGAAATTTGGAGCTCAGTCTGGTAAGGGAAGAGAAGTATGAACATAAAGAAGCACAGTACCATATGGATCATGTTACATACCATAAAATATGTCCATGTGCTGTGAGAATTCAAAGGAAGGAGCTTACTTTTAGCTGGGGAGGGAAAAGGAAGGAGGCCCTCGTCTTCAAGGGCTTAAGCTCAGTGCCTAGTACAAAATAGGCACTTGGTACATATTTGTTGAATATTGAATTAGAAAATGCTTCATAGAAAAGGCGGAATTTGAACTAGATCTTGAAGGTCAGATGCGATTTGGATCTGTGAAGATAAGGAAGGGCATTCTAAGCAAAGGGAAAGCATGATAAAGGGCAGGGTAGTGAAAAGAGCAAGGGGACAAGGGGGTATGGGTTTGAATGAAGACTGAGATGCAAGAAAATGAATCATAGGGGTTAAGCCTTGAAAGTTAAGTTGGAGCCAAATCATAGAAGCCCTTAAATGGTATTCTAAGGAATCTGGCCTATGTAAGTGTACAGTGGGAAGCCCTTGAAGTTTTGTGGGGCAGGAGAGTTAGGTGATTAAAGCTTATGCTTTAGAAGAGTGATCTGATCGCAAACGTCCAGAGTGAATTAAGGACAGAAGGTAAGACTGGATGCAGGGAGACTGACTGGGGAAATATCGCAAGCATCCAAGGCCAGAGGTGATGAGGGCCTACGTGAGATAGTGGCAGTGGGAATGGAGATTAGATTTAAATTCCAAAGATGTTTAGGTTATTGATTAGATGTTGGAGGAAAGGTTGAGGTCAGAGATGATTGCAGGCTTTGGATGCTATGTGGGTGGCCAAAAAGATGAGGGTATTATCTTTCAGGAGATGCATATTTCTGGGAGAAGATGCTGAGTTTCCTATTGGACAGTTTGAGTTCGAAGGTTTGGCAAGACTTCCAGATAGGTTTCTATTGATTGAATGAACTGAATTTAGACCCTTAAGGTCAGGTTGGATCACTTCTTTGGGGCTCAGTAACTTGGGTAATTGCACCTTGTGTTCTCCTTATGGTTCTAGGGGGAGATTGCACTTCACACTGCTTGTGCTTTTGTTGCGTTAGAAACACTCCCAGTAGACCTAGCTATCCTACAGGATGTGATTTAATGGGATTGACTACCCCTTCTCGACATAGCCTGAACTGCTCACAAGTTTTGGCATCTTCTAGTAGCCTGGGTGGGAATCAAAATAGAAACAATGTTATATTCACTAAATGTGTTAAACTAATGGCAATATAATTAATAATGAATTCAGCGATGCCTCTCATAGTCATATGAATCTGCTTTACTGCCCACTCGTGATAGCTTCTTTGGTATTAGTGTTATTAAACGCTAAATACTGTTCAGGGATCTACTCTTCAATGTGAGGCTACTTTGAAATTTGTGTACATTTATTGTACTGTTGAGAGTGAAGTAATGCATTGAGAATCCTGAGCTAGTATTTTGAGTGGAAGGTAACAGCAATAATATGAATATGCCGTGATTTGTGCCTAGAGAAACTGGGTGTACGTGTGACAGATGACACTTGTTTGATTTACAGTACTGGCTTATTTTGTTCATCTACATTAGTGCTTTTTAAAAATTTCAGTATGCATTAGAATTGGCTGGATAGCCTGTTAAAATGCAGATTCTAGGGCTCCATTCCCAGAGTAGAATGGAACCCTGAAATCTGTATTGTACACAAGCAACCAAGAGGGGCTCTCAGACCATACTTAGCATTATCTAAAGTCTCCAAAATCCTTACTTTTTCTTTCTTTGACCTTTAACAATTAAGCTCAAAGAAAGGAGAGTTTCCTAAGGTAGCTCCTCTAACTGGTGTATTCTCTAGAGCAGGGTTTGCAACTTGGAGTCCATGAATGGGCTTCAGAAGACATATGAACTCTTGAAATTATATGTAAAAATATGTGTCTACCTGTATTTTTCTGGGGAGATAGGCCAAACCCTTTAGAATTGGAAATGAGTCCAAGACCCAATCAGGTTAAGAATAACCTGCCTTGCTCGACTGAATGTGTGGCATAATGACTGTCAAAAATACTTAATTTCAAAAAGACAAAAAAGTTCTTACTTGATATCCATCTGTATTTTTACACGTTTAGACATACTAGACATAGTAATCCTCAGCCTGGAAGGAAGAGTGTAGCAACATTTATAACTTTGACTCCCCCAAAGGCCATCAAAAAAAGCTGTTAATCAAGCAAAGCTAAGTTTATTATACTTACAGGAGCAAGAAAGAGCACTGCCAGTGTCTTAGAAAGGGGATGTCAAGGGAGAATATCTATAGGGTCTTGGAGCACGGCTATGTGATTTTGAAGCAGGTCTCGCAAGACAAGAAACGAGTTAGGATTGTGCAGTGTTTCTGATAAAGTAACTTTGGATTGGGGAATACAGCAAAGTGAGGGTCTTGAATACAGTTTTGGTGAGCAAGCTGTTGTTATTCTTAATAAGTAAATTACTTCAGTTGGTTCAGTCTTATCTTCCAAGAACAAGTATTTCTTAAAGTGAGAAGCTAAGTTATTTTTGCTTGTTCTCAGTATTGTGTAACATAAGAACAGGAAAATATGCTCCAGCTTGATATTGTTTAGCACAGGGAAAAGAAAGTATGCCCAGCCCCAGTGTTATTTACACAGGGATGGAAAATCTGTGGAAAAAATACACAGGAGCAAGAAATTATGTTAATTTCAATTCTTAGTACCAAGGCCTGGTATCTATGTGTAATGCTGGGTAGTTAATGCTCCCTGGCCCAACCAACATCCAAAACGTAATGTCCACTGAAGGTCACACATTCTTTCCAACCAACCAACATGGCAGCATAGTGTTTGGTCCCAGATAAACAGACATGTATCTTCTTCCTGCCCTGTAAACCCTCAAAAGATGAAAATCTTTAGGTTTTCTAATAGTCCCTTAGTCCATCCTTAGAGACTGGAATGTCCCCCATATGAAATTAGAGTAGTGAGGATAGTAATGAATGTTAAGAATCAGTCCGCGAGGGCCTCCCTGGTGGCGCAGTGGTTGAGAGTCCGCCTGCCGATGCAGGGGATACGGGTTCGTGCCCCGGTCTGGGAGGATCCCATATGCCGCGGAGCGGCTGGGCCCGTGAGCCATGGCCGCTGAGCCTGCGCGTCCGGAGCCTGTGCTCCGCAACGGGAGAGGCCACAACAGTGAGAGGCCCGCGTACCACAAAAAAAAAAAAAAAAAAGAATCAGTCCGCGAAATTTTGCAGGTGGATCTTCTCTAATAAATTAACGAGAACTGAAATGTGCAAGGCTACCTCTTGGCCAGTAGGCACTGGTTGGTCTTTGTACCAGTTTAAGGGTTGGGCCATTTTTAGATCCTCATAGGCTGTATATACACTCTCACTTACGGAGGACATGTGATGCATTGTATCAAATATATCAAGTATATTAATGGGCCTCTATACCCCACTTTTTATTTTTGCTATAAACTTTTTAAAGTAATTTTAAAATGTTAATTTTGAGATTATTTGATCATAAGTAGCACTTAATTTATGGTTAGGTGTAATTTCTTAGAAATCATTGTGAATACTCAAGAATTGTTGCTAAATAGAACAGCCTAACTTATAATTTGTTTTTTAATATAATGAAATTTCTATAAATACTAAATTTAAATAACTAATTAATTAAGTTGACATATATTATACTTAACAGACATTTAATTAGACATTAACTGACTTAAATTTTATCGTTTTCTTGTGGCATTTTTGGAGCCGATGATTTATTCCTGAGTTCAAGTATTTTCATAGGCCCACGTAAAGCTTATTATTCCTAGGCATGGTTCATATTGCCTAATGAATAAAATAGCATTGTTTGCCATATAGAAACTAGTCAATTTATATGCAGGTTCTACCAAGGAACAGTGATTAGTTGCATTCTGGATCCCAGCTGGCATAAGATAGAGTAGAAGTTTCTGGAACAAAATAATATCAAATCAAATACCATTAATCCAAAAGCAACTTCTCCCTGTGCCCTGAGGTGCCCTGAAGAATTAGTCTTTCACAAAAAGAAACTGATTTTTTATCTAGAAATATAACCTCATTAATATATGTTGCTATCCATGCAGCCACAACCCAATGTAATAGCCCAGCTGTCTTGGCTAAATTAAGAATAAATATGCTGTACACCTGAAACTAACACAACATTGTTAGTCAACTATACTCCAATATAAAATAAAAATTAAAAAAGAATAGAAAAACAATATCAAGTAAGCATATAAACTTCAATCTATAAACCACTTAGCATATATATCAGGCAATCAAATATTCTTTCAAATTTATAAATTCTAAGCTGTCTTGTCACAGTATATAAATCTTGCTGGCTCCAATAAGATATATGGTTATACCTATTACACCACCGTAGGTTTATACATGATTATAGAAAATCCACAGTGAATTTAAATCACAGACTGAGGTCGGTCGATGTAACAGTCTATTAGTAGGCTGTCTGTATCTGCCTCAGGAACTTTGTCCTCGAGGAATGAAAATTCTTTTTATTAGTCTCTGAAGAAGATATACAGATTGCCAACAAACACATAAAAAAATGCTCAACATCACTAATCATTAGAGAAGCACAAATCAAAACTGAAATGAGGTATCACCTCATACCAGTCAGAATGGCCATCATCAAAAAATCTACAAACAATAAATGCTGGAGAGGGTGTGGGGAAAAGGGAACACTCCTGCACTGTTGGTGGGAATGTAAATTGATACAGCCACTATGGAGAACAGTATGGAGGTTCCTTAAAAAACTAAAAATAGAACTATCATATGACCCAGCAATCCCACTACTGGGCATATACCCTGAGAAAACCATAATTCAAAAAGAGTCATGTACCACAATTTTCATTGCAGCTCTATTTACAATAGCCAGGGCATGGAAGCAACCTAAGTGTCCATTGACAGATGAATGGACAAAGAAGATGTGGCACATATATACAATGGAATATTACTCAACCCTAAGAAGAAACGAAATTGAGTTATTTGTAGTGAGGTGGATGGACCTAGAGTCTGTCATACAGAGTGAAGTAAGTCAGAAAGAGAAAAACAAAGACCGTATGCTAACACACATGTAAGGAATCTAAGAAAAAAATGGTTCTGAAGAACCTAGGGGCAGGACAGGAATAAAGATGCAGATGTAAAGAATGGACTTGAGGACACGGGGAGGGGGAAGGGTAAGCTGTGACAAAGCGAGAGAGAGGCATGGACATATATATACTACCAAATGTAAAATAGATGGCTAGTGGGAAGCAGCCGCATAGCACAGGGAGATCAGCTCAGTGCTTTGTGACCACCTAGAGGGGTGGGATAGGGAGGGTGGGAGGGAGGGAGATGCAAGAGGGAAGAGATATGGGGATATATGTATATGCATAGCTGATTCACTTTGTTATAAAGCAGAAACTAACACACCATTGTAAAGCAATTATACTCCAATAAAGATGTGAAAGAAAGAAAGAAAGAAAGAAAGAAAGAAAAGAAAGGAAGAAAGAAAGAGAAAGAAAGAAAGAAAATTCTTTTTAGGCTTAGCCTGAGCCAGTGTACTCAAAGGCATAAACAAAAAATAAACAAGTTCACACACACATGCACACACACACAAAAGCTCAAAAACCATCTATAATAGTGCTGTCCAACAGAAACGTAATAAAAGCCATATGTGTAACTTTAAATTTTCTGATTTTCATTTTTAAAAGTAAAAAGAAATAGGTGAAATTAATTTTAATAATATATTTTATTTAACCCAACATATTAAAATATTTTTATTTCAACGTACACTCAATATAAAAAGCATTAAGGAAATATTTTATATTTTTTTCTTATTATGTATTCAGTATCTGGTATGTATTTTTCACTTACACCTTACATCTCAACTCAGACTAGCCACATTTTAAGTGTTGAATAGCCATCATACTGAACAACAAAGACCTTTATCATAGTTCAGTGATTTTTAAACTTAAGCAAGCATCAGGATCACCTGGAAGGCTTGTTATAGCACAGATTGCTGAGTCCCACCCCCAGAATTTGATTCATAGGTCTGGATAGAGCCCAAGAATTTGCATTTCTAACAAGTTCCTTGATAATGCTAATGATGCTGATCTGGGGACCACACTTTGAGTACCATGGCCATAGTTATTTCAAAATCCACCTTTGGTACCATTTTACCCCTGCATTAATGTGAATGATCGAGAACCAACCCTAGATACTGTGGTTGCTGTCATTATTTTTGGTGTTATTGAAATTTTTCACATTGCAAATCACCATTTACCTGTTGGTTGAGATTGAATAATTATTTATGTAGATGAGTATTCCTTAAATCTTCATGTCTGTTATTCTCTGAGTGCTTCTTTCCAGGAGGCTGAACAGGAAAGAAACATTTATGGGCTTGCTTGTACTTAGTGAATATTTGCAGAGCTGTATTTATGCCATATCCATATGTATGCTCTGATCTTTAGGCACAAAATAGCCCTTTGCTGGTTGACAAACTGTCAATCAACACATTGACAATCTGCCCGGTACCAATTCAAGGCATTAATAGCAATTAATTTGATTTTTAAAATATACTCATTGATTTAAAAAACACTGAACTTGAAAATGTTAAATGAATAGCTCACTGTTTTTGAGCTCAGTGGAAAATAAAAGGAATTTTTAAAATTTCATGGTGCTTAAATCCTGACCTGAATTTATCTCTGAATGTGGGCAGGTTCTGGCCACCAAATTGTAGATGGTTCTGCGCATTTGTAAAAGATGAAGTTCCTTCCTATCCCTACATGCTTAGATATTTTATCTCCCTTTTCTCACTTCTGAAGAAAAACAATGAGGAGTTAAGACCTGGTCTTTAAACTTTGTTTTTACCGTAAGAGTACAAAAACAGCATCAGAGCCTCCTTTGGCTCCCCCTGTGTCTGAAGAAGAAGATGAAGAAGAGGAAGAAGAAGAAGACGACAATGAGCCGCCACCAGTCATTGCACCAAGACCAGAGCATACAAAATCAGTAAGTCCCAAGTGACTGTTTCCAAATGATTCAACAGGTGTCCTTTGGCATAGTCCTAGAGTCAGAATCTAGTTAATCACCTAGTATCTGTTGAGCATATATGTTCCCGGACTAGAGTATAAGATAAAAATTTCATTGGGGTTGCTGTTTGAGGGTACAGATTAGCACATGACAATTAGAGAATAATACCAAGCAATATACAAATAAGTGCTAAATTTTAAAACTGCTGCAGAAGTTAAGAAAGAGAACAAAAGCCATGGGAATCTGGTAGGAAGAATTGCATAAGCAGAGGCACCAAGACCACGATTAGCACAGCATGTTTGGGGGTCTCAAAAGACTGGCTCCTGAGAGCTTTCAAGGGCAGTATACTTGAAGCAAATTAAAGATCCTTTTTGATAGAAATCACTTGTCTTTAAAAACTCATTAAAGGTTGAGGGGCAGGGTGGAGGGAGGAATAAATAGGTGGAGCACAGAAGATTTTTAGGGCAGAGAAAATACTCTGTGTGATACCATAATGATGGATGCATGTCATTATACATTCATCCAAACCCATAGAATGTACATTGAGTGAACCATATGATTGATGATTGAAAGTGATGAAAAATAAGGTACTTGAATATCATAATCCTATTGGTCCACTCTCTGTGTGGCCAAAAATACAACAGCCCAACTCTGCCTTCATTATAGTTTGTTCCTCTAGTTCCTCCTACTTGACTTCTGTAGGTAAATACAGTTTGGTAAATACCTCTACAGAAATTGATGGCCCTGGAGGCTGCCATCCCATATAAAGGATAATGGGAGACAGAAAAGGCATTTCTGAAAAGAAAGACTCAGAGGGCAAGGCCAAACATAAAATTTGAGAATTAGAAGAGAGATATCAGGCATAATCAGACCCTAAAACTTTAGGAAAGTGATCAAATTGTCTAAGGTCTTACAACTCTTTAGTTATAGAATTTTTCACTAGTATCTGTATTACCCATACCCAATTAGTGATTTTGGATTCAAGGAACATTGAATTTATTAATGATCTATAAAAATGGATACTTCTGAAGTCATTGTTGTAAAGGATACATCTAATAATTATGAAAGTACATGATAATAAATCACTGTGTATATGTGTAAAAAAAAGAGTGAACCATATGTAAACTATGGACTTTGAGTGATCCTGATGTGTCAATGTAGGTTCATCAATTGTAGCATTACTTTGGTCTTTAATCTGTAACCAGATTTTTTGTCTTTAAGATCTACACTCGTTCCGTGGTTGAATCCATTGCTTCACCAGCAGCACCAAATAAAGAGGTCACACCACCTTCTGCTGAGAACGCCAATTCCAGTACTTTGTATAGAAACACAGATCGGCAAAGGAAAAAATCCAAGATGACAGATGAGGAGATTCTAGAGAAGCTAAGTGAGTTGTTTTTTGTTTTGCCATCATTAGTTTCTTCATGAGAGGGTTTCTCCACCTAGGGTGGGAATTGAACCTTTAAAAACTTGAACCTGCTTGCATGAACTCCAGGCTCCCTGACATCACAAGATGAAAAGTTTGAGACTCACTGTGTATTCCAGATCACCCCCTCCCTCATACTCCTAATTGCACAGAAACCAAGCATTTTCACTTGAAAAACATCAATTAAGGTGAAAACTTCACTAAATGAATTAAGTAGTAAGTTTTATTTTAAGATTATACCCCCAAAGGGGATCAGTCTGATGAAAAATATCTTATGATCATACCCCAGGGGCCCCCACCTGATCAATCATGATGGATAATTCAACCTCAAAACCCAACACAGTCAATCAAAGTGGGTGGCCATGATAAAATTGCCTTTTCTCTTAATTTAGGAACATTGCTATGTGGACAGGGAAGCAGGGCCAGCAAATGCTCACAGCCTCCTTCCTGCAGTGTCATTAGTGTACCCAGGCTTGTGCATACACACTCGCTCCATTTTACAAACCACTCCTCTTCCACTTAGCTTTCTGGGTCAAAGAGATTTAAAAAAAAATTCTCTGTTGAAAAGAGTCAAAGTTCTGTGAAGCACATTCATTAAACTCATACTACAAATGCATCTAACAAATCACTAGTTATCTACAGTTCGTGCCTCCAATCTGACTAACTCCTACTCATCCTTCAGACCTCAGCTCAAAAGACACCTCCTCAGGAAAGCCCTCCTTGTCTCTCTCAGTCTGAGTCAATGGACCTTCTTTTCACTGCCTTTATTGCAGCAAATATCACACTGTACTTGTCTGTCTCCTTCACTAGACTGAGAGCTCTTTAAAGACAGAGATTGTGTCTTCTTTTCCCGTACATCCAGCTCTAATAAAGTGCCTGGTACAGAAAGGCACTTAACGGATGCTTGTTGATTGAATGGGTGAAAAAATGAGCAGACAAATGCATCTTTACTGGGTTCCTACTTACGTGTTCTATGCCAGAGTCTTTGGAGGAAACTATAGAAAAACAATTTCCTGATATTAAGAAACTTACAATTTTATTTGGAAGATAAGATTTAATAGTGTGATACAATTAGAGAATAGGAGGCCATCTTGTTTCATGCGACTGTCTGTCTAAAAGAACTCAGGAAAGGAAGAGAGCAGTGCAGGCTATAGGCCACAGGAAGACTCTGCAGAGGTGGTCGTAGGGCCTTTTTGCCCTCCAGGGGACATTTAGCAGTATCTGGAGACATGTTTATTGTCACAGCACAGGGAATGCCACCGGCATCTAGTGGATGGAGGCTAAGGATGCTTATAAACACTCTATAATGCAAAGGGTAGCCTCCTTCCTTTCCCCTCTGCAACAAAGAATTATTCAGCCCCAAATGTCAACAGTGCTGATGTTGAGACAGTCTGACACAGAGGTATTTGGAAAGGCAAAGGTTTGGGTTGCAGTTGTCAGCGCTCAGAACTGGAATTGAGGGACTTTAGCCAACCGACTTTACTGTACATGATTAAACATGCCTCTAGTGCTAATACCAACTATTTCCTTAATAACAACAGCAATGATTCCCATTTATTAAGTGCCTTCTCTGCTGACCACTTTACATACATTATCAAGTTTAATTTTCACAGTAATCCCTTGTGGTAGATTTTCATAGCCTCATTTTATAGATCAGTGAAAGTAAGCCTCAAAAAGCTGAAGTGACCAGATCACCAAACTAATGAGTGGCAGAGCCAGAGTTGGAATTCATATCTGTTTGCCTTCAAAGCTTATACTATTTCCATTACCCACTTTGCTTCTGCATTTGCCAGCTGTCTATTTGTGTAAAAGGGAAGGAATAAAGGAAAGAATTGCCTGGATAATTTCAGTTCAAGTATTCAGACAATTGCCTCAGTTTTTTTTCCCTTTATTTTACATGACCTGAGAGAATATATCAGATTTGAAAAATCTAGCAGCCTCGCTTTTGTAAAGTTGATTATTTGATAACTGTTTCAAGTCTCAGTAGATTTATTATAATGAAAATACATTTATAGCCTTCTTAAGTTCACTGACAGAGAAACAGGCATTATTTTGAGGCGGGGGCAAGATCTTGTTTAGCTTGCAAACTGTAATGGTTCTGGAGCTGTGGTTTTTATAATTTGTTGTTTATTCTGCCCTACGTTGAGCAACATGATGAAGAGGGAAAAGCCATGTTTGATTACATTTTGAATTAAGAATTAAGTCAGTTTTTTTCTCTATTGGAGAATGCTTGGGCCTAGAGAGAATCTTTTTCCCTCCAGCCTGTGGGCCACCTGCAACTCTCAACCCTACCTTGTGCTCACAGATGTCGGCAGGGCACACCTGCCAAGAAATGGAGGAGTGTTTTTCACGAAGCAAATCCAGGCTAAGCTTTACTGCAAAGTCTGCAAAGTCTGTCTTTCCTGCTTCTGCTTCACCATCACCCTCTCTGGGCCCTGTCTCTGCCACTTACTCGCTTATATAACCTTAAGCTAGTTATTTAACCCCTCTGAACCTTCATTTCTTATTGGCCAAATGGGGATGAGAATCGTAACTACATTTTAGGACTCTGTCTATAGGATGGATTTTATGTAGCCCAACCTATGGCTAAGAGGACAGGTATTGGCGTCAGAAAGGCCCAGATTCAAATCACAAGCCCATTGCTCCCAGCTGTGTCACTTTAGGCAAGTTATTTTAACTTTTCTGGACCTCTTTTTCCTCATTAAGAAAAATGGGGATAATAATGGTACCAACCTTATAGCATTATGATAATTCAGTGAGAATAATGTATGTAAAAACCTCCAGCAACAGTACTTGGTACACAATAGGTGCTCAATAAAAGGTAGTTACTATTTTATTACATGAATATAAAGCCTTATTAAGATAATACAATAAGACAGACTTTGAAGTGAATCATAACTGAGTCTGAGTCACAGACCCAGCCCAGCTGTGTGTCCTTAGACAAGTCACTCAACTCCTCTAAAATTTAGTGTCTTCATCTGAAAAGTGGAGACGATTGTACTGGTATAATGGGGATTTTGTGAGGACCAAACGAGGCAAAGTATGTAAGACACCCAGCACAATAAATAGTTGCTTAGAATTATTATCCTGTGCTTTCCACCATGAGAGCAACCGTATTTTTCAGTATAAAAAATTGGGGGGCTTCCCTGGTGGCGCAGTGGTTGAGAGTCCACCTGCCGATGCAGGGGACACGGGTTCGTGCCCCAGTCTGGGAAGATCCCACATGCCGCGGAGCGGCTGGGCCCGTGAGCCATGGCCACTGAGCCTGCGCGTCCGGAGCCTGTGCTCCACAACGGGAGAGGCCACAACAGTGAGAGGCCCGCGTAGCGCAAAAAAAAAAAAAAAAAAAAAAAAATTGGGGCCTAGGATCTTCAGGGGGACAGAATGTTTGAAACCAGCAATAATCCCAGATGTATGGGCCCTGTACAGAAATCAATGAGGAGGAGGAGTTTGGGGAAGGAGTAAAGGAGCCCGTACTAAGAGGCAAAGTAGAGGGAAAAGGGAGACAGGGAGGTAGGAAAATGGCCTACGGCCCATACCAGGGTGGACCCCACCATAAGCGTGGGGAGGAGGGGAGGGCGGCCTCACCTTCAGTCTCAGGGATCTGATTACTATGACGTGGGCGGCCCAGACCACAGAGCTGTCAGGCTATTCTTCCACACAGATACTGATTGTGGGAGCCAGACCATGGGATCATTAATGGCTGAAATGAACAGATCATCTTTCAGTTTTACACAGACAGATAGCCTGGGTCTGCCTTGTTCATTGTGGTCTGGTCTGAATCTGCTGGAAAATAAAGAAACCCCTACATTTTAGTGAAATTTTTCAAAAGGTGCTGACTGTCAGCAGAATTGTGCAATCACCTCCTCCTCTAGTCCCTCCCCTCCCCCAGCATCCCCCACTCAAAACTCTTTCTCCGGATCCCCCCTCAGATAGAACTAATATTAGTTTAGAGAGTTCTTTTGCTTTTTCTCAGAAATCAAAACCTTCATTATGCCAAACAGACAGTCTTTTAATGCTTGGAGTTCAACTTCGTTTCTTTGATATGTAGGAGAACACACTGATGGGCTTTTCTGTCACTGAAACCACATCATGAAGCCTATTTTCAAATACTAGTATTTAGTGATTTCTTAAATCCTTGTACTTTAAAGTGAATGGTTTGTTTCTCATTTACGAAATTGCTCTGGTTGGAAGTTGTTCTGGTATCGTCGTCATTTTTTTCCTTTTGATGTTGAGTTGCTGATTTTTGTCTCTTTATGCCTATTGTGTACCAATGTTTTCTCCTTTCTTTAGTATAACTTATGAACACAAATTATAATGGCTCTGATGAAAGAGGTCACTGTAAAAGCTTGTTTTGTAATTCGGAATTGTACACAAGGCCTGCTGTTCACTTGCTTAGCATCAGTAGATGGCAGCACACACTATCCTGTGACCAGTAATGAGCATGAGGACGCCATTTTATTTGAATAGCAGTTAAATTCAGAAGCAGAAGTGCATCAAAATGGTTGTCTTTTGGTAATCCTCATGAAAGGATTTATTCCCAGTTGTTGTTGTTATTGTTTTTATCCTGCATACCATGGAAATAAAATTTGAATAATTTACTGCCATAAAACCTCATTAATAGAGACACAGATGTAGAGAACAGATGTATGGACACCAAGGGGGGAAAGCAAGGCGTGGGAGGTGGGATGTTGGATGAATTGGGAGATTGGGATTGACATATATACACTAATATGTATAAAATAGATAACTAATAAGAACCTGCTGTATAAAAATAAAATAAAATAAAATAAAAACCTCATTAACTAAAGCCTGCCAATTGGAATTGGTCATAATTCAGACAGTGGCTTGGGCTGAAGCTTATTTGCTTTTGTTTAGTCTATGGAAAAGAGTTTGCTCAGCAACTTAATAGTATAACTTTCTTAAAAGACTTTAAACTGCTTAATAAAACTGGGGTTTCAAGTGACTTTAAAATCGTCATTTCATTAAAAAAAATTTTAAGTTCCAGGTCCTTACCCATTCACAGCTGGCTTGAAGGAGGGTAGTTCTCAGCGATGTAGAAATCTGTGAGACAATTTGAAAAATGAAATAGCAACTCAGAAATCATTAAATTGGTAGTATTCTATAGAGATAGCTCAAGTAAAATACATTCTCTAACCCCTGCCTTAAAATACGGGGAATTTACTAACTGAAATTCCTAATTTTATTTGAGTTTAATTCAATAGACATTTATTGAGTAACCAATGTATTTCACATACAGCATTATATGAGGAAGCACTGAGGATGCAGAGATGAATAAGACATGGCCCCTGTCCTTACAACACAGTCTATAAGGGGATGTCAAATAATTAGATATAGATAGATGGTGTATTAAGTACAGAGAAGGAGAGCAAGAGCAAAAACAAGAAAAAAAGCAAAAGAGGAGGCAGAAAGAGAGAGAGAGAGAGAAGGTACAATGGCAGTACAGAGAAGGGAAATTATTAACTTTATTCCAAAAAAATCAGGGAAGGCTTCCTAGAGGAGGCATAACTGAAGCTGAGTTGAAGCGTGAATAAGGACTTGCCAGGAAGAAAACTTAAGAAGGACATTGCAGGCAGAGAATAGCATGTAAAGAAAGTATACAAGTATATGGTTGAGAACATTAACTTATTCAGTGCCACTTGAATATATCAGTAGAATTGGTGGTGGATATGGGGGCTGGAGTTTTAAGAAAGGGAGCCAAATCGCTAAGCAGGATCTTATCATGAGCTACAATTCGTTTGTTATGGTGAGAGCATAAAGTTCTAGTGGGGAAGTGGGGAAGATGAGATGGAGAATGAAGCAAGAGCCAGATACAAAGAACCTTGCATTCTATGCCAAGGAGTTTGAGCTTTACCCTGTAGGTGTTAAGGAAGCATCCAGGACCCCTGAACCAGAGAATCACGTGATCAGGTCTGCACTTAGAGTATCCTGACAGAGGTGTGGAGCCTGGACTCGAGTGGGCAGAGGCTGGAAATTCTGAATCCAGTTAGGAGGCTGTCAGAATAGCCCAAACAAAAAATGGTGAGGGCCTAACTAGAACAGTAGTAATGAGGAAACGACAGATTCAAAAAGTATCTAGGAGGTAAACAGATATAGGCCCAGGACTCAGTGGACAACTACACATGGGGAGTGAAGGTAAGGGATAAGTCAGGGTGACTCCCAGATCTCTGACTCGGGCTACTGAGTAGACAGATGGTAGCACCATTGACTGAGATTGGGAATACAAGAGGAAAAGAATTACAACGACTCACATATTGTGAGTCTTATTTAACCTAACTGAAACATGGACTTCTCTTACAAAAAACAAACAACAACAAACCTAACAACCATGGATGAACAATCCATGAATGAAACATTTAATTTATTATTTTTTCCAGGTATACTGTCTACTGGTAGGTCTGAATTAAGTTGTTCACTAGCCCAGAAAATAGATCATGTCTAAATTAGCACGAAGTATTGTCTGTAGCACACAGTTTAGCTCTTGAATGCATACTTGCTTGTTCACATTCATTTAGTCAGCAAATTCAGTTGGCAGCCACTGTTCTGGGCACTGAAGTTACAGGGATGAAAAGACAAGCTTCCTACCCTCAAAAAGAAGCATGTAAGTCTCATTAGAATGATCAGAGAAGAATTCACAAAGGATTACTTGATATTACACTTAAATAATAAATAGGAATTCATGGGTTTGATAGGAAAGGGAAAGGGGGAGCATGTCTAAAGACCAAAGCCTTGGATAGTGATGGTGTTGCTAGGATATAAAGTCGGAGGGATGGAGCGGAAAGGAATAATATGAGGTTAGACTGGTTAGGTAAGAGCTAGATGCTGCTGGATGGTAAAGGGCCTTCTATGCCAGACTAAGAAATTTGAAATTGATCCTGTAGTAAGGGGGAACTTTTGACGATTTATGGATAATGGAGTGAAATCACTCTGAAGTAGGCTGACCTCACATCTCAGTTTATCCAAGACAGTCTTCGTTTATGAGTTACATGGTTACCCTATTCCAAAGGCATTGTGGACAAGGAATTAGAGAAGGCAGAGTTTAGAGGTAGGTAATGACTAGCACAATGGTTTGAACAAGAGATGGTGAGGACCTGAACAAAGGCAGTGGCCATGGGTATGAAGAGGAGGGAATGGATAAGAGTGACAATTGGGAGATAGACTCCACAGACCTTCTCTTGATTAGTTCATGTGTATACATCTTGTTATACTAACTGACTCTACACTTCTTTGAATAGGGGCCATGTTAGTAAGATATAACTTAAAGGTAATGATACTGATGTTTGCTTCCATAAGGAAAGAAAGGAGGGCCAGAAGTATCCAAATACATGATTCCCTTCAAAGTAGTCCACTTGAGAACTTATTCCCACGATGCTGCCATGGCACGGAATTTTTCAGTACCTATTTGAGCATTGCATTGGAGAGTCAATGTCACTTCCTTTAGATTTATTCTGACTGGTGGCAAGTATTGATCCTCTGAGTAGTGGACTTGAAATCGCAAAAACCAATATTTTTTCCCAGAGCCAAACATGATAAATTAATGGTTTTCTTGTGTGGCTTGTAAACTTACTCCACGATGTTTGTAACAACCTATAGAAACAGAAAGTAGATGAGTGGTTGCCTAGGGATGGGTTGGTAAGCAAAGAGGGGGTCAAGAGTGACCGCTAACAGGTACAAGATTTCTTTTTAGGATGATAAAGATGTTCTAAAATGAGATCATGGTAAAATTTAGTAAATTTGCACAACTCTAAAAATTTACTAAAAGCCACTGAATTGTACACTTTAAGTGAGTGAACTTTATGGTATGGAAATCATATCTCAGTAAAGCTGTTAAAAATGTTTGGAGTGCTAATAGGGTCCTAGGTTCTGGGATGCATGGAGTTTTTTTTAGGATTTTATTTTATAATCATACAAATTTTTATGAAGGTATAGTTGTTTTACAATATTATATTAGTTTCAGGTGTACAGGGATGTAAGTTTTTTAAAACAGTAAGCCTCATTACTTTATGATTAACCTTTATTCTTTATTAGAGCCATTCCCCATCCCCCATAGCCCTTAGTGCAGTACTGGGTGCATATTAATTGCTCAAGAGATATTTGTCCAGCAAAACTGAATGTACTGTAGCACTCAATTTTACTCCAATTCAGAGAAGATAGTGATTTTATTAAATACTATGTACAAGTCCTTAGATGTTTTTATCTCCTAATCTACAGTATCCTTTTTGGGAACTTTTAATAAATGTTGGGTTATGATCAGTCCTTCTTGTTTCCCAAACATCATCAATTTTGAGTATAAGCATCTGGGTTATTACTACTAGTTTAATTAATATATTACTGTTTGTTACTTTAAAAATATATATCATTATCCATATAAATTATATAAATCACATAAGAATATTGCTCTAATATTTTATTTGTCATTGACTCTGGCATCTTAAATTTTAATATTAAATAGAGGAAAATCAATCAATTTAAATCTCTCTCTCTCTCTCTCTCTCTCTCTCTCTCTCTCTCTTCCCTCCCTCCCCTCAGGAAGCATTGTGAGTGTTGGTGACCCAAAGAAAAAATACACAAGATTTGAAAAAATAGGTCAAGGGTAAGTGATTATTATGTGAACTATCAAAAGATGAGCACCAGAGACATGTATTAAAATGCAATAACAGCTTGAATTTCTGGTAAATTATACTTCTCATTTTCTAGGTTGTATTCATGTTTTGCATTCTTAATATTGGCCTTTCTGGCTGGCAGACTGTTAATTAACCTAGGAACATATCCTGCTGGAATCTTCACTATTGTTAGGTTAACAGTGAATTATTTACAGATGCTTTCATCCCATAGAGTTAGACGATTCAAACCGATTCCTCTAGAAAAGCAGTAGAGTTAGAGAAACCTCTCAGCTTGTATGAAAACCCCCTTTATCCCTGTCCCCCTCTACATCTGTATGGATGTTATGCTTAACTTAAGATCCTGTTTCATTCTCAAACTGTAAAGTGACAGAGTGATGGTAGGGAAGATCCTTATTGAATGAGCCAGAGGTGGGCAGAGTTGGCTATCTGAGTAAGGAAGAAATAGATCAATAATCCCTAAATGGGATAGAGTGCATCATTTTCACTTAGTATGCTTGTAGGAATAAAGATTCCCAGGCTCCACTGCCAGAGATTTGATTCAGAAGTCTGGAGCGGGGCCCAGTAATCTGAACTTTGGAACAGTTCCTCAGATAATCCTGACCATCAGCTAGACCTGGAAACCAGGGGGCTAGATCATTCACCAGAGCTAAGGGTGGGAGTCACCAGTTCTACAACCCAGCTGTAATTAGACATGTTTCTCAAGCCTTAATGTGAAACTAAACAGGAGTGCCTGAGTAGGCAACAGGGTTTGAAACAGGGAAATGTTTTGTTTAAAGAGAAATGAAGCGTTCTAAAGGGGTGTCCTTAAATGGGAAATGAGACAAGATATTTAGGTGTACCAACAACTGTATGCCAGGCACCCCAGAGGTCTCCTGACTGAAACAAGGAGCTGGGAAGAAAGGGATACAGCTAATGTGCCTGCAAAATTGTGCTAGCCCCTCAGCCACTGGAGTCTGTTTTCAGATAAGGGAATGTAGGATTTCTTCAGGCACCTCACTGCTTTTCCTGGGATTCTTAGCTTCAGAAAATTATATACTGTATATAACCTTGACTGTTTTGTGATTTTTTATATTTTATTTCATTTTCCCCCTAGCTTTTTTACTAAAGTTTCTTTTGAAACTGCCAACTTATCTCGGGAAATAAGGGAAAACATTCATTAGACATTTTGACTAGAGGGTAAGAGGGACACTCTTGGGGACTGTGCCTGGTGGGAATCAAGGTGAGAAGACCCTAAGAAGGAGGCAGAAACTAAGGGAGAAATATATGGCCAAGTGTCTTCTTGCAGTGGAAACCGTAATTTTGCTGCATTTAAACTTTCTAGGAGGGTAAAATATATACCTGTTTGTACTCTTGCTTCTTTCTTTGTCATTTGCTGTCACTGGTATTCTCACGTGCTCATAAAAAAAGGTTTTGTGGTCTCTAGAGGGCCCCTAAAACTTAACGAGTCAAATAGTGTTTCTGCCCATTGCTCTAGGACAGTGCTGTCCCCTAGAACTTTCTGTGATGATAGAGATGTTCTACATCTGCACTGTCCAATATGATAGCCACTAACATGTGGCTGTGGAGCACTTGAAGTGTGTCTAGTGCAAATGAGAGACTGTATTTATTTGAATTAATTTATTTGTTCAGCACACACTTATTGAACACCAACTATATGCCAGGCACTGTGTTAAATGTGAGAGAAACAGAGCTCACTAATGAATAGTGTGGGCCCTCAAGGAACTTACAATCTATAGTGATGAATGCTTGAAGAGGCTAAATAGGGTACCTTGGGTGACATGCTTACTCCATTCACCTAAGTGAAGGGTAGGGCTGGCTTCTGTAGCCATTATTTCACCTGGAGTTTTCCTCCTTAACTTCTAGTGAACTAGAAGTTCTAGTGAACTGGTTGTTTTACTTAAGTCAGGAAGCCGTGCCTTCTCAAGTCCATGTACAAACCTCAGCTCACTTTCTTTTTGTCCAAAAGGTTAACACCACAAGGCAGGTTAAAAAAACACTGTATTTTGTACTAAGGTGACTTGGAAGGCAAAAGTTACCTTTTAGATTTTAGTTTAATCTAGTTGTATCTTTGATGGAGCTAACAATAGGAAGTGATACACAATCCATAGAGAAGTACCATTCCAGATCTTTGCTGTCCAATATGGTAGCCATGTGGCTATTGAGCACTTGAAATGTGGCTAGTCCAAACTGAGGTAAGCTACAAGTAAAAAATATGCACCTGATTTCAAAAAGTTGCTATGAAATAAACAATGCAAAATATCATATTAATAAATGTTATATTGGTTACATGCTGAAATATTTTACATGCATTGTGTTAAGTAAAGTATATTATTAAAATTAATTTTACCTTTTGAGCTTTTTAAAATATAGTTTCCCCCAAATTTAAAATATGGCTCACATTATATGTCTAATGGACAACACTGCCCTAGTTGTAGGTTTAAATGGGAGCTATTTATTTATTCATAAAGTGTTTTTATATTCGGAGTTGTCTTTTGGGGAGCGGAAAATGTTATAATTTTGTTTTGATTGCTCATTCTCACTTAGACCCAACTGAGCTAAAAATATCATTGAATTTAGAAAAGAAAAAAAGTAAGAGATGGTTTCAAATACCTCCCAGATACTAGGTAATGAAGCAAGACTGATTTCTCCAAGAACAAAGATTAGGCTGCCAAACAACTTGGCATACCAAAGAGATTTCCCCTCCTGGTTGTTATTTATGCTTCTGACATCTGAGGGTGCAAAAGGAAAGTTCTCTATTTCTGCATACCTTTGTAAAGTCTTTATAATCTAAAATGAAAAATCAAAGGAGAAATCCTGCTTGCCGCTGTGGAAAGTTCTCTTTTATATTCCCAGCAAGTTCATCATTTTCAAGAATGATGAAACCATCAGAGAGTTCACTCATAGACCCCATTCAACTTTTAAATAAACCCTTAGAGGGTGGGGAGTCTTTTTGATTTATCCTTTTGTCGCCTTTACTGTCTAGCACAGTGCTGTTGTATTTGGTGGAGCCCCCCAAAACAATTTTGTACAGTTTCGATCAACAGTCAGAGTTCATTTGGCCAAGCTCAGGGACTTACAGAGCTTCCCCTGTCTGCTTCCCCCATCTCTCTGGATCTGTTTTTGCCTCAATAAATATTTGTTGAACTAATGAAAATGTTTGTCTTTCTAGCTCTCCCTTCCCTCTGTCCTCTGTCTTTTCATGAGTATATACATGTGTATCTTGCTCTTTCTGTCTCTGTTTTTTGCAGTGTGTCTTTAACTGTTTCTCATAATCACTAGATCAGCCTCACCACATCTGATTTTGTTCTCCTTTGGGTATTTGTGTGTGCTGCATGTCTGTCTTTTTCATCCATGTTGGCTTCACCTTCTGCCCATCTTCACACACACACCCAACCAAAATGGTCATAATATAAAATCAAGATGTAATTATGTAGCTTTTTAAGATATAAGCTAGTAACTTAAATCTATTTATTTACTGTAACTCTATCATTTATTTAATTAACGAATTATGATTTTTTTTCATTTTTAGTAGACTTTTGTTCTCTGTCTTAATTTTTAAAGGGAATGAGCAAAATATTGATTTATTTCTTTCTAGACCAGAAAAGAACCCACTTAAATTAATTTTTCTTTTACTTACATTGCTCTCAATGGATTTTCCCATGATTTATTGACCAAGTTAGATAAACTAGTCTCTACTCTCAATTTATAGAGTTTTTTTTTCTTTTCATTGATGGTGACATTCAAACCTATGTCTGTAATCATTTGGAGCTAGGAATAATCAGCCCCAGTATTCCATTTTTAGCTCCCTGGAGCACAGGAGCTCACTCTTGGGAGCCGGATTTGAGAGGAACCTCTCTATTAATCACCCTCATCTACTTGGAAAACAAAATTTTTCCAGCATGGGTTTCTGCCATCCCAGCATTCAGGCCTGGGGCCAGAGAATTGGGCTCCATCTTCCATAAATCAAATTCAGAATTGCATGTCTAATCATTTGAGGCCATAGCTGTGAGTGGAAAGCTAAAAATGACATTATTTCATCAGGTTTGCTGTGAAAAGTGTTCTGTACGTGGCCACCAAATCTAAATATTTTGAGCAGATGTATGTAAAGTTTTAAAAAAAACAGAAAGAAAGAAAAAGGGACCGGTACCCCCCCCCCAAAATATCATTAACTTGACAATATGAGTTTGTCAGAAATACATCTGGTGGAGACTTAAAGAATCTTCACTCTTTAGGATAGTTATATAAAAGAACTTGTTGAATAAATGAGGTAGGGTGAGACAGCAAAATTAAATATTTATTTTCAGTCAACAGCTATCATTGGCAAACCTGTGTAATTCCTGAGTAAGCAGTAGCTATAGCTATGTAACAGAGGGCTGAATTCACGAACATTAGCAGCTGTCCGAACATATTTCTCATTAATATATTTGAATTCATTTTAAGGTCTTTCCTTAAATGAGAATGCACTGAACAACAGACTCTTTTTCTCTTTGAGGTTTCCATTTGTTTTCTCTTCAACATTATAATAAAACAACTATTTTTGAGGAAGCAGCTCAGAGGAAATGGTTTGGATCCAGTTTAACAAATAACGTGTTTCCTTCAGGGAACTTTTGTTGAGGGCCTACTATGTGTAGTGCATAGTAGTAGTTAAGAACCAGGTTCTGAACATTTGACGGGGAGAAATGGAAAGTTGTATCGAGAAATAAGCAGGTCTGCCCTACTTCCAAATGTGTGTACCTTTCCCCCCAGACTTTATCCACACACTATCTTCACTGTCATCTCCCCCATGAATCTCTCTATCTGGCTACCCCAGCCCTAATTCATCTTTTCTGTGTATGTCCTGAGTCCTACAGCTTTGATCCACACGAGCATGTCTACACCACTTATATCTTAGCTTGTTAGACATGTAAAATTGCTTGAAACTTTGAAAACCATGATGGAATAAAGGGAGAAGTTTTGGAAAATCTGAAGAGAAAGACAGAGTCCAGATTCCAAAATCAGAAGGCTGTGGGCAAGTTATTTAGTTTTTTAAGCACCGGTTTTCTGTCATTGTAAGCAGAATTCACATACCTCATAAGGGTGTGAGAAATGAATGAGAGAAGGTGCTTTGCACAGTACATGGCACATAGTGAAGGGCTCCATAAATGATAAGTTATTTTTAGGGGTAAAAGTCACACCCACAGTTACTATTATTATATAGAGCAAAATACAGTAAGTAATGTAATGTAATTATAAAGAGCTATGGGGACAGAGCAGAGGGACAGATCATTTATAGCCATGGAGGAGATATGATGAAGAACTCTTCAAGGAGGGTGCGTTTGAATAGTGACTTGAGAAGGTGTGGGATTTAACAAGTTGGGATTATGGGAAGTTTCCGTTGAAGAAAACCAAATGAACACTCACTTCAGACTGTAGGTTTCATTCATTTTGATATCCCTAGGGCATGCAACGATGTCTGGCATAGAGTAAATACTCAGCAAGTATTGGATGAATGAGTATCAAAAAGACCAGAAGAATTAAATCAAGAATTCCAACTCTATAGACAGTCAAAGGTACAGTTTGGCAGGGGAATTAACAGGTAATAATGCTAGAAAGATCAGTTGGGGCTGTGTTATGAAACAAATTGAGAGATACAAGCAATACTGTGGGGTTTTTTATTTGTTTGTTTGAGTTTAATTCTTTTAAGTAGATAATACTTGGACATGGTATAACATTCAGAAGGTACAGAGGAGTAGACAGTGAAAAGTAAGTGTCCCTCCAACCCTTTTCCCTCAGCCTCCCAGTTACCCTGCACAAAGGAAACTTCCAAAAAGATGTTGTTTCTGGTTTCATATGTAATATTTTCATAGAATCTCTGCACACATACACGCACCTACAAACACACACACATACACACGTGTGCAAGTGCGCTCACACATACTGTGTATGCTCAAATATTAGGTGGTGCACTGTGTTTTAACTCACCTAAATACACAGACTATCAGATATATGAATAAATGGTGAATGTCTACTTGTGATGTTTAACTTGTTAATTCACCCTTATTTACATATTTAAAACCACACATTGTATAAAATCATGTATAAATTAGGAGAGATTTTTCTACTCTCACATTTCACGAGCGGTATAATTCAAAATCTGCCTCTGCATCTGTATTGTTTTTGTAATCTCAGAGCCCCTTTTTGAGACCCCCAGCAGTTAGCTAAGTACATCATCTGACTTCCCTCTAAGATCTTTGAGATAAAATATTTTTAATCTACATATAATTCTGTGCCTGGATATTTTATTCCTAGTTACAATTACCCATTTATACAACATTCAGATGATTGTTTTCCAAATCTGTCCTGTAGGTGTATATTTAAATCTTCACAACGTGACTTTCTACTATATCACTTTTTAAAGTTTCTGTCACAAATGTTCAGACTTACACAAGAGTAGAGAAAATAGCATAGGACCTCCCATATTCTTATGACCCAAATTCAACATTTATCAATGTTTTTAATATAATCACGATGCCGTTATAACGCGTATATATATAAATTTAACCTCTAACACCCAGTCGATAATCAGAGTTGTCCAGTTGTCTCAAAAATGCAGTTTGTATAGTTGATTTGCTCAAATCGGCATCCAAAAAAGATTCACATATCACATTTGGTTGTGTCTCTTAAGTCTCTGTACTCTAAAGCATCTGCCTTCTTTTACCACTACCACTGACTTACTGAAGAAACTCATCAGCATCTTGTAGAATATACACTTTCTGGATTTGTCTATTAGTTTCATTTGATGCCATTTATCTTGCTCCCATATTTCCTGTACTTCCTATAAGTGGCAGTTAGATCTAGAAGCTTAATTAGACTGAGGTTCAATTTTTCGCAAGGTTTCTTCATAGGTGGTGGTGCTATATGGTTCATATTATATTGTGTCAGGAGGTACAGTGTCTAATTGTCCCACATTTTAGTGATGAGTAGATTGATCAGAAGATTCAGTGGGTGATTGTCCCCTCCACTGCAAAGCTGTCATCAGCCTTTCATCTAATGATTTCATCTATTGATGATTATTGCCCAAATCAATTATTTCATGAGGGGTTAACAGAATGGCAATTTTCTAATTCTATCATTCCTTCTACACTTATCAGTTAAAATACTTTTGTTGAAAAGAACTTTGTCTCTTCAGCTAGGGAGTCTTTGATTACCCTGAAATATAGTTCATACAGGGAAATCAAGATAAATCCTTAATTTTTAAATTGCCAGTTTTCAGTGTAAGATGTTGGTACCCAAGCTACTTCCAAAAGTGTCCAATGAAAGGTGTTTTGATTTTTTTTAAGTGGGAGAAGAAAGCATTCTCTTTTATTTAAAAAATATCTTTATAAACTCATGGTTTTTTTATGTTTTCAATTTGTTTCAATTAATCTAATTTATTATTGTTTTTGATGGTCAAACTGTCCCATCTTTGGCTACTGGGAGCCCTTTTCAGTGCATTAATTTGAAAATGACCTTTAAAAAGCTTGTTTATGATATCTAACACCTGCAGTTATGAGGTCATACCTTTAGAAATAATTTATTTACATCATTTCTTTCCAGTTCTGACAGATACTCTTTATGAGAGTCCAAAACTAGCATTGACTGAGACTATTTCAACCTAATGTATCTCTCCTAAACTGTACTTTATGGATAAAAATAAATGGATATGGAGAATTACTACATTACATGAGCGATTTTATAAGGATTTGAATACAAGGCAATTCCCCTTTTCTCCTGAGGAAAAAATTGGGGGAGAGCCCCTTACCTTGTATTTGGGTATACATGGTACATTTCTCTTTGTGTGTGTGTGTGTGTGTGTGTGTATGTGTGTGTGTGTGCGCGCGCACGTGCACGATGCATATATTTTTAACATAAATGTTAAAACGTTATATATCTCCTTTTCTATTATGTGCCTATGTCTTAGAGATGGTTCCATGTTCATACTTCATTGTTTTTAACAGAGGCACAGTGTTTTGTTGTTTGGATGTACCATACTTTATTTAATTAGGCCCCATCGATAGACATTTAGTTTGTTTCCAATATTTTGCTGCTATAAAGAAGGCTTCAGTGACGATCCTGACAAGCCATTTCATACATATGTGAATTTATCATTAGGATAAATTCCTAAAAGTGGAATTGTTACATTAAAGTATATGTGCATTTTTCATTTCCAAGTTGCCCTCCATAGAGGTTGTTCCATTTAACACTCCCACCAGCAATGTTTGAGGGTGCCTGTTTGTCCACACTCTCGCCAACACAACCGTGTTCAAATATGTGGGATTTTAGTACTATAATAAAAACTGTCCCCACACTGATCTTCAAAGGGGAAGGTGTTTAAGAAAGGAATTCTAACAAGAAATTATGTGTCAAAACAAAAGGCTATCCTGAAGAATCCATTCATCAATATAGCCCATGTTTGTATTACACCAAAGTATCTTTCGTTGCATGTAGTATCTCTTCGTATAGATTAGATCAGCCAAGCAGCTAAATTTGTCAGCAACTGACAGTGGGAGCATTTCTTGAAATCATTTTCCTCCTATGCATAAAGATATGTATCCGACCAAAGGAATTTTTGTCTAACTGGGTCTTTGCCAATCGTATCATTATGTAGAATGATGATACAACCAATTCATCAGTAATGGCAAACAAACATTTTTTGGAAGCCCCCAATCCCCATCCCTCTAAATTAATTTTAGTTTTAATGCTTGAGAAAGTAAATATATCATGTTAGGTATTTTTCAGACTTATCTCTGCTACTCAGTGAGGAGCCCTCTTTTTCTTAACTCTAACATGAAGCTCCCATATGGAAGATGAATATTTTTGAAACTTGTTTCTTAAAGGACTTGATGAATAACAGCTTGTTTTGCAAATCTGACAAAGTAGTGTACAGCACAGAACTCAGGGATAAGTGCTGAGAATAAAGTGCTCTGACTTGTTTTTCTTTGCTCAAGAAACTATGGGCAAGAGCAGAAGTGGTGTCTAGAGTGCTTACAGAAGCGATTCTTTGGATGAGACCACCCACCCCAAAAGTATTTGCTTCCGCATCAGATATATTTTGGGCCCTACAAGGTAGAACACAGCTATGAGGCACTAAATAGATGTAGTCTGAGCTTCATAATAGGCTTTGTGATGAAGGGGATTGGAAATACATTAGCATTTGTGAAGAACAATGTTTATGGAGCAATGGAAGATGCTCTTTGTTCTACTTAATGCTCTTAAATGCCCTGTGTTGTATGCTGTCCCTTGTAAAGAAAGATGATTCCACTCAATCAACCACCATTAGCAGAGTTTGCACTTCAAGTTGTTTTTTCCAGCCATAGTAATGAGCTTGTATTAAGCCACCCGCCCCCCTTTCCTGTCTAGGCCCTCTTGAAACCAGTGGCACACACTGGGAAACAGCTGCTTAGACTTAATGTTGGAGTGAGTAATTGAGAGTTAGCTGGCCTTTCCAGGGATTAAGGCCTGTAAATGTGGCCTCATTATCACTGGACTATAACCCACTGAGCTCCCTGGCACCACACCCATAATGTGTTACAGCTCTATTTAAAATTAGATGATCATGAATACTCTGGGAAAAGTCATGCCCTAGCTAAAGAACAAAAAATTCCCTGTTCCTATTTATAATCCTAGTAATTAAAGACTATACCGCCTGGACCTTGCTACGTTCTGCGTACTTAGAAAGGGACTTATATAACATGATTTTTTGTGCAATTTTATTGTTTTTAATTTAGTGATAGTTTTTAATTGAGTGGCAAATTATAGAAAACACTCTGAATCTTCCCCTTTCTGGCAGAGTTATTGCAAGTAGTACAAACGCTGTTCCTCACCATTCCAGAACCCTAAAGGACATATGTCTCAACAAAACAAGTAAATGTATGGTAGCATTGAAAAATATATCTGTATATTTTTATATCAAGTGAATTAATACAGTGAGACAGTTTCTACATAGGGGCCTACAAGGAGTAATTGTATCTTAAATACTTGGCAGAAGATAAAGTCCAGTCCTAAGCACTAATTCTGGGTCCACTTCACTCTTGGCCACATGACCAATCTTAACTGATTACGAAAACGGATGGTTCTTCCATTTGTATGGTTATGCCAAAGGAATCAGACTTATCATGCCCAGGGACAAACTAAATGGTTCACAAGGGGGCACATGGACTAAGCGAATAGAAAATTAGAGGCAAGAGAAATATTTTAGGGAGGTGGCTTAGCATAGTAGATACAAATGTGGGCTTTGGGAAGTACCACACTTGCACTTAGCACTTAACATTGCTGTAAAAATACTAAAGATCTATAACAGAACATGAAATGGTGGTTAAGAGCATGGGCTCAAGAATATACAGTGGAGGGCTTCCCTGGTGGCGCAGTGGTTGAGAGTCCACCTGCTGATGCAGGGGACACAGGTTCATGCCCCGGTCCGGGAGGATCCCACATGCCGCGGAGTGGCTGGGCCCGTGAGCCATGGCCGCTGAGCCTGCTCGTCCGGAGCCTGTGCTCTGCAACGGGAGAGGCCGCAGCGGTGAGAGGCCCGCGTACCGCAAAAAATATATATATATATACAGTGGAGAAAAGACAGCCTCTTCGATAAGTGGTGCTGGGAAAACTGGACAGGGACATGTAAAAGTATGAGATTAGAACACTCCTTAACACCAAACACAAAAATAAACTCAAAATGGATTAAAGACCTAAATGTAAGGCCAGGCACCATCGAACTCTTAGAGGAAAACATAGGCAGAACACTCTATGACATAAATCACAGCAAGATCCTTTTTGACCCACCTCCTAGAGAAATGGAGATAAAAACAAAAATAAACAAATGGGACCTAATGAAACATCAAAGCTTTCTCACAGCAAAGGAAACCGTAAACAAGGCCAAAAGACAACCCTGAGAACGGGAGAAAATATTTGCAAATGAAGCAACTGACAATGGATTAATCTCCAAAGTATACAAGGAGCTCATGCAGCTCAAGAACAAAAAAACAAACAACCCAATCCAAAAATGGGCAGAAGACCTAAATAGACACTTTTCCAAAGAAGACATACAGATTGCCAACAAACACATGAAAGAATGCTCAACATCATTAATCATTAGAGAAATGTAAATCAAAACTACAATGAGATATCATCTCACACTGGTCAGAATGGCCATCATCAAAAAATCTAGAAACAATAAATGCTGGAGAGGGTGTGGGGAAAAGGGAACACTCTTGCACTGTTGGTGGGAATGTAAATTGATACAGCCACTATGGAGAACAGTATGGAGGTTCCTTAAAAAACTAAAAATAGAACTACCATACGACCCAGCAATCCCACTACTGGGCATATACCCTGAGAAAACCATAATTCAAAAAGAGTTATGTACCAATATGTTCATTGCAGCTCTATTTACAATAGCCAGGACATGGAAGCAACCTAAGTGTCCATCGACAGATGAATGGATAAAGAAGATGTGGCACATATATACAATGGAATATTACTCAGCCATAAAAAGAAACGAAATTGAGTTATTTGTAGTGAGGTGGATGAACCTAGAGTCTGTCATACAGAGTGAAGTAAGTCAGAAAGAGAAAAACAAATACCATATGCTAACACATTTATATGGAATCTAAGAAAATAAAGCTCATGAAGAACCTAGGGGCAAGATGGGAATAAAGACACAGACCTACTAGAGAATGTACTTGAGGATATGGGGAGGGGGAAGGGTAAGCTGTGACAAAGTGAGAGAGTGGCATGGACATATATACACTACCAAACATAAAATAGATAGCTAGTGGGAAACAGCCACATAGCACAGGGAGATTAGCTTGGTGGTTTGTGACCAGCTAGAGGGGTGGGATAGGGAGGGTGGGAGGGAGGGAGACGCAAGAGGGAAGGGATATGGGAACATATGTATATGTATAACTGATTCAATTTGTTATAAAGCAGAAACTAACACACCATTGTAAAGCAATTATACTCCAATAAAGATGTTAAAAATTTTTTTTTAATTTAAAAAATAAGATGGGTTTCCCTGGTGGCGCAGTGGTTGAGAGTCCGCCTGCCGATGCAGGGGACACGGGTTCGTGCCCCGGTCCGGGAGGATCCCACATGCCGCGGAGCGGCTGGGCCCGTGAGCCATGGCCGCTGAGCCTGCGCGTCCGGAGCCTGTGCTCCACAACGGGAGAGGCCACAGCAGTGAGAGACCCGCGTACCGCAAAAAAAAAAAAATAAATAAAAAATAAATAAATTAGGGCTTCCCTGGTGGCGCAGTGGTTGAGAGTCCGCCTGCCGATGCAGGGGATGCGGGTTCGTGCCCCGGTCTGGGAAGATCCCACGTGCCGCGGAGCGGCTGGGCCCGTGAGCCATGGCTGCTGAGCCTGCGCGTCCGGAGCCTGTGCTCCGCAACGGGAGAGGCCACAATGGTGAGAGGCCCACGTACCGCAAAAAAAAACTAAAAATAAAATAAAATAAAATAAAAATAAAAAATAAATTAAAAAAATGAAAGCTGCAGAGGAAAAAAAAAGAGCATGGGCTGTGGAGTCAAACCAATGCTTTTTTTTTTAACTGTATATTGGGGGTTTTTTATTTATTAATTTTATTTCTTAAAAGTTCTCCTGGGCCTTCCCTGGTGGCGCAGTGGTTGGGAGTCCGCCTGCCGATGCAGGGGACGTGGGTTCGTGCCCCGGTCCGGGAAGATCCCACATGCCGTGGAGCGGCTGGGCCCGTGAGCCATGGCCGCTGAGCCTGTGCGTCCGGAGCCTGTGCTCCGCAACGGGAGAGGCCACAAAGGTGGGAGGCCCACGTACCGCAAAAAAAAAAAAAAAAAAAAAAAAAAAAAAAAAGGTTTTCTTGAATTTTCTAATTGTTTGTACCAGTATATTTTAAAAAAATCTTTATTGGAGTATAATTGCTTTACACTGGTGTGTTAGTTTCTGCTGTATAACAAAGTGAGTCAGCTATATGTATACATATATCCCCATGTCCCCTCCCTCTTTTTTTTTATTAGTTTCTGCTTTATAACAAATTGAATCAGTTATACATATACATCTGTTCCCATAGCCCTTCCCTCTTGTGTCTCCCTCCCTCCCACCCTCCCTATCCCACCCCTCCAGTCGGTTACAAAGCACGGAGCTGATCTCCCTGTGCTATGTGGCTGCTTCCCACTATCTATCTATTTTACATTTGGTAGTATATATATGTCCATGCCTCTCTCTCGCTTTGTTACAGCTTACACTTCCCCCTCCCCATATCCTCAAGTCAATTCTCTAGTAGGTCTGTGTCTTTATTCCTGTCTTACCCCTAGGTTCTTCATGACATTTTTCCCCTCCCTCTTGCGTCTCCCTCCCACCCTCCCTATCCCACCCCTCTAAGTGGTCACAAAGCACCGAGCTGATCTCCCTGTGTTATGCAGCTGCTTCCCACTAGCTATCCATTTTACATTAAAGCAATGGATTTTTGAGCTCAGCTGCTGACTCTTAACTGTGTAACCTTGGGCAAGCTACTTACCAGTTCCACTTCCCTCATCTGTAAAAGGAGGATAATAGAATTGACCTCATAGGATTGTATAGGGTGAGCATTAAGTGAGGTCATGGCATTTACAGAGAGAAGGCAGAAAGTAAGGCTCAATAAATGATACAACCTTTTCTAGCAGCAGCAGCAGTAGAAGTCAAAGTAGATGTAAAAAATAACCAACCTAAATGTGGATTAAATCCCTGACTGTGATCTCATTAGCACCAGATTTATACTTATGAAACCTTAAACTTGAATAATGCCCTATCCTTCTGGCTCTCTCACTCTTAACCCATGAGGCTCCTCTCAGACCCCATTGAGCCCTCTAGTCCTCTTGCCCTTTCCTTTTTCTCCCAGACCATGAGCTTCTTCCTAGCCCCTCTGGCCTGCCCTTCTTTCCCTCCTCTAATCTATCAATATTTCTATGCTGAAATCAGAGTGATTTATCTAAATTTTAAGTCCTACCATGTTGCTGCTTTGGCAGCTACTCATGATCATGGCTTGACATTGGCTCTGAGCAGGAAACATCAAAACCTGATGAAGAGGGTTTCCCTGGTGGCGCAGTGGTTGAGAGTCCGCCTGCCGATGCAGGGGACACGGGTTCGTGCCCCGGTCCGGGAAGATCCCACATACCGCGGAACGGCTGGGCCCGTGAGCCATGGCCGCTGAGCCTGCACGTCCAGAGCCTGTGCTCCGCAACGGGAGAGGCCACAACAGTGAGAGGCCTGCGTACCGCAAAACATAAAAAAACCTGATGAAGATTACTGATAATTAAACTGACTTGTCTTGGGAGGAAAAGGGAGAAATAGTGAATTGTTTGTTTCTTTCTGGACCCTTTAGGCTAGATGCCAGTGTTTCCATTTGAATATTAAGTGCTTGGCCAGGTCAGGGAGAAACTGTTGATAAAGCATCTAATGTGATGCCAAGAACTTAGCAGTATACATCACACTGTAACTGCTGATGAGGCCCAACGGTTGAGCAATCTGTTGGTTTAATATTCTTGAATCATAGTTCACTGAACTATGATTGAATTTATTTGAATACTTGAATTCATAGGTTCACCAAAAGATCTCTTGCTCAAAGTTAGGAGATTTTTGTTACTTACTAGCTGTGTCCTCTTGGGCATACCCCCCAACTCTCTGTGATTCAGATTTTTCATCTGTAGTGAGGAGATTAAACTGGATGATCTCTGTATTCCCTTGAGTCCTGATAAGGCATGATTTCTTTATACCATCTGAAGGACTGAGGTTTGGAATAAACAAAATCCCCATCATAAACAAATGTTCTCCCTATAGTAATCTGGCTTCAGTATAACTACAATGAAGGACTTCCCTGGTGGCGCAATGGTTAAGCATCCACCTGCCAATGCAGGGGACACGGGTTCGAGCCCTGGTCCAGGAAGATCCCACATGCCGCAGAGCAACGAGGCCCATGCACCACAACTACTGAGCCCATGTGCCACAACTACTGAAGCCCGAGTGCCTAGAGCCCGTGCTCCGCAATGAGAGAAGCCACCGCAATGAGCAGCCTGCGTGAAGGATAAAAGGGATCAATGTAATTAAATGGCATAAAAATCAAATTGACAGTCTTGACCATTTTAGCACACCATCCCCAATACACCAGAGAATTAGTTGGGTTTTTTTGGTTTTTTTTTTCCTGCGGTACGCGGGCCTCTCACTGCCGTGGCCTCTCCCACTGCGGAGCACAGACTCAGCGGCCATGGCTCACGGGCCCAGCAGCTCTGCGGCATGCGGGATCCTCCCGGACCGGGGCATGAACCCGCATCCCCTGCATTGGCAGGCGGACTCTCAACCACTGTGCCACCAGGGAAGCCCAGAAAATTAGTTTTAACTGCCATCTTTGTGAGTTTGATTTCTGCCATCCTTACCGCCTAAAGTGCTACATGATACTGACTTTTTTTCTATTAAAGTGACTGACAGATTTTATAAAGATACCCATTGAGATACTTCAACATACCCCAGCTATAGCAAAACTTGTCTTTTGGGAATTACTGTGGCATCTTGTTGGCTCAAAGCCTGTTTCTTTGGGAGTACACACTACTGTGCATCACCTATTATAAGGAGAGTACTTCCCGACTTCACCACCAAGAATTCCTTCAATTATTTGTCTTTGTGAACTCTACATTGTGAATAATAATAACTATTAAACTATATTTTACTATAGTTTATTTCCCATACTTTATTAAGCAAAAAACCAAAAAACATATAACTGCTACTTAGAGAATTTGGCCAGCATGAGATATGTATTGTAATCACAAGTTGATATAATTCTAGCTAAAAGGAAATATATGTGATATTTTAATTAGCTTCATCTTAGGTAAATATCAAATTTCTGTTATGAATTTGAAACACCAAGGTATCTTGGAAGCTCCCAGATACTTAAAAAGATTTCTAGTAATCCACAGATTGCAATTTGGGAACTTAATGAATGTATTAGGTAGCAATTAACCTAATAATGATGATAAGTAATATTATTGTTATTATTTGTTAGGCAATTACTATATGCCAGAACTGGTTTTAAACACTGTACACATCTAATCCTCCTTTAATCCTGAGCCACAGAGAGGTTAAATTATTTACCCAGGATCGCACAACTAGGAATTGGGTGGAGGATTTGAACCCAGGGAGGTTTGAGTAGATGGGGATGCAGCCTACTTCCTTAACCCCTCAGTGGCCAAAAAGAGTGCTTTAGTAGGTGAATAAGAGAATGAGAGAGATTCACAGTTATACCAGTTGAATCTTAAATTGCTGAAATATGGACAGGCATCAGAACTGGGGTGCAGAGAAGTGCTAGGAGTGCTGACACTAAGTTCTACTCTGCGGATTCGTACCTGAGTTTGTGCATTTGTGTTGAGGATTCTACGTAGGCTGGAAGTTGGGCCAATCAATAACTTATTGGTCAGAGCAGTGAATTCCAAATGCCTAACAACATGTTTGGTGTGGGGATAGGCGGTGCAAAGTGGGCTAGGGGAGGATATCACCATTATAAGACTGGGAACAAGAGTTGGTGGGAAGGGGGAAATGGTTCCCACCCAACAAGGGCATATATGCAATAAGGTGGAGGAAGGGGAAGTGACGAGAAAAGCTCGTTTTTGAGTTAATAACCTATGTTCTAGAGTTTCAGGGACTTTAAACTCCTGTGGAGTGGGGATTTGTGGCGATTCTATACCACAGAATGCCATAAAACCCTGGCTATTGGGATTCCAGGGTTAGTACTCTAACAATTTTAAGACAATGAAATGCTGAGGGAGGTGGGGAGTAAAAAACCAAGGATTTGAAAGGTAAAGCTCTGGAGATGCTAAAGACTAATCCCCCTTGTACTCTAAGTCAATCGCAATTTTAGCTCCTAGGCCAGTGGAAATGGACTTGGGGGTGGGGGGCAGAGGGGTTGAATAAGGGGAAGGCCACTTGGGCAGGAATTTGGAGCTTCCCTCCCTAGCTTTAACTTGAGCAGCTCCCATTTTATATTGAGGGTTTCTGCGTGTGGCTTCATTTGATAAAGACATTCCATACTTAAAGAAAAAGGCAAAACCACTTTTCGGGGGCGGGGGGTGGTGGAAAGGACAGAGGAGCTCCAAAAAGTGTTCAAATAGGTCAGCTTTGGCCTTTGTCCTTTTTGAAAATAGGGGCAGACACTAGCAAGGATGTTTTGGCTGGGAGATTGGGAAGGGCCAACTAACGACTCAGTAAATCAGTCATCTTTACTGTGAAACCAATAACAGCAGTGGCAGCGACAAATGATAATAATAGCAGTTGCCATCTCCCCCCACCTTTAGGAGTTTGGGATTGACATATACACACTACTGTATATAAAATAGATAATCAACAAGGACCTAGTGTAGAGCACAGGGAACTCTACTCAATATTCTGTAATAACCTATATGGGAAAAGAATCTGAAGAAGAATAGATACATGTATATGTATAACTGAATCACTTTGCTGTACACCTGAAACTCACAGAACATTGTAAATCAACTGTACTTCAACATAAAATTAAAAATTTTTCTAAATAGCAGTTACCCTATTAAGTATCAGCTCTGATCTGAGCACAAGGCTAAATGCTTATATAGATTGTGCCATTCGATTCTCTGCAGCCCAATGAGATAGGTGCTCATTTTGCAGATGCCATCACTTTTTTTGCCTCTGAAGGAATTGTGCAAGTTGGCTACAGATATAGGAATAAGCCAAGTAAAGGCATTTTTGAATCATTCTGCAAATAGATTTAAGTAGTTGTTCAGGGCTTATGCAGCTGAAATACACACCAGGTTGAGGTGATCTATTCCTTTGAACCCAGGCAATTCTGAATTCAGAAGGACAAATCACAAACTGGCCCCTGAAATCAGGAATGTCTGATAGCTTACCTGTAGATTTAAGTAGAAGACATGTTTCCTTCACAGAAAGGAACGGTTTTATTTCAATTACATGTTTGCTTGCAAAGACTTTTATTAGTTTGTCTGTTGAACAAATACTTCTTGAGCACCAAATACGTGCTCTGAACCCAGAATCTCAAATATAAAATTGAGACTGATTTGTTTAATATAAGCCTCAATCCTAAGGAATGTCTGAAATTCCCAACTTCAGGTAGCATCTGTTAATTAAGTGTGATTTTTCACTCTCATTCCAATAGATATTTAAATACCCACAGCGAGTGAGGAGGGCAGTAGAGTTCTTAGATTCTAGACCGTGGAATAAAAGAACCTTACAAATGAAGTAGCCCCTTTCCTGTATTTTATAGGTCAGAGAGTCAGATGGACTTGGATTTTAAACTATATAACCTTGGGCAGATTACTTAACCTCTTTGAGCCTCAGGTTCCTCATGTGTAACATGGGGGTAAAAGCACTTGCCTTACAGAAACACGGTAAGGATTGCACAAGATTAAGTTCTTAGTGTAGTACGTGACACGCACAACGTGCTCTATACACGTTTACTGTTACTGTGACCACTATTTTCCAAGTGAGGGGACTGAAACCCAGAAAGGGGAAGTGACTACCTCAAGATCATATAGCTTCTTGATATTAGGGCAAACATTAGAACTCAGATCTCTGTTAGCAGTCAAATATTCCTTCTACTACGCCACCCATTTTATTCCCTAGGAGCAGGTAATGTAAACTTCCTAGGCCTGTGAGAAGTAGTTTGGCTGATCCAGGGAGAAGGGAGAAGAAGAACAAGGAAATGGGTGATATAAGGAAAGACTTCCTGGGCTCAGAAAACAAAACAGCAAGGGAAATAAATAGAAAGCAAAGGAGAAACAGCAATTACCAGAAAGTTTAGATCTTAACGTAGCAGCATTACAATGCCTGCTGAATCCTAGAACTGATCTCTATCCTAATTCCTTTATTCACCACAAATGTTTCAATGCAATTGACTAGGCTTTTCCTTTTTTCATGGGGATGGGGTAGGGAGGTGGTTCAGAATGCATGTGTGTTTCACAGAAAGTTACTGTGAATTCAGCTTTCCTGGACAACTTCTATTTTCAAAGCAAGGGAACCCCGTAATTGAAGTTAGAATAGAAGCATGAGTACTACTAAGACTTAAGGAATGATAGATTTTAAGACAACAGTGGGCTGGAGTGAAACCTAAGCATAGAAGCTGTTGCGAAATTTAACAAAAAGAAAAAACTGGCTCAACAATAAAGCCACATTGTTATTGCTTTGTATAGCTACAGTGCAGGTAAGTGCAGCAAGTACCTGTACTGGGAGTGATTAATTTGTTAGATGAAGATATTCTTAAGAATTAGAAATATATGAAAAAAACCACTCTGTCCATATGTTAAAAACAAAGATTAATTTACAGTTGCCTAAGCAAAAGATGATATAATCTTTCCTAAGGTATTTAATCAAGGACTTCAGTGTTGGTTGTGCAACATCCAAGGAATGTTCAAAATATTCCAGGAGTTTCCTGAAAGGAACAAGGCCATTTTGCTCAATTTATGACTGCCTAGTTCCATGGCACACAGAAAATCTGATTGGAGCTCCTGGCCCACCAAAAGAGATACATCATGATAGTTTGGGGAGCAATTACTATACAAAATGGTTGTTCCTTTTGTACTTCATCCTTAATCTTGAGTTTTCTGATTTCCCTCTCCTGAAAATGATTACATGTAATTCCAAATAAAATATATTGATAACACTTTGATTGCTTATTCATTTGATCATTTTCACCTTCACAGGGCATCAGGTACTGTTTATACAGCGCTAGACATTGCCACAGGACAAGAGGTAAGTGTTAACATTCAATTCTGACTTCTACTTTCCTTTATTCATATTGATCAGAATTCCTCTTTGATGGCATCTGTGCCTGAAAAAATAGGTAGCACTGAGTTGACATATGTTTACTTCACTGGTGTCCAAAGTATCTGAAGTGAATGACAAATTCATGATTGACCAAGGAAAAGGAGCATGGGTTTGTGGCATCGAGAAAGCGCTTAGTAAAATAAAGAATTTGTATGCCTGACACTGTTGCCAAAAAATATGGTTGTTTGTGTTTAGTCAGGTGATGGTAATTCATTCTTGCATTTTAATCATTATTCAGGTGGCCATAAAGCAGATGAACCTTCAACAGCAACCCAAAAAGGAATTAATTATTAATGAAATTCTGGTCATGAGGGAAAATAAGAACCCCAATATTGTTAATTATTTAGATAGGTAAGTGTTTTCTCTCATCATGTACTTGTTTTCTTTATGGGATATCATTTTCTTGGCCAATTATTTTTATTTAGGATCTATTCATTTAGCATCCATTCTACAAATAGTTCTCAAATGCTACAAAATATTGAGTATCAGATCTATTGCTAAACTTGCACCCACTTATCTTTGTCCACCCATTAAACATTTGAAGACACATTTTATGGTCTTGCTTCTAAACATGAGCAGTTTGTATAATTTCCTTTTGAGGATTGTGACCCCCTATTGCCAGGAAATAGACTATTGCATATAGGAGAGAGCTGTGGTGTTTTAAACGTTTCATCAAGTGTTTGGAGTCAGTGCAGTCTCTGGTTATCTAAGTAGAGGAGGCAGACTACAATGGCCCTGCTTTAATGGGTGTTTTGTGATGAACTGACAGTGAGGTCTAGGGAATTGAGACTTTAATCTCAAACGTTTTTCCTAGACCGGGTAATTAATGTCTCTTTCATCAGTGGTATTAGCAGTGGGTTATTAATAGGCATTTAAAGACAGCACTAACTCTTCAGTTGTGGTTTAACATCTGTCTCATTCAGTTTCAATAAGTGTTTGTTTAGCACCACTGTGCTGTGTACTCTGGGGGGATACAAAGGAAACAAGACCAGGTCTACAACCTCAGTGAGTTTAAGATCTTGTTTTCTGTGTTTTGTGCCAAGTAGACCAGTGGTACAGAAGGAGGCAAAAGTGGGGCAAAACGAAGGAGGGTCAGGTTTTATAGTCGAAATCAGGGTTTCATAAAGTATCATTTAGGGACCGTCTGCAGCAGAGTGACTTCACTCTACTTTTGTAATTTCGTAAAAACTGCATTTCTAAAAAATTCAGATTTCTAGGCTGTTCTCCATAACTAATGAGATATTTCATTTTTATGAAATGAGAATTTTAATGAGAAATTTCCTTTTGAACAAACTTCCCAGGTGAGTCTTATGGGCACTGCAGTTTGAGCACCACTGGATAGAAAGGCTTGCTTTATACTGATGTCAAGCTGGGGGCAGGGTAGAATTGTTGGGGTCATTCCATCCACTGTAATTTCTCTCTCTTGCTGAGCAGGGGAAGAGAGAGACCTGATCATACTGCTAAAGTGCCTTCAGATTATCCCAGGGGTTTGAATTTGCCTACATTGCTCTTGTGACCTGCCTCTCCATATTTGATCACTTGGGCTGTGTCCCTCAATTACTACTTAAAGATAATGGGCATGTCATAACTGACTTCTATCAGAACTGAGACCTCAGCCCAGTAAATCCATTGCCAACATGAGTCTCTTTGATTCTCTTTGATTCAGCCACTACCTGAAAAGATTTCAGTAATTAATTGAGTAGAATCAAAAATAATGCTGAGATCTGAATAAATTATCCTGTAAAACTGTATGCCATGGGTCAGTTCAGTCCAAGAAGTCAACACTGTGGCTTGAGTTATCCAAAAGGGCTATTCACTGATCCTGTTCATTGAAACGCTTTTTACAATGGAAGGATTGACAGTAGTCAGTCACCAGAGGCCTCCTTGCTCTTTTCCTTCCTTCCATGGTGCGCGTTTATCTGATGGTCCTTTGATTTCCATGCATATTCTCTTCTGTTGTTAAGGAAGTGTCTCATACGCATTATTGATATTTTCCTCTTGTTATGTAATATGACCGAATGCAGAGACTAACTGCACATTGCCTTCTTAATGGAAGTATAGAAGGGTCTCCACTTCCTTAGGCCTGAGTCAACGTCTTTTTCTTCTCTCGTTGTAGCTACTTAGTGGGTGATGAACTATGGGTAGTCATGGAATACTTGGCTGGTGGCTCTTTGACTGATGTGGTCACAGAGACCTGTATGGATGAAGGACAGATAGCAGCCGTCTGCAGAGAGGTAAGAAAATAGAGCATTTCTCTGGTTGATGAGAACACCAAGATTGACAGTCTTTTATCTTTGATTATTCAGAATGTTTGTAACGTCAAAGTAGCAATAGTACATCTTTTGTACTAAAAAACAATTGAAGATCCTAACTCCAATTTAAATCCTAACCCTCCCTCCCCAGCCCCTTTGTTTATTTTAGTTGCTTTGCTATGGATCTTTTTGAGTTCGATTATGCCATTCACGAGGTGCCATATCTAAGCCTGCATGCTGGAGTCTTGGTGAATATGGAAAACAGTATTGTTGGCATGGAACTTCTTTCTGACTGGGGGGAATGTTTACATGACAGTTATTTTGCCTTGCATATGCAATGTAATCCATGTATAATATAGACCACATTATAATCCAGTCATTTTCTAGAAGGCAGTTTAAACAAGGTCCTCCCTCAGTCCAGAAAGTAGTTGCTTTCATTGTACAATCTTCACCTCCCTTGGAGCCCTCCAGTGAGTCAGAGTGTCTGCCTCTTTTCCAATAACAGTGGCATATCCCTAGTTTCAAACTAAACGAAGGATATTTTATTATATTAATTTTTTCAATATTAAAAAAAAAACCAAACACTCCTCATTGGAGTCTCATCTTGGGTGTTACCCTCCACCCCATTCGTTGAGGTTTTCTATAGACACAGGGAGGAACTCTAACCCACTGGAACTTGAAAATCAATGATAGTAAAACGAAACCAAATACTTCCAGCTAGTCTTTTGTTGTTTTTTTAATTTTAAATTGTTCACTTAAATTTCCTCCTTCCCAGTATGCACACATATCCACCAAACACATGTATTTTCTATTCATGCAATTAATCAAACTTAAAATATTCAGGGGATTCTTCAACCTTTAGCCTGTGGTTTCCGTCTTTTAGTATTACAATGCAAAGCCATTTCCAAACAAGTACGTATTACAATGCAAAGCCATTTCCAAACAAGTACCTATAGTTACTTCAGAGCCTAGAAGTGGTTCCCAAACCTGGTGGTTGGTCCATCAGAAATAGCTTGGGGCACTTGTTTTAAATGCAGATTCCAGGGTTCCACTCCAGACCTACTACATGAAATCATACCACAGATGCAGATGCTTACTGTATCTGTAAAAGACCAAGCTGAATCCATATCCTCCAGATAAGTAAGTCAAAGTATGATTATAGTAATTGGTTCATTTGGCTGTATTAACGATTTAGTGCTACTTATCACACCATCACTCTTCATGTCCAAGTCTGATTGGGGAGCTTTCACATGTATAACGCTAAGTTGCATTACTGATGTAAATGGTAACATGATTTCAAAATGGCGTTGAAAACCTTTAGTAATTTATTTCACCCAACAACATAAAATTATACCCTTGCCCAAAATTTATCTAGAAATGAAGCACATCTAAACAAATTTTTGTGATATAATTAGAACTTTTTTTTCCTGATTCAATAGTGCCTCCAAGCTTTGGATTTCTTGCACTCAAATCAAGTGATCCACAGAGACATAAAGAGTGACAATATTCTCCTTGGGATGGATGGCTCTGTTAAATTGAGTAGGTATTATGGTTCAGATGGCATTTGAGAGAGTGTCAGGGGATTTCTACTCTTTTACTGTCTATCTTGAGAAGAAAAGGGCTATTGAAAGTGATGGGTTTGAAGGCATTTAGAGCCCAGTTTCAGGTAAAGAATTTTTCTAATGTTGTGTTCCTGTAGATCGTGACCAGATTTAGGGGGTTCGATAGTTCAGAATTTCTAATGGCTTCCATCTGCTGGATGGCAAATATCTAATTAGAAATCTAAAAGATTCTGTAAGTTAGAGGGAACAGTGTGGGGAGGGAACCAGATTGAGGTCTAGTAAAAATGACATCACATCAGTCGGTTATTTCAGACCCGTTTAAAATCTGGACCAGCTGAGAGGTCAGGTAACAAAAGGATATGAGCCAGGCAGCTGTAGAAGCTCAGAGCCTAACTAAAGGAAAGTATGGCCATATCTGAAAGGGACCTCTTGTAAAAGAAAAATAATTTGAGCTAATTTTAACTGACTTTTCTTCTCTGCAGCTGATTTTGGGTTCTGTGCCCAGATCACCCCTGAGCAAAGTAAACGAAGCACTATGGTGGGAACTCCCTACTGGATGGCACCTGAGGTGGTGACTCGAAAAGCTTATGGTCCAAAAGTTGATATCTGGTCTCTGGGGATTATGGCGATTGAAATGGTAGAAGGTGAACCCCCTTACCTTAATGAAAATCCACTCAGGGTAAGTTGAAAGAAAACTCACGTACTTCATCCCCAGGAAAGGGAAAAAGCCAAATGTCATTTCTTGTCTTCACTAAAAGTGGCCAGAATGGGGTCTTTCATGGGACAAGTGACCTAGAAGCTTCAAGTTATAATTTTCAAAATTACTATGAGTTATTTCCTGTTTCTCTTAAGATGTCTCAACAGTTTTTTCAAATGCTTCAATATCACTATTTCTAATGCCAGGGGTCTTTAAAATTCTTTAGTATAGCTTTCTGCTGTTAAAAAAAAATGTAGCTTCTTTTTTTAAAGCAAGATGTGGGAAGCAAACAGTATTTTTATCATATGCCATGGTTAAATGATCTATCTAGGAAACATTTACTTTATAATTACTTTAACAAAGTAAATAAACACATTTCCAGAACAGCTATAATTTTTTAAGTTAGATTTTGTTTCATTATCAGTAATGATTTATTGAGCAACAGCAGCATGGTGGGTAGTGAATGGAACACAAGATAGACACAGCACCAGCCTGGTGAAATCACAAACTTTATTAGACTGTCAAGTAGAAAATGAATGGAAATTGCTTGTGTTGGGTAACTCAGTTTGCTACTGCAGAATCAGAGGTTTGATTCTTACGTGGTCTGGTTACTTCTACGAAGAGAAAAGCTCCATTTTGGAGTCTACCACCACCATCTTTATTCGGAGAAAGGCAAAGGAGCATGAAAGAAATGCTTGCTCAGTACAGAAGTGAGCCAGTAGCTGTTTTGTTGAAAAAAGCCTAAAGGTGAGCCAGAAGCTGTTATATACCCAATATATAAAGGGCATCACACTATTGAGAAAAGGAAATATGCACTGATTCAAACTCTGATCTCAAAACCCATGCAGAGTGCCAGTGCCAAAGGCATCTTACATACTGTTTGCTTCATTACCACTAAGAGTCTAACATTGAATTTTACCCTTAGTATACAAAAACCATTAGTAAATGGTTAAGTGTTTACACGTTAAGCTTATAAGATCCATATTCAAGCCAAATATATGTGTCTTTCTGTACATGTAAAGAAACCTACAAACTAATTATCTAGTTATTTTGCAGTTGAACGTTTTGTAATTGGGAGCTGCATTCCCCATGTATGGAGAGGGGGACAGCCTCCTCCTCACCCCCTCCTAATTTCTCTCTGGTACTTGGCCTCTTGTCCTAGTCCCGGCACTGATTAGAAAATAACAGATAGAAGTGAATGCCCTAATGAATGCTATGGGCTATTGCTCTGGTCTCATGAAACAATCTGGAGGTACGATGCGGCTGAGTGGAAAAAGAAGGGGCATTTTCCCACCGTTTGTGGGTCAGCCCTCCATGAATTGAATCAAGCCCACCCCTGACCTATGGACCAGCGTGTCAGGATAATTACATGGGCTTGTTCTTATTGTTTAACCACCTTTGCCCATTAAGAAGTAGCAGTGAAAGAACACATCAGGTCTCTTGTTTCCATGGATTTCCTCCTCTAAGTCTTCGGAGTTTGGAGGCACTAAACGGATTATGGCTGTTTTGCTTTCTGCCTTCTAATGAGTAATTTACAACCTACAAAATTTAAGGATTAAATCAATGGCTCTGTAAAGCAACTGGTCTCAGTAATGCATTTATTACCTTCTCCGTTCCCCAATTACAGTTGATCGCTCTTCAGCTAGGCTGTTAATCGTTAGAAAAAAGGAAACAAGTTTTAATCTTTATGGGCATCTTCTAGCCTAGTATTAGAGCTAATAATTAACAGCTTGTCTCTTAGGATCCACAGCCTTGTATCTAAATAAGTACTTGTAGATTAACAAGCCACCAGGTTCAGGAAGCCTACCTTAAGGCTATAACACAAAGATTCATCAGAAAGACCACCCGGTTGAATTCCACTGACAAGGATTTACTCTCCATGTGTGATCAACCTCCAGTGACTCAGTCACCAAGTCCGTATGGTGCCGGCCCCCTATCTGTCTGCCAGGTGCCACAAGGACCTTTTAAGTTTTGATTTTAGATATGTTGTCCTCATGTTCTCTTAAATAAAAGCCAATGTCCCCGGCTATATGCCTTTATTTGGAATTTGAAAAATGTAGTCACTGAAACCCTGGAGAGATTGGACAGAAAAAGATATACCATGACCCTGTTGGAAGCCTGTGTTTTCTTGGATCCTGGTGACCAGGCCATGTGTGGGGAAATTGAAAATCGCAGAACTTTGGGAGAGGTATAAAAGAGAACTCGCTTAGCCCTTCTTTCTTTAAAATCCTTCCAAGACCACCACTCATCCACCTCTTTGGGCTTTGAGAAGGAAAAAAAAGGAAGGAAGTGGAAGGGAGACAGAGTGGTAGAGTGAAGGCTAGCATGTTGATATGAAAGACATTTGGCCCACGGAATCAGGCAAAACTGAGTGGGTCTCGGCTCCACAACCTGCCAGCTCTGTGACCTTCAGCAAGTCATTCAAAACCTTTATAAGCCTGTTTCCTGTGTGTAAAATGGGGACAATATCTCTCCTGCAGCATTAGTGTGAAAACTAAATGAAATAATGCATGTAAACACCTAGCACAGTGTGTAGCCCATTGTAAGGAAAATGGGGGAGGGGATTTATATATCAATAGAAAAGTGAGAAAGGATCCTTAGAATACTTTTTACCCATTCATGAAGGGAGATTGGATTCCCCACTTCCCCCAAGAACTTCCCTTCCACACTGACTATACTCACATCCCTTCGAGCAGTGGAGGGTCCTCCACAGTTTAGTATAAATGACCATGAACAGGTAACACTGAGCAGCAGAAGTTAAAGGTAAAATCTGGGGCTGTACATTCGAAGGCTGTTTGCATTTCACTGTGGCTTTTTTTGTGTCTTTGTTGAGTCCGTTGGAACTGAGCAAACCCTCTTGAAATATTGCCTGTTAACATACCACTGATGCAAGGAATTAGCGAATCCCCCCTCTCCCCAGTTATAAAGCGGTTGGGATTTTTTTAATGTAAATTGCTCTGTACTAATTGACCTAATTTGCTCATAAGTTCCTCACTGCCTGAAGTCTTTGCACTCAACGTAATTGGCCTTGGATGCCTTGTTCTGTGACCCACGGTCATTTTTAGTGAAGCCTCCAATAATAAACTGCCTTGTTCTTTATGTTTGCCAAAGTGACTGGAGTTAAAATCGATCTTTCCCTGTGGATATGCAAATCAAACGTTGGTACACTGCTCATCTCCCCAACTTTTGTGTTAATTTGAAGTTATCTTTTTATAAACATGGGATTATAATGACCTGATTCTAAACAAGGAGGCACAATCATTTCCATAAAACAAATCTTTGGTTTGTTGTTGTTTTTATTCCTCAGCGCTAAGAGAGTGCCTCTTTATTAACTTGGCATTCCACATAATGGGGCTGTTCTTGTCAGTGGCTTTTGAGGGATTTTGGTGTTGGTGAAACGTCTCAGTGACATCCAGTTGAGGTCCCTCCTGGACCCTGTGGATGAAGCCCTTTTTCTGTGTAATTTTCCAGACCTTTATCCTAGTTGAGATGAACTTTAAGTGTTCTCTTTCTACCCTTGCTTTAAGCATCTGTGAAACCGTATCCAACACTGGATCTTTGGAAGACAGTTTTCGGTATCAGGAAGAGATTATCTGAAGGCTTAAAATAGTATTTAGGATAGTATGTGAACCGCCTCTCCGGTACTAGTGGTTCTCCTCCTTGGTTGCACATTGGACTCATCTGTGGAGCTTCAAGAACAAATGATGTCAAGTTCCCACACCAAGGCCTAGAGCAAATACAAAGCTCTGTGGCAAGCCCTTTGTAGAACCCTGTCTATATTGAAAAACAGTTCTTCATCAGCCCTCTTTGAGCATGGTCGCTCAACCAGAAAAGAGCATGCTATCATTCTGCCCACATTTCTCCTTTTCATCTAAAAAAAGTATCATGGGTCACTTTGTTGAAATCCTGACACACCCTGGCATTCTTTGATTTACCATTCCAGTGACGCTGTCAAAAAAGAAATGACATTAATTCAGTATATACCTCTATAATATGCCCATTTTCTTTTTCAATTTTGCTTCTCCTGCAAATGGAGTCCATCATTACAATGTGCTAGCTGTTGTGTACATAACACATACTGGTGATAATAAAGCCTTCAGCCTGGCTACTCATGATTAGGAGTGCATAAACTGTATGGCCAGAGAGAAGGGAGGGCAGAAGTGTAAATTCAGACCTGTTGTCTACATTAAGAGGCTCCCTACTCCCCCTGTCCCCACACTTGAAGCACTACACACATGTTAGTTTATTCTTCTTTTTTAATTATAGAACCGGGGAAATTCTGGTTAGCTTGTATGTCTAGAGAAGAGAGTTAAGCAGAAGAAGAGAATCTCTAGCAATGAAAAAGCAGCAGCTAAGGGCCAAAGTGCTGGAACCTGTGTTGTGGATTGGAATGTCTGGGTTTGATGGCGCGTGCTCATTTGGAATTAAAGTCAGACATAAACTTCCTGAGCGCCAGAGAAGCAAGCATACTTTGCTAGCACTCAGTCAATATTGTTTTGAATGTATTTCAGGAAGAGCTGGGAGCATTCCCTTCTTTTTCCGTAAGCCACTATGGAACAGCAAGGTTTATTGATGGTTTGTTGACACTTCTACTTTGAGGGCAAACCTATGCCTAAAAGGAGGGGTGAGTTGGGATAACTGCAACTAAAATAATTATAGAACAGTAACAGGGTTTCTTTTTAATCAGAAAAAAAATATTGCCTGTCAAAAGATAGACAGATCTTAAGAATCATTGGTTGTCAGGAATTTAGCATAGGAAAATGGGACCTAGCCATAGGAAAGCTGCAAGTCTCATTTAGATTGTACTTCAGAAGCAGACAGTTCAAACTGGTGAGTTATGACCCAGAAGACAGCCAAAGGAGAAATTGATTCCACAGCAAACGAAAATCTGAGACTCTGACCAGGCGAAGAGGAGGCAAAGAAAGATGACAAATGTGGTGACCAGGGACCTGCTGTTGGCCATGACTGATATTCCCTTATCCTACTGTTTATTATCTTATCATTCCTCAGTGTCCTTAAAGCAAGGCTTGGGAATAAGCCAAGGATGCATATGCCCATTGCCCTAATAGGTACCAGACCTATAACTAAGTAGTTAAGTCCGTTGAAATCAAAGTTCATTCTAAATGGACAAATCACAGAGTGTGATGATGGGCATTTGGCCCCTGAAATGCCCACTCACATGTTTATCCTATGGCTTTTGAAATCTGTGTTTTTGCCAATGAAAAATGACTTCACCAAGAAAATTAGGGTTAGCTTGATAATTAAGATAATTTCTGACCTTTGTCATCATTTTGAAATATACCTTTTCCAACCTGGTTGCAACATCACTTTAGAAGACCCTTTGCATTCTGATAAAAGGATACTCTGAGGTGTCTTGTGTAAGCCTCTCAGCAGAGAAAGTTAACTTGATTAAGGCAGTCTTAGCTCTGTAGCTGCAAGAGCCAACGTTCTAACAGTATCACCAAAAGCAGACTGACCTTTTTGCTGTAGCTTTCTTCCTCCCTCCCTCCTTCCCCTCCTCCCTTCCTCCCTTCCTTCCTTCGTCCCTCTCAACCTCCCTTCCTCCCTCTTTCTTCCTTCCTTCCTTTCTTTTTCTTTTCTTTTCTTTCCTTTCCTCCTTCCTCCTTCCTTCTTTTATGTTTTTTTCTTTTTTTATAAATTTATTTCATTATTTATTTTTTGGCTGTGTTGGGTCTTCATTGCTGAGCGCAAGCTTTCTCCAGTTGCAGCGAGCGGGGGCTACTCTTTTTTTCATATTAAACTTTTTATTAAAACTGAGTCTTACAATATATTTAAAATGACATGTTCCACAGGCTACTCTTCATTGCGGTGTGTGGGCTTCTCACTGCGGTGGCTTCTCTTGTTGCGGAGCATGGGCTCTAGGCGTGTGGGCTTCAGTAGTTGTAGCACACGGGCTCAGTAGTTGTGGCTTGTGGTCTCTAGAGCACAGGCTCAGTAGTTGTGGCACACAGGCTTAGTTGCTCCATGGCATGTGGGATCTTCCGGACCAGGACTTGAACCCGTGTCCTCTGCATTGGCAGACAGATTCTTAACCACTGTGCCACCAGGGAAATCCCCTTCCTTCTTTTTTAAAGCATTGCCCCACTGCTTAGATGGCAAAATCCATCAGCACTTTTCATCTCTGTGTGGCCAGTGAATGTGACGGGACCAGACAAGGAACTATCTAGTGTCTCAACCAACGGTATGCATCATGTGAGTCAAAGAGTGAATTCTGTTCCCAGGTCTGCCAGTCAGGAGCCCCCTGACCTTGTATAGATTACTTCTTGCTGGGCCTCCATTTCCTTATCATTTCAAACAAATGGAATTCGACAAGATTATTGGTTACCAATGGACTCTACGAATTCCATGGACTCCTAGAATTCCATGGAGATCCTTGGGGCCCAGGGGGGAGGTCATGTGGCTCTTGAGTCCACCAAAATAGTTCCTCTTTAACTTGTTTTCTGTATCGGGCTTCCACATGAAATTTAGTTAAATAAAAGGGGAAACTCCTGGGTCTCTTACTCTGATTCTGTATTCTTAGGCTGTAGATAGGCTACAGCTTTCCCTGAGTGCCAGAAGGGCCAGGGTTTGAGTATGTGTTGTCTGTAGGAGTGCTTCCAGAGTTGTGACCTTCAGAAAGCTGCTTGGATACATCTCTGTCATCATCTCGTGACTAAGTCTGTATTCCATAGAGTGGAAAAATCCCCCTTTCCCTACCAAGAAAGACACTTGATCATGATGCAAAGCATGCTGCATGTGGGACTGGGCGAGCCCACTCTGACAGGAATCTTGGGGAGAAGCCAGGGAAGAGCAAAAGAGTGATAAAGCTGTTGCAGGGACCCATGATCTACACTCTGTGGTGTATTGGGAAGAATAGCATGTTATGGTATACAGAACTGTTCTGCTGATGAACTGCATATAAAAGAGAAGTTGAAACCAATTTATGTGAGCAGTAATGTATGTTTCACAGATCATATCACAGTACAGCTGGATTTTGATCCTAATATGGTAATTTGGAAAAGCTCCAGAGAATCAGGGATTTAGTCCCTTCCTGCTCCAATATTCTGAAGTGAGATAGGAACAAACGTATTACGGTAAACGGTATCTTGGAACTAGAAACTAGGTGTGGGTTGAAGAGAAAATGGCAGGTGAGGAAGTCAACATACCAAATATAGATGATGTTTTGAGAAGTTTTATGTAAGAAGGACCGGAGAAATGGGGCAGTAGCAGAATGGATCCTAGGATCGGGTCCCCTTGACCTTCCTGATTTATTGAGCCTTTATCTTCATTTCTCTTCCTCTTCACTCCACTGACTACCTTCTCTCCCCATGGTACTTTGGCCCCAGTCCTTGTCCTGTATTTTCCTGCTCCCTCTGCTTTTTACAGCTTTTTTTCCCCTCTACCTCCTGCTCCATTTTGCTTTCCTGCTTTTCCATCTCTATGCCCACCCCTTCCCACTTCCACACCCACTATGGTTCTCAACCTTGGGTGTTGCTTGGGCTGCCCAGGGTGGCTTCCTGAGCACACGTAGCCTGTTCCACGTTTTCTGACAAGATCTATTAATCCTGAGAGATTAGGATGAGCATGTACATTATCAGACTCATCTGGTCTTTATTTTCTGGCAGTGGCCAGTTTTTTTTTTGGTTTTTTAAAAATGAATTTATTTATTTATTTTTTGGCTGTCTTGGGTCTGCTTTGCTGTGCGCAGGCTTTCTCTAGTTGCAGACAGCAGGGGCTGCTCTTCATTGTGGTGTGCGGGCTTCTCATTGTTGTGGCTTCTCTTGTTGCAGAACACGGGCTCTAGGCGCATGGGCTTCAGTAGTTGTAGCACATGGGCTCAGTAGTTGTGGCTCTTGGGCTTCAGTAGTTGTGTCTCGCGGGCTCTAGAGCACAGGCTCAGTAGTTGTGGCACACAGGCTTAGTTGCTCCGCGGCATGTGGGATCTTCCCGGGCCAGGGCTCGAACCCATGTCCCCTGCATTGGCAGGCAGATTCTTAACCACTGCACCACCAGAGAAGCATAGTGGCCAGTTTTTTATGCTTGAAAGGAGCAGTCTAAAGCTAAGCCAAGACCTAATCAGTCAGTGGTACCTAATTACCTTTACCATCAAGCTATAAGGGAATAGATCTGTAATAGGCTCAACAACAGCAGCAGAGCCCCCTACCCCTGTGCAGAATTTGGTGACAGATGAGAGCTACTATGCAAGACAAGTAGGGAACTAAGTTAGACCACAGTGCTTATTCAGTTATCACACTGAACCGTTGAGTTGAATAAGTCAAAATAGGGACTACAATGGTAGTTATAATATAGCAATTTCTTTTTTTGTAGATTTGGCCCCATTTACTCTCTTCTTAGAAAGAAATGTCAGGGCTTTTCCTGAAATCCATAAACACATCAGAGGCAGTAATACACTCTGGCCTTTAACCTCTGAAATCCCAGGTCATGAGTAAACTAAGTCCTAAGGTGTCAAGTCACTCATTGCCAAATCTCTCCCGTAAAACACTCAAAGGTAGTTGAAAATTCCAAAGTGAGAAAGGAATCAGGACAGCAGTAGGTTACAGGCAACAACCAGAGGACACACTGCTTATGAACTCCCAGCATATATACAGACACTGGTGAATACAATATGAAGCCTAACTGGGCACCTGCCTTTTGTTCCCCATTTCGAAGTAAGTGGGAAAACAGTTGACCTCCAGGGGGTCCATTTCCTCTGGTAGAGGTAGAGGTAGAGTTGCACATGCTCAGTGTGCCTCATCTCTTGAAGAGACCTTGTCTGCCTCTGCTTACGAGAATTACTACCTCAGAGGCTGGGAACACTGTGAGGTGATGCTGTGCAGTGGTCAGGAGTGTGGACTCTGGGCTCACAGTCCTTGGATTCAGATATTGACTCCCTCATTGCTAGTTGTGTGATGTTGGGCAAATTATTATATTAACCCTACCTCCCTCAGTTTCTTCATTTGTCAATTGGGGATCATAATCAAGTATAACTCAGGGAGTTGTTGTATGAATCAAGTGAGCTAATAGTAATCATTCAATAAATGCTAGCTAATAATATTTCCCATGAAAACAGTATTTATACAGATATTAAGATATAGATGAATAGCCCTTTGTCTTATAGTTACATTGTTTGTTTTTAAATTTATTTATTTTATTTATTTTTATTTTTGGCTTTGCACAGGCTTTCTCTAGTTGCAGTGAGCAGGGGCTACTCTTCGTTGTGGTGCGTGGCCTTCTCACTGTCGTGGCTTCTCTTGTTGCGGAGCACGGGCTCTAGAGCGCAGACTCAGTAGCCGTGGTGCACGGCCTTATCTGCGGCATGTGGGATCTTCCCAGACCAGGGCTCGAACCCCTATCCCCTGCATTGGCAGGCAGATGCTTAACTGCTGCGCCACCAGGGAAGCCCCAACATTGTTTGTTAAATAGACTTTTATGGGCCAGGTTGAGAGCCTGTTCACCATGTATAACATGATTTCCATGGGAAAATGTGTTTTGAGTCCCAAATATTCAACTTAGAAAGAAATGTTCACACCACACCCTCTCCTCTTTGTAAAGGGAGTCTTTATAACAGTGCTGGGACCTCTCAGGGTTACTAACACATTTCCGTTTAAGTCTCCTGGTTTGTCTTCTAACGTCTTAACCTAAACTTTATAAACTGTTAAAATGAACTGAAGTCACAAACTGAAGTTTTTTAATTAAATGGTTAGTCCAGTTGCAAAACTGCCTTAATGAAAATTTATTGGGTACATATGGATTGTTTTGGGACTTCTTTGGAGAAACGTGGTAACTTCTAAGATGACCACTTCGATCTTTTTTAACTGAGGAAATTGCCAATAAGGTAAATTGAATTATTCCTCCAACTGGGTAAAGTCGTTTTCTCTGAATACTAAGGTAAATTTAGTTGCACATCAGGGTCCGCAGAAAACTGCAAAGTTTGTGTGTTATTGCCAAGTGATATAGAGTTATTAAAAATTCCGGAACACCAGAAACTTCTAGGTAATATGTGTATCACAAAGAAGAAAGGCACCATTTTCTGGCCAAAGGTTGTCTGTCTAACATTATAAATAAGGTAACGGGGCCTATGTTGCCTCACCTTAAGAATTAAACAGACCTTGTTTAATGATGTAGCTGAAGAAAAATCAAGAGCTCCTTCTCTGTTCACGATCAGTCAGAGAAGACTAAGTTGCTATGTTTCAACTTCCAGAGAGAACTTACTGTCTCCGCTTCCTCTCTGGGTTTGCCCAGAGCAGATTACCACGTTGTGGACCTCTTTCTCCAGCTTTCCCTCTCTTTGATGTCATCCCCTTACCTACATTGCTCATGGAGCTTTCTTCCTTCTCCCACACTGAGGAGTTGGGTAGTCAGAAGTTCCCACATTCCAAGCCTGTTCAACTCAGAAAGGGTGTTTTTGTCATTCTCTGTATATCTTCTTATATGTTTACTAGTTCACTTTAGGTTCTGAGCTTTAATACTTTGTAAAGTCTGTCATATTCCCAGCTCAATTATTAGATTTATTTATACATTTTGGCTCTTATTTCATTTAGCAACAAAAACATTTATTGAACACCTATTTTGAGCCAGTTGCCATAAAATTCAGAGATGATTGTGACACAGTTCCTACCTTCACAGTCTAGGAAGACAGACCAGTGAACAAGTAACAAGTATTCACCCTACAATGTGAAAACAGACATATAAACAAAGGGCTATAGTAGCTCAAAGGAGGGAAGGACTAACTCTGTCTGCACGGTGACCACTATCCCAGTTTGCTTGGCACTGAGGGACATAGGACCTTCAGTAGTAAAACCCAGGACAGTCCCCAGAAAATCGAGGTGGCTATTCACCATATCCATCTGGGAGCAATGGAGAAGACTTTAAAAAGGAGGTGCCATTTGAAATAGAAATTATAAGGTAAGTAGAAGTTTACTAACCAGTTAAGGGAGCAGCATTTCAGGCAGATATAAAAGAGCATTTCTTACTATGGGAATGATGAAATAATTGGCATGAATAGTATGTGAGCTTTGGCCAATGTGTGTACGTATGTGGAGTTGGGGGAAGCAGGGCTCTAGGGTGAGAAGAGAACAGATGAGGACTAGAAAGGGAGGCGGGACCAAATCATGGAGGACCTTCTATGCCATGCAAAGGAATCTTTACTACGTATGCCGTGCAAAGGAATCTTTACTACATATGCCATGCAAAGGAATCTTTACTACATCCTGTGTTTTCGAACAACTATAGTGATCCCTTGGTTCAAATTAAACCTTGCTTGGAAGCATGCATAAATAAAGGAAAAAGAAGTATTTCTCTGATTGAAACACATATGGGTGGGTGCAGGGTCCTAGAATCCCTACATCCATCTCCCTCTCCCACCTCTTTTCCCTCTTAGCTGCTCTTGAGGGGAATTTTGGAGAGTCCAGTTTGAAAACCACATCTGTGGACCATAGGGAGCCACCAGAAATTGTTAAAGCAGAAAAATGGATGTCATGATGAGATTAAAGATGAGATAGATTGTTAAGGAAGATGGACTGAAGAATAAAAAGGCTTGAGTAAGAAAAAACCTATTGGGAGGCTATCGTAACAGTCTGAGGGAAGCCCAACCTTTAGCAGAGACAGTGGGAATAGAGGAAAGTGCATGGGTATGAATGACATTTCTAAAGGTTGCATGAACAGAAGCTACTAGACTGATTAGAGTGAAGGTTGGAGGAGGAGAAGGTTTCCAGTTGAGGAAGGAGGAGAAGTCAGGTATGAATCTGGGTTTCTTACTCAAGGAGCAACCAACTGTAAAGGAAATCTCTAGTCTAATTTCTTTTTTTATTGAGGTATAGTTGATGTACGATATTATATAAGTTTCAGTTGTACATCATAGTGATTCACAGTTTTTAACGTTTATACTCCATTTATAGTTATTATAAAGGGTTGGCTGTAGGGCTTCCCTGGTGGCACAGTGGTTAGGAATCCGCCTGCCAGTGCGGGGGACATGGGTTCGAGCCCTGGCCCGGGAAGATCCCGCGTGCCGCGGAGCGGCTGAGCCCATGTGCCGCAACTGCTGAGCCTGTGCTCTAGAGCCCGTGAGCCACAACTGCTGAGCCCGTGTGCCACAACTACTGAAGCCCGTGTGCCACAACTACTGAAGCCCATGCGCCTGGAGCCCATGCTCTGCAGGAAGAGAAGCCACCACAATGAGAAGCCCTCGCACCACAACGAAGAGTGGCTCCCGCTCGCCGCAACTAGAGAAAGCCTGCGCACAGCAACGGAGACCCAACGCAGCCAAAAATAAATAAATAAATAAAATTTATTTTAAAAAAATAAATAAATAAAGGGTTGGCTGTAGTCCCCGTGCTGTACAATATAGCCTTGTTGCTTATTTACTTTATACATAGTAGTTTGTACCTCTTAACTCCCTACCCCTATCTTGCCCCTTCCCCCTTCCCTCTCCCTACTGGTAGCCACTAGTATGTTCTCTATGTCTGTGAGTCTGTTTCTGTTTTGTTATATACATTCATTTGTTTTATTTTTGAGATTCCACATGTAAGTGATATCGTATGGTATCTGTCTTTTTCTGATTTGCTGGGTATTATGCTAAGTGAAATAAGTCTAGTCTAATTTCTCAGCCAGCCCATTTTCTTTGAGTTTTCACTAACTCAGATAAAACCAGAGTGTGATAAACTCGTGCCTAGACTGATTTTCCTTGATCTTTCTTCAGCTAAGACTTGACTTTGCTAGGAAAACGCTTTTTGCTGAGGTTGTTGTGTTGCCTACAACTGTTTTTGTCTCTCATTAGCAGGGCAGTCGGTAGCAATTTTCTTTTTTGCAAAGATAGGACCCAGCTTACACACAAGTTCATTTTTAAGTTAACTATTTGGAACTCAGAGTGCATTTTCCCATAGAAACGGCATTATGCATAGTGAGTACGTTCCCAGGCCAGTCCACAAAGGCCAGTTTAGCCATAATATAACTAAAAGTGTGGATCTTTGCAATAGAAATTAGTTGGAAATAATACTGTTGCAATTAAAACGAAAACAATAGTTGGAAAAGAAATCGTCTGGGTTTTTGTTTCCCTTAAGGGGTAGTATTTGATGAAAAGCAGGTTTAATCCTAGGAGGACAAAGAGAAATAGATGAAGATTGTTGTGTAAATTGGATGGCACAGCTTTTTAGATTTCATTTTTTAAAGAGTTTTGGAGGGTTTTTAAGAATAATAAAAACAGTCGCGTTGATTGTAGAAAATTTGGAAAATTGAAAAATATGTTTTAAAAAATTAAGTCACTAATAATCCTACCACCCAGAGAGAACCACTTAACATGTTGGGGTGTTTCCTGTCAACCTTTTTCTTAGTAGGTGGATTGAAGAGAGGTGAGAAGGACTTGGGTATAGGTACTTGTGAGAAGTGAGATTATATGGAGTAGAATGTATTGAGCTAAGAATGGTGAAAAGAAAAAGAGAGAAAATGAAACAGTATGGCATGCACACAGACTTAGGGAGAGTGGAAAGGGAAAAAAGAGATGTGTTTGTTTAGGACTGGGTTTGGCTACAGGGCAGAAAAAAGCCAGCAAAGGACGCAGAGTTTGGCGGAATTGTGGCCAGCTGAAATAAGAGAGTTTTAGGAGGAGTTAGCAAATGTAATTTGCAGTAACCAATTTCCTTTTAATGCAGGAACAAAGATGGTTTGTGAGGACAGGTGCCTCAAGCATCAATCATTAAGCCCATTGCTTAATTGGGTGGAGTAAACCAGTTCTCAAAGTGTGGTCCTGAAACCAGCAGCTTCAGTATCACCTGGGAACTTGTTAGAATGCAAACTCTCAGGCCCCTCTGCAGATTTACTGAATCAGAAACCCTGGGGGGTGACCCAGGAAACCTGTGTTTTAACAAGCCCTTTAGGTGATTCTGGTGCCTGCTATAAGTTGACAGCCACTGGATTAAACGGTCCTTTCTAACCCTTTCTAAAGTACATCTCTGGAGGTTTCTGGAAAGGAGCAGAGATGTCCTGACCAGCTGATGAAAACCGGCCTGGGAAAGGAGTTTGATAGAAATATTTTTGATAATAATATTAGGAGCCACGGTGGAAAAGGGGGCTGATAATTTGCTGCAAAGTTCAAGCAAGTTCAAGAGGGAGCATGTCTTCATGATAGTTAGGAGTCTGGTCACATAGGCAGGCATAACGCTGGTGGTAATACCTGCAGGAAAACTCCTATTTAGCCTTCAAGACCCTGTTCAAATGCCAGGCTCCTCTGTGAAGCTTTCTCTGACCTCTGGTGTAAATTGTTTCATCCTTACGTTGACTTAGCACTTTCTGTGTTTCTCTGTTAGCTCTTGTCTCACGGTATGGTAGCTATCTATACGTCTCTCTGTTTCACTAAATTGTGTCATCTTTGAAAGTAGGGCATTCTGTTATTCATCTTTGGATCTCCAGTGTTTAATATGGTACCTGATACATACTCAGTGCTCTAGAATAGTTTGCTTAGAGGAGGCATGAGGAATGGCCAGCTTTTTATGGCTGCGGAGCCTTTGAAATATGGGTTTACTTTTGTGAATTAACCATGGTTCTGGGTCCCACTCTCGGCCTGGAAGGCCAGGGCCCTTGATTCTGTCAGCACACCATGAGTTGATATCTCTCAGTGGTGGCCTTCCACAGCAAAGATCTCAGAGATATATTAGCAACTAATTATTTTACAGTAGGATACAGGATTATTAATGTCAACTTTTCTTACATTTTCTCTTATTGTAGGTAGACCTTCATGGGGAACCTGATTAAAATCTATAGGGATACATCTGCCACAGGATAAAAGTACTTGAGTCCTTGGGCCCCAAGGGTTACTTCTCATCCAGGCACTGCCATCTTCTGATTCTCTGTACTTCTCTGATTGCATAATGTAGTCTTTTCATCCCTGGTCCGCTCACAAATATTCTCCAATCAAGATAAACAGTCAGTAAATTACAATCACCTTGGCAACGGTGCCTTCCAGAGGTTATACTTAGGTCGACATGATTGGATGTGTGTGTGTTTCCTCAACTCTTTAGTCACAGATTCCTTGGTTTCATTTCCTAGGTGGTTAATCACACATTCATTATATATGGATTTTTTCTGGCTTAACTCTCAAAGGACAGCCTTATAACCTTATTTCCAAGCTTTTGGGGGTGGGGCACCTCACTGTCACCTCAGTTACTGCCAAGAGTAACCACTTCTAAATGTTACAGAAACTTTGCAGTATATGTCAGTGTCATTCTCTAAAAAGGAATTTTTAAGACCCAGGATATAAACCAGAAGAAACTGGATTTGTGTCTTGTATGCCAACTCGTGATCCTAACATGTATATGCTGAATAGATTTTTCTAATGTTTTTTTTTCCATAGGCATTATATCTGATAGCCACTAATGGAACCCCAGAGCTCCAGAATCCTGAGAGACTGTCTGCTGTATTCCGTGACTTTTTAAATCGCTGTCTTGAGATGGATGTGGATAGGCGAGGATCTGCCAAGGAGCTTTTACAGGTGACAATGAAACAGGACAATTACAAAGAGAGAGTCATTATATTGAGCTTTTCCATGTCGATGTGTGACAGTAAGAGAGCGCTGTCAAAAGAGGTCTAGTTCGAGTTAGGCTCTAACCATTTGATCTGAGACCACAGGTACATAAGTATAGGCATGCATCTGATACGTGCTTGATTGGCATGTTGCCTTTCTTCTGAGAACTTGGGAGTTCAATCTGTAACTCTCTTTTATTCTTCCTGGAGTCTTATTTTGCAAGGGAACTAACAATGTGAACCTCTGGTGTCGCTGTTTTGTTCTAAACTTTACTTGTGCCCCTGGATGTTGTACGCAGGTGCTCTTGGCCGGAGGTAATTGTCTACATAACTATGCAATTATTTCCATGGCATCTGCTACTGTAATGCTTTACTGGTCAAAGCCCCTTTGCTTGTGATGCCAAATGGCAGGCACCTGCTTGCCTGGGTGAGTACCATCCAGTGGTGAGTGCCTCTGTAACCATTTGTCCTTTTCATGGCTCTCAGGGATTAGTATATATGATGGTAATTAGTACCTACTTTATACCAAATTCTTTACAAACGTTAATTCTTACAACTCTCTAGGATAGGTGTTATTATCCCTGTTGCAGATGTAGAAATTAAAACTCACACAGCTATTGAGTGGCAGTACTTTCGCGTGGATTTGAGCCCTGGATTGTCTGACTTTCTTCCACACAAACCAATTTAGAGAGGAAAAAATGCATTTATATTGATAAAGCAATGCATGCCCAGGATTACACATATAGCTTCACTGCTGGGGACTGACTGTTCCTTGGGGAACAAGATAAAGATCTGTAATAGCCAAGAACAGTGATTGCTTGTTCTACCTGACTTTGAACACATAATCCAGTTAAACAAAAGGCATAACTCTTGGTCATGCAGAGTGTTATTAACCATAGAGTTAGTCTGTTTTAGGCCAAACAACAAAAAGTTCCTGTTGCTTCTGAACTCCCTCCAGAGACAGCCACACCCACGCAAAAATACCCTGTCCCAACCCAAATCATATCTGGGATAAACCTATTTGGAGGAATTGGGGAAGCTCCCCCTTGTCTTCTCTGCTACCTGTGAGTGTTTCACAGGCTGTCATGGGGCCTGAAAATGTCAGATCTGAAATAGCCCTTTATTAATCCTCCCATTAATACAGCCTCAAATTATAGGTGAAAAAATTGAACTTTTGAATGCTTCATTTCCGCATCTTTTCACCCCTCCCACCACACGACATACACACCCTGGTACGCACTCCTATCGTGTCTTCTTCCAAGGATGAGTGAAGATACAGGTTCTCTGAAGGTAGCTATACAGTTGTGTAGGTAATTGAATCAATTATCTAGTTAATTCCTTCCCCAACAATACTTTTATCTGAAGCAGTCAGATTTCTGATGCAAAATGATATTTTGAGAAAATTGAAGACTTTGTTTGTTGCATCTTCTCGTTTTACACATATAGGCTATAATCTGTATATTACCTTAAGTCCATATAACTCCATTCTCTGACTCTAGCCCATTTTAGAGGTTAGAAAGGAGAGAGATACATGGCATTCACACCACTGGAAGGCTTGAGAAAAGACAGAAGTAAGTGGACTTTTATGGAGCAACTTCTATTTGCAAGGTTTAAGTGCAGTGGGTGATACAAATCTGTTAAAGGCATGATTCCTACTCTTCAGAAGTTCACAGTCTCCTTAGGAACATGAAAAAATGCAAGATTGTTTAGAGACTCAGTCAACCCAAGGCCGTTTAAACAGTAAATGTCACGGTTGATTAGAGACGTACTTCTATGGGCTATGGCATTCAGAAAATGTCTGCAAAAAGGAAAGAGTTCGCCTGGGCCTTGAAAGACAGATCAGTTTTAGATAGTTTGAGGGGAAAGGGGGAAGGAATTTCAGATGGAAGGATTATCGCATGACCAAAGGCATGTAGGCAAGGTTCAAGGGAACAGAAACTAGACGGTGTAGCTGAAGTAAAGAGTTCCAGTAAGGAAAGCTGCAGGAGACAGGACATAGAGAGCCTTGAACACCAGGCTAAAGGGTAGGGAAACTGTAGGCAGTGGGGAAACACTGAAGATATCTGAGGGACACACCTGATGAAAGCTTTGTTCAGGAAGATGAATCTGGTGGTATGCAAGAAGAATTAGCGATAGAAAAAAATGGAGGCAGGAAGATAGGGGGGTTATTGTTATAATTTAGGATTAAGTTGATTAGGCCTAGGGAAAGCAAGAGATAATTGTAAAAGGCATTGAAAAGGAAACACTTGGTAACTGATTGCATGTAGAACATAAGGGAGAGGAACACAAAAGTGACCTACCTCAGAATATCAAACCAGTGGTAGAGTTCAGCAAAAGCAGAAGTGATAGAGGATAATACTACAGTGGCTAACACTGATTGGCTTCAATGTAGCTTACAAGGAACTGTAAGCTGTAAGTTCAAGGTGGCAGAAGGACATTCAAAAGGAAATATCCAGCAGGCAATTGAAGAAATAGGTCCAGAATTCAGGAAAGACATCAGGTGCCACAGTGGACATTTGGGAGTCATCTCCATAAAGCTTGATGAGAGGTTGGAACCATGAAAAGGAATGAGCTGTCCAAGGAATTAAATTAGAAAAAGAAGATGATGAGAGTCAAGTTCTGGGAGGTGGGAAGAGGAAGTGAAATCAAGGAGGAAGATAGAGAGGGAGGGAATAGTCAGTGAGCATGTGTGTGGAAGAGAATCGAGACAGTAGAATGTCACAGGCCCCCAAAGAGAACATCTCAAAGAAGAAAGGGCTATTCACTTGTTTGAAGCACTGCAGAGGGGCCAAAAAAGAAATGGTGGAGACACACTATTGGGTTTAGCCGATAGGAGGCCATTGATTTCAGGGTCAAGGTCTTGAGTGGTCAACAGAATGCAATTTTTTAAGCATGAGGGCTGCTCCAGATAAATTCATGGATTTAAGAAAATCAGAAAGTTAGACTTGCAAACACAGCAGGATTTTACAAGACCCCTACTCTGAATTTCTAGCTCTGCCAGTCAGCTTCTAGAAGATTTCATGACACCGAAGACCAAAAACATCTGAAGGACAAAAGCTGGCACTATTTTTTAAATGATGTTTAATTGGATCCACAAAATACATTTTAATGAAAAAAAAGACTCCTTGAAAGTGTAAAGTAATATACTTGTTGGAGGAAAGAATTCTAGTAATTCCTCTTTTTTTTCCCTTTTGCAGCATCCATTTTTAAAATTAGCCAAGCCTCTCTCCAGCCTGACTCCTCTGATTATCGCTGCAAAGGAAGCGATTAAGAACAGCAGCCGCTAGGACTGCAAGCCTTACCCCACTCCATCTCCCTCATGAGTAAGACTGAAATAAAACTCCACTGCAGGAAAGCTGGAAGAAAAGACAGTTGAATGGGGTGGGGATTCTTTAACTTTCAAATGAATAGAAACTTCTTATAAGCCTTTTTCCTACTCCCTCAGATTATGTAATTTATTTGTAAGCCTGAATCGCGGCCCAAACAGGGCAGCAATGTCGAAGTGGCCATAAAGTGGTCACTTCTACCGTGAAGCGAAAGAGCCAGTAGTGAATCCCCTCATTTTGTGCATTCACTTTGAAGAAAAAAGATTTCTCAAAGATGCACTCTCCCTCTTCATAGTGTTGTGTTTGTTTTTAAGTTAGAGAGTAGTCCCTCTTGCATTCGAACCTCCTTCAAAACTCCTTACCCAATGTGATGTTTTTCACTTGCATTGTCATTAGATGTCCAGAAAAAAAAATGTCAAAACGTTTTTTTTAAAAAAGCAAGTAAAAAACAAAAACAAAAACAAAAAAAAAACAAAAATAAAACAAAACAAAACAAAAAAAACCCCAGAGCAAGTACTGTGTGAACATGTGGAAGTCCATGCCCTAATAGAGTTGAAATTTTTTATTCTTCTTCTATAGTGGTGGCTCGGTTTGTGTACCTGTTTTTCTGCATTTGTATTGGAAAAGGTTTCTTTTACGACATTTTCCAAAAGCAGAGAGGAATATGTGTGTTCAGGAGGGGCTTTTAAAAACTCTATGTCTAAAAGTTCAAATGGTGAAATCTTATCACATTTTCATGATGATGCTTAAGAGGTAGTTGATTTATCATTTGTATAAACCAGCTCGTTCATCTTCATGATACCTGAAAAAAGACACACCAAAACTATGGCACTCCAGTTGGGTGAGTCCAGGTCTTAAACCTAGGAAATCCTGATAGGAGAAACCATACTTAAACAAAGACGGGACTTTCTCCAAGAGCCAAAAGGAAGATAATATAAGCATGCAATACTGAAATCCTTGTTGGACAGTAAACAAAGATAACAATACCTAATTTAATCCTGTCTTGTCCTTGTGGAATGTAGGTAACTGTAAAATAGGTACAACAGGAGGAAACAGACCCATTAACCAACATTTGCGGCTGGTAAAAATTATTTATCTTGACAATTTGTAACGTTAAAATTTTTTTTAAAGATCTGGAGAACAGAAATATTGTAAGCACTCAACTCTGTAAGAAATGGGAGGTCAGTGAAAACTCCATCCCAGTCAACATTAGGCTCTAAGTACTTGTTGCCATTTTCCCTATGTATCACCAATTTCTATTTCTGGATATGGTGTGTTCATACTTAGCCCTTTGGGCTTTTGAATTTTAAAAACATGTTTGTAAAGATCTTGAAGTTCTCCAGTGAAAAGCATTTGGGTTTGCAATCATATACCCCAAGAAATATCAGCCCAACTGAATTCCTTTTGTGGCTTGGGAAAAATATGAAAATTTGACTAGTATTTCACCGTGTATCAATTTATTAGAAATTCAACAGTTGCCACTTCCTGAATCTTCTGAGCGTAGAAAAATATCTGGAGGGTGTCTGCGTAGAAAAGGATATGCTTCTCTTTCGAGTGTATTGTCAATTTTATAAATTCTGCATAGTTGTTTCTCTAAGCCTTTGAAAAGCTAGCAATTTGTGCAGTAGAAGGCTTCTTGATTTGTAGTATGTCAAGAATCTGAATAGAACCTATCTACATCCAGCAAGAGAGGGAAAGAGATCAATGCCATGGGCCTCCTCCTCCTCTGCCTAGGTACATCCGTCGATATAATCATCTATCCATTCCTTAAAATGAAAGCACTTTCTTTAGAGAGTTTCTGCTAACCATATAGTGCACGTGTTTATGTTTAGGAGATGACACCACTGGTGGATTTCCTATTGTCTTCTTTGACTATGAAATTTGGGAGGGGCTTGACCCCCCGCCCCAAAAATGTCCACAGTGGGATAAAACAACAAACATGAAAAGATCAAGTGGTAATATTAATTTGAAGCATACTATGTTATACTTCACAAAAACGTGGCTGGGCCTGAAAATTTTAATGCCACATTGTTTTAATGAGAGAGAGAGAGAGAGAGAGAGAGAGAGAGAGAAGCCTTAATTTTGATTTCATTTAAAATTAAGTATTTTTAAAATTTTTCATTCATAGTGCCAGGGAATTCAGTGAAATAACACCTGGGATGCAAATAGAATTTAGTACATTGATAACTATACCCTGCCAGGGGAGAGAGCCCCAAACCTGTTTGGGAAGCCCTAGTTATCTGTTAGCATCCCTTACATGTCATGAAGGCCTTTTTTTGGTGGGGGGAGACCTGGAGCAGTGACCCTTCAGGTTACTGTAGGCGGAGAAATGGCTGCTCTTTCATGCTTTCAATTCAGCGTATCAACAAGGAGCCTGGTACTACTTCACCATAGCCCGTTATACCAAGATTTTATGGTAATATATCCCAGTAGGCTTTACTCTTACAAACTTATATCTATGTAAATTTTAAAATGAGAACAGCTTCTAAAGACCCTTCCCCGCATTGGGGAGTTATGTATATTTCTAATAAGTATTAGGAAGAAGCTGCTTCTCCTGCCAAAATGATGCTGAAGGACTCCAGGTGGTTAATAGTTTATTCCCTTTCCCTGCATTTTTTTTAGCTCATCTTGACACAGGTGAGTCTATCCAGATCTTTGAAGTCGCTCGTGTGCCCTGAGATAATAAGGGCACATCATCGAATGTTGATTCCAAAATGTCCTGAGATAGGGATAGGGCAGTGGGAAAGTCAGGGAAGGGTGAGAAGCACAGTAGAGATTATTTATTTAAGAAAGAAAAGAACATTAATGTTGTAGCAAGGATCCGGTACGTTGTCATAATCCCCTCAAATCAGTCACCATGTTGGGTAATGACTTCGTTCTTGCTGATCTCGTCTGTGTGTCATTGTAAATATTTGTGTGTCTGTGTTCCATTTTGGCTACTGGATGGCCAAGTCATGTAAGAAGATTTAACTCAAGTATTTATTCTTTAATTGTGTTATTCAGATTTCTTTCAGGCTTGTGAATTGCACCCCAATGTTTGAGTTTAACCACCTGATCCCCACATCTTTCCCTCCCCTGTGAAGCACATTCCATTGCTAAAAGAAAAAGAAATATGAAATTGCTTCATGTCGTCTGTATAACTGTTTTGATAGTTTGAGATGTTTGTCTATAAAGGATATTTCTCAGCTCAAAGATCGTGTAAATAATTATATTCCTTTGCTCAGTGGGTTGTTTATTTCTAATGAGGCTGCCGGTTCTCAGAGAGAATCAATAAAATCACCTTTAAATAACATAAACAGGGAAGACAGCCATGTAAAAATAAGTGTGCATATGGGCAAAGACTGGGAACACAGACAATTGAAATCAGTGGTGTTAGGGTGGCGGGATTATGTGGAATTTTTTTTCTTTTTACAATTTTCTTTGATATTGTTCTAATATTGCTTTATAATAAACATCAGAAAGGGAACTATAGAAACATAGAAAAGACGCCAGAAGCAGACGCCTTCTGGCCAGAGCCCAGAGCATGCAGGGCACAGATATTTGCTAGTTACAATTATTCCATAGGCTTTATATTTGCCTGGGTGCTGAGGTTGGCACACGCTTGGGTATGGCACATGCTTTCTTAGGGGACTATTATCTACAAGTTAAAGCTAGGGAAATGTCACTATTAGTACAACAAACGCATCCTTCTGCTTTCAAACTGGGTGCCCCCCTCCACTTTAGTATGGCCTTGAGGTTTCTGTTTTGGTTACTTTAGATTGGAGGGGTGACCTTTGATCAGCCCCCTTGATAACATCTGTTTCAAGTATCGCCTTTCTGGATCACTTTAGCAGATTTTCAGGTTGAATCTTGGAAGAACAGAAGGATAAGATCCCCAGCTCCCACCATTTCCTTTTCCAACAGGGTACGCTGTCATTCAGGTAGGATTTTCTTTTAATGAACAGTAGGCAAGTCCCATTGATTTCAGTAGAAGTTATGACTTGCACTTAAAAGCTGACTGAAAACATTAAGACAAATATTTAGAACTGCCCTGGCCTGTTGGCATTCAGTCATACTCCTTTTAGCTTTGGCCTGAGATGGCGGCCTCTATGTACTTTCTGTCTGGCCTGATTATAGGTTGTATGCAGTAACTACTGTCATTTTTAAACAGAAAAGGGGAGACTATCTACCCAAAGAGATTAATTTCCTTCTAACTCACCAAAGAAATTGTAGGTGAGGACTTTTATAATGCGGTAGTGGCCTCAGGTGTTAGTTTCACCAAGTGCAGACCTTATACCTAGAGAACCCACAGGCTTTCCTTTGGCCATTCTCAACATATAATCTACTTATGAGAGTCTTAACCCTGCCCTGCCCTGCCCCATTGAACCTCATGGTCCTTTTCTTAGCTACTTGCAGTTAATATTTGGTTAAACAAAGGCATGGCCAGTGATGCAAGCTACTCCCAGTCTCTGAGCAAGAGGACTGAAATTCAGCATTTGTAAATTGACAGTCTAACAGACCCAGGATTTTGAGTGAATTTAACACACAATTCTGAACATGTATTTGCATGTGGATTGGGAAGGAAATAAATGGGACCTTGGAAATAATGGGACTATTCTTCCTAAGAAAGAATTTTTCATCAAAAATGTGTTTCTGATAGAATCTTTCTGTTGGTCAGCTTTAATATTTTTCCACTCCTTTTCTGATCCCACACTCCTTTAGTAACCAAATGAATATAACCCGACTCCTCATTCATCGGGGATGTCTGTTTAATATTAAACAATATCTAACTGACTCTGCAAATGCGGGAACTGAGATAATCACTTCCATGTGCACACTTCTGTGTTCAAGTAGACAATAACGAGGAACATTTACTGCCACATAATACATTCACACTTGCAATATAAACTTACAGAAGCCAATTAGTGCCCTCAGAGTCTCCTTTGGAAGCTGCCATCAGGCGAATGCTATCCCATAATACCAGTAGAAGGCAGGTACCGTGTTCACCTGATTTAGGACCTACGAGGAAATCAACAGCAATTAGAGAGAATCAGTCAGATGTAGTGGAAGAAATACTAGCCTAGAAGTAAGGATACCTGGATTCTAATAAAGACTCTATTCCTAACTTACTATGTGACCTTGGGCAAGTCACTTAACCATGTTATGGCTGTTTCCTTATCTATAAAATAAGGGTATTGGACTAGATCGCCAAGGCTTTCCAAAAGCTACAACATTCTGTGGTACTGTAGATTGCCTTGCTAATTCATCCTGCTAAAGTGATGGCAAATACCACATGCTTCAGCCTGGGTCTCTTATGTTGCAGTTAAACAATAGGACTATGTAAGATGATGCCAAAAAAAAAAAAAAACCCTCGAACAAATGAAGCGAATAATACTAGAGAATGTTGATAAAACTTGTGGCAGCCTTCCAATTCCTTCACAGTTGTTTTGTTTTTGTCCTAATGTTCCTTTTCTGTTGCGTGGTCCCAGTTTTCATTTTCCATACACTCTGTATGTAAAGTCTGGTTTTCATTAAGCTGTGGCCAGTATTTGCTACTAGAACAGAAATACACTGTCACACTTGCTAGAATAGAACTATACTTGGGCCTCTTCTTTCCTACGAAGTGGTGTTGGGCTTTATAGAGTTTACTTCATCAATGGCACAAGATGTCAGAACCCATGCATTTTAACGGCTGGGACTACTGAGTGGGGCCTAAGCATTTGCAGGTTGCAGAGAGAAAAAGGCAAAAGCGATTATATGCTATTAGCATTAAGGAGTGTTGACAAATCCACTTGTTGGGAACCAAAGATAGCATTTCTGGTGATAACTCCCACAGGGATTGGCCAGTTGAATGAGTATGCTACTGGAAAGAGGATAAACTGGTAGTGGACAGTCCCAATGCCCTGCCCACAGCAGTGCCAACCAGCCCTGAGTGTGAAATTCAAGTTCGGTGTGTGTGCTTGTCTGTGGTGTGTTTTATGGACCCGCATATACTATATTCATTAGTGATGATAAGACCTTTCACAGAATTCTGTAACCATTAGTGGGTTGAGTTTTAAATCTCAGTACATCAGCAAGGAAGAGACAGATCACAGGGTAGTGATGGCTACTGGGATTATACTCATAATATCCAGACAAAACAAGTTAAGGAGGATCTACATTTTCATTGCTTATCAGAATTGTTTCTCATTTGGCTGTGCTTTGCTTTTGTTAAAATGTGTTATCTGTAAACCCATGTGTAGTGAACTTCTTATGTAACTTTGGATTAAAGGTATTTATGGTCTTTCTGTTTGTTTGATTTTTAAGTAAGTTATTTCTTTTGTAAACCTGCTGATGGTATGGTTCCATCCTTCTGACCTCAGCATCTGATCTTTTTAAGGACTTTTGTTTCCAATATTGTTATTTTAAATTGTGGTTGAAGCAATAGAAAATTGAAATATGGATTGTGCATGACTGTGTCTTGAGTGTAAAAATATTGCAGTTTGAAACTTGGACCTAAAGTATTGCAAATAAAAATGACAAACATCACTGAGCTGGTGCTTCTCTCTTCTGTCACCTTTCCACCCACCCCCTTGGCATTGGCATTTACCCGATTCATGGGTTGGAGGGTAGCATCCTCCCGCAGGTATCAAGGCAGGGAAACGTCCAGCCTTGTAAGCAATATGGGAAATGTCCTGCAGATCCTACCACTAAATAACTCAGGCCCAGAGTCTCCATCTGGTTTTTACATAGACTAGCTGAGAGAGACAAATGTGTAAACTCAATGCAGGGTAAAAGGTACATGAAGGGAAACTGCCAAAAGAAACCATATGTAATAAATAATTTGTTTTTGCTCATCTTTCTGCTTGGAAAATTCTGAACAAGTAAAGCCATCTCCATAATGTTTAGTTTTTATCTTTTTTTTTCAAATATTTGAAAAAATTTATTTTGTATTAAGGCGCTAATAGTTTGTCTATCTTTTTTTTTAATTAGTTTCTGCTTTATAACAAAGTGAATCAGTCATACATATACATCTGTTCCCACATCCCTTCACTCTTGCTTAGTTTTTATCTTATATCTAGAATCAAGGGCCACAGTTCACAGGAGAAGTTCTAAAACCATGTTACTGAGAACATTCATTCATTCATTCACTCTTTCATGCAAAAAGGATTTATTGAGCTCCTGCTGTATGTCAGGCACTGTGGACTTTTCTGAGAAAGATAACTTTTCTTTTAAAAACAATCTCCAAGTGTGACTAAACAACAATAAAGTTCATTGAAAGCAGCTAAATGAACATATTGGAGTCAGGTTTGTCAGAAACTGAGTCCTCATGACAAGCTAAAAACGCCAGGGATTTAGCAACCTGGAGGTTTGTTACCCTGGTAGTACTTGTACAGTGGGGATAGTGTTCCTTCTGGAGCTTCTGTATATAATTTGATACCTTTGTGTAAGTGGATACCCAGTGGTACTATATTTCCTTCGAACGTTTTATATATCTTACCAAATGCTATTTGGTTGTTTTCAGTTCACTGGATTTACACGCAACCTTTATTTCTCTCACTGACTCTCTCCATGTTGAAAGCAAGAGACATTTCTGTACATGTGAATGGGCAATTAAACGAGAATCCCAGTCGTTAGCCTTTAGCCAAACTCTCTACTGCCCATGCGCATGGATTCCTATGTTGCCTCTCCCACTATTAGCCTCATGGCCTTCCAACTTGGATTGACAGATTTCCTCCATTTTTCTATCCCTATTAAAGTAGAAATACTTTTTACGTGTTAGCAGGTTAGCAGTATCTTCCAACAGAAAAGAAAATTTCAAAGGCATTTCCCATTGTCACAACAACTTAGAGGAACAGGGTCCCAAACAATGATAAATGTCTTACTCTGCAGCTCAGCCCTACTAGCTCAGTTGCTGGAACTCTAGCCTCATCTAAGTCCCTGACCTCCTAGTGAAGGGGGAGGGGTAATACCTGAAGTGCCTCCCACATTGTGGGTGTTCTCTACATCCCACGCAGCCCTGGCCTCCAGACACCTGGGTGGTATCTGGTGGCTTTCCACATACCTGCGTCAAGCACCACTGCTGTCACTGCCTTCTGCTAATCCTGTACCAATGCCACTTTCCCATTGCTACTGTGTTTGCCACTCTGCTGATCTATATCTTCAATAGCCACACCAGTCCCTGGTGCTAGGAGCCTCTGGGGAGGGCAGTGGGGTGACTCATCCACTTACTTGCAGTCTCATACCAGGTTGCTTTTTACTGGGTTTCTTTTTTTAATTTTTATTGAAATATAGTTGATTTACAATGTTGTGTTAGTTTCAGGTGTACAGCAAAGTGATTCAGATATATATAAATATAATGTATACATATATTCTTTTTTTTTACATTCTCTTTCAATATAGGTCATTACAAGATGCTGAGTATAGTTCCCTGTGCTATACAGTAGGTCCTTATAGGTTATCTATTTTATAACTTGCTTTCTTTTCTATACCTGACGGCAGAAGCCCTTCTCATGAAATCAACTGATTCTGCTACATCTTTGGATGGCTCTTTTTCCATTTCTTTTTTTTAATTGATTTATTGATTGATTGATTTGTGTTTTTCTTTTTCTTTCTTTTTTTTATTATTAGTTTCTGCTTTATAACAAAGTGAATCAGTCATACATCTTTTTCCATTTCTGGCACCTCACTGAACCAGGGAACAAGTCTGGCCTTCATTTCCCCCCTCCCTTCTTGGGGCTCGTCAGGTCAACCTGTGCATAGCCTGGCCCCTTTCAGGCCCACCACTTTCCACGGAAGTTAATCCACAGCGTCTGCTAGAGACATTCCTTTATAAATTCTCCATTTTCTTTTTTCTTTTTTTTTTTTTTTTTTGCATTACGCGGGCCTCTCACTGTTGCGGCCTCTCCCATTGCGGAGCACAGGCTCCGGACGCACAGGCTCAGCAGCCACGGCTCATGGGCCCAACCGCTAAACGGCATGTGGGATCTTCCCGGACTGGGGCACTGACCCGTGTCCCCTGCATTGGCAGGCAGACTCTCAACCACTGCGCCACCAGGGAAGCCCTAAATTATCCATTTTCTTCCAAGCAGCCCTCCTTGGAATAAAATGGAAATTGGCAGTTTGGTTCCATTCTACGTGTACTTTAATGTTTTCACTAGAGTACCCTCATCCTGTTTCCTAGGGATATACATTCCCACAAAGTATGAAGCAACAGGCTCTGTTACCATTGGGGGGAAATGGGTAAAGCATGCATAGGAATCTCTCTGTTTTAGTTCTTACAACTCCACGTGGATCTGCAATTATCTCAATAAAGTTTCCAACAAGAAAAGCAACAAACTGCATGATACCTCCCCCGTGACATTTCAGAGGTCGTGGCAAGGAGATAGGGTGCAAGCTGGATATCATATCCCGATCCATTTCCGCCACCAGCTGCTAATTACCTTGGTATCAAGAAGTTCCTCCCTAACTTAATTCTACCTGTCCCTAGTCCTGCCCATCTGAGGTAGTGAGAATTCCCACTTTCTCTTCAGGCACTTCCGAGGCCTCCCTGGGGAAGCAGGGAACTCAAATCTAATTGCCTATGAGTTCTTCCCTGTGAGCATGGATTGACCGGCTTCTCAGCCTACGGTGTCCCACGAGAACAAAATTCATAATGAGAAACTTTTAATTCTACAACAAGTAAAGCTGAATTGCTGTGCCTTAAAATACAGGATGGGAATGTTATGTTCCAACAGTGTTATATGACAGAATAAACCTCTTGATGTGTCCTGAAACCCTGCTGTAGGCACAAATGAGAAGCCCTGCTATGTTTTCCACATTTTCTTTCTAAGCCCTTTTGAACAGACATTAGGTGGTTAAAATCTCCTTCATATTAAATGGCTGTGTGACATAATTCCTAAAAAATTTGAATCTCACTTGAATGAGATACAGTTATTCCTCTAGCTATTCAAGTAGAGAGAAGGGATTACCAAAGTAGTCCCCTTCAAGACGATCTTAATCTCTGGTCATATTGGTCCATTGCTACCTTCAGCAATGATTGTTCTTCTAATTTTGGGTGTATTGTGCTTGGGAAGGTGTTTTTCACCTGAAGCGCAAGTGCGTATGTCCTAATCTGCTCTTGGGGTATTCCTAGCATAAGACTTGACTGTGGAAAAGGCAATATTGTCCCAGTTTGCAATGTAACCTTCTAAATCCTTTGGATAAATACTGTCTAGATTCCATACGTGATCATCAATCTCACCAACACATCTAGCATCAAAACGATGCGGCTACCACACAGTGTGCAGACCCACGTTACCAAATCCCGAACAATAAAGGTTTTATCTGCCACACTGGGAGACAATCTATCTCAAGAGGTTCATGAAAGAAGCTACATTCATGAATTTTTAAAATTCCATTGAAGATACCTCTCCCGTGACAGAGTTACATGGATGTTACTTAGAGTGATGTGTTTATCGATGACACAGGCATGTGTATTAATATCAGAGTAGCCTATGGTACCAGGATAAATATCTGGAATCTAAAACATTTCCCTTTCATAAGAGGATGCTCATAAGAGGATCAAAAACATTAATTCCAGAATCAGTGAAACTCTTTTTGTTTAGCTCCACGGTACACTCCTACGATCTTTTCTAACTCATTATCTGTATCATTTTGAGGGTTATTAACACCTACCTTAAGCCCTCCTTCAAACTGTGTATGGATCATAGCATTCTATAGGTTATTAAATAAGTCAAAACCTTGATGTCATCTGCACTAACATCTGTACTATAAAGGATGCATTGTTGGCTGTGCTGGGCCTTTGCACTCTCTATGACCTTCCAGGAATCACTGTTCCTCTGATGGGAAAGCTGAGGCTCAGCACATGGCCACAGGCTTAATGATCCATAAGATGCCACGTGCCCACTTTAGTTTGCCTCACTTTCTCAGGTCTTCAGGTTTTCCACCATCTTTTCTTTCACCATCTTGGCCTCACAATCAGAGGCTCCCCACCACACACACACACACACACACACACACACACACACTCACTATAATGAATAATTCCCAATCACACACACACACACTATAATGAATAATTCCCAATCACACACACACACACACACTTTAATGAATAATTCCCAATCACACACACACACACACACACACACACACACACACACTTTAATGAATAATTCCCAATCTCAAACACACACACACACACACTTTAATGAATAATTCTCAATCACACACACACACACACTATAATGAATAATTCCCAATCACACACATACACACACACACACTATAATGAATAATTCCCAATCTCACTCACACACACACACACACACACACACACACTATAATGAATAATTCCCAAGCATGTTGTTCTTCGTCATTGTCATGGGTGCCTGGCTACACCTGACGTAGCCCCTCCAGACCAAGTACAAGTTTTGCTCCTCAGACTCAAAGTGTTTAAGAAGTAAAGGAATGAACCCTGCCTGGAGGGGCACTTTGCTGGCTGGCATGTGGGCGGTGGCCCAGTGGCTTTCCCTTAATTACCTATTGGCTGGAGTACACACTGTGACCCACTGTGATAGGTTCACCCCATTTTTCTCCCTGTCTATGGATAGGGCAACCATTTGGGGCTCACCAGGGAGGCCCCCGATTCTTCAACATCACTCAGCATCCCTTCCTGCAGCTCCTGTCATCATACTTCAACATTGCTCTGGTGCTTCTTCCATTCAAGGTTGCTGCAAAATGCCTTGGGGGGTGGTAATCTGCATGTTTCTAGTAGTTTCTACTTTAGTCTAGATATATATTATATCAGCTTCTTAAATTTCCATACCTTCCACTTCCTCCCCCATAGAAGTCTCTGGATAGTGGGTTTTCCCACCAAAAATAAAATAATGAGAATAAAATCATCATTCCTAGTAGGGTAGCACCCCAGTACCAAGAATGCTCCATCCTGGCCCCCACCATGTCTTTTGCTCTTGCCTCAACTAGACTGGACCATGTGCTGTCAATTCACTCGAATCTTGTAAATTATGGATCTCCCTTAGGCTGACATGGGATTATGAGTTTAGATTTCAGGGCTACAATTGCATTTCACTTTTCTTATCTAAGTGTTAGTATCAATTATAAAAATAGGATAAATATACATGATGGGGCTGTGAAGAATGAAGAAGTTGACATATCACAATGCTCATTTGGTCACAAAGTAGGTACTCAATAAATGGTAGTTATTATTATTATTATCCTTTTAAAATATTCTGGCCAATTGGAACAACTTCAAGAGTAACCACTGCCCTATCTTCTTTATCTGAACCTAGGGGCAGGACAGGAATAAAGGTGCAGATGTAAAGAATGGACCTGAGGACACGGGGAGCAGGAAGGGTAAACTGGGACGAAGTGAGCGAGTGGCGTGGACATATATACACTACCAAACGTAAAATAGATAGCTAGTGGGAAGCAGCCTCATAGCACAGGGAGATCAGCTCACTGCTTTGTGACCACCTAGAGGGGTGGGATAGGGATGGTGGGAGGGAGACGCAAGAGGGAAGAGATATGGGGATGTATGTATATGTATAGGTGATTCACTTTGTTATACAGTAGAAGCTAACACACCATTGTGAAGCAATTATACTCCAATAAAGATGTTTTAAAAAAGTAATTAATAAATATTTTGTGGGGACACAATTTGAGATTATATAAATACCTGTTTCCCCATCAAACTTTCCCCTATTATTTAAAAAAAAAAAGAGTAGCCACTGCCCTGGGTGAATTTCAGCTGGCAGTCCAAATGCGGAGAAGTATTTCTTCCATAGTGCAGTAGCCATTGTTACAGACCTTCTAGTCCTATGTAGGACCAGACTGGGAGGGCCCTGGTTGGTGAAGTGTGTAGACAGTGTAGTATGCACCCCATTTTTCCCCCGTCTCCATCCAAAAGCAAGAAATCTTTGCTAACACCGGTGGCTTGCGTCTGGGGATAGCATCCAGTTATGTGCCTCACATTTATATTTCAAGTCCTTATCCATCTTTAGCTGAAATAACCAGTTCTTTAATAGTTACCAAATCTTTTCCCTTCCTATATTGCCAAATCCACTCCGTAATACTCTTAAAGCCTTAAGACAATACTCTTGGGGAAAATCCAGCTATTTCAATTTATTTTTAGCAGGAGGCATTACAGCATCCATATAATACATAGCTGACCCATAACTGAACCATGCAATTAAAATTGGGCAATCTTATTGTATTTAAGTTATACTTCAATGAAACTGACTAAAAATAAACAACAGATCTTCCTCGACTTATGATGGGGTTACATCCCAATAAACCATTGTAAGTTGAAAGCATTTTAAGCTGAAAGAGCATTCTTTTCTTTTCCGCTACGCGGGCCTCCCACTGTTGTGGCCTCTCCCGTTGCGGAGCACAGGCTCCGGACACGCAGGCTCAGCGGCCATGGCTCACGGGCCCAGCTGCTCCGCGGCATGTGGGATCTTCCCGGACCGGGGCACGAACCCGTGTCCCCTGCATCGGCAGGCGGACTCTCAACCACTGCGCCACTAGGGAAGCCCCTGAAAGAGCACTTAATACACCTAACCTACCAAATATCATAGCTTAGCCTAGCCTACCTTAAATGTGCTGAGAACATTTACATGAGCCTACAGTTGGGCAAAACCACGTAACACAAAGCCTATTTGATAATAAAGTGTTGCAGGTCTCATGTAATTGATTGAATACTGCACTAAAAGTGAAAAACAGGAGGGCCTTCCCTGGTGGCACAGTGGTTGAGAGTCCGTCTGCTGATGCAGGGGATGTGGGTTCGTGCCCCGGTCCGGGAAGATCCCACATGCCACGGAGCAGCTAGGCCCGTGAGCCATGGCTGCTGAGCCTGCGTGTCCGGAGCCTGTGCTCCGCAACGGGAGAGGCCACAGCAGTGAGAGGCCTGCGTACCTAAAAAAAAAAAAAAAAAGTGAAAAACAGAATGGTTGCCCAGGTAAAGAATTGTTGTCAGTGTATCAATTGCTTACCTTCACGATCGCATGGCTGACTGGGAGCTGCGGCTCACTGCCACTACCCAGCATCACAAGAGACTATGGCACCACACATCACTAGCCTGGGAAGAGATCAAAATTCAAAATTCAAAGTATGATTTCTACTGAATGCATATTGCTTTTGCACCATCGTGAAGTCGAAAAATTGTAAGTGGAAACATCCTAAGTCAGGTACCATCTGTATATGATTTTGAGTGTGAGAGTGTGTGTGTGTGTGTATTTGTGAATATATGTATATAAAATCTGACCACCTTTACCACAACCAATCTGATCCAAGGCATCTTCATCTCTTGCTTGGATTGTTACAGTAGCCTCTTAACTGGTCTCCTTGCTTCTATGCTTGCCTAACTATAGTCTCAACGGGACATTCAACATAAATCAGAACTCTCCAATGGTTCCATATTCCTCTCAAAGTAAAGACAAAGTCCTTATAATGACTTACAAGGCCCTCCACTGTGTGTACCCCCCTCCTTTTCATCCCCTTCTATTCTCCCCTTCACACGTTCTGCTCCAGGAACACTGGTTCCTTGTTAGTTCCCAAACTTTTCAGCCATGTGTTTGCCTCAGAGCCTCTGTGATGAGTGTTCCTTCTTATTGGAAAACACTTCCCTCAGATAGCCACACATCTCATGTCTCACTTCCTTTAGGTCTTTGCTCAAATATTCCTTTTTCAACGAGGTCTACCTGATTACCCCATTTCAACTGCTTTTCCCCCACCAGGATTCCTGATATGCTTTCCCTGGTCCTTATCCTCATAATATCTATCAACTTCTTTCATGCTCTACCATTTCATCTATTTCTTCTATCTGTTGTCTGACTCTTCCCAGTTGAATGTAGGCTCCATCAGGGCAAATATCTTTTTAAAAAATTCCCTGAGGCATCCCCAGGCACACAGAAGTCATTCTATAAACGTTAGATAACTCAGTGAACGTTGGCTGTTCCTTTCTTCTTGAAACCCTGTCTTGTCTTGGTTCTGTGACCACTCTTTCCCGATCATTCTCTTACTTCTCTGTTTTCCACTTCTCCAGTTCCCTTTTCAGAGTCCTACTTCCAACCATCCTTCACATGTAGGTGTTTTCCCAGGATTCTTTCGTGGTTTATTTTATTCACACCCAAGTCTCCTATCCCCACCTATATCATAACTCCCAAACTAATATCTCCAGCCCATATGTCTCCTCTACGCTTCAGATCCTAATTGTAAATACATCTACCTACTTGAAATCTCCACTAATGTGTCCCAAAGTCACTCGATACTCAAACTGTCACAAACTGAATGCATTAGCTCATATTCACCATATCAGAGCCTCTCCCTGTGTTCTGTCTCCCATAAATACCCAAGTCAGAAATCTAGGCATAATCCTTGAGCTTCTCTTCATTTTTATTTATCCCTACTGTCTCCTCAGTTACCAAGTTCTTATGATTCCTCCTATTAAATATCTTTTAAACTATCACTTACTCTTTATCCCCAATATTTGGGGAATATTGCAGCAAAATAAGTAAGGAAGACCTGAAGGAACCAGTCTCCTAGTTTCCATTCTTGGCACTCTTCTGATTCACACTGCTGCTAGTGTTTGTTCAGAAAAGAAAACCTGACCATGTCATGACCCTTCTTAAATCCTTTCCATGGACTCTCTGGCACCATCAGCATGGACCCCTTGCTCTCCATTATATGCCCTTCATGTGGATCCTTATATCAAGTTCAAAAGCTTGTCTAATCCTTTCTAAACAGAAGCCATGACCCCTGCTTATAGATCCATGGAGAGATATGGGAACCACATAACAGAGTCACATCAGTAAATCAAAATTAATGATCCCTGTGCCAGTAGGGAGTGGAAAAAAGATGCTGAAGAACATTGACTGTAGTTCGTGATTGCAAACTCTCCCTGTATGATGATCCCATAGGAAAAGCATATAAGGCCAATGATATAATTAGTTCTGAGGATGAGAATGCACAGACTGATAAAGAGGGGAGGGCATCTTTGTACTGGGCAACATTCAGAAGAAATCACACCGTGTTCTCTCTTTCATAGTGTTTGGATTTGCCCTTCCAATTGCTTCAAGCCAGCCTCCATCCAGGAAAGTAAGCTAATTCTCCTCTCTCCTTGATGCTCAAGAAGGTATAGTCCTTCAGGGAGAACAGACTTGTGGTTGCCAAGGGGATGGGGGTGGGGGGAGGGATAGAGTAGGAGGTTAGGGTTATCAGATGTAAGCTATTATATATAGAATGGATAAACAACAAGGTCCTACTGCATAGCACAGGGAACTATAGTCAATATCCTGTAATAAAACATAATGGAAAAAAATATTAAAAATAGAATGTGTATATGTATAACTGAGTCACTTTGCTATACAGCAGAAATTAACGCAACATTGTAAATCAGCTATACTTCAATTTAAAAATAAACAAATAAAAAAAATTTTTAAGAAAGAAGGTATGGTCCTTGGCCAATAACCTGGATGGGTTCAATATATTCAGAATCCTTGGAAATGGCCTTATAGTGGTCTAGAGATAGACACACAGAAATTTCCCATTATGGAGTAAAATGGGTTCTTTACACAATTGTCACTGAGACCTTTATCCCAAAGGTTTTACCAGGTGAGAGGTCTACACTAAAATCCAAAAGTATGAGTGTTGTTGGTTTGTCTGTAAGTCCAGCCCTGGGACAAAAGGCAAGGCCCATCTCTAGGCAGAGCTCCTCTGGAGAGATGTACTGTGCCAGAGTCCAGGTTAGCTGGGATAAGAACCCTGGCACAGACTACAGACTTCCCTTGTGACCCTCGACATCTGTAAGGAGAATGTGGGAGCAACTCAACAGCCTAAGAAGGTCCAGAGAAAGGAGGTGAGACCCCTCTGCTAGGTCTGGGAAGCAGGGTTAAAAGAGGTTTGGACAGATGTTTTCATACTCTCAGTGGTCTCAGGGCGTGGGAGCAGTGGGACTATCAGAGGCTCTGGAGTTAGAACAACTTTGTTTCAAATCCCACCTCTGCCACCTAATAGCCCTATGAGTTTGATCCAATTTCTTAACCTCCCAAGGCTTTCACTTCATCATCTGTAAAACTGGAATTGTTATACCCATGTAAAATGTCATTGTAAAGATCGAATGAGACCATGTTGTGGGAAAATGCAGGGCACTGGACTTGGCAAACAATATGCTCTTGATAAATGATAGTTTTCCTCTACCCTTGCACAGCATGGGACTATACAACAGAGAGTCTACAAAACCAAGAATTCTCAGGGTCAGAACTGCCTCTTTTTGATATGCCCCAGTTCCAATGCCAAGGTCTTTGTTTCTGTTTCTAAAGGACCAGTTAGAAACAACACAAGAGGGAGATGGGGCACTTGCTGAGAGGGGGCCTTAAATGGGGTTAGTGCACCATTTTATAAACAAATAATATTAGTTTTACTTTTATCTAAAAAGTAATGTATGTCCCATGTTCATTTTGATGTTGTTAAATTAAATGCTATTTAACATTGTTAGATGGCAATATTACCCAATTTGATCTACACATTCAAAGCAATCCTTGACAAAATACCAGCTGGCTCTTTGCAGAAATTACAAGCTTACCCTAAAATTTATATGGAAGTGCAAGAGAGCCAGAATAGCCAAGACAATTTTGAAATGGAAGTACAAAATTGGAGGTGTCCCATTCTTGATTTCAAAACTTACTACAGAACTACAGTAGTCAAGACAGTCTAGTATTGGCATAAAGACAGACTTATAGATCAATGGAATAGAATTGAGAGCTCAGAAATAAACCCATACATTTGTGGTCAACTGGCTTTCAGTAAGAGTGCCAAAACTATACAATGGTGGAAAGAATAGTCTTTTCAAGAAATGGTGCTAAGACAACTGGATATCCACAAGCAAAAGAATGAATTTGGACCCTTGCCATACATCAACATACAAAAATTAACTCAAAATGGGTCAAAAATCTACATGAAAGAGCTGACACTACAAAACTCTTAGACGAGGACATAGGCATAAATCTTGTGACATTTGATTAGACAATGGTTCCTTAGATATCACACCAAAACCATAAACAACAAAAGATACAAAAATAGATACATTGGACATCACCAAAATTAAAAACTTTTTTGCTTCAAAGAACACCATCAAGAAATAGAAAAGACAGGGCTTCCCTGGTGGCGCAGTGGTTGAGAGTCCGCCTGCCGATGCAGGGGACACAGGTTCGTGCCCCGGTCCAGGAGGATCCCACATGCCATAGAGCGGCTGGGCCCGTGGGCCATGGCCACTGGGCCTGCACGTCCGGAGCCTGTGCTCCGCAATGGGACAGGCCACAACAGTGAGACGCCCGCGTACAGCAAAAAAAAAAAAAAAAAAAAAAAGAAAAAGAAATAGAAAAGACAACCCACAGAATGGGAGGAACTATTTGCAAATCACATATCTATTAAATGAATTAGATCCAGAATATATAAAGAGAAACTATAACTCAATAATAAAAAGACAACCCAATTAAAAATGGACAAAGGATTTGAATAGACATTTTTCAAAAAAAGATGTACAAATGGCCAATAAGCACAAAAAAAGATGCTCAACATTCTTAGCCATTAGAGAAATGCAAATCAAAACCACAATGAGATATCAACTTCACACCCACTAAGATGGAAATAATTAAGAAGACAGATAATAGCAAGTATTGGCAAGAATGTGGAGAAATTGGAAACTTTATACACTGCTGGTGGGAATGCAAAATGGTGTAGCTACTTTAGAACACAATCTGTCAGTTACTCAAACAGTTAAGCATACAGTTACTGTGTGATCCAGCAATTCCACTTGTAGCCACATACCCAAGAGAATTGAAAATATATGTCCCCACAAAGACGTGTACACAAATGTTCACAGCAGCATTATTCACAATAGCCAAAAAGGGGAAGCAACCCAAATTTCCATCAATTGGTGAATGAATAAATAAAATGTGGTATGTCCATACGATGGAATATTATCTGGAGATAAAAAGAAATGAAGTACTGATCCATGCTACAGTATAGCTGAACCTTGAAAATATTGTGCTAAATAAAAGAAGCCAAACACAAAAAGCCACACTTTGTATAACCCTATTTACATGAAATGTCCAGAATAGGCAAATCCATAGACACAGAAGGTAGATTAGTGGTTTCCTAAAGTGGAGGAGAAGGGGATTAGGAGGAAGTGGGGAGTACAGGGTTTCTTTTTGGAAGTGATGTAATTGTTCTAAAATTGATTGTGGTAACGGCTGCTCAACTCTGTAAATAAACCAAAAACCATTGAGTTGTACACTTTAAATTGGTGAGTTGTATGATATGTGAATTATATTTTTACTAAAGCTGTTATAATAAAAAATGATACATGTCCATTATAGAAACATGAGAAAATTCAGAAAAACAAAAAAGAAGAAAAAGAAACTCCATTCACATTAAAAATTTTTTTTTCTAACACCAGGATTGGTCGCAAGTAGGACGCTTTCGCCGCTACACTGGGACCGTCGGACTGTGCCGGCGCCGCACCCGAAGCGATAGCGGGCTCCGCGCTCAGGTGCTGAGGTGATATGCAATTGAACTTGAGACGAATAACATTTGGGGGAATTGTTGACATATAGTAACTCCACAGCATGTGGCCCCAGGAACTGCCCTAAATGGGCGGAAGAGGAAGATGGCGGAAGAGTAAGACGCGGAGATCACCTTCCTCCCCACAGATACATCAGAAATTCATCTACACGTGGAACAACTCCAACAGAACACCTACTGAACGCTGACAGAAGACCTCAGACCCCCCAAAAGGCAAGAAACTCCCCACATACCTGGGTAGGTCAAAAGAAAAAAAGAATAAACAGAGACAATAGGATATGGACGGGACCTGCACGAGTGGGAGGGAGCCGTGAAGGAGGGAAGGTTTCTACACACTACAAGCCCCTTCGCGGGCGGAGACTGCAGGTGGCGGAGGGGGAAAGCTTCGGAGTAGCGGAGGAGAGCACAGCAACAGGGGTGCGGAGGGCAAAGCGGAGAGATTTTGGCACAGAGGATCGGTGCCCTTAGGCACACACCAGCCCGAGAGGCTTGTCTGCTCGGCCCACGGGGCGGGCGGGGCTGGGAGCTGAGGCTTGGGTATCGGCTTTCAGTTGGAGCGCAGGGAGAGGACTGGGGCTGGCGGCAGGAAGAGAGCCTGAAGGGGTTAGTGCTAGCCCGGAGGGAGTCCGGGGAAAGGGTCTGGAGCTACCGGAGAGGCAAGAGACTTTTTTCCCTTTTGTTGCCTGGTGCGCGAGGAGAGGGCATTCCCCTCCCTCCCCTCTGCCTGAGTGAGCCAGAGCCCCCGAATCAGCGGCTCCTTTAAACCCGTCCTGTCTGAGCGAAGAACGGACGCCCTCCGGCGACCTACGCGCAGAGGCGGGGCCAGGTCCAAGGCTGAGACCCGGGAGTTGTGAGAGCAGAGACAGGGAAATCTCTCTGTGTAGCCTCGGAGGCAGTGGATTAAAGCTCCACGGTCCATTTGATGTGCCCTGCGTCTGTGGAGTGTATGAATGGACAGCGAATCATCCCAAATTGAGGAAGTGGACTTTGAGGACAAGATTTAAGACTTTCCCCCCTTTTTACAGCGAATTATCCCAAATTAAGGAGGTGGACTTAGCAAGATTTCAGACTTCTCGCCCTTTTCCTCTTTTTACAACGAATTATCCCAAATCGAGGAGGTGGACTTGGAGAGCAAGATTTTTGATTTTTCCCCCTGCTCTCTTTTTGTGAATGTGTATGTGTAATCTTCTGTGTAAGATTCTCTCTGTATAGCTTTGCTTCCACCATATGTCCCAGGGTTCTATCGGTCCGTGTTTTTTTTTTCAATAATTACTTTTTAATTTTAATAACGCTACTATATTTCATACTTTATTCTATTTTACTTTACCTGCTCTTTCTTTTTTTCCTACCTTCCCTTCCTCCCTCCCTCCCTCCGCTCCTCCTTTCCTTCTTTCTTTTTCTTTCCTCCCTCCCTCCCTCCCACCCTTCTTCTTTCCACTTTCTTTTTCTTTCCTTCCTCCCTCCCTCCCTCCTGTCTTTCTTTCTTTCTTCCCTTCCTCCCTCCCTCCCTCCCTTCTTCCATTCACTCTTCCTTTTGCTTTCATTCCTCCCTCCCTCCCTCCTTTCTTTCCTTCTTTCCATCCTCCCTCCCTCCCTCCTTTCTTTCTTTCTTCCTTCCTTTCCCCCCTTCTTCCTTTCTTTCCCTCTCTCTTTCTTTCTTCTACTAATTCTTTCTTTCTACTTTTTCTCACTGTTATTCTGAGCCGGGTGGATGAAAGGCTCGTGGTGCTGCAGCCAGGAGTCAGTGCTGTGCCTCTGAAGTGGGGGAGCCAACCTCAGGACACGGGTCCACAAGAGACCTCCCAGCTCCACATAATATCAAGCAGCGAAAATCTCCCAGGGATCTCCATCTCAACACCAGCACCCAGCTTCAGTCAACGACCAGCAAACTACAGTGCTGGTCACCCTATGCCGAGCAACTAGCAAGGCAGGAACACAACCCCACCCATTAGCAGAGAGACTACCTAAAAACATAATAAGGCCACAGGCACCCCAAAACACACCACCAGACGTGGACCTGTCCACCAGAAAGACAAGATCGAGCATCAACCACCAGAACACAGGCATTAGTCCCCCCCACCAGGAAGCCTACACAACCTACTGAAACAACCTTAGCCACGGGGGACAGATACCAAAAACAACGGGAACTACGAATCTGCAGCCTGCAAAAAGGAGACCCCAAACACAGTAACATAAGCAAAATGAGAAAGCAGAAAAACACACAGCAGGTGAAGGAGCAAGATAAAAACCTACCAGACCTAACAAATGAAGAGGTAATAGGCAGTCTACCTGAAAAAGAATTCAGAATAATGATAGTAAAGATGATCCAAAATCTTGGAAATAAGATAGACAAAATGCAAGAAACAGTTAACAAGGACCTAGAAGAACTAAAGATGAATCAAGCATCGATTAAAAACACAATAAATGAAATGAAAAATACTCTAGATGGGATCAATAGCAGAATAACTGAGGCAGAAGAACGGATAAGTGAGGTGGAAGATAAAATAGTGGAAATAACTGATGCAGAGCAAAATAAAGAAAAAAGAATGAAAAGAATAGAGGACAGTCTCAGAGACCTCTGGGACAACATTAAACGCACCAACATTCGAATTATAGGGGTTCCAGAAGAAGAAGAGAAAAAGAAAGGGACTGAGAAAATATTTGAAGAGATTATAGTTGAAAACTTCCCTAATATGGGAAAGGAAATAGTTAATCAAGTCCAGGAGGCACAGAGAGTCCCATACAGAATAAATCCAAGGAGAAATACGCCAAGACACATATTAATCAAACTGTCAAAAATTAAACACAAAGAAATCATATTAAAAGCAGCAAGGGAAAAACAACAAATAACACACAAGGGAATCCCCATCAGGTTAACAGCTGATCTCTCAGCAGAAACTCTACAAGCCAGAAGGGAGTGGCAGGACATAATTAAAGTGATGAAGGAGAGAAACCTGCAACCAAGATTACTCTACCCAGCAAGGATCTCATTCAGATTTGATGGAGAAATTAAAACGTTTACAGACAAGCAAAAGCTGAGAGAGTTCAGCACCACCAAACCAGCTTTACAACAAATGCTAAAGGAACTTCTCTAGGCAAGAAACACAACAGAAGGAAAAGACCTACAATAACGAACCCAAAACAATTAAGGAAATGGGAATAGAAACATACATATCAATAATTACCTTAAATGTAAATGGACTAAATGCTCCCACCAAAAGACACAGAGTGGCTGAATGGATACAAAAACAAGACCCATATATATGCTGTCTACAAGAGACCCACTTCAGACCTAGAGACACATACAGATTGAAAGTAAGGGGATGGAAAAAGATATTCCATGCAAATGGAAATCAAAAGAAAGCTGGAGTAGCAATTCTTATATCAGACAAAATAGACTTTAAAATAAAGACTATTAGAAGAGACAAAGAAGGACACTACATAACGATAAAGGGATCGATCCGAGAAGAAGATATAACAATTGTAAATATTTATGCACCCAACATAGGAGCACCTCAATACATAAGGCAAATACTAACAGCCATAAAAGGGGAAATCGACAGTAACACAATCATAGTAGGGGACTTTAACACCCCACTTTCACCAATGGACAGATCATCCAAAATGAAAATAAATAAGGAAACACAAGCTTTAAATGATACATTAAACAAGATGGACTTAGTTGATATTTATAGGACATTCCATCCAAAAACAACCGAATACACATTTTTCTCAAGTGCTCATGGAACATTCTCCAGGATAGATCATATCTTGGGTCACAAGTCAAGCCTTGGTAAATTTAAGAAAATTGAAATTGTATCAAGTATCTTTTCCGACCACAATGCTATGAGACTAGACATCAATTACAGGAAAAGATCTGTAAAAAATACAAACACATGGAGGCTAAACAATACACTACTCAATAACGAAGTGATCACTGAAGAAATCAAAGAGGAAATTTAAAAATACCTAGAAACAAATGACAATGGAGACACAACGACCCAAAACCTATGGGACGCAGCAAAAGCAGTTCTAAGGGGGAAGTTTATAGCAATACAATCCCACCTTAAGAAACAGGAAACATTTCGAGTAAACAACCTGACCCTGCACCTAAAGCAATTAGAGAAAGAAGAACAAAAAACCCCCAAAGTTAGCAGAAGGAAAGAAATCATAAAGATCAGATCAGAAATAAATGAAAAAGAAATGAAGGAAACAATAGCAAAGATCAACCAAACTAAAAGCTGGTTCTTTGAGAAGATAAACAAAATTGACAAACCATTAGCCAGACTCATCAAGAAAAGAAGGGAGAAGACTCAAATCAATAGAATTAGAAATGAAAAAGGAGAAGTAACAACTGACACTGCAGAAATACAAAAGATCATGAGAGATTACTATAAGCAACTCTATGCCAATAAAATGGACAACCTGGAAGAAATGGACAAATTCTTAGAAATGCACAACCTACCAAGACTGACTCAGGAAGAAATAGAAAATATGAATAGACCAATCACAAGCACTGAAATTGAAACTGTGATTAAAAATCTTCCATCAAACAAAAGCCCAGGACCAGATGGCTTCACAGGCGAATTCTATCAAACATTTAGAGAAGAGCTAACACCCATCCTTCTCAAACTCTTCCAAACAATACCAGAGGAAGGAACACTCCCAAACTCATTCTACGAGGCCACCATCACCTTGATACCAAAACCAGGCAAGGATGTCACAAAGAAAGAAAACTACAGGCCAATATCACTGATGAACATAGATGCAAAAATCCTCAACAAAATACTAGCAAACAGAATCCAACAGCACATTAAAAGGATCATACACCATGATCAAGTGGGGTTTATTCCAGGAATGCAAGGATTCTTCAATATACGCAAATCAATCAATGTGATACACCATATTAACAAGTTGAAGGAGAAAAACCATATGATCATCTCAATAGATGCAGAGAAAGCTTTTGACAAAATTCAACACCCATTTATGATAAAAACCCTGCAGAAAGTAGGCATAGAGGGAACTTTCCTCAACATAATAAAGGCCATATATGACAAACCCACAGCCAACATTGTCCTCAATGGTGAAAAACTGAAACCATTTCCACTAAGATCAGGAACAAGACAAGGCTGCCCACTCTCACCACTCTTATTCAACCTAGTTTTGGAAGTTTTAGCCACAGCAATCAGAGAAGAAAAGGAAATAAAAGGAATCCAAATTGGAAAAGAAGAAGTAAAGCTGTCACTGTTTGCAGATGACATGATACTATACATAGAGAATCCTAAAGATGCTACCGAAAAACTACTAGAGCTAATCAATGAATTTGGTAAAGTAGCAGGATACAAAATTAATGCACAGAAATCTCTGGCATTCCTGTACACTAATGATGAAAAATCTGAAAATGAAATCAAGAAAACACTCCCATTTACCATTGCAACAAAAAGAATAAAATATCTAGGAATAAACCTACCTAAGGAGACAAAAGACCTTTATGCAGAAAATTATAAGACACTGATGAAAGAAATTAAAGAGGATACAAATAGATGGAGAGATATACCATGCTCCTGGATTGGAAGAATCAATATTGTGAAAATGACTCTACTACCCAAAGCAATCTACAGATTCAATGCAATCCCTATCAAACTACCACTGGCATTTTTCACAGAACTAGAACAAAAAATTTCAAAATTTGTTTGGAAAAACAAAAGACCCCGAATAGCCAAAGCAATCTTGAGAACGAAAAACGGAGCTGGAGGAATCAGGCTGCCTGACTTCAGACTATACTACAAAGCTACAGTAATTAAGACAGTGTGGTACTGGCATAAAAGCAGAAAGATAGATCAGTGGATCAGGATAGAAAGCCCAGAGATAAACCCACGCACATATGGCCAACTTATCTTTGATAAAGGAGGCAGGAATGTACAGTGGAGAAAGGACAGCCTCTTCAATAAGTGGTGCTGGGAAAACTGGACAGGGACATGTAAAAGTATGAGATTAGATCATTCCCTAACACCATACACAAAAATAAGCTCAAAATGGATTAAAGACCTAAATGTAAGGCCAGAAACTATCAAACTCTTAGAGGAAAACATAGGTAAAACACTCTATGACATAAATCACAGCAAGATCCTTTTGGACCCACCTCCTAGAGAAATGGAATTAAAAACAAAGATAAACAAATGGGACCTAATGAAACTTCAAAGCTTTTGCACAGCAAAGGAAACCATAAACAAGACCAAAAGACAACCCTCAGAATGGGAGAAAATATTTGCAAATGAAGCAACTGACAAAGGATTAATCTCCAAAATTTATAAACAGCTCATGCAGCTCAATAGCAAAAAAACAAACAACCCAATCCAAAAATGGGCAGAAGACTTAAATAGGCATTTCTCCAAAGAAGATATACAGACTGCCAACAAACACATGAAAGAATGCTCAACATCATTAATCATTAGAGAAATGCAAATCAAAACTACAATGAGATATCATCTCACACCAGTCAGAATGGCCATCATCAAGAAATCTAGAAACAATAAATGCTGGAGAGGGTGTGGAGAAAAGGGAACACTCTTGCACTGCTGGTGGGAATGTGAATTGGTACAGCCACTATGGAGAACAGTATGGAGGTTCCTTAAAAAACTAAAAATAGAACTACCATATGACCCAGCAATCCCACTACTAGGCATATACCCTGAGAAAACCATAATTCAAAAAGAGACATGTACCAAAATGTTCATTGCAGCTCTATTCACAATAGCCCGGAGCTGGAAACAACCTAAGTGTCCATCATCGGATGAATGGATAAAGAAGATGTGGCACATATATACAATGGAATATTACTCAGCTATAAAAAGGAACGAAACTGAGCTATTTGTAATGAGGTGGATAGACCTAGAGTCTGTCATACAGAGTGAAGTAAGTCAGAAAGAGAAAGACAAATACCGTATGCTAACACATATATATGGAATTTAAAAAAAAAAAATGTCATGAAGAACCTAGGGGTAAAACGGGAATAAAGACACAGACCTACTTGAGAATGGACTTGAGGATATGGGGAGGGTGAAGGGTAAGCTGTGACAAAGCGAAAGAGAGGCATGGACATATATACACTACCAAACGTAAGGTAGATAGATAGTGGGAAGCAGCCGCAGAGCACAGGGAGATCAGCTCGGTGCTTTGTGACCACCTGGAGGGGTGGGATGGGGAGGGTGGGAGGGAGGGAGACGCAATAGGGAAGGGATGTGGGAACAGATGTGTATGTATGACTGATTCACTTTGTTATAAAGCAGAAACTAATAAATAAAAATAAAAATTTTTAAAAAAAAAAAATTTTTTTTCTGATTCCCAGTTGTCCTCAGGATTGGTTAAGTCAAAAATGCCTAACCTGGGGGCTTCCCTGGTGGCGCAGTGGTTGAGAGTCCGCCTGCCGATGCAGGGGACACGGGTTCGTGCCCCGGTCTGGGAAGATCCCACATGCCACGGAGCGGCTGGGCCCGTGAGCCATGGCCGCTGAGCCTGCGCGTCCGGAGCCTGTGCTCCGCAACGGGAGAGGCCACAACAGTGAGAGGCCCGTGCACCGCAAAAAAAAAAAAAAAAAAAAAAAAAAAAGCCTATCCTGAAATATAAGACCTCTAATGATTCATTCCGTTTACTGCTTGAACGTCATCTTTCATCATTCCCACATTGGCACCATATGTTTCAAGCGTAACGAATTGTTTTTCTCCAAACATTCCATGCTCCCTTGCAAGTCCCTGCACTTGCACACGTCATTCTCGTTGCCTGTCACTGTTGGTCCCTCCCTCCTTCATTTGGCCAATTGTATTCATCCATCAGGTTTCGGCTTAGACATCACCTCTTCCAGAAAGCTTTCCCTGACCCCAGGGATTGGGTGTACCTCCTTGGTGTCTAACAGTTCTCTGTGCTTATTTCTATCAAATCATTCACTCCACATAGATTTTTTTTAATTAAAATCAAATTATGAACAAAGCTTCCAAGATCTCTGGGGCAATATAAAAATGTCTAATAGTCATGTCACTAAAGGTCCAGAGGGAACAGAAAAAGGAATTGGTGCAGTAAGTAATTTTTGAATAAATAATTACTGAAAACTTCCCAAACTTTGATCAAAGACATATATTTACACATTCAAGAACTCAGTGAACTCCAAACTGTATAAACATAAAGAAAATCACTCCTAGACAGATAATAGTACTGGTGAACACTAAAGATAAAAAAAAAAAAAACTTTGCAAGAAGATAGAGCAAAATGAAACATAATATATATAAAACAAGAATTTGAATACTGTGGATTTCTCATCAGAAACCACAGAAGGCAGAAGAGAAAGGAATAATGTCTTTAAATCGCTTAAAGGGAAGAACTGTCAAACCTGAATTCTATATCCAGCAAAAATATTCTTCAGGAATGAAAGCAAAATAAAGATATTCTCAGATGATGAAAAACTAAGAGAATTCATCAACAGATCTAAAAGAAATGCTAAAGGGAGTTCTTCAGGGTGAATATAAATGATACCAAAGAGAATCTTGGAACTTCAGGAATAAAGACGCAAAACAGAAATAGTAAATATAAAATACTATTTTCCTCCCCTTAAGTTCTTTAAAATATGTAGGACTGTTGAAAGAAAAAATTATAACATTGTCTGGAGGAACTTTTAATCTATTCAGATGTAATACCTATGAAACTTTAAAAGATTAGAAGGGGATGGTAAAGTGGTTATAAGGCTCCACTTCTTAAAAATTTATTTATAGTAAAATTCAGTTGAGTTTTGAGAAATGCATAGTCGTGTAACCAACGAGACAACTAAGATACACAATAGTTCCAAAATTATGAACCTAATCATTACTCCCCAAATGTTCCTCTAGTCACTTTGTATTTCTTTCTTCCCTCCCCTCCCCACCTCCCCAGGCAACAAATGAGAAGTTTTATATCACTACAGAGTAGTTCACATTTTTGAAGTTTTATGTGAACGGAACCAGGCAGGATGCACCCTTTTTTTCCTGCCTTCTTTCAGCCAGCATAATTATTTTGAGAGTCATTTATGTTGTTATCAAATAATACATATTGATACGTATTAGTGCACTGGATTCCTTTTGGGAAGACCAAGTCTACTGACACATTATATGTGTTCATACGTACATATACACATGCGTATGTAAGTTACAGAGGTAAAGATTCTGAGAGAAACATTTGGTATTTGTACAGTTCTTGGTACAATATTATGGATACACAGCTGGTACAGATGTAAGGAAGATGTTACCACTTTCTGGGGGACAGCATATTTTTACGGAAAAGTTCAAGGTTTAGGAGTCGAATAGACATTATTATCTGATTAATAATCATTATATGATTACTGACTAACAACCCTGAGTTGTTACATATTTATGTGTTATTTATCCTCTCTGATGTGTGATAAATGTTATTTATCCTCTCTGTTCCTTCATTTCCTTATTTTTGTAAAACAGAGATAATAACACTTCATATGGTTGTTATGTGAATTAAAATGAGATTACATATATAAAGCATTGAGCATGGAGTCTGACACATAGCAGACAATCAAAAACGTGTTAGTTCTTTTTCTTTTCTACCTTTTTTTTTTTACATCTTTATTGGAGTATAATTGCTTCACAATGTTGTGTTAGTTTCTGCTGTATAACAAAGTGAATCAGCTATAAGTATACATATATCCCCATAGCCCCTCCCTCTTGAGCCTCCCTCCCACCCTCCCTATCCCACCCCTCTAGGTGGACACAAAGCACCAAGCTGATCTCCCTGTGCTATGTGGCTGCTTCCCACTAGCTATCTATTTTACGTTTGGTAGTGTATATATGTCCATGCCCCTCTCACTTCGTCCCAGCTTACCCTTAACCCTTCCCCGTGTCCTCAAGTCCATTCTGTACGTCTGCGTCTTCATTCTTATTTGGGGAAAAAATTTCTCATCCTTAAAAAGTGGTAGAGCGTTTGAGCTTAATTATAATATCATAGTGCCATCTGGTGACCATATAGAACTATTACATTATCTGTATCAGAGACTTCATTTCTGAAAAAGTTCTACCACATCTAAATGCCTGTCTTTAAGAGGTCATCTCTAGTGTTCTCTGGCTTAGTATTGCAGGGACAGGGAATGAGGACTGTGCTTGAGGTCAGTTCTCCTGAGCTTGGAGATGCCTCCCCTGTCTGGGCATCCTGTCCTGTCAGGAGGAAGAACTCAAGGAAAAAGGAGAGGTGTTTCCCTCCTAGCATAACCCTAAAATGGGCAGATGACAAACTAAGTGTGGAAGCAAGTGAATAAAGTCTTCACATCCATTCTGCTCTCAGGGATATGGTGGGAGGGAGGATGGTATTGTCTCCTGTTGGAAGGCCTGCCCTTGAACCATCTGGCCACTGTAGCTTTGGCCTTGAGTCCAATCTCAGAGGGGTTTCAAAATCATGTAACCCCTGATATCACACAAATACCCCTAAATATGGACTAGAAAAGGGCCCCCTCTTCATTCTACCAGCCCCTCCCCCACCTGGATGAATACAGCCAAGGCCTCTGCATCCATCAGACTTAAGCCTGGGCTCCAGTTGCAGGAAGTACCCCTCCTCCCACCCCCACCTCAGCCACTCTTACCATCTCTCCTGTGCCACCAAATCAAGTCAAGACTGGTCAATTTATTAAACGTGAACTTTATTGTGATTTAGATTATGTAAGGCAGTGTGGTGAAGGCACTGCAGAAGTTAGACTGAAAAACATGGTAGGAAAAGGAGCGAGCTAAGAAAATTACAAAATTTTTTAAATGATCGCGTGCTGGACTAGACTAAGTATACTACAACTATTTCACTTTATTCGTCATTGCAGAAGCGTTGAAATATTCTAGGAGGTGGAGCTTGGGGGATGGGGAAAGGCTTCATGGAGGAGGTGGCATTTATGCTGGGCCTTGAAGGAGGGGTAGAATGTTGATAGAGGAGATGGAGGGAAGAACATTTCAAAATGACTGACTCTAGAGAAAATTCTATAGAAGGACTGAAAAAAAAGAGGGCAAACAAACACCCCCAGGGAGTGAACATTCCCAACTGGGAGAAAAGCCTGAGGGGTCCCAAGCCCCCCAGATGGGGTCTTCAGTACCAATGATATCAGGAGGCACAGGACAAGGGCTTGTCTGTAAACCTAGCAGCAGCAGGAGGTTTCACATTTGCAGTCAGGGGCCCCAAACTGGCTGGACTAGGCCTCGATGGAGTCTCTCGTCCTTTTATCCTGCGTGGTCCTTATTCATCCTTCCTCTTGCCCGCTGACTGCCTGAACGGTAGTTCGTGCGCGCCCACGTGCACGTGTGTGAGTGTAGGTGTGTGTGGATGCATGGGGGACCGAGGTTTTGTCTCCCACTGCAGCTTCTTCCACTTTTCCCTCTTGTGGCACACAGCTGGCTTCCAGGGAGCTGGAGCTCGGGCCCTTCCCACTGTCTGAGCCTCACAGAACTCCAGCTCTTGATTAAGCACCTAGGAAGCTTCCTCAATATGAAGGTAAAACCTACCGTTGGGGGGTGACTTGGGTCAGGGCAGGACTACACTTTCCAGAGGTGGTGGTGGTTGGTGGTGGTGATGGTGGTGCCGGCGTAAGGGCTGGGGATGTATAAACAGGCTCTGGCTGCTGGGTAAAAGGCTGCCGGGACACCTGTAGTGTTCAGTCAGGAGCTGGGATGTCAGGCTAGACCTGCTTGGCCTTGATCACCCCTCCGCCTTCCTCAACATGCTCTACAGGGGAGACATTTTGGGCACCTGAAAACAGCTAAGACATCAGTAGGGTATCCAGGCTGTTGTCGTTGTCCTGCATGAATTTCACCCCCGGAAGCCCCAGAGATCTTTCCTTGGCCAACATCTGTCTGATCTCCAGATAGGACTGTCACCTCCCCCTGTCCAGCTGCTGGAGGTATATAGGTTATGTAGCTACTTACGCTACTCAGATGAGGAGGCATGGGGAACTTATCAGAAGAAAGGAAAAGTAAACTACTGTGAATTTCTTTCTTTCAAAAGATTATGAATCCTAGATAAGATCTAGCATCTGACAGAAAATAAAAGGATGGGAAAGCTCTGTCAGGATTCCCTGGAGCTGGAGATTTAGAGCTCAGTGAGATCATCACTGGAAATAACCCGGAAGCTGATGTGGCCTTGTTTAACTTTGGCAGTTGGGCCACCCTTCTTACGCAGGTACAGGGACTTCAGATCACGGCAGTCACTGGGGTCAGCATCCAGAGTAACCTGCCCCAAGAACTGATCACAGAACTTTCGTCTGTTCCAGACCTGGAGAGACAAGTCAAGAAAGTGAAGATGAGTAACCCTCTGTAACATTGGACTTTGCCGAGTGGCATCTAGAACCTAATGCCGGGCTTTGAAAGGTCTGTTTAAAAACCAAGAGACTGTATTTCCTGATACCTCTCTGGCTAAGGGGAAAGTACCTCAAAGAGTAGAGACGAAAAGCCACCAGTCAGAGTTCAGAATCAACCTTGACCTATGAGATGGCCGCCGAAAGGCAGCTGGTCAGAAGCATTAAGTCAGAAAAACAGCCAAACCACAGTGCTCCATTCTGAGCAGCAGGGCGAGGGTCATGTGAACTGGCATATACTTCCCCACATGGGATTTACAGTACCTGTGTTAACATGTGTATCTGCCAGCATGCGGGCTTCTGCCCACAATGAAAGAAACAGAGGAGAGGAGATTTAGGATGGAGATTCATAAGGAAGCGAGTGATTGTGCCTGGTAGGAGGTGTCTTCGAGTACAAAACAAACAAACAAAAAACCAGGATAAGCCTTGCTCTGTATCCTAGACACCAGTGAGGCACTTGGGATCATCCAGTATCTCGTACTGAATATGAGCCACCTGAGGGTCCCTGTTCACATCCTTACCTGCACTATAATAGGAATGTCAGTGGTCCTTCTGTAGAAAATGGCCTGGGTGTCAAAAATGGCATGAACAGTATTCTTTTGGACAGGAGAACGGACTTCCTCCTTTCCACACTTGATGACCAAATATGGGTTTACAGCTGGAACAAAGTAACATTTATTTTTAACACAGTGATTAAAAGTCCTCTTTCTAGGTAGTCAAGAAACTATCTCACTAAGTCTATTCTGGGACTTTTAGCATAACACCTGGGTACTAGAATGACCTAGGACTTTGGTTCCTATTTCCCTTTTCTTTTCTATACTTTATATAGGGATATAGAAATGAATATTAGATAGGCCCTTGTCCAAAGACTTTTATATCGCATTTTCTCTTTTTTTAAATTGAAGTATAGTTGATTTACAGCATGGTGTTAATTTCTGCTGTACAGCAAAGTGATTCAGTTATACACATATACATTCTTTTTAAAATATTCTTTTCCATTATGGTTTATCACAGGATATTGAATATAGTTCCCTGTGCTATAGAGTAGGACCTTGTTTATATATATCCCATTTTCCTACCACGGTTGACAGCCATTCTGACTTTTCTACACAGAAAACACCACTGTAGAGAATCATGTGTGACCATCTTTTCTAACCATATATGCAATAAATGAAACTGATTTTGCTTTCCCAGACACCCCCGCAGTTCTTACTTTCATTGGCATACTTCTTCTCCAGGCCCTCGGCACTGTGCACTGTGATCTGGGTGACAACCTTGGGGTAGCCACGAGCCAGATTCCAGCAGGACATCTTGGGCATGTCCAGAGTCAGCTCCCTGGAACATCAAAAAGAAGACACGTCATCCATGACGAATGCCCTTTGATGAGGAGATAGGCTCGCCAAAGCGGACCCTGTTGTTGAAAAACATGAAATGCCAAGTGACCTAGCCCATTCCTCCTCAGACATGGCTTATATTTTATGAGTCTGTTTTCCTTTCCCCTTGCTTTAAGGCCCAGCAGATAAAGATCAGAGTAGGCAGGGCTGGGGTGAAAAGGTAGCTTTGGTGACCCAGCACTCAGAACATAATAGAGGAGCAGTGAGGAGTGCCAGCTGTTTAAGAGAAGAAAGAGTCAGCCAGAGAACAGAAAATAAAATATAAGTGGAAAAGCTTAGGCTATAGGCCTGTTCTCCTTAAATGGCAGCTCAAAGCGCTGAAGCTCTGACCTCCACAGGGAACTTTGCACAACCCACACCACTTTGAGAAATCTTTCTCCTGCCATCACTGCAGTTAAATCTGACTTGAATAAGTTGTCCCTTTAAGTGTCCACCTAGGGGAAGAGGGCCAAGAGGGTTAGGACTGGAGGCAAAGCACAGAATGGGAGTTGGCAGGGCTGGCCAAGGAAACGGCACCTGAGCTGGACAGGCACTTCAGAGAAGATTCTCAAGAGAAACTCGCTGGTGCGGCCATGCTGGAACATAGTTGGGACAAGCACGTAGTTGCCCTTCTTCAGGTACTTGCTCAGAAACACGGTGCGCGTGTCAATATAAGTGGAGGTCCCCGCACGCTCCTGGATGTACAGGTGGTGGAGGCGGAATTTGCGGTTCACCTCCACCTGGAAATGCAAGAGAAGGAGATGCTCCATTGCACTCAAATCATAGTTTTTGCGTTTGAAGATCCTAGCTCTTCTACTTTCTTTATCCCTCGACCTTTCTTAATCCCCCTAACCCCAGGCCGTCCTAATTTTGACACTGTTTGCCATTATTCTCTCTGCTCCAAAGGCCCATTCTTACCTTGAAGAGCTCAAAGCCGATGATGTAATTGTCGGGTCTTCCCATGCGGCGGTAAGTGCGCAGGTCCTTTTGCTGCAGAGACATGATGACCTTGTGCCCATCCTCGGGCACAGTGAAGATGTACTAAGGGAAAGAGGCCAGCAAGGAGCTTAGTTAGCACTTCTGTTTCAGATGAGCCAGCTCAAATTTCAGGGAAGAAAACTCTACCTTGTGAAGCACAGACTTGGGTTATGTTCTGGGCTTTGCCATTGACTTGCTAAATGCAGATCCTAATGTTTGCTTCTCCCTATGGCATTCAGCATGTGTTGAGAGAGCCAACTTCATACCTAGGCCTTTGATGCCAAAGAGGGTATGCTTTGTTTTAATAAGTTATTGGTAGGATCTTGGGTTTTTTAAAATTGTCCCCTTGTGGGCTTCCCTGGTGGCACAGTGGTTAAGAATCTGCCTGCCAATGCAGGGGACACGGGTTCGAGCCCTGGTCCGGGAAGATCCCACATGCCATGGAGCAACTGGGCCCGTGTGCCACAACTACTGAGCCTGTGCTCTAGAGCCCACGAGCCACAACTACTGAAGCCCGTGCGCCTAGAGCCCGTGCTCCGCAACAAGAGAAGCCACCGCGATGAGAAGCCTGTGCACCAAAAAGAAGAGTAGCCCCAGCTCGCCGCAACTAGAGAAAGCCGGCACACAGCAACGAAGACCCAATGCAGCTGAAAATAAATAATTTAAATACATACATTTTTAAAAGATCTTATAAACTGTCCCCTTGTTTTTAAAAGCTGTACACAGGAAAATTTGAGAATCAACAAAGACAGAAAGCATCCTTGCTTGACTTAACCTGACACTGCAGCATTCCCCTAGGCTAGCCTCCTATTGCCAGCCCAGATGCATGACTTGTGGAAGGGGCCGGATCCATTTCCTTGGTGAACTGACGCTTTGCTGTCACCATCTTAAGGATGCTGCAGGCCTGTTCTAGAGACTTCCCAAACATCATCTGGGGAATCATGGTGCCATTGGGAAGTAAGACTAAAAGGCATCAGATTTATTTCTCTCTCCCCCAACCCTCCCACCAAGAAACAGGAAACAGATGCAGAAATATGCACTCACGAGGCCCCCGTCGGTTCATCCTGCACAGACACTTAAACAGTGAAGCCAAAAAGCCCATTTCCCCAGTTTGGTATATGTTCCTGATAGTTAAAGTATTTCCAGGGCTGTAAATGAAGGGGGGTGGCAATAGGAGCTTTCTTTTCTTTAGGGACAATTAAGGTGGAAGGAATGGAGAAAACTATGAGTTAAGTAAATCAGCCCACCAGCTTTAGTATCCTTCAAAATGGCTGGCCAATGAAGCTCATGAAAAGAAAAGACACACTCATGTGTAAGGCTGCAATATAGTCAGAAGTCTTGTCTCCTGTGGTTAGCTCATCAGCACATTTGCAGATAAAACCATCAAGGTTATTATAGGCTCAGGCTTTGGATGTTTGGATTTTTTGCTTTGGGGTGTGCCTGGGCTTGACCTCTAATGTGTCATCTGGAATAGCATTGTAATGGGAGATGGATGGAACGGGGTCATTGACAGGGTAGCGATTCAAATCCTGAGAAGAATGACCTGGTATTCTAGATGAGAAAAGGGAGGCCTAATGATGGGGTTCAGAAGAATCACCTGCATGAGAAAGAGGACACATATAGTAAATGCATACCCAAGAGACCAATTAGACAGTAAAGAAATGAAAAAGAATTGAGAAAACGTCAGGGAGCAGATCCTTTCTCTCTAATGTGGGACCATCACAAGGAAGCAGGGAGTGTCAAAGCATACCCAGCAATATGGTCGGGAGAGAGGCAGCCAGAGGAGGTGGCTTGGATTTGATAATGTCACCAAGTCATGTCTCTACAAAGAGACACAGTCTGCTTTACAGGCACCTGAGCCAATCCCTATGCATCTTGGTTGATGTATATTACACAATAGCTGCAAATGGGAGAACTGATGTCAAAGAAATACTCCCAGGTGAGACCTGGCTTCCTATTGCCTTGATAACTTGAAGGCAAAGAAAAAGAATTTGATTTAAACCTGGGGATTCTGCAGGAAGGTATCACGGTTGTTATAGCAGCCTCCTGAACGGTTCATCAGGGGATCATCATCCACAGTCCAGCATCCCACCACCGATTCCAGCTCCTTGCGGCCAAAAATAGGGTTGTTCACATTGCGACAGACATTCAGTTCATGGAAGATGCGGCAAAAGTCCTCCAGGCTCATCCTGAATGGAAGGAAAGAAATGAAGATGATACTTAATACTTACCCCTGCAGTTCCATGTGGAAGCCCCAATTCCCTTTAGCACAGAAAACCTCTACTCACCAAAACTCTCCATCATCAGACATAACAAGCCCCAGGTTCTTGCGATCTGCTGCAGTCAGTTGCTGCCACTCTTCAGAACTAAAGGCAAATGAACAAAGGGATAAGCCATTATGTTTGCCATTGACTTCCTACAGTAAGCAGGATGTCAAAGGGACAGAATACATGAGGACTGGGACAGCTTTGTCTCACCACCAGCTAAGTCACAGGCCCCATAACTGAGAAGGACCCACAGATGTCACTAAGCATTGACAGCCCACTAGCAGTCTGGAGGGATGGAATTGGGAGAACGTATAGGGCCTTGGGGATGCAGCAATCGAAGTGGAAAGCCACTCACATCTCACTCCAGGGCCCACTCCATTCTTGTCTTCCCAAGGGGTTCCTCAGACGAATCATGTACAGCTTCTCAGTACTGAAGACCTCCACGAGTCTTTCTCCAAGACGGATCTTGCGAATATCAGTCATGGTGTACGTATGGCCCTTCAGTAGACCCCAATCAGTTTCAACTTCTCGTTCCTCCTGATTGGGAAACTGAGAGCAAAGAAAGATACATAAGGGCACAAGAACTGGGAGATCCAAGGCTTGGCTCTTCCTCTTCTTTGATTGGTTTACCCGAGTATGGTTGAAACTAGTTCTCTTATGCAGATAGAAATTTGATCCTGCCACCTAACCTGACACAAAGCAAGCCAAGGAAAGGAAATAAAAATTTAATATAACAACTCAAACAATTCAAATGACCCACGGTAGTACACTGATATGAAGAGCATTGAAATTTGTTGGGGTTGGTTAATTCTTTGAGCAAACAGCTATAACCGCCACACCCAGGAGCAGAGGCAGAAGGAATAATTTAGCATAGACTATTTACATCAGCTTGGATGCTACATCGGCCTCCAGCAGGATGACTGGTACGAAAGGATAATAGGTTAAAGCTCCTTAGCCTCTGCGCCAGGGCTCAGTGCCTATTGTTAGCTTTCTGAGTTTCATAATGACTTGTCCTGGATCTCCAGGGTAAGGGTGATGTTCTCCACTAAATGTCGTGGTCTCCTCTGCCAGAAGTGAGCAAAGAGTGGTTTTGGTGAGTACAAACCTCAATGAAGCAACAGATCAGACCTCCTTTGGTAAATGTTTTGTACAGTTCTCCAAACAGCTTGTACTTCTCCTCAACGAGCTCAGTGTATCTCCCCTTCTGCACGTCCACAGTTTCAGCCAGTGTGCCAGTGAAGTCCACGATGATATCAGTAGTGGTCAGACCATCGAGGGCTTCATAACAGCCAAGCAGCCTGGGGGCAAATATACAAAGTGATCTTTGTAGAAGTATTTTTCCAGGTCAAGGACATCTTGTTCCCCCAAGTTAAAAGTCCTTGCCCAGCCAGGCTTTACCAGCTAGCTTTTCTCTAGGTACAAAATGAGAGATATTTTGAGAATTTAGTCAGATTTCTAGGTTTAGACTATGTTGACTAGGATGGTCCATGCAGAAACTTCTTTCTACAGGTAAATATTAGACAAGGAGAAACTCTGCGGCCATAATGCCATGAGATCTGTAGATCAGCAGCAGGAAGAGGGCACCTGGGAGCAGTAAGGGCTTAATGGAAACTGGAACAGCTGATTTCTTTCTCATTTGGAACTAGGGAGGGCCATTCCCAGGTCCAAAGCAATGCCTTGGATCTGACTGATATCCTACCCAATTTAAAGCCGAAGGCTAAGCTGGGAGAGCATGAGTTCCCAAGGATGAATGTGACCTTCCTTTCCTTGTGTAGCCTGACCACTGACTAGCCAACCCCCCTCCTTACTTGGCATAAGCTTTTTCCAACAGAGCATTCCAAAACTCATTCATGGAGGTGGAGAAGGAGAAAACGAGATCTCCATTGATGGTGGGCAGCAAGTCATCAATCACCACCTCGGTCCATTCTCCAAAATGCCAGAAACGGAAGCGAAATATCCCAGCATATTTATCTAGTTTTCGAGGGTCCCATTCCTGTTCCTTATGGTTGGGAATTGTCTGGAAATATAAGAACATTCAATCAACTTATTCACCAGACCATATCCAAATATTGAGATTACAGTTGACTTCTGGCAAATCCCATGTGGCAACAGGAAGCACACCAAATACATTTGGTTTGGGTCTAAGTAGGAAGTCCCTGGTAGGGCATTTTTTTCTGCAATTTTTGCTCCCCCAGTTCAGTTTTACTGAGGATAGTATTACCATGCTTGCCCTGAATACACACAGGGTGACTGGGGCCAGCAAGTTATGGGTTAAATTATTTACCACAGTTAATCTACAAACTCGATCATGAGAGACTGTCTACATAAACATATTCGTGGTTGCATATTTAACCACATAAACAAGGCATTTTAAAAAGCAAAATCAATCAAAACACAAGGCCCCCTGTGGTTTCAGTTTTTAAAGGTCCATCCTAGAGAGTTCGTGCAGATTCTATAGACTATAGATTTTATTCACACCTTGAATAAAATTACATTTGGGAAAGTCTCCTTTTTAAATACAATTACACATTCATCTTCTAAAATTGTTATTTTCTGAAGAAAATGCTCTAATTTTTCCCAGGTCAACACTTCATTGCCTTGAACTCCGCCTAAATGCCAAAGGAATTTTTGTACTCTTATAATTTATTAGAACCTTTTCAAGGATCTAGTTCCACCTTTCTCACCTTTTCTTTTGTTCGTATCTGTCAGTGACTTCCTGGCCCCCAGTGGCTTTTTACCCCAGTAGGTACTGAGAATGCAAGTATGCAGAGCTACTGAGTCAAAGTGCTGCAAGTGACAAAAGATCACCTAATATGTGTGACAAAGCAAATAGAGTAAAATGTTAATGGTAGAATCTAGGTGAGTAAATGGGTGTTGACCGTAAAATTCTTTCAACTTTCTGTATTTGTGAAAATTCTCATAATAAAATTGAGGGAAATCACCTTCAATCATTAATACTTCTGACTTCAGGAATTAAACAATCTGAGACAGTTACGAGCTGACTTTTCCTAAAGTTACTAAAGAAGACAAGAAGGTGGAAACCGAGTGAGGTTGGTACCTTTGTCCAGTTAGACTCCTGAACAGCCAAACAGGAAAACGCAGAGACCATTGGCTTGTGCCCCAGTCTCCCTTGGGTCAGCTGGTGGTTGCTGATATTGCCCACAATCAGACGGGGGTCATCGCAGATGTCCTGTGGATACAACAGTTGGTTCTAAGAGTCTGGGAAGTGTTCCCCACGGGTCAGTGTGAGCTCAGCTAGGCAGGACAGACTTCACAGATGAGGTAAGGTGGAAAGATTACCAGGACTTCCACAGGTAGGAGAAAGGAAAGGTTTGGGGGGTTGTGGAAACAAACACAAAGCAGTAGCTCATCAAGACACAGGAAAAAGGGTCATGTGGGAAGGTGACAGGAGAAATGGAAGGAGAGGATGCGACTGAGACAGGATGAGACGTGCTGGTGGGAGCCCTCAGACATTGAGGCTTAGAGAGTTTTCACTGCAGCAGTGAGTTTGTAAAGAGGAGAACGAGGGATTAGCACATTACATTCTGATCCTATTTGTCAGGATGAGATTTTCTGAAGCGACTGTGCTCAGATGGGTGATTGCACTTAAAAGACAAGGCCTGATAGAGGTGGACATTAATGCTTCTCCCTCTCCAGAAAAATGAGTTAGGAGACCTTATACATGAAGCCCTTTCCTAACATAAAGCAAAGGCAACAGCGGTGTCCATGCAACAAGATTTCCCCACATCTTTGGATGAATACAGATGGCAGCAGCACTAACAGCAGGTGGTAATAGACCGCGTCTAGGACACTTTAACACATACTCTTTTCCCACAGGCGATGTTCAGAACCTGGACAGAGTGGGGGAGGTATTTGTTTGAGGCGTATGTGTCTGTCTTTCCCCAACATATCATTAGCTGTGCCATTCCCACTGCAAGTAGGAAAATGAGGCCCAAATAATACAATTCCAGCACAATGTAATGGAGGAATTTTCAAAGTATAATCAATGCCTAAAGGAAGGATCCCCAAAATTTCCCTGGTGGTAGACAAAATAATTTGAATAGTGGTGGTAATGTTCACGCTGAAGCCTTAAGAATGACTAGAGTTAGCAGTTGGACAAGGGAGAGGTATGGAGGCATAAGGAATAGAGAGACAGTCATGGACAGAGGTATAGTCACATACATGACACCATATAACTGAAGACACGTTTGTGTGACTCAGAATATCAGCCCTTGCAGAGTTCAAAGGCAGGAAATACCAATGAAGTCTTGGGTAGATGGAGAGAGCTTCGTGGAGGAGGCCGTTGGCCAGTACCTTGACATTTTGCTTACCCAGCAGAAATAAATCCTAGTCTCAAATGGAAAGAAAATCTAGACATATATCCTTTAAAAAATTATTAAATAGAGACAGCTATATTTTTCTGGTTCTCAAACCTCTTTTTTTTTAATGGACATAATTCTCCTTGATGAAGGGTCTGGTCTACAGAATGAAACATTCCATATATTCTTTAAAAGCCAAAATAACTCTGGAAAGGAATAGGCATTCTGGGCAAGGACAAGTCCAAACTGAAGATTAATTGGTCATCCCTTTGCCAAAAGGAGAGTTAGGTGGGTTGTTGTCAGCTTTGGTTTTCTGGTCTTTTTTTTTTTAGATGCATGGCTGGTGTCTCATTACTTTTTTGTCTTAGGAGAAGACTTCTATCTTACTAAATTTTTTCATGCGTTGGGAGCTGCCTGTTTTTTCACTTATTGAACATAAAGCAGGTGTGTTGAGTGGATTTAATCCTGATATTCTTTCTCTTCTTATTGTTTCTTCGCCCTTTCTAAGATGAGACGAAACACAGTTTTTCCTTTCTGAGTCCGGCATTACCATTTTATTTGTAGCAAGATGTAAAGTTATACAGTGATTTCTGGGACTTAGATGATGCATATAATAGTTTCCAAGCATGAAAAAATAATAAAGTGAACATCGATATGTGGAAAAGTGTGTTTTTAGATTATTAAGGTAAATTATTTGCTGGTTTTATGTAGAGTTATTAGTGGTTGGGGTTACATTACAGTGTCTTGATTTTCCACAAGGCTTTAATTCGCAGCAGGGATCTAGGCTCAGCAAACACGTTTGGCATGTCAACTTCTATTTAAGACCTAAAGGATCATGTAAATAAGCAAAAAGACATGGAAACAGAACTCAAATTGAGGAACTGGATAATTATTCTCCTGTCGACTAATGTGAATGTGATTATACATATATATATATATAGTGTGTGTGTGTGTGTGTGTGTGTGTGTGTAATCATGGGAGAATATACATTTGGGCAAAAAAAACACCTTACTTTCTATTTCCTCTCATAAACTGGCCCATGCCCCAGTTTTACTTCACCACTCTTCATACATGATGGATGGCTATTCAACAATGTGTTTTTAAAAATGAGTTAACAGTCCATAGACTGTCAAACCTGGAAGGAATTTAGAGACTATTTAGTCAACCTGTTTATTTTACAAATGAGGAAACAGGCTCAGAGAAGGGCAGTAACTTGCCTCTCCTGTCATTTAGCTAGTTAGTAGACCTAGGATTAAAGTTTTAGGTTCTTCACATACAGTTAGAGAAGGAACCTCTAGACATCAGCTGGTTCATCCTTTTGCCTTTAAGTTGATCAATGGTCACCATGCAAAGGATAATACTGTGAAGCTCTTCAGGGGTGGAGATGCAACTCATTCTCTCAGTCATCCATCTCAGTGTTTTATGTCTCTTTGCTTAATGCTCACCTAAAAGCTCTCCATCATTCTGGAAGACTGGCTTAACTCATGTCTTAGCTTTTGGTTCTAGGCTAGATATCACCAGTGTGCTTTAATCTCCTCAGTTTCATCCACTAAATATGAATCAAACTCTTATGTATGTCAGCACCATGAAGTGAAGCATGGGAGAACATTTTTATTAAGCCACATTTTTTTTTTTACCTCTTTAAGGAAATGAAAGACTAGAAATAGCTAAGGAGGTAAAAAGGGTAAAGGGTAATGAGCCAATGCAAATCTAACAGCCAAATGGACTTTTTGGTGACAAATTTGAAAACAATGAAATGGATATTTATTGAATTTTCCCCTAGATTTAGACAACTGGCTATAATTCCTGCGGGAGTAAGGAAGTAAGGCTGGAGACATTTTCCTCTAAGTCAAAGCTGGGATGCAGAGTGCAGATGGGACATTTCAGCCCAAGCTCTGCTGAAAAAGTAGGGAGTGGAGTTGGAGGAGAGGTCACAGCTCACATAGTCACATATTTGGGTGGCTTGAGAGGTAGGGAAGATTGCTGAACCTCTAATGGTTCCCAGCTGTGTTGGCCTAGTCGACATGATCCTTGAACTGGGCTGTTTGTCAAGGCAAAATAATTTCTTAGGGGGAAAACACACAACTAGGAAGTCAAGCACCAAGAGTAAATCCAGGAATGGTCTCTGCAGACTCCCATCCCTGAGCCAAAGCCTTCTATTGATACAAGCAAAGCAGCATCTCTAGGAAGTATGTTCTCTTAGCTGAGCATTGAGAGATCCTCCCATTGTCCTTACCTCACCTCCTTTCCCAGAGACCTCTGGGTGGGGGGAGGGAGGCATACAGTTATAAGCCTTGGAGCCCCACACATGTCACTCTATGTGGCTCTCTTCGCACCTACCACATCCACATATTTAGCAATTTTTTTTTACACAGGTGAAATTTGCTGACAATAAACATTGAGGTCCAGGGTAAACCTCAAGAACCACAGTAAAATGAAAGGCTGCCTAGAAAACCAGCAGCCAGAAGAGTGGAGGCATTTCAAAAGTGCTATGAGCAGTCTAGCAGTCCCATGGGGATGGGGACAGTGTGGACACTTACAAGTGAGGCCGGCCCTGCAGTAGGTACATTAGGACTAAGCCCAAGGCTCTAAGTCGTCCCAGAAGGCCCAGGGCTGCCATTCAGGGCCTGAGGGCTTTATCAGCTAGTCCAAGCAACCATTATCTTATCCTTAGAAAATTGTACCATCTCCAGACACGGCATTTATAGGTGGACCTCGGCTCAGGGACCAATGTTGAACCACCTGCACAAGGAGTCAACTTTACTTGCTGGGGAGTTTTGCTTCTGCATGACGATCTTGTCATTGGTAAAACATTCTCTTCCTTCCTAACCCCTCCAAGGAAAACTCAATATGGAACCATAGAATAATATCTTAAGCCCAACTTCCACCTCCAAACTGGACAAGCAAGTCACTACAGAATTCTCTTCTTCTTTAAACCTTCAGACTTCTGCAAGGAGACTCCAGGTGTAAATCCCAAACTGCTTTATTGGGAAAAATTATATATCCGTGCAATGGAATACAGTTCAGCGATAAAAAGAAACAGATACATGCTACAACGTGGATGATCCTTGAAAATCATGCTAATCTAAAGAAGCCAGTTACTTTTATGATTCCATTTTAAGTGAAATGTCCAGAATAGGCAAATCTAGACAGAAACCGAAAGTACATTACTGGTTGCCTGCGACTGGGGGGAGGAGGGGTTTACTCCCTGCCAATGTGCACAAGGAATTGTATTGGGATGATGCAACTGGTCTAAAACTGGATTGTGGTGATGTTTGCACAACTCTGTAAATTTATCTTAAAAAATCATTGCTTTGTATACTTAAAGCAGCTGAATTTTATGGTGTATAAATTGTACTTTGATAAAGCTGTTAGCGTTTTTTAAATTCAGACTCTAAAATAAATAGGACAGATGGCAAGAGTATTGGCCTATTCAACTCTTTTCGATTGTGTCAACAGAAAAAAACACTTAGGACTATTCACGCGGAGGGACATGATCTCTGGGAAGAAAAAGAAATTCATGAACAGTCTAGGCCAAAACTACTCTACAGAGGTGTCCCATTCAGCTGGGTGTTGGAAATTTCTATTAGCACAAAGAGAGAAATATTTCCTCCTTTATCGGGGCCCCTCATATGCAATCTCTCTCTGCTTCTAATGTCCCCTTCTCAACCAATCCCTCCCATTCCTCCCGCCTTTGCTTTAATCCAGAACCTCATCGGCCTCTTCTCGCCCAAGGTAGTGAAAAGACCTGGGCAAGGGCCATGGTAGTGGAGGCTGAACTCAAAACTTGACCAGGAGAGCTGCCAGATCTTGTATGGGTGCCCTGGCTTCCTCCACAGCTGACTGTGCAATCCCCAAAAGGCCTTGCTCCATTTTAGCAGGAGAATAGCTGTGTCTGACTCGAAGACACGATTGTAGCTGGGTATGAGTCAGTCAGGAAAAAAGCCAGAGGCGGGTAGGAGGGGAGAGTCGCTGGAGAAGAGATTTTCTGTGGGAATTTGGTGGCTAGATTTCAGCCTAAAAATCCTACCTGCTGTCTTAGGATCACACTGTAACTCAGGGGAACTCAGCTCTTAGAATCTGCTAAGACTTTATATGTTGAAGGTCCAGGAAGACAGGAAAGCCCAGGAGGACAGGTCTCAGGCAATATAGCTGTATACCCAGGAAGCTAGGCCAGTAGCTGGGGTCATTGGACCAATGGACGTGTTAAGGGGAAGGATCTTCCTCTGAAAGGTATGGGCAGATGAAGTGGCACCGAACAATTGCAAAACACTCTCATAATCCCTGCCTATCTAAAGTGCCTCCTTAGGACACAGCAGGGAGTGGCAAGTGGGAAGGAGAGCTCAATCCTGCCCTAGGATGGTGGCGCTAGACTGCAGTTGGTTGGTTTGATTAGCAATGGTGTTTACAGACATGGAGGCTTTGCAACCCAGGAGGGAAAGAGACAGAAAATATCTGGTTAATCGTGCTTCTTTCATTTTAGAGACTTTAGAAACTAACCCTGTTTGAGTATGAGGCGAGGTGGCATGCCAAGGGACAAGATGTCTGTAAGCTTCCCTGCAGATGAGGGTCTCAAGCTTGCCAATGAAGCAGGTGAGTCCAACGACCCATCTGGTCTTCCTGAGCCAATTTAGAGAGGCCTAGGGCTGTCTCTTGGCTTTCCTGATGGGAGGCCAGAGAACTTTGACATGGTTCTTGCCCCTAGACTTGGCCTCCACTCTGGCTGGAGAGGAATCCCTGGCTTTTTGAAGAGACTCAGATGGCGGTCCGGAACCTTGTTTTTTCCCCTACTCCCCACAAGAGTCCCCCACCCCAACCGCTCCAATCCACCATGATCTCCTTTTCTTCAAAACCCTGTATGATTTACTGGCTATATGCCTGAAAATAGCATTTCCTCTGTGCAGCAGTAATTTCTTATTTAACTCTTCGATAGCTCAATATCCATCTCGTCAGCTGGAATGGGAGTCCCTCACCCCAGGCCTCGTCTGTATCTTGCACAGAGGCTGGCATAGAGTAAGCGCTCGATGAATGCTTCTCAACTGACTCTCTCTTTGGGCCTAATTAAGACTAAGCTCAGAGTATGTTCTCAAAAGGGAGAGTCTGGATCAATTAATGGGTGTACAGCATCAACACAGTGAGGGGGAATGTGAGAACTTACTGGAGGGAAGCTACCTATTTTACCAAAAGAGACAAGAGCAAATCTATCTCCCTGACATGGCAGCATGGTAGAGTAAAAACTAATACAGGCTTTGGAGTCAAACCTGGATTCAAATCCCAGCTTGTTAGTAGTCTGACCCTGGGAATATTCTTACCTCCCCTCTGAGACACAGTTTCCTCATCAATAAAATGAACATAGTATCTACCTTTATTTTTTACACCAGGAAAAAAGAATTACATCAAAGTGGTTTTTAAGATACCTACCTTACTAAGCTATAGCAAATTAGGATGAAATGAAAAAATGTATAGAAAACTCCAAACACAGTATCTGGGCCCATAGTAGGCATGCCCTAAATGCTTATGCCTTGTTCTACCCCATTCACTCTCTCTTTCTGACACTCCCTCACCTTGGAAAGGGTATTGCTTGCCTCAGAGGCAAGATGGATTATTGCAGTGGTTATTAAGTTTTTTTCCTTCCCTGCTAATTCATCTAGGACTCAATCCACAGAATTTGGAAGATGAAGGCAAAGGACAAAGGACTGAGCCAAGATGGGGGAGGGAGGATGTGTCTAAAGACGGGCCAATACAGGAAGCACTGTTGGCTTGGTTCACATCAGGAGAATGGCTTCATGTTCGCTTGCGATTTTACTGTCCATCAGATCTCCTGCCACCTCGTCCAGGACCTCACCCCCAGCCATTATTCCTTCTTTCTTCTGTGTCTTTAACTTCTCCTTCTTTACTATTTCCTCCTTAGCCTATAAATATGTTCAAGTCTGTCCTATTTGTAAAAGACATCCTCCCCCAGAAACCCTCCCTCAATTTCCTGCCTTCTTTTCAGCTACTTCTGCCCTATTGATCTCCTTTCTTTCATAGCCAACCATCAAAAAAGAGTGGTGGCCCTCATTATCACCATCCATTCATAAGAGTGGCTCCCAAACAGCATATTTCTATTTTCTCCATGCATTTTGGGGAAAAAATCTTACCTCTCTCCATACTGAATTAGTGGCTAGTGAATTCTGCTCATGTTTTCCAGATTTGTATTGCAGGTCAGTGATCTACAGGGATGTCAACAACTGGAGGCACAGAAACTGAGCAGTAGTGTAATCTTCCTTCTGATGGAGAGAACTTCTCCAATTCTTATATTCTCAGTGGCTATCATACTTTATGGGCAAAAATGGAGACATGTCCTCTGAGTCACATAGAAAACAAGAGCCTTGACGTGACCCATGTATCTTGGCACCCCCTGGTGGCAACCTACATAAACAGAAGTAGCTCTTGTAAGAACTCCCTTTAGGAGTTCAAGCTGTGGAAATTGTTCATTGAAGAAGGCGAACCTTGAGTCGCTGACTGAGATGGTTCCATAATAGTGCATAAAAAAGGTACATCATGAAATAGGATCAGAAGGTCTTCAGGATATTGTGAAAGTCCAAGAATTTGCATTTCATAACAGCTCTTGGTGGCTTATATACCTGGTCACCCACTTTGGGAAGGAGGCCAGGTTGAATATCCTTCTATCTAGTCATACCCTTTAGATATAACCAGGTTACTGTTTATTCTCCAGATTCCAACATCCTATCATTTTGCACATTGACCTCCCACTCATGTAGGACTTGTAAAGGGCTTCTGAGACCTGCTTTAGAGACACAACATACAGATGTTCCACAGAGAACCATAGTAGCTATGAATAGGTGGTGAAAGAGCTACAATCCTTCTTGGATCCCACTTTGCTAATTGTGGGAGAATACAGACGATGGTATCCAAAGAGCAGCAAAGAAGTCTCCCTCCCCCAATTCAAACTCCATCTTGTCCCTGTTGAGTTTATTTCATTTATGCTCACCATATAAGTTTTTCTCTTCAATGGCCTGAGATTATCTTGAAGTTGCTGTCATAGGTAACTCAGTAAAGAAACAAGAGTATAGTTGCTTTCTGAGTTACCATATTTACTCAAATGAACTTCCAAAAGAAAACAAGCATGGTATATCTCTTTTTTGTTCTTTCTAAATTACTAAATCTGATAAAATGTGACTAAAATTCAAGATTCCTCAAGTTAGAGCCAGAAACACAAATCCATAAAACTTCCCATTTTAAAGCTGTCTGCTGGGAATTTTTAGGGTAGTGAAAATATTCGGATACTATAATTATGGTTATATGTCGTTATACATTTGTCCAAACCCATAGAATGTACAACACTAGGAGTGAACTCTAATGTAAATTATGAACTTTGTGTGATTATGATGTGTCAGTGTAAATTCACCAGTTGTAACAGAGGTACCACACTGAGAGGGGGCATTTGATAATGGGAGAGGCTCCTTATGTCTGGGGGCAGGGAATACATGGGAAATCTCTATACCTTCCTCTTAATTTTGCTGTGCTCTAAAAATATAAAAAGGATACTATGCTATAAAAAATAAATAAAGTTGTCTGCTAAACTGGTCTATATGCAGTGGGCTGTGTGAGTGAAATAGTGGATCAAGTAGATTTATGATGAAAGAGATCAAGAGGGAAACAGAAATTGAAACAACAAAGTTACCTGGGGCCGTTTCCACACCACCTTCCCAGGAAGCAGTCGGTTGTAGAAAAGTGAATCATTCTCAGGCAAAAAGGCTGGATCACAGAAAAGTCTACCATCCCTGATGCATTCCTGCTTCAGTTCCTGGTACTTCTGGTTTTTGAAGAGCTTCAGAGGAGGACCCATAATGTCAAACTATGTCTAGAATGAGAAAATTGTTGTTATTGAAGGAAGAAGTTCTCAAGTCTTTTAAAGATTCCCTGAGATTAGACAAACAATTGTCATCCCAGTGATTTATTCCCAGAGCTGGGCACCTCAGTTTTAGCTTTAAAGGAAAAGTCACCATTTTCAGGGAAAGAAGAGCCCAGGGTCTGCAGCAAATTAGTTTGGGGTTTGGGATAAGGCATCTAAACCACTTCTGGGTCTCAGTTTCCTCATCTCCCAAATGCAGTAATATGGGCCTTAACAATCTTATTGGAAAAATAGATAATAAACGTTAAGATTGCTAGTTAAACGTGAGTCATTATAATTTAAAGGGCAATCTTCCATCTTCCACTGGCAGGGAGGAGTTCAAACACAGAACAATTCTAAATTTGAATAGAAAAGGCGTAAATCGCTTTACTACATTCAGAATAATTTAGTGCCCTGAAGGGCCACACACTTTGTGCTTGAGGGGAGAAGCAGCCGCTTTCAGTTCTAACAAGCCCATTTACACAATTCCTTCCCTTTTATCATTAAAGAAGTTTGTGTTTTTATTACTGGCCAGGAAGACTAATGCAAGAAACAGAGCTTAGCAGATGGCCTCCAAAGACAAGGAAAGATAGAAAGATTGTATGTATCTTTCTTCTTCAAAGTCTAGTGTGCAATCATTTGCCCACCATAAAAGTCAGACTCCGAAATTCAGTTACACTAATTTGGTGGATTCTTAACCCGTGTCAATACACTGTTGCTTTCTTTTCTTAAAAAAAAAAAAAAAAAAAAAAAAAAAAAAAAAAAAAAAAAACAGGGCTTCCCTGGTGGCGCAGTGGTTGAGAGTCCGCCTGCCAATGCAGGGGACACGGGTTTGTGCCCCGGTCCGGGAAGATCCCACATGCCGCGGAGCGCCTGGGCCCGGGAGCCACGGCCGCTGGGCCTGCGCGTCCGGAGCCTGTGCTCCGCAGCGGGAGAGGCCACAGCCGCGAGAGGCCCACGTACCGCAACAAAAAAAAAAAAAAAAAATGAAAACAACAAAACAACTCTCACATGGCTATACAGAGAATTAATATAGTGGCTCTTCAGGCAATGTCTGTCAGAGTGGCCCACACTCAAATGCCCCTGACAACTGGTTTTTATGAGGATAATTTGAAAGGTAAATTTGATTTTAAATAGCTTTGGGGTGATAATAGGGTTTTCAATGACTTTGCTTGATTCACAAAGATAGATTTGTAATGATTTTAATGATCCTCTGACAGTCAACAGTAAATAGAAGGGGGCTGTAAAATCTATATGCACCAAGTATTTCAAAAATATATTTTAAGGATAACTGTGTCTATATTCTATGATTACATGAGGGTTGAAACAAAAAATCTGGCCAAGGTCAGAGTGCCTGCTAAAAAATGGACGAAAATTTTTTTTAAAAGGCTAATTAATTAGCACTTTAAAGAATATCTGTGTAGGTAACACAGCTCAAAACTCAGTTAATAATGAGGCAGTTGCTATTTTATAAAAAGTGTAATATTTATCAGACCTCTCTACTATCTTACTTCCTGTTCCTTTAGTATTACATTGAAATGCCTTACTGGTAAAGAAGTCTCCCCGTTTGAAAACCATAAAAAAAAAATTAATTCGATGTTATTTGCAACCTACAATGTATGTAAACAAACTTACCCTTTCTCTGAATCCAAGGAATAAGAAGCTGAAAATAACCAGTTTTTCCATAGCCTTGTTTATTGGCAATTGTTTTTCAAATGGAAGGCTACAGGAAACTGCAAGTACTGAAATGCTTTCAGTCATCAGATTTAAGTCTGTCCACGGGTTTTAAATATTAACGTGTATTTCACTGTGTTTGAAGTCGTGGACAGTATCAGTAATAGTTTTCCATTAAGCAGCATCAGAGCCAATCTGAATGTATGCCCAGGCTCCTTTCTGGGGCATTTAACAAATGGACCCCAATTTTTACGTGTGCTCAAACTTACAACAAACCCTACCGTGCCTCTTGCTTTTCCTGGAAGGTTGGGTGGATTGCCAGAGGCTGGGAATTGCAAATGGGAGATCATCTGGGACAATTAGGATATTTAGTTTCCCAGAGCCTCCTAGTCCTTGAACATTTTGGATAAGTGAGCATTTCCTGTTCTTGGGAAGGCCCGCTGCTGCTGCAAGTCTACCTTGTTACCTAGTAAAATGGCGAGGCAGGCAAGGAGCCTGCAAAGGGAATCCCTATTATATAAAGAGGTCTGTCTACAGATAGAAACAGCATCAATTGAGAAGAAAATCAAGTTTGATTTTCAAAACCGGTATGATTCCAGTCGACTTTATCAGAGACAGAATGTACAGCTGGTGCAGATAATTCAAGCTTTTTGGGTGAGGGCACATGCATTTTGGGGGCACACAGAAAATAAGGAATAGCGAGCAAGAGCCTCAACTTTGACAGGCATTCGTTAGAGTACAATTGCAGTCCCACGCCCCGTCGGACTTGCAGAGTAGAATTGCCCCCAATTTCTGACTAGGTAGCAGAAAACTATATCCCATTTGCTGTGACCTTGGTTTCTTTGCGCCTCAATTTTCTCAACAGGGGAGCAGGGTTATTTATCTTGCCCTCCTTACACTGTGGCTCTCCCTAATGAGATGGTTAGTGTACAGGTGTTTCGAATAAGTAGAAAGGGCTCCATAAGTGCAAGATACACACTGTAAGCCCTCTCACTGCCTGGCACAGAGCTAGGTACCCAGCCATTGTTCAGGAAATATTTGTGGAATGGATGAATGTCTTATGTAGAAAATTAATGCTTGTGTGGCAATTTATTGTTTGAAGGGTGCATTTCAGCTCATGTTCGCTTCATGGCAGCCATGTTTTGTAGATGTTATCTGTGCCCTTCATTTTGTATCTCCAGAAATGGCAGCTCAGACAAGGGGCAGCTAGAAAATGGCGGAGCTGACTCAAAGCCTGGTCTGTGTTAACACCCGATTTAGTGTACAGCTTTCTATCACACCACACTGCTTCTTTTGCTCACTGCCTTCTTAAAGAAGGGATTTTTTTTTTTAGCTCAAATGAGCAAAACCCTCCAAAGCAAACATGATACCTAACTTTGAGGCATTCTGCCTAGAATTCATTGCCGGGGTGGATATTGAAAAGGTTCTTTATTTCCATGGTTTGATGAACATGGGAGAATTCGAACACTTCACATCTCAGGGCTCATCAGTTAAGTCTCAGAAAACTTTTGGAAACTCAAGAAATTTGTCTTGGGTTTGTCATCAACAACTTGCCCTGTCAAGGCATAGAAGAGTGGAGAAGGGAATGTTCCTTCTTTGCTATCTTACTGTACCCAGCTATGAAGACAAGAGAGCCTTTAGGTTAAAGACCACATATACGAAAGTCGGTAAACAGAAGCAAAGCTGGGGTTTTGAGTATCAACCAAAGAAGGCCTCCAGCTAACAAAGGGAACATGCACATTTAAGAAGGGGGACCTTGTGTCCTGAGGGCTAGTATTATGGGTGGTTGGGTGAAAAAGAGTGTGGAGTTTTGTACTGAGATAATGGTCTTAAGTAAGAAGTACTGTTTGAGCGGGGATCCTCCATCCAGAGAGAATGAGGAAGGCCGTGTGGACCAAAGCTAGTGGGAGGGGTGGCTCCAGGGTGTGGTGAGTTAGGAGTTGCCAGGGAAAGTTGAGGGAGCCTGCCACGTGGAACACGAGGCCACAGTTAGGAGAGGGGGCTTTTGCTACTCATCGGTCTAGAAAGCTTGGGAAGCTGGACAAAGTCTTAAGAGGAAAATCACTTGTTCTTTACCTGTGGGTCAGCCTTAGAGTAGAAACCAGATTTTGCTCTTAAAAATGAAATCTGCCTCAGTTTACTCAAGAGAATTATGATCTGATAAGGGGAAATCCAGTCTGAGGTTTACAACCTGCTTTCCATTGCAGGGAGTGGGAGGGCAGGGGATGGCATTTAAGGGGGAGAGAGGGAGAGAGTGTTGTTCCTGGCTGGTTTCTCCTTTTCCCCAGTTTCCCCCTTGTGTTCTACTTGGGGCAAAATCGGAGGTCAAAGCAATTAGGAGTTTGCAGAGCAAAGTGAATACAGAAGACTTAACTCTGCCCTGGCATGAAGTAGCAGCCACTTTCACCACAGTCGGGGGAACCTATCCTCACCCCTGGGGGTGGTGTGATGAGAGAAGTGGGGCTTGGATAAGGAGAAGTAATAAAAATTCAGCATCCACATTTTACCCAGAGAAGAGTGCTTCCCATGTCTACACAGGCAGAAGCATAGCCACACCTTAGAGAATGCATCTACCAAGGAACGTATGGTTCTTCAGATTCAAATTGTTGGCCTGATATTCTGAGGTCTGAAAAGGACCGCAAAAGTCCTCTGATCCAGTCTTATATAGAACACAACTACTCTGCCCAGAGAGAAGACCCTGTTCAAAGAAATTCCAAGAAAAAAGAGTGCACAATTTCCTTTAATTCCACTGCTGCAGAACTCTATCAAAAAATGAAAAGCAATTCAAAATCATGAAAAGAGCACACATAGTCAGGAGATCCAGTCCCAAATACCATAATTTAGTGTAGATAACATCTCTGTCCCTCAGTTTCCCCATAAGAGCAATGGGAATAAAATGGCTGCCCCATATACACCTCAGGGTGTTATTGGGGAGATCTAACAAAATTAGGAATGTGAACATGATTTTTTTTTTTTTTTTTTTTTTTTTTTTTGCGGTACGCGGGCCTCTCACTGCTGTGGCCTCTCCCGTTGCGGAGCACAGGCTCCGTACGCGCAGGCCCAGCGGCCATGGCTCACGGGCCCAGCTGCTCCGCGGCATGTGGGATCCTCCCGGACCGGGGCACAAACCCGTGTCCCCTGCATTGGCAGGCAGACTCTCAACAACTGCACCACCAGGGGAGCCCCTGAACATGCTTTTTAACTATTAAGGATAAGACCAATATAGGGCAGTAGTATTAGGAAGCGCTCGTTCTAAGCAAGTTAAATCCCTTTTCTGTCCTTAGTGGAAAATTAGGAGATTTGATCACATACTTTAAGTAAGACACACACAAACATTTGAAAGACCAATATAAAATGGCCCCTCTACCATTCAGTAGCTCCTCTCTCTTCCACCTCTCCATTTTGGCTGACTTGCCCCACTACCCCTTTTATTTTTCCCTCTTGGCTGGAATAAGCCCATTCTATAAGTCTAATTTTATAGCCTTGAGAAAATCTAATTCCAATTTTTCTAGAATGTTACATTGGATGGACTCTTAGAGATAGATCACTTAGTCCGGTTCCTTGCTTTTACAGGAAGGTGAAGGGACTTGTCCAAGGTTGCACAGTTAGTGACAGAGATAGCACTAAAACCTGGACCTCCTGACTCGTTTTACCACAATTAAAAAAAAAAGGGGGGGGTGGAGCATGCCAACACAAAACCTCAAGACATTGCTTTTGAAAATTCTTATTGTCCTCTTCTTACAAGAACGCACTTAGGAGTTTTGTTTTTGAATTGCTGTCAGAAGGTGAGATGATTTCAAATTAAGGCTAATCAAAGAAACGCAGTTTTGGGGTCACAAAGGGGCTTTTTCTGCTTTGAATTTAGGGACTGAAAACTCCCAAGGATACGGAAAGCCTGCTTTTTAACCTATTCCTGACTACACAAGTGTTTAGACTTCTGCCTCGCCTGCTAAGGACAAATAAAGAATGCTATTCAAATCCAAAGTATTCATAAACGCACATGCACGTTTGTGCGCACACACTCACATACACACAAACTGCAAGAGGAATGCACGTTAATTAGCCGTCCCCCGTAGAATCTTTTCCTAAATTCCTTCAAACTGTAAAATGTCCTTAATTTCACAACAAATATTAGCAAATGAGACATTAGTCAAATTTCAATAAAAACATTAATTACAAGCCAGGATGCTTTATCCTGAAGCCAGAAGTGACTGGCAGGATGGCAGAATTTGTTTAATTTTCCTACGTGCTTGTCACCATATTTCAAGCTCCAAATCCTCAGAACCAATTTTTTTTTTTTTTTTGCGGTACGCGGGCCTCTCACTGTTGTGGCCTCTCCCGTTGCGGAGCACAGGCTCCGGACCCGCAGGCTCACGGGCCCAGCCGCTCCGCGGCATGTGGGATCCTCCCAGACCGGGGCACGAGCCCGTGTCCCCTGCATCAGCAGGCGGACTCTCAACCACTGCGCCACCAGGGAAGCCCCTCAGAACCAATTTTTAAGTGCAATGCTCCAATCCTTTTGCCACCCCGTTCTCACCCCAGCCTGCTCTGGTCAAGTAGTCCAGCTAAGCCTCCAGAACAATGTAGTTGCGGTGGGGACAGATAGAGCCCCCAACTGCAAATCTACGTTTACACCAATGCAAGAATCAGAGAAAAACAAAACCAGGCCGTCCAGGGGCTGATCATGAAATGGCCAAGATCAACCTGTCACCAGGACAGGAAGACCCCGGCTCTGCAGACAGGACAGACTGCTGCCATTCCCTCCTGTGTAACAGTGTACCACCCATGCACCCCGCTTCCAGGGCTTAAAGACCTTTTGCACACAGTGTGGCTCCAAGAGTCTGCCTGCATTTCAATAATTTGCCCACAGTTGGGGGTCAGCAGAAGCTAGAATAAAGCCCTGAAAATGGGGATTCTCCCCGCTCACACTCGCCTCCCAGGTTTGTCCTTCCTTACCAGGTATTTTAAGTAACAGAAGACCAACAAAACAAAACAAAACAAAACAAAAACCTTAGCAGATATCACCAGAAAAGTCTCATGGCCAGACAACCACAATTACCCCTTGCCCCCCACCAAATAAGCAATCCAAAATTCCATTAGTTTTGAAGTTTCCAAACTGCTTTTACGCACACACATTCGATCCAGACAAACCATAAAATTATAGCTGCGGAGTTTACCTATAAAGTGCAAGTTTCTTCACTCCTTTTAGACTCTAAGTTATCCAGCAAATAAAATTGCAGGATGAGTTTGCGAATGTCCTCTCTCCTCACCTGAGTTATCCAAGGAGCCTTGTGGCTGCTTCTGCCGCCGCTGCCGCTGCCGCTGCCGCTGCTCTTAGCCAGGTAACCCCTACAAAGTCTGTTCAGTCAGTGCGGCTGAACAAAGATTCTGGCTTTCTTAACCTGAAAACTATTTGGGCTGTACCAAGCTCTGCTCACAGGGGGGAGGTGCCTTGCAGAAAATTCAGGAGCCTTGCCCCGCCTAGCAGTCTTAGAAACTGATCCAGAGTCATGAGGAAAATCTGGAAAGCACCCCTACCAGATGTGCAGACGGGATGCCCACTCCAGACCCACCCACCAGCAAACTGAAAAACCCAGGAAAACACGTTCGAAAGCTCTTTCAGTTCCAAGGAGAAATAGGACTTTTCAGGGAGGGGTCTGAGAGATTTCTGACTTTTCTGTCCCAGGGTTAATAGTGCAGACCTGAGCATGACTCGAGAGAGGATATGAAAGAAAACTCTTGAAGCGCTGGCAGAGTTCTTGTGGGCTCGGCCCTGTACACGGATCTACGCTGGTGATGAGGACTTCAGCGAGTGGGTGGGAGTGAAAGAGGAGACGGTGGGGCACAGACAAGAAAAGGTTGCTTCGTGAAGCCACAGGTTACATCTGGCCAAGGGCAGAGAGAAGGGAGCAGTAAGAGGAAAGTGAATGGAGTTTGATTGCACGGCAGCTGTAAAAAACCTAATTTCTAGCAATGGGGCTGTGAAGAGTCTGCCTGGCGATGTTAGGTGAAAAGCAGAACACATAACTGGGTGTGCACTGAACAGCCGACCAAGGGGCTTCAGAGAGATACCCAGACCTCTGGGAATACTATGCTGCACCCCCATCACGGTCCCGTTCCCTGAGATGTTCCCTGGGACACAGTTCCAGGGACTAGATTCTCAAGTCGTTTTGCTCGTTTCAATTTTCAGAAACGGTGTGGGCTCCCATTGTCTCATTCCCCAGCTCAGCCAACCAATGTGGTGGTAACATTGGACCTGAAATTACCACCCTCTGCCCCAACCCTGCACCAAATCTGCTGCTGGCTAGTTGAGGAGAGAGAGAGAGGGAGAGACAGGGAGAAGGAGAGAGAGAGAGACTTAGAAGGAAAAGGAGTGTGCTTGCCCTACTCACTGGCCCCGATATTTTCATGAAACAGATCTGAGCAGTTCTCTTAACTCTGGTCTCTACGACCTCCTCCTTGGCACTTCGCCACAACTCCCTCTGTGCCTTCTCGCCCTCTATGCCAAGATGGAAACTGAGCAACAGGTAGGGGGCAATACAAAACACCAGAACCCAGGAGAATGAGGGCTCTCAATATTGGCACCTGATTTGGTTCCCGAGTGACAGATTTCTCAAGCAACTATGCCCCATATTGTGGGATTTTGGCTTTGAAACCAAGGGAGGGTGTTTTGTCTGGGTTCATCAGCCATCTTTTCCACATCCATAGCTTTCAAATGAGTCGGGCATCGTCGAATCTAAGAATTCGAAGAAACTTTAGAGGTTATATCTACCCTCCCGCTCAGTGCAGGAATATCATCCCGATAATCTGGAAAGCTCATCCCTCTGTAAAGCAGCTTGTTCCACGTTTGGACATCCCCTAATTGTTTAAAAAAAACGTATTCCTGGGCTTCCCTGGTGGCGCAGTGGTTGAGAGTCCGTTTGCCGATGCAGGGGACACGGGTTCGTGCCCTGGTCTGGGAAGATCCCACATGCCGCGGAGCGGCTGGGCCCGTGAGCCATGGCCGCTGAGCCCGTGAGCCATGGCCGCTGAGCCTGCGCGTCCGGAGCCTGTGCTCCACAACGGGAGAGGCCACAACGGTGAGAGGCCCGCGTACCTCAAAACAAAACAAAACAAAACAAAAACAAAAAACGTATTCCTTAGGTTGAGCAAAAAGTTACCTTTGCATAAACTTTTTTTTGTTTGTTTGCGATACGCGGGCCTTTCACTGCTGTGGCCTCTCCCATTGCGGAGCACAGGTTCCGGACTCTCAGACTCAGCGGCCATGGCTCACGGGCCCAGCCGCTCCGCGGCATGTGGGATCTTCCCGGACCGGGGCACGAATCCATGTCCCCTGCATCGGCAAACGGACTCTCAACCACTGCACCAGGAGGGAAGCCCTGCATAAACTATTTCTAATTCCTCTTTCACATGACAGATATCTGTCATGTCAGCCCACGTCTTTTGTCCTTCAGGCCAAATATCCTCAGTTCATTTAAATCATGCCTCATGGGACATGGTTTCCAGATCTTCTTCCATTCAGGTTGTCTGCTCAATGTGGAGCTTGTAGCTCAATTAAAACCCTCTTTTGTTTCTTGCATGAACTATTATTATTTGCCTGATTCTATGCTTATACAATTGACTTTTATTTTAGCCTAGATGCCGGGCTTTACATGCATCCTCGATAACCATCACCTTGTTTATTTTTCATATTTATTTTTAAATTAAATTAAATTTTATTTTATTTTTTTGTCCACGCGCCAGGGATCTTAGTTCCCCAACCAGGGATTGAAACTGCACCCCCTGCAGTGGAACCACAGAGTCTTAACCACTGGACCACCAGGGAAGTCCCACTTTGTTTACTTTTTTATTTCAATCTACCTCCCTTATGATTTTTCTAGCTCGTGAGTCTCTCATCTAAAATATCATATTCTTTATACCAATGTTTCTGAACCTTTTTTTTCCATTTTTACACTCTAAGGAGCCTTCTAAGACATTTTTCTCTAATCTCTGCCTGTGAAATCTTAATAATACTGATATGCTGTGTATATGTTTATTTACTCTCTACAGGTCTGTGCTCTATATGTAAAGGTTTTTTTTCACTCCTCAAGAAGCAATTTTGCCCTCTTGGGGGTGGCAATACCGCCTCCATTGAAAGTGCATGCTCTGTATCACCAAGTTTCTTTTATCTGCATATTTGATCAACTCGACTAATAAAAATATTGAATGAGAGAGAGTCCAGGACAGAAGACTGCAGCATGACCTTAGAGCCCTCCCCTTATTAAAAATCATTTTTAATAAGGTTGTTCAAACTTGAAGCAATCCATATAACTTCTGCTACCAACCAGCTCCAATTTTTCCACCTTCTCCACGAGGATAGCGTAAGACTTATTCAAATGTCTCACTGAAATCCAGATACATTACACTACGGTATCCCCTTCATCTACCCTTGTAGATATCCATTCAAAAAAGGAGATGGGCTTAGTTAAGCATGACTTGCTTTTAGTGAGCTCATGCTTACCCCTAGTGATTTCCGCTCCCTTTCTAAAGCCTCAAAAATGATCTGCTTAATAGTGCATTCTATGCTTTTGCCAAAGACCAATGCCATGCTCACTGGTCTGCAGTTTTCAGGATATACATTTTGCACTCTGCAACACCAGCCCCCTCCCCTTTAATAAAACTTGGAACAACGTTTGCCTGCCTCTTTGCGTCTCTCACCTATTCCCTTTGCCATAATTTCTCAAAGGTTACTAAAACTGGCTCTGTGATCACATCTGCACATTCTCTCAGTAGCCTCGGATGTAATTTGTCCGGGCCTGGAAACTTGAACTCATTGAAGGCAACTATGTACTCCCTTATTATCTCCTCATCTATCTTGGGCTTTAATTCTCTTTCCAGTTCAAAGATCATGCTCCTTGATGGAGAGGTTAAGTAACTTGCCCACAGTCACACACCTAGTAAATTGGCAGAGCTGGAATTTAAATCCAGCCGTGTCTGACTTTAAAGTCTGGCTCTTAACCGGCATGCTATCTAGCTTCCAAGTATCAGATGAGTGGTATGGCCCACGAGTGCCATATGAGTTCCAAAGTGGGAGAGAGCTCTTCCAGCAAGAATAGTCAGCACAGGCTTTGTAAAAGAGGTGAAATTTGAACTGCATCTTTAAGCATGAGTGGGATTCTAATAGGAAGAAAGGAGTGATTTGTGGTAGGGTGATACAGGAGATTGAGGATAGCATCCCAGGCAGGGGAAATAATAAATAATCGCCACTTTGGGTCTGCCTCATAGTACATTTGGTTGATCGTTATGAACACTGAGTGACCACAAGTGGTCAAGAGATAGCCAGGGTGTCCCTGCCTTCTCTCAGGAAGTAACGATTCAAGCTCTGTTGTTTACTAGTTGTCATATACCCTTGGACAAGGAACCATCCTCTTGAGCCTCCCTTTACTGCTCTATAAAATGGGAATAATAATGAGCCTACTTTAGAGGGCTGCTGTGAGGATCCAATCAGGTAGTTAACACATGTAAATTACTTAGGGCATTGCCTGGGATACAATTGGAGCTCAATATGTATTTATTCCTGTCATTGCTATTATTACGGTGATTCATTTGTTCATTCAACAAGCATTTACTGAGCTTCTACTATGTGCCAGATTCTATGTTAGGTCCCGGGGATATAATGGAGAGCAATAAGAAATATGATCTCAGCCCTCAATGAGCCCTCAAGATCAGCCATTCATTTATTTTGTGGAAGTTTTCAGTCTGTGCTATTTTTTTGTTTGTTTCACATTCCGGGTAAAGTGGTACATTTGACTTATTCTTGAACTAGTTTTGACCTCCTTCAAAAGTTTGCAGGGACAGGTGTAAGAATCGTTTTGATTCAGTAGCCCAGGATTGGTAGAGCACGTTGGTGGCTACTCTGTCCAAGATGCTATAAGATTCTGGTTAATTCCATCTCAACACACGCGCAGGTCTTGGAGTCTGCCCTTTTGCATCCTCCAGCTGCATTCCTCGCCCGATCACTTCTCCCATCTCGGGCATTTTCCACCCCTAGGTTGTAAAATCGACTTCCCCTATGGGGAAAATCCAGCTGCACCCGGTGTGGGGTGTGGTACGGTCGTGGTGTGGGGCAGCATTTGGTTTTGGCCAGCTGACTGCAGTCCCTGCTTCTTTTGACTTTACAATCCCCCAAGGCCATTGAGAGTGTGAACAGAAGCCACGGAAGAGGTTGGACTGTCAGCTTCCAAACCAAATAGCCTTGGGCCAGTGTGGGGTGGAGTTCAACCAAGACTTTGGGAAGGGGTAAATTGGATGTCTTCCCTGTTGGCCTCATTAACACAAAAATAGTCTTCACTGGGCTGTCGGCAGAATTTCCTTTAATTAGGGGAAGCAGCTCATTTTCCTTGTCAACTAAAGGGCTCTAGTTTCTTTCTTTCTTTTTTTTTTTTTTGTGGTATGCGGGCCTCTCACTGTTGTGGCCTCTCCCGTTGGCGAAGCACAGGCTCCGGATGCGCAGGCTCAGCGGCCATAGCTCACGGGCCCAGCCGCTCCACGGCATGTGGGATCCTCCCGGACTGGGGCACGAACTCGCGTCCCCTGCATCGGCAGGCGGACTCTCAACCACTGCGCCACCAGGGAAGCCCGGCTCTAGTTTCTTAATATTAGTCAAAGGAAACCTCTGTCCCTAGTAATAGAAATAAATGGTTACAGTGGTTCCTAATCTTTGACTATATCACATCTGTACCCCTCTGTTTGGTTACCAAGGCCCTTCCTCCACCATGGGATGTCATTTTAGCCATTTCCTGTGGTTGATTTCCCCACTACTCCTTGGTGCTGGTCTAGCTGGCCTTTGTGTTCCAAATCTCAAGGCTGGACGTTTTCAGGAACATCACCACCACTGATGGGTGCTGGGGTAGGGAACTCAGGGTTGGGAAGGTTGGGTGGGGATGATTCAAAACTGGCTGGCATTCAAAACTTAAGCGTACATTGTAGCTGAGTGTCAGCCAGAGAACTGAGCACTGGGTACCAGGTGAGGGTGGGCGAGGCCATAAGCAGAAGGCAAGACAAGAAGTCGGGAACTGAGGTGACCCAGAACTCAGGTCAGGAAGCATGATTCAATCCTCCCCCTGCCCCCATGTTTTTACTCAAGATGTCCCCCTACTGGGACTGTCCTTTCTCACTCCTCCATCTATCCAAGTCTGGCTTATCCTTTGATTCTCCAACCTTACTTTCTCCGTGAAGCCTTCTTCCTCCCTCACTGATCTCCAACGTGTCTGACCAATCATCTCACTTTGAGTCAGTGTCATATCCCACAGGGTTCTTCGTAATCATTCTCCAACTGTTTCATGTGTGTACTTGGGTTTCCTCAAACTGCAAACCCCTTGAGGACAACAGCTCTGGCTTTTGCACTCCCCACAGTGTGAAGCACAGGGCAAGGCCCCAGGTAGATGTGCAGTAAATACTTGGCAATGGATTCCAGAGACACTCGGAATGGAAGTCAGTAGCAACTTAGCAAGACTCCCTGAGATGGACCCATCACACACTCACAGAAAGTGCTTAGAAAATCAAGCAGAACTGTCTTCTGGGATTTCAAAACTTGAGAAGCAGGGGCAGTCTGAGGGGAATGATAGTATTGGGCTGGCCAAAAAGTTTGTTCAGGGTTTTCCATGAGATGTTCCAAAAAAACACGAACGAACTTTTTGGCCAACGCAATATCTCTTTGGCAAAGCTACATATCCATCCACAGCCCTTTGAGTGCCGGGGAAAGCTCATAGAATTAGAACAAAAAGGGTGGAGGCGGCCTTGAGCTGTCATTGAGCCAGAGAGTGAAGGAAAGCTGGGGAGGAGGTTAAAAACAAACAGAATTATGAAAGTTTTCCAACATGGGGGAAAGGACTCTTTTTCAATCCCAATAAAACGTCATTCATCTGGGCTCTACTAATCTAGGATTTTTGCAAAATTGGACTAAGGGAGACTATAGCTTGTTATAGGCAGATCTTGAAAGAAAAGAGCTGCTAAACTAATTAAGCCTCCCCAATGTTGGGAGAGGGCATGAGGGACGGGACAGGGTCCTGTTTGACTTAGTTAAAAGAAGTCTTCCCAGGGCTTCCCTGGTGGCGCAGTGGTTGAGAGTCCGCCTGCCGATGCAGGGGACAGGGGTTCGTGCCCCGGTGGTCTGGGAAGATCCCACATGCCGCAGAGCGGCTAGGCCCGTGAGCCATGGCCGCTGAGCCTGTGCGTCCGGAGCCTGTGCTCCGCAACGGGAGAGGCCACAACAGTGAGAGGCCCGTGTACCGCAAAAAAAAAAAAAAAAAGAAGAAGAAGAGGTCTTCCCAGTTCCCTCCAAGAGCTCTTTAGGAGTCTCATTAAGCTAATTATAAGTCCCAGTTGTACACTCATTCTTGTCCTATTTTCCCCTTGTTGTAAATACTTAGGAGTATTCAAACTGCATTATTAAAATTTACAGTTTCAACTTTTCACTAATTTTGATCCATTCCCCCTCCTCAGCTGGTGTCAAGAAAGAAGGGACTCTGGAAAGCCCCAAAGTACTGGGAGCTTTCAAGTGCTATCTCATTTAATCTTCACAAAAACAACTCTGCATGGAGGTTTTGTTTTTCCTGGCAAACAAAGATAGGGGATATGCTGAGTGGAGGGTGGGGTGATGGTGATGGAGGTGATGGCTGTGAAGTGTTAAGTAACCAGCCCCAGGCCACCCAGGAAGGAAATTATGGAGCCCTGTTATTATTCAGAAAAACAATTCTCCCAACTCCAAAGCCCTCTAGCTGTCTCCTGGCCCCTGTTGCCTCTAAATCGAAAAAAAAAAAAATTGACTGATAGGAGGTTCGAAGACTTTTCCTGACAAATCTTGCTTTAGTAACTCATTTAAAGTGGCCATGAATTCATACGAACACATGGTCAAAAACAGAGGTAATATTCACAATAGCTAAAACCCGCAACCAGCCCAGATGTCCTAATTTTAGAACTGGAAAACAGATTAGTGTTTGCCACTGGTGGGGAAGGGGGTTGCAGGACGGATGTGGGTGCAGTCATAAAGGGTAATACCACAAAAGATCCTTGAGGTGATGGCACTGCTCAGTATTTTGACTGTGGTGGAGAATACACGAACCCACATGTGATAAAACTGTAGAGAACTAAATGCACACACAGATGGGTATAAGTGAAACAGGAAATCCGAATAAGATCTGTGAATTGTATCAACATCAATATCCTAGTTGTGATATAGTAGAGTTTTGCAAAATGTTATCATTAGAAAAAGCTGGGGAAAGGGTAAACAGAATCTCTCTGTACTATTTGTTAAAATTGCAGGAGACTCTACAACTATCTCAAACATTTCAATTTTAAAAACAAAAGGAGTGAAAGCATACGGTATTTGCCTTTCTCCATCTGACTTATTTCACTTAGTATAGTACCATTAAAGTCCATCCATGTTGTTGCAAAGGATAAGAATCCATCTTTTTTATGGCTGAGTAGTATTCCACATCTTTTTTTAACATCTTTATTGTAGTATAATTGCTTTAAAATGGTGTATTAGTTTCTGCTTTATAACAATGTGAATCAGCTATATGTATACGTATGTCCCCATATCTCCTCCATCTTTTTTTTTTTTTTTTTTTTGCGGTATGTGGGCCTCTCACTGCTGTGGCCTCTCCCGTTGCGGAGCACAGACTCCGGACACGCAGGCTCAGTGGCCATGGCTCACGGGCCTAGCCGCTCCACGGCATGTGGGATCTTCCCGGACCAGGGCACGAACCCGTGTACCCTGCATTGGCAGGCAGACTCTCAACCACTGCGCCACCAGGGAAGCCCCCTTCTCCTCCCTCTTGCGTCTCCCTCCCACCCTCCCTATCCCACCCCTCTAGGTGGTCACAGAGCACTGAGCTGATCTCACTGTGCCATGCAGCTGCTTCCCACTAGCTACCTATTTTACATTTGGTAGTGTATATATGTCCATGCCACTCTCTCCCTTCATCCCAGCTTACCCTTCCCCCTCCCTATGTCCTCAAGTCCATTCTCTAGTAGGTCTACGTCTTTATTCCCATCCTGCCCCTAGGTTCTTCAGGACTATTTTTTTTCTTTTTTTTTTTTAAGATTCCATATATATGTGTCAGCATACGGTATTTGTTTTTCTCTTTCTGACTTACTTCACTCTGTATGACAGACTCTAGGTCCATCCACCTCACTACAAATAACTCAATTTCGTTTCTTTTTATGGCTGAGTAATATTCCATTGTATATATGTGCCACATCTTCTTTATCCATTCATCTGTTGATGGACACTTAGGTTGCTTCCATATCCTGGCTATTGTAAATAGAGCTGCAATGAACATTGTGGTGCATGACTCTTTTTGAATTATGGTTTTCTCAGGGTATATGCCCAGTAGTCCCACATCTTCTTTATCCATTCACCCGTTGATGAGCACTTTGGTTGTTTCCATATCTTGGCTACTGTAAATAACCCTGCAATAAACAAGGGGGTGCATATATCTTTTCAAATTTGTGTCTTCATATTCTTTGGATATATACCCAGAAGTGGAATAACTGGATCAGATATGGTAGTTCTATTTTTAATTTTTCAGGAATCTCCATACTATTTTCCATACTAGCTGTACCAATTTATTCCTACCAACAGTGTATGAGGGTTCCCTTTTCTCCACATCCTCTCCAGCATTCTAAAATTTCTTTCCTCTTTGATTATAGCCATTCTGACAGGTGTGAGGTGATATCTCATTGTGGTTTTGATTTGCATTTTCCTAATATAGATGTTGAACATCTTTTCATGTGCCTGTTGGCCATCTGCATATATTATGCTTAGTGAAATAAGCATATATTATGCTAAGTGAAATAAGTCAGAGAAAGACAATTACCGTATGATTTCACTCTTAAGTGGAATTTTAAAAAGTAAAATAAATGAACAAACCAAACCAAGCAAAAACAAACATATAGATACAGAGAACAGAAGTGGTTCCCACAGGGGAAAGGGGTGTGGGGAGGGCTAAAGGAGTGAAGGGGGACAACTGCATGGTGACCGATGGAAACTAAACTTTGAGTGGCGAGCACACTGTAGTGTATACAGAAGTAGAAATGCAGTGTTGTACACATGAAACTTCTATAACGTTATAAACCAATATTACCTCGATTTTTTAAAAAGGAGATTATATGTAGTGGGGAGGTTTATATATGCATCAGATATATTCTGTCTAATCAGACAGAAACCACTTTTGAGAGATGGAGTGCCAGTGGTCTGGTAGAGCTGAGCAATGTAGCCAGGATTTGGAGGTGGCAGGGCTCTCGGCTCAGGGAGAAAGTTCACACAGGTCACTGAGCCTGACTGACCACAAAAGAATGGGAGTGTGGTGTGAAATTCACAGGAATGGATTTCATGCTTGGGGGCCTTTCATTCAAGGCCATAACTTTGCAGGTTCCTCTGGTCTTTTCTGGGAGACTGAACCCTGCTCCCAGAGAGGTGACTAGGATGGGCCTCAGCCCCAAACGGCTACATCATTTGTGAGGCCCAGTGCAAAATGAAAATGCAGGGCCACTTGTTCAAATTTATAAGTCATTTCACGATGGTGATGGCAGAGCATTAAGCCAGGCCCGGGATCTCTCGAAGCACAGGGCCCCGTGTGACTGCACAAGTCCTGGCCCCACTTAACATTTCTGCTAAATCCCCACAGCTGCAATGCCTAGAGAATACAGACCAGCTCCCACTCCCCAGCCCCTCCCTGCTGGTCTGGGTTGACTGGGATGATTGAGGTCTAAGTGGCCCTTTGGAACCTATTACTGTGAAGTCACAGTGCTGGGCACTTGTAAAATCCCTGCTGACTGATCTAGAGCAAAAGAGGGAGGAGGGTGGAGTCCAGGGTGGGGAAGGCAGGCTGGAAAACCCTGGGTGCCCATTGGCGAAGGGAAGCTGGTGGGTGAGAGGTAGATCAGGCTGGTGACCATTCCTGACGTGTACGATGAAGGGAGCCCTAAACTAGGGCCTGGAGGCCTGGGCTCAAATGTCAGCTCTGCCACCCCTGGGCAAATTAACTGATCTCTGAGTGTGTCTGTTTCCTCATCGATAAAATGGAGATACTAACAATAGTACCTACCTCATTGGATTGTCATGAAGATCAAATGAAATCCTGGATAAAAGCACTGGGAAAACTCTCATGATGTATAGAAATGTAAGACATGTTTATTACACACACATCTCAAAACTTCTCCTAGCAGGTGGTGACTGACTTGCTCTAATGCCTAAAATGAGACATAAGGTTAAAATTCATGGCCCAGACTTCTGGTTTTGGCCAAAATAGAGGAATACCGTTCTCCCCTCCTTCTCTCCCAGGTCCTCCCTCCTACAACTAAAAAACACTGGACCTATCACAACAAACAAACATAGGAAGACTGAAAGGTGAGAAGAAGGCAGGCAACCTAAGGACCTCAGGACTTGAGGAACAACACAGCCTTGAGTCCCCTGGGTTTTCTTATTTCCTCCCCATATATTCCAGATAGGACTCTGCAGAAACCCCAACCCAAAACTTCCAACAGGCACCAACCAAAAAAAGTTCTAAGGAAAGCCCGTTCCTCCTAGTCAAAGGCCTAGGAAAAGGGTCATCTAATAATAGAACACCTTTTGGGGGGCACTTCCCACCCTACTCCAACTAAACATCAATGGAACAACGGCATACCACTCCCCTGGGGTTTCAGTGGAGCTGAGTGGGGAACTGATCTTCTATGCCCTGCTACCAGACTAGTCTAGCTGTGCTGAGTCTCCACGCCCATCCTGCAGGGAGAAGACTGAACAAGGCAATGTGAGGCAGGGTTAGTTGGCCTCAACGAGCAATTACAAATTCTTCTGAAACAAATGAAAAACATGGGAAATCCCAGGAAAGAAATAGAAAATGTAAAGAGTGAAGACAGATGAATAGAACTTACCCAATCTGAAAAGCAGAGAGAAAATAGACTGAAAAAAATGTGAACAGGGCCTCAGGGATCTGTGGGACAACAGCAGAAGAATTAATGCTTGTATCATTGGAATCTCAGAAGGAGAGAGTAAAGAGTGTGGGGCTGAAAAATATTTGAAGAAATAGTGGCTAAAAATTTTCCAAATTTGTCAAAAGATATAAACCTACAAATTAAAGAAGCTGAGTGACCCCCAAACAGAATAAGCCTAAAAATATCCAAGACACACGATAAGTAAACTTCTGAAAACTGGAAGTCATGGTCCAAAGGACAGAGTAGGTTTGGGGAAATTCAGTACAGAAGATCTTCAGGACTGTCAGTCTCCCCTTTCTGCCTCTTGCCAGGAAAGGAGAAATCTCAATTACTTCAAACCCTAGCTTCCTCTGGTCTCTATCCCCAGCCCCACTCATCAAATCTACCATTCAGTGATTCAACAAACATTTATGAACACCTAATATTTGCCAGTCATTCACCTAACTGCTGGGGAGACAACAGTGAACCAGCCAGAGTCCCTGCCCTCATGGAACTACAATCTAGTAGATGGAGACAGACACACAGAGAATGTGTTGGGCAAGAGAGTAATTAAATAGAGCAGTAGCTATTTAGATACACACTTTTCCCAGAAAAGGATCTGGGATATTCAGATCATTCATTCAATGTTTATTAAGCACTCAAGCACTCACAGTATCTGAGAACCTGCTGGACCTTGAAGAGAGAGACCATAGTCATTCTTGTAGGACAGGATTTCTCATCTTTGGTACTATTGACATTAGGGACCAGGCAGTTCTTTGTTGTGGGGGCTGTTCAGTATGTTGTACCATGTTCAGCAATATTCCTGGCCCCCTACTGACTGGATGCCAGTAGCATCTTCCAAGTTATGACAACTAAAATTGCCTACAGACCTGGCCAAAGTTCTCATAGAGGGCAAAACCAGCCCTGGGTGAGAACCAGTGTTGGAGGAAAAACTGACAAGTGGACAGATAGTTGATATAAAATATGTTCACTGCTAGCATAGAGAAAGCTCCCTCAGCTCCCATTGCTTACAGGATATGATTGAGATTCTTTAGCTTCAAAAACCAGGACCTTCAGAGGTGGCCTCACTCTCCATCTCCAGCCATATTTCCTGTTGTGTGGCCAAAGCTTGCACTACACGGTGCTCTAATCATCCTCAGAACATGGCATGACTTTCCCTTTCCCCAGGTCTTTCCAAGTGCCCTTTTCTCTACCTTGAATACCTGACCCTGGCCAGCGACCTCAAATGGCACAACACTCCTCTTAAGTCTTTCTTCGAGGTGTTTACCCCACTTTGAGGACAGGGACTGTGTCAAGTTCATCTCTAGCCCCAGAGCCTGGCATAATGCCTGCTCCTTGAAGGAATGCAAGGATATGGAAAAGAGAGAAGATTTGACTGGCCCTAGTTCTCAGATTGCCTCCATGTTTCCTGGAAATGAAACAGTCACATTCATACAACCAGGCTTGTTAAGGGTGAATATGTGTGGGATGTATTAACAATGATAGAGCATGGGAGGAGGATTCATGTGATGAGGAATTTGAATTGGGCCTTGAAGGATAAGTATGGCTTTGATAAGGTGAAGGGGAGGAAGGAATAGCTAAGGGATGGGGGTGGGAAAAGATAGTGGAGCACAGCACACTCACCGGACTGTGAGAAAACCAAAGCCCAGAGAATACAGGCCTGAGACCTGCCTCGTGGTGCGCAAGAGGTCTTCTCCCACCTTGAGGTCTGGCTAAATCTTGGCTCCTTTAAGCATGCAGCAAAGGGAGAGGGTTACAAGATTGGTGGGAGTTCTGGACTAGTGGAAAACATTGGGAGTGACAGGTTTAGAGAATGAACACAAGCACGCTGCCCCCCAAATGAGCTGATATTCCAAGCACAGGAAGCAAATTCTTCCTTAGCACGTCTGCTTCAGCTGATTTTGATGGAGCATGTGTCATGCACAGTGTGCTTCCTGTATATCATCATGTTTAGTTTTCACAACAGTAAGATGGGTCTTTCTGTGGCAGAGCTGAGATTCAAATCCCGGCTTTTGGGTGGAAGGCCTGGCTGCTTCTATTGTGCCATACTGCCATGGTTAGCTGGGCCCAAGTTTGGGGTCTGGAGGCAATCTTAGTGAACTTCTTCCTTCCTTCCTTCCCTTCCACCCTCTATAGAGCTCTAATCCTAAGTAAGACACCCTCTTCAGAAGAGCATACATACCGTCAGGAACAGGGCATGCACAAACACTTCCGAGATTGGTGAGGGAATTATACCCAGATACAAGGATTCCTCTGGAAGATTTCCAGGCTGGTGCCTCATCCCTTTGGAGCCCCTTGCCCTAAGTGAAGCTCAACTGTGAGTTGTCAGACAAAGGCCTATGCCTGGTAGCTTTCTTCATGCCTTGGTGCCACTTGGTGGCTGTGCCCCAGCACAGGGACCACTGGGAGACGTCAAGTTGGAGATGTCAACAGTGGGTGATGTTGCTGCTTCCTCTGACAGAAAGATACTCAGTATAGTTTTTCCTATTTAACATAATCCTACTTGGAGAGTGAAACTTCCTAAAGCTAGAGAACCATGGGAAGAAGGTCAGTAGCCAAGACACAAGAGCACTCAAAAAAGCCAAACACGGGCTTCCCTGGTGGCGCAGTGGTTGAGAGTCCGCCTGCCGATGCAGGGGACACGGGTTCGTGCCCCGGTCTGGGAAGATCCCACGTGCCGCGGAGCGGCTGGGCCAGTGAGCCATGGCCGCTGAGCCTGTGCGTCCGGAGCCTGTGCTCTGCAATGGGAGAGGCCCCAACAGTGAGAGGCCCGCGTACTGCAAAAAAAAAAAAAAAAAAAAAAGCCAAACACTTATAGTGAGGATATCAGTTTTTGAAGGCATCTAAGATGCTTACTCCAAGTCTTGGTGAAGGCTCCTGTGGTCCTGAACTTAGAATTACTCTTCTGAAGGCTGACTTTTCATCCAACTGAACCCATCAGCTCTTGGGAGGAGGCAAGTGTGGTGGGAATGAAAGGGGGCACCAGGGGCTTCCTAAGCGGCCAAGAGAAAATGTGATCTGGGGACTCTCTTGTCATGCGGGCCCCCAGCAATGAGCTTCTTGCTTCCCTTGAGGTGAGGGGTAGCACCTGTCCCTCAGTAGGGAAGACCCTAAGGCTTCTGTAGTTTGTGACTTACAGAATGTGGGTGCAGGTGGTGGGGTGCATTTCTCCTTCTCTCTCCCCTTTCCGGAAGCTGAGGAGTGATTGCTGTCTACCAAGTGGTACTTTGTCCAGCTTGGCCTTCAACCAAGATGGTGCTTCCACTCTTCATTTCCAATCAGCCCCTGCAGTCTGACCTCCACCAGGAAGTCAGACCTCTTCCTTTCCCAACACTCCTACAGACATTCACTCTTCTCCCCCACCCCAGGGGCACTTTGCTTAAGCTGCATATTTCTGCTTCTCTGTCAAAGCTTTTCCCTATAGAATCTTCAGCCTAAAGAAACAGGGACAAACCCTCCATCAGCCCTTACTGCCTCTTGGATCATGTCTAATAAGGCCCTGGAACAGAAGGGAGCAGCCCTGTGCCAGGTGCCTTACATGCATTATTTCATTCAATTTCTCCATTAGCCCAATGAGGTAAGTACTGTTCATTTCCCCATTTGATAGATGAGGAGACTGAGGTTCAAAGAAGTTGAAGGATTCAACCATAATTATGCAGCTAGTAAGTAGCAGGACCAGGATTTGAACCTACGTGCTTCATTCATCACACTTTTACTATCATTGTCTATTTTATTTTCTACATCTTCCAGTAGATTGTGCGTTTTTAACTTTTGTTTTCATTTTGCAGAATTTAGAATTGTCTGGAACTGCTTCAGCAGTAGATGAGACTTGAGCTGGGCCCGAAAGGATCATAGTGCTTTGAGAGAAAGTAGGCATTTGGGGAATGGGGTAGAGAGATCTGCAGCGTTTTAGGCCCTGAGTCAGCCAGATGGAAATGTGGCGTGTGTTGGGGATGAGCTTCAGGAAAGAACAGCGAGGTGGATTGGCGGGGCTGGGTTTCAGAGTTCATGTTGGCAGATAATGGGAGATCAGACTGGGGATAGCCTAAATCTGGAGGAGTGAGGAGTTTACGTGAGTTCCCCAAGCTGGTATTTGTAGACACAGGAGGCTGCCTAGCCAAATATAGTTGTAGACAGTCATGGATTAGTTGACTGGGGCAGCTGGGAAGGCTGCCACTGAGAATGGGTATAATAGAAACTTCTTTCGTACCAAGCTCCTCTGGAATGGAGACAGTGAGCAAGGGCCCACCTAGGGCAAAATGGTGTGTCACGGGTCTCCTCACCTGCACGTTTCGCCCTCCTCCCTTCTCTCTCTCTCTCTCTCTCTTTTTTTTTTTTTTTTTTGGCAACACCGTGTGGGTTTGTGGGATCTTAGTTCCCAGATCAGGGATCGCACTCGGGTCCAGAGCAATGAAAGCCTAAGTCTTAACTGCTGGACCACCAGGGAATTCCCATCACCATCCTTTCTCTTTGGATGGCAATAGAGCCATCCTGCCTTCTCCATGCAGAACTCTCACCTTCTATCACTGGCAAAGTCTCACCCAGGACCGCCTTCTCTACGCAGCATCTTTTTCTCTTACTTTCCTCCATGCAAACCATATCGTTTTTTTCTTCTGGGCTCTATCATGTTACAAGCGTAAATCTGATAGGAAAATGCTCAGTAGATGTTAACGGTTGGTAACGTCTTAATAACGTTTTAATTTGAATGGGAGCTTACAATGCTTTTGCTAGAAGCAGGGGTTATCAGGGGACTTCGGGATGAGAGAAAAGGGCGATGAGGATGGGGTGAGGATGGGGGTAGAGGTGGGAATTTGAGAAGGGGGTATTTGGGTGACCTTTGCATAAGGATAGTCCTGGTTATTTATTAAATATTTGAAAAGAGGCTCTCCCCATTCCCCTCCCTGCCCCCTCCACGTTCTGCCCACTTTGTTCCCGCATTGCAGTGTCCTGCCAGGAATAACTGTATTAATTCAAACAACCCTTAGATGCAGAGAAAATGTCCAATTTGGTTTGGGGATAGGAACTCTTCCTGAGTTGTCAAGGACCCCACAGAACTGAAGCTGCTGCTATGAGAGCTCATGTTCACAGCTCCCTTGGACACTAAATTTAACAGATGGGACACTTCAATCCAGGCCACAGTTGTCAAAAACCACAGTTTAAATCAGTCACAGACAACTGTTTCATTCCCCACACTTGCCTGGGTGTAACAACTGCAGGAATGCCTCTGCTTAAATTACACCCAGTGACACCACAGGGAGAGACATGTCTCGGCCGCATTCATTCTCTGTCCTTTCTGAGCTTCTTTTATAGTAGGGGTCAGTGCCCTTTCGAAAATGGGGTGCCAGGGCTCTGAACCATGGTCTTTTATCAGCCCGGTGCATGTTGGTGTATATATTCAATCATGCCAAGGTGGGAGGGTGATGAGGTAGGAGGGAGAGGACACAGCTATGCTGAGTGTTGCAGAAGGGAGTGTTTAGCCAAGGATTAGCCAGTGACATGGCAGCCCCGGGTGATGACTTACAAAAATAAATGGTGAGGAGAGGTTCTACCTGTGGCCCGTGACCTGTGTGCCTATAATAACCAATCTATGCTTCATCACCGGGTGTCCAGCCTCAGGGTACCAGCTCCTGCATTATGGAATCCATTCATGCATGCATCCACCCAGGCATTTATTGAGTGACTGCTCTGTGCCATATGGTGTGCCAGGCACTGGGAACACAGACATGAATAAGATAGTGTCTGCCCTTAAGGAGCTCACAGTCTAGTTCCCAAGAGTTCAACTATTTACTCAGCCTAGAATTCACTGTCGTTCATTCCACTAGCACTTGCTGGTGCCTGACACTGCACTGCGCTCGTTGGTGAAGATGTACAGAGAAAAATAGGACCAAGTTGTTGACCTCAAGAGGATTCCAGTAGAGTAGCGTAGACAGACACACAGACGTGTCCATTTGTATTCCATGTGGGAAGGGACGTTTGGCTTAGATGACACCCTCTGACCAAAGATCCTCAATCCAGAGGGAGCATGACTTAGAACTGGGGAGCAGTGGATCTGGGGGAGGCAGACTTTGTCTGAGACTTGTCCTGTCACAGTACCAGACATCTAGGTAGGGGCTTGGTAAACAAGTGTTATTTTTGTTTCCCGAGCAATCTCTTTCATCACTCCCTTTGCATGGGGAAAAAAAAAAACGAAACATTTAAGCTAGTGAAATAAAACAGGGAGGCCTCCTGATGAACAGATTCTGTTCTACTTGTGGTTCATGGGATTTGGAGCCTCTTCAGCTGATAGTCTTCCTGTCAGAGCTTCCACTACCTTGTACTGGCAGTTCTCAATCTGGAGGTCTCTAAAGGGAGTAACTGGTGTTCTTAAGCTATTTTTTAAAATATTTTTTAAAAAGTCTAATAGAAATTGCACATTCAGCCAAGACAAAGCCACAGAGAGCTAAGTACAATATCGGGTTTCTTTGCTTTTGACTGCAATTATATTAGCCTGGTGTGGTTATCTCATGCGGATCAGAAGCACTGAGTGAGGAAAACATTGGGAAAATGAATTATTCCATAATAAATGTAGCTTTGCTAGATAAAAAAATTTCCAAATGTGAGGCCCACAGGGGAAAAAGTAATAAAAGGGATCCTTGGTGGTGAAAAGGTTGGAAATCACTGGCCTCTACGTCTGGATGCCAAAGTTTGGCTGCAGATTCAAAGCCTATGACCACAGAATCCTGGGATTATTGGCATCTGACACCCCTGATGTGGTTCCTGTTGGAAAAGCAAACATGCTCCCTGCCCAGCTTTCTAAAGTGTTATACATTAACCAGCTTACAAAGCACCATTCACGGGTGGACAGGGTTTTTTTGGATCGTGGTTTACTGTGTTTTTGTACCTGCAGTGAAAGAACATTTCAGAGGAAGCATAGGCTTGCCTGAAATCTACAAAGCTATGCTATTGCTGGACAAGCGCAGAGCTCCTTGTAACTTACAGGGCTGGAACAAGCTGTCCACACCCTTCTCCTCATCAACAGCCTTCAACCAGTACCTCTGAGAACGCACATTCCACAAACACACTGGAAACAGGCTAAGAACAGCCATCGGGTGTAAGCGAAAGAGGAGGGACTCTGCAGGCTGGGGAGGGAGGGAGGAGATTTGGAAGTGGCCTGGTCAGAGAATCATTCCCACTCTTCCCATTGTCTGAAAAAGTCTTCTGGAAGAGGCTCAGAAAAACAGGGGAAAGTGGAGCTGAGGTTTCTACAGAGAGAAGGAACTCCCCGAAATATCGATTCCAGCCCACATTTAATATTTTTTAGAGACTGTAATTGTGATAAAATATACTTAACATAATATTTACCATCTTCATTTTTTTTTTTTTTTTTTTTGCGGTACGCGGGCCTCTCCCTGTCGTGGCCTCTCCCGTTGCGGATCACAGGCTCCGGACGTGCAGGCTCAGCGGCCACGGCTCATGGGCCCAGCCGCTCCGTGGCATGTGGGATCCTCCCGGACCGGGGCACGAACCTGCGTCCTCTGCATTGGCAGGCGGACTCTCAACCACTGCACCAACAGGGAAGCCCCCATCTTAATCATTTTTAAGTACAGTTGGCCCTTGAACAACACAGGGGTTAAGGGGTGCTGACCCTCCGGGCAGTTGAAAATCCACCCTCCATAACCACAGTTCTGCACTCACAGATTCAACCAACTGAGAATCATAATACTATAATATGTATCTATTGAAAAAAAATCCATGTATTAAGTAGACCTGACAGTTCAAACCCATGTTGTTCAAGGGTCAACTGTATAGGGTTCAGTAGTATTAAGTATATTTACATTGTTCTGAAACAGGTATCCAGAAATTTTTATCTTTGCATGACTGCATTTCTAGACCCATTAAACAACTCCCCTTTTCTCCTGCCCCCATCCCCTGGTAACCACCATTCTACCTTCTGTTTCTATGAATATGACTATTTTAGATATTTCATAGAGATGAAGCATACAGCATTTGCCTTTTCATGACAGGCCTCTTTCACTTAGCATAATGCCCTCCAGGTTCATCCATATTGTAGCATATGTCAGAATTTTCTTCTTTTTTAAGGTTGAATAATATTCCATTCTATGTTTATGCCACATTTTGTTTATCCATTTGTCTGTCTGTGGACACTTGGGTTGCTTCCACCTTTTGGCTCTTTTGAATAATGCTGCTATGAACATAGGCATGAAAATATCTCACTGAGGCCCTGCTTTCAATTCTTGTGGATATATACTCATCAATGGGATTCATGAATCATATGGTAATCCTATTTTTAATTTTTTGAGGAACTGCCATACTGTTTACCATAGTGGCTGCAGCATTCCCAGCAGCAATGCACAAGGGTTCCAATTTCTCCACATCTTTGCCAACCCTTGTTATTTTCTGGGTGTTTTTTTTAATAGCAGCCATCCTAATGGGTGTGAAGGGGTATCTCATTGTGGTTTTGATTAATAATTAGTGATGTTGAGCATCTTTTCATGTGCTTCCTGGCCATTTATATATCTTTTTTGGAGAAATGTCTATTCAAGTCCTTTGCCTATATTTTAATTGGGTTATTTGGTTGTTGTTGAAGTGTAAGAGTTCTTTATATATCCCGCATATTAACCCCATATCAGATATATGATTTGCAAATATTTTCTCCCATGCCTTATGTTGCCTTTTCACTTTGCTGACTGAGCCCTTTGATACTCCAGCCCACATTTTTAAAAACAAGGAAAATATGATAAAATGAAGAAAGAACCCAGCAGGAATGATGCCTGGGGGCCTCATTAGGTGATTTCTCCAAGTCCTTTGAACTCTGTGTTCTTGAATTCCAGTCCTCCTGGTGATGTTCCTCCCAAGCTCTTTGTACACTGCTTCGTCTTTACCCCATTAGCTCCAAACTGCTTCTAGAGAGAACGTGCCCCATTCTAAGTACCATCTGCCTTTAACACCCCATAACTTTCTTGCTGCTTCCTCCATGCCTGCAAGATGTGCCTTTTCATCCTGCAGCATCTTCAGCCTTGGGTGTTGTAATACAGCATCCTCAAATACACTTGCAACCTCTCTGCCATCCCAGGCAGAGACGAGTTTAAACTCTGCTTTTGTGGCAGCCATAGTGGTGGGACTGAATGTAGAGGCCTTTTGATGTAGGTATCAAAATTTCTCTGAGAAACAAGGTCTAATGGAAAGACCATCAAACCATCACTTCCTGGCTGTGTGACTGTTGACAGGTCACTTCACCTCTCTGAGCCCCCATTTCCTATCTGTAAGCATGAGGATAGCGCCCCGACCCTGCTGGGATTTGATGAGCCTTGCTCGGGATAAAGCATGTGCAGTGCCGACTCAGTTCCTGGTGCATCTCTGGAGAGCTGGGTCGCTGGTAGTTTCTCCTTCTGGGCCCAGACCCTTCAGCCAGAAGGAAGCTCACCCAGCCAGGGCCCGGTCCACACAGAGGTTGCACAGTGCTGAGGGGCGGGAACAGAAGTCCCTCATCCGCCACTGGCCTCTGGTAGCCCTGTGCCCCAAAGAGCCCAGGCTGCGTGAGAGGCTGCCACTGCCCAGCAGGAGACCCCAAAATATCCCTCCCTCGGTGACACCTTTCAGTGGCCCTCAGCTCTCCCTGGCCTGGAGTTCTTCTTACCCTCTGACTCACTTCCCTCTAACCAGAAATAAAACCTTTTCTCCCTCACCTTCCCACAGATTTCATCCTTTACCAAGCCCTGTAGATTGCCTGTCCTGCTCCTCGGCACTGCCATTACCCTTGTCCAAGCTGTTATCAGTTCTCTCCTGGATCAAGGACGTCAGTGCCCTGGGCAAATGCTCTCCTTATCTCCTCTTCCTTTGTCCCTGCAGTGCAATCTCCACAGGGCAGCAGCAGAAATGATCTCTCTACAACTTTTATCTGCTCATCTCAATCTCCTGCTTAAAACTTTTAAATACCTCCCTGGGTGCTCTTCAAAGGGGAAGTTCAAACTGCGAAACGTAGCCTACAGGCTCCGTGTGTGTTCTGGCCTCTGTCTGCCTCTGGCCTCATTGCTCATGGCCTCTCCTGCATCACACTCCACGGTGCAACCATATTGGATTTCTTTCGGTTGCTCCAACTAACTTTTCTCAGGGCTTTCACATATTCTTTCCCCTAACCTGGAACATTCTTCCTCCCTCTGGTTTTTATGCATCTGTAAGTTTCCGTTAAGATGTCACTTACTCTGCAAAGGCTCTCCTAACTCGTCCTCACGCTGAATTAGGTGCCCTATATGATTCCCCTGCCGTTTTGCATTTTCTCCCATCACACTGTGTTATCATTACTGTCTCCCTTAGCTAGACTTGGAGCTCTCTGATGTCAGGGGCCATGTCTGTTTACCCCCTAGGGCCCAATACAGTGCCCAGCATGAAGCATGTTTTATGTTTGTCAGATGAATGGATCCCGATTTCCCTTTGCAACGCGGTCTTCATCCACTCACTCCCTTCCACCTCACTGAAGGACTTTCTGATCCCCAGATACATTGGACGTGGATCAGACCCTTTGCCTTTGTGCATACAGGTCTTTCTGGCTGGAAGGCCCTGCCCCCCACCCCCAACTTCAAACAAACTCCAACTTGTTGAAGCCTCGGGTCAAGTTTCATCTCAGTGAAGGCCATGCCTGAAGGGGACCATTAAAATAAAGATTTACTCTAGGCAGGGTAATTCTTAGCTCATTCTTCATCGTTAATGCTTTATTATTCTAACTCCAATATCTAGCAGCCTTCATTAGCCCACCCCAGCAGCCACACTGCCCCTCCTCTGGGATCTCCCATCTCTTTGTAGCACCTCCATTATGGCACTTGCCCAAGGTCTTGGGTGATGGTTTTTTGTTTGTTTGGTTAGTTGGTTGGTTTAATTTAGTTTAGCTTAGTTTTTTTTTTTTTTTTTTTCTCCCTGGAGGAGGTAGGAGGACATTGTTTGACCTTAACCCTCCTGGCTCCTTGTAAGGAGACCTTGGCTCATTTCTTCAATTAAAATGAGACATAAATTCTGTCCCCTCCCCCATCCTTTGTCCCCTCCCTGTTAGTGTGTCCACTCATTACTGAGACAAACCAGGGCTGCTTCCCTTTCAGGAGGCATCATTTTTCCAGTTAGCCTTTGATTGGAAACAGTACCATTACAGCTGGGCTGCTTTTAGTGACTGCTGGTGATAGGCGGCCTGGCCATATGGAAAGGCCACTGGCCCAGGAGTCCCCAGTGCTAGCCCATCTCTGCCTCTACCCAAGTGTCTGAATGTGGGTAACTTCCTTTCCTTCCCTGGGCCTCAGTTTCCTCCTCTTCTGAACGATGAGGAGTTTGAATGTAATGTTTTGCTACTTAAAGTATGATCCGTGTACCAGGAACATGGAGCATCCGTGGGTAACTTGTTAGAAATGCAGAATATGTGGCCCACCCCAGACCTTGTAAATCAGAATCTTCTTTTTAACGAGATCCTCAGGTGATTCAATCCACAGTAAAGCTTGGGAAGCGCTGGGAACTTCGCAGATGAGAGAATCACTGAGGCTCTTGTTATACATAGTTTCCCCAGCCACTGTCCTGGAGCCCTAATCAAGTGGGACTGGGATGGGATCCCAGAACTTGTATTTGTGACAAGTACCCCATGTGACTCACATCCCTGAGGAAGTTTGGGCAACATTGGACAAATGGTTTATAAGGGCCCTTCCACCTTTGACATTCTGCAATGCTGTATGCAACTGGTTCACTACTGAGGATAGTAAATAGTGGTACATAATGCAGACCCCTAGGACTTACCCTTCTTTAAATTGGGTAAAGTACTTTTGGAAGCATCTAGGGTTGTGCAGGTTGGGGGTGGAGGGAAGGAAGAGGGATGACAACAACTTAAGCCAAGTCTTCTTGATTGGAGAAAATCAGCAGCCTCCAGGGTTCAAAGAGAAATTACCTGCTTACTCAAGACTGTCTCCTTGAAGCAGTCAGGCTTGATACAATCAGACTACCTGAAAGACCCTCTTGGAGCATTGAAAAGGGAGGATTAGAGATAGACGGGGCAGCATGTCTCTCACACTGGTGACGGGATCGAGGAGACGGGGCCAGAAAAGTTGACAATGAAACCTGGGGAAAAGCCTCTCCCGGAAGGGAGTCACATTCTCCAAACCCTCATTGCGGATGCATGTCCTGACAAGGGATGTTTTCCCATTTGTTGAGTGTATTTATATAAAAACTTTAAGAAAGGTCTAAAAACGAAATCACATTTAGTTATATGTTTAACAAATCACCTTTATTTGGAAAAAGAAAAAAATTACCTAAGATCAGGACGGCCCTGGAAAGTCCAGGATAGGAAGTCGCCAGTTTTCCTCCATGTTTGGATTTGTTTTTCTTATAAATATGCCTTAAGTTCCGTTGCTGGTAGGTTTTGGCTACATCTGAGATTTAGACAGGTGGAGAGAATGTGGAAGGGCATTCAGAGGGTATTTTTCTGGGCAGAGAAAGAAGGGTAGACTCTGTCAGCAAGAGTGAAGTGTGAATGAGCATGGCACAGCCAGGGCCTGAGTCAGGAGAGGAGCTGGATAAGAAGGAGGCTGCTGAACTGTCCAGAGCAGAGGACCGAGTCTGCGCACAGCGGAAACTAGGACAGAATTGCTCAAGTCGGGGCTTTCCCTTTTTCACATTATCCCATATACCCAGTCCGGCCACCAGATCCTGATGCTTCTATATCAATAGCTCCCTCCTCTCTACCTCCACTGCTCTGGCCTTAATTCAGGCTCTTTTCATGTCCCCATCTGGACTCTTGCAACAGTTGCAAAGATCCATTCTCAATATGTCTTTACATATGCAAGCTTTTTCTCAAGCTTGAAAAGGCCGTCTTTCTTCAGAAAACTGAATATAAGGAGATCTTATCAAAGTTAACAGCCTCTTGAGTCTTAGTTCTACTGGGCAAGATGCAAACTGCTCTCATTCAAACGGCCCATGAGCTCCTATAGGCTACTTAGATCCTCACTGAGTCCTGGTGAAAAGGAAGTGGAATTCACAAGAGAAGGGGTTCTCAAACTAGAGAGGTTCTCAGAATTCTCCAGAGAGCTTATAAAAACAGGAATCGCTGGGCCCTACTCCCCCAGTTTCTGATCCGGTGTAGGTGGTGTAGGACCTGAGGATTTGCATTTCTGGTGAGTGCCTGGGTGGTGCTGATGCTCTGTGAGCACCTTGAAGGTAGAAACCCTGCTTTATCTCTATACCCCCATGGCCTTCGCATAGGGTCTGGAGTGTGGGAGGCTTTCAGTAGCCACTGTTGAAAGAAGGAAACCATAAAAGAGAGAGAGATAGTGTAGTACTCCTAGGAAGAACGTCCTTCAAATACCAAACACCTTTTTTCTTTCAACTCAGCTCATACTGGTTTCTCCATTCTTTTAGTCTAAACCAGTGGTTGCCAAACTTCTAGAGTTCACAGATCATCCAATTCTAAGAAGAAAAGAAATATCGATTTGATTTGAGCCTCTCCTAGGTTTACTCACTTTTTCGTTTGCCTTGTTAGGACATTAAAAGACAAACACACACGTGTCTTCTACCATGACCAACATTTCATAAAAGAAAGAACATTTTAATAACAAAAATGTTAAAAGGCTATGATCGCAAAACAAAAGATAGTCCTTTAAATGGAGTACATTTCTTTCTATGAAAAACCACATGATATTTCCTTAGTTTTCTCTTTCCACCATAATCTTGTGAACGTTTTATTACAGATTACCATTGGGTGCTGTACCAGCACTTGGGAACCACTGGTCTAAACCCACCCAAACTATAATTCCTCCCAGAACCCTGTGTACGGGGCCTATAACTTTGCCACCTCAGGTAATTTTTGGTTCTCAGGGAGGGCCATTTCTCATGCTATTCCGTCTGCTTGGAATGCTTGCTGCCCACCTGGAAAGCCCTTAATCTGTTCTCAAATCCTGCCAGTCCCGTGATGTTTTCCTGACCTTCATCATCCTGGGACATTAACTGTCCCACACTTGGTGTTTCCATAGCACTCGCTCGTTTGCACTGGGCTCATTTATTAACAGGTCTAGGCTAGAACTGGAGTCCTAAGACCAAGACCTCGATCTCGCAGATACCTTGGCAGGGAACCTGGAACATAGTTATTTCTCCAGAGATGTTTTGATAAAAACCACGAAAAGGAGCCGGACTTGATCTGATGGGCAATAGACAACGATCATAAGTTCCCGGTCAGAGGAATGACACCTTCAAAATGATTCTTTAGAAAGATTTTACTTGCAGTGGAGACCAGGATAGACCAAGGTGGGAGAAAGTGACATCATGAGAAATCAGTGATGAGAAGGGCCTGATGATATTGGAGATGAAGACTGGCCTGGCCAGTCTTGTTGTTGTATCTAACTTTTCTTTGGATTAGGAACACTAAGAAGTCCTCCCCATATACTTTCATTGTCTCCACCAGAGTGATGGTCATGGGGCTAGTTGATAAAATACTGTATGGAGGAAGCATCCTCAATCACCTTAGTCCTTGCGAATACCTAGGCTGCTGGCATCTTTGCTTCTCCAGACACAGGTCAGATGGGAGCTGTAGGGTTGGCCCACACAGTGAAGTTGGCCAAACTGTTTTCCAGGATCTCCGCCTCCTCTTTCTGTGCCCTTTCCTCCCTCCCTCTCCATCAACCTCTTCACAAGCCCAGTACCTTGTGTTCTGTTAATAAAACCCTATCTGAGAAAAATATTCAATTTGTCACTTATGCCTGAAGGTGACATGATACGTAGGTGTTCCCTCTCCCAGAGAGTAGCTGCACATCAACCTATGGAGGGAGAAGAGCTACACCGTCCAAGGAATTGCAGGCAGCAGGTAGAGGTATTTTCAAGGAACCCACATGGAGTCTTTCTTGGGCCTCTGAAATCACAGTACTAGAAGTGACCACCTATGCCATTGGCACAGACTGACCTTGGCCAAAGCATGGTAAGCATAAAGAGTTCATTTGATTCCTGCTCAACTCTGGAAGGGAGATCTGAGATCTTATATGTTGCAAATGTGCTGTGCTGTTAGCTATGGTGTTTCCATCATACATTGATCCTCAGCTTCCTCATCTATAAAATTAAGGGGTCATTTAAAATATAAAATAATGTCTAAGTTTTTCTGCCAGCTTGGACATTTTGTGGTTATATGATCATCGGTTCAATGCTTTAAAAAAAAGAGAGAGAGAGAGAGAGAGAATGTCAGCCAGAAATATTGAAATCAAATTTTATTTTTGGAAAATGACATTACACACATCTTGCAAATGTACACAGAAATGAGAATGAAATGAAGAACAGAGCTTGAGAGCCAAAATGATTGCAAGAGCAGCTCTGTGGCTGCCCGGTGTTGAACGCTGTGAATCCGCAGCATTCACAGTTCACAACACGTTACACACATGGGGAACTTCTCTAGACTTTGAAGTCCTCTGCCCAAAGAAAGCCCTCATCAAATTGTGGAGGGAGGAAGAGGGATATTAACAGGCACAGGAGATGAAAAGGGTCTGCTCCAGCTGGTTTACACGGGCCTCGCCAAACCTACCAGTCCAAGTGGGAACAGCAAACCATAAAGGAGGATGCCTTCTTGGAACACTGCTTTTGAATCACAGCCTAAGAGCGGGCTAGGCATTGCGTGGGAAACCAACAGCAATGCACAGAAACCCATGTCCTTGTCTTTTCTGGCTATAACTATTCTAAAGGGGCAGCTAAAAATCCCTAAATATCTATTGTCTTTCTCTGTTTTCCTTTTCTGTTTTAAAAATAATTATTGGTCATTGGTCAAGAAGAGCCTTCTGAGGGCTTCTGAATATTTCAAAACTTCTGCAAGGATAAGGGACATCTTTGTCCACTGTCTTTAGATTATATGTGATTCTGAGAACTATTCAATTCTGCAGTGTCATCAGATGGCCAAAGAGGCTCCCAAGTTGCCACTGATTTTTATGCAAAGGGGAGCTGAGTCTTTGATCACAATGCCAATCCTTGGGAAATGGTCAATAACTACTGAGAGAATGTTGAGAAATATCTCCCCCCCCCCTTTTGGTTTGTTTGTTCTTTGCTGACTTGACTTGGCAAAAATTATTGGCCCCTAAATCAGTTATTTACAACCGTAAGACACCTGGGAGCAGCAGGAGGGAGAAGGCAAGGGAGGGAAGAGGGACCACAAGGAAGAATATATTCTTTTCAGAGGTTAAAATGAGTTATTTAAGAAATGTGATGTACAATACCATGCATTTACTCTCCAAAGCTAGTCACTAGCAAGCTAACGCCTCTAACACTACAACCACCAATTACAGCTGTTTTGCTACAGTAACTGAGTTCTAACTACAGCTATAGGGCAGAAAGGGTGGGCTGTTTCCATTTTAAACTTTCTCCCTTCCTTTGAAAATGGCCATAAAAGCGTTTTCTGTACAAGTTTAATGGCACAAAAAGGTGACCGAAAACGTTTTAAAAAACTTACCACACATGAGAAATGCGAAATTCAATCAAAACATGCATTAGTTGTGTACAAGTCATAAGGGATCATTGGCTTCAAGCTGCAATGTATTACAGGACCGTACGTTGGAGACATTTTGGTATAACCTCTTACTTGCTCAAATCCCTTTAAGAGAACTTATAAAGTAACGGCATTGGAAAGGGCATTCCATATGGCAGCGCTAAGCAGTGACATTCCCAAGGGCTGTGCACCCTGTCGAATAAATTAGAACCTACAAGATGGCTTCTTTAGTTCCATTAATTACTCTTATATGGACTGCCTGCACAGGATCATGAACAGTTGGTGTCAATAGTAAATGTTTAGGTGGATTTAGTAACAGAAGGAAAAATACAATTCAATTATGTGACTATTTCTTTTTATATTATGGAATTGCTAAATACCCTTACCATTTAAACCAACCCAAATTGCCTATCAGTTTAACTTAAAAAAATTCAATATTTGTCAAGCCTTATGTTTATAAGGTTATTATAGAGAGCTTATTGTGTAACAGTAAAACTTGAAACAAATTGTTCCTCCACCCAACACCAAATGACAGGAGAAATTACCTGTGGTTTCTCACTATATTGTATTGCAGCTTTTAAAGTTATGAGCAAATTAAACAAAATCAGTTCATAATATTTAGCTGATATGAATCCATAGGTGGATTCTTCTGTTCAGCTGATTATTTCTCTGAGCACACTTCACTGCTCCACAAAATGGTGGGCTAAAAGGAACCACAAATTGGTCTGTACAGTGCTTGGAAGGCAAAGACCCAAAGATACGTGAGTTATAGGGAAACTGCTTGTGAGGATCTGCTTCGGGGAATTACAACTGAAACCGTTGAAGAAAGGGCCAGGATCGGATTGATTCCCACCAACAAACTTCTAACGGGACTCAGGTAGGATCAGGGCTCATTGAGTCTGGAAATAACCTCTCATCACCAAGGCAAAATCACAGGGCTAAGAAGAGGCATATGTCCAACACCTAGATAATGAGGAAGGAAAAAATAAAAAAGGGAGAGAATAAAAGAGAGAAGAATTGCAGAGGACAAAGGAGAGATGTTTGTACTGTGGAAAGAGAGCATGATAAAACAGAGTATAAAACTGAGAGCAAATATGGTGAAGTAGAGAGAGAAAGAAAAGACTAAGAGATACACAGGGGAGGTAAGGTAGAGAGCGGCAAAAAGCCATTGATTTCCTCAGGTTATTAACCCATAAATGAAAAGTTCCAGTGCCTCTAAGTCTTTGTCTTAGTTTACAAGATGTTTGCTCTGACTTCTGTTGTGCTATCTGTCTTCTCCCAACTAGTCTGTCCTTCTCATCTGGAGCAGGAAGATGTCTTAATTCCCAATGAGAATTCCATACTCCCCTAGCCCTGGGCATCCAATGTAAGACAAGATTGCTTCTGATTCCAGAAGATGTTGAAGCCTATAAACTAAGGAATAAAAAGTTAGGCAGTTAGAAGGGGTAGGGGCTCAAGAGTCTTGTCATATGATAAACAGTGTCGCACTGCCTAGGCCACAGTGGGAGGCCTGCTTGGATACTTAACAGAAAACAAGCAGGAAGAAACACTAAGAGGCTGAGTATAAAGACCACACTAGATCTTTGAGTATGGAGATAAGCTTGGGGACCAGGGTGGGAGAGACAGAAGAGGAAGTCACCCTCTCCTGAAGAGACAGGAGGAGCAAAATTCTTTAGCCAGACATACTGAAAGACCGGCTGATGGAGAAGGAGCCTTCTGGTCTCTGCAAAGAAAAAGTGGAGGGGGCTAGGAGAAGCTGCCAAGTCTCAGTCCACGGTAGGTTGCCCGCTGGAGCCAGGGCTCTGTGTATTTTCCTCCCTGAGGGTGTATCTTGGTTGCTGTATGGCAAAAACCTCCAGCCTTGTATCTACTAGGGAAGTGACTTCTGCTAGCCAGAGGAAGAATAAAATTGGGAATTCATTTTTAAGAAATGATCTGTGTTCTCTTGGCCCATGATCATAGTGCTTAGGGCTGACTAAGGGTAATCCATTGAGGGTTAACAGCACTGGACTGGGTCTGGGCCACCAAAAGCCAGAGAAAATGTTGGAGATGTATCTCCAGCCAAAAGGTAGGTGAGAGGAATCAAGGCAGTATTCTTGCTCCAGGTGGTCACAACTACAAAGAAGAGGAAACCCTGCATGGAATCATAGAACAGTGGATGAGGCTACATATGGGGTCTCCTTCTTGGGCAGAGGCAGAAGTGTGACAGCCTCAAAGTTTCATACCAGGAGAGAGACCTAGGAAGCCCAGCAATTGCAAGGCTCCATGGCTACACAGGAGGTCTCAGGTCACTTCCGGCATATCAACGGCTAGGCCTTTATTCTGTCTAGCTTCCTGGTACTAAAACATAGGACTCTAACCCCTCCCCAGTCCCAGATGTGCTTCAAAACAGTGATGGTTTACTTAGGAAGCCAGCCTAGGCCTCAAAGCCAAATCTTTTAATACAATGAAGACAATACAGGAGTGAGGCCTGGTCTTAGAAATCCAAGTGGCCCCATGTGGCCAAGGACAAGTTCCAATGTTTTTAAAAGAAATATCCATGCTTTTTATTCCCATGGCAAACTGGACAGTGAAGGAGGTCATTCAAACCCCACTGTCCCAGTGCGTCAGTCTGGGGAAGTCTCTAGGCATAGATGTTTTTGAGGTGCGCTGAGCTTGGGGAACATTCCCATCAGTGTGCTGGAGCTCATCTTGGAGAATTGGGCATGCTTGTGCCCTTGTCCAAGGGAGATGCATTTTTTTTTAAAAGATAAGCTATTTAGAAAAATATCTGAGGGGGACTGGGGACATGTCCATCCAGAGTACTGAAGGGACTAAGAAGTAGACACAATTTTGTCCAAGGCAAGCACTGGATTGCTGGTCTAAGACTTGGGTTGGGTGATTAAAAGAAGGATCTAGAGGCTCAGACCCCTTCTTCTTGCCTTCTTCTGATAACAACACATCTCCTTTAAGGTTCCTTGGTTACTTCTGATTGAGAAGGAAAAGCAGGAAGGAGAGAGAATTTCCTGAGGAGTGGGGTAAGCCCAGAAGGAGGCCTTTTGGAACTGAACTAATGAATACCTAGTTCCCAGGAAGAACCTTGCTGTGAGGAAAACTACATCTTCAGACCTTGTTTCCCTGGTTTCTGCCATGGAAGGCCACAGGAGCAGTGTACACAAGAAGATAAGTATGGTGTGTACAGCACATAGCTTGCTATTTTAGTGCAAACACAAGGAGTCAATGTTTAACATCAGCCAGGGTACATTTTAGTCACAAAGCCCCTTGCTTATACCTGGAAATTGTCCCCATCAGGGCAGGATGGCTATGGGGACATTGTGGATGAGGGCAACCATGGCAAGGTCAGGTTATTTTCTCTAGCTTGTCTCACTCCCATATTTTAAAAGAAATCATTGCCAGTGAATGGTAGCCACACTCATTTAAGAAAAATACTTAAAAGTCATCTCAGAAAGTCAGGATGAACAAAGCTATTATTCTCCCCTCCCTCCCTCCCTTCCTCTCTCCCTTCCTTCTTTCCCCTGCTCTAGGAACAAGAAACATTTCTCTCAGCCTACAAAGACCAACCAGTATGAGATGAGATGAAGTGAGCTGACAGGGGACACCAGTCTTCCCCCATCCCATTTGAACAAGGAAGGAGCTCCGGGGGCTGTTCTGAGGACTCTTCAAGGTAGGGCAGTGATCCCCTGTGTTGGATAGACAAGGTCAGCAACCCCACTGTTCCTGTTGGTCCTCGATGCCTCCTTCTCTTTGGGGACATCTGCAGTCCACGTGGATGGGAACCATGTGAATATAGGGAGAAAGAGCCGTATTAGGTTGCTGGGTGGATTTCCCACTGAGATCAGGGCAGCAGCATATGGCTCCAAGATGCAACATGACCCTGGGAAAGAATTCTCAGGAGCCTAGTGGAAGGCAATACAGTTCAGTGGGAAAAGGCCTTGGAATAAGAGCCAGGAGATGTGGGTTCTAATCCTAGCTCTGCCCCTAGCCAGCTGTGTGACCTTGGGGAAATTACTTTACCTCTGAATCTCCGTTCCTGGCCTGGAAATGAGGAATTTGGAGTAGATGATATGATCTTAAGGTTCCTTCCAGCTAGAAAACTCTATGATTCAATCTAGGCTAACACTAAAGTCCTTAAGGACACAAAGCAGTCATGCTAATGGCTATCCTTTCCAAAACAGTAAAGAGAAAAGGAACTTTTCTCTCAATTTACCCCTAGTTAACACTACTTATGAAGTTGTTCAGCCCAGCCCCATATATACATTTTCCCTTTCTTTGTCCCTATTTCTACTTCTGTAAGGAAGAAAAATCAGGAGGTAGGAACAAGCAACAGATGGATTGTGTGTGTGTGTCTGTGTGTGTGTCCTAGAGGGAGGGAGATTGGGGCAGGGGGAGTGGCGGCAAATCCTTGCTGAGCAACGTGCTACTTGCTGACTCTGCAGAAGGTAACACAATGGGACTTTCGTAGTAAAACTGGATTGGATAAAATTGAGAACCAATGACAGGGGTGAAGCTGCTCAGTAACAACCAGATTTCTTTTTGCCTTGAAAATTGGCCAGTTTAAAATGCAATTGTTAAAGGATTGAATTTTGAACTATACCAAACTCCCCTCAAGTGGCAGTACAGAAACATTTCCTTATAATTGATTTTTTTAAAGGTAGAAATTCTATTCTTATTATAGAAGACAATAATAGGAATTCTTTGATTATTATAGAAGGTTGAAAGATCATTCTAAAGAAAATATGGCCACTGAATATTTTCTAATGGTACATATGCCACAAGCAAGGGAACACTCAGAGGTGTAGCATAGGGCATGGACATGAGGAAATCTGAGTCTCTCCTCTGGTCCTGCTCTTTACCAGTAGGTCATTTGGCTGCCTCAGCCTGCATTTCATCTTAAATCAAAGGAATTGGACTAAATGAGATCTGGGGAAAGATTGTGGGTGAAATCTTTGGGGAATCGGACCTGCAGTTTAGAAACAGACCTCCTACCACTCTCTACATCCTCCAACCCAAGTACCAATTTTTCCCAATTAACTACAAATTGCTCTGGCAGGCACTAAGCAAACCTTGAACTTCTAGAAAGAAGTAGGGGGTAAGTACAATGGGCTTCTTCATGGTTTCTAACAGCCTACAAATAAAGGAGAGGGGCAAAAAGAGATTCTCATAATTTTGGGTTCTTCAATGACCAGTTTTACCAGGAATCAATACTACCAATATCTGGACTTTCCTTGAACCAAAACTGTTTTATGTAGCTAAGGACACCTGAAGCTTGTCTAGGGGCATCTGATCTACCCCTTCCATCACGAGTTTCCGCCCACCCAGTGCACATCAGCAATGCCACCAAGTTGTCACTGATCCATGACGGGGTGTCCTGTAATATCTCCTAATTATGAAGCAGTTGCACACACACACACACACACACACACACAGAGCAAGCTCATTCTAGTTAAAGTGGAGGAACAAATGCAAGTCATTCAATAGCCAAACAGCAGCTTGGCTTCAAATGCTGCGCCTTTCCAACTATCTGAACAATTACAAAGAAATAAGGACATCTTCATATCTGCTAAAAGCAAACACAGAACTGGCATGCATGGCTTTCACTTAATTTAGTTGCCTTTGCCATTATGGGCTATGATTACAGACAAAAAGCAGTGTTATGAACCTGTACCTCAAAGACTGAGAACTATTTCAAATGATCAGTCCTTAGCAAAGAGAAATCCTTTCTAGTGTAAAGACAAGTGAAAGGACTCTCTGTCTTCAGTATGAAATATCAGGATTATAGATAAAAAAGAGCTGCTTAAAATATGCCATAACATTTCATTTAAAATATAATCAGAATGTCTGGTCCACATTGAAATTATTAATGTAAGCGTAACTGTTAAAAAGTTATCAAAAGACTGATTCTATTGAATTGGCCTCTGCTATTCATTTTTTTTTTCCTGGAGGTTTCTGGTTGGCAGTGACAGCATGATTTCTAAACTACGTTATTCTTCTGCATTTTTTTTTTTTGGTAAATTTTCTGCATGTGTTTTTTAGACAAAAGAAAAATCACCAGTTTATAAAAAAGGAGCCTGAAGAGTTTGCTCCTGAAATATAGACACGAGGTTTTATAAAAAGGATATTGGTTTCTTGCTATAAAAAGCGACCGAAAGGTGTCAGACCTGAAAACAAATTCTCACAGTGTTTTCAGTGTTAGCTGTTGACAAGGCATTCAATAGAACAGAGATAGATGGATACCGTATGGTTTGTGTTAGACAGCCTCCTAGAGCAATCAGGTACATGGAAGCCGCTCACCCCCAACTCTTATTAATTGCTTATTGATTCTAAATTGCCCCAGTGGAGATGTTGACAAGGAATTCACTGTGCTGTATAAACACTACTGAAATGTCTACAGTGTTTTCCAATTTTGCCTGGTTTCTTTAAGGTAGCCCTGCACCGGGGTCCTAAGCATCTGGTGTCAGAATGACAAGTTGCTGGTGTTTCTCCCCCTTGACAGCCAGAATTGGCGTTAAACAACAAACTGGGGGTTTAATCAGGAGTGAAAAGCCAGGCTGGGGAGCTGCCTTGCCATCTTCCAAGGATCCTCCAGCATTCTTGAGATGGGGAGACAAGGGGCACTTGTATTTGTCACTCTTGGATTTGCCAATGAGTTTTCTTCCCCCACACACACATCTTAAGTGCCATGTATGTAAACAACGCTCTACAGAAGGAAGACTGTCATGTATGAGCAAAGTGAGACGGGGGAAAATAATGCAGGCGCCTCAGTATTCAATAGAAAGGTCATGGACTAGCACATTTTGCATCCTTGGAAAGTTACCCCAAAGGATGGTTATCAATCTATCTCTTATAATTGGTAACTGTGGATCAGTGGCCCAGAGGAGAAATCACAGGAAAATAAACCCAACATATTACAGTGTGTTTTTAAAAGTAACAACAACAACAACAAAATAAAAACTTGAAAGCACCAATAGCCCTGTTGGACACTTGAGCAGAAGTACCCTATTGTAACGGTGAGCTTGGATTTGTACTCTGGACTCTGAACATTCTCCTCCTTCACATGGAATCGCCAAGTGAGTCTGAGTCATCCAAGGACAGAGGCAGGTACAGGTCCTGTAAGAAGATAAGAGATAAAGTTAACTCTCCTTTTCTTAACATCTTGGGCTCTGGAATGGGCAAGATTATATGGATGCTTTTTAAAAAACTAATATTTTCTCTAATTTTTATTTTGAAATAATTATAGATTCACAGGAAGTTGAAGTACAGGGAGGTAGCCTTGTACAATGTACCCTTCATTCAATTTCCCCCAGTGGTAACATCTGCAGTTTTCCACGCACTCGTGTGTGTGTGTGTGTGTGTGTGTGTGTGTGTGTGTGTGTGCACGTGTGTAGTCCTATGGGACTTTACCATATGTGTATATTTGTGTGACCATCATCACAGTCGAGATACAGAACTGTAGCCTTACTAAAGGGCTCCCTCGTGCTACCCCTTTACAGCTACATCCACCCCTACCCCATCCCTAAGCCTTGGCAACCAATATTCTGTTTTCCACCTCTACCATTTTGTCATTTCAGATGTTATACAAATGGAATCATACAGTATGTAACTTTTTGGGATTGGCCTTTCCCATCAGCATAATTCCCTGCAGATTCATCAAGTTGCTGCCTTTAACAGTAGTTCACTCCTTCATATTGCCGAGCAATATTCCATAGTGTGGATGTACCACAGTTTGTTTAACCATTCATCGGTTGAAGGGCATGTGGGATGATTCCAATTTTAGGCTATTACAAATAACACAGCTATAAACATCCATGTACAGGTATTTGGGTTAACATAGTTTTCACTTCTCTGGGATAAATGCTCAAGAGTACAACTTCTAAGTTGTGTATTATTGCATGTTTAGTTTTGTAAGGACTGCCATATGTTTTCCAGAGCGACTGTACCATTTATATTCTCACCAGAAAAGTATTAGTGATCCAGTTTATTCACATCCTCACCAGTATTTGGTGTTTTCACTACTTTTTATTTTAGCCAGTCCTGTGGGTTTGTAGTGATACCTCATTGTGGTTTTAATTTGGATTTCTCTGATGACTATGACGTTAAACATCTTTTCATGTGCATAGTTGACATCTATAATTCCTCCTGAGTTCAACTGAAGAAACAATTCCTCAGAAATGTTTCTTCATGTCTTTTATTCATTTTCTAATTGGATTCTTCTTATTGTTGAGTTTTAACAGTTATTTTCATATTCTATATATGGCTTTGGTTAGATATGTGGCTTGCAGTCTGTAGCTTGTCTTTTCATAACTTTTGCATGGTCTTTGACAGAGCAAAAGTTTTTAATTTTGATGAGGTCCAATTTATCCAATTTATCATTTTTTTCTTTTATGGGTTACACTTTTGTTGTCAAATCTAAGAACTCTTGGCCTAGCCAAAGATTAGAAGATTTCCTCCTATGTTTCCTTTCTAAATGCTTTACATTTACATCTATAATCCGTTTTTGAGTTAATTTTTACATAAGATATGAGGTTTGGGTTAGGGGTCATTTTTTTGCCTAGGGACATCTAATTGCTCCAGCACCATTTATTGAAAAAGCTATCTTTCTTCCACTGATTGACTTTTGTAGCTTTGTCAAAAATCAGTTGTGGATGTGTATCAGTTGTGGGTTCATTTCAGGCCCCCAGAGAGCTGCCAGGCCCTGAACAAATGGCTAACCCAGAAAATGTACCCCATCACCTAAGTCCAATTTATTTCTTAATGCTTCCATTTCCCACCAGGAATTAGGATTCATGGCTCCAATACTGCCCCAGGCCTTGTCTATGTCTTGGGGAGATGGGATGATATGGCATTGGTTTTTTCCCACCGTTCCCAGAGCTCTATTTGGAGATCCTTGTGATTACTCCTGGACTTACTTCACCCATTGTCTAAATCAGAGCTTTTCAAATCTCTCTCTCCATCTCTCTCTCACTTCTCTTTTAAATTCTCTATTCAAATGAAATTTTTCTTGGAAGCCAAATATATGAAATAAATAAAAGTGTAGTTGTTTTGGTTGAACCATACATGGCGGAGGCAGAATCTCACCCATCCCCAGATGAAACACAGTTTGAAAACCACTGTTTTCATTTACATTATCAGCAAAATACTAAAGGAAACTGAAAATTTTACGGTCAAGTCTCTGGATATTTAAGAGACTCTCTTTGGTAATGGAAACAGAGAACTTCAGTAGCGGATAGCCCAAGAAAATTAGAGAATGCAGCTTCTCCTTGAGGTAAAGGAAAAAGTGAAGATGAGGAAGGGGTACAAGAATGGGGAGGAGAGGGACTTACTTATCTAACACTGATAATGACTTTTGCTGAGAAAGAAGGGGCAGGAAGTCTGTTAGGCCGCTTAGAATGGAAAGAGAAGTAAAGTGTATTCAGAAACTTGAGGTCTTAGTCCTGGTTAAGTAGTACTGTGACATTGAATAAGTCTTTGAGTCTTGGTTTCTTCATCAAGAAAATACAGAATGTACAATCTGTAAGGTCTCTACCAGCTCTGAGGACTCTCAAAGAAAGACTGATTCATTAAAAAACACAACAAAGGCAACTATAGCAAATAGATTCACTTCTCATCAACCCATAATCCCTACACTGTAAATCAGGGGTTGGAAAATTTGCTCTCTAAGGGGATAGATAGTAAATATTTTAGGCTCTCTTTGCTGGTCACATATGGTCTCTGTCACACAGTTTGTTTGTTTGGGTTTTGTTTCTTTTACAATGCTTTAAAGATGTAAGAAACATTTTTTACATCAGGGGGCCATCCAAAATGACCAGGCCATACACATGATTTGGTACTCTTGCTCTAAACTACCAAACAACATTTCTTAGAAAACTGATAAACAGGAAGTACAACACTGAGGAAACAATAGGAGGGCAATAAAAAACACACATAAAATTGAATTGAGGCAAAGTGGCATACAATGGAGTTGCATCTCTGAAGGCATTCAGTTCTCCACAAATTGAGTGAAAATTGAACATAGTCAAAGTATCTTTGAGCTCTAGACTTCAAGAATAGTGGAGAAAGACTCTCTGAAAATCTACTCCTACACAAATGCAGTAACACTGGAATAAATTGTCAAAATCAACTTTTTCAGAACTCTGGAAATTAACCAAAGGCTTGCAACAATCCAAAAAAATGTTTATTCAAGAAAAATGGCCTAATCTCAGTAAGAATACCGAAATTTGGGGTGCTTTAACTTGCCCTATTTCTATTCTCCCTCTCCCCAGCTCCAGGGTATCTCTGAAAACCAACAGCCTCACAACTACAGTCTCTGAAAAAAAACCTAGCAGCCACTGGAGGATGCAGAATGGGCTTGGAGCTCCCCCAAATGCTCTATTCCCAGAGAACTGTCACTATTTGACTTGTCTGGTAGCTCCCACTTGTGGGGATCTTCTTTATTTGACCTGACTCAGAGCACACTCACTGTGAACAGCCTTTTCAGGGAGCATTAATCAGCTGCAATTGTTTAAAATCACAGCTGCCTAACGCGGGGGAAACAGTTGGGGCAAATGAAGCTGCTCAAAACCTTAAAAGGAAAAGCTGGAGAATTCATGTCCATAGGGGACTTTGAAAAGTTCTGAAAATATTCCCAGGAATCTCTAAGGCCAGGCACATGTTCCGGACTGGGTATATTTGAAAAGTTCTGAAAATATTCCCAGGAATCACTAAGGCCAGGCACATGTTCAGGACTGGGTATATTCTCAGAAAAGACCTGAGAAGTTCCTAATCTCTCACCTCTGGTTGGCCTTGAGGCCCTGTGCAAACAGCAAGTGAAGGCTGAGGCAAGCTGCCTGACAGAGTATTGAAATCAGGCTCCAACACACACACACACACGCACACACACACAGAGCCCTTCAGCAAAGGCTGGGAGACTTATTGGATCAAAGTATTTAGGAAATCTAGGAAAATTATCCTTCAAGAATGAAGGAGAAATCAACACATTCCCAGATAAACAAAGACAGAGCTAGCAGACATGTCCTGTAAGAAATACTAAAGAGAATCCTTCAGGGAGAAATGAAAGGACAGTAGACAGCAATCCACATAAGAAATAAAGAACACTGGTAAAGGTAAATACATAGGTCAATACAAAAGAAATTATAAATTAATTTTTCTAACTCTTTTCTTCTATTATCCAATTCAAAAGACAACTGCATGGACTAGTAATTATCAAGATATGTTGATGGACTTATTATGCATGAAGATGTAATTTGTATGTGAATAGGAACACAAGGGGGGGAGGAACAGAGATATATCAATACAATAGCAAAAATTTTATATAAAGTTGAAATTAAGTTGATATTAATCCAAAGTAGATTATGTTAAAATGTTAATTGTAATCTCCAGGGCAACCACTAAGAAAATAACTCGAAATAAAATTAGTAAAAATACAACAAGGGAATTAAAATGGTATACTGGAAAAATACCTAAGATAAAAAGGGCAGAAATACAGGAGTGAAGGGACAAAAAAAGACATAAGACATATGGAAAATAGCAAATGGCAGACATAATTCCTGATTTACCAATAATTACATTAAGCATAAGTAGATTAAGCACTCAAAGGAAAAGGCAGAGATTGGCAGAATGGATTTAAAAACATTCAGCTCTATGCTGTTTGAGAAATAATTTACAATCAAAAATATAAATAGGTTGAAAGTAAAGTGATGAAAAAGATTTACCATGCAGTTAGTAACCAAAAGAGAACTGGAGTGGCTATACTAATATCAGAAAAAAATAGATTTTAAGACAAAACTTGTTACTAGAGACAAAGAAGGACATTTCATAATGATAAAATATAACAATTAAAACATATCTGTGCCTTAACAACAGAGCACTAAAATACATGAAGCACGAAATGACTGAATTGAAGTGAGGAATAAACAATTCAACTATAATGGTCGAAAACTTCAATACCCCACCTTCAGTAATGGATAGAATAACTAGGCAGAAGACCAACAAGGAAAGAGAAGACTTGAATGACAGACACTTCAAATAATTACACATCTAATCTACTCCATCCAACAACAGCAGAATACACATTCTTCTCAAGGTCCCATGTAATGTTCTACATGACAGATCATATGTTAGCCCATAAAACAAGTCTCAATAAATCTGAAAGGATTTAAATCATACAAAGTATGTTCTTCAACTACAGTGGAATTAAATTAGGAAGTAATAACAGAAAGATATTTGGGAAATTCACAAATATTTGGAAATTAAACAGCACACTGCTAAATAATCAATGGGTCAAAGAAGAAATCACAAAGGAAATTAGAAAATACTTTGAGATAAAGGAAAATGAAATAACAATATACCAAAAGTTATGGGATGCAGCTAAAGCAGTGTTCGGAGGAAAATTTATATGAAATGTTCAGAATATGCTAACTCACAGAAACAGAGAGTAAATTAGTGGTTGCCAGGTGGGTGGGTGGAGGGGGAAGAGGCTGTGACTACTGATGGGCATAGGATTTCTTTTGAAGGTGATGAATACATTCTTGCACAGCTTTATGATTATTCCAAAAACCACTAAACTGTGCACTTTAAAAAAGGTGAATTTTATCTCAGTTATTTTAAAAAATAGTACTTTTGAAAATCTTTTACATTGACAATTGAATACTTAAAAAAAATTTTTTATTGAAGTATAGTTGATTTACAATGTTGTGTTAATTTCTGCTATACAGCAAAGTGACTCAGTTATACATATGTATTCTTTTTCATATTCTTTTCCATTATGGTTTATCACAGCATATTGAACATAGTTCCCTGTGCTATACAGTAGGACCTTGTTGTTTATCCATTCTATATACACCAGTTTGCATCTGCTAATCCCAGACTCCCACTCCTACCCTCTTCCACCCCCCTCCCCCTTGGCAACCACCAGTCTGTTCTCTATGTCCCTGATTCTGTTTCTGTTTCATAGATAGGTTCTGAATACTGTTTATATGATTCCTGAGCAGGCAACCCTATATAGCAATATGCATGTATTGGTGCATAGTGTATACAGTAATATTCAGTAAGTAATGATGTGTAGATATGTAAGAGGTGCTTTTGTAGCAATTTTGTTCTATGACTATATTGTGACCACTGATGAATTCCATAAGTTAAACTTACACATAATGCAAGTCCACTGTAATAGAAACAGCACAGGATTAAGAGCCAGGAGACCTAGGTCCTAAGCCTAACTTCCCCTTTCAGGGTCTTTGCTTCTGTATCTGAAAATTGAGGAAGATATAGACTATAACAACTTTAAGTTTCCTTCTAGCCCTAAAATTCTATAAAATATAACTTGGATCATTACATTTTGTTTTTCTCTAGTTACACCAAAGCAAGGGAAAGGAGGCAGGCACTACCAAGTTAGTGAACTCCCTGGGCATTTTTCAGGCAGCACACAAGGGCCTTTTCATTATGGAAGCCACTTTGGGTCCCACCGCACTGAACCATTGGGCTTCAGCATTCACCCCTGTTCTGAATCATTCATGTAACAGATCCTTCCTTCAGTGTAGCTGGTTGGTTAGTGGAAATAATTATCTGAGAAAGACTGTTCCAGACTGTTATCTCAGAGGAAGAAGGGACAGGCCTGGGAGTAGAATTGGGAGGCGACTCCACTTGCAGCTGCTGTGACTTGGAATGGGTGGGGTGAGGCGCAGCCTATGGAGAAAATCCAGAGGACTAGGCCTAGGTCTGAACTTCCGTACTTCTGCCCTCCGTCAATTTATTTAGTATTTAACATATATTTTCTTGTATGCGTAGAACAATGCTCAGGAAAAGGAATTATCTCAACATTCTGTTTTTGTTGATTGATATGTAGAAATACAGAAACACACATATTGCTTAACAATACAAGTAATTTGCACCTGAAATTCATTTGCTTAGTCCCCTGGAGCCCTACAGAACAAAATGTTTGTAACAAATACAGCTGTGCTGGCGATACTATTGCATTAGAGAAAACAAAAACTTGGTCTCTGGTCCAAGAAGCTTATAGTCCAAAGGAAGTCAGAGAGTTTTGAGAAACCTGGCTTCTAGTTTGGGTTTACTTTTTCCCAAATGTGCCCTGTGCTTTTCTGATGGTGTGGCTTTGTCCTTGCTGATTTTTTTAAAAGCTGGAATGCCCGCTCTCTTCACCAGCCATCAAAAGCCTACCCAGGCTTCAAGGTCCCACTTAAATGTCACCTAGTCTATAAAGCTTTCGTGTCTCCCACCCTCCCACAGTCCGACGTCTTTCCTACCCTCCTTTGTGTGCTCCTGCAGTTCTTTATTCGCTCTTGATTACACTACCAAAATCCACTTAGAGTGGTGTCTGTGATGTAAGATTCAGGACCCTGCTTTATTCATCAAACTATCTCTCTAAGCAGTTACAGGATGACAGAAAAAAAAAAAAAAAGGTCTGGAAACACAGAGGGAAATGTATGTTTAAATAATGTTAGTTATGTTTTCAAATAATATGTCAAATATATTTTCCTTCAATCTCCAGGCAACTTGGCAAGCAAAATGCCTCCAAATTTAAAGCCAGGAGGGCAATCACTAATCTGGAAAAAAAAATTTTTAAATAAATGAAAAAGTGTCCCTGTGTTTCTAGGCATTTTGAACATCTTTAATATGGTACCTTCTCTGAATTGTTGAATCATACTGGGGTTGTCTTTGACCTCGGCACCTCCTTTTTCTCATCTGTAAAATGGAAATGCTAACCTGCCCTATCTCTTTCACAGGGTTACCGCTAGGGTAAATGAGAAAATGGCTATGCAGAAAGATAAAGCAGTATGAAAATGCAAAATGTTGTTCTCATTAACTATACAAGGATTTACTTCGTGTCCATATTGCAGCACTTGAGTATGCGGACTTTGGCTAACCTCATCGCAGCTGCATTAAAAAGGATTCTCCATGAGTTGCTTAAGAGGAGAAGCCAAGAGGCTGATTACAGCTTAGGGCCCTGTCACAACCGTCAAAAGTTACCAAAGGGATGCTGGGACTTCAGGTTTGTTTCCAATTGTGCAGGAGGAAAGTCATGGCCTCAGCCACCTGCTTCCTGTCTCCACCATGACTCACACCTTTCAGGTCCACTTGGATGGAAGTTCAGGTGAGATCTGCTTAGGCCCACTGCCCAAGGACCTCAGTGGTGCTAAGGCTCAAGTAACTTTGTGAAAGGAGCAGCAAGAAGCTGAGCCTGAGCCCCAGGGGGACTGAGCCAAGGTCACAAGACACTTTTTAGCTTATTCAGAAAGACCAGTTCATCCTCCATCATTGGTGGTGTAAGCATGAGGCTACTGCCTCCTGACAGGATGCACTGAGCGAGATGCAACATCACTTCTATGACATTTCTTGTCCCAAATGCACAATCTGTTAACCACAAGGAAACATCAGACAAACCTATATCGAAGGACATTTTACCAAATAACTAGCCTGTGCTCTTCACTTCTACAATATACTGTCTTGAAGATTTTTAAAAAGACTCAAGAACTTTTCTAGATCAAAGAAGACTAAAGAGGGCTTCCCTGGTGGCGCAGTGGTTGAGAGTCCGCCTACCGATGCAGGGGACACGGGTTCGTGCCCCGGTCCGGGAAAATCCCACATGCCGCGGAGTGGCTGGGCCCATGAGCCATGGCCGCTGAGTCTGAGCGTCCGGAGCCTGTGCTCCACAACGGGAGAGGCCACAACAGTGAGAGGCCCGCGTACCGCAGAAAAAAAAAAGAAGAAGACTAAAGACACATGACCACCGAAGGCAATGTGTGGTCCTAGATTGGATCCTGGACCAGAAAAAAAGAACGCTCTTGGGGCAATTGATAAAATTTGAATATGGACGGCAGAGTATATAACAGTACTGAATCAGTGCAAACTTCCTGATTTTATAATTGTACTATGGTTATGAAAGAAAATGTCCTTATTCTTAGGAAATACCTACTGAAGTATTTAGAGGTAAAAGGGCATGATGTCTTAAACAATTTCGAATGGTTAAAAAATTTAGTAAAGTGTGTGTGTGTGTGTGTGTGTGTGTGTGTATGGAGAGAGAGAGAACACAAAAAATAAAGTAAAAGGGAAAAAAAATAAACAACTGGTGAATCTTTATAAAGAGTATACAGAAGTTCTTTGTACTTACAATCTTACAACTCTGTAAATTTGAAATATCAAAGTAAAAAGTAAAAACTTAGTGAAAATTATACCAAAATCCAAATGTTTTTTAAAGTTTGCTCTAGAAAATTATATAATTTATTATTTAATGTTTGTTTGCTTAACTGCCATTAAAAAAGGGTAATTTGGGGCTTCCCTGGTGGCGCAGTGGTTGAGAGTCCGCCTGCTGATGCAGGGGATACGGGTTCGTGCCCCGGTCTGGGAAGATCCCACATGCCACGGAGAGGCTGGGCCCGTGAGCCATGGCCGCTGGGCCTGTGCGTCCGGAGCCTGTGCTCCGCAATGGGGGAGGCCACAACAGTGAGAGGCCCACGTACAGCAAAAAAAAAAAAAAAGGGTAATTTGAAAAATAAAATGATATACTGAAAACTCAATGATACAAAGAAAATAGGCTCTGACAAGTCCAAAACAAAAACAAACCACACACACACACACACAAAGCCTGCAAACCCAACCAAATGAAACGGTTTAACAATGCACTCACCTCAATGGACTTATGGATGGTGGGCCCTCAGCCTAAATGAACTGAACATGTCAATTACAAAGGGGAAGGACTCTAGTGTGCAGACCAAATAAATGCCCAGGCTGCCCTCAGCCCTTTGGAGAAGGTACTGGTGGAAGGTGCTGGGGTAGGTCACACTTCCCAGAAGGAAAGTATGGGCAGAAATGCATAGAGAAAAGACACAGTAAGAAACAGTGGAGCCTCCCCAGGAGGCTCTGTGTGGACAGTAGAACAACTGAAGTAGGCTACTCCTCGTCTTGGAATGTCCACACTAACAAGCTTTGCTGCTCAGAAGAATCACTGAAAGCTGACTGCAAAAGCAATTTTCATCCATCTCACAATCTCTGGGTACCGTTGGTTACACAGACAGTTCAGCAGATCTTCCTTTGGGGAAACCAAATAGCTCAACAGAACAATTCAAAGGTTCTGGTCAGGGTCAGTACCAGAAGCTAAAGAAGTCATTAAAGGAATGGAATGGGCATTAGGAATGATGGAGCAGGTAATGGTCAAGTTAACCAGGAAATTAAAAATCCTGATGTAGATAAAAGGAAATGAAAATAGGTGTCAGGCAGCGGTGTGCTATTAAATGTGTAACAACCGACTTCCTGTGGGAGAAAACAACAACCTTGATTTGTAGTATTTGCTGAATTCTGTGGTGTAAATAAATATTCCCATCATGGCTGAGCTCTAGGTAACAACACGATGTTACCGAACAGAGTTGGGAGGCGATGTACACAATCAGCTCTCAGGAGCTAGTGCGAACTGGCTCCAGCAAACCAGTGGTAGTAGCCTGGGTGCCAGTCTTACGTCTGTTGCTACCTAGCTATGTCACCCCAGTAAGTAACTTCATTCTGGGTTTCAATTTTCTCGTCTGGAAAACATCAATCTCACAAGATTATTGAGAGAATCAAATGAAACGAATTTATCTCCATCTCAGATCTCTTGTAGCTCTTTACCCTCTATGGTTCTGTGATGGAGTTGGCCACATTGGTGGCTTTTTGCCTTTCTCCATCTCTCGCCAAGTCTTGTGAGCTGGGAAAAGACAAGAGAATCCTAGAGGAAGCTGCCCTAGGGTGTGGTAATCAGAGCAGAAGCCACATTACATGGCCTCAGAGATGAGGTTGAAGGCAGTGGCCATGCCAGATTTTTGATACAGAAGAGATTTCTGGGTGGGAATCAGTTTGGAAGGCGGGGGTAGAGAATTTCTACATGTCTATTATTTTAATGGTATATTTATTGGGGATGACTTAGAGGTGTAAAGGGTGCCCAGGGCCAATGCAATGTATATATGCCCTCTCTTCCTACACTGTACCAGAATCTGCCTGGTAATGAAGACTATACAATGAAACTAGGGCCTGTTCATACTTTGATGTCCTGCGAATCTAAACGGAGTAGCTTAGGGCTAACTTTCTTTATGTCATTTATTGGAGCCTGGGGCCATAAGTTGCCCTCAATGCCCTCTTTGCTGTGCCCCTGAACTGCAGGGACAAGTGCTCAACTCAGCCCCTGAGCCATCATTTGGTGACACTATTAGCTCAGAATGGTTATTTGGGCCCTTCATAACCTCTTCCTTTTGGTTAAATATAACCAGAATTAAATAAACTGGGGGTCAGAAGAATAAATAAAAGTGACTAGAAGCTTAGCCCCTGCTGGGATTCCCAGCACTTCAAGCTAATGGACCAAACGAAGGGAAATTCTGGCCTGGATGTGCTGCTGAGGTAGACGGAAGAGAAAACCCTCACCAGCCATTCCAAAAAGTCCAAGTGCAAAGGGGTTTAGTAAGGTATAAGAGACATAATACCTTGTGCTTCCGGAGGCTGCCAGGACTGGTGGGCGTAGAGATGGGAGACTGCTTAGACTTGGGGGTAGAGAGCTGGCTGCTGGAGGTTCCGTTTGCTAGCCCAAGGCAAGAGAAAAGGAAGGGATAAAAATCAACAGCATACAAAGGAACACGTTATCCTTCCCCTCCGAAGACACTAAGAACATTCAAACGAGCTATACAGACAACCGAGTGATGTGACTGAGCAGAACAAAGGTGAAAAGAAACACATTCCTCAGAAAGGCAAGAACTGCAATGCTCAGTTAATTAGATCCCCATACAGTGCAAGGCAGTAATCCACCCACCCATTCCCCCGTGTGCTTCCAATTACAGGGGTCTGGTTCTTTTCAAACCTTTTTCATATTCATTCCCAAGTTTGACCCTAGCAACATCTCTGGGAGGTAGTCTGGGAACATATTACTTTGTTTCAATTTTATAAGTGAGACAAAATTGAGGCACAAAGAGATTATGCTGCCTTACCTTAAAGGGGAAGAAATATGGGTGATTTGGACCAGGGCACATCCCCTTTGGTGACAGATGATGTCTATCTCTCTCCCCTCTCTCTTTTCCTGCTCATCTTTCCTCCCACTCTCTCTTCCCTACCTCATTCCGGGTGCAAAGAACAGAAGGAAAAAAAAGAGAGAGGGAGCTAATTAGGAAGAAGAATGAAAAAGAAAGTGGAGGAGAAACAGAGTGCGAAACATAGAGGTGTCTACAGCAAAATGGGCAGAGGAGAGAATTGAGAAAGAGGGAGAGAAGGAGATCAGGAATGGAGGAGACGAGACGGGAGACAAGAGATTCTTGGGGAAGAGAAGAAGGAGGAAGTTTGAAATTGGGAGAAAGGCTTAGAGACAGAAAAAGGATGACAGTAGCCAGAGTCAGGGTGCACCCGCATTTGTCTCTAGTCAGTAAAATGCTGAAAATGAGATGGTTTAGTACTTAACATCTCCATATTCCACTGTGTTTGCAAAATTGTCTTATATTCCCTTGCTGACTAGATTTTTTAAAGATCCAATCATGTAAAGAAATGTGGTGCCCTGAAATAGAACAATTAGCAGCTTTCAAAGGGGATTCATGTTCAGACATCTCATCTAAAGTTAATCTCTTTTAAAATCTAAGGACCTACATTGTTCATCAGATATTCTGAAACGTGCTTTAAAAATAAGGGCAGGGCTTCCCTGGTGGCACAGTGGTTGAGAGTCTGCCTGTCGATGCAGGGGACGTGGGTTCGTGTCCCGGTCCGGGAAGATCCCACATGCCGCGGAGCAGCCGGGCCCGTGAGCCATGGCTGCTGAGCCTGCACGTCCAGAGCCTGTGCTCCGCAACGGGAGAGGCCGCAGCAGTGAGAGGCCCGCGTACCGTAAAAAAAAAAAAAAAAAAAAAAAAAGGGCAAATATCCCAAGGGTGTTGGTGGGGGGGTGGGGAGAAGAGAAAGAAGGAGGAAGGGAAGACAGGAACGGGGCGGGGGGAGGAAATTGAAAAAGTTAAGCAGGAAGATGGCCTGAGAGTGTTGCTGTTAGTCCCACAGGTAAAGCTTAAACTGGTGTATCATGAGTATTTCCTGAGGATATACTTCCTCTGCACCACTTATGGTAATGTTTCCCTAGGTTCCGGAACCTGCATATCAACTGTAGGGATGAAAGAGACATCAGTGTGGTGGTTGATGAGTTTATCCAAGTGCAAGTGAGCTGAAAAATGGGCACTTAGGAATCCACCGTCTGGCCTTGCCTGTGAATTCACTCATCTCTAACCCACTCATTGAGAGGCCTTTCTCCCTGTCAGGGCTTCCTGGAAGTCATTCATTCAGTTGGCCAGTAGCTACAGAGTACTTTCTCTAAGGGAAGCCAAGTATTAGACGTTGAGGTTTCAGAGATGAGTAAGTCACTTCCAGTGGGGTGGCAGGTAAGAATACAGTGGGAATAAGTGCTATGACAGAGCCATACAAGGGGTATTATTGGAGCCCAGTGGAGAGGCTTTGAAATCAGGGGACTAGGAGGCAACACCTGAAAAAAGTCTTGAGAGGTGACTCTGGAATAGACAAACCCATAGAGACAGAAAGTAGACCAGTGGTTGCCAGGGGCTGGCCAGCAGGGGACAAGGAGGAATTAGGCAGGGAAGGATGGAGAGGTCTGCTAATAGGTACAGAGTTTCTTTGAGGGGATGAAGATGTTCTGGCATTAAATAGTGGTGATTGTTGCACAACTCTATGGCTAAACTAAAATCCAGTGAATTGTACATTTTAAATGCGTGAACTGTTTGTTATGTCAGTTATATCTCAATAAAGCCACTGAGACGATGAATTGGAGCTAGTTAGGCAGAGAGGGTAGAAAGGGTATTCCAGACTTCAGAATTACACCAGTAGGGGCAAAAACATGGCGGTGTGAAAGAATACAGTATGTTTACAGAAGTGCAAATAGCTCCAAATGGCTCAAGCATAGGATGCCAGCAGTGAATTCTGAGAGATGAGACTGGAGTTGAGGATAAACACCAGACCCTGGAGGCCTTTTGTGAAGTCTGGGTTTGATGTGTGAAAGAAATCTGGGAGTGATACCATCAAATTTGCACTTTAAAACTATGACTCCAGATGCAGGGGGAAGACTGGTGAGGTGGGCGGGTGTGGGATGGTTAAAGGTAGAAGCAAAGAGATTGGTTAGAAGACAACGCATTAGTCCAGGTGAGAGGCGGTGACGGCTTAAATTAAAGCACTCGGGAGGGAGAGAAGGGATGGGGAGAAGATAGAGGCCTAGAGGCCAGGCAAGCTTGGAGCGAGCGTGATGTGCACGTACCATGCAAGCCACGCAAGGAGGAACATGACCTGTGCCAAACAGCACACAGACTGGGGGAGCTAGGCTTTGCCAGGGCACTAGGCTTTCTGGTGAATAAAAGAGGCACTTTGGAAAAGGCAGGAGTCTGTGAAGCCACAGTGAGGCAAAGGAGTCATTTACTCTGCAGGTAAAGGAAGGAGTGCCTGGGGGTCTCCAAACAGGACCTGGCCCCTAGTATTCAAGATGGAGAGCAATCTTGGTGATCAGTGTGAGCTGACATAATGAATGTCTTCCAAAAGACCCATGACCCCAGCCAGGAAGTCTAACAGATGTAGGAATCCCCAGGTAAGTTCTGGCATTTTGTTCCACATGGTCACTGTATCTTTCGGCAACAACAGATTCTAGTTTCCCAGCATTTGTCAGCCATGCTACAAAAGGATGGCTACTATACTTCCAGTGTGAAAACTGTCTTTTTCACCTACCCTCTTATCTAGCTTCTTATCTGAGAATGAGCCCACTGGTCTTGGCAAAATGTGGAAAATTATTAACCAAAGCTTATCTGTATGGGAGTCAGTTTCCACTTATTGGCCATAGATCTGCACATACAGGTTTCTTTTGCAATTTCTAGTTCTTTTATCAATATTCTCTGTAACTCTCTCCTCCGCAAACTTTATGGGTAATACATAAATACATATTCCATGTATACCTCTCTCTCTATTCTCTGTATGTCTGTATATGTTTATATATATTTCACTGCCACTCCCCCAATGAATCACTCCCCAGATCAATCTTAAGCTGCTTATAAATAAAGGATTTAATTTTGTCATCAACATTCAATAAGCATTTGGAAAATCAGTTTTTAACCATTTAACTACAATTAATTTCATTGTTGAAAAAAACATAGACACTTTCCCAGACTTCCCTAATGGAACCAAACCCAAAGATAGACATGGAGAAATGAGAAAATATAGACACGTACAGGCAAATGTCAATTCCTTACAAGCTGAAGGAGCACACTACATAAAAATATATTCTCATATGCATTTCCTTTATGGGTTCTGTGGGAAAAAAAGTCTGGGAGGGTGCCATTTGATTTGAATTCTGAAGCCAATTCGTATAAATGTCACATAAAAGAAGTAGCAGGGAAAGATGAAAATAGGGTTTGACGAACTGTGCATAGTCTTGGATTGGCAAATCCACATGGAAAGCTGTCACAGTTCATTTTGAGAGGGACTGGAAATAACATCGGTTTGATAGCCCTCATTTTCCTTTATTCTGCTTTACTAAACATCTTTAGTTCCTGTCTCTGATGTTCCAGTTCTCAGCTGCAATTTGAGAATGCATTGGGGGAGTCTTTGCCCTCTTTTACTTGCCTCTCTCATTTCCCTCCTCAGAACCACAGCACTGCCTCACTGTTGTCACCTTTTTTTTATTCATAGTCCAAATCCTTTTATTTCTTTCTTCTCATTGTGCAGTTCATTTTTTCCCCTCTACAGCAAGGTACATCAGGAACTTTTCAATCTCCTAGGCTGTCTTATCAGTCTTATCAATAAAAACCAGGATAATAATGCTTATTGTGTGTCTGTGATAAGCCAGGCACTCTTTTCTCTCTTTCCATTCTCTCTCTCTCTCTCTCTCTCTCTCTCTCTCTCTCTCTCTCTCTCTCACACACACACACACACACACACACACACACACAGAGCCTCATCTAGTCCTTTTCTAATTTCTGTTAGGGAAATAGAGGCTCACTCCAGTTAGGGATAGCAAAGTCAGGATTTGAACACAGGTCTCTCTGATTCCAAAGCCTATGTGTGTTTTGGTTTGTTTTCAGTTTTTGCTACATTGCTCTTCCTTTTTTACATGATTTGCTTCTGGGACTCCTACTTATGACAACTTTCTGATGGCAGGTGGGAAGGAAGGAGAAGGGTTGTGGCAGAGAAAAAAAGAAAGAAATAGGAGCAGGTAGAAGCAGACACCAGAGCTTATGCTCATCTTCTAGACTTTTATCCTACTTGATCTAGTTTAGATTAGAAAGTGATTAGCAAGAGCTATCTTCCGTTCACCCTACCAACTGGGTTTCATAGAAAATGTCATGAAACAATAGCAGACAGAGCAGCCAGACAGATATGTAACTGCCCTCATGCCACATGCCTCTGGGAAGATGGTATCTGTGCCCTGTCACTCCCCTCAGGTATGCAGCACAGTTGCCAAGCTTGGCCTGGCACAGTCTTGGCTTACTAGCTTCTCTGAATGATTATACCTGCCTATTCCCCAGCGCTTGTTTTTAAATCCTTGGCTCTATCAGAATGGAACAGGACAAGCCCAAACAAAAGATGGCGGGTCAGGTAACTAGGCTGAATTAACTAGATTTGCAGGGATTTAAATGTTTAGGGGAATACGAGTTCCCAGGAGTGAGGAACAAGGTGGAGGGAGTCAGTTCCCAAAGAACAAGGAGAAAGTTCAGTTTCTTGCATGGGCGGCCAAGGGCAGAGTATGGTCACCAGCCTGGCAAGTTGATGCTGAGCTCTTAGACTATGGATTCCCTTGTCTGGAGGCTGGACTGATCCCTGGAAATCAGGATGCAACTGTGTGTAAGGTGGATGTAAGTAGCCCCAGGTACAGGGATTAAAGAATTGTCTGGGTAATGAGTTAGACAAGTCATTATACTTTCTGGGTTCAGGTTTGCATGGCACAGGAAGAAAAGGGACAGTTTGACATATGTTTTCACCCAACCTTTGACAGGAGAGCAAACTGACTTAACACTCATTCACTTAGCTCTGGCTTTTCCCTCCCATTCTAATCCCAACACTTGAGCTCAACTCAAAATCAAGTCTACTGGTTTTGGTTTGATGTCTATTTTGAAATATTGTTCACTGAAAATAAATAACTCAGTCTACAAAAAAAAAAGCCATGACAATAATTTCAGAGCCACCTTAATAATTGAAGATGTATTTCTACAATTGTTTTCAAAACATTTTGCAATATATGAATTCACATGATTCTCCTGATAACCCCAAGAGACGGTAGCCAGGAATTAATGGTCTCCTTTTAATCACAAGGATATAGAAGCTCAGAAAGTGTAGGACTTGCTTAAAATGTATAAACTGCTTCTCCTCAATGGATGGTGGACTTGAGGATTTGCTCACAGATTCATTTCAAAATTCCCTCAGAGTTAGCATATCACATACCACCATGACCTTTCAGTGACTGGTTCTCTGTCTTGTCTTTTCTAATTCCCTAATGCCTTGCAGAGGGGGATCTCAATATACGATTCAGCCACTTCCTCATTTTTTTCTCATATTGAGATGCTGTAAGCATTCCTTCATTCCAGTCCAAAGACACCTTGGTTTCTCCCTACTTATACAGGGAGGTTTCCTGGAAGGCCATCCAAGTAGAACCAAAGTGGTTTCAACTTACTTTAGAACAAGGCCAAGAGACAGGGCCTGTGGTTTTCACACATTCATTCCAAAGGGCCCTTGGGCGGGGTGTGTGGATTGGTTTGGCTAATTGCGTCTGCTCAGTGGAAATCCTTTGTCCCTCTCCCCAGAACCATCCAGTAGGGAAGAAAGAACTAAGAGGCCCTAAAACAGTTCTTCACTGATTTGATCATAGGGCCAGTTCTCAGACCAAATTCAATCATAAGTTGTGAGATACCATAAGTTCAGAAGTTGGAATTTGAACTTTAAATCTATTCCCTACAGAGTCTTAAACAGCATGCAGTGCTGAATCTTTCAAATAAGGGAGAGAAGTAAGAGTTTTCCCTTTTGCAAAACACATATGTGATGCTGGAGAGGGTGTGGAGAAAAGGGAACCCTCCTACACTGTTGGTGGGAATGTAAATTGATACAGCCACTATGGAGAACAGCATGGAGGTTCCTTAAAAAACTAAAAATATCACTGATGAATATAGATGCAAAAATCCTCAACAAAATACTAGCAAACAGAATCCAACAGCACATTAAAAGGATCATACACCATGATCAAGTGGGGTTTATCCCAGGAATGCAAGGATTCTGCAATATATGCAAATCAATCAATGTGATAAACCATATTAACAAACTGAAGGAGAAAAACCATATGATCATCTCAGTAGATGCAGAAAAAGCTTTCGACAAAATTCAACACCCATTTATGATAAAAACGCTCCAGAAAGTGGGCATAGAGGGAACTTACCTCAACATAATAAAGGCCATATATGACAAATCCAGAACCAACCTCATTCTCAGTGGTGAAATACTGAAAGCATTTCCACTAAGATCAGGAACAAGACAAGGTTGCCCACTCTCACCACTCTTATTCAACATAGTTTTGGAAGTTTTAGCCACAGCAATTAGAGACGAAAAAGAAATAAAAGGAATCCAAATCAGAAAAGAAGAAGTAAAACTGGCACTGTTTGTAGATGACATGATACTATACACAGAGAATCCTAAAGATGCTACCAGAAAACTACTAGAGCTAATCCATGAATTTGGTAAAGTAGCAGGATACAAAATTAATGCACAGAAATCTCTTGCATTCCTATACACTAATGATGAAAAATCTGAAAGACAAATTAAGGAAACACTCCCATTTACCACTGCAACAAAAAGAATAAAATACCTAGGAATAAACCTACCTAAGGAGACAAAAGACCTGTATGCAGAAAACTGTAAGACACTGATGAAAGAAATTAAAGATGATACAAACAGATGGAGAGATATACCATGTTCTTGGATTGGAAAAATTAACATTGTGAAAATGACTATACTACCCAAAGCAATCTACAGATTCAATGCAATCCCTATCAAACTACCAATGGCATTTTTCACAGAACTAGAACAAAAAATTTCGCAATTTGTATGGAAACACAAGAGATCCTGAAGAGCCAAAGCAATTTTGAGAAAGAAAAACAGAGCTGGGGGAATCAGGCTCCCTAACTTCAGACTACTACAAAGCTACAGTAATCAAGACAGTATGGTACTGGCACAGAAACAGAAATATAGATCAATGGAACAGGACAGAAAGCCCAGAGATAAACCCATGCACATATGGTCACCTTATCTTTGATAAAGGAGGAAAGAATATACAATGGAGAAAAGACAGCCTCTTCAATAAGTGGTGCTGGAAAACTGGGCAGCTACATGTAAAAGAATGAAATTAGAACACTTCCTAACACCATACACAAAAATAAACTCAAAATGGATCAAAGACCTAAATGTAAGGCCAGACACTATAAAACCCTTAGAGGAAAACATAGGCAGAACACTCTATGACATAAATCACAACAAGATCCTTTTTGACCCACCTCCTAGAGTAATGGAAATAAAAACAAAAATAAACTAATGGGACCTAATGAAACTTAAAACCTTTTGCACAGCAAAGGAAACCATGAACAAGACAAAAAGACAACCTTCAGAATGGGAGAAAATATTTGCAAACGAAGCAGTTGACAAAGGTTTAATCTCCAAAATATAAAAGCAGCTCATGCAGCTCAATATCAAGAAAACAAACAACCCAATCCAGAAATGGGCAGAAGACCTAAATAGACATTTCTCCAAAGAAGATACACAGCTTGCCAACAAACACATGAAAGGATGCTCAACATCACTAATCATTAGAGAAATGCAAATTAGAACTACAATGAGGTATCACCTCATACCAGTCAGAATGGCCATCATCCAAAAATCTACAAACAATAAATGCTGGAGAGGTTGTGGAAAAAAGGGAACCCTCTTGCACTGTTGGTGGGAATGTAAATTGATACAGCCACTGTGGAGAACAGTATGGGGGCTCCTTTAAAAACTAGAAATAGAACTACCATACAACCCAGCAATCCCACCACTGGACCTATACCCTGAGAAAAATGTAATTCAAAAAGAGTCATGTACCACAGTGTTCATTGAAGCTCTATTTACAATAGCCAGGACATGGCAGCAACCTAAGTGTCCATCAACAGATGAATGGATAAAGAAGATGTGGCACATATATACAATGGAATATTACTCAGCCATAAAAAGAAACGAAATTGAGTTATTTGTAGTGAGGTGGATGGACCTAGAGTCTGTCATACAGAGTGAAGTAAGTCAGAAAGAGAAAAACAAATACCGTATGCTAACACATATATATGGAAGCTAAAGAAAAAAAAATGGTTCTGAAGAATCTAGGGGCAGGGCTTCCCTGGTGGCGCAGTGGTTGAGAATCCGCCTGCCAATGCGGGGGACACAGGTTTGAGCCCTGGTCCAGGAAGATCCCACATGCCGTGGAGCAACTAAGCCCGTGAGCCACAACTACTGAGCCTGCGCTCTGGAGCCATCGAGGCACAACTGCTGAGGCCCTCGTGCTTGGAGCCTGTGCTCTGCAGCGGGAGAAGCCTCCGCAGTGGGAGTCCCATGCACTGTGGCGAGGAGTGGCCCCCACTCGCCGCAAATAGAGAGAAGCCTACATGCAGCAACGAAGACCCAACGCAGCCAAAAATAGAAATAAATCAATCAATAAATTTATTTTAAAAAAAGAACCTAGGGGCAGGACAGGAATACAGATGCAGGAGTAGAGAATGGACTTGAGGACACGGGGAGGGGGAAGGGGAAGCTGGGACGAAGTGAGAGAGTGGCATGGACTTATATATACTACCAAATGTAAAATAGCTTGGTAGTGGGAAGCAGCTGCATAGCACAGGGAGATCAGCTCGGTGTTTTGTGACCACCTAGAGGGTTGGGATAGGGAGGGTGGGAGGGAGATGCAAGAGGGAGGGGATATGGGGATATATGTATATGTATAGCTGGTTCACTTTGTTATACACCAGCAACTAACACACCATTGTAAAGCAATTATACTCCAATAAAGATGTTTAAAAAACAAAACAAAAGAACAGATATGTGTACCCAGTTGTGTAATATTTTGGCACAGATCAGTTTCCCTCAAGAAGAGGACGTCTGTAAGAAGGCTGCTGGATGTGCCAAGATTATTTTCTCAGGCTTGACAATGCTGACAACATTTATTTCCAGTCGAAGGTGGTTCTGCTGGGAACATGTTTCTGGTGGAGCACGCCTGTTGTCAACACTCACTCCCAATTTTATTGGGCAGGAACTAGAAGAAACTACACTTCTCTTATTTGTGGAAAGAACATATGCTTTGGAATCAGTCAGGGTTTAAAATCCTGGCTTAGCCATTTCCTAGATGTGTGACCTTGGGTGTAACCTACCCTCTGTGAGTCTGTTTCCTCAACTGTAACATTTGAATAAAAAGAATGCATATGTCAATTGTTGTTGTTCTGAGGAGTACATGAGAGACTACCTATAAAATGCTTAGCCAGGTGCCTTAGCAGATAGGGAGGGCTCAGTAATGACATTTTCTATTGCTATTACTACTGCCATTATTAGAAATGGAAGGAATTGAAGCACCAAGTTAGGAAATCCCCTTCCACAGTGGGTGATTTATCAACCTATGCTGGCTGAACACTAATTCTTTGGCTAGCCGGTCAGGCATTAGTGGACTGAAGTTTTCCCGAGTGAAGCCCGTAATTCTGGGTTTTGCCTGTTATTGCTGTGCTCCCCAGAACAGAGTCTTCAGCTGTCGGCCCTTCTCTCTTTTTACTCGCTCAGCCTTACCATGGGGGCGGGGGGTGATCAGTGAACTCAATGTGGAAGCACTGAAGGTATTGGAGCAGGAAAGTTACACAATGGCCATGTTTTAGGATGAAAAATGTGGTGGCACCACAGCAGATGTGTAAGTGGACAGAGATTTGAAGCAGAGATACTATGTAGGAGCGTGTTGAGTAATCCAGGCATCAGGTGATGAGGGAAAAGAAGGGACTTCTGTGTGGGAAAGGTGAAGATGTTTCAAATGTTCAACAACAGGAACAGCATATGGTGGACATGAAGGATTAAAAGAGTGGGAAGAGTCAAAGATAACGCCAAGGTGTTGCGCCTGGGGAATAGAATAGAATTGATTCTACTGTCAGGGAGTTGGGGAGAGGAGACGTTTTTGACTTTTAGACACGTTGCATTTGGCACATATAAGCAGAATTGTCTGGTAAGCATTCATGGCACTGACATCCAGAAGGAAGGTTGGGGCTGGAGATGTAGATTTAATGGTCGCCTCTCTGTACCCCGATATGCTATATTCATCACCACCTCTGCCCTTTTGTTCATGCTTTCTCTGCTGCCAGAAATATCCATTTCCTTATCAATTGAAATCTAATTCTCTTTCAAGCCCCAGTTCTTCCAGGAAGACTTCCCTTAGCACCCTAGCCCCCAATGAACTCTCTTTCCCACAAACTCCAGTACTTCCAATAGCACTTACTGCCTGTATCTCTCATGCACTTGGCATTTAAACAAACCATTATCATTAAGTCTTATTTAGCATCACAGTGCAATGGTTACATTGTGGACTGTGGAGCCAGATTGCCTGGATTCAAATCCCAGCTCTACCACTTACTAGCTGTGTGATCTTGGACAGGTCATGTTGTTCATCTGCCTTAGCTTCTTCATTTGCAAATGAGGATAATAGCACCTACCTTGTAAAGTTGTTGTAAGGATTAAACTAGTTAATACACATAAAGTGATTAGAATGGTTGCTTGGCACATATGAACTATGTAAGTATTTGTAAATAAAAACTTTTGTTAAATTTATATGCATACTGGTTCCCCAAATAAATCATAAGCTTCTTAGTGACAGGTAATTCATCTTATCATTTCTTTTCCTCATAGCACCTAGCATTACTAGTTACTCCACCAAAAATTTGGGGAATCAGTTGTATTTAAACACAAGTCCCTGGACTTCCCTGGTGGCGCAGTGGTTGAGAATCCGCCTGCCAATGCAGGGGACACGGGTTCGAGCCCTGGTCCAGGAAGATCCCACATGCCGAGGAGCAACTAAGCCCACGTGCCACAACTACTGAAGCCTGCATGCCCTAGAGAAGCCACCACAATGAGAAGCCCACGCTCTAAAACGAAGAGTAGCCCCTGCTCGCCACAACTAGAGAAAAGCCCACGCGCAGCAATGAAGACCCAACGCAGCCAAAAAACACACAAGTCCCCGGCTGCAGCAGGTTGCTAGGACTGCTACTGCAGGGAGATGGGTTAGCACGACCGCATCCCATGCTGTGTGGAGTGCTTGGGGATGGGGGCGGGGGGGTGGCATTTGACTGCTTGCTCCAACCATTTACTAAATGGCTCTCCAATGGCAATGGAAACGTTGCCTTATATATAGGACAGTTCTTCCACTTAAACTAGACGTAAGCTGTGGTTTTAGAAAGAATCAGAATGGGGGAGGAGGCAAGGCAAGTTTTTCTCTTCCCATAGCTTCGCCAAGGGCACCACTTCCCCTTGGACTGACAGTAGGGGAGCTGATGGAGTGTCTAGGACTGGGCACTGGAAACAAAGGCGCTTAATTACCCATGGCTTGCTCTATGTTGCACAAAGACAATGACACAGATACCACCCCCCTCTCCCAGACTCTCCACATCCCTTGCCTGGAGATGAGGGAAGGTGGAAGGAAGCAGAGAAGCAAGGACCATGCAACAGAGACCGTTTATTCACCACTCTGGAGCTTCTACACCCTGATTTAAGGACAATGCAACTCCTGGGAGTCAGGAGAGCTGGGCTCTCGTTCTTGAGTACTAAATAGATATCGGGAAGACTGAAAGATTTACTGAACCTCTTTATATCTTAGCTCTCCAATCTAAAAAAAATTGGATAATTTTCCTTTCCCAATTTAAGCCATGGTGCTATTATGAGTGACAACTGAGATGATAGGTTTGGAAATATTTTGCCAAGTGCAGAGCATTTACTTCATGTAAAAGATCATTATCTGGAACTTCTCTCAGATGCAGAAGAAGGGTATTGTGTTGTCTACTAGTCACATGTGGCTAGTGAGCATTTGAAGTGTGGCTAGTCAGAATTGAGATGTGCTGTAAGTGTAAAATACAATCCCATTTCAACAAATGTAAAATATCTCAACAATTTCTTACATTGGTTACATGATGAAATGATAAGATTTCAGATATATTCAGTAAAATAAAATACATTTTCAAAACTAATTTCACCTGTTTCTTTGAGCTTAACTGTGGCTACTAGAAAATTTAAAATTACATACAAGGCTTGCATTTGTGGCTCGCATTATATTTTTATTAGACCAAGCTGGTATATCCAGACAGTCACATTCAGGAAGGTCAGAACATCCAGGTCCCTCCATCTTAGGCAACCCAAAGCAGCGTCTTTGGTTCAGAAGAGGACTCCCGGATACCATTCTCCCATGGGCACCCTCACCTGGCTGTTGTGTGGCCCTTGACCTCCCCTTTCAAAAGCTGTGTATTTCGGTAGAGAAGACATTCATTCTTGGGAGTTTGGGAACAGGGAAGATTTGACTTTCAGGAATAGGTGCACATAGCTTGGGGGAAGGAGGGTGGAGAATATCCGGTTGCTACAACAATGACATACTATTGAAGAATAGCAAACTCATTATCACATTACAATCCTCTCAAGTGGGAATTAGCTTCCTTGGAGGCTCCTTTTAAAAAAAAAAGAAAGAAAGAAAAATAAAAGATTCCCTCCCAGCAACTAGCTGACTTTGTTCTTTTAATTCAATTCAATGCAATTCAATTGGTGGGGAGCTGCATAAAGAGAAAAATTAACACATTAATGGCTAAAACGGAAATAGAGAGAGACACAGAAATGTCTCCCTTTAGTTCTGAAGCCAGGCTTATCTTTGCCCATCAAATGGCAAGTCCTAGGTTAATCAAAAGGGAGCACTGCACAAACTTCCTTCAAACATTCCATAGGAGCCTTCTGGGCTCAGGTTTCATCTGCTTACCACACAATCCCTTGCCCTACTTTAAAGACAAACTTGGCTAATGGGACTTGGATTCTCAGAGTCTGTCAGCTCTGCCCAGTGAGAATGAGAGCTCCTTATAGCAATATGGTATAGACAATCAAATCCTTCCTTAACTCAAGTTTAGGGCTTAGCAACAGACATTCCCTTTGGGGGCAAACTCAGTACTGGCAAGAGTAGGGACTGAACTTGAAGGGAATAAAGTAGAAGGACTTTGATTTATTCATGGGCAGAATGGGAAAGCGACAACTTAAGGACTAAGGAACAAAGAATCAAATTATGACGCAAATTACAGACCAAACAGCATCAATTTCCTAAACCTCAACTGAAACCAGATATTAACTGAACCATGAATTGGACCAAATATATATATTTTATATATACATATATTATATATATATATATATATATATATATATATATTTGAAAAGCTAGCAAACTTGTTCAAACCAGAATCAAACCTATATATTTTCTAATGAAATAGAACATCAAAACATTCCTTTAACTGAACCTGAACTGAGCCAATGTTTCATTTGGTTTGAATCCCGGCTAAAGAGGAACATTTTTGGCTTTCGTTTGCCATCAAAGGAAGGTAGTTACAATTCCCTGGAAATGGCCTATCTTCCACAACCTTTAGTCACTCAGGTTGAATGAAGAAATGTGGATCCATCCACAAGTCTCAGATCTAAGACAGACTGACACAGAATGGAAACAGGGTGGTACTACCATGTACTACAAAAGAACAAAGAATTTCAGCCCCACACATTGCCATTATTCTTTGGTTAAATGTATATTAATCTGTATATGTCCCTTGCTAACAGCTCAGAAAACCCTGATACTTTATGAAACAATTCTTTCTTTGTTTGTAAGGAGAAATTTATGCTAATGCAAAACTATGCCTTGTCTATAGCTCACCCTTCTTGTTACCTGATTCTGATTCTGTGGAAGCTATTTTACAACCCTGGAAATCACTGATAACAATGGAAAATGATTTTTGTCTAGACATGCAAATTCTGTCTTATCCAAAATGGAAACCAAGTCTTAGACAAGGTAAGAAACTTGTCCCAAGTCACAAAGCTGGGAAGTGGTATAATTGGGTTTTCCTAGAGAGATGTCTCTCCCTCCTCTTCCATATCCTATCTCCCTACACCTCCCAGCTTGAGATGGTCCTGAGTGAGGAGGGGGTTGAAAAGGGAAAATGGGTATGTCAAATCTAAACCTTACCTAAAGTCCTATTTGCTTGAGATCAGCTTTGCCCCTGTGCAATGTTCACTGAGTGGATGTCCTAGACTTGGCCCTAAACTCCCATGGCATTGGCAAGGTTGTGTTACGTGAATCCTTTTACCCTTTGGGGATGAAATCCTGTGTAGACTCTAAATACATCATCTAAGATAAGCTCAAATGTTCCGGAAATTGCCATGAAGGTTGGCTAGACTAGAGTTTGACTTCATTTATGTTCATGAACTATCTGAAATGAAGATTTAAATCCTCTCTACTGAGGATACCACTTTAGATTTTTTACTGGTAGGAAACTGGGGCTGCTTGTAATTCTGATATCTGCCAAGTAAGGTCCAATTTTCCTACCTCAAATTGGTTACTTTGTTTACCCTGTGTGTGTGAATACATCCTCATTCCTTCTTTTAGCAAGGGAGTTCTGAAGGAATAAGAATAGATCTTGCCTGCCTAAGCCTAGGTTGGGATCTATTATAACTCCTTTCAATTTGACACATATTCATTGAGTCCTAATGCATTCCTTCTCTGTCTCCAACATCTTAGAATCAGTGAAGTGCATACATTTTAGAAGGGAAATTCTGCATGTAGTATGCTGGAGACCAATTATTTGACACATGTTTAAACTGTGTTTAATTACAGGTGGTTGGGTTCATGTGTGCTGGGTAATCCAATTGGATACAGTCTGCAAAGAGAATCGATTTACTTCAAACTGCTGCCACTCCAGCATTTCTAACTAATGGATTATGTGATGGTTTAAAACTAGGTCCACAAATTCTTTGATATTCCTCCCTTCCAGAAATGGAGCCTGCTTCCCCTCCCCTTGAATGTGGGCTGGCCTTAGTGACCGCTTCTAATGAATAGACTAAAACAGAAGTGACAGTGTGTAGCTTTGGAGAGTAGATCATAAAAGGCACCATATCTTCCTCCTTATTCACCCTCTTGAATTGCTGTCTGGGGGGAAGATCCTGCCAATGGCCATCTTGGAAGTGGACCCTACAGACCCAGTTGAGCCTTCAGATGACTGCATCCCCTACTAATACCTTGACCTCAACTACATGAGAGATTCTGAGCTGGACACAACCACCCAGCTAAGCCACCCCAGAATTCCTGACCCACAGAAACTGTGAGATAAAAGATGTTTGTTGTTTTAAGCTACTATGTTTCAGAGTAATTTGTTTTATAGCAAGAGATAAGTAATACAGGTTAGAAATCCCAGAAATAGCCAGTGATACTTCTGAAAAAATGATCAGCTAAGTGGTTATTGCCAGACTTTAGGAATCTTGATCAACTGTTTAAAGTCCATTTTTTTTGGCAAGGCCCTGCTTAGAACCTGTACAAACAATTTCATTCTCAATCCAAGTGGTAAACTCTAGGTCTTTGTAGTTCGAGCAATATGAATTTGCTTAGATAGATTCATGTGCTGTTCTGTACGCTTAATCAAAATATCACCAAACACATGCATTTTTTATTCCTTCCGCAAATATTACCTACATGCTTATTGGGTCCCTAGTACCATGCTGGGTGAAATAGGTGCTCTTATGCATCTATTCATTCACAAGCATTATTTGAGCATCTACTAGGACCCAGGTACTGTGCTCAGCACTGAGGATACAGAAATGAACGTGACACCTTGCCCTTGAGGGAACCAGCATTTAGTTGAGGAAGTAAATACATACAAGTAAATACATACTTTACAACACAGTTGTGGTGAATATTACCCCAGAGATACGAATACCGTGCTATGATGTTGTGGAGAATGGAACAACTATTTCTATTTGAGGTGTTGAAGGATGAATAGGAGTTTTCAAGCAAAGAAGAGTGGCAGGTTTGAGGGATGGCATTCCAGGCGCGGGAGAACAGGGTATGCAAAGACATGGAAGTATGAAAAGCCTGAGCTGCCTCTTCACAGTTGAGTTCCTTCTGCTTGAGAATAAAGAGATGGCCGGTGATAGGCATGGTAGTGTGAGGCCAGCAGGACCGGCTTTTTTTCCAGGCCACGGGCATTTCAAAGCCAATAGGCTGCTCAAGCTGCCTCAAATTGAAGAAGCGATAAAGGTTGCTTTTGCTCTCTGCCCCAAGGCTCTCGGGCTAGAATTCTCATGGTGAACCCTGAGCTTTGGGAGGACAAATGTGTAAATCTTCTGGAGCATATAATTTCTTTACCATGAAGGACTCAAACTGTCCGTGCATGAGTCTACTAAGCTTCTAAACTTGGCCTTCTGTGCCCTTTTGCCTTTTAGATCAGTGCCACTCAAGCTATGGGTGTGAGACCTTGTACTAGAATGTAAACCAGCACACTGCTGCCTTTATCAGTAAAATCATGCTATGAAGTAAATGGTTTGCTCAGTGGCATGATTTACATTTGCCACAAGCTCCTAATCTCATCACACACTGATAAATAGTTCATGGGTCAGCAGTGATCCCTAGACCACATTTTTTAGATTGCTCACTATCCACTAAATAAAATCCTATATGACAAATGTCTTTATTTCCTTTCAGAGCCTGGCCTATATGTCCTTTTCTCCTGTGAGAATGATGCAGTTTATTTTGTTTCTCTTTTGGTTTTGACTTCTAAAAAATTCAAAGTCAAATTTGAAGCTCAAGGGCATCCATCATGTTGACACTTTGAGGGAGGTGGCTTTTTTTTTACCTTTTGTTTCTGATTCTGATTTTCTATCTCAAATTTATGTTTGACTTGATTCTTTCATTGACTATGCATTGGCTGGATGACGTTGAGAATGATGGCAAGGAACACAACCATGACAAATAGCATTACAGCAGGCATGGTGAGTGGGCCAGATTTCTGGCCTGCATCCATTTGAGTTGAATCGGTGTTGTAGCTGTGTCTCCATGACACCAAACAAGTTGAACTGGTTTGTCTCTGAATTGATAGAATTGGTCTCATGGAGACACAAATGGTGTTCATGAGGAACTCATTCCTCTGCATGCAGAGGGTACTGGCCTCTGTAAATGAAGTCAGCGTGCACAGTTAGGAGAAGAGCACTCACCGTCTTGGTCGTTACCTGAGTCAGCTGGAGACTTGCTCCGGCGCATGGGGCCAGGGCTCTTGGCTGAACTCTTCTGAGGTGTTGGGGATGCCTTTGGGCCAGCTGTGGCTGATGGGTTTCCCTTCATGACTCGGCATTCTGGTGGAAAAGGACACAGACAGCTTAGTAGAGCTGGGGAGAACCAAGACTCAGCATCTTACCAACCTCTGGAAACTGCAATAAGCACCACATAACAAAGCACCTTAGGGCTCAGGACTACAAGGTGGTTCTCATTGTTTGAAGGAATGATGGCTCTGGAGAGGGAGGCATGGGAGAAACTTTCAAAAGTCACCTGGGCTAAGCCAGGTGTTTAAATTCTTGAATCATGGAAACAAGGGAAGGAGTAGAAAAGCAGTTCGGGCAGGTAATTCAATAGTCAACTCAATCATTTTTGGATAACCCAGTCATGTCTCCGAATAGCACCTGTTGACATAATTAATTAATTTCCTTGGAGAAGAGATTGACAGCTCAGAGGTTGCAGCCATGCAGACGAAACATTCATGAGTAATTTAAAGGAGGGGGAGGGAGCTATTATTTATTATTCATCACATGCCATGTATTGTAATAGGCATATTAAGGATGTCATGCCATTTTATAAATAAGCACTACTACCACCACCACCATCTTGCATTTATAGAGTTCTTTTCGATTTTCAATGCATGTTATCATAATCTGCTATGCTGGTTTAATGAATAAATGGGCCAGCAGTGACTATGCCACTCAGAACTTACAGAAAGCTCCTGGGTGTGTAGGAGAGTCTGCCAAATGTTCCTGCTACTTCCCCAACCCCAATCTGACATGTTCAGAGCACCCTTTCTGTGCAGGTCACTCAGCATTCCTACAATGGTAATTTGGGGGCACTGATTGTACTAATATATTAGGAGGATTATTATACTCATTTTGTTGATGAGAATACAAAGAGCTTAAGCCTCTTGCTTAGGGTCACAAAGGAAGAAAACAGCAGAATAAGGATGAGCAGTCAAGTCTCCTGAGTCCCAGTCTAGAGCTCTTTCCACTATACTTTCCCCAACCTCATGTGATCATGCTCAAAGTGGAACCAAACAGCTAGGTACAGGGTTGTCTCTTCATTGGACACCTCCTTGTCACCTTCTACTTAAAGATACATTGAAAATATCAGTTACTCAGAAAGATTAGACCTTTTCTGGTAAATTAAGTTTTTCAGGAAACTGAGTTAAGCAGAAAGCTCATTTTTGTTTGTTCTACCTCTTGTTTTGATTGATAAACTTTAGTGATCACTGTCCAGAGCTGAAGATGTAGAAGATACAAGAAACTGGACACAGCCTGAGATTTGTTTAGGTATTTTATGGTCATTTGCCTCTTCTCACAGTGAACACAGCAGAAATGCCACCTCTTTCAGGGTCCTTGTCACTTGAGTTGTTTGTAAACTCTATATTAGTACAACTTGATTTGTTTTTTCCCACACTTTATTCCTCATTATTGGGAAATATGTTTTGAATGCGTCTTTCCATCGGGATCATACCCTAGTCCTGTGGCTATGTGAGCTAATTCACCGTGAACTTACACATGGAGCTTGGACTCAAGCAAAGGGAGATGGGCAGATGTTCACCTCCTTCCTGAAATTAACAATCTTCTGGAATCTTGAGCCACAAATCAGGGGGAATGGGGCAACAAGCCAGAAGGTGGGAAGAGGGAAAATGTTTGACACTAACAACACAGTGGAAAATATTTCTAAAATGGATCCATCAACATGGGCCAAATAGCTGGAGGATGTTGACTAGAAAAAAAAACATATGCATACAATATTCAAGTTCTGAATCCAAATGTTCCTTCCCGTGGTCTGATTGAGCCTGTCAGCCCATGTGGCATAATATACGGTTCAAGAAATATGGTTACTATTGGGGCAGGTAGTGAGTTTTATTGAGTCTGGAGGCCAAACATCTGAGATATGCAATCAACTTCCACTTAGAGACTCATGTATCCAACTATACAAGAGAAAGGAACCATGCATGGATGTTTTCCAGTCCATATAAGCTCATGGAAATCCTAAGGGATAGAAGGAGCGAGATCAATGGAACAATAAAATTCAGTGGTTGTCCTTACCATTTTCATCCAGAGAAAAGTCATCCTGAGCATAACGAAATTTTTCAGGACCGCAGGCAATAAACACATCGTCATCACCAAAGAAATCATGGAGACAGGTTACCTACAGAGAAAGTGGAAACATTGACTTGATATTTGATGGTCTTGTGACAATGAACTTCATGCTATGTTGGCACGGGAAAAAAAAGTTTCACATTTTAGCCCCCAGGGATCTCCTTTTTCTCAAAATACCAGGCTCAGAGTCTGCACCACAGCCCCTCGTGAGTAAAGATATACTGAGTGCCATTTTCTTTCCATGTTGCATGTGTGGTATCTTGTTTCCATTTCACCAAGAGCAACTTCAAGACCATGTCCAAATGGAATGTTCCCCTCTGAATAAAAGTCAGCAAGCAGATGACCCTACAAATGTCACCTTTCCTCAGAGCCTCAAAGACAAGAGTGCTGCTAGCCCAAGTCTGGGGGCAGGGGTGTAGGCCAAGGAAGATGAGAAAGACCTTCTGCAACCTGAGATGGACAGACTCTGGCTGACCAAGACGTGGAAGTCCCTCTCTCTATCTTCATGAGTTTTGAAAGAAGGACACCAGTTTTTAACCGCTTTGGACCCACAAAAATTGGACTTTTTGCTAAAAGTGAACTGAGCACCTGGTAGTAGCCCAGAATACCATTACTCTCCGAAAAAGAAGGAGGGGAAAACCGTCCTAACCACTTAAAACTTATTCAAGAGCAATGGGTCCCTGGAGGCTTGAGGGTCTGCTGGAAAAGTCGTGTTCCCAGGACCCTTACCGCCCTCTAGTGCCCTATGCATTGCGGCTTGTCCACAACGGAGAGACAGTCCTCCCCAACTCCTTTTCTGCACAAAGAAATGAGGGTTCCTGGGCTTCCCTGGTGGCACAGTGGTTGAGGGTCCGCCTGCCGATGCAGGGGACGCGGGTTCGTGCCCCGGTCTGGGAAGATCCCACATGCCGCGGCCCGGGTCTGGAAGGATCCCACGTGCCGCAGGGCGGCTGGGCCCATGAGCCATGGCCGCTGAGCCTGCACGTCCGGAGCCTGTGCTCCCCGGCGGGAGAGGCCGCAGCGGTGAGAGGCCCGCGTACCACAAAAAAAAAAAAGAAAAAGAAATGAGGGTTCCTGGGAAAGTATGCTGCTCCTGCAGTCTCCCCACCTCTCAGCTTTCCTAATTACATTTGATAATAAGTCCAGCACACCAGGGAAAGCCCAGGAGAAACCATAGAGTCAAAACATTCTTATCCCAATCCTCAGCTTGAAAGTGTTCAAAGCTTCTAATTGTTCTGAGCTACCCATTCAAGCTGCTAGTAGTGACTTTCCAAAGGCACCGTGCTCACAAACTAACAACTGCTTGCTGGGTGCAGAGATCAATATGTTACATTTGAAAAATGTTTGTATTAATAACATCATCACCCACCCAGGGTCTATTCAATCCCTGTTCCCCCAGCCAAGATGATTGCAAGCCTTACACAAAGCAAGAGATGCTTAAACATTATCCGCATTGTCTCAGCCTCCCACTCACCCAAAGGATGCCAAGGGAAGAGAGGGAGACTTGGAGGGCTGCTGGGTTCACCCCTATTAAGCCTCTTCCCAGCCCTGGGTCCTGACCTCATCAAATAGGCCACCATCCTTCTTCAGCCCACTCGTCCTCACCCATTCATTCCACAATCATGTAATAACAAACAGAACTACCACTAATTGAATGCTTACTCTGAACAGGCACTCTGCTAAGTACTTCCAAATCTGTCATCCCATTTTACTCTCACAATTCCTAGAGGTTGGCATTATTGTCATCACTATTTTACAGATGAGAAAACTGAGGTCCGGAGACAATAAGTAAATTACTCAGGTGGAAAGCGATGAAGCCAAATAAGTGCAGATCGATGTGACGCCAAAGCCTGTGCTTTTAGCCACTCAGTAATACAAAGCACTTACATATGGTTCAGACACTGGGGAGACAAAGATGAGTAAGACTCAGGCCATGACTACATGGAGCTCATAATCTGATGGAATGAGATACACTGAAACAGAACATTTCAATATCATGTCATGAGTGCTAGGAGTATCTGAAGGTGCCTTGGGAGCTATTTAGTACCACCTCCAAGTGACCCAGTCACTAACTGACATGTTAGTTCAATAAGCTGCCTGCATATTGCCCTGGTAGTGGATCCAACGATAGAGGCTACATACATGGCTTTGAACCCTTCTGCAGATGCCCACTGATATCTTGGACCAATACAATTTGGAGCCCCTAACTATGACACATTGTGTGCCTCTGAATTGTTTATCCCTTGCCACCTCTTGACCCTGAAGATCTCTGCCATGCTCTCTGTTGGAGGTTGCCCCTGACTCTGACTGGCTTCATTTAGTTTTGGTCATGAGTGAGGGAAGCCCCTCCTTTGGGCAGCCCTCCACTAGTGGTCTCTAGCATTTGGCACTCTGTTTCAAAACCTGCCTGTATTTTCATGAATACTCATCTACTCCTTCCCATTAAATCACAGCTCTCCTGAATGTAAAGACCAAGTTTATCTCTCCCTATATATCTTCCTGTGGCTCCTGGTAGAGCACTAAATCACATAGTGAGAATTTAGCCAGGGCTGTTTTTGCCTCAACTGAATGTAAAGAAAATAAGAAGGAGGCTTTGTAAGGCTATACAAAGGCAGAGAAGTAGAAACAAGAAAGAAGAAATCAATAATGGCAGACAATAGGACCTAGCATTCAAAGGTTTTGAAAGGTAACACAAATGTATAAATTTAGGAACAAGGAAGGAGCAATGACTGTGAATTCAGAAGTTATTATTTGCATAACTATGACAATTAGTTTGACAACAGATGAAATGGAGCATTTTTAAAGGAAAACCTAAATAAAGAAATTAGCTCAAAAAGAAATAGAAAACCTCAACCAACTACTGGTCATAAAAGGAATTTAGTAAATACTTCAAACAGCAACCCTTCCCCCAAAGGTGCCAGACCATTAATCTTGGAGGTATTTGTGGAAATCACTTCCCAAGAAGAAAAACCAAAAGCTCAAAGGCAGCCATGGCAGTGTCATGCCATGCTATCCTATTGTAGGACAACAAAGCCTTCGCAGATTGCTCTGGGGGTTGCTGTTACAATGACCCACCCTCCTCCAACTCCAAGCCTCTCTGCCCCCGCCCAGGCTTTGGGAAAAGCCTTTGGATAACCCCTTCTCTGGGGAGTTTCTAAGAAAGGCAAAGCCCCTATGCTTCTGACAAATTCACAGTGGTGTGGCTGGCTTCAAACACATTCATTTTGCAATCCAGCTGTTCAGCATCAGGTTTCTTGTGTGATCCCACCCCACATTTTACTGGTTCCCAAATGTAGACAAATTCATATTGTGCATGTGGATACCCAGGTTTCCCAAATGCCTTGGATACTGAGACACAGCAGCCCTCCCCTGCTTTGTTACAGAGCTGGGAAAATAGAAAGCTCTCCATCTTAAATATGAGGAACCCAAAACACAGAATGTCAAAGTGGCTGAAGGATACACGGATGGATCATGGCACAGTTGAGACTAGCACTCAGGTGTCCTGATTCAATTCGGGACAAAACAATTCAATTGCCTGAGAGAACGTGCCTTCCTAATCCCTGATTTCAAAGGCTTGTATACAGTTTAGGCAGGAGAGTCACCTTTTGTCCTCATAATGCCTGATACACATTAGAACATTTTATTGGACTCAAAAAAGATAACATCTTTATGGATCACATTTTGAATCTATGGATGAGAAAACTCCTATTCATTACCGTAACTGGTAACTGAGTATGCAGTAGAGGAGGAGGACAAGGATGAGGGGAAGGAGGAGGAAAGGAAGAAAGAGGAAGAAGGAAAAGAAAGAGAAGAATGGAGTGTAAGACATAATTTCCAAATGAAACTCACACTCACATCTGCTTTTTAAAATTCCATTCAGTTAAGACGATACAAAATCCACCTTAGGTTACATTGCAAATATATAATTTTGCAAACCATTTCTTTTGTGGTAAAATTTCTGTCATGAGGTGGCAACGCAAGTGGTAAAAATAATAATCATTATGATACCACTTACAGCACCCTCAGAGATCAAGGGTCTTGCTGACATCAGCTTTTGTTTGAAACACACTTGGGTATTTAAGTCAGAGGAGAGAACACAAAAGCATGACACCCATCTTTGTAATTAATCAACTGCCAGCACAAAATCAATAAAGTCAATCAACTCACGTGAACACTGAACCATTTACTCAATGTGCTTCCTTTTAAAAGAAAAACAGCATGACCTGGGGGTAGGGAAGCTAGCTTAGTTATGCATTAGCGCGAAGAACAATAGATTATATGGACCATCCAGTGGCCTAAATGTCGAAGTACAAATGGGGAAAGAGAGACAACAGATCACTGTGTGTGGCAGTCCATTAGCTGCAAATGGCAAATTCACTCTGTGATTTGATTTAAGCTTGATTAAATTCTCCACCCACATATTACAGATGCTGGCAGTGAGTTCTCCTACGTGTCTGCTGCTGGTAGATTCTACATTTCACTATCTAACTGTTCAGAAAGAAATTTAAGTAAGGTCTTGCTTGTATATCTATAAGACTCACTTCCAACGTGCAAAATATTTTCATTGAAAGTTCAATTCCACTAATATTCATTCATAAAACACTTGCTATGGCAAAGGAACTATGTGAGAGATACAGAAATGTACAGAAAAAGGCCCGTCTTCCGAGTTGACAGCATAATGAGTCAGAACCTCACAAATAACTGGAAAACAAGGCATACTGTTCTTAGCACCATTACAGAGGCACAAAAAGCAAGAAGAGCACAGGTGACAAAGAGAAGAATTCTAATCATGAGAACTGGGGAAGGCTGCACAGAGAAGATGACACAAAGTCTGCCTCTTGAAGGGCGTGTGGGATATAGGTTGATGGAGACAGGAGTAAAAGGGATTCCAGGTAACTGCATAAATAAAGGCAAGGAAGCAGGAACGTGCCTTTTTCTTAATAGCCCTGGAAGAAGAACTGCATCTTGTTGACTATAGTCACAGAGATTCTAACTCTCTGTAGCACAACTGCCCGGACCCATCTGCCAGCCTTCTGCACAGACAAAACATACAGTTGTCTACTGGTGGAATTCAGGGTGAAGGGAAGGGCAGAGAGTGTCTATGGGGAGAGGAGTGGCCCCAGGGGCGCAGAAGAGGGAACCTTGTGGCAAGGAAGACAAACCACACTGATTTCCCCGTCTTGCCAACAGTGTGCCCTGCCCATAGTGTGGCTGGCAAGCTTTGCAAAATGAGTTAATGAAAGATTCAGTAAACATTACGGATGAGGCTTTTTCTAAAAGTTACTGCTACTCTCATTCTGGAACATTTCCTGCCTGCCTGCCCTGGATGGGCTCCAGTCACAGGCTGGCGCAGGGCTGGCGTGGTGAGCGGACACAATGTTTCCTATCTCTAGACTCCTATAGTCACCTACCTGCTTGACAGCTCCATTTGGTCATCTGACAGGCATCCCAGATTTAATATGCCCCAAACCAAACTCTTACTGCTCCCTCTCCAAATCCCACTTCCCTCTAACTTTCCTCATCTCAGTCACTGGGACCACAATTCCGCCAGCTGCCCAAACCAGAAATCTGGGAGTCATTTTTTTTTACTAGAAGTCACATTTTGTCTTGTCCATTGTCACCCTCCTGGTCCAAGTCCACCCCTACACATACACTCACACTCTTCTGCATACTGTAGTCGTAGTAGTATTGTACTTTATAATTTCAATCAGGCATATCACTCTTCTGCTAAAAACCCTCCAAAGCCTGTTAACCAGAGGCAGAATAAAATCCACTTTCTATCTTGGCTGTATATTATCCAATTTCTTATGCCACATATGCTAGCTAGCTCCAGTCACACTGGCCTTCTTTCTGCTTCTCAAACACATCAAGACCTTTCGTGCTCCAGAGCCTCACTCTTGCAGCTCCCTCTACATAGAAAGTACTCTTCCCAGAGTCACAGGCCTAGCTGCGTCTTCCCCATCAAATCTTCATCACATACTGGGGGACGTCCCTGGTGGTCCAGTGGTTAGAACTCCGTGCCTCCACTGCTGGGGGCCCAGGTTCAATTCCTGGTCAGGAAACTAAGATCCCGTAAGCTGCACGGCATGGCCAAAACCAAAAACCCCAAAACAACAACAGCAACAAAAATAAAGTACCACATACTGTATTTAAGTCTGAGCAACCCTCAGTTTACATGCCATTGTTGCTTAGAATTTCAGATCTTTTATTTAACTCCACAAATTAGTCATTATTATTTTAATTATTTTATATAGTTAATATTATTTAAGTGTATCTACATATACATTTTCCAGTCTATTTGATCACCATTTCTCGTTACACCATTTCTCTGGGGTCATTTGAAAATTAGGAACATGTTTGACCTTCCCATTCTATCTTCCATATCTCAGTCTTACCTTCATATTTTCCATCTTCTTATCTCTTAGGGCTACATTCTGGAAAATATCTTCAAATCTGCCATTTTGCTCTTTCTTTCTTCAGATGTATTTAATTTGCTGTTTAACCCACTCAAAGAGCTTCAAATTTCAATGATAATAATTTTGACTTTTAGAAATTCTATTTCATTGTTTTACCCAAATTTGCCTGGTCATAGCTGATAGTCTCTTTTTCTTATCCCATTTTGGTTACATGTTTTGTTTATTTAAATAATCCATATTAAGTTATTTTAGGTCCTTATCTGATCATTGTAATATCTTATGTCCTTGAGAATCCAAATCTGTTGTTCCTGCTAACTCTCCCTCATGGTGACTTGTTTCCTTTTGTGTTTGATAATTTTTAAAATTATGAGCTCATATTTGATTAAATTAAATCTTTGGGAATCCTGAGGGGTCTAGGCTGAGGATGCTTTTCTCTGAAAAAGACATGAATTTGTTTCTGCCAGGTGCCAGGGGACACTAGAAATATGGGGGCAGCACCTTTTTTCAGCTATGGTTCCCCTTGTGACATGAGTAGTAAGAATCTGAATTCCAGACCTGTGTCAGAGCAAGCTTTGGAATGCAGATTCTCAAGAGGATACTTGGAGTAGCACCAGCCACAGCAGCAGTAACAGTAGTACTCTTGTTTATTTTGTTGCATACCTGGAGTCATGACAGAGACAAACAAGTTTACAGGTAGGTTTTTGGTATATCCCCTTTTAAGGGTCCTGGCTTAATGCAGAGGTTGCAGCTTCAGGTCCCTCACTTTTCAAGGACCTTGTGTCAACTGAAAAAAAAGACCCCAAACCCTGCACAACATAAAAAGCTGGAATCAAGTTTATTCAGTATCTTACTGAGGACTATAGCCCAGGAGACAGCCTCTCAGACAGCTCTAAGAAATTGTTTTCAAGAAGTAAGGTGTGGGGGGGTTATACACATATATACATATGTGATTTTGGTGAAGGAGGTACGTGCAACTAAGCACACATCTCGGTAGAAGGTTGCTGCTAGTCACGAGGAACAGATAGATACCTTAGTTAATGGTTTTAGTGCTTTTCTAAGTATAGAAAGATGCAAGAATCCAGTTTCATTAAAAAAAAAACTTCTCCTGAAAATATCTATCTGAAGGCCTGTTCTGCCAGTTTTCCCAGAGCACTGAGTACCTCATTCTTGATCTCTGTCATGAACTCCTTTCAGGGTGGGTTGAAGGTCAGCGACCGAAGTGGCTAATGACTCAATCCTTGTAGAGCCAGATGATGAGTGACATTCTTTAGTTGGCACTTGCATGTCCTGCACTTCTGATAATATCCAAAGCACCGGGCTCCGATTATGGGTTTTGCCCTCAGGGAAGCTCAGGCCTTTACGTACTGCCTGCTGCTCTAGTTTCAACTTCTGGTCCCTCTTCTCTCTCCTGCCTTTCTTTTCCGGAAGCTTAGAAAAACATTTAGAAATGTTTGTTGCAGGTTCCTCAAAACACTAAACACAGAATTGCATATAACTGGGTCCCTGGACCCAATTTTAACATGTGAGGGTGTGTGTATGTGTGAAGTGGTTTCTCCACACCTCTAATAAGCAAAGCTTGGATACCAGCAGGGTGTCCTAGAATTCGACTCAATTCTGACACTATCTATCTGGAGATAGCATCAGATTCCACGGGTTAAGGGTTCAGTCCTACAAGACTGCCCCCCACCCTTTAGAGATCAGTCACAAGCCTAGGTTGTTGTTACCTGTACTTCTGACCAACTGGCTATAGATCAGAGGTTAAATTTCTTCCAATTGGAGTAAACAGAGCAGACTTGTTTGGGATCCTCTAATGTTGGGGAACCAGCAGGAGGACACTTTGACCCCATCAATGTCTAACCCCATTTCTTAATAACCATCTAAAGATTTCCACCTTGCTGGGACAACTCTTCCATCTCCGTTTACTCTTCGTTTCACTCCTATTGATATTTGCTTTATTCACCTTATTTCTCATAAACATTTCAACATTTCCACCTTGTTGGGAAGAGTCCCGTGACTCTCCCCTCAGCCCCTCCTTATTCCCTTGTTAATTAACCTAATGTTTTTATTAGCATCTGTAAGACCCCTGAGGGGAAGCTGAGGCAGCAAATTCCATAACGCTTCCAGAACTGTTTTTTATGTTTTACAACATTGAGATTATAAGGGGTGCCCCCATGTGAAAGTGCCCTGGATAACAGCAGGTGAATATTCCGGTCATCACGAAGCCAGTACTACATGGCTTGCATACAAGCATCAGCTGCTTCATTTGGGGTGTTCTACTTGACATTCATAAGGGGAGACAGACAGCCCCTCTTTTCAGGGTAAACAGACCTTACAGTGGTGTTTATCCAGCCCACCATGCTGGCTGCTCCCTCGAGAATAAGTTGCTTTGTGTCTGGATCACATATAGTCATCTGTTATTGTTTCATAGTGACCTGTGGGGCCTGCATCAACCCAAACATGCTCTTCCACCAAAACCAAAGACAAAGACACAGCTTCTAAATTAGTCACTCTCACAATCCATTTTGTTAAAGGTTCTCCAGGAAGCTGATGATACTGATCCACAAAATGAAACAACTCCTTCATACCACACTCCCTGGTTTCAGTAGTTTCTTGGCTTTTCCCTCTCCCCATGCTAACTTCTTGGCAACCAGAGGTCTTAAAGGTACTTTGTGTTGTCCCTGCACTATTTTTACCTTGGCGGGGGGGTGGGGGAAGGTAGCTGAAGTTTTGAGTCACTGAAATCTGCTTTTGCTCTAGCATCAAAATCTGACACACTATTGTCTTTTAGTTTCTCTATTATAGATCACAATACCCAAGGGAGTGAATATTTTGCCTCTCTCTTATCAGTTGACATTTCCTTATGCATCCAGTGAATTAACTCCCCAGGAGTTGGAGCCATCACTAAATTCCACTGGTAACTTTTACCTTTAGGAAGTGATTGCAGCATAGCTGCTGCTTCGTGCTGTGGGTGACCATGTGGCCACACAGGAATCAAAGGTTCATCATTCTCCTGTCCTTTCATCCTTTCTCTTCCAAACCACAGGTTTCTGTGAGCCACGGCTGCTCTAGCAAATCCCACGTCATTGACATCAGTCATCAATTCCAGTGTGTGTGTGTGTGTGTGTGTGTGTGTGTGTGTGTGTTCACAGGGAGGCTCCCCACACCAACAAACAATTCTTGGACACCAGCTGGACGTCCTACAATTCAAGTCTGACACTATCTACCCAGACATAGTGTCAGATCCCACAGGTTAAGGGCTCAGTCCCACAAGACTGCCCCCAGCTCCTCCATTTCAGAGGCCAGTCACAAGTCCAGGTTCTCACCTGTACTTCTGACTGTTGGGTTACAAATCAGAGGCTCCCAAGACCACTTCCTTAAGTTTGATTAATTTACTAGAGTGGCTCCCAGAACTCAAGAAAACCATTTACTCACTAGATTACTGGTTTATTATAAAAAGACATAACTCAGGAAAAGCTAGATGGAAGAGATGCTTAGGGCAAGGTATGGGGAAAGGGCACGGAGTGTCCATGCTTTCTCTGGGTCAATCTCCCTTGCCCTCCACGTGTTCACCAACCTGGAAGCTCTCCAAACCCTCTCCTTTGGGTTTTCATGGAAGTTTGATTATATAGGCATGATTAATTAAATAATTGGCCATTGGCGATCCATTCAATCTCCAGCCCCTCTCCCCTCCCAAGAGGTCTGGGTGTGGGATTGAAAATTCTAACCCTTTAATCACATGGTTGATTCTCCTGGCAACCAGTCCCCATCCTCAGGTGCTTTCCAAAAGTTACTTCATTGACATAATAGAAACACCTTTATAGCTCTCATCATTTAGAAAATTCCAAGGGTTTTTGGAGTTCTTTTGCCAGAAATAGGGACAAAGACCAAATATATATTTCTTATTATAAATCACAATATCACACCTAAAGACCCAGCAATTCTACTTCTAGGTATATATACCAAAAAATTGAAAGTAGTGACTCAAATAGATACCTGTATGCAATGTCCATCACGGCATTATTTGCAATAGCCAAAAGGTAGAAACAATCCAAGTATCCACCAACAGATGAATGTATAAACAAAATGTGGTATATACATATGAGTCACATTGTATTAATGTATTCATACAATTCAACCACAAAAAGAATGCAGTTCTGGGCTTCCCTGGTGGCGCAGTGGTTGAGAGTCTGCCTGCTGATGCAGGGGACACGGGTTCATGCCCCGGTCCGGGAGGATCCCACATGCCGCGGAGTGGCTGGGCCCGTGAGCCATGGCCGCTGAGCCTGCGCGTCCGGAGCCTGTGCTCCGCAACGGGAGAGGCCACAGCAGTGAGAGGCCCGCGTACCGCAAAAAAAAAAGAGAATGCAGTTCTGATACATGCAAATTGGACCTTGAAGACATTATGCTAAATGAAATCAACTAGACACAAAAGGACAAATATTGTAGGATTCTACTTATGTGAGATATCTAGAATAGACAACATCATTGAGACACAAAGTAGGCTAGAGGTTACCAGAGTCTGGAGAAAGGGGATTGGGGAGTTACTGCTTAAAGATTACAGAGTTTCTATGTAGGACGATGAATAAATTCTTGAACTGGGTAGTAGTGATGGTTGAACAACATTGCGAAGGTAATTAATGCCACTGAATTGCACACATGAAATGGTTAAAATGACAAATTTTTTGTAATATATATTTTACCACAATTAAATACATTAATAATGTAATATACCCCAAACCATTGAATTATACTCTAAATGGTTGAACTTATATTATGTGGATTATATCAATATATCAATAAAGCTGTTTAAAAAAGGGAAATGTAAAGAAAAATTTTGCTATAATTTATCCAGGATATAGTTGTATTGTAGCAGGAAGACGTTTTAGAAAACTTAGTCTGCCATATTGCAGAAGCAGAAGTCAAATTTCACCTATTCAGTGAGGTCTTCCTTATCTCCCAATCTAAGCTAGAACAACCACCACCACCATATAAGATCCAAGAGAGTAGAACCCTCATCTGTTCTGTTCACCACTAAGAACCCTCATCTGTTTTGTATCTCCACTAAGTCTAAGTCTAAAAAGTCAAATATTTAAAAAATATTATTATCACCAGTAATAACAAGAGTAGGAAGAGTCTAAGAACCATAATAATGAAAACTGTTTCATAATTAAGGATATTACAGTATAATAAGATTCTTCTAGATCACTAGTGATCACTGTCTACTGCACCACATATTAGAGAAAGTCAAAAGAGATAAAGATTGACTTGTTTACTAAATTCTAGATCTATTTGTTTTCTAATTATATGCATTGAAAAACACATCCACCCCCTCCCCAACTAAAGACCATATCTTTAAGCACCTAAGTTACCCTATGGGTTTTGTCCTTTCTCTCTCTTTCATCCATCAAGGCATGCATTTCTTGAAGGCACTTGACCGTGATTTGTCTCATGGTACCTTAAGAAACAGTGTTGACTGGCTGATTGTGCAGGGAGAGATTGATATTCTCTTCCCACTATCTTGCGCCACCCTCTGGAAATTCTCTGCCCCTCTGCAAGCTAGTTTATTCCTATGGCAAGTCATGTGGAGGCTGACGCCCTCTGATCTCCAGCACTAGATCTGATTGGATCTCTCTTCTTCTTTTCCTGGTGAAGAGTGACTAGTCCTTAGAAGCTCTTCTCATAGGTTTCTAGGAAATAAAGTATCATGTGAAACTCCAGGAATAAATCACATTTCTGTCAACTGATTCCTTCCACTGGTCTTAGACTCAAAGCCAGTGGTGACTTTTCTTCCCACTTCATCCTAGAATTTCCCCCAGAAAACCCAGTTAGACTGAAATCTAGGCAGCCAGATCTCAGCTGGGCTATTGTCCCTCAAGGTTATTCTTGTCAACTTTTAAAATAATATTTCTTTGAGTGGTGAAAGGACATAATAACCCCACATAACTTTTGTTGTGTTCAATTTGTCAAGTGATCTCACCTCCATTACGTTGTTTGGTTCATCAGCCCCATCTTTTATTAATGAAGCATGAAAGCTCATCAAGATTAAGTGACTTGTACAAGATCACATTGCTAGTTAGTTACAGAGCTGATACTGGAATTCCAGACTGCTTTTATTCTGCCACACCGGGTACCTAAGCTATACAGCAAAGGTACTCATTTCCTACATGGGGAGACCGAGGTAAGGAAATACAGTAGGGGACTCTGGGTAGTATGAAAATACCTGTGACCTGGGAAAGAGGGCCACAGAAGGGAAGATGGGAAGGAATAAGACGTTTTACCCTATTTTACCAGGAGCTAGTGTGATTTAATAACCTGAGCAAGGCTGTGCCAGCTCCCCTGGAAGCCTGGCAACCCCTGAGTGCTCCAGGGTGTTTTTTCCTTAGCTTTTCTTTGCCATTTTCTGAGAGTCTCTGTGTTAGCTCCCACTGGGGGCCTCACAGGGATGAGAACAGCTGCAGAGGCGCTGGAGTTGGACTGCTGAGTCCATGCCCAGGACTGACACCTGCCCCTCCACAGGGCCCTGGGGACAAGTTGGCTCAGAGAAACAGGGACGAGACAGAACTCCATTCATCAGAGAGAACTGGGGTGGAAAAACCCTGCCTGATCCCTTGGCACCACTAAGCTCTATGGTTGGCCCTGAGCCCCACGCAGCTCCAGATTCTGTTTGGTAGGGTCAGTTAAAAGAAGCAAGTGTGCTTATAGGGCCCAATGCAGTTATCAATTGCATTTAATAGTTATTTGGTATCTACTGTGCACAAAGTATAGTGGGAGTATGGCTTTGGAATTCAGTAGAGGAAGAAAGGTTTGTTTTAAAAAAACGGGGGGAGTTCACCTCTACCTTGGTTCTAGGTTAAACCCTGCCATTGACTTACTGTGAAATCTTGGATAAGTTGCTTTCTCTCTGGGCCTCAGTTTCCTCTGCTGTAAGGTGAGGATGCTGTTCTAGAGCCATGTGAGGTCTAGGTCTCTTTTCTGTTACAAGCCCTTTTGAGAATTTGATGAAAGCTATGGATTTTCTTCCCAGAAAAATGCATATGTGCACACAGTTAGCTAATTTTGCATATAATATAAGGAGTTTAAGGATTTCCCTAAAGCCCATCTATAGATCTTAAGTTTAGAACCTCTGAACTAGTTGATTTCTGAGGTATCTTCTAGCTCTGACAGTCTATAAAACATTCCAGGTTGGACACAGTTAATAAGCAGAGACACCAGGGCCAGAATGCTGGCAGCTGTCATGGAATCCCAGAGGCTTAACTGTACCCCCCTTCCCAGGCTTCCTGAGACTCCAGTCCAAGGGAAGCAAAAGGATGTAAGCTCATTCTCTGCAAACTTAGTCCAAAGGAAGCAAAGGGGTGCAAACTGATTTACAGCAAACCAGAGACTGGAGTGTGCATCAGACAGTTGCCTCCCAGGTTGCTGGAATTTAGCAAGGATACGAACTTCGTGAGAGACTGTAGGCATGAGAGTCATGGCCTCTAAATGTTCCTCAATGGTTGGTTGCGGATAGGACAAAGAGAATGGACTGTCCAATTGATAAGGAACATACATCTTGATTATACATGTTCAGAGGTGGTGACTCAGGAGCTAATTCTCAACATGATTGGACAGAATACTAATGGCCATAAACCTACTGCATTTCCTTACATAATGTCCCCTCCTTTACAAGTATATATTTTACTACAGTAGAAACGTCAGGGAGAAGAAAAGGAAGAGATTTGGTGAGTATATCAGTCAGGGTGCTAGTAAAAAACACATGACATACTCAGAGTAGATAAATTGAGTAAAGTTTAACAAAGGCAACTGATTACAAAAGTATGGGCAGTGTATAAAGAAACCATAGGAAATGCTGAAGTATCCCAGGACTAGTAATAATGGGGTCCATTACCACCCTTACGCCTGAAAGAGAGAGGAGAGGTAGCAGATACCGGAAACCAGAGGGAGGAGAGAACATGAAAATTATACGAAGAGAGCTTCCAGATAGGAGCTGTGACCTTCAGTGAAAGGATGTCCAGCAGCCTTGCAGGCAGGGTACCAGGGAATAAATAGCCTAACCTCCCTCCTCTCCTCCCTGCCAGTGCTTCCCTTGGGCCAAACACAACTGGAATCCTGAAGACAAGGTAGCCTGTTGATATTGGTCAGCCTCCAAGGGCACAGAGCAGGGTGGAATAGGGTAGAAAGTAGATAGAAGATCTGGAGAGGAAGGCCTAGAGAGTAGGTCCGTCACTGCAGGCAAGAGAAAGGAACTGTTGTTATAGCCTTGACTATGACATCTATCCAGTGGATATTGTGACACTTGGGTAAGAATAATTGAAGAGGCGTTGCTACAATTAAGCAATAATATTAATATCATTTTGCATTTGTAAAAGCTTTTACATGTTTCATGCTGCTTTCACCCCACTGTATCTTTTGAACCATATAGTTACCATGGAGACAAACAGGTAGTTCTATTTTACACATAAGGAAACTGAGGTTCAGCCAAGGTAAGGTGATTTGCAAGATCAAATGTCTATAAAGAGGGAAAGAGACTAGAACTTGGGGTTGGACTCCTGGTCCAAGGCCATTTCCACTATATCATGTTGCTTTTTCTATAGCATGTTTCAGTCCACAAAACTGTTCTGACAAGCCTTCAGAGGACTCCTACTTCTGACAGACATGCAAAGCCACCACAAGAGCAACAATGAGGAAAAAGAGTGCACAGACTTCTTCCTCATGTTTTTAAGAAAGGTGGTAAGAAAAGAGGCTGAGCTGGAAGACAGATAAGTGGGTACAATATCCTTTGCAAGTATTTCCCAGAGCAGAGGTTTTTAGGCCCAGTTCCTGCCAGTTCCTGGCCTCTGGGTATCCCACCTCATCAGCTATATACTTGCATTGTGAAGGATATGGTTGAATGAAAGTAGGAAAGGAATGGAAATGAAGAAATTAAAGTTCAAGATAAAAAGAAAACAGAAACTTAACATGTCTTTTAGAACTCAATTGCAAAACGTAAAAAGTATTTTCACATTTGTCCCAAGAATGAAAACCATGAGGAGATCTACCTTTCAGTTTGCAATTAAGTAGGATTTCCAGAAAATTCCAAGGGTTCACTATTCTTAGGAACTGCAATAGTGCCTGATGGGAGAAGGGAGCCAGGCACTAGATGTGAAAGAACATTTGGGAAGGATGGGATTACCTTCCCAACAGATGCTTATATCTGCTACCTTAGATTTCCTGCTCCGAAAATAATTCAGAAGTCTGTGGACCCTAGAAGGCTTGAGACCAATAAGCTTTCACAATCCATAGCTTCTAGAGCAGTGGTTCTCAACGCCGGGGCCATTTTACCTCTCCCTAACTCCCCAAGGGACACTGAACATTATCTGGAAGCATTTTGGGTTGTGACAACTTGGATGGATGCTACTGACATCTAGTGGGTAGAGGCCAGAGATGCTGCTAAATGTCCTGCAATGCGCAGAACAGCGCCACACAACAAAGAACTAACTCTGGACCAAAATGTCAATAGCACCAGGGTTGAGAAACCGTGCTCCAGGACATTTCTCGACTGTCAAGATGGCACCTTTGCTGTGACCACCACTCTCCACTCCCGACCTGTAAAGATGGCTTTCTTACTCCCATCTATGGATCTCAGGCTGGCCACTCCCTAGAATCAGCTCCATTTTAGCAGGCTTCTGGGCGAAAGCAGACTTTTATCTCATTTTCTAAAGCAGTATTGTTGTTGTTACTGTTGTCCATTGCTATTTAGTTTTTGACCCTTGGCCTTGCTTTAACCCCAGTAAGAAGCTTATTTCCTAATTCCTAACTGCTTTTTTAGTTAATGACTCACAGCCTGCCTAGACCTCTGGTTTTTGCAAAGTCCTTGGCTCTTCCAGTCCTGGCATCCATCCCAGGCACTGAGGTCCAGCTTCATCCATGGTTTCAGTACAACACTGCCTTACTCATTCCATTCTGGGACACCAAATAGGGTTTGGACTGGTAATAACACTAGATCTGCTGCCTCTTGAATCTGTGTGAGAAGGTTGCCAGCCCCAGGAAGGAAAGGACTCAATAAAATATCAGCCAATACAAGAGGTCCTCCTGCTGTGACTGTCAAAGAAAGCTGTAAGAGGAAGAGAAGATGCATTCTGGGGCAATACATTTCAGAAGACTTCTGTGTCAGCTGGCTTAAGCAGAGACAGAAAGATGTCCTGCCCAAGGTTGTTATAAATCTAGTTAAGCACGCACTTCATATTTGAAGGAAAAAAAAGCTGAGGATAAATTGGTACCCCACAGTTGAGATAATGTCTGATTTGGCCATTTCTCAAGTGTCAGCCTCATAGGACTAGAATGGAGTATAAAGAAGGAATTTGAAACAATATAAAAAGTATGAGGATTATAACCATGAAGGCAGTAGGACTATCTGCTGTTTTCCTAACAAACGTCCATTCCTGAATTTTGAGACTTGGGATTGACTTCTAGTTCTGGTTCAGTCACACATTGCTATATGATCATGAGCAAGTCACTCAAATACTCTATACCTCAGGTTCCTCATCTGAAAAATGGAACTAATACTACTCTGACTGCTTCATAGTAGGGTTTTTTTTCCAATTTAGAACAAAAAGAGATAGTGCGTATGAAAATGCGTTGAAAAGTATTACTGCTATATGAATGCAAATTATTATAATTACTTTGCAAAAGCTGTATGACCTAAGGGGAAATGAGGTGGGCCAAGAAAAGCTGGTAAAATTTATTTTTTTTCCTTTTTTTTAAACATCTTTATTGAAGTATAATTGCTTTACAATGGTGTGTTAGTTTCTGCTTTATAACAAAGTGAATCAGTTATACATATACATATGTCCCCATATCTCTTCCCTCTTGCATCTCCCTCCCTCCCACCCTCCCTATCCCACCCCTCTAGGTGGTCACAAAGCACCGAGCTGATCTCCCTGTGCTATGCGGTTGCTTCCCACTAGCTATCTGTTTTACATTTGGTAGTGTATATATGTCCATGTCACTCTTTCACTTTGTCCCAGCTTACCCTTCCCCCTCCCCGTGTCCTCAAGCCCATTCTCTAGTAGGTCTGAGTCTTTTCAACCATACTTCAATAAAAAAAAGAAAAGCTGGTAAAGTAAATCAGGTTTCGGCAAAGAAAGACAGACACACACAGACACACACACAGAGGGAGAGAGAGAGAGAGAGAGAACCCAATACAAACTCTCTTCACCATTTCATAGCACCCAAGGCCTAGAAGGAAAATCCACCGTCTTTCTCTGCCACTACAGAACACTTTACTTCCCCATCCTGGGCATAGTAGTACCTATCTTCTTTCATAAAATCCCTACAATAAAGGACTCCCCAACATTACTTGGTAATGCACTCCAGAATCGACCTTTCAGTCAAGAAATTGTTCTGAATTTGTTTACTTATTGAATAGCATTCACTGAATGCTCATGAGAATTCAGCCACCATGGTAACTGTCAGAGATACAGAAAGAATAAGACGCAGCTCCCATCCTCAAGGAGCTGCTAGTCTGGGGGACATTTCTTGGTTGAGTCCCTTCTGTAACAATTTAATTCTCTTCTTGCATCTGACCTACATTTAATGGCCTGAAAATTTGACTTTTGGACCTTGCTTATACAATCATCTAAACTGCTTAGCCATTCCAAGTTTTGACTCATACCAATTGCTTTTTGAGCCTCTAAGATTGCGAACTTACACAATTAAATTAGTTTCCCTTAAGAATGGGGGAAATCATCCAAGTCAAATGTACTGGCAAGGAAGGCCAACTGGTTGCTGGGAAACGATCAGTTGACTGCAAATTTCTGATAAGCTAAATCATGCTAGAGTGTTCAGAGCTCAATCCGCATCCCGCCCAGGGTTGGAGGTATTGCCTAGAGAGGACCATAACTGAACCCTAAGGAATAAAGCTCTAATAGCAGATGTCTCATGTTCCTTAAGATCTGGTGAAAGATATTTGAGGGCTTTTGATGGCCCCTTCAAATCACTCTCTTCATGTAAACCGTCTTTAAAGTTCTGTTTCCACCTTCTTCTTGCCATTCATCTTCCCATTACGCCAATCATCATTTTTTAATGAGCCAAATTGGTTCAAACTCAGCTAAAAGTCAAATACACAAAGAAGTAAGGCTGATGTCTGTACTAAATAAGAGCTTCTATGACAACCCTCAAGGAGGCCAGGAGACAAAATGCTTCTCTGAAGACATCCAGGAGGAAGAGCTAGTGAAAGTCCTGTATTCTCCCCCTCCTCACAAAAAGCCTTTCTTTCCTCCTCTTCAAATCCATTCCACCACATAGAGAGCCAGGACTAGTGGCAAGTTTAAGCAGGAATGCAAATTGAGGATGTGTACAGGAAGACAGAAATAGACTGTATAAAATGGCAGCCAGTGTGATCGCCTGGAAGGAGCTCAAATCAAACCTTTCCACTGAGAGCAAAGCAGCTCCTGTTTACATTTGTCCCTTGCATGAGCTGCTGGGATCAGCAGTCAGGCTTTTGATGGTTTATAGCAACAGGACACAACCCCTTGGAGGGCTGAAGGCCCACTTCTCACTGTACCTCTTACCAAATAAGTGGTAAGATCCACACTGCAGGGACAAGAACCTGAGCTAGACTGAACCTGCATGATGAGATTTCCCAGTCCCAGTAAAAACCAGGCTTGCTGCAGCTTCCACAAAGCAACCCACAGCACTGGGTGGGGAGACAAGCTGCAGTCATAGCAATGTCATTTTCTTTGCATGTACAGTAGATCAAGGGTCATTTAATTAACACATAGTTGGAACAGAGAGTTTGGATGAATTTCATTTTTCGGTTATTGAAGGTTAGCCTTTTAAAAAATTCACTCATATTTTGGTTCCAGTCTTGTTAAAGAAAAGGCTTTAAAAAAAATAGTAAGACCGAACACCAGATTCTGGCTATATGTCATTCTCTTATTAAGGTAGAAGATTTTTTTAAATTATTGCAACATCTTTAGGATCATGTCTTTGCATCCTCCCAGTGTCTAGCACAGGACTGGGCACATGGTAGATTCACAAAAAATTCGGTTGCTTTTAGTATTCTAATGAATCATCATTTTACTGTATTTTTTGTGTGTCTACACAGCTGCTATCCTCTCTTTTTCACATATAGACAGCTGAAGTGTATCTATTATTAATCTAATATCTGCAATTTCTTGAAATTGTTTTGTTTATTATCTCTGTCACTAACAGTCACTGACCTAGGTCCTCATCCGGAACTCAAGGGCAGATGTGCATTCTTCTGGTCATTTTTGTGCTGAGGTTACACTTTAGCCATCCAAATTCAGCTCAGAGGAGACAAACTAGAGCAAGAGAAGAACATGTAGCCAAGAGAAGGGGAAGGGAAGAGAGACAGGAAGAGCCATCTAAAATGCTTGCTGGGCCATGGTTCAGAGAAAACTGCCTCCCTAGACTTGGCTGTCTTTCTAGGCCAGGCCTCTGTCAATAACACATTTATTGGCCATCCTGACTTCAGCCTCTGATTTGCCCAATTCAAATAGACTTTTTCCAAGAAACAGCTCTCCTAGTCATGGCCCCTGACCATTACAAACAATGCTGTTGAAAGGTCCGAGTGAAAGGGGCCATTTTCTCCAAATGAGTCACCACCACCTGGAAAGTTCTTGGAAAATGGAAGAGGCGCCAACAGGCGAAAGACAAGGAAATGTTGTCCTACTTTTTTGAAAAGGGGAAGAAGTATATCTCAGAAAATATAAACCAATAATTAACTCGATGCTGATACGCAGGAAAAAATATCTAAAAAGGGTTATTAGAATATTGTTTGTGAACACTCAAGAGAAATTATGATCAGTAGACACAAACAAGGGTTGACACAAGCCATGCCCAGCTTATTTTTCTTTTGATAAAGTTACTAGACATCTCAGGGTACAGGTGCAAAAATACATTTAAAAACATATTTTGAGTACTGACTATGCCCTGGGCCAGGGTTGGCAAAATACTTGTCTCCTGAGCTCATGGCAGAAATCATTAACTCCTCACAACGTTCTTGCCACTGAGTTCCTACCCGACCTCAGAGTCTTCCTCAGTAGGTAGTCACCATAGTCCACCTGCCATCCTAGGATCAGGTCCTGGGGATGCAAAGAACACATAAGACCCTAAAGGAATTCATAAAATAACAGAGGAAGTATGTTAGTTATTACAATTCTATTGTATAGAAATGGGACCTGTCAACACTGCTTCAAGGATGAGGAATGTGGACCCAGTAACACATCACAGAGGAGGTGACAATTGAAATGAGTCTCAATAGATGAGTAGGAATTCTCCAGGTAAGGGAGGAGAAGAGCCATAAAAAAAATGTAAGTCTGAAGTTTTTGAAATTAGGTCTTGGTTATACATCTGTTGGCAAATTGAAGAACTAGGGGTTGAATGTCAGTACAAGTTAGAGTCTTACTTGAATGGCCCTGCCAAAAGAAACTGATTGATGTTGGATGACAGAATGAAGATTTAGAAAGTGTTTTAAAGGCAGGACTAATGGGCCAAAACAAAAGATTTCTAATGCTCCTTTGAGTTCTAGGAGAGAGTATATTTAATACATTTAATAAATATAAAATCTAATAGATACAGATTTCCAAAATTCAACTGTATAAGATGGAACAAAATGGATATTAACAGTGGCCCTAGGATTTTAGTTGATCCTAAGATTTTTTTTAACATCTTTATTGGAGTATAATTGCTTTACAATGGTGTGTTAGTATCTGCTTTATAACAAAGTGAATCAGTTATATACATATGTCCCCATATCTCTTCCCTCCTGCGTCTCCCTCCCTCCCACCCTCCCTATCCCACTCCTCTAGGCGGTCACAAACCACCGAGCTGATCTCCCTGTGCTATGCAGCTGCTTCCCACTAGCTATCCACTTTACGCTTGGTAGTGATCCTAAGATTAATATGAGTCATTAAGGTGGGGTGGGGTTAATAGTAAGGAATAGTATGACGTAGTGAAAAGATCTCTGGAATGGAAATTGAGACCTAAGTTTAGTCTGTCAGTTTTGCTAAGTAACTGTGTGATCTCAGTAAGTCATTTCTCATCTCTGGGCCACATCGTATTTGAAGGAGTTGGACTCAATGCATGGTTTTCAAACTATGTTATTCAGATCCTCAGGTTTCTCCTTGGGTTGGCTACTTTGGGGAACAAAATGGAAGTTGAAATGATAAAGGTTCTATAACCTCTCACCCTCCTTTCATTTCAACAAGAGAAACTTCACTCTTAACTGTTTTAAGGATTAGGGTTCTGTCTAAGAGTTCATTAATAAAAGGATTCCATTGCAAACAAAATATTTTAAAACCGTTTAGCTCTAACATTGTAATCTATAGTTCCTGTATGTTCTGCAATGGTCAGACAACATCTGAACTCTCTTCCATCACGTTTTGAGAGGGACATTTACAAAATGGAGTGCATTTAAAAAAAGATGACTCTGGGTGGGAAAGGTTTATATATTGAAGATGACAGAGTTGCTTATCTTGGAAACCTGAAGATGTGGGGCACATGATAAACATATTCAAATATTTGAAGGGTTATCCTGTAGAAGAAGGGTTTATCTTACTCTGTTTGGCTCTAAAAAACTGAACTGAAACTACTGGACAAAAAAACTCAGAAGAGATTTTGACTTATAAGAAGCAACTTTTAAACATGTAGGCTTACAAAGTAATGAGAATACAATAAGAGTAGAAAATGAGGTATAAATTTTGCAAAATAAAAGAAAAAATTATCACTATTTTCATACTGTATGATTTTCTACTCAGAAAATTCCAGAAAATTCACTAAAAAAACATTTGCTCCAGAAAGATAATTCAGCAGGGTGGCCACATACAAGATCAACATACAAAAATAATAGTTTTCCTGTACTCCAGAAATAGTCAATTACAAAAGAAAAGTTATAGTAAAAGCATTCCATTTACAAAAGCAAGCAAAATTATAAGATATCTAGGAATAAATCTGTAAGAAATGCATTGGACCTACTTGGTGAAAACTATACAAGTCTTTATTGAAGAAAATAAAGATATTTTCATTTTAAAAATACTATAAAAATGTCAAATCTCACTAAACATAGATACAAAATTCAAAGCAATCCCAATAAAAGTCTCAATTGAACATTTATGAAAACTCACAATCTGATTCTAATGTACAAGAATAGCGAATGATATTTGGAAGGAAAAATCCTGAGAAGTAGGGACTTACAACATCAAATATCAAAATAGACTAGGGTATTTTAAACAGGGTAATATTAGGTCAGGAACCGAGGGAAATAAGTTCATATAACAGAGATTATAGATGAATTGATAGTTAAGATTAAATTTCTTATCAATAAAGAAAGAAGCAATTATTTCATAAATTTGATTGAGACCTTGCCTATCTATTTGGAAAAAAGATAGACCCCTCCCCCCAGCTCACACCAAAAACACACAAAAAAGAGATGAACATAGAAGAAAAAAAAAACAAGAATGTTTGAAGAAAATATAGAAGAATTTTTTTTTATCATCTTTGGGTAAGGAAGGCCTTCTTCAGCAAGACCCAAAGCACAGCAGCCATAAGATAAAAGAATAATAAACTTGATTATGCCAAAATTAAAATATTTTAATTTTCTACAAAAAAGACAGTAAATAAATCTAAAATACAAGCTATAAGATAGAAAATATTGGTAACGTAGTCAGCAAAGGATTACCTTCCAAAATACATCATATAAAAATTTTAAAAAGAACAAACAATCCAATAGAAAAATAGGCGAAGTAAATAAGCAGGTAATTTTTCCGTTAACTAATTAATTAATTTTAAATGACCAAAATTCATGTTCACTCAATCTTGGTAGTACCAGAGCAATGCAAATTACAGCAGTAATTACATATAATTTTTTACCCGTAAGACTGGTAAAAATCTAAAAGATTAATAAAAGTGTTGCTGAAGGTATGAGAAAACAGCATTCTTAAACACTGTGGATAGGAATATACATTTATAAAGCCTTTTGGGAGGGAAATTTGTCAGAATTGTCAAAACAGAAAATACACATAATCTTTGATTAGGTAATTCTCCTTCTAAGAATCTATCTAATAGATGATCCATCTACAAAGATGCTTATTGCAGTATTGTATGTAATTGCAAAAATTGGAACCAACCTAAATATCCACCAACAGGGGACTGTTTAATAAACTACAGTATATCTGTACTAGCGAATACTATGCAACTGTTAAAAGGAATGCAGTGGAAATATATGTACTCACACGGAAGAGTTTGAAATGGCGCAAAAGCAGAACACAGTGAAATGGAGATTGTGATCCTATTTCTTTATGATGAAAAGTTATATTTTTAATCTCCACCTCCATCTTTATGTATATACCAGGGTTTCTCAATCTTGACACTATTGACATTTGGGGCCAGATCATTCTTGTTTTGTAAGGAGCTGTCCTGTGCATTGTGGGATGTTGAGCAGCATCCCTGGCTTCAACCAACTAGGTGCCAGAAGCATCTTACGTCCAGCCACGACAACCAAAAATGTCTCCAGACACTGCCAAATGTCCCCCGGGGGACAACACTGCTCTGACTGAGAACCATGGATATAAATGTATTAAAAAGGGGCTAGAAGGAACAGTTAACAATGGTCACCTCTGAAGGGAGAAGGGAGGAGTGGAAGAGGGGAGAACAGGACTTTCACATATTCTCTGTATGCTTTTGGATCACTTGAATCACCTAAAAATGATAATGGACTAACATATTATGTGTTTTTTTTCTTAAAGACAATAAAAAGCAATGAGTTTCTTGATCCAGAGATGTTCAGAGTTTCAAAGATCACTGGTAAGAGAGCTTTTACCTTGCATGGTAGATGAGACTGGGTGACTCCAAAATGTTTACTCTTCGGCCCTAAAATATTTCATGCTTCTAAAAGGGGAAATTGTCAGTATCTTTAAAATAGCTAGACTTCAAACTCTTGCTTTCATTTTTATACATTTTGAAGTTTGGTTTTATTAATTTCACCTAAGTTCCTAAACTGTTATTATAAATCCAATCTTCAGGCCTATTGGGAACTATCTCCTTATAAAATGTGAAAAATAAACCAATCCCAAATACCCAACTAAGGAAATAAACAAGTTATTTTCCATCAAAGGTTCACTCGTAGCTTCTTGTTTCCTCTATAACTGACTTCAAATCATCTGTACATTTCATTTACAGTAAAATTTACGGCTACAATACACAATGCTAATCCAGGGTTTACCCATATCATAGCTGACTTGTTTTTGTCCCTCAATGAATGATGGCAAACATAAGCATGAAAATGAAATTAGTGATACCCAAGCCAACTGCTTTATCTACATCTTGAGTTTATAGGATTAGCAATGGTCTCCCTGGAAATCTCTGGGTTTTATGAGTAAAAGTTATTCCAGTGAGTAGCAACTGTGGAGCTGATGTGGTAAAAGCACTCATGATTTCAGCTTGCTCCTCATTTCTGCATCAGGATCCTGGGTCATATGGGAGAGGCTGGGGATTCACTTAGAATCTTATTTTTGCTGTCGATGGGCAGAAATACAAGGAAGGCCTTGCAAGAATTCAGGGTAATAGATAAGAGGTCAAGAGAAGGATTGCGGGAAAAGAGCAGGGTTTGAAGAGATAAAATGGGATAGGTGAGAAAAGGTGGAGAAAGCATCACTACTTAAGTTCATAATAATTCTCTAGAATCAGTTTGAGTCAAAGTTTGTTCAAAATGCCAACTTTGTTCCATTTCCAGCATCTTTGCATCACCCTTCATCCTTTTCTCCTTCCATGTCAATTCTCTTTGAGAGGCACTGAGTGATATATTGGCAGATTCCAGGAGCAGTTATGATACAAGAAATGTACTGGTATGTCCTTGTTTCAATTTTAATGGAAATACAGTCTCCAAGCTACTCAGTTCCCCCGCCATCTCAGCTCCACAACTTACTGGCACAATTTTATCCCAAGGTCCCAAGGAGAGAACAGTGGCTTTGAGATCACAGGAAAATAGTAAACTATCAAAGGTAGGATTCATTCTCCATCCTAGATGAAAGCACTGTTGGCAGGTTCAGGGGATAGCTGTGGCTAGGGACAGCCTTATACAAAGGTGGACTCACATGGTGAGATGTCTCCCTGTGGTAAGAGCAGAGAGATGGTGAGATGCCCTACCCCTCACAAATGCCTCTTCCCGTACTCCTGCCTGAATACCTGGCTTTTCTTCATTTTAAGAACATCAGAGCCACAACTGTCTGGTTTTTCAGTCAACAAATTCTATTTAGCACCTATGTGGCATGCTAAGTGCTGGAGATATACTGGTAAACAAGAACAGACATGGTTTGGGCACCCATGTTGCTTACAGGCTGGTGGGGCAGACTGGTATTGACCAAATAGTCACCCAAACAAATGGAAAATTACAACTGTGGTAAGGCTACCAAGGTGAGATACATGATGCATACACAAAGGAACATAATTTAGACTACTTGTCTACCTATCTACCTCCCTACCTCACTCCCCACCCCCACTGACTTAGAAAAGAAGACCATCACCATAGTAGTTGATGATCAGGAAGAACTTAACCTGCCTAAACTCAGATAAAGGTGCAGAAGGCCTTGCCCTTCTCCTAATACCTCTTTGGAACTGGTGAGAACGGTCTGCTCCATCACAGATACAAGCCAACTGGGAGAGTGATAAGGCAGAAGATGTCCTGTGTGCGTGAGGCAGAAGATTCCCTGTGTGTGTGAGGCAGAAGGGTGGCAGTCAAGCAACATGTTGGTAGCAGTGATTTGAAATGTTTATATTCACAGGCCTCTGGCAAAGATCAGGGCCCCAGGGGACACAGTAGCAGGGTGTATGGGATGGGGCAACCAAAAGAGCTGGAGGGGACCAGAAAGGCCAAGGGCCAGTTTTGGTTGAGTCTCTGGAACCCACTTGTGATCCTGAAATTCACTAAGACTAATCAATCATCTTCTTCACCACAAAGGGCCATAGTTTACAAGCACTCCGGTTTCAAATAATGCCCAAGAGTCTTGAAGAAGCCTTACATCTACTTTGGTGGGGGGGCAAGAAACTAGTTGATACAACTACTTATTTGGAGTGGTCACAATCACCCAAACCCATCTTTGGTTTTCGCATGTGGGCTAGACAACAGATGTTCTTAATGAAGATTAACTGAAATTTAATGGTCCTAATTGCCATTTGCACGGGCAGCAGATAACATTCAGTTCACACGCTGCCTTTCATGGTCCTTTAGGCTTCATCACATATCAGATTTGTATTTGACTGGAGCGAAACTGACTGGCAGTACCTGCTGGCTATTCAGTGACAAGATGCTGGCACAGCAGACTCACAGTCCAGGGAAATACAGAACAGTGGTGAGAATGGGCCTGGCTAATTTGTTTCCTAATATAGCTGCTTTCTTGGGTTCTCAGTGATGACAAGAAAGGGTCTGGGTGGGACTCAGGATCTGTCTTAGGTAGGATGGGCAGATAAGACACTGGGTAGACTGACTTCTGTGTTTTTATACAACCTGATTCTGCTCTCTTCTGTTTTAAAAAAGACTATTGGAAAGGTCTTATAATACAAAAGTGAGCAAGGGATGTGAACACCACTGAGGAGAAGGTATGACAGGTTCAACAAATACATGAAGAGGTGCTCAATCTCAGCAGTAACAAGGGAAGTGCAAATCAAAACAAAAGAAAGATACTATTTATCAACCATCTGATTGGCAACTGTGAAAAACAAAGTAAATATCAAGCGTTGGTGAGGTTTTCAGGAAATTAAATTTGTGGACTCTTTGGAAGGCAATTGGTAGTAGCTGATAAAATTTTAAATGTGTGTTTTTCATAACCCAGCAATTTTCATAGCCTTACCCACTTTTGGAAACGCTGGCAAGCATGTTCAAGGAGACATGTACAATGCAGCATCTGTCATAATGGCACCAGACTGGAAGCAAACTAAATGTTCAGCAGTAGGGAAACAGATAAACTACAGAATACTATACTGTGAAACTGTAAAAAACAATGATATGGTAGATATATTTCCATAGTTGCACATAATATGTATAAATGTGTAGTAAAACTCTGAAAAGTCATATCCACAAAACTTGTTATGTCTAGGAAGGGGACTGAGGTGGAAGAAGCTAGGTTGGCCAAGGATGTCTTCAGTCTTATCTGTAATACTGTAATATTTCATGAGCAGAATGTGTTCACGTATTATTTATGTAATTAAAAATTAATTTAAAAATTTAAAGTCAACATAGTTCTATTAGAAAATTTATAAACCAGAGAAAAGAAAAAAGATGCATTATTCTGCCACCCAGACACTCCCCTGTTAAAACTATGATGTGTATCCTTCCAGTCTTTTTAAAATATTTCATACAGCTGTGATCTATAACTTGTATCTTGTGCCTTTAATACAGACATTTGAATTGGATAATTCTTTGTTACGGGGGGCTGTTCTGTGTATTGTAGGATGTTTAGCAGCATCCTCAACCACTATCCACTAAATGGCAGTAGCACTCCTGCAGTTGCAACAATCAAAAATATGTCCAGACATTATGAAATGGACCCTGGCAAAATCACCCCTGGTTGAGAACCACTGATTGAATACATCATTAGCATAATGTTATGATATGAATCTTCATAACCTACCCTATGTTTCCAAACTTAATGCCTGTGTGTTGTCTCTATTCCACTCTCAGATTCTGGCCTGTGGATCTCAACCCTGGTCTTGATAACCTGACCTTGCTTTCTGACTGCTCCTTTTCTAGGGTAAGTTGACTTGGGATTCCTTAACCCGGAACTGCACTCTGACTTATCACCACTAAAGCAATTAGACAGTAAAAGCCAAGCCTCTTCCCCTGACATCTGTGGACTAACGTTCAGATCATGGGTCATGGAACAGGGATAGTAATCAGGAAACCCAATAAGACTGTAGAAAGTAATCAGTCCAGAGACACAGCTGTAGGTCAAAACCACCGGGCTAAGGGCCAAGGCTGAGAAGAGGAAGCCAACTTGATCTCACCCCAGAATCAGCTCTCAGAACAATCAGAAGCACGGTTGCTTGGCTAACAATGCTTCCCTCTTCCTGTCTGTTTTATGTAGACATTTTCCAGGCTCTCAGGGCATAATCAATTCAGAGGCCATGGAGGGGATGGCATCTGCCTGATGAGGTCAAGAGACAGAGTCCCCTATGCTTATATGCCAAATCAATAAGGAGAGGTCAATGCCAGTAGTCAGGCTTACTCTTTAAAGACACGTTTTCTGAGCACCACATATCAAACACTGCTAGGTGTTGAGGATGCCAAAATGACTCTGGAACGATTTAGTCTAAAATCTATTTGCCACATAATCGCCAGAGAAAAACATCCCTCAGGAATCGAAATGTAAAAATAGTGAGAGCTCCTTTTCAGTTTGAGCCCTTAATTAGCCCACGTATCACTAGCCATGCTTATGCTCTCAGTATTTCACTTTGCCTTCTACAGGGTATTGGGAGTGAAAATTGCATTGTGAGGCTCTGTGGCTTGGAGACCCCAATTCAAAGAGAGGACTGAGTTCACTTCCAGAGCATAGGGAGGGTGGTATCAGATTTCATCCTGTTAGCTTGCAACATGGAAATTAGAATTTCCTGCTCCCTACACTGCAAAAATGCTCGTGTGGCCCAGGTTTCTGCAGCTCTGAGCTAAGTTGGAGGCACCTCCTCCTGCGTCACTGTCTGTCAGGCCCCTCACTCCAGCGCCCTGAGGGAGTAGAGCTAGGCTGAGCACTTTATTTCCTCAGGGGCTGGATCACTTCCCTGCCTGCCCATCTGGCCTTTTCCTGACAAGATGTTCCCTGACAATTTGAGATCTGCAGACACAAAGAAAACAGAGCCAAGTGAGACTGACCCTGGTGTGAAATCTGGAGAGATGATAAAATCTCTTCTTAGCAGGAAAGGGAACATGGCAGGATATTATTATGCCTTGTAAATAACCCACTGTCCTCTAAAGAGCAAGATGAGTTCAATCAGAGGAGTTTTCACAATGCTTTCTTGAAATTTGGGGTTTTATGGTACCCAGGGTCAGTCACAGGCCAGCTGGCGTCCAATAGAGATAATTCTTTGCTGTGAAATACATATTTAAAACCTCTACTGAATGCCTATTTTCTTTGTCTTCTAGTAGTCTTTCCTTTGTCCTGGGTTTCTCTGGCACTAATGGGGCCTAAGGGAGTGACAAATAAAAAACAATGTGCTGTGTAGTAAGTCACTCAGTGGCCCCTGGAGGCAGAGTCACCATACTGGGTCCCAGTAATAGCCCCTTCTTAATTTATATTTCCAAGTCCAAAAATTACTGGTCACAGTCACATATAGAGGAAGCCTAGAGCAAAATTGAGAGAAAGACCAGTTTTTTGGGGTTTTTTTACAGTACGTGGGCCTCTCCCGTTGCGGAGCACAGGCTCCGGACGCGCAGGCTCAGCGACCATGGCTCACGGGCCCAGCCGCTCCGTGGCATGTGGGATCTTCCCGGTCTGGGGAACGAACCCGTGTCCCTTGCATCAGCAGGCGGACTCTCAACCACTGCGCCACCTGGGAAGCCCTGACCAGTTTGTTTTGTTAGCCCCCAAACTCCTAATTGTCATTCCCTTCCCCCAGTGCTGGGCCATTCTTTTCCTGAGATGGACAAAGGATCATGCCCTACTCCCAAGACCCTTTATCCATAGCAAGATGTAAACATTGACAATAGCTAAATGCGCTATTTTTCCTTCCAAGGCATTTCAAGCCACAAGTTGGAGGGTGGGAGAGAGCTCTTTACAACGTTTAAAACCGTACTACTTGTGTGTTCAACTAGCATGAGCTCAGCCCTAGGAATAGGGGCTCTAGGTCCCAGGCCCTGCCAGTTCTATTTTCTTAAACAGATTTATTGAAGTGGCCCTGCTATTTATGCTTCAATCGTGACATGCCAAACTATTAAAATTACAGTGGGTTCATGGAAAGCCCCTGTGGAGAGACAGGGGTTCTCCCTCTGTGGTTTTGGAGCCTTTGGCCACAAGGCTATATGAGATAATTGTGGTTTTAACATCGCCTCTTCCAAAACCATAGTCTCCATTTCAATGGGAAAAAAAAATCCATTTTTCTCAGGCTTCAGGTCCTGCAGCCCTCTGTAGGAAGCAACAATGGTCCCAGTGGCTTGACCTAATTTAAAGAGCTTCCAGAACCACGGGGACAGTGCCAAACCCTATGCTTTATTAACTATGCCATGATTATTTTATCTTAGGGGACCTGGCTCTCTTTGTCCACCGCATTCAAATATTTCCTGGCTGCTATGAATCTAGTATTGGACAACTTGATAACAATTGGGATGACTGGCAGTTGGATTCAAGAGAGTAGAAATAGGTTTATGGAGAGCTGAAAACTGAAGAATCCCAATTCCTACCCTGTATCTCTTGTTTCAATGTCTCCTTCACTGTTGATGGAACCATCCCTTCTCCCCTCCCATGCGGTTCTCCAGGGTTCCCCCAGTTGTCTCTTAATCTGTATCTCCTAATTTAATCCATGTATTTATATATCTTTATAATAGCTTTATTGAGATATAATTCACATGCTATACAATTACCCATTTAAAGTATACAATTCAATGGGTTTAACATATTCACAGAGTTGTGCAACCATGACCACAATCAATTTTAGGACACTTTCATCACTCCAAAAAGAAACCTGGTAACTATTAGCAGTCACTCCCCATTCCCTCCAATCTCCCCAGCCCCAGGCAACCTACCAATCTACTATATCTATATACAGTTCCATATATTTTAACAAGAACTTTTAGAAAACCTGCATTATCCAAGGGGATGGTCCCCAAAGGGGTGTTTTTCAAGTATGTGGCAGGTCCATGAAAGGGAACATGTGGCACAGTGGTGGCCCTATGGCTGGTACACCTCAAATCACATAATCTATTAGCACACATTTCCAAGAGTCAAAGGTAATGCAAAGAGGTACACTGACAGATTAAGCCAGCACAGCTGAATAATTCCCCTCTTTGGTCCAGTTCCTTCTCCTAGGTCCTGGGTCTTCAGTCCTTACGGCAAAGCTTCCTTTCTGACAAAGGAACAGGTAAAGTACCCTCCCACCACATACCACACTCACCATGTGCTATATAGATTTCTAACTTACCACAAAGGAGACTGAGAACAAGAAACTTTCTGAATGATCCTGCTGCCATCCCGGGGGTAAGAAGTATATCCTAGGAGGGTGCATCCAATTTAATGCTACCCATTCAAATGGAAAGATGCTGAAGGGCATTCTTTTCTGGCCTTGAAGAGGTTCACAACAGTGGTCCGCCCCAGTAGATACCTTCCTTTGCTGCTCTAACAGCTATCTACAGAACTATGGATAACTTGTCAATTGGTTCAACAAACACATTTTGGGCATCTATTGATACTTTGGGCTTGGCACTGTGCTGAGTACCAGGCATATGAAAATGAATAAAACAGCTTCTACAAACCCAGCCCCGGTGCACCTGGCTTCTGAAAATTCTGTCTATTCTCCAAAAAAGTACCCCAGAGCAAAATGCATCTCTCTTTTTAGCTATGCTTAGTTCCTGAAATTATCACCCCAATTAATCTTTGGTTTAAGACTTTGATGGCCCTGCTAATTGCAAGAAACACATTAATCTATTTTCAGCCATTACTCTTTAGTAGTTTCTCAGAATAACCAAACCCTGAGTAGAGGCTTGAGAGAATGGAACTCTAAATAGGCAGCATGTGGTAGAGGGATAAAGAGGGAAGTTATAGGTCCTTGTTACTCAATGTGTGGTCCATGGAACAGCAGTACGGGCATCACCTAAGGGCTTGTCAGAAGGAGGAATATCAGACCTCACCTCAGACTTCCTGAATCAGAAGCTGCACTTTAACAAGATTCCTATGTGACTCATAGGCACTTCTGAGAAGCACTGGTCTATAGCAGTATCTCAACCTTAGCACTACTGACATTTGGGACTAGATGATTCTTTCTTAGCAGGGGTGGGGGAACTGCCCTATGTACTTTAGTATGCTTATTAGTATCCCTAGTCTATACCTACTGGATGCCAGTAGCACCCCTCCCCCCAAGTTGTGACAACCAAAACCATCTCCAGACAAATAGCCCATTGCTGGGGGTGAGGGTGGTCACCTCAGACTGAAAACCACTGGTCTATAGCAGGCTTTACTAATCTTCAGTCATTTGAGTACCACCTTTATAATTTTTGCCATCTCCACATATACTTTTTTAAAAAATGACTATTTTTTGTCTATAGAAATTAGCCTCATCCTTAGCAGTAATACTGATGAAGTACTAGGATTGGTGTGCCATTTTTCTAATACATCTAAAATCAAGTATAACTATTAGAATTTGAAATGCTTATCTAGGAAAGCCAGAAAAATACCATGCACCACAGGTGGAATGTCTACCATCTTTTAGAAAACCCTGGACCACAGTATATTTCTGGAGTAGGGCAGGCCCAAGGCATTGGGAGAATCTAGGTTGCCAGGAATGCTAACAGGATACGTGGTGCTTGGAAGTAGAAAGGAGCCATTAAAAGCAAATTTATTTTTTCTGCTCAACTTTGTTTCTGGTCAGGCCAAGTTAGTAGGTTTAGATATTAGAACACTACACCTACCTACATTTTGGAGACTCCAGGAGTAGCTATTTTGACTTGATCTAGCATATGGCTCTAATTTCATTTCCCTCTGAACTACACTGGTGACTACACTGGTTCCCAAAATGATTCCACTATAGTCTGACACAAATTTCACATAGCCCTTATTTGGCCATATGTCAGTCTAATTAAAGAGTCTCTGCTTCTCCTGGCAGAAATGCCTTCCATATGCAGGGGAGAAACAATCCCATCCATGAGTTACATCAATGATAAAAAGACCCGGTTCACTGCTTCTCAGCTGAATCAGCAGCCTGTGACCCCTGGCACATTGACTGCAGAAGGAACTATTTTTGTGGCACTTTAACTTATGGGTCATTTACAACATGAGTCCCTTCCCACATATATGCCATTATAGATCCATGAAACTTGAATGGGGGGAAGAGAGGGAGAGGGAGACAGACAGGGAGAGGGAGGGATGGGGGAGAGAGAGGGCATTGGGGGAGAGAGAGGGGGAAAAAGAAATCCTGAGTAGGGTTGGCAGAAAATATATGCTAAGAGCACTTAGGAGAGCCCACAGGCTGAAACTCTGGGATCCTGGGGCTTCCGGTCCTCTAGAAGAAACCTAAATAATGCTTGTTGATAACAATCCCAGACAGCTCCTTACAAACAAGAGGCAACAAGACAAAAGCTTAAATCCAGGCAACACTGAGCTCTCTTTTCCATGATCCCACACCCTGTGCTCAGCCCTGTCTGGTCTACCACTCAGCCTCTCCAGCAGCTGTTAAGTGGGGGCCTAGATGGGGCAGAACCTGGGGCAATGATCTAGTGGATCGGAGTGGGTGGGAGAGGCAGGTGGCTTCCACCTATAATTTAGCTGACACTGTTCATTACAATTCTTCCCAGTGCTGCTTTCAGTTAGAGGAAATGTTTGAAGCTAGGGGGAGAGAGGGAGTGGAGATATACAAGTGAGAAGGAGGGTTGGAGTATCACTGACTGACGTGTCATCAGGACACTTTCAGTTTTGGACCCAGGGACACATTGTGAATTGGCTTTGAGAGTCCCGAGTACACTGTGTTTGTTTTAAAGGCCCTTTAGATTCACCTTAGGAGTTTTCAAAAAAACCCACGCCTGGGCCCCCTACTCCAGACTAATTTACTTCTGAAGCTCGGAGGGGATCTTATGCATCCTATGCATCAGTATTTTTTAAAAATGCTCCCCAAGTGATTCCAATTTATTTTTCCAACAGTTTATCATGAACATATTCAAACACACAATACAGTCTGTATTACTTAGAGTCTACATATTACTTTATCATATACCTGTCCCTCTATCAACCCATCTTATTTTTTGATACATTTCAATAGGTTGTAGACATCAGTACATGTCACCCTTAAACACTTCTGCAAGCATATAATTAATTAGAGTTCAATATTTGTTTCAGGTTCCTTTTTATTAGATAACATTTACATACAGTGAAATGTATAAATTGTAAGTGTACCATTTGATGAATTTTGACAAATGCAGACACCTGTATAGTACAAACCCTTATCAAGATATAGAAAAACCCCTCGTGCATCTTCCCAGTAAACACTCACCCCGACCCCTGAGGGGCAATCAGTGTTCTGTTCTGATTTTTTCCAGACAATTTCACTTTGTAGGTGAGGAGGAGAACCCCTTAAGGAGAGACACACAAATTCCAGCTCCCCAGCCCTTTGTAATTGAGGCAGCAGAGCTTGTCAGTTAACAGCTCTGGAGTCAGCTAGCTTGAGGCCAAGTCCAGCTCAACCAATTGCTATTTGTGAGATGTTAGGCAAGTTAACCTCTATGAACCTCTGTTTCCTCACCTATAAAATAGGGATCATAATAGTAGCTATCACACGAGGTTGATTGGAAGACCTGAATGAGATAATATAAATAAATTAGTAATAAAGTTAACGTTAATTAAGTTAACATGCTTACAATTGGCTAGACACTAGGCTAATTGCATGGATTATCTCATCTAATCCTCCCTACAGTTAGGAGCCCCATGACAGAAAGGCAAAGAGGCTTAGAAAGGGTAAGTACCTTGCCTAGAATCACACAGCCAATAATTGGGAGGGCCAGAATATAATCCCAAAGTGCTTTGATTTTAAAGACCACACTCCCACACTGTTAACCACCACAGTTCCTTCTCTATGCCTGACACACACATAGTAAGAGCTCAAAAATACTATATATTTATTACATGCACATTGTATTATATATTGTATATATTTACCTATTATTTATAATTTGTTCAGCTACAGAGTCCAAATCAAGACATGGGACCTCTGACCCAAAGATGCAAAATCTTAAATATCTCAGCAGCCCAACATTGCTGGTCCACACCTTGGCGTGAGCATTTGTATCTGTTGTGTTCCTAATAATGCCCTTTCCATGGTGACTTTGAGAAACACCAGCAATAAGACCAGCCACTGTCCTGAACAACACACAAAGCTCCCAGTGACAACATCCCTCTGGAAGAAAGAACTAGGGGAAGCGCTTTTTTTCCCATTAACACATTCAGCTCCCTGGTGCTCTGTTCTGCAGCTGTCTGAGTGCTGCAGTCACTCAGACAAAGGGCTTGCTGGAAAATCAGTGACATCATCCGCTTCAGCTCTGACAGACTTGCCAGGAGCTGCATGATTAACATCTCCACAGAACCAGAGAACAGGCAGGGCTCACTCAAGCTACAATGTGCTACTCTTCCTTCTAATGAAAATCCCATTAAATTGGACAATTATCGATACCCTATTCAAGGTGGCTTTTTATGCTCATCAGAGCCCATTTTCTTCCTAAGTAAGGCAGCATCACACAGAGCCATCTTACCCTTCAGTCTCCCTTATTGGGCCACTCATTTCTATCAGGATAGATAATACTAGTTTGTTGGCAAGGGGAAGAGAGTGGCATGCTCTGGGCAGGGCAGCAGATCGGTGTCTAGTAGTAAACTCTGTAGCTGAGGCTTAAGAGGAAGCACAGTGACAGCTGAAAACAGAACAGTACTTCTTTTGTCACCATCCGAAAACCTATGAATGGCTGGTAAATCAATTTCAAAGCTTTGGAAGCTCTGTTCAGCAGGCAGGCAGCAAAGAGAGTGGGAAGAAGACAAGGAGGGGTGCTAAGACTTCAAGCTCAGTGGTTCCTTTGGAATCTCAGATTGCCAGGCTTCTTTTAACCATGTGAAGGCTATTAGGGACCCTTCCGCCAGGGAAGGGAAAGAGCTGGCAATTTATTGCTAACTAAACAAGTGCCTGGGGTTATGATGAAGTCAGCAATCAAGAGATTCTTTCCAATAGGAAAGCTGATAACACAACGAAATGAGGTTCTCTGTTAGGAAGGTCAGTATTCCATTATCACAACACCCATGGAGCTAACATCCCCAGAGTAATCATTACTATAATTTGATACTATCAGCTACTGGACTTGTGGCCAAAACACAGCAAGGCTGGCTTTTCTAGCCATTATCCTTCTATTATCCTTCTAGTCCCAAAGCAGCTGAGCATTCCATTTGGGTATAAAGCTGTAGGAACACAGGGACCAAGTTCAAGCCACCAGAAATACCTTCCCTGGTTTTCCTGATTCCACAGAAGAGAGAAAAAATATTTGTTTGAATTTTGACCAACAATAACTGACTCAGTCCTTTAGCAGATTTTGCCTGTGTGGATACTTTGACTCTCAACCTAAGGAGTCAACATATCGTAGGAATTGCTCTGGTCCTCATTCAGGGTTATTAGTACACAAAAATGGTGTTTGCTGAGCCAAGAAATGGGAAGAACTGGTTGTATTTACTCTTGTTTCTAGGAAAAATTGTGGTACCTGGGACACATTTGTTGGACCTGCTAAGAGCTAATATTAGGCAGCATCAACTCCTGGCCAAAAAAAGACCGATCCATCATGCATGGCCCAACTGAATCCAGGTCCCCTCAGAAGTAAAGTAAATTTAAAAAATCAATAATATTAATAGATGCAATTTTTGAGTGCCCACTATGCACCAGGCACTCTATAACAGCTATATCTAATTATCACAAGAGCCTTGGGATAGTGTCTGGCATGCTGTAACTATTCAGTAAATACTACCTAGTAAGTATTGTACCCATTTTACAGATGATAAAACTGAGGCTCAAAGAGGCTTAGTAACTTATTTAGGGTGACAATCTATAATTGAATGTGACACTTTAAAGAGCTTTGGCATTGGATACATCCTGCCTTGCTCTCTCCTAGACAAACCCATGCTCCTTAGATTAACAGCCATGGGCTACCTGCATCTGTCCTTTTCTTACTTTGATCCCCTGACTGTAGAGTCCATAAAATTACACGGAAATTTGAAAGTAGGTGCCTATGCGGGATACACCACCACTATGGACACAAAGGAGTTTGCTCCCAAAGTTATTAAAGTAGAGCCCATGACATAATGAGAACCCCAAAGGAGGTGAAGAAAACCAAGGCCCATTGGGCAGGGCTGGAAGGAGTGTTAGGGTTAGGCTAATCTCCTCTATTTATCTGGATCCCACCGTCCACCCACTCAAGTACAGCCCAGAGTAGATTTAAGAAGCTTCCTGTGAATAGCCTATGCAGCACTAAGGCAGCATCCTTGAGTTTCCTTACCCTTCAGGTTGATTGATGGTTAAGATGACTTGTGAGTCCTACTCTTGATTGCTAACTTCATATTTTAGTGTTCTCCCCACTCATTTATATTTACAGTGAAGTACTTGGAGAATGATCTGTTGCTCTTAAGTAAATACACACTTTACATTACTTAGAGTCCTCTCTGTCAGAATAAAATATAGTTACCCAGCTAGAAGCACCTTTCTCTTCTACTCCACTAGAAAAGCACAAGGGAAAGGCACTGGCCTATAAAACAATATGATTGCCTTGGTCATCTTGACTAAGTGGCATGATGCGATTACCAAATTCATTAGGTTGTCTCCAGTGGGAAATGAAACGAACAAAGGATAGACTACTACAACAATCCAACTTCCCCTTCTTTGTCTGCACTTCCCACAAAGATTTCCAAAGTTAGGATTGACAAAAACATTCAGCACCATGGACAACACCACTGGATGCTAGTTACGGTGAGAAACAGGCTATGGGGCGCATCTTAGCTCCCTGAGTTTTTCTTCTTGATACTGCTTGCCTCCCTTAGTAACCAGGTATTTATGAAGACAGTGGAGTGGTGTTCTATACCGTTCTATAGGAAGAACCAGGAATGAAGCAGGGGAGGGGCTTTAGGAAACAGGGTTTTAAGGAAAAATCACAATTGAAGGCAGCCGTGCTTCAAAACAACTTAAGTGGATTGAAATGTGTCCTTAGCCAGTTATTCCTGCACACCAACACTCCCATAGACAGAGCCTTTAGTCTAGTGATGAGATGGAGCATGCAAGCAGCAGTTGGAAGCCTTGCTGACCCTTCCAGAAACCTTCACTTTGACACCGGCCTCTTGGCAAAATGGTCCTTAGAAGTCCTTGTCAAAGCTGCCTAAGGAGGAGAGGGAATGTATGAAAATAAGAGAGGCTACAAGGACAAATAAAGGTGGAAATATAACAGAGACTTCTGTACTATGAAATAGAGCTGAAACCAACTAATTTGGAATAAATCCCTAAGGAGGGTGGGAATGAGGAGAACATGCCATTTCAACTAACCAGCTGGCCACTGGGTCTTGCCAAACAGTAAACAGAACCAACGAAAGCGAGAGCTGAAAGGGTCCTTACAAATTCTCTAGCTCAGTGGTTCTCAAATGTGAGCTTGCATCAGAATCAACTGGAGGGCTTGTTAAACTAGACTGAGGGCTCCGCCCCTAGAGTTGCTGATTCAGAAGGTGTCCTGTAACCTGGTAATCTGCACTTCTACAAATTCCCAAGTGATGTTGATGCTGCTGATGGAGGAGGGGGCACACTTTGAAAACCATGCTCCAGTCCAACCCCTTTTAGGGCAAAGGAAAGGCAACTGAGGCCCTAAAAGAGCAGTGGCTTGTCCAAGATCACACAGCTGGTTAACAGTCCATCCACTGAGTCCTACAGCCCGGGCCTCCTGATTTCCAATCATGTGTTTTTATTTCAGAGCACCACAATCAGATTTAGCCACTATAATAGCATCTGATAGAAAACTATAAGGGAAGGTAACAGCAATAGAAATGGATTCAGCCTTTTCTTTGCTTCAGCTTCTAGCATACTTATCAAAGCACTGCCAAGCCAGGTCTGAGGCTTGACTCTCCATAACAGCACCAGAATGGGTCTGTCTACTTCTATTACTCTTTTGGTATCAATCCCACACAAAATTCACACCAAATCGATCGCATACTAGGTAGGATTGCCAGATTTAGCAAATAAAAATCCAGTTACATTTGAATTTCTCATTGTTTATCTGCAACTCAAATTGTAACTGGGTATCCTGTATTTAATCTGGCAACCCTAATCCTAGGAAACTGCTGGTCAATTTGAAAAAAGGGAGTTACCTTCTCAGCTCATGGCTCAACTATGCCCTCCCCAACCCAGACGCTAAGAGGCTAAGAAACAAGTGACCCCTCCACCTCCCGCCTCCACCTGCCGCCTGCCAAGCTTGTTGGGGCTCTATTGAGCCAAAGTAGAAAGGCTGTGATTTGAAGAGCAACAAAAAAAAAAAAAAAAAAAAAAAGCAGCAGCAGCTGAACTGGTATCCTCCAGCATTTTTCATTTTTATGAAAAGTTTGATTCTGGTTTCATGCCCTGTGATTAACCAAAACAAGAGGAAGACAAATAAAAATTCTGTACAGCTGTTTCACACTGACAGACCTGACCTTCCCAGCTGAGGGTTCTTTGTGCTTGGAAATTGTTACCTAGCAACCAGGCCTTGCAGCTGCCAGACTCTAAACACTGAAAGCATGACTTACAGAAAAGAAGCCAGGAGAAGCAGGGTGGGGTGGGGACTGCTTCAATCTGAGCTTTATCCTAGGGTCTAATACTATATTCCAGTAAGAGAAGATAAGCAGGAATCGAAGCCCCTTCCTGTTGTGATTCATTTGCTAATCAGGCTGCTTGAGTCAGCTTCCTGTCACCTCCACCTGCTCTAGCAGTTAAGCCTGGTAGGGTTGAGGGAGGAGTGGGACTGAAGATGCTTCCCAGAGATGTCAAATATTCTGTGTGGTACACATGGCTCTTATTCTTTGGCAATGGAGCACATGTTCAATAATTGGGCATTTCTTTCCTCTTCTCCTCCTTCTTTTCTCTCTCTTTCTCCCCCTCTCTCTCCCTCTCCCTTTCTCTCCCCCTCCCCCTCCTCCTCCCCCTCCCCCTCCCCCTCCTCCTCCCCCTCCCTCTCCCCCTCCCTCTCCCCCTCCCTCCCTCTTTCTCTCTCTTTTTAAATTACAAACAGAGGGGCCCTCTATCAGTATCTTTTAACAGCAAAAGGTGAAGGATTAGCTCAGTGGATTTCAAATATTAGCACTTAGATGAGTCACCTGGCCAGCATCTTAAAATGCAGAGTTCTGAGTCCCACCCACTAGCAAATCTGATTTAGTAGGTTTGGGGCGGGGTCCAGGAAATCTGCATTTTTAACAAGCTCCCCACATGGATAGAGACTATGCACAACAGAATACTGGTTTATGGTGCCTTTTGACATAAAAGTTTTTCTTTTTAATTTTATGTGTTCAAATAATATTCTTCACACCACCCAACAATCTCCCTTAACAGATAACCATCTTCCAGCTTCATATGTCCAATTAGGTAGTGGCCCAGTTTCTGTCTCTGGGCATTGAGAGCCTCTTTAGGGGGCATTACTAGCTTGCCCTACTAGTATACCCACAGTTGTCTGTTTCTAAGCATCCATTTTGTCTCTGTTGACTGCCCTGCACATTCAAAGACTTCATGTCGGTTACATTGTTATTACGTTATTCAGCTCGGTTTCGTTGTTACATTGCTACATTGCATTATTCAGCTCACATTCCTTTAGCAACAGCAAATGCATAAATTCGGATGCAAAATATAGACCCCACATGCTAACTCCATCTCAGCTGCTCCATCCCATTCTCATAGATGCTTGTGTAGTAGTTTTCTATTGCTGAATAACAAATTTAGCAGCTTTAAACAACACCTATTCATTATCTCACATTTTCCAGGGATCGGGAGTCCTTGCACAGCTTAACTGGGACCTCTGCTCAAGAGTTTCACAAGGCTGCAATCAAGTTATCAGCTGTATTGCAATTCTCACCTGGGCTCTGGGTTCTCTTCCAAGCTCATCCAGGTTGCCATCAGAATTCAGTTGCTTGTGGTTATAAGACTGAGGTCCTCATTTTCTTGTTGACAATCAGCCAGGGGCCACTCTCAGCTCCTAAAAGCCACCCGCTCAACAGGCACTGTCCCATGATGATAATTTACTTCTTCTTCACAAGCAAAAGAAAAGCTTCTCTGACTTCTATCTCTGACCTCCAGGCCCTCCAATAATTTCACTTCAACTCTGTCATTCTGTGTGACCACTAGGAGATTTTGTGTTTAAAATTTAAAACACTGAAGCATTGCAAACTGTGATGTATAATGTTTTTAGTCAAAAAGTATACATTGTAATTCATACCTGAACTATATTACTGAACTTGAATATTTTAAAAATAGAAACTACCACAACATCAAATTTAGAATATTCTTGTTACCCCCAAAAGAAACTCCATACCTATTAGCAGTCACTCCCCATTTCTTCCCAAAACTCCAACCCTAGGCAACCACTAATCTATTTTCTGTCACTCTGAATTTGCCTATTCTGGACATTTTATATAAATAGAATCATACAGTTTTGTGCCTAGCTTCCTGAACTTACCATAATATTTCCACAGTTCATTCATTGTTGTAGTATGTATTGGTACTTCGTTTCTTTTTTTGACTGAATAATGTTCCATTTTATGAATGTAGTACATTTTGTTTATCCATTCGTCCATTGATGGGCATTTGGGTTGTTTCCACCTTTTGGCTATTATGAATAATGCTGCTATGAACATTTGTGTGCAAGTTTTTCTGTACACACATACTTTCATTTCTCTGGGGTATTCACCTAAGAGTAGAATTGCTGGGTCATATGGTAACTCTATGTTTCCAGACTGTTTCCAAAGTGGATGCATCATTTTACATTTCCACAAGCAGTTTGTGAGGGTTCTAATTTCTCCGTATCCTTGCCAACACTTTCTATTATCTGTCGTTTTGATTATTGCCATCCTAATGGGTATGAAGTGGTATCTAATTGTGGTTTTAATTTGCATTTCCCTGATGGCTAATGATGTTGAGCATCTTTTCATATGCTTATTGGTCATTTGTATATCTTTTTTGGAGAAATGTCTAGTCAAACCCTTAGCACATTTTTAATCAGAGTAATTATCATTTTTTACCACTGATTTGTAAGATTTCTTTACATATATTCTAGATGCAAGTCCCTAATCAAAAATGATTTCCAAGTATTTTTTTCCCATTTTATGAGTTATCTTTCCACTTCCTTGATGGTATCTTTTATAGCACAAGTTCCCCCCTGCCTCAGGTTTTTTGGGTTTTTTTTTTTTTTTTTTTGGCTGTGCCGCATGGCTTGTGGGATCTTTCCCTGACCAGGGATTGAACCCGGCCACGGCAGTGAAAGCCCAGAATCCTAACCACTAGGCCACCAGGGAACTCCCTAGCACAAGTTTTTAATTGTGATGAAGTCCAATTTTTCTTTGGTTGCTTGTACTCTTGGTGTCATATCTAAGAAACCATTGCCTAATCTAAATTTAAGATTTCTATATATATGTTTTCTTCTAAAACTTTAATATATATATATATATATATTTGTCCTTACATTTAGACCTTTGATTCATTTTGAGTTAATTTTTTGGATACAGTTTTAGATAGGGGTCCAACTTTTTATATTTTTAATTTTTGCATGTGGATATCCAGTTGTCCAAGCATCATTTGTTGAAAAGAGTATTCTTTCTGCATTGAATTGTCTTGGTGCTCTTTTTGAAAGCAATTGACTATAAGTGTGACGGTTTATTTCTGGACTCTCAATTCTATTCCATTGATCTGTATGTCTGTCTTTATGCCAATACCACACTGTTTTGATTAATGTAGCATTGTGGTAAATTTTGAAATTAGGAAGTGTGAGTCCTTCCATTTTGTTCTTCTTTTTCAAAATTGTTTGGCTACTCTGGATCCCTTGAGTTTCCAAATGAATTTTAGTATTAACTTACTAATTTCTGCAAAGAAGCCAGCTAGGATTTTTATAGGGATTTTATTGAATCTATAGATCAATTTAAGGGTTATTGTTATCTTAACAATATTATGTATTCTCTTTCTCTTTTGAACTGGTTTATAATATCTGGTTCCCTCATTGATTATGAGTTAAATAAATAAAATATTTAACACATGTTCATTTCTTTATCTGTGCAAGAGTCCAGACTTTACCCTTTTTTGAAAAATATCTTTCAGTACCTGTAATTTAGTTAGAGTAAGCATATTTCCCCTCTTCATAGATGCGGAAACTGACATCCTGAGAGGTTAAGCGTCTGGCTTTTGGCTTGAATTGCAACTTAATGATAGAGCTGCTACTGAAACCCAGGTTTTCTGACTCCCAGTCAAAGATGTTTTCATCAGACCACACGTTCTTCCTTTGTTTCTTAATTTTTAAAAACAATTTAAATGGCATAAATGATGTTGTTGAAATAATTCTGTTAGGTTTCTGCTTGGAACACAATTCCTTTTTCCCCTTCTCCAAACCCTTTATTAACAATAAGGAATTTTTACTGTGCCAATTTGATGTCCTTATGTTTTCAGCTATATATTTATTATAGATGAATTTATCAGGTTTGAAATATTTGTGTAGCATTTGTTTCCTGGATCAAAAGATATTTGGAGAATCCAAAATCTGGTGCAAAGTATTGGACAGAAGACAGTGTTGAATGAAAGTACTAGTGAAGCATAGTCCATGACACAGGGAACCCCAAAGGAATATACCGAATGGGGGAACTTTAACCAGAATTTGGGCGGTAGAAAATTATCTGTGTGTAGTGTTATGGTGTGAGGTGTTTGTGGTAGGGAGTGGGGAAGCTGGCATGGAAAAATGCCAGGCAGCCATTTGTTCTGCCTATTACATGAAGAAGACAGCCCTTTCCAGAACCTATTTCAAAATCATCCTCTTTAGAAAACAAGCTTATCTTATCCTTCAGTTTTGTCTGTTCAAGCAAAATATTTCATTCTCTAGCATTTACTTGCAAATAGGAATGTCTGTGTTGAGATGTAAGTCCCAGTAACTGTGGTTGTCCAAAGTTGAAACTCCTCAATACCCACTTACTCTGAAAATTAGGCTATGTGTCAAAAAACCAAAATTCAACAGAAAAGAAGAGGCCTCCAGTTTCAGTTTGTATTAAAAGATATAAAGTTCTTATTTATAATCCATTCCACAGGGCTTTCGATGATGCAAGAATATTATTCTGTTTTCCTCATGTAGCTATCTTATGCAAGCCTTTGATTCTTGAAATGTACATGTAATCCAACTTCCTGCCAGCAGTTGATAAGGCTTCTGATATATAGAAATTCAAAACAGAGGAGTTTAGCTATGTCTCTCTGACAGTTGCTGTATGCTTTGATTCAAGCAGATGAGTAAAAGCTGGACAGGTTTAAGATTTTTAAAGAAGGCTTCAGCTAGTTTCACATCTGTGCTTGTAGTAACCTAATTAGCATGTAGTGAATATCTGAAATGACTTTTACTTGATCAGTCAGCATGGTATGGGGCAAAGAACACTGACCTAGGAGTCAAGAGATCTGGATACTAGTTATGGCTCCGCCATTAATCAGTTCTGTGACCTTAGGTGAGTCCCTTCACTTCACTGAATATCAGATCCTGCATCTATCAAATGGAGATAATCATATCCATGTAGGCTATCTCACAGAGTTGTTGTGATGATTAAAACAGATGACGGAAGTGAAAGAACTTCTAAAAGCATGAAGCACAAGACACGTGTAATTCACATCTTTCATCTTTTACCAGTGGAATGTCTGCTAAAGCTTAAGGACTTTAGAGAACTACTCCAAAATGCAAAATGTAAGAAAAAGGGGTAGGATTTGCTCAGAACCATAAATTTGCAACATACTTTATAGTTCACAGAGCACTTTCATATTCACTATCTCATTTAAAAGATCCACAATAACCTTATTCATTAGGCAAGGCAACAGTGAATTCTTCAAGGGCAGAGAATTACTCATCTTAACATATTCCCATCACCTAATGGAATGCCTGGCAAAATAAGTGTTTGTTGAATTAATGTGTATTATTTCTATCCCCATTTTATAGATGAGAAAACTAAGTTCCAGGGAGAGTAGGGACAGAGCTGAGATTTGAACTCAAGTTTTTCAAATCCACTGCACCACACCACTGTACCTTACTACTAGTGTTACTAATAGTAGTGGTTCTCAGACTTTGGTGAGGATCAGAAGCACCCATTAGGATTGTTGGAACCCAGATTGCTGGGCCTCACCCCAGAGTTTTGGATTCAGTAGATCCAGAGTGGGAACTGAGAATTTGTTTTCTAATAAGTTCCCAGGTGATTCTCATGTTGCTGGTCCAGGGACCACATGCTGAGAACCACTACCTTACAGCCTTGTTTGGTCTTCTGACCAGCAGAATCAGCACCACCTGGGAACTTGTCAGAAATGCAAAAGCTTGCATATAAAGTAAAGTTTGAGAAGCACTAGAAAACCACGAGGTCAGTTCTGGCTGCACATCAGAATCATTTGGGGGAGCTTTGAAATATATAGATTCTCAGGCCCCTCCCTGGAGATTCTGGATCCCAAGTGATTCTGATGCACAGCCACTTTTGGGAAACATTGCTCTAGACTAGTGATATACCACTATATTTTTATCACAACTCCCCTACTTTCCCTTCCCCACATCTTATCCTCCCAGCAGTTTCCCTGGGTGGTAAATGAGCCCAGCAGAGATGCATTTTACTGAGTTCCTGGAAGGCCTTTAGCAACTGGTAGTTGCGCATATAAATGGCCTAAGCTTTGATTTTTGTAAAAACAATATTCTAAATACTGGGGTATGCTGAGGGATAAAGCAAGTGCAAGACAGGATCTGTTAGGGAGATAGACCTATCACACATTAGAACATTTACAAAACAATGAATGATAAACTCCCTGGCATTCTCAGTACGATTTATATGGAAACAAGATATGCGAATTGGAATAGTCAAGAAAGCTTCACAAAAGATGTGGACAATGGAACTGCATAAACATTTATCTTACATTTTAATTGCTTTTTCCCCCTAGTTAATCATTCAACAAATAGCCTCTCAGACAAAGAATAAATGTAACTCAACAACAGGAGCTAAACGGAAATGGGAAATAGAAAATGCACTTAACACCTGACCTCACACTCTTGTATAGAAGGGTGAATTACAAAGAGTGGATCTGATTAAATAAGGAAAGGGTAGGAATGGGGAAATGTATTTTGAAAGGAAATTACCCTGACTTTTCATCCCTTGCAAAGTGAAGCATATTCAAGCTCAATGCAAGCCGAAGTCTCTCAAGCCAGGAGCAAGTGAAGGCCCTTCTAAGAAAAAGGGCCTGATACTATGCTAAAACCTCATTCCAAACTTCATTCCTCTGCCTCCAGGCATGACCATGCCCCAAACAGATGATATAGGCTGGAAATATGCTAGAACTAGGCTCAGCAGTTCCCTCTGCTATGGATCCATGAACTCCTACATTTACACTATGCTTATGTTTCTTCTTGAAAAACTGTGAATTTTCAGGGCAATGTATGCCATCTTTCTTTACCAATAATTCAATCTAATAATCCATATTCTAGTTTTTGGAATGGAACATTTACTCATCTGCTAACTCAGGGAGACCTAGAAAATCAAAATAATGTGTTATGTTATTAGGAGCACTTTCACAGCTATTTTGATATCTAAGGTCCTTTTTACCTCTGAAGTTTCATGATCTAATATTATCCTTCTAATGGCCCTGTGAAGTAGGTTGAACAAGGTTCCTTAACCTGCTCTGGGCCTCAGTTTATTTATCTATAAAAGGAGAGGGTTGGGCTAGAGCAATGGTTTTCAATCTTGGCTGAACATTGCCTTGCCCAGGGATATTTTAAAAATACTGATACTGATACCTGAGCCCACTTCCAAAGATTCTGATATCATTGGTGTGGTGCCAGGCCTGAGCATGGGGCCTTCTAAAATTTCTCCAAGTGTTTCTAATGGGTAGCCAGGACTGAAACCCCCTGGACCAGATGAGGTCTAAGTTTTCTCCCATCTCTGACATTCTGAGTCTGGATGTCATTTGCATTATATGGATGAGGGTATTGAGGCACAGAGAGGTTAAATGACTGCCAACAGTTAAAAATTAAGTCAATTCTAAGGTGGGAGATAGAGCCTATGTCTTTCTACTTCAAATCTTAGACCTCTGTTTCAGGCTGCCTTTAGTTTACCTAATGTCCAAACATGTATGGTACTTAAATTAACACTGTGTATCTTTATGTATAGAAATCCAGCATTTCAGAAATATTACCCTTGGGCTATTGGCTTCCTCTTTTTTTTTTTTTTCTTTTTTTTGCGGTACACGGGCCTCTCACTGCTGTGGCCTCTCACTGCTGTGGCCTCTCCCATTGTGGAGCACAGGCTCCGGACGTGCAGGCTCAGTGGCCATGGCTCACGGGCCTAGCCGCTCCGCGGCATGTGGGATCTTCCCGGACCGGGGCACGAACCCATGTCCCCTGCATCGGCAGGCGGACTCTCAACCACTGCGCCACCAGGGAATCCCTGGCTTCCTCTTTTGAGTTCACTATACCCTCTCCTCCATTAGAAGGCCTTCCCAAATTTGCTTCCACCAGGCCCTCATCTAAGCGTGCACACTTTCCTTCAGTACTTGCTACTCACTAAGTCATCCTCCACTGTTTCGTTCATTCAACATATATACTGAGCATAGACCACTGTTCTAAGTCCTGAGAATATGTCTGTGAACAAGACAATGCCCATGGCCCCAACAGTTGTTGTTGTTGTTTTTTTAACATCTTTATTGTACTATAGTTGCTTTACAATGGCATGTTAGTTTCTGCTGTATCACAAAGTGAATCAGCTATACGTATACATATATCCCCATATCCCCTCCCTCTTGCATCTCCCTCCCCACAACAGTTGTTTGCGTTTTATTCTACAAGATTTAAGACTTTATTCTAGGTATGGAGCATGTCTTCCTAACTAGAGTATAAGCACCTCAAGACTAGATACTCTGTTTTCTAGTGCTTGCATAGAGTACCCCAAAGTGCCTTGTACACTACAAATAATAGATGTGTCTCTTATTTAATGATTATAGAGGACTGTCACAGTCAGTTATCCTTAGCAGAATCTACTATTAAGAAAACCACCAATAAAATTGGAAAGATTAGGCATTTTGTTTATTCTGTATGTTATAGGTAATTAAAATTTACTGATATCTGAGATGCTTGCCAGTGTGGAATAATTTCTAGACATCAACAGGAAGCAGCTTAAGCTTGCCTATCTGGGATCTTCCAGGTTTGAGTTATGTAATCATAGGATTTTAAGTATAGAAAAGACTAAAGTGCATAGAATGTTTGCTTTGTGGAGGGAACTTTTGGGGCAATCTATTCTACAAAATAGAAACTGAGATCCAGTGAGGAGCAGTGGTTTATTCTAGATTACCCAGCTTTTTTTTTTTTTTTTTTTTTTTTGCGGTATGTGGGCCTCTCACTGTTGTGGCCTCTCCCGTTGCGGGGCACAGGCTCTGGATGCGCAGGCTCAGCGGCCATGGCTCACAGGCCCAGCCGCTCTGCGGCATGTGGGATCTTCCCGGACCGGGTCACGAACCCATGTCCCCTGCACCGGCAGGCGGACTCTCAACCACTGTGCCACCAGGGAAGCCCCGATTACCCAGCTTTTTAATTGCAGAGCAAAAGTCTCGGGGTCCCTTGCCCAAGGCTCTTTTCCATTATTCCTTCCTCTATTTCATGGGTTAGCAAACGTTGCCTGTAAAGGGCCATACCTTCAGATTCCAGATTGAAACATCAACTCTTCACTGGGTCTCCTGCCTGCTAGCCTGCCCTGCACATTTCAGATTTTCCAGGTCCCACAATCACCTGGGCCAATTCCTTAAAACAAATATCTTTATATATACATATATATATACATATATATGCATATGTATATATATACACATATATATGCATATGTATATATATGCATATATATATATGTGTGTATATATCATATTGGTTCTGTTTCTCTGAAGAACCCTGGCTAATATAGGCCATATAATAAATATACTGGGCTTTATGATCCCAACTGGTCTCTGTTGCATATTTTTCTTCCTTTTTACTTTTAAACCTATAGTTTGCAGACCCCTGAGCTATTGTATTGTGAGTAATGGAAAATCAAGTTCTCTCTTGTATTCCAAAGGAAAGTTTCCTAGAGACTGCAAACTCTGATCAACCTTAATTCTTTCTAATTATATTTCACTCTGATTATTCTTGCTTTGTATCCCCACTAGCTCTGCCTTTTGTGTGAAGATTTCCAGGGTCTGTATCTTTGCATTTATGCTGTATGTGTTACATACACAAACCCAGCTACCCCACGCCATTCTGTTCTACTTCAGTCCAGGACTTGACAAGGGCAAGGGCAGTATGGAGCAGATGCTGTCAACCTTGAAAGCCACATTCAGCTGGGGGGATGGAAACATATTGATTTAAACAGAATTTTTGCTTTACAAGCAGGGAGGGAGAGAGATTGCTCAGTCTGAACTCAAGGTCTCAGCAAGGTCCCTGTGGAGTAGCCAAACTCCATACCACTCAGTGAACTGAACCAGAGCCAGGACTGTTAAGCTAAGTGAGGGGCTAGGAGGTTTTTAGCATGCTCAGTAACAGCTATTTCCTCTAGAGTCTGAGTCCTAGCCCTAGTCCCAGTTGGAGGAAAATCTGAAAGCAAGGGTGGCTATGTAAAGTAAACCCTATGGAGGGGGGACCCTTCTAAGCTCTCATCTTCTACATTAGTTCTACCCAATTCCAGCCACCATCAATTTCCAGATGGGGCTTATTGGTAAACCTTTAGCCAACAAACTCTTCAGCACCCAACGTAATGGCAGTGGTAGCATGCAGAACCTCACTCCAGGGTGGGGTGGCTGTTGCTAAGGAAGATTCTGGTTGGGGTTGAGATAGAGGTGTCTATATTGACTACCACTAAAAATAGACATGGGGGATTCCCTGGCAGTCCAGTGTTAAGACTCCGCGCTTCTACTGCCAGGGGCGTGGGGTCCATCCCTGGTCGGGGAACTAAGATCCCACATCCCGTGGGCCGGCCAAAAAAATTAAAATTAAAAAATAATTTAAAAAAATTAACATGGATTAAAGCCAGCCCCAACCCTGTTTTCTCTGGATGAGCTGCAGTAATCTATCTCACTGTTAATCAATTTCCACAGGCCCTTTCACTCAGCTGCCTTCTGCAGTGCTGCAGGCTAAATGACAGAAGCAGTTCCAGCCTGGAAATGAATGATGCCATTCATCAGTCCCAGAAGTCTCTCCTTGAAGATGCTGAGGAGGCAGATTCTTATTCCCAACAATCAGTTTACCAAGCCAGAGAAAACGCTAACTATGGACAGCATTTTATCATGCTTTGTACAGTGGGTAAAATATGTTAGAACTGAACTAGGAGAAGGGTCCTACTTGGTCCCTCTCAGTTATTAGTTGGGAGGTCTAAGAAGCTACTGCTCTCTTGGACTGAATCCTCAGTCATAGCATTCTCATTCACTGCTTAGCTCAGGTGAGCTCACAATGCCAGCCCAGGAAAGAGCCCATTATATCTAGGGCTGATTATCCATTAGGTACAGAAGGCACAGTGCCTAGCGCCCATCATATTTTTATGGATCCCTGAACATTATTTAATTTCTTTTAAAACCAGAAAAAAAAGAACTTTTAGATTATAGAAAATGTTTAAATATGTAATAGTAATATATTCATACCAATACGTGGCAATTATTTTTCAAGTGGAGGAAGGGGTCCACAGAGGCCAAAGTTGCCCAGGGCCCACAAAAGTCATAATGCTTCTGTAAGTATATCAACTATCACTGAAGATCTGAAATCTAAAGGGTAGGATAGCCTGCTGGAGAACCCACACTTCTCTTAATCAGAGGAGTCCCTGGAAAAGCACAAACATCAATTCCTAGCAGGCGACAAGCCAAAAACACTTGAAACTCCAAGCAAGGCAAGGCCCCATCCTCTTTGCAAACAGCGAGAGGAAGTTCACCTATCAACTGCCATATTAAATAAACTGTGGAGGCAAAGACTGCCAGAGGGAAGCTTTTTATCAAGGCTGTAATGTCTCTGGTGAGTAAGACCAGAAATGTCCTGACATATAAATATTTATATACGACTTCATCAGATGAGACAGCCAGTACTTAAAAGAAACAGGGGCACAGACATGCATATGCAGACATAAAGAGACTTCAGGAGGTACTGGTCTCTGGCCCAAAACCTCTTTTAAAGGATATTATCGTGCTGGGTGAGCCATTCAAACCCCTAGGGTCTGCCAAATTGTTGCCAGCTGGAGAAGCATGGACTTGGTGCAATAGAAAGTGTACAGCCTACATAAATGGCAAGCACTACTTAGTAAACCCGTCTCTGATTCCTCCAGTGAGACTCTGCAGCATGGAGCCGTGGAAGGAGTGCTGGTTTATATAGGACTAAATCTACTGTGAAGGCTCTAAACCTGGCAATGGAATTGACATTGCTGCCTCTTTATCACTATGGTTAGAGAAGCCGAACTTGAGTGCCTGTGAGCAAAAGGATTCTCCTAATCTCTTACAACTTTGGGGGACTCTTGAAACATCTAGACAAATCTCCCCTTTTGGTCAATTTCTTCTTTTCCCTCTAGAATCTATATCAGAGATATGTGCTCTCAAGCCCTACCCTGAACATGGGTAAAAAGGTGTTACCTTTGTGGTGACTGTGGATACTCTATCTACAAAGGCCCTCATGCCCCAGTTTATCACCCCTGTCACAATGTAATGGCGCCTGTTTTCTTTCCATTTACTTATTCCTTTGGGCCTTGAAGGCTTTTTTTCTTTTCAAGCTTCTCTAATTAAAATGCAAATAAATACCCGAGGCAGAGGCCAATGATTCCCAAAGTGCTTTCTACCATATGGTCATGGTTTGGTTTTTTTTTTTTAAAACAGGTTTGGTGTTCAAACAAGTTTGGGGAACACTGGACTAAACAAAATCAAGCAGGTTTCACTACAGAGGGCTTATAGGAGTCTTTTTCCAAGAAGGGAATATACTATGCAATGTTACTAAACTTATTTGATCAAAGAACATTTGATCAGACTAGTATTACATATAATACAATTCGGGAAATGCGCTCTAAACTGATAGGAGCTACCATTATAGAGAAGATGGATTTGTTAGAGCCTTACCAACTGAATCCATGATCTAAGATGAAGGCTCTGAAAAAATCAGATCAAAAAGGGTCTGACTTTTCTGGGGATAAGGCTTTAAGTTATAAGGTAGGACAGCACATTGGACAAAGGGCTAGCTCTGTATATTAAAATGCATACATGACATAAGTTATATCAGAAGGGCATTTTGGTAACCACGTATAGCACAGGAGCTGGCAGAGAGTCAAGCCTTAGGAAAATGAAACACTGCACAGGCAAGTTATGATAGATCTGGAGCATGGGGAACTGCCAGAAAACATCAAATCCCATAGCCTGACCCACTCATGACTCCATCTGCATAGGTATCTCTGAGGGCCTTCCTGAGTCAGCCCCTGCCCTCTGATTGATTGGAAAATTTTGCCTCCTGTTTCCAGCAATAGTGACTGCTCAAATTACCTGGATTGGACTGCTTGAAGAACCTAAATCATCATTTGAAACAGATATTTTCTGTCACATTTGATGCAGCTGCACACTCCTGTCTCAAAACTATTCTCTTAGCCTCTCTGGACACATCGTCTAGTTATCCACAGTTCTCTTTAACAATTCCTGTGCTCCTCCTACCCATATGCCCTTAATGCAAATCTCCCCCATAGTCTTTTCCTGGAACAACTTCTCACATGAATCCTTGGTGAGCTCATCTACTTGCCTGATTTTAACCACAGCTGTTTGTGGGTTATTCCAAAATCTGTATCTCCAACCTAGAACTCTCTCCTGATTCCAGACCCATATATACCACTACATCTTGGAGACTCCACTTAGATGTAGCAAGGCATCCGAAGTTCAATATATCTAAGCTCTGCTTCTTGCCCTGGATTTCCCTACTCTACTGAATGGTTCTACCATCCACCCATACATCTCAGCCATAAACCTCAGAGTCACCTGACTCCCTCACCTATGGTAGGCAAAATTCTAAGAATGATCCTTGCCCTTGAATAATCTCCTCCCCTTGAGTATGGTAGGAACCTGTGAATATGATATGTTATTTCTATGATTACATTATGTTACATGGCAAAAGGGGACATTTTAGACGTAATTAGGGCTAAAAATCAGTTGACTTCGCATTAGTCAAGGGGGATATTATCCAGGTAGGACCAATCTGATCACATGAGCCCTTTAAAAGCAGAGAGTTTGCTCTGACTGGTGGCAGAAGGGGAAATTAGAGAGATTCTGAGCATGAGAAGGATTTGATGTACTTTGATGGCTTGAAGATAGAGAGATCCAAGAATGTTTGTAGCCTCTAGAAGCTGAAAATGGCTCCCAGCTAACAATTAGCAAGGAAATGGGGACCTCAAACCAACAGGTCAAGGAACTGAATTCTGCCGAAAAACCTCGATGAGCTTGGACCTAGATTCATCCTCAGAGCCTCCCAATAAAAGCTTAGCCCATCTGACACTGTGACGTTAGCCTTGTGAGACCCTAAACAGAGAACCCAGTCAAGTATGCTTTAACTCTGACCTACAGAACTATGAGATAATAAATGGCTGGGACTCTAAATGGCTACATTTGTAGTAATATATTACACAGCAGTAGAAAAATAACACATCCTCAAATTCTATGTCTACTACAACTGCCTGGGTTTAGATTCTTCTATTTTCTTTCCTATACTACCACACAACCTCCTACCTGGTCTCCCTACTGGTTTTGTCTTCCTCAAATCCAGAACAACAGAGTGACTAACCCAGGGCTTCCCTGGTGGCACAGTGGTTGAGAGTCCGCCTGCCGATGCAGGAGACGTGGGTTCGTGCCCCGGTCCGGGAGGATCCCACATGCCGCGGAGCAGCTGGGCCCGTGAGCCATGGCCGCTGAGCCTGCGCATTCAGAGCCTGTGCTCCGCAACGGGAGAGGCCACAACAGTGAGAGGCCCGCGTACCGCAAAAAAAACAACAACAACAACAGAGCGACTAACCCAAGCTGCAAATCTGATCATGTTATTCCTCTGCTTAAAATCCTTCAGTGGTTTCTATCCCTATAGGATAACATCCAAGCTACTTAACATAGTTTACAAGGTTATTCCTGAATCTTGCTCTTGACTTCCTCTCAGATTCATCTTCTGCTATGTCTGCCTTGCACTTTATCCTGTAACACAGTTTCTCAACAATAGCCCTCCTGACATTTTGGGTCAGATAATTCTTTGTTGTAGGGAACTGTTCTGTGCATTGTAGAATGTTTAGCAGCATCCCCGGCCTCTACCAACTAGACGTCAGTAGCACCTCACCCTCATTTATGACAACCAATAATGTCTCTAGATATTGCCAAATGCCTCCTGGGGGTGCAAAACTGCCCTGGATAAAGACCACTGAGCTAATAATACAGAACTACGGTGTCTCCCTAATACCCAAGCTGTTTTTTTTTCCTCAGGAGCTAATATCACAAGACCTGGAAAGGGTAGAGTCTGTGGTATCAAGAATAAAAGTATTGTAAATCTAGAAAAAACAGATGCTCTCTAATAGATGGACTGGGGTTCTGGTTTTAAAGTTAAGAAGTTTTGGGGAGATAGCTTCAAGATGATGGAGGAGTAAGACGTGGAGGTCACTTTCCTCCCCACAAATACATCAGAAATACATCTACATGTGGAACAACTCCTACAGAACACCTACTGAACGCTGGAAGAAGACTTAAGACCTCCCCAAAGGCAAGAAACTCCCCACGTACCTGGCTAGGGTAAAAGAATAAAGAATAAACAGAGACAAAAGAATAGGAACGGGACCTGCACCAGTGGGAGGGAGCTGTGAAGGAGGAAAGGTTTCCACACACTAGAAGCCCCTTCGCGGGCAGAGACCGTGGGTGGCGGAGGAGGGAAGCTTCGGAGCCGCGGAGGAGAGGACATCAACAGGGGTGTGGAGAGATTCCCGCACAGAGGATCAGTGCCGACCGGCACTCACCACCCCGAGAGGCTTGTCTGCTCACCCGCCGGGACGGGCGTGGGCTGGGGGCTGAGGCTCGGGCTTCAGTCGGATCTCAGGGAGAGGACTGGGGTTGGTGGCGTGAACACAGCCTGAAGGGGTTAGTGCACCATGGCTAGCCGGGAGGGAGTCCGGGAAAAAGTCTGGACCTGGCCAGGAGGCAAGAGACGATTGTTTCGGGGTGCGCGAGGAGAGGGGATTAAGAGCACCGCCTAAACGAGCTCCAGAGACGGGCGCGAGCCACGGCTATCAGCGCGGACCCCAGAGACGGGCATGAGACGCTAAGGCTGCTGCTGCCGCCACCAAGAAGCATGTGTGCAAGCACAGGTCACTATCCACACCTCCCCTCCTGGGAGCCTGTGCAGCCGGCTACTGCCAGGGTCCCGTGATCCAGGGACAACTTCCCCGGGAGAACACACGGCTCACTTCAGGCTGTTGCAATGTCACACCGGCCTCTGCCACCGCAGGCTCGCCGCACATTCCATACCCCTTGCTGCCCCCAGCCTGAGTGAGCCAGAGCCCCCTAATCAGCTGCTACTTTAACCCCGTCCTGTCTGGGCAGGAAACAGACGCCCTCAGGTGACCTCCACGCAGAGGCAGGACCGAATCCAAAGCTGAACCCCAGGTGCTGTGCAAACAAAGAAGAGAAAGGGAAATTTCTCCCAGCAGCCTCAGGAGCAGCGGATTAAATCTCCACAATCAACTTGATGTACCCTGCATCTGTGGAATACCTGAATAGACAACAAATCATCCCAATATTGAGGTGGTAGATTTTGGGGGCAAATGTAGACTTGGGGTTTGCTTTCTACATCTAATTTGTTTCTGGTTTTATGTTTATCTTACTTTAGTATGTAGAGCTTATTATCATTGGTAGATTTGTTTATTGATTTGGTTGCTCACTTCCTTTTTTTTCTTTTTATATATATATTTTCCTTTTTCTCCTTTTGTGAGTGTGTATGTGTATGCTTCTTTGTGTGGTTTTCTCAGTATAGCTTTGCTTTTACCATTTGTCCTAGGGTTCTGTATGTCCATTTTTTTCTTTGTTTCTTTGTTTAACTATACTTTTTAGCACTTGTTATCATTTGTGGATTTGTATTTTGGTTTGATTGCTCTCTTCTTTCTTTCTTTTTCTTATTACTTTTTAATTTTTTTATTTTTAATAATATATTTTTTATTTTAATAACTTTCTTTCTTTCTCCCTTCCTTCTTTCCTCTTTCTCTCTCTCTCTCTCCCTGTCTCTCTGTCTCTCTCTCCCTCTCTCTCTTTCTTTCTTTTTCTCCCTTTTCTTCTGAACCGAGTAGCTGACAGGGTCTTGGTGCTCCGGCCAGGTGTTAGGCCTGAGCCTCTGAGGTGGGAGAGCCGAGTTCAGGACACTGGACCACCAGAGACCTCCCAGCCCCATGTAATATCAAACAGTGAAAGCTCTCTCAGAGATCTCAATCTCAGCGCTAAGACCCAGCTCCACTCAACGACCAGCAACTTACAGTGCTGGACACCCTATGCCAAACAACTAGCAAGACAGGAACACAACCCCACCCATTAGCAGAGAGGCTGCTTAAAATCATAATAAGGTCACAGACACTGCAAAACACACCACCAGAGGCAGTCCTCCCCACCAGAAAGACAAGATCCAGCCTCATCCACCAGAACACAGGCACCAATCCCCTCCACCAGGAAGCCTACACAACCCACTGAGCCAACCTCACACACTTGGGGCAGATACCAAAAAAAAAATGGGAAGTACGAACCTGCAGCCTGCAGAAAGGAGACCCCAAACACAGTAAGTTAAGCAAAATGAGAAGACAGAGAAATAAATACACAGCAGATGAAGGAGCAAGGTAAAAACCCACCAGACCAAACAAATGAAGAGGAAATAGGCAGTCTACCTGAAAAAGAATTCAGAGTAATGATAGTAAAGATGATCCAAACTCTTGGAAACAGAATGGAGAAAATACAATAAAGGTTTAACAAGCACCTAGAAGAACTAAAGAGCAAACAAACAATGAGGAACAACACAATAAATTAAATTTAAAATTCTCTAGAAGGAATCAATAACAGAATAACTCAGGCAGAAGAATGGATAAGTGACCTGGAAGATAAAATAGTGGAAATGACTACCACAGGGCAGAATAAAGAAAAAAGAGTGAAAATAACTGAGGACAGTCTCAGAAACATCTGGGACAACATTAAACGCATCAACATTCAAATTATAGGACTCCCAGAAGAAGAGTAAAAAAAGGGGGACTGAGAAAATATTTGAAGAGATTATAGTTGAAAACTTCCCTAATATGGGAAAGGAAATAGTCAATCAAGTCCAGGAAGCACAGAGAGTCCCATACAGGATAAATCCAAGGAGAAACACACCAAGACACATATTAATCAAACTATCAAAAATTAAATACAAAGAAAAAATATTAAAAGCAGCAAGGGAAAAGTAACAAATAACATACAAGGGAATCCCCATGATCTTTCAGCAGAAACTCTGCAAGCCAGAAGGCAGTGGCAGGACACATTTAAAGTGATGAAAGAGAACAACCTACAACCAAGATTACTCTACCCAGAAAGGACCTCATTCAGATTCCACAGAGAAATTAAAACCTTTAGAGACAAGCAAAAGCTAAGAGAATTCAGCACCACGAAACCAGCTTTACAACAAATGCTAAAGGAACTTCCCTAGGCAGGAGACACAAGAGAAGGAAAACGCCTACAATAACAAACCAAAAACAATTAAGAAAATGGTAATAGGAACACACATATTGAAAACTACCTTAAATGTAAATGGATTAAATGCCCCAACCAAAAGACTCAGACTGGCTGAATGAATACAAAAACAAAACCTGTATATATGCTGTCTACAAGAGACCCACTTCAGACCTCGGGACACATACAGACTGAAAATGAGGGCATGGAAAAAGATATTCCATGTAAATGGAAATCAAAAGAAAGCTGGCTTAGCATTTCTCATATCAGAAAAAAACAGACTTTAAAATAAAGACTATTACAAGAGACAAAGAAGGACACTACATAATGATCAAGGGATCAATCCAAGAAGAAGATATAACAATTGTAAATACTTATGCACCCAACATAGGAGCACCTCAGTACATAAGGCAAATGCTAAAAGCCATAAAAGGGGAAATTGACAGTAACACAATCATAGTAGGGGACTTTAACACACCTCTTTCACCAATGGACAGATCATCCAAATGAAAATAAATAAGGAAACACAAGCTTTAAATGATACATTAAACAAGGTGGACTTGATACTTATAGGGCATTCCATCCAAAAACAACAGAGTACATTTTCTTCTCAACTGTTCATGGAACGTTCTCCAGGATAGATCATACCTTGGGTCACAAATCAAGCCTTGGTAAATTTAAGAAATTTGAAATCGTATCAAGTATCTTTTCTGACCACAACGCTATGAGACTAGATATCAATTACAGGAAAAAATCTGTAAAAAAAAGAAACACATGGAGGTTAAACAACACACTACTAAATAACCAAGAGAGCACTGAAGAAATCAAAGAAGAAAGCAAAAAATACCTAGAAACAAATGACAATAAAAACATGACAACCCAAAACCTATGGGATGCAGCAAAAGCAGCTATAAAAGGGAAGATTATGGCAATACAATCCTACCACAAGAAACAAGAAACATCTCAAATAAACAACCTATCCTTACACCTAAAGCAATTAGAGAAAGAAGAACAAAAAAACCCCAAAGTTAGCAGATCAGAAATGAATGGAAAAGAAAGGAAGGAAACAATAGCTAAGATCAATAAAACTAAAAGCTGGTTCTTTGAGAAGATAAACAAAATTGATAAACCACTAGCCAGACTCATCAAGAAAAAAAGGGAGAAGACTCAAGTCAATAGAATTAGAAATGAAAAAGGAGAAGTAACAACTGACACTGCAGAAATACAAAAGATCATGAGAGATTACTACAAGAAACTCTATGCCAGTAAAATGGACAACCTGGAAGAAATGGACAAATTCTTAGAAATGCACAGCCTGCCAAGACTGAATCAGGAAGAAATAGAAAATATGAACAGACCAATCACAAGCACTGAAATTGAAACTGTGATTAAAAATCTTCCAACAAACAAAAGTCCAGGACCAGATGGTTTCACAGGCGAATTCTATCAAACATTTAGAGAAGAGCTAACACCTATCCTTCTTAAACTCTTCCAAAATATAGCAGAGGGAGGAACACTCCCAAACACATTCCACGAGGCCACCAGCACCCTAATACCAAAACCAGAAAACGATGTCACACAAAAAGAAAACTACAGACCAATATCACTGATGAACATAGATGCAAATATCCTCAACAAAATACTAGCAAACAGAATCCAACAGCACATTAAAAGGATCATACACCATGATCAAGTGGGGTTTATCCCAGGAATGCAAGGATTCTGCAATATACACAAATCAATCAATGTGATAACACCATATTAACAAATTGAAGGAGAAAAACCATATGACCATCTCAATAGATGCAAAAAAAGATTTCGACAAAATTTAACACTGATTTATGATAAAAACTCTCCAGAAAGTATGCATAGAGGGAACTTACCTCAACATAATAAAGGCCAAATATGACAAACCCACAGCCAACATCGTTATCAATGGTGAAAAACTGAAACCCTTTCCACTAAGATCAGGCACAACACAAGGTTACCCTCTCTCACCACTATTAATCAACATGGTTTTGGAAGTTTTAGCCACAGTAATCAGAGAAGAAAAAGAAATAAAAGGAATCCAAATCAGAAAAGAAGTAAAGCTGTCACTGTTTGCAGATGACATGATACTATACATAGAGAATCCTAAAGATGCTACCAGAAAACTACTAGAGCTAACCAACGAATTTGGTAAAGTAGCAGGATACAAATTTAATGCACAGAAACCCCTTGCATTCCTATACATTAATGATGAAAAATCCGAAAGACAAATTAAGAAAACACTCCCATTTACCATTGCAACAAAAAGAATAAAATACCTAGGAATAAACCTACCTAAGGAGACAAAAAACATGTATGCAGTAAACTATAAGACACTGATGAAAGAAATTAAAGATGATACAAACAGATGGAGAGATACACCATGTTCTTGGATTGGAAGAATCAACATTGTGAAAATGACTATAACACCCAAAGCAATCTACAGATTCAATGCAATCCCTATCAAACTACCACTGGCATTTTTCACAGAACTAGAGCAAAAAATTTCACAATTTGTATGGAAACACAAAAGACTCCGATTAGCCAAAGCAATCTTGAGAACGAAAAACAGAGCTGGAGGAATCAGGCTCCCTGACTTCAGACTACACTACAAGGCTACAGTAATCAAGACAGTATGGTACTGGCACAGAAACAGAAAGATAGATCAATGGAACAGGATAGAAAGCCCAGAGATAAACCCACACACATATGGTCACCTTATCTTTGATAAAGGAGGCAAGACTACACAATGGAGAAAAGACAGCCTCTTCAATAAGTGGTGCTGGAAAACTGGACAGCTACATGTAAAAAAATGAAATTAGAAAACTCCCTAACACCATACACAAAAATAAATTCAAAATGGATTAAAGACCTAAATGTAAGGCCAGACACTAGAAAACTCTCAGAGGAAAACATAGGCAGAACACTCTATGACATAAATCACAGCAAGATCCTTTTCAACCCACCTCCTAGAGAAATGGAAATAAAAACAAAAATAAACTAATGGGACTTAATGAAACTTCAAAGCTTTTGCACAGCAAAAGAAACCATAAACAAGACGAAAAGACAACCCTCAAAATGGGAGAAAATATTTGTAAATGAAGCAACTGACAAAGGATTAATCTCCAAAATATAGAAGCAGCTCATGCAGCTCAGTATCAAAAAAGCAAACAACCCAATCCAAAAATGGGCAGATGACCTAAATAGACATTTCTGCAAAGAAGATATACAGATTGCCAACAAACACATGAAAGAATGCTCAACATCACTTATCATTAGAGAAATGCAAATCAAAACTACAATGAGGTATCATCTCACACAGTCAGAATGGCCATTATCAAAAAATCTACAAATAGTAAATGCTGGAGAGGGTGTGGAGAAAAGGGAATCTTCTTGCACTGCTGGTGGGAATGTAAATTGATACAGTCACTATGGAGAACAGTATGGAGGCTCCTTAAAAAACTAAAAATAGAACTACCTTATGACCCAGCAATCCCAATACTGGGTATATACCCTGAGAAAACCATAATTCAAAAAGAGTCACATACTCCAATGTTCACTGTAGCTCTATTTACAATAGCCAGGACACGGAGGCAACCTAAGTGTCCATTGACAGATGAATGGATATAGAAGATGAGGCACATATGTACAATGGAATATTACTCAGCCATAAAAAGTAATGAAATTGAGTAAATTGTCGTGAGGTGGATGGACCTAGAGACTGTCATACAGAGTGAAGTAAGTCAGAAAGAGAAAAACAAATACCGTATGCTAACACATATATATGGAATATAAAAGAAAAAAAAACTGGTTCTGAAGAACCTAGGGGCAGGACAGGAAGAAAGATGTAGACGTACAGAATGGACATGAGGACAGGGGAAAGGGAAGGGGAAGCTGGGACGAAGTGAGAGAGTGGCATGGACATATATACACTACCAAATGTAAAATAGATAGCTAGTGGGAAACAGCCCCATGGCACAGGGAGATCAGCTCAGTGCTTTGTGTCCACCTAGAGGGGTGGGATAGGGAGGGTGGGAGGGAGACGCAAGAGGGAGGAGATATGGGGATGTATGTTTATGTATTGCTGATTCACTTTGTTATACAGCAGAAACTAACACACCATTGTAAAGCAATTATACTCCAATAAAGATGTTAAAAAATAATATGTGCAGGGCTTCCCTGGTGGCGCAGTGGTTGAGAGTCCACCTGCTGATGCAGGGGACACGGGTTCGTGCCCTGGTCCGGGAGGATCCCACGTGCCACAGAGTGGCTGGGCCCGTGAGCCATGGCCGCTGAGCCTGAGCGTCCGGAGCCTGTGCTCCGCAACGGGAGAGGCCACAGCAGTGAGAGGCCCGCGTACCACAAAGAAAAAAAAAGTCCACACAAAAACTTACACATATGTTCTTAGTAGCATTAGTAATAATAGTCAAAAGATGGAAACAACTCAAATGTCCATCAACCAATGAATGGATAAATAAATGTGGTATATCCATATAATGGAATGTTATTCATCAATAAAAAGGAATGAAATCCAAATACATGCTACCACATGGATGAGCCTTGAAACATTACGCTAAGTGAAAGAAACCAGTCACAAAAGACTATATATTGTGCGATTCATCTGCATAAAATGCCCAGAAAAGGCAAATCTATTGATACAGAATGTAGGTTAGTGGTTGCTTAGGGCTAGGGAAAATAGGGGGTAGGAGAGTGGTAGCTAAAAGGTATAGGATTTCTTTTTCTTTTTCTTTTTTTTTTTTTGCAGTACGCGGGCCTCTCAGTGTTGTGGCCTCTCCCGTTGTGGAGCACAGGCTCCGGACGTGCAGGCTCCGGACGCGCAGGCTCAGCGGCCATGGTTCACGGGCTTAGCCGCTCCGCGGCATGTGGGATCTTCCCAGACCAGGGCACGAACCCGTGTCCCCTGCATCGGCAGGCGGACTCTCAACCACTGCGCCACCAGGGAAGCCCTGGATTTCTTTTTGAGATGATGAAATGTTTAAAAATTGACTATGGCAATGGCTGCACATATCTATGAATACACTAAAAAATCATTGAATTATACACTTTGGATGGGTGAAGTATATGGTATGTGAATTATATCTCAATTAAGCTTTTACCAAAAAAAAAAGTAATCCAAGCAATTCTTGGCATCTCCTTACTCCTTGGCCCCAATCCTGCTTAACACTATCCTGAAGGGATAGGACATGGAAACAAGCAAGTTTGGATGGGTCTGGGGTGAGAACATCACTAGTCTAGAGCAAGGGGGGCACCGCCAAGGAACTTTTCACTTCTCTTGAGCCCTCTAGTTTTTTCCTACTTAGTGAGGCTTAAGCAACCTCACTCTTGTAGCTTTGGATTAAGTCACTGTTCCAGAGCACCTATATAGGAGAAACTTCTGTGCCATTAGTTCACATCCACAGTTCTTGGAAGTTCTAGAAAACTTCAGAGAATTTGGCTGCTAACTTTTGGTGCCAAGGTACTCGCTGGATATATGGGCCACTGCTATTTCTAACTCTCAGATTAAATTCAAATTTTTAAAAACCTGTCTTATCTTTTCAACAAATGGTGCTGGAAAAATCAGATATACATTTGCAAGAAAAGGAAGGAAGGAAGGAGGGAGGGAGGGAAGGAAGAAAGAAAGAAAGAGAAAGGAAGGAAGGAAGACAAGCAAAACCTTGACCCTTACCTCATATCATACACAAAAATTAATACATTGGATTTCACCAAAATGAAAAAAATTTGCTCTTGAAAAATTAAGACAGCCATTAAAAAGATGGAAACACATACTACAGACTGGGAGAAAATATTTGCAAATTACATATGTGATAAAAGACTTGTATCCAGAATATATAAAGAACTCTTATAACTCAATAATAAGAAGACAATTCAATTTTTTAAATGGCAAAGATCTAAATAGACAGTTTAACAAAGAAGATACACAAATATCCAATAAGCATGTGAAAATACATTTGATATCATTAGTTATTAGGGACATGCAAATTAAAAAATACACAACGAGATACCATTTTATACCCACTAGAATGACTGTGATAAAAAGATAGACAATAACAAGTGTTGGCAAGATGTGAAGAAACTGGAATCCTCATACATTGCTAGTAGGGATGTAAAATGGTACAGCCATTTTAGAAAATAGTCTGGCAGTTTCTTAAAATTTAAACATATACATACTATGTAACCCAGCAATACTATTCTTAGGTATTTACCCAAGATAAATGAAGACATATGTCCACATAAAAATCTGAACATGAATGTTCATAGCAGCTTTACTCATAATACCAAAAGGTTGAAACAACCCAAATGTCCATCAAATTATGAATAAATAAATAAAATGTGGTATATCCATACAATGTAATATTATTCTGCCATAAAGAGGAATGAAGTAGTGCTATGGTATAACATGATGAACCTTGAAAACATGCTAAGTAAAGAAGTCAGCCACAATAGATCACATACGTCATGATTTCATTCATTAAAATTCCAGAATGAGCAAATCTGTAGAGACAGAAAGTAGATAAGTGATTGCTTAGCAATGGGGGGGCTGGGGGATTGGAGCATGATGTCTAAAGGGTGTAGAGTTTCTTTTCGTGGTGATGAAAATTTTCTAAAATTTATCCTGGTGATGGATACACAACTCTGTGAACATACTAAAAGCCATTGGATTGTACACAAAATGGGTGAATTGTATGGTATGGAGGTTATATCTCAATGAAGCTATTTTTAAAACTATATTTGGAGACAACGCATTTTCTTCTACTTTGAGGGAATGGCAATAATGAGAAAGATGAAAGTAAAGAACTAAGAACAAGAGGCCAGTTACTTCAATGGTTGCTAATGGAACAGCCTACATCCCTGGATCAGTCCCCACTTAATGATCCTCCTCAGTTTACTCAAGAAATAACTCTGGGGGCTTCCCTGGTGGCGCAGTGGTTGAGAGTCCGCCTGCCGATGCAGGGGACACGGGTTCATGCCCCGGTCCGGGAAGATCCCACATGCCACGGAGCGGCTGGGCCCGTGAGCCATGGCTGCTGGGCCTGCGCGCCCGGAGCCTGTGCTCCGCAACGGGAGAGGCCACAACAGTGAGAGGCCCGTGTACCGAAAAAAAAAAAAAAAAAAGAAATAGCTCTGATGCTAACCTCTCCCATTGTCAATAATTCTTTTCAGCACTGAAAATAGCACCACTATGTTGAAGACACCTTAATAAGGGCACTGTTAAATGCTTGACAGTTAGCAGACTGGCTTTCATCTTGCTTTGTTTTGTGATTCCTCCACCCTCTGCTTCTCATATCATCCACATTGGAAAGAAAAGGAGGTCAAATCAAAATTACAAGTTTGAAAATATTCTTTGGTCATGTCATCACAGGTGTCAAGAAAGATCTGAATATAAGAACTGTGCGAATACCTTTAGGGACCATCCTAGAAAACAACATATCCACCAAGGTGATTACTATATCAGGTTGGAGATCCTAGGAGCATAGAGAGGTGGAGGGCATTGAGAAAAGTAGCAGCTTAGTGAAAAATATCTAAACAGAAGCAACACTGTAAGATGAATACTCCGTTAACATGGAGCCAGAAGTACTCTTATAGGTCATGTACTTATCTCAAAAACTGAGGTCCAGAGAAGAGATGTGATTGGCCCCCATAACACATAGCTACTGGAGAACACATTGAAGACGAGAACTCAGGTCTTTGAATCCCAGTTTAGGGCTCTTTCCATATGCTAATGTTGGATATTGATAGACTAGTCAGTGTGGGGGACTGGAATACTGTGCCAAAGCTTTTGATTGAAAAGACCAAGCCCCAGCTCAATCACTGCTCAGAGCCAAGAGCATCTCATCAAGAATAAAACTCTAAGATGATAAATTACTGAAGGAATAACCAATCACCAGACTACCCTTGGTCTTTTCTTTCCAGAAGAACAACAGTATATTTGATGTTTGGCCACTTCCATCTTTTTTTTTTTTTTTTTGGCCGTGCTGTGTGGCTTGCAGGATCTTAATTCCCCGACCAGGGATCAAACCCAGTCCACCGCAGTGAAAGCGTCAAGTCCTAACTGCTGGACCACCAGCAAATTCCCTTAAGCCTTCTTTTAAAGCATAAAATCTACCTCAGTGTGAGACATCTTGAAGTCTATATTACATATAGCAAGGTAGTTTGCAAACTACCTCCTTTCAAAGAGCTCAGCCTGGCTTCCCTTCTTTGCTCTTTTCGACTTCATGTTCAAGCCAATCCTCTCAAATCCTGTCTCCAGGAATCAAATCTGTGGAAGGTTGAGGAGGGGGAAATTTTGGTAATGCAAACATTACCTTTCCAGCCTTGGTTTTCTCAAGCGAAGGTCAATGATAAATGACCTCCCTTTTGGGGCATAATTTATGTCCACGTGGCCTTTTCGATTGAGCCCAAGGTTGACTAACAGGACACAACACTAGGAGGAGAGAGGGGTTGGCTCTGGGAGACCTGGAGGCCAGGGAGTATAAGTAAGACCAGATGTGGCTGAAGGGGGCAGACATGGGGGGCATGGAGAAATACCGGCTACACAAGCAAAATAAAGTCACACCCACCTTGGGAAATGCACTCAACATTTCCAAGGTTAGATCCAACTTGTCTTCCTGTGTTTCCTGCAATTACCTTTGTGCTTCCAGCACCCAGTTATTTAGTATAGCAAGATGGAAGGGGCAAGTCTTTCCTGGAATACTTAGCAGCACTTCAAACATCCTTCATGCTCTCATTTTCCTATTCTACCATCTTCTGGTTCAAAACATTTCTTAAAACTCCTGTTCTAGCTTCCAAGGCTATGGGTAATCTTGGAATCAGCTTAAACCTCTCTTCTGTTATTCTGAGACCTAAAATTCCTGGTTCAAGTAGTTAGTACTAGAAAGATATAGACAGAAACACAAAATAAATTCATCCAATTGAAAACTGGCCCAACAAAGCTAACACAAATCCTAAAGGCCATACTTATCCCTTAGGCAGGGATCTTGAGGCAACAGTGAATCTTTGCACAGAACCTGAATATGACAAAACTGAGAATAGAGATGCCAATAAGGATAGCATGAAAATGGATGGTGTGAGGACCAGCTGTAGCCCTGTGTAAGACGCCAAAAAACTAAAAGCCCTGTGTAACATGCCAAAAAACTAAAACTAAAATTAAAGCTCTGCATCTCTAACAAACAGAAGCACCATGCCCTGTGCTTTACAGAAATGAATTTAAGGCTAGACCATGTATCTACTGAGCCACTACTACCAAATGAACCAGAAATTTGGGTTCCAGTTTTTATGCATCCATTACGTTTAAGCATAAAGGTCCATATGTGGCTTGATTATAGAAATTAATAGTTGGATAATTTTGTCAACACACTTCAATCACTCCAGCTGCCAAGGAATCAAAAGAACAACTTCACCTGAGAGTGAACTAATATGCATCATCATCCAACTCTTCATCGTGTTTTCCCTGACCTCCTAGAAATCCATTACAGCCCGTGGGAGTAGCCAGAGCGCTACTAACTACTCCTTATTCCATTAGCAATTTCTTATTGAGGTGAGGAATAAATTGGGACCTCGTCCTACTAGTGATGGTTAGCTTCCCTGCCTACACAGACCACAGATACCTCCGAGGAAACTGGTCTTCTATACTGGCAAAACATAAGCCCTGAAAAGATCAAAGGCTCCAAAAGCACATCCAAACAAAATAAAAACAGAAAGAGATGAGAGCCATGTCCACAGATTTCTTATCAATCAGCATAACCAATCAGTCAAATGGTACACATGAGAACAGAAGCAACAATAAATCTGGTATAATCAACTGGGCTGTTTTAACTGATCATTATTTAAACAATGGGGGAGAAAACTACCTGATTTGGTCTGTTTGGGATCCAGTTAGAGCAAGACTGAAACCAAGTGATGGCCTTGACTTCATGATAAAAACGTTCCATAACAAATAGCCTTGACCATACTTTGTCCTTTCTGCCTGGTGCCACATTTAGCCAAAGACAGGCATGGAATTTCATCCAAGCAAGTCCGAGCCATTGCAACACATGTGCCTTCAGCCTGCACAGAGGAAGATCATATTCCCAAGTAGTAAGAATACCCACCAGTAATCAAAGTGACTGACAGGTGTTAACATTAGGGCTGTCATCACTAGAACTGGGAGACGGGCTGGGCTCCAAAATTTTGAATTTGGCACCAAATTTCAGTATACTCAGCACCTATTTTGTAATTAGTAGGTTTTGTCCTTGCACCCCCAAATTTTGTTACTTAATGTCCTTGCTGTAACCACACAACAATGTTTGATTTGTGGGTTACCCCATGCATACCAGTGAGCTTAGAGTAGTTAGCTCCTAATCATTCAGCATATTCTGTAAACAGCATTTCCTAGTGTGCTCCTAGAGAGTGTGTGTATGTGTGCACGTGTGCATGTATCTGTGTATTCCATATGTTTGTGGTTAAATAAGATTGGGAAATTCCGGGTCTAAATTAAATGGGTTTCCTTTCTGCAGGCCTTCTCAGAACATTTAATGTGCCAATGAGCAATGTGAATCTCTAAGAAAGGCATATAATTTGCAGCATTTCACAACTTTATTTGACCACAAAACCCTTTTATGAAGAGCTCCTGGGGGTGGGGAGATGGGGACAGTTCTCAGAATACACTTTGGGAAAAACTGCTTTAAAAGTCTGCTCTCAGTGACTTCCAAGTGAGTAATAGATCGGAGCTGCCCGGGTGGAATATGCACTCCTTTGGAAGCCCCCCTATGTCTTCTGATAGACCTAAGGATAGTGTCTGGGACATTGAAAACAGAGGGCTTCTCAGAACATATCAGAACAGCTACCTGGGCCATGTGAGAATCTCCTTATGTCAACAAACATTTATAGAGCATCCACCATGAATCAGGAGCTAAGCATTAAAAAACAAACAAACAAAAAAGATTACTTTAACTTTGCATGGTGGAGACAGAGAAGTTTTCAGAAATAACATGATATTTGAGGTAGGGCTTAAAAGATGACCCCCAGGGGTCAGGGTAGGCAGAGGGAGACATTTTAAAGAGAAGGAACATGGGCTTCCCTGGTGGCGCAGTGGTGGGGAGTCCGCCTGCCGATGCAGGGGACACGGGTTCGTGCCCCGGTCCGGGAAGATCCCACATGCCACGGAGTGGCTGGGCCAGTGAGCCATGGCCGCTGAGCCTGCGCGTCCGGAGCCTGTGCTCCGCAACGGGAGAGGCCACAACACTGAGAGGCCCGCGTACCGCAAAAAAAAAAAAAAAAAAAAAAAGGAAGGAACAGTATGTGCAGAGGCACTGATGCCTGCTGCCTTGCGCACTCCTCCCTGACGTGTCTGTACACACATCATATCATACTCTGGCATTTCCTAACGTGTTCCCCAAAGAAATGGGAACCAATGCTTGAAAGGAGTTGGAAAGCTTGCTGTAGGATGAAAATCCACCCATCACTGGACTGGAGCTTGTTTACCTAAGAGGCGGAGGTGTCCCTTTATTTATTATTAGGAACAATCACAGAATGCTGAAGTATGGTACATCCCACAAAATGCTGGAAATTTGTGGTAAGAATGATGAAGGTAAAGTAGGGGGAAGAGTGCTAACATTTATTATTGTCTGTCAATTTACATATTTTATCTCAATGATGAATTGTATGCATACATATTTACATTGTGTGTTTTGATTTACAGAGTGCTTTCATATCCATGATTTCATTTGATCTTCATGATAATCCTGTGAGCATGGGTAGGGCAGGTGTGATTAGCCCCCTTGTACAGAGGAGAAATGTGAGCCTCAGGACAGTTACGTGGTTAGCCCAACGTCACAGAGTAAGTGGCAATATCCAGATTAGAAACTAAGTCTTCTAAATCCCTGTCTTACGTCCTTGATTTGTATTTCTCCTGTACTTCTTCAAGAGGCTGAAGGTACAGGGAAGCAGAGTTATACCTAATGTTCAACAGTGAAATAGGCTGTTTTATGAAATTGAAATGATTGTAGAGTATATCCTTGCCACAGGAGGGAGATTAAATGTCATGGCTTCTAGAGTTAGGGTCACCCTCAACTCTAAGATCCACTGACCATAAAATTCCTAGACCCTACTTCTCCGAGGTGAGGTTTATGATGATTAATCCTGTTCCTGGACAGTTCCTGTTCATCATACACTTGGTCTTCAAAAAGAGATACTCTTAGATGCTTAGGAGTTAGAACTTTTCCCATCGCAGATAAACCCATTGCTGTGGTACAACAAACACAGATCACACACAACCAATACCTCCAGGTTTCTCTCACATCACAAAATGGTGGCGAACAGATAGAAGCCATACATTTATCCAAATTACCATGTATATGAGTTTGCATTTTCCCAGAAACTTAAAATCTTGTAGCACACAGTATATATCAGAAATTATGGGAGTAGACACAGTTCTGCGTTTGAACACTCATCATCCTGATATGGTGAATCTATTTTTTTAAAGAATCTATATAGTTGTTCAAACACCAAAGGTATTTTAAGAGGTAGAAAGTATGGACTGATAATAATCCACACTTGTCTTATCTGATGAGGGACCAGGATTCTCTTTACAGCCAAAGAAACCAGCCACTGTTCCAATTCCCTTGGAACATTTTTTGTCATATATTTACAGCTCCCTGTGCTCAAGAGAATGGTGCATCTGTCTGATGGAGACGCCTGGCTGCATTCTTTCCCAGATATTAATATAGGTGGCACTTTAGTAGCACAACCAATGACATGAAGAACCTGATTTGGAGAGAAACAGATGGCACCATCTTTCTTGTGCTAATTTTAGGATCCTGAAATAGTCCCTTTCCACACAAACCATCAGTGGAACCAGATTAAGACAGCTATGTCACATGGAAAAGGGAGAGAGAAAAAATGTGGTCTAGTGTGAGGCAAAGACAATGAACCAGAAACCACAGTGCTTCCCTTCATATTCTCCTGTCATAGAATATGAGGGTCACTTCCACCTCTTTTCATCAGAATGGATGCTGAATACCAATGTAAGAGTATCTAAGAAGAAATGAGTGGGCAAATCTCATTTCTAGTCACATACATTGAACAATCCAGGTTGCATCATGCACTAGCTGAATTCATATTCCAAGGAGTTTATAGGACCTAGGCTCCAACACATCTTTTCTTAGCAGATAAGGAAGCTATAAGTGACTATTCTACCTGGTAAGTCAGAAACAGATTGAATTTCAAAGCCTCACATTCCTGGTCCACTGCTTTGTCTGCTGAAAAGACCTTTCTCCCAAATGAGACATAATATATCAGGTAGGGATGATGAGAGGTGGAGGAAGAGTCTCCCAACCAGAAATGATGTCCGAGGTGTAAGACGGTCAGCCAAGGATTTAGAACAAATGAGAAGAGGTATAATCTGGGGAAAAAAGCACCTACCTGTTTTCCATCCAGAGTGTAGAGTTTTTTGACAACCCCGGTCTCTAGTTTGATGGCTTCAGTGATATCAGTGAGGACTTGCTCAAAAGAGTGGGCTGTCTTCTTGTTCAGAAGCACACGCACAGCCTTCCGAGGCTTCACCCCACTGCGGATGATGGTCACCAGCTTGGGGCGCACGAAGTCCTTGTTCTCTCTGGCCTGGGCACTGTTACTGCTAGCCAGGGACTGAGGGGCTTTCATATTAGCAGATGTCTTCACATTGACAGACCAGTTGGGATTGACATTCTTGGTGTACTCCACCTTTTTAAAGAAGTTGTCTGAGGAGCAAACATAGCTTTCCCCTAAGGGAAGAAATAAGTGGTGATTAGTTTAACAGCAGGTATATGGACTATTCTAACCAAACTAATACACACTGACCTTGAAGTAGGACTTCTGGAAAAATGGTGATAGTAACAAACTTCCTATGCAGTTCCTAATTAGGCCCTCTAACAACTTGGCTCATTCAAATTCAAGAGCAAGTAATCAGCAAAATATTCTTCATCATAATGGCATACTTAGTTGAAAAAAATCCTGTAAAGCTAAGGGTCCCAAGGATAATGAACATACCTAAGTATAATCTAACAAGTGGGGTTCTCAAGCTTGATATGATCTCATTTGAATTGAAATGTTTACAGTAACTCCTAGGATGTGTGTTAATGCCTAGGGTCATTACTAGAGCGTTTTTTTGTTTTTGTTTTTGTTTTTGTTTTTTTTTGTGGTACGTGGGCCTCTCACTGTTGTGGCCTCTCCCGTTGCGGAGCACAGGCTCCGGACGTGCAGGCCCATCGGCCATGGCTCACGGGCCCAGCCGCTCCGCAGCATGTGGGATCTTCCCGGACCGGGGCACGAACCCGTGTCCCCTGCATCGGCAGGTGGACTCTCAACCACTGCGCCACCAGGGAAGCCCTACTAGAGCGTTTTTAACGTGTCTCTATTTCTTAATGTTCTTGTCCTATTTCTGGACTCACAGCCCTATTTGTTATATTATGAACTGAAGAGAACTTTCAAAATCAATACATTTTTATTCCAAGTCAAAGTGACCAAAGTAACCCTGTGTATTGGGCATACAGTGCAAACTTGCCAAGAAGCCCGAGTGTACTTTGTACAGAGCATATGGCAAAGCAATAGAATACTAAAATGTGAAATATGTGTGTGTGGTGAATGTATGTATGTGTGTATCATTGTGTCTTTTACCCCCATACCCAGGTGGAGAAACTATCTAAATAACAACCTGTAGACAGACAGACACACACACACACTATTCCTTGTGTCTGCAAGTCTAGCTCTTGCTTGAGAAATGCTCTCCCCTGTTTCCACCACCCACCCCTCATCTTTCCATCTTCCTGAACGCCACACACTAGCTCGGTGTATTCAGGGCCGTCTTCACCAGTGCTCACCCTTGGCTGCCACAAGTAATGAGGTGGAGATGTGAGAATACACCGTACACCCTGATTTATGGATTGGAGGGGCCTAGTGTAATTTTCACATTTACCATGGGCTAGAGGAAATGACTAGTACAGCGGAAGAAATGCAGGGGCCAGAGGCAAGAGAAGGGGATTAGACACCTGGGACTAGAAGCTGCAGAAAAGAGGAAGAGAGGTAGGCTCAGTCTGGGGGAGAGACTATTGGAAAAGGTTGAATTTTTTGAGTGAAACACATTAGCCTCAAGGTATACAGAAGTTCATCCAGAGGTTGAGATGCAGAAAACCAGTGTGATTGAATCAGGCTTAACTCATCAGTAATAACGCTAAATCTATCAATCAATCAACCAACCCAAGCCCGTGCAAAGAAAGCAGTAAACACAATTATAATCTGATGGCTCTTCTTCCTTTGGTCTCAGCAGGAGAACCGAGCAGAGACATTCACAAACGCCTGGCTGATGATTCACTCCCTGTGCAAATATCTATTGCTTTGCTGTAGCACCAAAGCCTTTAAGTCGTGTTAATTGATAAATTTCTCAGTTAGTGCTCAGAGAAGATTCAGTGAGATTCTGTAGGGCACCTTTGAGGACATTTATATGTGTGTGTGGAGCGGGAAGGTAAAGTGGCTTGTAATGTATGCAAAGTGGCTTCCAACACTGCTCTGAGCCCCAGATGCTGCTAGTGTTCTGTCTTGACAGGGGGACCAAGGCATGGTTTGTAGATGAGCACAGGCCCTCACTCCTGCACCTGGTGCATGGATGCACAGCCAGGATGGGGCGGTCAAAGACCGCAGCCTAAAAAAACCCTAATTTCTCTGGCTGCCACTGGCTAACGCAATCCTACACAAGTGATTAGAGGATGTGGTCTTTAATTTTTGACTTAAAGGATGAAGGGACCCTTTCAATTCCCCCATATACTCACAGCCAGTATTCCCCATACTCTAGAAATGGCACTCTACCAGATGCATGGGCACCTTCCAAGAGGTCACTGCCTTTGAGTCAGATGTTTTCCGTAATTTGTCACGTACTTTGAAACTCTGTCAGACAACTGGTGGTGTGCAAATGTATGAGGCTATATATTTATGATTTCACTCATCCACAGTCTCCTCTGGAGAGTCAGCTGCGCAGCCCTATTAGGACTCTGGACTTTTTTTGCTCCCATCTCTTAAACCTCTTAAGCCTTTGAACTATGAGTATGATTAACCACCCCCCATGAAAATGAACATGATGGCAGACAGCTATAGTATCATATGGCACCCAAGAACTTTTCAGAGGGCCCAGCTCTCAGCCAAATCTATGTTGAACACTTTCCAACAGCACATTTTAGTCTCTCCACTCTCTTTCCTTTTGGCCCCAATATGAAGTAATGGACAAAGAGCAGCTGATGTGATGTCAGTCACAATGGGTTTCCCCAATATTTCCTAGTTGTGTGCCCTTGGGCAAACTAACCTCCCTTGGCTTCAGTTATTTGTCTGCAAAGTGGGGATGATGACAACAATACCTACCTCTTAAGGTTGTTCTGAGGCTCAGAGCAGGTGATGCATGATATGCAGGGCTGAGCCCAGAGTCTGCTACATAGTAAGCACTTGATAAATGCCAGCTATCATTATTATTAAGGCCCTAATCTGAAGGAGTAGAGAGAGAACAAGAAAAAGAGCCAAGAGGGAAAGGAGGAAGAAAGGGTGGAGGGAAAGGAGATGAAAAGAGGAAGAGTAGAAGCTGAAGGAAAGCAAAGCAGCAGCAGCAAGGGCAACCATCTTGGAACTGAGCTATAATCATTATATAACATGAGCACTGCCCCGGGACCCAGGCTTCAAAGATCATATTTCCTGCTAGTTGAAAGGAGGCCTCCGGTTGCGTCAAAGGCCAAATGTGGTAGCTTCATGGATAACACCTAGCAAAGCCACTTGCTGCCTCTGCTGGTGCACACTGAGGGCAGAATATCTTTTAAGGCTATCTTTTTTTAGAGCAGCTCTAGGTTCACAGCAAAATTAAGGGGAAGGTACAGAGATTTTCCATACTCCCCCTGCTCCCACACATGCCTCTGCCGTTATCTATATCCCCTACCAGAGGGCAGGATGTTTGTGGAGGTTGAGGGGGAGTCAGATAGACCTGGATTTAAATCCCAGCCAGGCATTTACAAGCTGTATGACATCAGGCAAATCATTTAATCTCTGAGTCTCAGCTTTTCTGTCTACAAATTGAAGCTATTGAACTAGGTGACATCTAAGGCCCTTCCAGCTCTTAAGGTCTATAAGAAGGAATTTTCTTCTCTTTTCCATCTCAAACAGGCTCTAGGAGATAAAGTTGTTATGGTAATTCCATGTTAAAGACCACTGAGGACTCTCCCCTTGTACTACTGGAAAGACATCAAATGTGCTGCTTCTCTCGACCAAAGCTTCCTGGTTCTGATTTTGCAAGTGTTTGCAACGTGTGCTGCCAGAGCTCGGTGCTTTCCTGCACGTCCAGCTGCCTGGCACTTGGAGCTGGGCGAGGTGTATTGCACCTTTACACAGCTGGGTTCCCATCCTGCCACAGCTTCCAGGGGCCATTTCCCAATCATTAGAAGCCTAGAAGGAAATCTGGCTTCAGAGCCAAGCAAGGTGACAATTTGTTGGAATCGACAATCTGCTTCAGGGCGAGGGGGTAAGGAAATGAAGTCATGGAAGCACAGCTGAAAGGGCAGGAAGGGAACAAGCTATGGGCTCAAGATGATCTAATGTCTACCTCCCTCCACTTTCAGGAGAGCTCCATTTTCAAAAACATTAAACATATTTATAGTTTCTCAGTGCAAAAGCACTTCTGCCTGGGCTTTCTCCTCTTTTCCTGGGCTTTCTCCCTCAAGAAGAAAAATATTAAATGGTGGTTTATTGTATTATCAGGTCTATTAGTGATGTATCACTCTCCCAGGTATCTTAAAATCCTCCTCTTTGGCAGTGTGCTTGCTTTAGTAGTTAGAGGATAAATTAGTGAGAAAGTGGTTTCATCTCATTGGAACAAATGAGCTATGGCAAAGAAAGTGGATCATAGCTGGTGTCACTATACAGATCTCCCAACAAGACTGTCACAATTGTAAATATTCTGTCCCATGGTCTGAATAATAATGCTCAAAAGGACACCCCTAAGATTGATCTGGGTACTTACATACAAGGAAGTGGGGAAGGAATTAGACAGTACATGAAGGAAGAATAATTCTCCAGTGAAAGACTAAACAAGACAAAATGAAAAGTCACTGGTGGATTTCATTCACTGACCCACTGGGAATATAGCTAATACATATATGGCCACATTCTGTCTGGCTTCACGAAGATTGTTCATGTACCCAAGGAGCTGTGGGAAAGCTGCCATCAATAACCTGACTTTGGTCCAAAATGGTCCCCGTAATACTTTCAGTATTTAGCAGCAGACAGTAGACTAGAGGCATTAGACAAAGGAGTGCCACAAGGCCAGAGAGATTATTAACCAATTGCTTTCTATTTCATTTTATTTTAGGCTAAATACTTAATAATGTGGCCATTTGGAAACATAGTATGTTCTATGCTCCATTATTCCTTTACGATCTACAAATCAAAAAACAAAAACAGGGCTTCCCTGGTGGCGCAGTGGTTGAGAGTCCGCCTGCCGATGCAGGGGACACGGGCTCGTGCCCCGGTCCGGGAAGATCCCACATGCCGCGGAGCGGCTGGGCCCGTGAGCCATGGCCGCTGAGCCTGCGCGTCCGGAACCTGTGTTCCGCAACGGGAGAGGCCACAACAATGAGAGGCCCGCGTACCACAAAAAAAACAAAAACAAAAACAAAGGTTTATGTATTCCTAGGAATTCCCACCATTGTACGTAGCTGAAGGGGACCGTCAAGATCACTTAATCTAGTACTTCCCAACTTTAAGTGCTCATAAGACTCACCTGGGGAAATCTGTGAAAACAGACTCTGGAGCACTAGCCCTGAAAGTTCTGAGTCAACAAATCCGGGGTGTGGCCCAGGAATTGATATTTTTCTAAAGCTCTAAAAGATTCTGAAAGGCAGCCAGGTTTGGGAGCCACTGGCTATTCCAACCCTTCACTAGCATCATCATTTTATTTATTGGAGTATAATTGCTATACTATGTTGTATTAGTTTCTGCTGTACAATGAAGTGAATCAGCTATACGTATACCTATATCCCCACCCTCTTGGACCTCCTTCCCACCCACCCCCATCCCACCCATCTAGGTCGTCACAGAGCACCAAGCTGAGCTTCCTGTGCTTTATAGCATGTTCCCACTAGCTATCTATTTTACGCATGGTAGTGTATATATGTCATTCCTAATCTCCCAATTCATCCCACCCTCCCCTTCCCCACCCCCCCTGTCCACATGTCCATTCTCTACGGCTATGTCTCTATTTCTGCCCTGCAAATAGGTTCATCTGTACCATTTTTCTTATTACTATTATTTTTTTTACATCATGAACAATAATCGTCCCTTGTAGCTGTAGTTTTACCTTGTCAATGTGTTTCCATATTTATCATCTAATTTTATCCTCATAATCACTCTAATAGATAAAGAAGGCAGGTATTACTAGTCTCATTTTACAGATAAGAATATTACAATAGATATACAAAATGTGGTCTATATATACAATGAAATATTATTCCTCAGAAAAAAAAGGAATGAAGTGTTGATACATGGTATAGCATGGACAAACCTTGGAAACATTTTGTAAGTGAAAGAAGCCAGTCACAAAAGACCACATAGTGTATGATTCAATTTACATAAAATGTCCAGAATAGGCAAATCTGTAGAGACATAAGGTAGATAAGTTGTCACCTAGAGCTGGAGAGAATACGAGAAATGGCCAGTGACAGCTAATTGGTACAGGGTTTCTTTTTGGGGTGATGGAAATGGTATAAAATTAGATTATGGTGATGGTCTCACCACTTGTAAATTTTCTAAAAGTCATTGAACTGTACACTTTCATTGAACTGTACACTTAAGTTGGTGAATTTTACAGTATGCAAGTTATACCTTAATAAAGTTGTTTTTTTATGTTGTTTTAAAAAGAGAGAACATTAGTCACAGTGATGATAAGGACAAACTTATAGTCATGTAGCTTAACCAGCTATAAACTAGGATGACTCAAATAGTACCAGCCACCCTTTATTGAATGCTATCATGTGCCAGGCAGAATACTAAACACTTCGTATCCATTGTTTTATTTAATCCTCAAAGCAGTTATTCCCACTTTACAGATGAGCAACTGAGGCTCAGGGAGTCTAAATGGTTTCCCCCGAGTTCACACAAGCTAGCAGGTGGCAGAACTGGGATTTGAACCAAATCGGATTCCAAAGATTTTTCCTATTGTAATCTTCTGCCTCTAAGATGAGAACCCAATGCCTCTGACTCTTCACCCAGGGATCTTTCCAAACTTTTTCAATTTGAAGTCTCTTGGGAAGCAACATGTATGAATTACTATTTTAAAATCTTTCTTTTAACCTCTTCCAAAGGTGAAAAAAGTAAAGGACGTCTGTCCTCCAACCCTACAGTTGCAAAGGACAAAAAAATAGGAGAGAAAAAGACCCTTTTTCTTTATCCTCTTCATATCTGTACCTTTTCCCATCTGGCTCTGTGGTAGTGGGATATTGGTCACATTTCTCAATGCTGCCCCAGAGATACCCCAGAATTTCCTTGACTGAATGGGCCATACTCAGGACTGAAAGGGCACTGAGGGCCACTGCAGTTTGTGGTTGTATGTGACTTGTGGATAAATGCAACTGAGTCTTATTTACATTCTGCATAGTCCAGAAATTCACCAGGAAGTACTACTACTGCACCTGGGAGTGGTAGATAAGAGGAGTCCAATCTAGCAGGACTCAAAAGGATGAAGAGAAAAGAAAGCTGCAGTCTTCAAAATTGTATTTATTACCTATATTGAGCTAAGATCATCACAACACCCACCCCAATACACACACACACACACACACACACACACACAGAGAAATCCAGGGAGGAAAATCAATATCAAGGGCTAGTCCTTGAGCAAGACATGTTAAAAAATGGATTTGGGGGAGTAGGCAATTTGTGCATGATATCACTCTTATATCAGACACGAGAACATTCTAATCCTTGCTCCAAATACAATGTCACTTGATTCAGAATTCTGTCCGAGCATATATCGTGGTCTTTAAAAGATCGCAGCTAGCGGAAATGAGGACATGCTGGGTGATTCAGGGAGCTTTTGTTTATGAAAATTATTACAGAGAAACCCCTCCAGTTTGACTGAGATGTGGATTTTCCAGTGACAAAAGACACACACCCTATCGATTACGCTGTTGGACAGCTCCCTCAGCCTAGCTTCAAGTCCTTCAAGTTTGCCCTGACTCTCCTTTATTTTAAGATATTTGCTAGGATGGCCAATCCTTCAATGTTCAGAAGAAGCTTAGGATTAACCTCCACCTGGCCATCCAGCACCTGATCAAATAATCTAAGCCTCCTCAGCATTGTTTCTCAAGGTCAGCTTGGAGAAAAACCTCAGACTTGAACCCCCAGACCCAGATCCAGTAGCCATATGGACACTGTCTTATAAGTAACTAGCCCCACATCACTCAACGTGACTTGAGAAACAGCAGCTACTTGCGAGAATGTGGTCTTGTACAAGGGAAGCCCTCATGCTCCTTTGTCTAGGAACACAAGAAACCTAGAAGCAGTGAAGCAGAGGCGGGGCACTCCCATCCATACCAAGCCCTTTAATGTGCTGTTTCTCCTTCCTTGCCGGCTGTTTCAGAGAGATCTGCCTGTTCTAAACTCATCTTTGCTTGGGGGAATGGAAAGAATGAGGAGGGAGGGCTGGAGAGTGGGAAGAGGTTTTGGGGGGAACATTTTCATTATCACCACTCCTGAGTGCTGTCCTTTAAAGTATTGTCAGGTTAAACTGATCGCATATGTTACACCCATTAAAAGGTGGGGTAGGGAGGCATCCTCAAAATACGTGATTTGATAAAGTAAAATATTAAGACCTTGTCCCAAGATCTATTTTTCTAAATGATCACAAAAAAGACTTCATGGCTGGGCAAGTTTTGGTAAGAGCTGGGATTTTCCCTATGTTTGAGTTGGGTACACAGGTTGTCAGGATTCTCAGCAATCTTGTCATAAAATTCGATTGCAAAACCAAAATCTGAAAAGGATTTCAACAGATTTAGGTACAGTGAGTCAGTTCCTATTCTAATAGGGATAGTCTTTATTAAAATACCAGACATACCTACAGCTTTTTTTGGTATTTCTCTCAATGACCTCAGCCTTAGGGACACACCCTGAAGTGGGCTTTTTAGAAGCAACAGCTGAGCAGTGACCACTTACCTAAAAGTATAATCCTTTGTGAATACGTCCAGGAAGTCCAGCTTTTAGGGTGCATATTTCCATGAGTTGCAATTCACAAAGAGTCTCTCAGCAGTTCAAAGGATATTAGCATATAATATTTTCTCTCTGTTAACCCAACCAATCTTCCTTCCTCATTTTATACCCCTATTGATTTTATGGTCTGCCTCAATAGTGCTATTTAGAGTTAACTATGAACACATTCTAGAGTAAATGACACAATTCAGATTTTTCTTTGTATACCCTGGGAGATAAACACAATGCATTATCATCACCAGCCACACTTCAACGCCAGCCGAAACTGAAGACCATGAAGGGTAATGGCTAATGATTCTGTCAATGCCTATAGAATTAGAAGTCTAAGCAGCAACCTTGTGTTTTTACAAACACATTTCCCAATTTCTTTTAATAAAATCCAAGAAATGTACCCATAACTAACGATGCAACCTCCCACTAAGGGCCACCACCCACTCCTTGAATTACCTTCTTCCAGTTCATCCATGCTTCCGATTTTCCTGGATCCATCAATGGTGTAAATGTAACGCACTCCCTGAGGCAGGTTGATGTTGTCAGACAGAGATCGTGTCAGGTCAGCCAGCAAGGCGTCGAAGCTGCGAAAACGGTCAGAGGACACAGCGTACACAATCCCCTTGAAGTAGCGGTCCCCATTGCGGTAGAAACGTACCTTCTTGGCTTTCTTCTCGTTGCTCAGCGCCTGCAAGGTTCGGGTTCGGTAGAAGCTACAATGGGCGCTGTGAGTGGGGCTAGGCAGCCCATTCATCCGTGAGCCTCTCATGTTCCTGGATGTCTTATCTCTTTCATCAAAATGTCCAAAATCAAGTTCCATATTTTGGTGGAACCTCAGAGACCTGAGTGTTGGAGAAAAGGGTGGGGATGAAAAGAAGCAAAGAAAAAGGGGTGAGGAGGGAAAAAAAAAGAAAGGAATTCAAATATTAGCCAGATCCAGATCTGCAATCTGCTGCTTGTGAAAAGAACTGGTTGAAAAAAGCCCGTGACCCATCTGCTGCTTGCCCCTGACCTGCAGGAATATTGATTTTAATAGAAAAGAGGGAGGGGCTGGAGGGGTGCTGCTGGCTGCGGGCATTGGGGTGAGAGATGGGGAGGGAGGCACTTCTGGCACTGTTCCAAACACAGGAGAGGGAGGGATTTTGAAATAGCTTAAAATCCTGGGACTTCCTGACACTGGCTCCTATCAAATTGTAACTTCGGGCTAAATACATTAAAACTGGCATCTGTTTCCTCACACATGCCCACATGACTAACACTTGTAAATGAATCCATAGCCTGACAAAATCCCCCTTGAAGGGAACAGAAGGACCTAGCCAACGTTAGCATCTCTAGCTCAGGAAGCAATCTTTGCATCTTAGTAAAATGACTATGAAGGGGAGTGTTTTAATTTTATCCCAAACCCTCTTTCCTACTCTAATGTGTGCATCCCCTCCCCCCAGAATAAAAAACTGGAATTCTCCTTTAAAGGGACAGCCTCTAGGGAATAGCCAGAGTCTTTGTGCTATTCATCAAACCCCTTCCCCACCAAGCTGGTGCAGCTATCCGAGATTCATAAGAAATAAGCTGAAAAAAAAAGGGACTAGAAAAATCAGTTATTTAACGAGTTATTAGTTCTGCTTTACTCCTGGTATCCGCCCCCCCTTCTTTATGTGCTCTACCCACCCCCACCAATGATACAGCCCCACCTCTTAATGGAATCATTTAATTGTTGAAAAATTCCCAAATGAATCCTTTAACAGCATATGGGACCTTTAGAAGCAAGCACACCTTTCATTGTTCTGGGCTTCTACCATGAATGAAGGGGCATTTTGCCCTCACAGCAGGCAATTCACCCCAAATTTGTCTATTGCCCAGGTGTGTTAGCTGAGGCAAAAGATGGTCATCTGTCAGATTTGCTTTCCCCCTTTCTGCTGAAAGAAAGAAAGGAAGGAAGGAAGGAAGGAAGAAAAGAAAGAAGAAAGAAAGAAAGAAAGAAAGAAAGGAAGGAAGGAAGAAAATCACAATATGAAACCAAATACAACAGAAGCCCCAAACGCTAGCAAAGGTAGTGACAGCCTAGGAACCAAACTATTAACATGCATCGCACAGATGGGGATAAAAGGACTCACAAAGCAAGCAGGGCTCAGCTGCTACACACTGCCACACTGAGATATTTGCAAGGGACCAGGAAGACAGGAGATAAAGGAAGACTGGTGCCTAGCAGGTTTGCCAGGCTCGATCCCTCTATTCTCCCAATGTCACCATGACCTGTGCTGAGCTCAGCATTGTCTCTGTCAGACAACCTGCAGTGTAAGAGACCCCACCTCCTCAAGACAAGTAGCAAGCATTTCCCCAGGCATTCCAGCAACGCTTGGCTTTGCTTTAGAATCTGGGGTGCTATTATTCTAAAATCAACATCACAGTGAAAACAAAGGAACAGCAAACTCACTTTTCTAAAGGAAAATCCCAGGTAGAGGCTTAGGAAAAAATCGGATAGAATAAGGCCAAAAAAAAAAAAAAGAGGGGGGAGATAAGAGGGAAAGAGAGAGAGAGGACACACCGAGAGCGGGAGAGAGAGAGAGAGCTTTGCCTTGTGCTTTTCCCGTTTGACATCTGTTACATTCTCCCTGAAAATCACTGGAAAGCCCCACTCACCGGTTTTCTGCTGGTTGGGTGGAGATGCTGAGAGAAAGAAAACCAATCTCTCTATGCCTTTGTTGTCTGAGCTCCAAGCAAGAAATTCCTGCCAGGGTGGATAGATGCCTTCTAGGTCCTAGTGCCTTGTCCAGCTTCTCCCCTATAACTCAAGCTTAGTGAATCTCCCCCAACCTCCTTTGATTAATCACATGCTTTTTTTTTTCAACTCACCGGCTGCATTAACAGCTAGAAAGGTTTCATTTATAACCAACAGGAAATTGCAGGGTAGCAAAAAGATTGCACAGGCAAGCTCAGAATGCTCTAATGAGCAATGTGCTAGTCTTTTCTTTTAGGGAACTGGCAATTTCACTTGGCCAAAACCTTGGCCTAATCTGCCTGGGGGCCAGACTCACAGTCAAACCAGGCTTCTTAGAAATTGTAGCTCTCTTCATTTAACCTTGAGAGAAAACAATCAAATATGCAAATTCTTTATGGCATTTTAGTTCATGCATCCAACAACTGGTTGTTTGGAAATGAGGTTAGTGGAGTAGACTAAGAAGCAGTAGGAAAGGGACAAGGCAAGGGAAACTCATTCCAGAATTTCATGGAGGATGAAGTTGAAGACGGATCCCAACGACCTTTTAGCTTGGTGTAATAATTTTGTTAATGGGATCTGCAGCGTTCACCTTTGAGAATTTGAGACTTCAAATCTAACCCAGAGACTTTTCTGTGTGAAGTGAGTCTGATGGCTACAAGATAAATATTAATAGCTCTTTCCTCAAACTGCCTATTTGTCACTATCTGGCTTCTTTATATCAAATATGTTATAAAAGGCAAGGAAGCATGCATATTGAATTCAAGAAATCAGGCCAAATAATAAGACAAAAGAAGAGTAAGGTGAGGGTGGGCTACCATATTCACAACTGAGGCTACATGCATTAATATGTAGCAGTATTGAACTATCATGGTTCCATTTTTGCTTGGCTTCCAGGAAGCTCAGAGCTAATAGCATGCTCAGGAATTATCTTATGTCTGATTCCTAATATAATTAACCCTACTTTTTAGAGATAATGCTAGATGATTTATAGTTAAGCTCTTTCTATGCACGTATTTTACTGTAAGCTGCCTTAAAATGGGATTAAATATATGATTTTTCTTCTCTGGAACGTGATAGCTCAGCAAAGCCTGAGCTATATATGTTAGTGGGGTGTTCAGCGTCAAGTGTGCAACCTGCCCAGTCAAGTCCTCCCTACACTTTTCTGCTGCTCTCCTCTTTTCTAAATAAGTACATCAGGGGACAACATGTGTCTGCCCTGTTTTCTTCCATTTGTTTCTGCCTTACATTGTGGCCACCTCTTGAAAACTCAGGGTTATTCAAGTCAAGGGCAGAAAAATATCAAGAAATAGAGGCAGAGAAATATGGAAATTCCAACCAATGGCTGCAACTTCTTTGTCCAGCAAAGCCAATGTCTTAAATTTTTTCTTTCACATAGTAAGCATTCTGTAAATACACAGCAATTGATTTTGCATCAGAACTCAAAATCATTTTATTTCTGGTGAAGATATAAGAATGGATGGGATGATAAAACTTAAACATGAAGGATTTGGAATAGATCTTAGAGAAAATTTCCTCATGATCTAGGCTTTTTAACACTACTGTGGAAGCAAAATGTCTTTAGAAGACAGTCTAGGATAGATGGCTTTGTTTGCCTTATATATACCAGAGTGCAGAGGGTGAACAAGATCAATGTTTCCCAGTGTGAGGTATGTGGATGTTAATAGGTATTCTTTAAAAAGAGAAAAAGTTCTATGGTCAAATATGTTTGAAAAGTGATGGGCTAAACAAAATTTGTTTTCTTTATCATAAACTTCTCAGGGCCTTTAATATGCTTAAAACATGGTACAAGTCTCCGAGAAGGCAATTTAGTATAAAGGGCTTCCTGCTTTTTTTTTTTTTTAAACTCAGGATCTTTTTTTTCCCCAGAGCATCTCATAGACTTATGTTCCGTGGGAAAACCTTTTTCAAAAACTGGACTAGGTTATCTCACCAACGTAATTCTTCTCAAAGAATTCTCAGCTACTAACCAAAACTTTTTCTCTCTTTCCTCAGAGAAGGATCACTGGCAGAAGTGAAAGGCTCAGGCACAAGTCCAGGGGAAAGTACATCTTTCTGTATGGAAGTCAACTTTGAAGATAAAGGGAGAGTCATGATTGAGGGTTCAATGGCGTGAAGAGATTGAAGGATAAGTGCAGCAACCCCATTGTGGGAAATGTACCATTAAGCTCCTTTGAGTAATTACAATGTGCTCAGTACCACAGGAAAGATGCAGAGTAGATAACATGTCACTGCCCCTGAGGAACTTGAAGATTCACTGAGGAGACAGGACAAAAATATGTATCTTGCAAAAATCATGAAGGAGAAGGGCTGTGGTCTGGGTTAATCAAACTCAGGTTTAGGATCAGTGTCAGGAAACAAGACCATCATCCATCATACACACACACACACACACACACACAAACACACACAATCATTAGTTTACATTACCTATCAGAAACACAGTGAGTAGCATCTAGAGTGGAGTGGGATAAGCGAACAGGAAGTGAGGTTGGAAATATATACAAACGGTTTATGGGGACCAGAAAGTACATAACAGAAGCGGTGAATAAATGTAGAGCCAGACCATGTTCATGAATGGCAAGATGCAACGTTGTAAGGGTATCAGTCCTCCCCAAAGTAATCTATATAGATATGAAAAAACTCCAGTTAAAAACTCCAACAGGAGGGCTTCCCTGGTGGCGCAGTGGTTGAGAGTCCGCCTGCCGATGCAGGGGACACGGGTTTGTGCCCCAGTGCGGGAGGATCACACATGCCGCGGAGCGGCTGGGCCGATGAGCCATGGCTGCTGAGCCTGCGCGTCTGGAGCCTGGGCTCCGCAGCGGGAAAGGCCACAGCTGTGAGAGTCCCGCGTACTGACAAAAAAAAAAAAAAACCTCCAACAGGAGTTTTTGTGAAATTCACAAATATCAGGTAAGTATTACCTTTTATTATGCCCCAAATAGTCACATGCCACCTCCCTCACTTCTTTCGGCTTTGCCCACGTATCAGCTTCTCAACAAGACCAACCCAGACTATTCTGTTTAAAGTCACAACCTTCCTCCCAACCCAGCCCTCCAATTTCCTTTACCCTGCTCTATTTTTTCTATAACACTTATCATCTTCCAGCATACTCTATAATATGCCTATTTATTATGTTTATTATAAACCTACCCAAAGTAGAATATAAGCTCCACAAGGGCAGGAAAATTCTAACAGCTTTAATGAAATATAATTCATAATGCCAATGGTAATATTTCGTTTGCTTTTAATACTATACGCAAAGTGCTTAGAACAATGTCTAGCACAAAGTAGGTTTGGGTATTTGTTTAATTGGATAAAGTAAAGAAAACATGGACCCTTCAGTAGATGATATTGGGACAATTAACTTTCATATGGAAAAAATTAAATTATATCCCCAGTTCACACCATACATAAAAATAAACTCCAGATGTTTTAAAGACCTGCATATAAAGAACAGGACTTGAAAATTATTAGAATAAATTGTAGGAGATTCTCTTTAATTCCTTGTGACAAAAAGACTTTCTTAACCAATATGCAAAAAGCAGAAATCTTATAGGAAAATATTGGTAAACTTGATTACATGAAAATTTAAAGCTTCTGAAGGCAAAAGATAGCATTAAAACATGAAAAGATAAGTAACAGACTGAGAAAAAGATATTTGAATCTTATATAACTGACATAAGATTAATTAATTAATATTAATTTTATATATAACCTATATATATAATATCAATAAGAAAAAGGCAAAACTCCAATAGAAAAAAAATGAACAAAGGATATGCCCAGGTTGTTCATAAAAGAGGAAACCCTAATGGCCAATAAACAGGTAAAAATATGCTCAACCTCACACATAACTAGGGAAATCCAAGTTAAAACAGAAATCGCATCTTTTACAAGCGTTAGATTGGTGGAAATTTTTTTTTTTTTTTTTTTTTTTTTTTGGTGGTACACGGGCCTCTCACTGTTGTGGCCTCTCCCGTTGCGGAGCACAGGCTCCGGACGCGCAGGCTCAGCGGCCATGGCTCACAGGCCCAGCGGCTCCGCGGCATGTGGGATCTTCCCAGACTGGGGCACGAACCCATGTCCCCTGCATCGGCAGGCGGATTCTCAACCACTGCGCCACCAGGGAAGCCCCCTGGTGGAAATTTTTAAAGTATGGCATCCCAAGTATAGGCAAAGACAAAAAGCACCTGGAACTTTCATACGCTGTTGGAGGAAACATAAATTAGTACAATTTTGGAGAGCAGTTTTTGGTAGTAGCTAGTATAGTTGAAAATGTATATCAACCTATGATCCAGAAATTCCATTTCTAGATATACAGCCCACGGAAATTCTCACACATGTGTTCAAGGAGACAGCTACAAGGATATTCATAAAAGCATTACTGAAATGCTGAAAACAACCCAAATGCCTATCATCAGCATACTAATTTGATTAGTGGTTATTCATACAAGGGATGTTATATACAGTGAAATAGAATAGATGCGTGCTAAGTGTAAGTGGTGGTGCACAGGTTTCTCTGCAGCCATAAGTTTTCATTTCTCTGAAAACTAAATGCCTGGAAATGTAATTGTTGAGTCATGTGATAATTGTGTGTTTCATTTTATAAGAAACCGCCAAACTGTTTTCCAGAGTGGCTTAATATTTTATATACATACCAGCAATGTATGAGAGATCCAGTTTCACTGCATTCTCATCAGCATTTGGTATTTTTATTTTAACCATTCTAATAGATGTGTAATGATATCCCTTTGTGGTTTAAATTTGTATTTCCCTAATGTGTAATGGTGTTGAACATCCTTTCATGTGCTCATTTACTATAACTGTAGAGATTCTTCAGTGATAAGACTCTTTGTGCCTTTTGCCCATTTTCTAATTGGATTGTTTGCTTTTTTAATGTTGAGTTTTAAGAGTTCATTATATATTCTAGATCTGAGTCTTTTGTCAGATATGTGGGCTTGCAAATACGTTCTCTCAGTCTATAGCTTGTCTTTTCATTCCCTTAACATGGTCTTTCATAGAGCAAAAGTTTTTAATATATTCATTTTTTTATGGTTTGTGCTTTTGGTGTCATGTCTCTTCATGAAGCCCAGATCCTGAAGTTCTCTCCTATGTTATGTTCTAAAAGTTTTATAGATGTATATTTTATATTTAAATCTATGATGCACATTGAGTTAATTTTTGTATCAGGTGTGTGATATAGATTATAGTTCATATTTTTTGTCTATGGATATATAATTGCTCCAGCACCATTTGTTGAGAAGATCCTCCATTGAATTGCTTTTTTACCTTTGTCAAAAGTCAATTGACTATATCTTTGTAAATCTATTTCTGTTCTATATTGAATAGCAGTGGTGAGAATGGACACTCTTGACTTGTTCCTGTTCTTAGCTGGAAAGCATTTAGCCTTTCATCGTTAAGTGTGACATTAACTGTGAGGTTTTTTTGTTTGTTTTCTGGTAGAGGTACTGTATCAAGTTGAGCAAGTTCCTGTATTCCTAGAGTTTTCCAAGGTTCTTTTTTTTTTTAAATCATGAACGGGTGTTGAATTTTATCAAGTCACTTTTCTACGTCAATGATTTGATTGTGTGATTTTCTTCTGTAGTCTGTTAATACAATTGATTACATAGATTGATTTCAGAATGTGTACAATTTTGCATGTGTTGGCATATTTCTTAATGATTTTAAAAATTTGGAATCAAACATGAACTAAGGTAATTTTCCATATTTCTTCAAAATAATTTTTAAAATTACTCAGACAAGTAACTTAAGCAGAGTGTTAGCAATCAGGTAATCAGGAAAATATTTGGCAGAGGAGCATATAGCATATATAGGCAAAAAGGGAACAAGTTAGAAAGTGCAGTAGTACTCAACTCTGGCTTTATAATTGAATCAAATGGGAAGCTTTTAAAAAATACTCTTGACTGTGATTTAATTGATCTGGTATGGTTTCGAAGCATTAGTATTTTTTAAAGCTACCCTGGTGATTCTAATGTATAGCCAAGGCTGAAAACCACTGGCATAGTGGAAAGAACCTAATAAGGTAGACTTTGGAGTCAGATCTGATTTCAAATCCCAGTTCCACAGCTTATTAGTTACATGACACTGAGCAAGTTAGTGGAGTCTATTTATAAAATGGGGATAGAGAATTAAGCTCATATCCTCCTTGAGCCACTGCTATTTACAGTTTCTTCACTTGCTGTATTCTACCTGACACAACGGAAAAATGATTCAATACATAGTCATGCTTGAAATCACTCTTGGTGGGCCAAAAACTGAGAGGACTCCTTAGAAGATGAGAAGTAGATCTGTTTTGATTAAAGAAGGAAACCACAGCTCAGGACATGCATGGGAGAGCATTGGAGAGTATTCTTATAGGTAATAAAAGTACCCCAGGAGTTCTCTGTGCCAAAAGGTAAAAACTATGACAAAGGAGTGGTCTTAGAGGCAACTACTCAGTATAATGGGAAGAAAAGCCAGAAAAGTCAACTCCTCTCTATCCTTTTTCCCACTGCATGGACCAGCAAGCAGTAACAGAGGGATTTGTCTTCAAGTGAAAGCAATGAATAAGGGAGCTTAAGACAGTGAGATAGTCTAGTAACATGGGTGATGGGCAATGGCAAAATAAATGGGAGTATTAATGAGAAATAGAGAGGTACACAGATTCATCAAGGTACCCTTATTATGGCATGTTCTCCACCTCACCCACTCTGATTGAAAACAGCAGATACATATTTTCCCTCTATTCTCTGAAACAAGTTGCATAAACAGAAGGAGCAGACAGTCTAAAACAATCTCAACTACAGAGAGGAGCATATAATAAGAGAATCACCAAACATTTAAACAAAGCAATGCCATGAAATAGAGACAATACACTCAACAAATGAAAGGACTTTCATTAGATAAGTAGAGTCCTCAGAACATGAATATAAAATAATAACCTCAGAATGATAAGGAAGGATATTACATCTATGAAAGAACAATTAATTATAGAACAATAATAGGTAAATATGAAAAATAAGATATTTTAAAAAATAAATAACATAGGTGAAGATAATAAATGGACTGAACTAAGATTTGTGATGGATAGAAACAGAGATGAAATCATAGAGCTGGAAAATTGGCCTGAGGCATTCACCCAGAGCATAGTATAAAGGATAAGGGGATGGAAAGTAGTAAAGAAAATGAGAGAGGCATGAAGTATAAACAAATCAAGAAATTTCCACATTTGTCTAAAGGAAGTTCCATTGAATAAAAATGGAGAGAATGGAAGGAATCAATATTTGAGGAATAAATGGCAAAACAAACAAAGAAAAAACTCCCTAGAATTGAAGTCATGAATCCTTAGATTGGAAGGGCCTTATAAATGCCAAGGAGGATAACCTATTTTAAAAAAAGAATAGTAGGGGCTTCCCTGGTGGCACAGTGGTTGGGAGTCCGCCTGTCGATGCAGGGGACGCGGGTTCGTGCCCCGCTCCGGGGGGATCCCACATGCCACAGAGCGGCCAGGCCCGTGGACCATGGCCGCTGGGCCTCCGCGTCTGGAGCCTGTGCTCCGCAGCAGTGAGAGGCCCGCGTACCGCAAAAAAAAAAAAAAAAAAAAAAAAAGAATAGTAATTTAAAAAAACCTCTAAACCTGGACACACCACAGTGAAATTTTAGAGCATCAAGGATAACGTGAAAATACTAAAATCTTTCAAAGAGAAAATAAAGACCACCTACAATGAACAAGAATAAGTTTGACTTTCCATTAGCAAAATCAGATGCAGGACAGCAATGGAGCAATATCTTCAAACTGTTGAGTGAAAATAACGTTGAACCTTGGATTTAAGACAAAGCCAAACTATTATATGAGAGAGAGGGAGAAATAAAGGTGTTTTGGACATATAAGAACCCAGAAAACTTACCACTCCCAAAAACTCTCGGAAAGAATTATTAGAGAATATACATCAGCAAAAAGAAAAATAATTGGTATAAAGCAATGATGTTAAGGAAATAAAGCTTAATCATTTATGTATTATTTATATAATTAAAATTAATTGTAAACTATAAGATGTAACCTATCTCCACCTGGGAGAAAGTTTGGCAAGTGTAAGGTCAGTGAAAGGTGTTACCTATAAATTTTGCTTGAACTGAGCAAAACATTGTGTTCTCACTACATCAACAAAGGGAATGTGAATCCTTAATGTAGTTTTTCCACAAGTTTAGAAGAGCATGAGTGGTGCCTGTGGTCACTGGCCTAATTTAAGACTCAGGAAACAACTTCTAGAAAGTACTTTCTCATCTATAGCAAGTCCCAGGGATCATTCCTGGATTAATATATTCTTGTATGGATCAAAGTGAAAGAAGAAAAAAAACTGACCTACAGCAGTATACTCAAGAGATTTCATTCCACAAAATATTTCCTGAGTTTTCTTCTATGCACCAGGCTCTGTGCTAGGTGGTGAGGGGTGCAATGATAAAAAGACAAAGTGGAAGTGGAAGATCCTGCTCTTTTTATTCTCAATGAAAACCTTTCTTAGAAGCCCCTCAGCAGACTTTTCTTCAGGTCATATTGGCCAGGATTAGTCCCATTTCCATGCAGAAACTTATTACCGACAAGGGGAATGAGACTACTGATTGGCTTCAATTAATCATGATTCACTTCCTCTGCATAAGAAAGAGTTCAGCCCCCCTCCCCATTATGGCTACACAGAGGAAGGTGAAAAAATTGGAGTTCTATTAGTGAGGAAGAAGTGGAAGGTACCAACAAGGTTTGCTACAGTATTTAACATTTCTGAACCACATAGTGGGGTCCTCACCATGTATTTTTCCTCAAAGAAATATTGTGACTGTTAAATGAGATAACTCTTGTTGTGTTCAATAAATGTCAGCTATTAATGTTGTGGTTGATGTCGTTATTTGGCTTTTAATTCGTTATCTCATCAATAGCTGGTTCTTTCCATTTTTCCCTTATGTCCCCCACAGTTTGACATCAATGCCCCATTTCATGGCCAGAAGGTGGCTACAGAAATTCTAGGCATCACATGCAGATAATGTTTCTGATCTTCAGTTTCTCTGTCTGTAAAACAGATATATTCATATTTACCTCAATGATTCATTGTGAGGACTAAATGAGATCATTCATATAAGAACTCAATAAAGTTAGCTACTATTGTTGTTACTGACATCAATACCCTCTTGACAGTGCATGGCATAATGTCAAGCTCAAGACAAGTGCTCAACGAATGGTAGCTCTTGTAAATAAACATGTGCATATCTGTGCAAGAAAAGGCTGGGAAATCTCCCTGACCTTGGGTTAAGCCAAACCTTCTTACATACAACATCAAAAGCAGAAATGACCAAAAAAAAATAGATACCTTGGATTTCATCAAAATAAAAAACATTTGTGCTTCAAATGATACCATCAAGAAAGTGAAAAGACAACCCACAGAATAGGAGAAAATATTTGGCAAATCATATAACTGACAAGGAATTTGCATGTAGGATATATAAAGAACTCTTTCAACTCAAAAATAAATAACCCAATAAAAAATTAGCAAAGGATATGAGAGACATAGCTTCAAATAAGATACACAAAAGGCCAATAATCACATGAAAAGATGTTTAACGTCATTAGTTAGAGGGAAATGAAAATCAAAACCAAAGGAGCCACTAGGATGGAAGAATCATAAAGGCAGATAATGAAAAATATTGGACACCTGAAACTAACACATTGTAAATCAACTGTACTTCAATAAAAATTTAAAGAAAAGAATGTTGAGAAATTGGAACCATTATGCAGTGCTGATGGGAATGTAAAATGGTGTAGCCAATGTGGAAAAGTCTGGCAGTTCCTCAAGTGACTAAAAGTAGAGTTACCATATGATCCAGCAATTCAACGCTTAGGTATATACCCAAGAGAAATGAAAACATACGTACACAGAAAAACTTGTACACAGATGTTCACAGCAGCATTATTCATAATAGCTAAAATGTGGAAATAACATAAATGCCCATCAACAGATGAATGGCTAAACAAAATGTGTTACATCCATGTAACGTAATATTATGCAGCCATAAAAAAAGACAAATACTGATACATGTAACAACTTGGATGAACTATGAAAATATTATAAGTGAAGAAAGGCAGACACAAAAGGCCATATATTGTATGTGTCCATTTATATGAAATATCCAGAATAGGCAAATCCATAGAGACAGAAAACAGATTAATGGTTGCCAGGGGTGGGAGTAAGGGGAAATAGGATTTACTGCTAATGGGTATGGGGTTTCTTTATGGGGTGATGAAAATGTTCCAAAATGGATTATGATGATGATTGTACAACTCTGTGAATATACTAAAAAACATTGAATTTTACAATTATATGGGTGAATTTTATGGTATGTGAATATCTCAATAAAACTATTTTTTAAAAAAGAAAATGGACCCAGCCCTGTTAGAAATACAAAGATGAATAAAACAGTTCTTGCGTTATGGCACTCACATTGATAAGGAGGGCTAAAAAGTGCACAAAAATAGCATTCCTGACTCCATTTTATGTTCCCATCCTCATTTTCCTTTCATTCCACTTTTAATTTACAATATCTATTTGTATTCGATTTATTCTTACAAATCACTTCAAATCCTTTCCGGAACAAGGTGGGGTATTAAGTAAACAAATGACCTCAAACAGCGATGACACAGGGAAGAATTTGTTCAGTGTCATAAAAGAGTGCTATGGGAGGAAGTAAAGAGCATTTTACTCTTTAAAGTAAAGGGGGAAAACAAGAGTGCCTTCCCTCCCAAAGCATCTTGGTGCCCCTGCTCTTCTTATCAGCCATGGGAGAAAGAAGTCAGACGTCATAAAAATGGATCCCAGAAGGACATGAGCAGAGCCTGTCAGTAGACGTATGTGCAAATGTGATAAACTTTGAGAACATGGATTGTGTTAAAGATTCCATTCTCTGGCGGTTTGGGCTCTGCTGGACTGTATCATGAGCTGCAGTTAACCTAGTGGTAACGGGAGGAAAGTGATGCAAGCCTCTGGAGCTGGAATGTGCCTGCAACCTGCACCTGACCAGCAATGAGCATGTGGAAACATGAAATTCTTGGACCATTAAGCAGGCCTACTGAAGAACAGCCAGATACTGAGAGGTGAGTCTTCAGCACAGCAGCTTCAGGCTGAGCTCAGCTGTTGGTGCAGCAGGCACTGGGCTCTGTGCTCAGACACTGTCAGAAGCATTATAATTAAACTTCCCTGCCTCCCCCTGACCAAGGCTGACAGCTGTGAGAGCAGAGCTGCTAGGAGAGGCACTTATATTCTTGAATCAATTCTGATTCAGGAAGGGGGTGGGAATCATTCCACCTCCACAATTTCCACAACAAAGGGCGCTTCTATTCCTGGGAAACCCATGAGCCAGAGATGCCTAAGGCATCTTGGATGAAGGAAGTATTTCTTCACATTTGAAAAAAGATATGGCAGTTTCTTATAAACTTCTATATACATATCTTATGATCCAGCGGTTCAACTATTAGGTATTTATTCAAGATAAATAAAAACGTATATCCAGAGAAAAAAACTTTCATATGATTGTTCACAGAAGCTTTATTCATAATAGCCCAAAGTGGAAACAGACCAGGTGTTCATCAAGATAAGAATGGATTAGCTAACTGTGATCTATTGGCAAAATGAAATACTACTTAGCAATAAAAAGGAAGGAACTACTGATACATGCAAGATGGATGAATTTCAAAAATATGTTAAATTAAAAAGTCTTACACAAAAGAGTAAGATTCCATTTATATCAGGCAAAAATCTATGGCAGAAAAAGATCAGAACACTGATTACTTTGAGGGGAATTGGGGACAGGGAATAACTGGAAGGGACACAAGGGAACTTTTTAAGGTGATGACTATGATGTATGACTTCATAGGGATTTAGTTTCCAGAGGTGCGTGCATTTTTCAAAACCCAGTGAATGCACATCAGAAAGAAAAACTGAATGGAAAACAAAATGAGAGATAAGTGCCGTGTTGAAGGGAAGGGGAGATGTGGGATATTATCAGATTTAATTTTTTTAAATGTCAGTCTGAAACAACCGATTAAAAATGGCAAAAATCTTGAACAGACATTTACTAAAGGATATGCAAATAAGCATGTGAAAAAATGTTCTGCATCATTTTCCATTAGAAAAATGCAAATTAAAGCCACAATGGGATATCACTGCACTCTTATTAGAAAGACTAAAATTAAAAATGATGACAACCCCAAGTGCTGGTGAAGATTGCAAGCAACTGGAACTCTTGTATATTACTAGTGGGAATGCAAAACTGTACAGCCACTCTAGAAAATAGTTTGGTAGTTTCCTATAAACTTAAACATTCACTTACCATAGGACTGAGTAATCCCACTCTTAGGTATTTATCCTAGAGACATGAGAACTTCTGTTCACACAAAAATCTGTGTATGCACCAACAGTAGTTTGTTTCTGCTTTATGATGTCTGGGACCTCAGTTGGAAAGTCTTGAATGGCTAGCGATGACTCGGAGGGCTGAGGACTGGAAGCATCTAGGGGCTTCTTCACCCACATGCCTAGCATGTGAACTGGGATAACTCAAAGACTGCTTAGTGGAGATTATAGTTAACTATAGCAGCTACAATGTCCTCTCCATGGGAGGGTCCAAAGAGGGAGTGTTCCAAGAGATCCAGGTGGAAGCTGTGTGGCCTTCTCTGACCTAGCCTCAGAAGTCATACAGTGTTACCTCATCCACATTCTATTGATTACTACAAGTCACTAAGGCTAATCCCAGATTCAAGGGGAGAAGTATTTGACTCTACCTATTAATGGGGGAGTGGCAAGGCCACACTGCAAAAGAGCATGTAGGATAGGAGATATTGTTGTCTCTACCTTTGAAGAGTATAATCTGCCATAGTGAACAAAGAAATTAATCTATGTACAAGTCTAAATAGCCATTGATTATAAAATCCAACAACAATAATAACAAATAATTGGGGATGTTAAAAATAAAATGGAAATAAAATATTAAATAACAATACATGAAAAAACCTATGCATGAATGTTTATAGCAGCTCTATTCATAATCTCCAAAAACTGGAAACAACACAAATGTCCTTCAATAAGTGATGGGTAAATGAACTGGGGTACATCTATACGGTGGAATATTGCTCAGCAATAGAAAGGAATGAACAACTGATACATGCAACAACTTTGATGAATCTCAAAGGTATGTTAAATGTTCTGGAATTAGTGATGATTGCTACATTTTATAAATATACTAAAATATACCAAAAACCCACTGTACTGTATACTTTAAAAGGATGAATTTTATGGTATGTAAATTATATTTCAACTAAAAAATGGGAGAAACATAATTTTCAGAAAAAGGTAAAATCATGGCTCTCAAACAAATATAAAAATAAATATGTTTTACAGATTTATTTTACTTGTATGAGGAACATAGGCAGATGTTATAACCAGTTCAAAGGAAAAGTGAAAAAAGCACAAATTCATATGAAGGAATTGAATTGCAAATAAAGGCAAAACTGGTTTTTCCACAGGCATGAGGGAAGCCAATCAAAACTCTCCTGGATAAGACAGAGTTTGAATATATATCAGCTACCTACAATTTACAAAATAATTTCCCTCTTTGCAAAATTGCTCAGAGACAATGAACAGGCCTGAATCAGAGAGCCTGGAAGAGTGTGCTATAGATAATGCATAGTTTTCCATTAAAGGACAAACTTTTTTCTACAGTGTGTTATAGCTCATAGAACTGTATACTTCCCAAATCAATTTTACTTTATGCTAATTGAAAATTGTTTTAATTAGAATTATTACACAGTGACTTCGTGATAGTAGATGACCAGAACAGAAATGGAACACCCAATAGGAGCCTGCCACAGTTGTCTACATCAAACACAGTGGAAGCCAGTGTTAGGGTGGAGCCTGTGGACATTGAGAAAAACTGATTTGAGGGGCTTCCCTGGTGACGCAGTGGTTGAGAGTCCACCTGCCGATGCAGGGGACATGGGTTCGTGCCCCGGTCCGGGAAGATCCCACATGCCGCGGAGCGGCTGGGCCCGTGAGCCATGGCTGCTGAGCCTGCGCGTCCGGAGCCTGTGCTCCGCAACAGGAGAGGCCACAACAGTGAGACGCCCGCGTACCGCAAAAACAAACAAATAAACAAAAACTGATTTGAGTTTGTGAGGGTTAAATCACACATTGAAAGTAATTTTTAATACAGTCAGGCCTGCTCAGAGGAATTTATGAGTTGAAAGGAAGTGCATCCCAGGGACATGGATATCCCTTTTTTCTGGGTTGAGGGGATGCTAGGGCCCAGTGCCATCTCAGGGGACTGACCACTAAGCTAAGGTCCAGTTCACCAGGCCACCGTGTGAGAGATCATCACTTTCCCCACACCCATTCCTGCAACTGAAATATCCTAGGGTACTTCCTCAAATGAGAAACATTTACTAACACACAAAAAAGCAATGATAGCAGCTTTATACATAATAACAAAAAACTAGAAATAGGGCGGGTGTCCATCAATAGAAGAATGGATGCACTGTGTTGTACTCAATGAAATACTACTCAGCAATAAAAAGGAATTAACTACTGATACATAACAACAAGAATGACTCTCAAATGCATTATACCTAGTGAAAGAAGCCTTCTATAAGGAGTACATACTTTGTGATTCCATTATATGACATTCTAGGAGAGGCAGATCTAAGTGATGGCACAAAAATATCAGAACACTGGTTACCTCTGAAGGGCATTGAGGGCAGGGAATGACTGGGAAGGGGCATAAGGGAGATTTCTGATGATCCTTTTCTGTATCTGGACAGAAGTTTGGATTACAGACTTGTATGTATATGTCAAAACTCAGCCAATGTACCACAAGATTCATACTTCTTGTTGTATGTAAATTTTACATTAAAAGAAAAAAAGAACCTTAGAAAATTACTGAACTCTAGTTAATGACATGCATACTGAAGTGTTTAGGGAGAAGTGTACCAAAGTCTTAAACTTACTTTGGCTTCAAAACGATAAATGCAACAGATCAATGAATGTATAAATAGGGTGGCTAGATGGGAAAGTATGTTATAAAGCAAGTTCGACAATATGTAAATTGTATAATCTATATGATGGGTATACAAGTGTTCACTGAAAAATGCCTTCAGCTTTTCTGCGTCCTTGAAAGTTTCATAATAAAATGCTGGAAAAAATTTAACTGGAATCTTCCCCTCCCCCCTCCAAAAAAACAAAAGCAAAAAGAAAGAATGCAAGAATCCAACCCAGCAGCGCTCATTTAGAACTGAAACACACCACATGCTTTCGGCCTTAAGTAATAACAAGGTGAAATAAGGAATTAACCAAGGGCAAAACTTGCTGTCTTTCAAATGAACTTCAGGGCTTTGATTTATTGTTTTTGAAGGAAGTAGGCACTACTTCCTCAGAAGACAAGAATCAGCATTTGTACAGTATAAAAGGGAGCCAGGGGCCTATTTCTGTATTCATTTGTAAAGCTGTGTGGGCAAGTGTAAAAAAAAAACAAACAACAGAGAAAAACAACCGCAACCATACCCCAGGGGCCTTTCTCTCATTCCCTAGGTTATGTAAAGTGTATTTTTTTTGAAATATGCATTTTTTTACATCTTTATTGGAGTATAATTGCTTTACAATGGTGTGTTAGTTTCTGCTTTATCAGTTATACATATACATATGTTCCCATATCCCTTCCCTCTTGCGTCTCCCTCCCTCCCACCCTCCCTATCCCACCCCTCCAGGCGGTCACAAAGCACCGAGCTGATCTCCCTGTGCTATGCGTCTGCTTCCCACTAGCTATCTAATTTAAGTTTGGTAATGTATATATGTCCATGCCTCTCTCTCGCTTTGTCACAGCTTACCCTTCCCCCTCCCCATATCCTCAAGTCCATTCTCTAGTAGGTCTGTGTCTTTATTCCTGTCTTACCCCTAGGTTCTTCATGACATGTTTTTTTTCTTAAATTCCATATATATGTGTTAGCATACGGTATTTGTCTTTCCCTTTCTGACTTACTTCACTCTGTACGACAGACTCAATGTCCATCCACCTCATTACAAATAGCTCAATTTCATTTCTTTTTATCGCTGAGTAATATTCCATTGTATATATGTGCCACATCTTCTTTATCCATTCATCCGATGATGGACACTTAGGTTGTTTCCATCTCCAGGCTATTGTAAATAGAGCTGCAATGAACATTTTGGTACATGACTCTTTTTGAATTATGGTTTTCTCAGGGTATATGCCCAGTAGTGGGATTGCTGGGTCATATGGTAGTTCTATTTGTAGCTTTTTAAGGAACCTCCATAGTGTTCTCCATAGTGGCTGTACCAATTCACATTCCCACCAGCAGTGAAAGAGTGTTCCCTTTTCTCCACACCCTCTCCAGCATTTATTGTTTCTACATTTTTGATGATGGCCATTCTGACTGGTGTGAGATGATTTCTCATTGCAGTTTTGATTTGCATTTCTCTAATGATTAATGATGTTGAGCATTCTTTCATGTGTTTGTTGGCAGTCTATATCTTCTTTGGAGAAATGTCTATTTAGGTATTCTGCCCATTTTTGGATTGGGTTGTTTGATTTTTTGTTATTGAGCTGCATGAGCTGCTTATACATTTTGGAGATTAATCCTTTGTCAGTTGCTTCATTTGCAAATATTTTCTCCCATTCTGAGGGTTGTCTTTTGGTCTTGTTTATCGTTTCCTTTGCTGTGCAAAAGCTTTGAAGTTTCATTAGGTCCCATTTGTTTATTTTTGTTTTTATTTCCATTTCTCTAGGAGGTGGGTCAAAAAGGATCTTGCTGTGATTTATGTCATAGAGTGTTCTGCCTATGTTTTCCTCTAAGAGTTTGATAGTTTCTGGCCTTACATTTAGGTCTTTAATCCATTTTGAGCTTACTTTTGTGTATGGTGTTAGGGAGTGATCTAATCTCATACTTTTACATGTACCTGTCCAGTTTTTTAACATCATTATTGAGGTATAATTGCTTTACAATGGTGTGTTAGTTACTAGTTTCTGCTTTATAACAAAGTGAATCAGTTATACATATACATATATCCCCATATCTCTTCCCTCTTGCATCTCCCTCCCTCCCTCCCACCCTCCCTATCCCACCCCTCTAGGTGGTCACAAAGCACCGAGCTGTTCTCCCTGTGCTATGCAGCTGCTTCCCACTAGCTATATATATATATTTTTTTTTTTTTTTTTTGCGGTACGCGGGCCTCTCACTGTTGTGGCCTCTCCCTTGCGGAGCACAGGCTCCAGACGCGCAGGCTCTGTGGCCATGGCTCATGGGCCCAGCCGCTCCACGGCATGTGGGATGTGGGATCTTCCCGGACCAGGGCACGAACCCGTGTCCCCTGCATCGGCAGGCGGACTCCCAACCACTGCACCACCAGGGAAGCCCTGCCACTAGCTATATTTTATCAGGGATGTAGCAAAGGGCCTCATGCTCCCACTCTGAATCTTCCAAATTCTATCCCTGTCTTTTTCCCTAGATTGAAACCTGAAATCCATTCACAGATCCTAGCCTTAAGATAAGGCTTTGATCCCACCCAGGTGCAGGAAAGACTAGCCTAAACGCAAGATCTAAAGGCAGATACAGGGATGTGCTGTGGTGGGGTGAATGAGAGTCTAGTAGCGAGGCTGCTTAAGTAACCTAGGAGTCTTGCGGAAAGGGCTAGAAGAAGAGGGAGGAAGGAAAAAACACTTTGATGATCCCCACACATCTGCACAAATAACCCAAATAAATACGCAAATAATGCAGTTCATGTTAGACAAATTCAAAAGTTGTTTAAAGCCCAAAGGAAAAATATATCCAGCAATAATACAATCACCCAGAGCTAGTATATTTCCATCCAGAATTTTTTTCTTTTTATGCATTCTGAGTTTTTAAATTTTATTTTTTATTTTGAGATAATTGTAGATTCATATGCAGTAGTAAGAAAAAATACTAAGAGGTCTCATGTAACGATTACCCACTTTTTCCCCAAAGCTAACATCTTGCAAAACTATAGTACAATATCAGCACCAGGATATTGGCATTGATACAGTCAGGATACAGGACAGTTCCATCACTGCAAAAATCCCTCATGGTGCTCATTTATAACCTCATTCACTTCCCTCATATATCCACCCACTCAACCTCTGGCAATCATTAATCTGTTCTCCATTTCTACAACTTTGTTATTTCAGGAATGTTATATAAATAAAGCATATAGTATGTAACCTTTGGGACTGGCTTTTTTTGTTGTTGTTTAGCATAATTCTCTGGAGATTCATCCAGGTTGTGTGTTTCAATAGTCTTTGTATCTAAAGTGAGTCTCTTGTAGAAGTATATAGTTGGATCATGTTTGTTTTTTTAATCCATTCTGACAATTTAATCTTTTAATTGTAGAGTTTAATCCCTTCACATTTGAAGTACTTGCTGATAAGGAAAGGCTTCTGCCATTTATATACCATACCTTTTGTTCCTCATTGCCTCCTTTACTGACTTTTTGTGATTCATTTTTTTTCTAGTGTACTGTTTTGATTCCTTTCTTGTTAGTTTTAATGTATATTTTAAAGTTGTTTCTTTAGTGGTTACCTTGGGGATTACAATCACCATCTTAACTTTATAACAATCAGGTTTGAATTAATAACAACTTAGTTTCAATAGTATAAAAAACTACTCCTTTACAGTTCCATGCTTTCTTTATGTTGTTATTGTTACATCTTATATCTTTACTCTTTGTATGTCCAGTAATATAGATTTATAATTATTGTATTACATACCTTTTAAATCATACAGAGGAAAAAATAGGAGTTTCAAATGAAAAAATAGGAGTTTCAAAGAAAAAAAAATGCAATACTATTGGATTTTATATTTACCTACATAGCTACTTTCATCCTTGAATAAATTCCATAGTTTATGGTGCATAACTTCTTTTATATTGATATATTGCTGAGTTCTATTTCTTAACATTTCAAGGATTTTTCCATCTATGTTCATGAGGAATATTGATCTGTAGCTCTCTTTCTTCCTTTCCTTTCCTTCCTTCCCTCTTTATTTACTGCTATAACTTCCCCTCTCAGCACTGCTTTAGCTATTTCCCGCAAATTTTGATATGTTGTCTTTTCACTTTTACTCATTTCTATATATTTTTTCTTTCTTTTTGTCCCATGGATTATTTAGAATTATGTTGTTTAGTTTTCAAGTATTTGTTGCTTTTCCTATTATCTTTATGTTATTAATTTCTAGATTGATTCCTTTGTGGTCAGAGAACACAGTTTGTATGATTTCTTCTCTTTTTCTCTGGCTGTTTTCAAGGATTTTTCTTTCTCTAGTTTTCATTAGTTTAATTATGATGTATCTTGGCATAGATTACTTTGGGTTTGTCCTGTTTGGAGTTCACTTCTTGAATCAGTAAGTTTATGTTCCTTGCTAAATTTAGGAAGGTTTGAGCCATTATTTTTTAAAATAACTTTCCAGGCTTGATCTCCTCCTCCTTTGCTTCTGGGACTCTGAAGCAAATGTAAGACCTTTTGTTATAGTCCCACATGCCCCTAAGGCTCTTTTTTTCAGTCTTTTTTCTCTTTGTTGCTCAGATGCTAATTTTTACTGTGCTATTTCCTAGTTCACTGAATCATTCCTCTATCCACTACATTCTGCTGTTGAGCCTATCCAATGGAGCTTTTTATTTCAGTTACTGTATTTTTCGATTCCAAAATATCCATTTGGTTCTTCTTTATATCTTCTATTTATTTGCTGAGATTTCCTGTTTCTTGGCTGAGGCTTTCCTTTTTTTAAATTATTTGATTCAACAAAACTACAATGAGGTATCACCTCACACTGGTCAGAATGGCCATCATCAAAAAATCTACAAACAGGGGCTTTCCTGGTGGTGCAGTGGATGAGAGTCTGCCTGCCAATGCAGGGGACACGGGTTCGTGCCCTGGTCCGGGAAGATCCCACATGCCGCGGAGCGGCTGGGCCCGTGAGCCATGGCCACTGAACCTGCGCGTCCGGAGCCTGTGCTCTGCAACGGGAGAGGCCACAACAGTGAGAGGCCCGTGTACCACACACACACACAAAAATCTACAAACAATAAATGCTGGAGAGGGTGTGCGGAAAAAGGAACCCTCATACACTGTTGGTGGAAATGTAAATTGATACAGCCACTATGGAAAACAGTATGGGAGGTTCCTTAAAAAACTAAAAATAGAGCTACCATATGACCCAACAATCCCACTACTGGGCATATACCCAGAGAAAACCATAATTCAAAAAAACACATGCACCCCAATGTTCATAGCAGCAATATTTACAATAGCCAGGACATGGAAGCAACCTAAATGTCCATCAACAGAGGAATGGATGAAGAAGATGTGGTACATATATACGATGAAATATTACTCAGCCATAAAAAGGAATGAAATTGGGTCATTTGTAGAGACGTGGATGGACCTAGAGACAGTCATACAGAGTGAAGTCAGAAAGAGAAAAGCAAATAACATATAATGACGCATATATGTGGAATCTAGATAAATGGTATAGATGATCTTATTTGCAAAGCAGAAATAGAGACAGAGACTGGGATTGACACATATACATTACTGATACCATGTATAAAATAGACAACTGATGGTAACATACTATATAGCACAGGAAACTCTACCTAATGCACTGTGGTAACCTAAATGAGAGGGAAGTCCTAAAGGGAGGGGATATCTGGTGTATGGCTGATTAATTTTGTTGTGCAGTGGAGGCTAACGCAACATTGTAAAGCAACTATACTCCAATAAAAATTAATAAAATTGTTTGATTCGAGAGTGTTCATAATTATGTTTTGGAGTGATTCTATAACAGCTGCTTTAAAATCTTTGTCAAATAATCCTAACATCTCTATCTTCTCAGTGTTGGCATCTATTGATTGTCTTTTTTCATTCAGTTTGACATATTCCTGGTTCTTGTCATGATGAGTGATTTTCAATTGAAACCTGGACATTTTCATACTATGTTCTGAGTCTCTGGATCTTATTTAAACCTTCTGTTTAAGTTGACTTTATTTGACACCATTCCAGTGGGGGAAGGAGAGAGTGCCACCTCACTAGTGGATATAGAAATCCAAGTTTCCCACTTGGCCTCTGTTGACATCCAAGTTAGGGAAGCACTCCTCATTTTTGCTGTGTGGGGCTGGGAGTTCTTCTCCATGCAGCTTCAATTGACATAATGTTAGGCATGGTTTCATTACTCTCCACTAGGCCTCCTCTGACACCCCCCCAGTAGAGAATGTGAGGGATACCTTGCTACTGCTAGTGGGCACGGAAGTCCAGGTCCTCCAGTTGGTGTCTCTGATACCACAGTGGAAGGAGGGCTCACTACTGCCTGGTGGGAATGAAACTCTGAGCTCTCTACTTTGACCTATTCTATAGGGGATGTTCATTACAGCTTTGCAAGGTGAAAGTTTGTACTCCCTACTTGGCCTTTGCTAGTGGGAGTGGGGATGAAGTCATGGTTTTTTCAGTGGTGTTTGACTGGAGTAGAACAATTATTTTATGAATGTTTTCTATCTTGTTAAGCTGTTCCTTTCCTGTTCCTTTGTCTAGAGAGAGCAAGCTTTTGTTGGGCGCTTTTTTTCTCTATATGTATTGGTGTTTCTGGGTTGCTGGCTTCTTCAGCTTCAAGTCTGAGAAATACGAGATAAAAAGAAAACTCAGGGAATTCACCAGTGTAACACTCTTCAGGTCCTGAGGTACCTAACCAGTCTGCATTCTTTTTTCAACCTTTTAGAATTTTGCATGCTTGTTTTATATACAATGCCCAGGGTTTTAACAGTACTTAGTGGGATTAATGGGAAAAAAATGTCTACTCCATCCTTCTGGACCTGATTCGTGTTTATATTGCCCTAGACTCTCTCAGTCCTCCTGTGTGACAGCCAGTGTTATTTCACACAAGGACCACAGGACTGAAGAAGTAATAGATCATAATCAAGAATATCCTTGATTGTAAACCAAGGAAGGAAAGAAACACAGCTTGATCTATTTGCATCTGTGTGTTGTTATAGACAGAACCAATCCAAGAGTAGTCACTCTCATCATTACTGCCCTCAAACTGATCAAGCTCTGTGGGGATGGGACACAGAATGAATTTTTTTAGAAGGGACAGGGAAGAATCAAGATGGATACAAAGACAGGAAAAGAGCAGTGACATTTAAGTGGTAATGCCAAAGGTAGCCCCCTTCAATAAGGATAATTTACTTTTTCTCAAGAGTACAGCACAGACAAGTCCCCTGACAGGTGCTGTCCCTTCCACTCAGATTGCTTCTCCTAAGACTAATTATAAGCTATTCTGGAACTTACACTGCTCCAGGGCATAGGCCAAAGCAAGCAGATACAGAAAGATTGTGAGCATAGGCCTATGGTAAATCCAGCACTAATCCAAGGAGGTTTCATTGGTCTGAGTTGTCAGGGATGGGCATACCATAGAAGATTGCACTTAAGCTAAATCTTTAAAGATGAATGGGAGTTTTCTGGATAAAAGGGTGAAAGAAGGCAGGTCCTAACTGGCTGCATGAGAATCCTCTGAGAACCTTGCTTTCTTAGTCTGCTTGGGTTGCTATAACAAAATACCATAGACTGGGTGGTTTAAATAACAGAACTTGGGCTTCCCTGGTGGCGCAGTGGTTGAGAGTCTGCCTGCTGATGCAGGGGACACGGGCTCGTGCCCCGGTCCGGGAAGATCCCACATGCCACGGAGCGGCTGGGCCCGTGAGCCATGGCTGCTGAGCCTGCGCGTCCGGAGCCTGTGCTCCGCAACGGGAGAGGCCACAACAGTGAGAGGCCCGCGTACCGCAAAAAAAAAACAACAAAAAAACAGAATTTTGTTTTTTCACAATTCTGGAGGCTGGTAGCCCAAGATCGACATGATAGGTTTCTGATGAGAACTGTCTTCCTGGCTTGTAAATGGGTACCTTCTTGCTGTGGGCTCACATGACCTTTCCTTAGTGCATGGATGCAGAAAGAGATATCTCTTTCTTCCTCTTTTTATAAAGCCACCAATCCTATTGGATTAGAATCACTCTCTTATGATTTTATGACTTCTATTAACCTCAATTTCCTTCTAAAAGCTCTGTCTCCAAATACAGTCACATTAGGGGTTAGGGTATTATTGTATGAATGTTGAGGGGACATAATTTAGTCCGTAGCACTTGCTAAAAATGAGAATTGTGAAGCCAGCTGGAGCCCCCTCCCCCAGAGATTCTGCTTTGATAGTCTATGTTTAGACCCCACAAATCTGTGTTTTGAACAAAAACACCATGTTATTTTAATTGAAAGCTAGGATTAGGAAGAGAGTGGAAGATGTCAACAAAATAAAGAAATAGAGGATACTACAGAGGGATGACATGAACTTTAGAGGTATTGAAAATTAATAGGGTGTTTTGGTCACCGATTCCAAAGTGTGTGTGGGGGGGAAGGGTTCTCCCACACCACCAAGCAATTCTTGGACACCAGCAGGATGCCCTACAATTCAATTCAATTCTGACCTATCTACCCAGAGACAGCATCAGATCCCATAGGTTAAGGGTTCAGTCTTGCAAGACTGTCCCCATCCCCCTCTTCAGATGCCAACAGCAAGTCCAGGTTGTCACCTGTGCTTTTTTTAAAAACTTTTTAATTTTATATTGGAGTCTAGTTGATTAACAATGTTGTGATAGTTTCAGGTGCACAGCAACGTGATTCAGTTATACATATACATGTATCTATGCTTTTTCAAATTCTTTTCCCATTTAGGTTGTTACATAATATTGAGCAGAGCTCCCTGTGCTATACAGTAGGTCCTTGTTGGTTATCCATTGTAAATATAGCAGTGTGTACATGTCAGTCCCAAACTCCCTAACTATCCCTTCACCCCAGTCACCTGTACTTTTGACCAACCAGCTCTAGATCAGAGGTATCAACGACCTCCTCCTTAGGTTCAATTAATTTGCTAAAGCAGCTCACAGAACTCAGAGAAACATTTTACTTACTGGATCACCAGTTTATTATATAAGGATATAGCTCAGGAATATCCAGATAAAAGAGATGCATAGTGCAAGGTATGGGGAAAGGGCACAGAGTTTCTGTGCTCTCTCCAAGTGCACCACTTCCTCAAATCTCTACATGCTCACCAACCCAAAAGCTCTCCGAACTGCATCATTTTGGACTTTTATGGAGGCTTTATTACATGGTCATGATTGATTTAACCATTGGCCACTGGTGACTGATTTAATCTCCAGCCCCTCTCTCCTCCCCAGAGGTCAGGGGAGTGGGGCTGAAAGTCCCAACTCTCTAACCCTTTTCTCCTGGCAACCAGCCCCATCCTTAGGTGGGGTCTAAAAGTCACCCCATTAACATAATAAAAGACACCTTTATCATTTTCCTCACTTAGGAGCTCTGTGTCAGAAGCAGGGATGAAGACCAAATATATATTTCTTATTATAAACCAAAAGTAGCACTATATAGTTGAGAAGTCAAAACTGATACGTGAGATAATGGGTGTCTGTTACAAGAATTCCATTAAGTGTTAGCTTGGCTGATACAAGCACTGGTGGTGGCAGGAGGAAGGGAGGATTCAGTGAATCAACACAAGGAGGTGATAATGAGTGTAGTATTATTCCTGGGACTGGGGCCTGTCTGCCTGACAGAAGATCTTTACATAGGAGCAGGGAGAGACAGTTCAGTGGATTAGGGTGGAGCCAGATATAGAGTAGACTAGGAAAATCAGAGAGAAGTATTTGTACTTGAGGTGGTAAGTTGATGGGTCACCACTTGTTGAAGGGACCACATGAAAGAAAAGCCAAGATGCAGCCATATTGGGGTTTTGCCCTCACTTCTCTAATAAGCTGGTTGGCAGCTGCAACTCTCCAGGCATGGTGGGTGAAATATGGTGAAGTAGAGAGACATCTCTAAGTGAGGGTCCATACCTAGAGAAGTAGTGGGGATAGGAGTCTGAAACAAGGCTGATGACAACCTAAGAGCTCCAGGATTAAGGAATCAGATTTAGAAAAATAATCTCTCTAGAGGAAAAGGGTAGTGATGCAAAGATACAAGAAATAGTAAGATGAGGTCTATTTTATATATAATGATCCACCCCAAACCAGAAACTTTGGGGAAGCTATTGATGTCTGATTTCATATCTCATGTTCCCCAAAATGCTTAGCACACAGCCTCATGCACTGATGATGTTCAACAAATTTGAGCATAAATAAAAAGATTTGTTTCTATTTGGCTTGCTGGTTTGTACAATCTTAAAGCTCCTAGAGTAGGATGACTGAATAAAATAAGTCCATCATGAAAATGGTTATTGAGAATCCACTACATGCAAAGCACTGCTACTGAGCTAGTCAGAAACAAATCTTTGTTCAGGGGTGATGCAAGACCTTAACCAAAATAGCTGTTAGATATCTAATACTGTGCACCTCTAGGATAGGCTACATAACTTCATCTTCCTAGAAAGATTAATAACACCTATGATTTCAACTTTCTTGGACAAATACAATCAAGAGAGGCAGTATTGCATAATGGTTAAGAGCACAGACCCTTGGGTCAGGCTGCCTGTGTTTAAACCTTTGCTATGTCAATTACTTATAGTTTGACTTTGGTCAAGTTACTTACCTTCTCTATGCCTACTTTTACTCAATTATAAAATATGATAATACATAGTATCTACCACCCAGGACGTTGTAATTCACAAATTAATGTAGGTAAAATGTTTTACTAGTTCCAGGCACATTGTATGCTTTTCTTAAAAAGTTACCATTATTATTGTTACTTAGCCCTTCTGAAACAATTGGTTATTTATTGATATTGGTTATTTATATGTTAGTTGCACATAGTCCCTGAGCAAGTCTTATTGACTATAAATATATTGTTCTTATAGCTTTATGATAACTGCTACTGTCCCTGTTGCTCAGTTAAGAGAAACACTGAGAGATTGCTATTTGCAGGCTTTGGGGTCAGATTGCCTTGGTTCCAGTCTAAGTTCTGCTTTATACTAACAGTGCGAGCCGAAACAAGGTATTTCAGCTCAACTGAGCCTTCGGTTTTCTCACCTATGACTCAAGGATAATATTATACACCTCATAGGGCTGTTGTGAGGCCTAAACTGGATGAGTGTAAAGTGGCCAGTGGCTGGCACAGAGTAAGTGATCAACAATAGCTAAGTGGCATACACTGTAACTCTTGGGAGGGAGAGAAGTCAGGGACTGAAACTCCCTCCTCCCACCCAGAGTAAGAGCTCTGGTGTGGATCAAGAGTAAAATGGAGTTCTGGAGTCCACAGAGCCACACAATTAGACCACCCTGCTAGGGTGGAGTATAGAAAATATAAATAGAACTGGCTTAAGGCAAACAAACCCTTGCTTTCTTTTGGCTCTCTTGGAGCCCTTCTATTCTGCATAGCTTGCACTTTTTATTCTTTCTGATCCCAGAGGGCTGGTGCAGTAAGGCACCATTCCCTAGCTCTTGGAAATTTGAGCAGGACCAGGGTGTGGAGACAGAGAGTAGGTGGCTTAGCCCATCTAGGTCTTATAAAAAAGAGAGGGGTGATGAGAGAGAGAGGGAATGGCAGAACACTTTTCCCTATGGCCTCATTTACTTCCTCCTTTTAGGCCAGTTCTAAGATCCAGTGATGGAAGATATGGTGTGGGCCATGGAGAGAAGGACCAAAGAGCATCCTCAGCATCCTGCTTAGCTTGCCCTCTTGTATGAGCCCCATGCAGGATGGGAAAAGGAAGTCCTTGGCAGCATACATGGTCCAATTCAGGACTGAATAAAGAGTGTTCCCTCAGTGATATCTATCTCCTGAGTACTGTAGAGGTTTTCCAAAATGGCCACAAATTCATTGAAACTCCTCCTTGAGTCAAGGTGGCCCTGTAACTGCTTCAACCAATACAATACAGCAGAAGTGACACTATATTACTTCTGATGTTAGGTCACTAAAAAGCCATGCAGCTTTTACCTGGTTCTTTTAGGATAATCTCTCTGAGGGAAGTCAATTGCCCCTTAAGAAGTTAAATAACCTTGAGATTGCCATGCTGGAGAAGCCACATGTAGGCACTACAGGCAACAATCTCTGTTTATCCAGTCTTCCAGCCATTCCCACCAAGGCACCAGACATGGAAGTAAAGCCATCCCATCCATCACCCAAGTACCTTGAGTGCCCTCAACTGACACCACAAGAAGCAAGGCTCCCAGCGACACTCTGCCCCAATTCCTGAGCCACAGAATCCATAAGCATAATATAATTGTTGGTGTGCCACTAAACTTAGAATGGTTTATTATGCAGCAACTGTTACTGAAACAAGTACTTAGTTAGGGTCAGCAGATGGTTAGCTGAGGTTTGAGGGACCCAAGACACCCCCACCCAAATCTCTCTCTTCCTATAGAATATGACCCTGGCTTTGTGGTGATGCTTCTCTTCCACCTCATTTTAGCTCATTTAAAAAAATAAGGCCATGGCCAAACACTAAGTGGTGATAGAAGCAACTTGACCTGGTCCAAGAGATGGGCAAGCAGAAAAAGAAAAATAAATACTGGGGGTAAAATTAGTGTTTCCTAGGTAATTTTGTGAGAAGGAAGTGCCAGGTCGACTGGGATCAACTTCTGAATCTGTCCCTAGCTAGCTTTATCCTGAGAATTTACCTCTGCCTGCTCTGGCTCCAGGGGGACAGCCACACATGTTGGTTCCTCCCACCATCAGCACAGCTGCCCTCTCCTGTTGCTTCATGTGGACTCATTCTGAAAAACTGGGAATGGTGATAATCATGACCCTCCCATTTCAGAATCCTTGGAAGGGCCAGTGAGGTTGGTGCAAACCAAAAGGAGGAGTTGGAAATGGCCAAGGTAGCCAATGTCTTACCACTTGGGTTTTTGATTGTAAACTTTGCTGATCTGAAGGAAGTCGAGGTGTTTTCAAAGAAGCATCCAAGATCAGGTGTCCACTGTTAATTAGAATCCTAGAATTTAGAGGCATAAAGACCCTCAAAGATCTTCTAGTTCAATTCCCTCATTGTACCCATGAGAAAACTGAAGCTCTGAAAGGGGAAGTGATTTGGATAAATGTTTTAAACCAGCAAGTGGCAGAAGCAGAAAGAAAAATCTGGTTTTCCAAGTCCTGATCCAGAGTTATTCTCACCATACTCTACATCAGTGCCTCACAAACTTTCATGTGCACACAAATCACTTGGGGATCTTGTTTAACTTGAGATATGCCATGGGGGTATGAATTCTTCATTTGTAACAAGCTCTCAGTTGATGCCAATGCTGCTGGTCCTTTGACCACACCTGGAATAGCAAGGCTATTGGGCAAAATTAGTGGGAGAAGCCAAGAAATCCTCTTTCTCTTGAAGTGTAAGCATCACAATCAATGTTCTGTCATTTGTGTCTTTTACCCCATGACTATTTTTCATTGGCCATCTCCTTATATTCCCCATTCCTTCTGAACATTTTGCCACTTGCCTTGGTATTAGCACCAGGAGATGATGAAATAAACATGTACAAGAGAAAAGATAAGAAGAAATGTGATGGCATGGCTAAGTTCATTTTGCTTCTCCTTAGTGGCTTTCTGCAAAAGGTTTGTTGAAGGTAGAGGTAGAAATTGGCTCCAAAACAAGTTAGGGGGTTATTTCTGGATTTCCTGTCCCCTGTATTCATGGAAAATCCAGAGCATGCAGTATGAATATATAATAGTGTGCCCAGTTTTCTTGTGTGGTTTGTGGAAACTGGTCACATTGCTTTACAGCCGTACCACATATATTTAAAGGCTATAGCTATGCAATGGGGTTTCTGTCCAAATGATTCACAAAATTGCTTCAATCCTTTACTTTGTCAGTAGAGTTTTGGCTGGTACTTACAGAAGACGTAGACAAAGAACAGAAACTTATGCCTTCTATTTATGCTAGCGACAACCTTCAACTTAAGCAAGATTATTTCCCTTCCCACATTTAGAAAATATATGCTCACGTTGAAGCTGGTTCTAAGTCTTTTCAGCTCTGTGACCCCTGTGATCTTAAACAGTTCACCTACCTCTCTGGAATTCAGTTCCCTCATTTGTAAAATGAGGGATGGGACTACTTCTAAAGTTCTAATATTCCAATTATTGTCTTCAGGTGTGGATAGTGGTGACTGACCAGCAGGACAATGATTAAGGCCATGAAAACATCTGCTTCAACCTTGTCCTCCAGGTTCTCTTACTTCCTAACTTCCTAGAAAAGAGACACACACATTAGAAAGATTTTCAGCTACAAGAATTGAAACAATGCCTTTTCTGTTTATACCTTAGTTACCCAGAAAAATAAATAAGCCAGAACACTTCTCTCAGACATCCAAAAAAACAAAAAAACAAAAGAGGAGTTCCGGTAACCTGAGGCTTCCCGGCTTCCCTCTGATGAGCTTTTCTGCTTGTGTCCTTTAAGCTTGTTGGTGACAATAAGCAGGACTAAGTCTGGGCTCAGTGGGCCGCAGGGCAGGCTGACAGTCATGTTTTCTTAGGAGGTGTCAGGAATGATCTTGGTCGTACATGAAATGCCAGGAAATGTTTAGCAGTTCTTTCAAAGGAGATTCATATTCAAATGCCTTTGCCACCTGTTTAGAAAGAGAGCAGAGAAGGAAATGTCAAGCTACTCCCTTACCTTGCAACTTAGACCTTGGGGAGTCCCCTTGGTGAAGCAGTTCTGTGACTGCCTAGTGCACACAAGCACTCAATGTTTTAAGAACTGACTTGAATGTTTCTGGCCTCAGAAGAAATGAAAAAGCAATATTATATTATAAAATATGGATTAGCCCAAATGGAACTGTATCATTTCTCTATAGGTCCTCACTTCCCTATAGGTCCTCACTTCCCTATAGGTCCTCACCCTGGAGTTAGACACTACCTGATTTATTTGTGTTTCTCTGGTGGTTTTCTGTTTTTGTTTTTTGTATCTGGCTTCTGTAATAAATCAGAAAGACATTCTAAGGTGCCACATTATTTCACTGGGATCTAATTTTACAGAGAGCAGGGTTTCTCAGCCTCGGTATTATTGACATTGGGGCTTGGTAATTCTTTGCTGTGGGGACTGTCCTGTGCATTGCAGGATGTTTAGTGGCATCCCTGGCCTCCACCCACTAGATGCCAGTAGCACCTTCCTCCCAGTGTGACAACCAAAAATGTCTCCAGACACAGCCAAATGTTCCCTGGGGGACAAATCCACCCCTCCTTGTTTCAGTCCATCTGGCCCCTGTACAAGAAGCCCACCTTTCAAGGAGAGGTTATCAAAGAAGATTTCTGTGCATAACTTGAAATCTGCTAATGGTCTTCCTCCTCCGCTTGTTGATGTCCTCATCCATTAAGGAGCCTCTCCAAAGAACCAGGTTAGATGGACAGAAATCTTTCATCTTAGCTTGATACTTTCATCTGCCACATGGGCTCTCCCCTGCAAGTCCTTTGCAACAATGAAAAATAAAGCTTGACACAGAGCTGAGGTCTGGTCTGTTCAAGAAAACAATTGCATCTGATTTTGAGTTTTTGGCTCTGAGAGGCATTGGTGGCTCCTGTGTTTCAAACAGAGATAAGAGACAGGAAGGAAGGAAGGAAGGAAGGAAGGAAGGAAGGAAGGGAAAATAAAGAGCCAAAGAGAGAGAGAAAAAACAAAACAAAACAAAGAGGGTGTCTGGTCTATCCTTCACATCTAAGGAAGAAGAAACCGAAGCCAGCTCAGGCAGACTTGGCCATATGATGTTTTAAAATATTCACATAAGGAAATTTCACACTGCAGCCTGTCAGTACTGCCGATTCTAGTCATGAATTTTCCATTCCATTTGAGACTTCTGTTTACTGGAGTTATAAAAGGAGAGGCACTTCTAGATAAACATCTTATTCCAGAGCATGGTAGGAAGGAACCAGAGCTGAAACTATGCATTTTCAGTGTGGAAAAGCAAGCTGATAGCTCAGAAACCTGGGTTTTCGGCCTAGGTCTTTTTCTAATCAGCAGTGTGATCTTGGAAAAATCATCTTTCTATGGCCTTGTTTCTTTCATCTGGAAAATTACAGAAAGTTGGACTATAAAATCTCTAAGTTCTCTTCTTCTAAGACAATACACCAAAAATTTGGTTCTTAAAATTTGCTGAAGAGCACTTTGGAATTTGATTTCCAAGCAACTAATGCCGCCATCTAGTGGCCAAAAGAAAGCTTTCTTTTTGTTATAAAGATAACTTTCTCCTTCAGATAGGGCACAAATGGTGATTTGCCTTCACTCAGTACATTTTCTATCTATCTCCCTATCTATCTATCTACCATCTATCTATCTACCTACCTATCTACCCATCCATCCATTCTATTTTTTATTTTCTTTTAAAGTATAACATTCACAAGGGTGATAAATTTTGACAAACTGAGGTCATGAAAGAGAACATTGCCAGATCCCAGAAGCTCCCTTGTGTCCCTTTTCAGTCACTACCCTCCACCGTACACACACATACACACGGACATAATGAATTTCACAAATGTAATGTTGAGCAGAAGGAACCGGATGCATAAGTTACTACCTGCTCTCCTTCCAACGGTTACCACTATCCTGATTACTAATAGCATAGATTAGTTTTGCTTGATTTTGTACTTTAGATAAATTGAACTATGCACTATGTACTCATTTGCATCTGGCTCCCTTTGCTTGACATTATGCTCATGAAATTCATCCATATTGTTGCGTGTAGCTGTAGATCATTCTCATTGCTGTATAGTAGTCCTCAAGAGCCTTTAAAAATTATTCTGTAATCAAATTAAAATTTTTTTTAGTAAAAAAGTAATTATGGGCATGGTAGAAAAATTTTTTTTAAGTTACTCATAACTCTCCACCTAAAGGCAACCATCATTAATATTTGCTGTATTTCATTCCAGTATTGTTTCTATACATATTTTTCAACATATTTAATATAGTTGTATATAGGATCATATATATTTTTTATTACATTAATACTATAATGTAAACACTTCACTATGCTGTTAAAAGTCTTCATGGATATCATTTTTAATAAATAGCATTCTCTTACTGTTAGACATTTGGGATGTTTTGTTTATTTTGTTTTGCTTTGTTTTCTGTTTGTTTTGTTTTTTACTATTAACAAACAAACACAATGAACATCCTGGACCACAAAACGTTTTCTGTTCTTCAGGGGAGTTGCCTTGTAATGAAATGTCAGAAGTAGGATTATTTGGTCAAAGCTTTTAGCAACAGGAGACCATTCCAGTTTGTGCCTAGAAGGCAGTGATAAGAGACTGGGGAAGGAACTGGCTCATACTGAGCACCGAGTAGTACCTAACCCAGATATTGTGCTAGGTGCTTTGCTGACGTTCTCTCATTTAGTTCTCACAAGGACTCTAAGAGGTACCTATAGTCTGTATTTTGGAGAGAGAAAATTCAAGGCTTAAAGAGGTAAAGTAACTTGTTCAAAGGCACACAATGAGTAAAGCGGCAGAAGCAAGATTTGGACTCACGTCTGTCTCCTACAAAGCTTGTGATCTTCAAACTCTACCACACTGCCCCCCAGAGTACAATTTCAATAATGCAATTGAAATGCATCCTCTTTTTCCAGTTATCTTCTCCACAGGCCTGTCACAATTCCTAATAACCTGCACATGTTCTCTGGACAGGGGAAAATTACACACATTTCAGCCTTCACACTGAACCAAGGTTATCAGAGTGGCTATGGTCTTCTAGCCGGCCTAAGAGATAGAGATTAGGCACCAAGAGAGTGTGAGCAATGTTTCTCACCTATGTTCATACTTCTTAAATTTCCTCTAGAGGGAAATGGGAGTTTCCTTGTTTGTTTCCTCTCTATTAAAGTATCTGAGTGTTCTCTCTTCTTTGCCCCGCCCCTGTGACTTTTCTCCAACTTGAATATTGTCTTGTCGTAGCTGTTGCACTACTGAAGTTCTTCTGTCCCTCCACTCTGCAAATGCTAAGGCCTCACTGCTGGATTTCTGGATGCCCTTCTTGCTCATTCCTAGCTACTTTCTAGTTTCCCTGTTCCTTCTTCCTCTTCACCTCCTGCCAAATCCATCTTCTTTATTTGTCCCCATCTCTTCTTATTCTCTGCTGCTGCTGCTACTACTACTACCACCACCAACAGAATCTTAGTTGACCTCCCAGGTTACTTGCAGCCACTTTGGGAAACAGAGAGGAGAGTCCTGAGATAATGAGAAGGGAAAGAACACACAGATTTGTGCTTGGGGCTACGAGCAGCCAAAGCTTCAACCCAACCCATGGGTTGCATGTTAGATAAGTGTCAGGCAGCTGGAGAGCTTTATGAGCATTCTAAATGCCTGCCATGAAGACAAGTGTCAGCCTTCTTCACTCTCATTTAGGGACGAGGTCTGAGGGAGATGTCAGTATGTCCTGCCTTGTTCTGAATTGCCCAAAAAGCAAGGCCTTCTAAGAATGCTGTACCTCCTGCTCCTTCAACCTGACACCAAAATAAAACTCCCTGCAATGCCCTCATCCTAATGCTAAAGTCTACACGAAGTTTGGGGGACTGACAGACGCAAGGCTGATGGATGTCAAAATCTTATTGGTTTCGAATCTGGTGCAGGAGCAATTGGATATACATATGCAGAAGTAAATGAACTTCAACCCTTATCTCACACCATAAACGAACATTAACTCAAAATGGATCATAGACCTAAATGTAGGAGCTAAAATTATAAAAGTCTTAGAAGAAAACATAGGAATAAATCTCCATTACCTTGAGTTAGGCAATGGTTTTGTAGATATGATAAAAGCATAAGTGACAAAACAAAATGAAAAATTGGACTTAATCAAAATTTAAAACTTTTATATGCCAACAAATTAGATAACCTAGATAAAATGGACAAATTCTTAGAATCAAATTACCAAACTGACTCAAGAATAAATGGAAAATCTGTACAGACCTATAACAATTAGAAAGATTGAATAAGTAACTTTAAAAAATAGTCTCAACAAAGAAAAGGACTAGATGGCTTCACTGGTGAATTCTACCAAACAGTTAAAATAGAATGAACACAAATCCTTCTCAAACTCTTCCAAAAAATAGAAGTGGGAACACTTCTAAATTCATTCTTTGAGGAAAGTTTTCCCCTGATATCCAAGCCAGGCAAAGGCATCACAAGAGAACTACAGACAAATATGACATATGAATATAGATTCAAGCATTCTCAACAAAATACTTGCAAACCAAATCTATCAGCATATTAAAAGAACCAGAATAAGTGAGATTTATCCCAGGAATGCAAGGGTGGTTTACATAGAAAACTAATCAGTGTAATACATCTCATTAACAGAAGAGAGAAATAAAATCACATGATTTTAATTAAGGCAGAAAAAGTAATTGATGGAATCCAACCACCTTCTCTTGATAAAAACTTTCAACAAAATAAGAATAGAAGGGAACTTCCTTAGCATGATAATGACCATTTATGAAAAACCCACAGTAAGGACCATACTCAATGATGAAAGACTGAAAATATTTCCCTATGTTCAGAAACAATACAAGGATAACTGCTTTCACTACTGCTATTTAAAATGTTGAATATACTAGATGTTTTAGTCGGATCAATTAGGCAATAAAAGGCATTCGAATTGGAAAGAAAAAAGTAAAAGTATCTCTATTGCAGATGACATTAATATATATTATGTTTTATATATCTATAACATTCAAAAGAATACACACACACACACACACAACCTACTAGAGGCAATAAACATATTCAGCAAAGATACAGGGTACAAAAACAGCAAAGAAAACTTAGTTGAGTTTCTACACACCAGGAACGAAAAATCTAAAAAGGAAGCTAGGAAAAACAATTCTATTTACAATAACATCCAAAAGAATAAAATACTTAGGAACAAATTTAAACGAGGAGGTAAAAGACTTGTACACCAAAAACTACAAAACATTGCTAGAAGATATTGAAGAAGAACTGACAAAATGGAAAGATATCTCATTTGTATGGATTAGGAGACAATATTGTTAAGATGGCAATACTACCCCAAATAATCTACAGGTACAATGCAATCCGTGTCAAAATTTCAATGGCCTTTTTTTTTTTTGTAGAAATGGAAACGCAAATCTTCAAATTAATATGGAATTACAAGGGACTCCGAATAGCCAAAATAATCTTGAAAAAGAAGAACAAAGTTGGAGGACACAAACTCCCCAATTTATTCAGCCATCTAATGGAATGAAGGACTGATACATGCTACAACATGGAAAAACCTCGAACACATTATAGAAAGTGAAAGAAGCCAGACACAAAAGGTCACATATTGCATGATTCCATTTATATGAAATAGAACAGGTAAATCCATAGAGACAGAACATAGATTGCTGCTTGCCAGTGGCGAGGGGGGATGAGGAATGGAGAACAACTGCTTAATAGGTACAGGGGTTATTTTGGGGGTGATAATGAAAATGTTTTGGAACTAGATAAAGGTGGTGGTTGCACATTTTAAATGCACTAAATGTCATTGAATTATGTTCACTTTAAAATGGTTAATTTTATGTTATGTGACTTTCGCCTCAATAAAAAAATTTAAACTTTTGTGTTTCAAAGGATGCCATTAAGTAAGTGAAAAGGCAACCCACAATATGGGAAAAAATATTTTCAAACCAGGCAAACATCCAGAGTAATCAACTTTTACAACACAACAATTAAAAGACAGATAATACAATTAAAAACACAATGGCCAAAGGATTTGAAAAGGTATTTCTCCAAAGATATAAAAATGGCCAAGAAGCACATGAAAAGATGTTTCCCAGTAACATCACTAGCTAGCAGAGAAATACAAAACTACACTGAGATACCAATTTATACCACTAGGATGGCTAGAATATAAAAAAAAACCATGGAAAATACCTAATGTTGGCAAGGATGAGGAGAAATTTGAATACTCATATGTTGCTGGTAGAAATTAAAAATGGTGCAGCCTCTTTGAAAAACAGTTTGGGGGAGGAGGGGAAGATGGCAGAAGAGTAAGACGCGGAGATCAGCTTCCTCCCCACAGATACACCAGAAATATATCTACATGTGGAACAACTCCTACAGAATACCTACTGAACGCTGGCAGAAGACCTCAGACCTCCCAAAAGGCAAGAAACTCCCCACGTACCTGGGTAGGGCAAAAAAAAAAAAGAAAAAAAAATGAACAAACAGAGACAAAAGAATAGGGACGGGACATGCACCAGTGGGAGGGAGCCGTGAAGGAGGAAAGGTTTCCACACACTAGGAAGCGCCTTCGCGGGCGGAGACTGCAGGTGGCGGAGGGGGAAAGCTTCGGAGCCACGGAGGAGAGCTCAGCAACAGGGGTGTGGAGGGCAAAGTGGAGAGATTCCCGCACAGAGGATCGGTGCTGACCGGCACTCACCAGCCCGAGAGGCTTGTCTGCTCACCCGCCGGGGCGGGCGGGGCTGGGAGCTGAGGCTCGGGCTTTGGTCGGATCCCAGGGAGAGGACTGGGGCTGGCAGCGTGAATACAGCCTGAAGGGGCTAATGCGCCACGGCTACACGGGAGGGAGTCCAGGAAAAGTCTGGAGCTGCCGAAAAGGCAAGAGAATTTTTCTTACCTCTTTGTTTCCTGGTGCGCGAGGAGAGGGGAATAAGAGCGCTGCTTAAAGCAGCTCCAGAGACGGGCGCGAGCGGCGGCTGAAAGCACGGACCCCAGAGATGGGCGTGGGACGCTGGGGCTGCTGCTGCCGCCGCCGCCAAGAGGCCTGTGAGCGAGTGCAGGTCACTGTCCACGCCCCCCTTCCAGGGAGCCTGTGCAGCCCGTCACTGCCGGGGTCCCGGGATCCAGGGACAGCTTTCCCGGGAGAGCGCCCGGCGTGCCTCGGTCACGTCAAACTCTGCCGCCGCAGGCTCGCCCCGCACTCCGTGCCCGCCTCCCCTGCCCCGGCCTGAGTGAGCCAGAGTCCCCAAAGTGGCTGCTCCTTTAACCCTGTACTGTCTGAGCAAAGAACAGACGCCCTCCAGCGACCTACACGCAGAGGCGGGGCCAAATGCAAAGCTGAGACCCGGGAGCTGTGAGAACAAAGAAGAGAAAGGGAAATCTCTCCCAGCAGCCTCAGAAGCAGCGGATTAAAGCTCCACAATCAACTTGATGTACCCTGCATCTGTGGAATACATGAATAGACAACGAATCATCCCAAATTGCAGAGGTTCTTGGTGCTGCAGCCAGGAGTCAGTGCTGTGCCTCTGAGGTGGAAGAGCCGACTTCAGGACACGGGTCCACAAGAGACCTCCCAGCTCCACATAATATCAAATGGCAAAAATCTTCCAGAGATCTCCACCTCAACACCAACACCCAGCTTCACTCAATGACCAGCAAGCTACAGTGCTGGACACCCTATGCCAAACAACTAGCAAGACAGGAACACAATGCCACCCATTAGCAGAGAGGCTGCCTAAAATCATAAAAAGTCCAAAGACACCCCAAAACACACCACCAGACGTGGACCTGCCCACCAGAAAGACAAGATCCAGCCTCATCCACAAGAACACAGGCACTAGTCCCCTCCACCAGGAAGCCTACACAACCCACTGAACCAACCTTAGCCACTGGGGACAGATACCAAAAACAAAGGGAACTACGAACCTGCAGCCTGCAAAAAGGAGACCCCAAACACAGTAACATAAGCAAAATGAGAAGACAGAAAAACACACAGCAGGAGAAGGAGCAAGATAAAAACACACCAGACCTAACAAATGAAGAGGAAATAGGCAGTCTACCTGAAAAAGAATTCAGAATAGTGACAGTAAAGATGATCCAAAATCCTGGAAATAGAAGAGACAAAATGCAAGAAACAGTTATCAAGGATCTAGACGAACTAAAGATGAATCAAGCAACGATTAGAAACACAATAAATGAAATTAAAAATACTCTAGAAGAAAATCAATAGCAGAATAACTGAGGAAGAAGAACGGATAAGTGACATGGAAGATAAAATAGTGGAAATAACTACTGCAGAGCAGAATAAACAAAAAAGAATGAAAAGAACTGAGGACAGTCTCAGACACCTCTGGGACAACATTAAACGCACCAACATTCGAATTATAGGGGTTCCAGAAGAAGAAGAGAAAAACAAAGGGACTGAGAAAATATTTGAAGAGATGATAGTTGAAAACTTCCCTAATATGGGAAAGGAAATAGTGTATCAAGTCCAGAAGGCACAGAGAGTCCCATACAGAATAAATCCAAGGAGAAATACGCGAAGACACATATTAATCACACTGTCAAAACTTAAATACAAAGAAAACATATTAAAAGCAGCAAGGGAAAAACAACAAATAATACACAAGGGAATCCCCATAAAGTTAACAGCTGATCTTTCAGCAGAAACTCTGCAAGCCAGAAGGGACTGGCAGGACATATTTAAAGTGATGAAGGAGAAAAACCTGCAACCAAGATTACTCTACACAGCAAGGATCTCATTCAGATTTGATGGAGAAATTAAAACCTTTACAGACAAGCAAAAGCTGAGAGAGTTCAGCACCAACAAACCAGCTTTAAAACAAATGCTAAAGGAACTTCTCAAGGCAAGAAACACAAGAGAAGGAAAAGACCTACAATAACGAACCCAAAACAATTAAGAAAATGGGAATAGGAACATACATATTGATAATTACCTTCAATGTAAATGGACTAAATGCTCCCAACAAAAGACACAGATTGGCTGAATGGATACAAAAACAAAACCCATATATATGTTGTCTACAAGAGACCCACTTCAGACCTAGAGACACATACAGACTGAAAGTAAGGGGATGGAAAAAGATATTCCATGCAAATGGAAACCAAAAAAGCTGGAGTAGCAATTCTCATATCAGACAAAATAGACTTTAAAATAAAGACTATTAGAAGAGACAAAGAAGGACACTACATAATGCTCAAGGGATCGATCCAAGAAGAAGATATAACAATTGTAAATATTTATGCACCCAACATAGGAGCACCTCAATACATAAGGAAAATACTAACAGCCATAAAAGGGGAAATCGACAGTAACACATTCATAGTAGGGGACTTTAACATGCGACTTTCACCAATGGACAGATCATCCAAAATGAAAATAAATAAGGAAACACAAGCTTTAAATGATACATTAAACAAGATGGACTTAATTGATATTTATAGGACATTCCATCCAAAAACAACAGAATACACATTTTTCTCAAGTGCTCATGGAACATTCTCCAGGATAGATCATATCTTGGGTCACAAATCAAGCCTTGGTAAATTTAAGAAAATTGAAATTGTATCAAGTATCTTTTCCGACCACAATGCTATGAGACTAGATATCAATTACAGGAAAAGATCTGTAAAAAATACAAACACATGGAGGCTAAACAATACACTACTTAATAACGAAGTGATCACTGAAGACATCAAAGAGGAAATAAAAAAATACCTAGAAACAAATGACAATGGAGACACGACGACCCAAAACCTATGGGATGCAGCAAAAGCAGTTCTAAGAGGGAAGTTTATAGAAACAAAACCCCACCTTAAGAAACAGGAAACATCTCGAAAAAACAACCTGACCTTTCACCTAAAGCAATTAGAGAAAGAACAAAAAAACCCCAAACTTAGCAGAAGGAAAGAAATCATAAAGAACAGATCAGAAATAGATGAAAAAGAAATGAAGGAAACGATAGCAAAGATCAATAAAACTAAAAGCTGGTTCTTTGAGAAGACAAACAAAATTGACAAACCATTAGCCAGACTCATCAAGAAAAAAAGGGAGAAGACTCAAGTCAATAGAATTAGAAATGAAAAAGGAGAAGTAACAAATGACAATGCAGAAATACAAAGGATCATGAGAGATTACTACAAGCAACTCTATGCCAGTAAAATGGACAACCTGGAAGAAATGGACAAATTCTTAGAAAGGCACAACCTGCCAAGAGTGAATCAGGAAGAAAGAGAAAATATGAACAGACCAATCACAAGCACTGAAATTGAAACAGTGATTAAAAATCTTCTAACAAACAAAAGCCCAGGATCAGACGGCTTCACAGGCCAATTCTATCACACATTTAGAGAAGAGCTAACACCTATCCTTCTCAAACTCTTCCAAAATATAGCAGAGGGAGGGACACTCCCAAACTCATTCTATGAGGCCACCATCACCTTGATACCAAAGCCAGACAAGGATGTCACAAAGAAAGAAAACTATAGGCCAATATCACTGATGAACATAGATGCAAAAATCCTCAACAAAATACTAGCAAACAGAATCCAACAGCACATTAAAAGGATCATACACCATGATCAAGTGGGGTTTATTCCAGGAATGAAAGGATTCTTCAATATATGCAAATCAATCAACATGATACAACACCATATTAACAAATTGAAGCAGAAAAACCATATGATCATTTCAATAGATGCAGAGAAAGCTTTTGACAAAATTCAACACCCATTTATGATAAAAAACCCTGCAGAAAATAGGCATAGAGGGAACTCTCCTCAACATAATAAAGGCCATATATGACAAACCCACAGCCAACATCGTCCTCAATGGCGAAAAACTGAAAGCGTTTCCACTAAGATCAGGAACAAGACAAGGTTGCCCACTCTCACCACTCTTATTCAACATAGTTTTGGAAGTTTTAGCCACAGCAATCAGAGAAGAAAAGGAAATAAAAGGAATCCAAATCGGAAAAGAAGAAGTAAAGCTGTCACTGTTTGCAGATGACATGATACTATACATAGAGAATCCTAAAGCTGCTACCAGAAAACTACTAGAGCTAATCAATGAATTTGGTAAAGTAGCAGGATACAAAATTAATGCACAGAAATCTCTGGCCTTCCTGTACATTAATGATGAAAAGTCTGAAAGTGAAATCAAGAAACCACTCCCATTTACCACTGCAACAAACAGAATAAAATATCTAGGAATAAACCTACCTAAGGAGACAAAAGACCTGTATGCAGAAAATTATAAGACACTCATGAAAGAAATTAAAGATGATACAAATAGATGGAGAGATATACCATGTTCTTGAATTGGAAGAATCAACATTGTGAGAATGACTCTACTACCCAAAGCAATCTACAGATTCAATGCAATCCCTATCAAACTACCACTGGCATTTTTCACAGAACTAGAACAAAAAATTTCACAATTTGTATGGAAACACAAAAGACCCCGAATAGCCAAAGCAATCTTAAGAATGAAAAATGGAGCTGGAGGAATCAGGCTCCCTGACTTCAGACTATACTACAAAGCTACAGTAATCAAGACAGTATGGTACTGGCACAAAAACAGAAAGATAGATCAATGGAACAGGATAGAAAGCCCAGAGATAAACCCATGCATATATGGTCACCTTATCTTTGATAAAGGAGGCAGGAATGTACAGTGGAGAAAGGACAGCCTCTTCAATAAGTGGTGCTGGGAAAACTGGACAGGGACACGTAAAAGTATGAGATTAGATCACTCCCTAACACCATACACAAAAATAAGCTCAAAATGGATTAAAGACCTAAATGTAAGGCCAGACACTATCAAACTCTTAGAGGAAAACATAGGCAGAACACTCTACGACATAAATCACAGCAAGATCCTTTCTGATCCACCTCCTAGAGAAATGGAAATAAAAACAAAAATAAACAAATGGGACCTAATGAAACTTCAAAGCTTTTGCACAGCAAAGGAAACGATAAACAAGACCAAAAGACAACCCTCAGAATGGGAGAAAATATTTGTAAATGAAGCAACTGACAAAGGATTAATCTCCAAAATGTATAAGCAGCTCATGCAGCTCAATAACAAAAAAACAAACAACCTAATCCAAAAATGGGCAGACGACCTAAATAGACATTTCTCCAAAGAAGATATACAGACTGCAAACAAACACATGAAAGAATGCTCAACATCATTAATCATTAGAGAAATGCAAATCAAAACTACAATGAGAAATCATCTCACACCAGTCAGAATGGCCATCATCAAAAATGTAGAAACAATAAATGCTGGAGAGGGTGTGGAGAAAAGGGAACACTCTTTCACTGCTGGTGGGAATGTGAATTGGTACAGCCACTATGGAGAACACTATGGAGGTTCCTTAAAAAGCTACAAATAGAACTACCATATGACCCAGCAATCCCACTACTGGGCATATACCCTGAGAAAACCATAATTCAAAAAGAGTCATGTACCAAAATGTTCATTGCAGCTCTATTTACAATAGCCTGGAGATGGAAACAACCTAAGTGTCCATCATCGGATGAATGGATAAAGAAGATGTGGCGGGCTTCCCTGGTGGCGCAGTGGTTGAGAGTCCGCCTGCCGATGCAGGGGACACGGGTTCGTGCCCCGGTCTGGGAGGATCCCACATGCCGTGGAGCGGCCGGGCCCGTGAGCCATGGCCGCTGAGCCTGCGCGTCCGGAGCCTGTGCTCCACTACGGGAGAGGCCACAACAGTGAGAGGCCCACATACCGCAAAAAAAAAAAAAAAAAAAAAAAAAAAAAGAAGATGTGGCACATATATACAATGGAATATTACTCAGCCATAAAAAGAAACGAAATTGAGCTATTTGTAATGAGGTGGATAGACCTAGAGTCTGTCATACAGAGTGAAGTAAGTCAGAAAGAGAAAGGCAAATACCATATGCTAACACATATATATGGAATTTAAGAAAAAAAAATGTCATGAAGAACCTAGGGGTAAGACAGGAATAAAGACACAGACCTGGGCTTCCCTGGTGGCGCAGTGGTTGAGAGTCTGCCTGCCGATGCAGGGGACACGGGTTCGTGCCCCCGTCCGGGAAGATCCCACATGCCGTGGAGCGGCCGGGCCCGTGAGCCATGGCCGCTGAGCCTGCGCGTCCGGAGCCTGTGCTCCACTACGGGAGAGGCCACAACAGTGAGAGGCCCACATACCGCAAAAAAAAAAAAAAAAAAAAAAAAAAAAAGAAGATGTGGCACATATATACAATGGAATATTACTCAGCCATAAAAAGAAACGAAATTGAGCTATTTGTAATGAGGTGGATAGACCTAGAGTCTGTCATACAGAGTGAAGTAAGTCAGAAAGAGAAAGGCAAATACCATATGCTAACACATATATATGGAATTTAAGAAAAAAAAATGTCATGAAGAACCTAGGGGTAAGACAGGAATAAAGACACAGACCTGGGCTTCCCTGGTGGCGCAGTGGTTGAGAGTCTGCCTGCCGATGCAGGGGACACGGGTTCGTGCCCCCGTCCGGGAAGATCCCACATGCCGCGGAGCGGCTGGGCCCGTGAGCCATGGCCGCTGAACCTGCGTGTCCGGAGCCTGTGCCCCGCAATGGGAGAGGCCACAACAGTGAGAGGCCCGCGTACTGCAAAAAAAAAAAAAGACACAGACCTAGTTGAGAATGGGCTTTGGGATATGCAGAGGGGGAAATGTAAGCTGTGACAAGGCGAGAGAGAGGCATGGACATATGTACACTACCAAACGTAAGGTAGATAGCTAGTGGGAAGCAGCCGCATAGCACAGGGAGATCAGCTTGGTGCTTTGTGACCGCCTGGAGGGGTGGGATAGGGAGGGTGGGAGGGAGGGAGATGCAAGAGGGAAGAAATATGGGAACATATGTATATGTATAACTGATTCACTTTGTTATAAAGCAGAAACTAACACACCAGTGTAAAGCAATTATACTCCAATAAAGATGTTAAAAAAAAACAGTTTGGTAGTTCCTCAAAAAGTTAAACATAGAGTTATCACATGACCCAGCAATCCCACTCCTAGGTATATACCCAAGATAAATGAAAATACATGTTCACCAAAACAATGTGTACGTGAATGTTTCTAGCAGCGTTATTCATAGTAGCCAAAAAGTGGAAACAATCCAAGTGTCTATCAACTGATGAATAGATTTACAAATTGTGGTATATCCATAAATAGAATATTATTCACCTTTTAAGAGATAGTTAAAGTCTGTAAAACCTTTCCTGATTCTTCCCCACTCTGACTCCAGGGTTCATTGAGCATTCCCTTCTCCATGCTCCCTTAGTATCCCATACATGTATCTATAATGCTTTGTCATACTTCTTTAGAAGTGAAACCATCTACCACCACACAGTTTATTGTCTACACCACTTGCCTTTACTATTCTACTGTCTTCATCAGCATAACTTTACTATTCCAGGAAATTCTTGCCTGGAAAGGTGAAAGTTGCAAATAAACTTTATTGTACATCCCAGGAACTTACTGAGAAAATCATCAACTCCTCAACAGAAATCATCAACCAACAGTTTACACCCCAAAACTCTTTGAACCCGTCTTCTCAAAATCTTCACCTGCTAGGTCCACCAACTTTAAACTACTGCATTGTGATCCTTACCTAATCATAACCAAGTCCCCTCCCCATTGAAAGACGCACAATAACAAGACTTCATAATCTCATAAATATCCTGACTTCACCCTCACCATTTATAGATGCTACTAAGTCTCTGCTGAGCTAGTGCTCCCCCTTACATGGAGAGAATAAACTCAGCTTTGTCTTATCAATGGGTTGTTTTGTTGATATTTTGAAGGAACCAGAATTCCACATTTGTTTACATATTTATCTCTCTCTACTAGATTTTGAATTCCTTGAGACCACAGGCTATGTTTGCTTCTCTTTTGATGTTCCACATCTAGTATACTTCCTGGAATATTGTAAGGATTTAAGCAAGAATTGTAACGAATGAATGAAAGGTAAGCAAAACTGTTGACTGCTAAAACACTTGGGAGGCTATTGAAATAACACAGGGTAAAAAGATGAAGGCTTAAATGAAGGCAGTCCAAACAGAGAAGAGGGTTGAAATACCTTTAGAAGGTAGAATTAATGAAACTACATAACATATTTTATGTGGTAGGTAAAGGAGAGGACAGAATTAAAAACTGACTTTGAGGTTTCTGTCTTGGGTGATTGGGTAGATGCCACCAATAATTCTTTTGATGTTGCTAATGAATTTAGGAGGAAGAAAAAGTGCTGGGGCAAAATAATAAAGTCTATTTGGACATTCAATTCAAACTCTATAGTGTTTTCATACTTCCGACTAAACAGCACTGAGCTTGGAGTCTAGAAGCCTGGGTTCTGGTTTGACTAATTGTAGCCCCTTCACCATTATGTCCTTGCTTTGCTCTCTTCTTTAAAATGAAGCTAACTGATCTTAATGTATCATTCCCACTATAATAGTCTTGGATAGAATGATGATTTACACCATGTCTCTTGTAAGGTCTGAAGTAAAGATATACAAGAGAACAGCAGAGGGCATCATTATATAAAAGGTATACAGAACAAAAAAAGCAGTCTGAAGAATGGATCAGCGTTTTCAGGTGGTAATGGATCTTTGTAAACGACCTTATATTTGTATAATATTTTACAAATCTAACAAAATAAGTTCACATATGGGTTTTTAGATATGTGATTTGTCCTCACCATAATCATGTGATCTGCACTGGAAATAGATTATCCTATTTTATGGATGAGGAAACAAGCTTTGAGAGGCAAGTTTTCCCGGCCCATAAAGCTAGTAAAAAGCAAAGAGGGAACTAAAGTCAGATCTTTCAACTCCTCTGTTTCAATTCACTGGCTTGATAGTTGACCCAAAGACCAGAAAGAGGGTTGGAATGGTTTAGTTAAAACTAAAGATGTTAATCCTCTCCTCTGTGTGGTGAATGATTTATATACTACACATAGGTGTACTAAAAATATGGCTTCTTTATTACTGTAACTGGTCTAATCTTGTTCAGGAGCTCCCACCCCGGGGGAGTATAGGTGGTATAGAAGAAAGTTTACGTATCCTCTTAGAAACTGGAAGATGGATAGTCAATTCTCAGTACCATCCCTCTCTGCTTGCCTCTGCTGGTGTTTGCTGCAGGATGGCTGGTCTGATCTGGTTTCTGGCCTGGTATGTATGGCATGCAAGTGGTTCCATTTACCTTTTTGACATGAAATAGTATCCACTGCTACTGCCTTATTACACCATTGCCTCTAGACATTAAGGTCCCTACCTTCAGTAGCCTTGTCCAACTTCCAGGCCTCTGTTGGTCCAGTGGTCCTATCAGTATCTCCATGATTCTTCACTGAGGCACATGATAGGTGGGTCAGTTTGGGTCTTTCAAAGAGGAGATGCCAAGGTGGGCTTAGATGTATAAGATATTTATTGGTGGAAATGCCTATGAGGGCTAAAAAGGAGGGAGCAGGAGAAATCAGGGAGAGTCTTGAGACCTTAATGCAGGTTTTACCTTTGTAGAAAGAAAGAGGGAAAGGAGGCTTGGGTAGAAAGACTCTCAGACTGTAGCACCATTCTGAGAAAGTTTTAGCCAGGTCAATGGAGAATCTCGAAGCCAAAGTTACACAATAGAGGAGTCCTGCCTCCCTCAGGACTGGGACAGCTCTAGGATACCTGTCATACTCCATCACTGGCTAGAAGCAGCCTGGGAGAAGCATGGATTTGGTGCCAATGCAATGTTGTATCCAGAGGGATGTAAGCTGGGGCTGCCAATTATACTTCCTACACGAGGTTCTCTTGAAGAAAATTTGAGAAGAGCATTTACATAGCTGCCACTGTAGGGGAAACGAAGAACAAATGCATAGATAGCTAAATGTAAAATATAATATCAAGTAGTAATAGGTGCCAGACAGAAAATAAAAATCAGAGTAAGGCCATAAAAAGGGACTTTTGCCGGGAAGGAGAAGAGGAGCTCCTATTTTAGATGACTGAGGGTCATATGAGTGGATGACCAGGTGGAAGGGGAGTTAGGGAGACCAGTTAGGAGGCCATTACAATAGAGCTGGCAAGAAGAGATGGCTTGACTAGGATAGAAGCGGTGGAAGTGAAAGGAGGCAGTTAGATTTGTGATATGTATTAAAGATAAAGCTGTCAGAACTTGCTGATGGGTCTCATGAGGAGTAAGAGGTAAAGAGAGGAGCCCATGATGATTCCTAGACTTGGGGATTAAAAACACTCATTGAGATCAATAAGAAAGAAGGTAGGCTGTTTGGGGTGTTAACGTTGGAATCAAAGGTCTGTGCTACATCACCATGAATATTCTGAAAACAACTGAATTGTACACTTTAAATGGGTGAATTGTATGGTATATGAATTATATCTCATTAAAGCTATTACCAAAAAAAAAGAATAGAAAAAGAAAAAGTCTGCGTTAGACCTGTAAGATGCCTCTTAGCCAACCAGAGAACACTTAGATACACGAATCTAAAGTTCAGGGGAAAGAGGTTAGAGCTGGAGATACAAATTTAGGAGTCATCAGCATGTTGATGGCATTTGTTCTGTTATCTATTGCCATGTTTAAAGACATCCCAAAGTTTAGTAGCTTAAAGCGATGATGAATTATTATTTCTCATGATTCTGTGGGTTTCTCATGACTCACGTGGCTGCAGTTATCTGGGAGCTCAGCTGCAGCTGGTACATCTACGTCTGGGGCCTTGCTGCTGTCATCTGGGGCACCTTAGTTCTCCTCCATGTGGCCTTTTGCTCCCCAGGTGGTACCTCATTGTTTACTCAAGTAGCATAAGCTTCATACATGGGAGCTGGCAGAAGCTACTAGGTCTCTTATAGGCCAAGAATTGTCACATTCTAATTTCACCCTTTGTATGGGTCAGATCAAGTTACAAGGCCAGCCCAGATTCAAGGAGGAGGAGAGATCGATTTCACTTTCTCATAGGAGGAAAAATGTGCACATACAATAATGGAAGGAATTATTGGCTATCTTTGTAGATAATGCACCACAATATTTACAGTCATGAGACTGAAATAGATCACTAAGAGAGTGGGTACAGATAGATACCAAGGTATGAGGATTGGAGTCTAGGACACTCTATTGATGAAGAGGAACCTGCAAAAGAGACTGAGAAACAGTATTATGTGAGGTATAGGAAAACCAGGAGATAGACCTAGGTTCAAATTCTGATGTTACCTTGGATACCCACTAGATCCTAGGTAAGTTTCTTAACCTTCCTAAGCCTTAATATCCTCATCCATAGTGGCATGGACATATATACACTACCAAACGTAAAATCGTTAGCTAGTGGGAAGCAGCCGCATAGCACAGGGAGATCAGCTCGGAGCTCTGTGACCACCTAGACGGGTGGGATAGGGAGGGTGGGAGGGAGACGCAAGAGGGAGGAGATATGGGGATATATGTATATGTATAGCTGATTCACTTTGTTATAAAGCAGAAACTAACACACCATTGTAAAGCAATTATACTCCAATAAAGATGTTAAAAAAATAAAATGAGGATAATAATAGCATCTACTTTTCTATTCATTTTCTTTATCACAAGGCAGAGAAAGAATGAATAAATGAATAAATGAAAAAATAAAATTGTCCTTTGGATCAAGCACAAGGAAGCCATTGGTGACTTTGGAAAGTGGAATACTGGGAGCACAGGAGAAAGTGACTGAGGGATGTAGTATCTGTAAAGAAAAGAAAAGGCCAGGACTAGAGCAGAGCAAAATGTCAATTGTGAAGTTTTTAAAAAATATAGTAGAAAAGAAGGAAATTTTGTCATTTGTGATGACTCAAGGTCCATTATGCTAAGTGAAATAAGTCAGAGAAAGACAAATACTATATGATCTCACTATGTGGAATCTAAACAAAAACCAACCAAACAAACAAAAACAAACAAAAAAATCACAAGTTGAGCTCATGGATACAGAGAACAGATTGGTGGTTGCCAGTCAGGGGTGGGTCAAATGGGTGAAAGGAATCAAAAGGTACAAACTTCCAGTTATAAGTCCTGGGTGTGTAATGTACAGCATGGTGACTATAGTTAAATAATAGTCATATTATTTGAAAGTTACTAAGAGAGTAGATCTTAAAAGTTCTCATTACAAGAAAAAAAATTCTGTATGTATTGTGATGTGTGTCAACTAGAATTATTGTGGTGATCATTTCACAATATATACAAATAGCAAATCATGTTGTACACCTGAAACTAATATAATGTTATTTGACAATTGTATCTCAATTTTTAAAAGATAGTAGATATTTCAACATGTTTAAAATGCTGATGAGAAGGAACTAGTAGAGAGGGAGTGGCTGAAAATACAGGAGAGGGAAGGAATAACAGATAGGGCATGGTCTTCAGAGTGTAAAAAGGATGGAATCCATGCAGAGGTGGGATGATTAAGTTTGGGCAGGAGGCAGGACTCCTCTTCTGCAAAATCCGAATGGAAAGAGATAAAGGAGGAGTGCAGATACGGATAAACTTGTAGGCAGTGTCTGCTTTCTTAGTGACTCAGAAAACAGATGGTCCGTGATGAAGAGAGGCTGGCAGTGAGGCAGAGACTAATAAAGGCTGAAAGTGTATGGAGAATGAAAGACTGCTGAGAAGGAGGGACAGATCCAAGAGTGGTTCCATGTTGAGGATTCAGGTGAACTTGAAGATCATGCGGCACCAATGGGCCTGCTGGTGTGGCTGTCCACAGAGCTCTGCAGTCCTCGGGAAGGAGCAGAGATGGCGGATCCAGGGTTGGGATTTATAGGGCAGACACTGCTAATTTTAATGCTGCCTTTTAGGAAGACTAGGAATGAAAAGTCAGTTAGGAGGTCTGTGCTGGGCTTAAATTCTTATTCTTAGTAATAACCAGTGACCTAGAAATGCCCAGGAACTGAGGAAGAGGAGACTGAAAATTTCTGAGCACCTACCATTTACCAGGGCCACAGGATATATATGGGCATTTTTTCACTTAAACCTCACAACAACCATGAAAGAGAGAATTATCCTTGTTTTACAGATGAAAGTGAAGGCTCAGGGAGGCGAAGGAACTTGCCTGAGCCTGGTTTTCTTGTTGTTTCCTTGGGAATGTGAAGGCAGACGGAATACTGATGGGGCAAAGTGCGCATTGGGGGTGATTAGCTTTATGACATTATTTTGAGTCTCCACACGTACTGCGTGTTTGGTGTTCCTCTGGGAAATAACCGAGAGGAGGCCAATCAGCAGCCTCTCTCTGCCTGGATGAGGGGAATTTGCTCATTTATAATTCTGTCTTTTAAGATACCAGTATTACTGCTTAGAGACTCCATCTAGCCTTACTCTCTTTCTCATTATATTTTCACGCAGGAGACTGTCTCTTCGTTTTGCCAGCACTAGCCCAGACCTTGTCTTTTTAAACCTCATTCGAAGGCTCCTCCGGTCCCCTTTATGGAATGGTCTCTCTTAAATTTTCCTTTGACTAGGGTCAGAATGTCAGTTCTAATTGTTATATCTTTGCATCTGATTAATGACATCACTGTTTCCTTTCCTTGCCAACTTCCTGACTTAATTACAAAGGGAGCCTCTCACATTTTAGAAATAGAGAAACCAAGACACAGTGTGAGCCAAAACCAGGTTTGTGGGATGTTTGCTAGTACCAGGTCTCTGTTGTGCATGATCAAGCAACTGAAAAATCCTGAGTTAACTTCCTGCTGGAGCATCCCTTGGTCTTTAGTGCCGGGTTGAGAGTCAAAATAGGTTACCACTTGTATTAGTCTTCCATAACCAATTAGCATGAATAATGGCTTAGCCCTGGAGCCCCTTCCTGAGCTAGGCTTTAACCCTTTAGTTGCTGGATCACAGGGAGTATAGCGCAGGGCAGGAGGGGATGGGCCAGCCAGGGAGGTGAGTGGAGGTTCTAGAGCAGTAGCTACTTACCAAACAATATGAAAGGATTTCAAGGCTTTCACAACTGGAAGAGTCTCATGAAGACCTACCTCAGTGGTTATAAATGTTATCTAGGTGTGTTGATGGTCAGAAGGCAAGCAGGTTGATACTTTTCTCCTAAAAACGACATGAACAATTTTTAGACTGTTCATTGTTCCATTATGTCCATTCTCCCTTTCTTCCAAAGGTAAAGGATTATTAGTTGGGCATGTGGCCACTAAGCTTAAGAGTACATCTCCCAGGCTTACCTGCTGCTAGTTGTGGTCATGTGATTAAGCTACTGCCGATGGGATGCAGCTAGAAGAGATATGAAGAACCTTCTGTTCAAACTCTTAAAGGAAGAGGGCATCTCCTCCTTCTCCTACTTGGTTCTTGGACGTCGTGGAGAGCCATTTTGAGCCAGGTGGACAAAGGAAATACCCTAGGATTGGTGAGCCACAGGATGGAAGGAGTCTGGATACCTGGAAACCTCATGCAGCAGAATTGCCATGCAGACGTGAAGCCTGCACTGCCTACCTCCAGACTGTAATGTGAGAAATACACTTTTGTTTACGCCATTGTCAACTTGGGTTTCTGTTACACACAGCCAAAACAATATCCCAGATAGGAGGGTTTTATGGGTTTCTCTCTTTGCTATTCTTTTTTTAAAAATTTTTGTTTCTTTATTTGGCTGCGTTGGGTCTTCGTTGCTGTGCACGGGCTTTCTCTAGTTGTGGCGAGCGGCGGTTACTCTTCGTTGCAGTGCATGGGCTTCTCGTTGCGGTGGCTTCTCTTGTTGCGGAGTACGGGCTCTAGGCATGCGGGCTTCAGTAGTTGTGGCTAGTGGGCTTTAGAGCGCAGGCTCAATAGTTGTGGCACATGGGCTTAGTTGCTCTGCAGCATGTGGGATCTTCCTGGAGCAGGGCTCGAACCCGGGTCCCCTGCATTGGCAGGGGGATTCTTAACCACTGCACCACCAGGAAAGTCCTCTTTGCTATTCTTTTGATTCACCTGAACCACATATATGTATATGTATTCCTTTCTAACTACCGAGTTGAGAAGTGATGCTAGAAAGGCACAGGTGCTGAGATCTAATATTGATTTAAGGTCCATTGTACCCTCCTATTGAGTGATAAGGCCAATTCTTTTTCCACTCAATGTTATTTCTGAGGTGTACATTAGGTACCCTTAGAGGTTGTGTTGATCATTTAGATGACCCCACATACCTCTTTTAGATTAGGAAACTGATACTAATGTACCACCCTGGAAGTGGAATGGAACAGACCTTGACCTTACTTTCTATAGTCTATAGTTCAAGCATGGACAGATTCATATTCCCCTTGAGACTTAATATTCCCATGAGAAGAAGGTGATATGACACAACACATGAAGTGGTGGGAGAAGAAATGGCCACCTGTTCAGCCAGCCACGTCGAGTTAGCCCTTGGGGATCACTGGGTGAGAGGTGACACAATTGGAATGGAATGTCTGTTTGACTAAATTGGGCAGTGGGATTAGTGATTCCCTACATTAAATAGTAACCTGATACCTGTTAGATGTAATATTTACTTTGCTGCAGAGAAGCTGCTTCCTCCTTAAAATAATCTATCTTAAGTCACAATTAGCAGAACAAAAAAAAATGAGATGGTGAAATACCATAGAGCAAGATTTGTGCTCTCTCTTTGTAGAATTTAAGCTGCAATTTCAGAGATGTTTATCAAGAGTTTATTGTAAGGTTCCAGTCAGGAATTATGATTTTATCAGCTAAGTCTAGAGAATCATAGGGCAGGAACTCGGCCCCCAAATAGCCTCAACAAACATTTTCCAGTTCCCTTAACATTTACTAAGCATTTGTACACATGTGATCCCCTTTAACGCTCACAACAGCCCTGTGAGGTAAATACTATTATCCCCATCTCACGGATAATGCAACTGAGGTTTGGAGTGGTTAAACAAACCTCAAAATGATCTCCAGCTAGTACTGGGAGAGAGCCAAAACTTGGATCCAAGCCTATCTTCCTCTAAAGCACAAGCTAAAAGTTAAGTTCTGCACCTGAAGTTAATTTGTGAAGGACATGAGATGTGGCAGATCTACCTGCACAAGCTAGTTTACCTCTTGAGCCTTGAAGCTTGGAGTCAAGCAGTTCATTGGAGACCTATTTTCACAGAAATATACAATTTCTTATGATTCTTGAAATTTGAATGACAGTTTTCAAAGATGATATTTTAGTTCTAGTGGGGCTGCTGACGTGCTATGAAAAGTCCCCAAATCCAGCAACATGAGGAGACTGGGGAAAAGCCAAGTGTCTGAAGAATCCCCAACTTAGATCATTAGCTAGCCTAGGAAGGAAAATGATTATATCTTCAGTTGTTTGGAGCTCATCACAGGGAGACAGATACCTGATTAATGGAAAATTTTATTACAGGAAACAGCTTCACTTCTAGGCACAAGGATAGCTTATATGTTTTCCAGAAGGTGGTCTTCTCCCTTAACAGTAATCTGCAGGGTCTTTAATGATCTATTCAGCACTGCTCTGTAATTCCCCATACTCTCATCTGAGAGTGAAGACAGGAAACTCAGTATTAACATGAACTCTAGACATCAGGAAAGGAAGGGAAACAAGCCTATTTGGTTTTTTGGTTTTGGTTTTGGTTTTGGTTTATTTGCTTTAAGGCAATAACTTCTGCCCATTCAAGTTGGAATCAGGACCTGGGCCTAGGGAACTTACACACTGTATGCTTCATTAGTGATTTGGGGACTTGGGGTCCAAGGCGAGTGGACTAGGTCTCTTTCCTCTGGGACCTGATGAGAAAGATCTGTTGTCTGGATACTTAGCTCAGCCTAGTGATTTAACAACAAATAACAGGGAAGGAAAAGGTCCCTGACGGAGGCAAGATAGAGTTTGCAAAAGAGTCTGAGTTTATAAGACAAGCCTCTGGGGCAACAATCAACTCCTATGCATATTCACCATCAAACCGACATGCCAAGCCAGAGTCTGTGAGGAATACACAGCCCTATAGGTCAGTACCACGGAATCATTAAACCAGGGAGGAAATTATAAACTCCAGTAATCAAATTAAACAAAAACAACCTTATTGGGCTTCCCTGGTGGCGCAGTGGTTGAGAGTCCGCCTGCCTATGCAGGGGACACGGGTTCGTGCCCCGGTCTGGGAAGATCCCACATGCCGCGGAGCGGCTGGGCCCGTGAGCCAAGGCCGCTGAGCCTGCGCATCCGGAGCCTGCGCATCCGGAGCCTGCGCTCCGCAACGGGAGAGGCCACAACAGTGAGAGGCCCGCGTACCGCAAAAAAAAAAAAAAAAAAAAAAAAAAAAACAACCTTATTCATTCATTAATCAAACATTTGAGTGTGAGTTCAGTTTTCTCTAACCAAAATGCACATCAGAATTTCTTTTCCTAATCAGTCCCCTGTCATGCAATGACTGCCCATTATCAAACTCCCTAAACATGGTTGCTAGGTAGTTAGAATTCACTGAGTCTGGACTTGGCTATTGTACTGTATGTTTACTTGGTGTATCAACTAAGATGCTCTTGGTTGTAAATAACAGAACAACTTTACCTCTTTTCTGATCAGGTGGTTTGTTTTCTTATTGTTGAGATATACTTAGTGACACTTTTAAACTGCCAAATCAACCAACCCTGAAGCCTGCTCTGACTTAAACAGTAAGGTAGTGTATCGGTTTCCCATTGCTGCTGTAACTAATTACCGCAAACTTAGAGGCTTAAAACAACACAAATTTATTATCTTACAGTTCTGGAGATCAGAAGTCGGAAATGGGTCTTACAAAACTAAAATCAAGGTGTTGGCAGAGCTGCATTTCTTGTGGAGGATCTAGGGCAAAATGCATTCCTTCCTTTTCTCAGCTTCTAGAGGCAGCCCACATTCCTTGGCTCATGGTCCCACATCCTTCTGAGCTTTGCTTCCATTGTTACATCTCCTTCTCTGGCTCTGACCTTGCTGCCTCCCTCTCATAAGGACCCTTGTGATTACATTGGGCTCACCCTGATAATCCATGATAATCTTCCCATTTTAAGATCCTTAACTTAATCACATCTGCAAAGTACCTTTTGCCATATAAGGGAACATATTCACAGATTTCAGGGATTTGAGCGTGGATATCTTTGTTTTTGTTTTTTTGTTTTTGTTTTTTTTTGCGGTACGCGCGCCTCCCACTGCTGTGGCCTCTCCCGCTGTGGAGCACAGGCTCTGGACACGCAGGCTCAGTGGCCATGGCTCATGGTCCCAGCCGCTCCATGACATGTGGGATCTTCCCGGACCGGGTCATGAACCCGTGTCCCCTGCATCGGCAGGTGGACTCTCAACCACTGTGCCACCAGGGAAGCCCTGGAGTGTGGATATCTTTGATGGGCCATTATTCTGTCTACCACAGGTAGTTTACTAGATTACATAACTGGGAGTACAAAGTCAGAGCAGGCTTCAGACATCGTTGATTCAGCAGTTTAAAAGTGTCATTAAGTACAACTCAATAATAAAAACCCAAACACCTGATTAAGGCAAAGGACTTGAATAGATATTTATCCAAAGAAGATATATAAATGGCCAATAAGCACATGAAAAAGTGCTCAACGTCACTCGTCATTAGGGAAATGCAAATCAAAACTACAGTGAGATACCATTCCACATCCATTAGGGTGACTATTATTCAAAAGAAAAAACAGCAACAGTAACAAAACACAAAATGACCAGCATTGGCAAGGATGTGGAGAAACTGGAAACATTGTGCATTGCTGGTGGGAACGTAAAATGGTGCAGTTGCTGTGGAAAACAGTATAGCAACACCTCAAAAAATTAAACATAGAATGATCCAGTAATTCCACTTCTGGGTATATACCCAAAAGAATTGAAAGCAAGGACATAGACAGATATTTGTACACTTGTGTTCATAAGTACATTATTCACAATAGCCAGAAAGTGGAAACAACCCAACTGTCCATAGACAGATGAATAGATAAACAAAATGTGGTACCTACATACAATGGAATATTCTGCATTAAAAGAAAAAGGAAATTTTTACACATGCTACAACATGGATGAATCTTGAGGACATTATGCTAAGTGAATAACCCAGTCACAAAAGGACAAATATTTACGATTCCTCTTATATGATGTTTCTAGAGTAATCAAATTAACAGAGACAGAAAGTAGAACAGTGGCTGCCAGGGGCTGGAGGGAGGGAAAATTGGGGAGTCAGTTTTTAATGGGTACAGATTTTCAGTTGAGGAAGATGTGAAAGTTGTGGAGATGGATGGTGGTGATGATTGTACAATAATATGAATGTACTTAATGCCACTGAACTGTACACTTCAAAATGGTTAAGAAGGTAAATTTTATGTTCTGAGTATTTTACCACAATTTTTAAAAAAAGATGTCACCAAAGACCCAGATTCTTTCCATCACTGCACTCTGTTACCCAGAGATCAGCCGCGATCTAAGGCTAGATTCTCCTCTCAGTCATGAGAAATTTGTCAACAGCAATCAGAGCCACATGTTCATTTTTGTTCACAACTAAGGGAAGAGTCTATCTCTTAAAAGCAAGGATAAAAGCAAGTTTTCCAAAAGACTCCAATAAACCTCTACCTGAATTTTAGGCAGCTTGTGTGTCTGAACCATAACTGGCAAAAGGGATGGGTTTATCCTCAGACCAATCAGACTTACCCCTTGAGCTGAGGTCCATTTCCCAACTTGCTTGGCTGCAATTCAATGGAAAAGGGATATAATGAGTCATGAGGGATCAACCAAAATTATTACTCTTGCCGCTTTACAACTTTTGTAACAACCTCAACGCAAGTGCACAGACTTGGGTGCAAAACCTCTCGGCAAACTTCAAGCCATCTTTCCAACTCCATCCCAGTTATCCCCTGCCAGTGCCAGCAACACTCCCCTGCATCTCAGTTCTAATGCTTTCCCATCCCTACAGCAACAGAAGAGGTCATGTCTGTGGGGGACAGGGAAGTAGATGGGGAAGGCATCAGAAAAGAGGCCACATTTACATTTGTATCATTATCACCTGGGAAATGCCTCACAATTAGGGATTCCTGGATCCAACCCAAGAAGTGCTGAATCAGAACCTTAAATAAAAATTAAATTAAAATTGTTATTTCTGGGACTTCCGGGGAAGATGGCTGAAGAGTAGGACGCAGAGATCACCTTCCTCCCCACAGATACACCAGAAATACATCTACACGTGGAACAACTCCTACAGAACACCTATTGAATGCTGGCAGAAGACCTCAGACCTCCCAAAAGGCAAGCAACTCCCCACGTACCTAGGTAGGGCAAAAGAAAAAAGAATAAACAGAGACAAAAGGATAGGGGCGGGACCTGCACCAGTGGGACGGAGCTGTGAAGGAGGAAAGGTTTCCACACACTAGGAAGCCACTTCACGGGCGAAGACTGCGGGTGGCGGAGGGGGAAGCTTCAGAGCCACGGAGGAGAGCACAGCAACAGGGGTGCGGAGGGCAAAGTGGAGAGATTCCCGCAAAAAGGATCGGTGCTGACCGGCACTCACCAGCCCGAGAGGCTTGTCTGCTCGCCTGCTGGGGCGGCGGGGCTGGGAGCTGAGGCTCGGGCTTCAGTCGGATCCCAGGGAGAGGACTGGGGCTGGCAGCGTGAACACAGCCTGAAGGGGGCTAGTGCAACACACCTAGCCGGGAGGGAGTAAGGGAAAATGTCTGGACCTGCCGAAGAGACAAGAGACTTTTCCTTGCCTCTTTGTTTCTTGGTGCGCAAGGAGAGGGGTTTAGGAGCGCTGCTTAAAGGAGCTCCAGAGAAGAGGGCGAGGAAATAGTTAATCAAGTCCAGGAAGCAAAGAGAGTCCCATACAGGATAAACCCAAGGAGAAACACACCAAGACACATATTAATCAAACTATCAAATATTAAACACAAAGAACAAATATTAAAAGCAGCAAGGGAGGGGCTTCCCTGGTGGTGAAGTGGTTGGGAGTCTGCCTGCCGATGCAGGGGACACGGGTTCGTGCCCTGGTCCGGGAAGATCCCACATGCCGCGGAGCGGCTGGGCCCGTGGGCCATGGCCGCTGGGCCTGCGCGTCCAGAGCCTGTGCTCCGCAGCGGGAGAGGCCACAGCAGTGAGAGGCCCGCATACCGCAAAAAAAAAAAAAAGCAGCAAGGGAAAAACAACAAATAACACAAAAGGGAATGCCCATAAGGTTAACAACTGATCTTTCAGCAGAAACTCTGCAAGCCAGAAGGGACTGGCAGGACATATTTAAAGTGATGAAGGAGAAAAACCTGCAACCAAGATTACTCTACCCAGCAAGGATCTCATTCAGATTTGATGGAGAAATTAAAACCTTTACAGACAAGCAAAAGCTGAGAGAGATCAGCACCACCAAACCAGCTTTACAACAAATGCTAAAGGAACTTCTCTAGGCAAGAAACACAACAGAAGGAAAAGACCTACAATAACGAACCCAAAACAATTAAGAAAATGGGAATAGGAACATACATATCGATAATTACCTTAAATGTAAATGGACTAAATGCTCCCAACAAAAGACACAGATTGGCTGAATGGATACAAAAACAAGACCCATATATATGCTGTCTACAAGAGACCCACTTCAGACCTAGAGACACATACAGACTGAAAGTAAGGGGATGGAAAAAGATATTCCATGCAAATGGAAACCAAAAAAATTGGAGTAGCAATTCTCATATCAGACAAAATAGACTTTAAAATAAAGACTATTAGAAGAGACAAAGAAGGACACTACATAATGATCAAGGGATCGATCCAAGAAGAAGATATAACAATTGTAAATATATATGCACCCAACATAGGAGCACCTCAATACATAAGGCAAATACTAACAGCCATAAAAGGGGAAATCAACAGTAACACATTCATAGTAGGGGACTTTAACAACCGACTTTCACCAATGGACAGATCATCCAAAATGAAAATAAATAAGGAAACACAAGCTTTAAATGATACATTAAACAAGATGGACTTAATTGATATTTATAGGACATTCCATCCAAAAACAACAGAATACACATTTTTCTCAAGTGCTCATGGAACATTCTCCAGGATAGATCATATCTTGGGTCACAAATCAAGCCTTGGTAAATTTAAGAAAATTGAAATTGTATCAAGTATCTTTTCCGACCACAATGCTATGAGACAAGATATCAAACACAGGAAAAGATCTGTAAAAAATACAAACACATGGAGGCTAAACAATACACTACTTAATAACGAAGTGATCACTGAAGACATCAAAGAGGAAATTAAAAAATACCTAGAAACAAATGACAATGGAGACACGACGACCCAAAACCAATGGGATGCAGCAAAAGCAGTTCTAAGAGGGAAGTTTATAGAAACAAAACCCCACCTTAAGAAACAGGAAACATCTCGAAAAAACAACCTGACCTTGCACCTAAAGCAATTAGAGAAAGAACAAAAAAAACCCCAAAGTTAGCAGAAGGAAAGAAATCATAAAAATCAAATCAGAAATAAATGAAAAAGAAATGAAGGAAACGATAGCAAAGATCAATAAAACTAAAAGCTGGTTCTTTGAGAAGATAAACAAAATTGATAAACCATTAGCCAGACTCATCAAGAAAAAAAGGGAGAAGACTCAAACCAATAGAATTAGAAATGAAAAAGGAGAAGTAACAAATGACAATGCAGAAATACAAAGGATCATGAGAGATTACTACAAGCAACTCTATGCCAATAAAATGGACAACCTGGAAGAAATGGACAAATTCTTAGAAATGCACAACCTGCCAAGACTGAATCAGGAAGAAATAGAAAATATGAACAGACCAATCACAAGCACTGAAATGGAAACAGTGATTAAAAATCTTCCAACAAACAAAAGCCCAGGACCAGATGGCTTCACAGGCCAATTCTATCACACATTTAGAGAAGAGCTAACACATATCCTTCTCAAACTCTTCCAAGATATAGCAGAGGGAGGAACACTCCCAAACTCATTCTATGAGGCCACCATCACCTTGATACCAAAACCAGACAAGGATGTCACAAAGAAAGGAAACTACAGGCCAATATCACTGATGAACATAGATGCAAAAATCCTCAACAAAATACTAGCAAACAGAATCCGACAGCACATTAAAAGGATCATACACCATGATCAAGTGGGGTTTATTCCAGGAATGAAAGGATTCTTCAATATATGCAAATCAATCAACGTGATACACCATATTAACAAATTGAAGGAGAAAAACGATATGATCATCTGAATAGATGCAGAGAAAGCTTTCGACAAAATTCAACACCCATTTATGATAAAAACCCTGCAGAAAGTAGGCATAGAGGGAACTTTCCTCAACATAATAAAGGCCATATATGACAAACCCACAGCCAACATCGTCCTCAATGGCGAAAAACTGAAAGCGTTTCCACTAAGATCAGGAACAAGACAAGGTTGCCCACTCTCACCACTCTTATTCAACATAGTTTTGGAAGTTTTAGCCACAGCAATCAGAGAAGAAAAGGAAATAAAAGGAATCCAAATTGGAAAAGAAGAAGTAAAGCTGTCACTGTTTGCAGATGACATGATACTATAAACAGAGAATCCTAAAGATGCTACCAGAAAACTACTAGAGCTAATCAATGAATTTGGTAAAATAGCAGGATACAAAGTTAATGCACAGAAATCTCTGGCATTCCTATACACTAATGATGAACAATCTGAAAATGAAATCAAGAAAACACTCCCACTTACCACTGCAACAAACAGAATAAAGTATCTAGGAATAAACCTACCTAAGGAGACAAAAGACCTGTATGCAGAAAATTATAAGACACTCATGAAAGAAATTAAAGATGATACAAATAGATGGAGAGATATACCATGTTCTTGAATTGGAAGAATCAACAGTGTGAAAAGGACTCTACTACCCAAAGCAATCTACATATTCAATGCAATTCCTATCAAACTACCAGTGGCATTTTTCACAGAACTAGAACAAAAAATTTCACAATTTGTATGGAAAGACGAAAGACCCCGAATAGCCAAAGCAATGTTGAGAACGAAAAACGGAGCTGGAGGAATCAGGCTCCCTGACTTCAGACTATACTACAAAGCTACAGTAATCAAGATAGTATGGTTCTGGCAGAAAAAAAGAAAGATAGATCAATGGAACAGGATAGAAAGCCCAGAGATAAACCCATGCACATATGGTCACCATATCTTTGATAAAGGAGGCAGGAATGTACAGTGGAGAAAGGACAGCCTTTTCAATAAGTGGTGCTGGGAAAACTGGACAGGGACATGTAAAAGTATGAGATTAGATCACTCCCTAACACCATACACAAAAATAAGCTCAAAATGGATTAAAGACCTAAATGTAAGGCCAGACACTATTAAACTCTTAGAGAAAAACATAGGCAGAACACTCTATGACATAAATCACAGCAAGATCCTTTCTGATCCACCTCCTGGAGAAATGGAAATAAAAACAAAAATCAACAACTGGGACCTAATGAAACTTCAAAGCTTTTGCACAGCAAAGGAAACCATAAACAAGACCAAAAGACAACCCTCAGAATGGGAGAAAATATTTGCAAATGAAGCAACTGACAAAGGATTAATCTCCAAAATGTATAAGCAGCTCATGCAGCTCAATAACAAAAATATAAACAACCCTATCCAAAAACGGGCAGAAGACTTAAATAGGCATTTCTCCAAAGAAGATATACAGACTGCCAACAAACACATGAAAGAATGCTCAACATCATTAATCATTAGAGAAATGCAAATCAAAACTACAATGAGATATCATCTCACCCCAGTCAGAATGGCCAGCATCAAAAAATCTAGAAACAATAAATGCTGGAGAGGGTGTGGAGAAAAGGGAACACTCATGCACTGCTGGTGGGAATGTGAATTGGTACAGCGACTATGGAGAACAGTATGGAGGTTCCTTAAAAAACTACAAATAGAACTACCATATGACCCAGCAATCCCACTACTGGGCATATACTCTGAGAAAACCATAATTCAGAAAGAGTCATGTACCAAAATGTTCATTGCAGCTCTATTTACAATAGCCCAGAGATGGAAACAACCTAAGTGTCCATCATCCGATGAATGGATAAAGAATATGTGGCACATATATACAATGGAATATTACTCAGCCATAAAAAGAAATGAAATTGAGCTATTTGTAATGAGGTGGATAGACCTAGAGTCTGTCATACAGAGTGAAGTAAGTCAGAAAGAGAAAGACAAATACCATATGCTAACACGTATATATGGAATTTAAGAAAAAAAATGTCATGAAAAACCTAAGGGTAAAACAGGAATAAAGACACAGACCTACTAGAGAATGGACTTGAGGATATGGGGAGGGAGAAGGGTAAGCTGTGACAAAGCGAGAGAGAAGCATGGACATATATACACTACCAAACGTAAGGTAGATAGCTAGTGGGAAGCAGCCGCATAAGCGCAGGGAGATCAGCTCCGTGCTTTGTGACCGCCTGTAGGGGTGGGATAGAGAGGGTGGGAGGGAGGGAGACGCAAGAGGGAAGGGATATGGGAACAGATGTATATGTATAACTGATTCACTTTGTTATAAAGCAGAAACTAACACGCCATTGTGAAGCAATTATACTCCAATAAAGTTGTAAAAGAAATTGTTATTTCTCTTTCATGAATTTGCATTTTAAGAGGTGCTCTAGGTAATTCTGATGCTGATCCATGGAATATACTTTGAGAAGCACTGGTCCTATCTTTGGTAAGAACTGTCCTAGGTGCTATGGATACAGTAACAAAGATGATCTGGGTCATACTCTGGAGGTGTTCACAGTCTATTTGCTAGAACAGATACTTAAATAACTATGACAAGACCTGATAGGTTGTATAGTAGAGTCATGAATAGAATTCTCTGAGGCTGATACTGCCTAAGGGAGTCAGGAAAAGATTCACAGAATATTTGGCTATAGTGAGATAGCATTACAGGGTGTATGTACAGTGGGGAGAGAGGGAGAGGAAACAAAGTAACAATTTTAATAATTCAGGCTACCAGGAAGACTCAGTGAGTCCCAGATTTGGGTGATCGTGAGAAGACAGACATGCATTTGTGATTCCCTCATGGGGTCTGAGTTCCCCACTTCTCACAGCTTTCACATTTTATTGTATTGCTCTGAATGTGATTCTAGTGTTTAATGATATTTTTCACATACATATTTATGTACAAGGTTATATAAACAAAACCTTGTATAATATACTTTGGGATGGTTTAGTACATTTTCAAGTGTAGTTTTCACTATATGTAGTTAACCCTTATATTGCTGCCCTTAAACTGAATCCCACATCCCTATGCCTACTGTATCCTGGCACCTTAAACAACTATTCTAGAAGAGGAGTGGCAGTTATCCAGATGGAAAAGTAGGAAGAGCGATTCCAGGCAGAGGGACCAAATTGTCAGATCATGGAGTTACTAAAGAACATGACACATTTGGTAAACAGCCAATCAGAAGTTCAGCAGGGCTCTTCAGCGGGAAGTAGCAGATGTGATCAGGCAGGTCAGGTGGGGACAGATTATTAAAGACAAAGCTAAGAATTTGGCCGTTAAATGGAACAAAACTGGAAACCACTGAAGGAGCTTAAATAAGTGAATGACAAGATTGGATATGTGCTTTAGAGAGACCATTTATTGGCCAGGTGGTGATTACTCTAAAGCAGCAGAGACAGGGTCCCTCAGAGGTCCAGGGAGCTTCAGTGCAGTTCCATTTTACTGAGGCTCTTGGTATAATAAAGACAACAGATATGACAGAAGTCACCAAAAGTGTCTACTATTCTAAATGATTATATTGAACAAATTAACACTTTTAACACACACACACACACACACACACACACACACACACACACACACACACTGGATTGCAATTCTATTATCTCATTTGGAGATGTAAATCTAAGTTGGAAACCTAGGCCACAACCTGGTTTTATTTCCAGACTCCACTACTTTTGAAAACTTTGAACAAGCAATTTCCTCTCTCTGACTTGGTTTTTTGACTATGGGAATACTAACTACTTTGTAAGGACTGGCTGAAAGAATATGTGTACAGGGTCTGGCATACTTGGGAGCTCAGCAAGTGTTCTTTAATATTTCTTCACAGTCTTTAAATATAACGAGCCTGTACCCATGTGCATTCATACAGGTGCCCCCATGTACATAAACACGTGCACTCAGATTCTGATATGCTGCCCTGGGGCCAAGGTTGGAAGAGGGGTAGGTCCATCAGACCCTCCAGTGCCTCTCCCTGCTTCTATGTTGAGCCCCCATCACTGAAGAGAGAGTATAGCCTCTATCTCAGGTACTTACTCAGTAGAGCCCCCTGCCTGCACATTCACCTCTGTGGCTGAGTTATGTCATCACCCTATTCCTTCTCCCAAGAGTGTTTATGTAGCAATCTTAGCTCTGATTGTTGAATTAAAAAATGCCCTTTTTCATGTTAAAGGGATTTCAGGTATGCATTAGTCTTTACCAGAAACCCCTCAGAAGTAAGAGGGACTTTCTCACTTCTCCTGACGTTACACCTAGGAGGGCTCTTATCCTCAAGTGCTTTTGGGGTACTTGCCCTTTTCCCCTGCTCAAAGATCAACACTCCCTTTGGGCTCAGTGTTTTTGTCTGGGGCATAGAGACCCGTAACTCACAGTAACAATTCCCTAGCTGAACAACAGCAATAACTCACAGTGCTGCAACAGGCTTCCTGGGTTCCTGTTAACTTTTCAGAGTCAAGTCACTGAGTGCATAAGACTTGGCACTCAGAAGCTCCGCATCACAATCAGGGTGATTTCAGAACACAGCATCAGCTAAATGGGTCCCTGGGCCTGAGCCAACCTCCCAGGGCTCCAGCTCCAAGATTCACCGTTTGCAGGATCTGTCACTTAGAAGTCCTTGGGGATGGTATATTTTAAGAGCTCGTAAAGCACTACTCTGAAAAGAAACTTTGGAAAATTATTCACTGCACTATGGCAAAAAAAATCTCCATTTATCATCATTACATGCTGATAATAGATAATACTTGATTGTGCCCTGATTATATCCAAGCCTCCTACCAGTGGACATGGCAGAAGATAGGGATGAAAATATAAACGGCTCCCAGCTCCCATTCACTTCTAATTGTCCATTCTCCCTTTAAAAAGATGCTGCCATCATTTTTTATATCCTGTTCAAACATGAAATGATAGGATTTTGTTGGCTGAAAAAGATTGCATGAGGCCGTTTCATCTATCCCCTTACCTTTAAATAAATCTAGACTTAAAATCACCCCACTTAGCTGAGTATCTAATCATTTCTTGCTTCAGGGTTTAACAATTAGTACTACCAATAGTGTTTGCAATATCTCTATCCTAAATCCCTCCAGTTGCAACTTAATCTTCTGTTCTTTAGTCTTCAGTCTTCCCACTGAGTATCTTCCAGTTGCTAACTGGTCATATTCCATCACTGTGGATTTTCTCCCCCATGGTGATTGTTCATTTAAACATCCCTAACAAGCTCTATGCTCCAGCCCTTTAATTTACTCTGATAATCTTCATAAAAGCCTCTCCAAATCATCTTTGTCTCTCATGGATTGAATGAATATGACCAACAACGACAAAAAAAGAAAATTAAGAAAAGGTGAGAAAAGGTGAGTCTAAAGGGCGCTTCTCCCCATTTCTGTTATTAATATCACTGATGTTCAAATGATATTTAGTGCTATTTTTATAGAATACATGTCCACAGTAGAAAACTTAAAAGCAACATAGAAGAATTAAAAATAAGGAAAAATGATCTCCTGTAATCTGACCACCTAGCCCCAAGAGTTAAGATTTCCTTTGTGTGTGTGTTTGTGTGTGTGTTTCCTGAAATTGGGATCATGCTATATTTGTTGCTTTGTGTCTTACTTTGTTAAGGTTGTATTTCATGGGCATTTTCCATATCAGTATCCACTCTTCCAAAATATGACTTTTTAATAGGAGCATAATTCTCCACCTTATGGATGTACCTTGGCTCACTTACTGATTCCCGTACCACTGGGCATTTAAATGGTTTCTAATTTCTCACCATTTATATATAATGCTATATCAATGTCCTTATACATAAATCTCTGACCACATTCCTGATCTTTTTAAAAAGCAGTATTGTGTGTGAGTGTGTCTAAATATATTTGATTTCCTGATACCTATAATCTGTCTTTCAGATGATATCTCTGAAAAATTTTCTATCAAATTCATATGTAGACTCTGAATAACAAATGAGTAATCCATGACTTTCAATTCTTAAATAACTTCCCCACAACTATAGGATAAAGCTCTAATCCTTTTTTTTTTGCGGTACGCCGGCCTCTCACTGTTGTGGCCTCTCCCGTTGCGGAGCACAGGCTCTGGATGCGCAGGCTCAGCGGCCATGGCTCACTGGCCTAGCCGCTCCGTGGCATGTGGGATCTTCCCGGACCGGGGCACGAACCCGTGTCCCCTGCATAGTCAGGCGGACTCTCAACCACTGCGCCACCAGGGAAGCCCAGGCCTCCTGTTTTAAGTGAATTGGCATGATCCCTTCAAGAGCTGTGGATGACCAGGGCCGTTAATCAAGAGCAGATGGACTAGCAGCCAACCATCTGATTAAACTGATACTGGAGCCTCCACATGGAGAACAGATTTTTTTCCTATATGCTTTAAATACCATCTAGCTTTCTAGAATGGCTGAATGCAGTGGAACAGGATTTTAACTATGACTTTAATACAGGCAGTCCCCAGCATACAAATGAGATGTATTCCACAGGTTTAATGGCTTGGAACTCAAAACACATTTTTTCCTATAGAATTAATGTTATACATTAATTCTCAGGTTCTCATCCATCCCATTAAGAAACCTATTAATCCTCCAGTGTACCTGAATTATAATACTATAGTAGTAGTTGGAACGCTATATTCTTTTTTTTTAACATCTTTATTGGAGTATAATTGCTTTACAATGGTGTGTTAGTTTCTGCTTTATAACAAAGTGAATCAGTTATACATATACATATGTTCCCATATCTCTTCCCTCTTGCGTCTCCTTCCCTCCCACCCTCCCTAACCCACCCCTCTAGGTGGTCACAAAGCACCTAGCTGATCTCCCTGTGCTATGGGGCTGCTTCCCACTAGCTATCTGTTTTACATTTGGCAGTGTATACATGTCCATGCCACTCTCTCACTTTGTCACAGCTTACCCTTCCCCCTCCCTATATCCTCAAGTCCATGCTCTAGTACGTCTGTGTCTTTATTCCCGTCTTACCCCTGGGTTCTTCATGACCTTTTCTTTTTTTTTTTCTTAGATTCCATATATATGTGTTAGCATACAGTATTTGTTTTTCTCTTTCTGACTTACTTCACTCTGTATGACAGACTCTAGGTCCATCCACCTCACTACAAATAACTCAATTTCGTTTCTTTTTATGGCTGAGTAATATTCCATTGTATATATGTGCCACATCTTCTTTATCCATTCATCTGTTGATGGACACTTAGGTTGCTTCCATGTCCTGGTTATTGTAAATAGAGCTGCAATGAACATTGTGGTATATGACTCTTTTTTTTTTTTTTTCCTGTACGCGGGCCTCTCACTGTTGTGGCCTCTCCTGTTGCAGAGCACAGGCTACGGACGCGCAGGCCCAGTGGCCATGGCTCACGGGCCCAGCCGCTCCGTGGCATGTGGGATCTTCCCGGACCGGGGCACGAACCCGTGTCCCCTGCACCGGCAGGTGGACTCTCAACCACTGCACCACCAGGGAAGCCCCCATGACTCTTTTTGAATTATGCTTTTCTCAGGGTATAGGCCCAGTAGTGGGATTGCTGGGTCATATGGTAGTTCTATTTGTAGTTTTTTAAGGAACCTCCATACTGTTCTCCATAGTGCCTGTACCAATTCACATTCCCACCAGCAGTGCAAGAGTGTCCCCTTTTCTCCACACCCTCTCCAGCATTTATTGTTTCTAGATTTTTTGATGATGGCCATTCTGACTGGTGTGAGATGGTATCTCACTGTAGTTTTGATTTGCATTTCTGTAATGATTAATGATGTTGAGCATTCTTTCATGTGTTTGTTGGCAACACTATATTCTTATTCTGTATTAGTTGCTGGGGCCATGTAACATAGAAGTAAAGAGGACAAGAAAGAGGAAGAGAATTCTACATCTCTTGCTCCTCTCTTGGGAATAGTCCTGGCCTGCTTCAGGCAAATTTTGAAATGTGCAAAATTGTTTCTGAAAAACACCCACCTTCTTTTTGGCACCTTTCCCAGGCAGGGCTCCAGTGCCTTTTAGGCTTTGTTAAGCCCCCACCTTGACAGCTCCCTAAAGTGCTTTAGCATCTCCAGTCCCCTCCATGACTTCCAAATCTCTTATTCTCTCTCACTCTCCATAAAATTACTAGTTCCTCACAGAAGTCCAAAATTTAGCTCATCCAGCACTGTGCCAAACCTGTTCTGCTACCTGACCTTCCAGGCTCTGTCAATGGCAATACAATTCCTATTCAGCTAAGTTCAAAAGCACAGAGTTCTCTTTGACACCTTTTTTCCTCATCAGTCAAACATCTTGTTGATTTCACTTCTGGAGGGTCTTTGGTTATCACCATCTTTGTTTGAGATCTCATCAGTGTAGTTGACAGCTGTAGTTTTGGAATCAGTTTATGTGATCTCTCACTTGAACTGTACAGAGGCAGCCTCCTGACTGCTTTCATTACCTACCTCCTCCCTCTTCCCTTTTCTGATGGATGAAACTTCCTAAAGCATAGCTTTAATCACCTCCTCTATCCTTCTGCCCAAATCTACCAATGGTTCTCCTAACGCCTAATAGCTACTTACTACATTTAGTTTTCACAACTAAGATGAGGTAGATATCCTTATTCCAATTTTGAAAATTAGGAAAAATAATTTACTGAAAGCCACCAGCCTGATCAGTGATGCAGCCAAGATTTGAACTCAGGTTTGTGTCCAAAGACCATGGTCTTTTCACTCCACACCACATCCTAGCGTAGCCCAACTACCTTATGTTGGCAATCATGGTCTTCCATGATCTGGCTCCATTTTATTTCTCATCCTCTCTCACACCACTTCTCTTTCTATCCACTCTATTCCCAGCTAACCAGACTACTTGCTTTTTCCCAAACCTGCCCTGGATTCTACTACCTTTGTCTATGCTGGGTGGTGAGTCTTTTACTTGTAAAGGCCCAACTCAACTGCTACTTCCTCAACAAAGCCTTCCCTTCTACTACCCGCTTCACCTACAAACACATTCGAACACTAGCCAAAAGTTCTCTCCATTTTCTGAGTTACCACAACACTAATTGTAGCCTGTATTGTAGTTATTTGAGTGGGGGTTATCATCCCAACTACTACTTTAAATCCTTGAGGACAGGTACCCAAACTTCCTATCCTCAGTCCTAGTAAGTGGAGGTGTCCATAGTAGGGATTCAGTTAATGTTTAAGGAATGAATTATTAGTAGAAATGAAGATTGCAAGGTAAAACAAAGCTGAATGTTATGATGAGGAGTTTCTATTTGATGAGAAAGCCCCCAGAGGATTTTGATCAGAGTAAGGCCATAACGAAAGTTATCTTTTTTGAGTAACCAATGAAGATTCAAAGCATAGGTTAGAGGAGAACTGTGCTGAATTAAAGGCTCAGCTCTGTTATGCATTAGCTCTGTGATTTTGGACAAGTCACTTCCTTAATAACAGCTTTATTAAGGTATAATTTATGTACCACAAAAATCACCCTTTTAAAGTGTAAAATTCAGTGTTTTAAAATATATTCTCAGTGTCATGCAACCATCACCACTATCTAATTTCAGAGTATTTTCATTACCCTGAAAAGAAACTCCATACTCATTAGCAGTCACTCCCCCTTTTCCCACAAACCTGCCAGCCCTTGGGAACCACAAATCTACTTTTTGTGTCTGTGAATTTGCCTGTTCTGGACATTTCATATAAATGGAATCATATAATACACATTCCTTTGGGACTGGCTTCTTTCACTTAGCATAGTGTTTTCAAGGTTTGTCCATGTTGTAGCATCTATCTGTATTTCATACTTTTTTATTGCTGAATAATATTCCATCGAATGAAGTGGGTATACGCATCTTGTTTACCCATTCATCAGTGGATGGACATTTGGATTTTTCCCATTTTTTGACTAGTATGAATAATGCTGCTATGAACATTCATGTACAATTATTTTTGTGATCATATGTTTTCAAATCTCCTGAAAAAAAAAAAGGAATGGAATTGTTGGGTCATATGTTTACCTTTTTGAGGAACTGATGGACTGCTTTACGGTTCCCACCAGCAATGTGTAAGGGTTCAAATTTCTCCAAGTCCTCACCAATACTTGTTGTTTTCTATTTTTGTTTTTGTTTTTTAATTATAGTTACTCTAGTCGGTGTGAAATGGTATCCTGTGGCTTTGGTTTGCATTTCCCTAATGACTAATATTGTTGAGCACCTTTTCATGTGCTTATTGACTATTTGTATAACTTCTTTGGTCAAATGTCTATTCAGATTCTTTTCCCATTTAAAAATTAGATGATTTGTCTTTTTATTGTTAAATTGTAATTATTCTTTATATATTCTGGATACAAGTCCCATATCAGATATATGATTTGCAAATATTCTCTCCCATCCTGTGGGTTGTCTTTTCACTTTCTTCATGGGGTCCTTTGAAGAACAAATGTCTTTTAATTTTAGTGATATCCAACTTAACTATTTTTTCTTTGGTTTCTTGTGCTTTTGGTGTCATATCTAAAAGTTTTCTAATCCAAGGTTACGAAGGTTAGCATCTCTGTTTTCTTCTAAGAGTTTTATAGTTTTAGCCCTTACATTTAGGTCTGTGAACAATTTTGAGTTAATTTTTATATGGTGAGAGGTAGGGCTCCAACTTTGTAGTTAGTTTTGAAATAAGAAGTATGAGTCCTCCAACTTTGTTCTTCTCTTTCAAAACTATTTTGGCTATTCTGGTTTCCGTGCATTTCCTTAAGAATTTTATGATCAGCTTCTTAACTTCTACAAAAAAGAAAAAAAGAAAGGCAGCTAGGATTTTGATAGGGTTTATGTTAAATCTGTAGATCAATTTGGGGAGTATTGCCATCTTAACCATATTAAGTTTTCTAATCCATGGATGTGGGATGCTGGGGCAGGTCATTTAACCTCCCTGAGCTTCATCTGCCTTATGTCTCAAATGGGAGTTATAATAGCCATTCTATCTATCTCACAGGGTTGTAGTGAAGACTGCATGAGAAAATTCTTCTTAAAGGGATTATTTATGACAGTATTATAGGAATCACTATGGCCTCTTGACGTGATAACTGTGAGGAACACTAAAAACATCAGTTTATGTTCATCATAAAACCAGTTTAATTACTTTACAGCCACATTTTCTTTTTCTAAAGTGCATATTATGTGGCTGGTGTCATAGTAGGCTCCATGGTGCAGTATTAAAAAGTGCAGGCTCGGGCTTCCCTGGTGGCGCAGTGGTTGAGAGTCCACCTGCCGATTCAGGGGACATGAGTTCGTGCCCCGGTCCGGGAAGATCCCACATGCCATGGAGCGGCTGGGCCTGTGAGCCATGGCTGCTGAGCCTGCACGTCCAGAGCCTGTGCTCCGCAACGGGAGAGGCCACAACAGTGAGAGGCCCGCGTACCGCAAAAAAAAAAAAAAAAAAAAAAAAGTGCAGGCTCTAGAGCCAGACTATCTGTTTTCAGTTCCCAGCTCTACCACCTCATTTGACCTTAGGTAAATTACTTGCCTCTCAGTCATTCAGTTTTCTCGTTTGTAAAATGAGGATAATAATAGTACCTAGCTCATAGCGTTCTTGTAAAGACTGAATAAATTAATTCATATAAAATGCTTGGAAATGCGCCTGACACAGAGCATTCAATAAATGTCAACCGTCATTACAGCATCACATAGAAGTACTTTAGGGCCCTACATCCAGTGGCATTTATAATCAAATACATATGACATTGCCTTCAGACCCTTGGTTTGCATGATTTGAGTAAGTCAAGCATTTACTTGGAGCAGGAGTGAGTATCCTCTATGAACCAGACTGGAAGGGAAATTCTCACATAATAATCTGGAGTGGATATATGAATAAATCATTGCTTTTAAAATTGACATTGTGAAAAGTAAGGCCCTTCTTAGTTAAACAGAAAACATGTAGATCGCTTGGGATAATGGTTTCGTGGGAAACCAGTGCAGTGACATTGCATCATTTTTTTCTGGCCCTTGCCAGTTACTCTTAAATCCTCAACTTCTTCACCCACCCTGATCCACCAGAGTGGCAGACAGTCATTTTCCCTAGTTGATCCTAAAAAACCCCTTCCCTGCCCTGGTGCTGCTGGGGCCTGATGGGCGAATAGCCACTCTGTGGATCTTGCCAGCAGAAGAGTAGAATCTTTGCAGGTCACGTTGAGCGTGTGTGTGCACTCGCACCCACGCATTCGTGTGACTTGCCTGAGTATTTGTGTGCTGGTACGTGTGAAGCCTGTTTGTACCACGCAGGCACTGGTGTCACGGCGCTGGTTTTCCACCATTCCAGGGATGTCCGCGCATCAGGGCTTATTTGTCTGGGTTCAGATGTCCACATCAGTGTATATCAGTGTGCCTCTACATTTGTCTCCGTGTATTCGAGCTGCCTCCTGCCTCCTCCCAGATACAACCTAGGAGTCTATTTCTCTCTGCTCCTAGGTTTAGGTTATTATTGAGGGAAACAACTAGGGGAAAGAGGCAGAGCTGTATATGCACATCCATGCTGTGCCTGTCTCCAGTCCTCTCAGACATAGTCTGATTCCTGATGGCATCTGGTTCTAGGGAGATTGCTTTGGGTTGATTGCTAGTAAAGCACTGCCTGCTGCCAGTTTTCTAGAAGTTAGAGCTCAGGGAAGTCATTACTGAAACTGCTGCAGTTAGGAGCAGACTGGGAATCAGGGCATCCAACCTCATAATGACAGCCTGAAAAAGAAACAGAGCAATTTCTCTTGGAACCAAAGGATCAGGAGCCTTGTAGGAGCCCTCAACAGGCCATCCTAGTTCATTCCCTAGCCCCTAGGAAGACCTGTACAGAAACCATTTAGGAAAAACTGCTGTGTAGCCCCCACCCCTGCACTCTCTGCTATGTAGTCCATTTCTTAACTTGGGGGATGTGGACTTTAGGACACTTGAGCATTTAAATGGAGTTTAAGAGATAAAGCCCTAAATGGGAAATCTTCCCTCTTCAAGTCGCTCATTCCCCAGCATGGAAAACCTAAGAAACAAAAGGGCATGGGAGAGGGCTTCCCTGGTGGCGCAGTGGTTAGGAATCCACCTGCCAATGCAGGGGACATGGGTTCGAGCCCTGGTCCGGGAGATCCCACATGCCGCAGAGCAACTAAGCCCGTACACCACAACTACTGAGCGCACGTGCCACAACTACTGAAGCCCCCGTGCCTAGAGCCCGTGCTCCGCAACAAGAGAAGCCACCACAATGAGAAGCCCACGCACTGCAACCAAGAGTAGCCCCTGCTCACCGCAACTAGAGAAAAGCCTGCACGCAGCAACGAAGACCAAATGCAGCCAAAAATAAATAAACAAATAAATTAAAAAAAAAAGGCCACGGGAGAAAAAGCCAAACAGCAACAGATCCCTTGTGTCAGCAAAGTGTTGCTAAGCAGAGTAACCTGGGTATTGGATGTAGGCACAGCCATGTGGAAACAGAAGAGTGGGTAAAAGTCAAAGGCAATGAAAGCTAGCAGAAGCCTTGTAGTCCAAACTTAGAGGAAGGCTCTGATGCTTTTATGAATATTTGAGACATTCTGATGAAAATGATTTCGTCTGTTTGCTGTTGACAATAATTAAAAATAATTTATGGAGCCAAAGGCTAGTAACTACTGGTAAGAGTTTAATGTGTACCTGAAAAGAAGTGTATTCATTTCTTTTGAAACCTAGGATTGTACACTCAACCCCCTTGTTCTCCTCTCCCAAATTCTCTTCTCTGGTTGGCCACTGTTTCATTCCTCTCCACCAAAAAGTTCTTCCATCCCCCATGTTTACAAACTAGGCTCCCATTCTCCCCGCTTATCATTAAAATTCCTGGTCTTTATAATGAAGATCCAACACTGGTGTAAAGCAACCTGATTGCATTAATTCAAGCTAAGGTAGGGATGACTGAAAGCTCTTGAATGATCTCAGGACTCTGCATTTTAAAAGAAGAACAGATTCATTTAAATTAATTTCTGATCCAGGAAAAATTTAAAACTAAGGGATGTGATGAATTTTTTTGGAAGGAAGGTTTGGGAAATGAGGGGAGCTTCTTGGTGCCCTTCAGATCATATACTACTTTGCCCTTACTGCTTTGGCTACACACTAAATGTAAAGTCATCCATGACAGGGAATATTGTCACAGCTTCAAAAGCCCACCTACTCAGAAGCATAAGGCCTTGGGACTTCCCTGGTGGCGCAGTGGTTAAGAGTCCACCTGCCAGTGCAGGGGACACAGGTTCGAGCCGTGGTCCGTGAAGATCGCACATGCCATGGAGCAACTAAGCCCATGTGCCACAACTACTGAGCTTGTGCTCTAGAGCCCGCAAGCCACAACTACTGAGCCCACATGCCGCAACTACTGAAGCCAGGGCACCTAGAAACCGTGCTCCACAACAAGAGAAGCCACTGCAATGAGAACCCCTCGCACCGCAACGAAGAGTAGCCCCCACTCACCGCAACTAGAGATAGCCTGCACGCAGCAACAAAGACCCAACGCAGCCAAAAATAAATAAATTAATTAATTAATTTTAAAAAAAGGAAGCATAAGGCCTTGAAGCATTAGATTTTAAATGAAAGTGAGAATCAGAGCTTTGGAAGTTGTCTATTGAGCCTCTGTAAAACTTCCCAGTTGATATCTCCTCTGAGGAAGCCTCTTCTCTCTGTGTTACACCTACAGAACAGTCTGACCAAGACTAATGATTGCTCTGTCTTGGTGTTTCTTTGCCGAGAGGACAGTAGGTAAGAGATTAATGAGAAGATAAGCATTAAGATGGAGTTTAAAATTTGGGATGCTCTAAACAAATTAATGGAGAAAGAGAGACAGCCCCTTGATATAGGTCAGCCTCAGCCAACTGAGTAGACAGTGTCTTTCTTGCCCTGTCAGTTTCACAGTTGGTGAGATTCAGCGTTGGGTCCACACACACAGTTGTGAGATGGACATGCCTTGATCCACAAGCAAACCCCCTGCAGAAAACAGATTCTGCAGTGACAGATTCTGCAGTGAAGTTCCACCTGGCTGGCGTGTAACTGATTTGCAGATGCATGGCTCTGCTGGAGCTTCTGGAAACACACTCCTTATCCTAAGCTTTTTCCCTTAGGGTTTCCATCCCATCATCCTCGGCACCATTCTCCTCCCTCCCCTCCACAAAGACACACTATGCAGTTTGCAGGGGTGGTAACTATACCTACTGTTAAATATCACCATCACTCTGAATGACAGAGCAGCCAAACAAGACCCAAGAGAAAGGGAAAGTTAATGAGATGAAAGATTGCAAAACTTCCAAAGCAGGCCGCCTGAAAACATTGAAAAGGTCTTTAATGCTGATGGATTTAGCTGTTTAATATCTTTAACAAGAGCAGTTATGTCTATTGTTGATTAATAATTGCTATTTTTATCTCTTCATTGACACCTATCCTGTTCTTTAACCTGCCCAGAATACCTACCCAAGTGGTTCTCAATCATGATTGTGAATCAGAGTTACTAAAGGGATGTTTTTCTAAAATCTAGATGGCCCAGTCCCACCCCAGAGCTACTGAATAAGAGTCTCTGGAAATGTGGCATAAGTATTCACATTAAAAAAAAAAGGTTTCCAGGTGCTTTTTGAGGCATAGCCAAGGTTGCAGACCACTGTTTTAGCCTCATCTGGACTCATTCTATCTTTACAACAACTCTGTTGAGGTTTGTATTATACCCCCATTTTATAGATTAGGAAACTGAAGCTCATAAAAGTACAGTGATTGGCCAAGCTCACACAGCTAGAGATGTGTGGAGCTAAGATTCAAAGCCAGGCCCATGACTCCAAAGGACATGCTCTTCACTTCATCACATTAATGAGCTATGCATAATTTTTCTCAGGACTCTGATATAGACCTCTTGTAAACTAGATGTCTTGACTTTATTTACAGTAGCTAGTTGTTCCACAGAACTCTTTCTCCAAGCAAACTTTTGTTCAGAATTCCAATATATAGAACAAATATCAGTAGAACCCAGTAGAGCAAGAAAAAAAAAAAAAAAAGAAACACCTCGGGCTTCCCTGGTGGCGTAGTGGTTGAGAGTCCGCCTGCCGATGCAGAGGACACGGGTTCGTGCCCCGGTCTGGGAGGATCCCACATGCCACAGAGTGGCTGGGCCCGTGAGCCATGGCTGCTGAGCCTGCGCGTCCGGAGCCTGTGCTCCGCAACGGGAGAGGCCATAGCAGTGAGAGGCCCACATACCACACACACAAAAAAGAAACACCTCCTCCATATCTTTGGACCTTGAAGCAGCTGCATAGCACAATTTGAAAAACACAGTTCTAGTCAACTCCCAGAATCTACTGATGAGGAAATTAAGGTCCAGGGAAGTAAATCAACTTGCCCAAAGTCACATAGCATGTGGTAAATCAAGATCTAAAATTCAAGTTTCCTAATTTGAAGTTTAATGCTCTAACACATTTGACATGATGAAGATGGAAAAGAGCACCAAATCCAGAAAGTTCTAGAGAAAACCCCAGGTATAGGAGAGAGTAAAAATATTTACAGTTAATATATCTTGAGTACTTACTATATGCCAAGAAATCTTACTGCTTTACTTATGGGTATACTCTGACTGTTTCAGAGTACCTTCACCTGAATTAAATCTGCTTCATTTACATGTCTCTGAGTGTCTTTTGAACTAAGATCTCACATGCCGTGTGGTAAGGCCAAAAAATTTTTTTAAAAAATAAATAGTACACAATACAATGATTTTTAGTATATTCATGGAGTTCTACAACCATCCTCACAATTTTATTTTTATTTATTATTTTTTTACAACTTTGTTAGAGTATAATTGCTTCACAATGGTGTGTTAGTTTCTGCTTTATAACAAAGTGAATCAGTTATACATATACATCTGTTCGCATATCCCTTCCCTCTTGCGTCTCCCTCCCTCCCACCCTCCCTATCCCACCCCTCCAGGTGGTCACAAAATACCGAGCTGATCTCCCTGTGCTGTGCGGCTGCTTCCCACTAGCTATCTACCTTACGTTTGGTAGTGTATATATGTCCATGCCTCTCTCTCGCTGTGTCACAGCTTACCCTTCCCCCTCCCCATATCCTCAAGTCCATTCTCAAGGACGTCTGTGTCTTTATTCCTGTCTTACCCCTAGGTTCTTCATGACATTTTTTTCTTAGATTCCAAATATATGTGTTAGCATACGGTATTTGTCTTTCTCTTTCTGACCCACTTCACTCTGTATGACAGATTCTAGGTCCATCCACCTCACTACAAATAACTCAATTTCATTTCTTTTTTTATGGCTGAGTAATATTCCATTGTATGTATGTGCCACATCTTCTTTATCCATTCATCGGATGATGGACACAGTAATCATTAGAGAAATGCAAATCAAAACTACAATGAGATATCATCTCACACTAGTCAGAATGGCCATCATCAAAAAATCTAGAAACAATGAATGCTGGAGAGGGTGTGGAGAAAAGGGGACACTCTTGCACTGCTGGTGGGAATGTGAATTGGTACAGGCACTATGGAGAACAGTATGGAGGTTCCTTAAAAAACTACAAATAGAACTACCATATGACCCAGCAATCCCACTACTGGGCATATACCCTGAGAAAACCATAATTCAAAAAGAGTCATGTACCAAAATGTTCATTGAAGCTCTATTTACAATAGCCAGGAGATGGAAACAACCTAAGTGTCCATCATCGGATGAATGGATAAAGATATGGCACATAAATACAATGGAATATTACTCAGCCATAAAAAATAAACTTTTGGGAAGTCTGAGGTCTTCTGCCAGCATTCAGTAGGTGTTCTGTAAGAGGTGTTCCACGTATAGATACAATTTAATTTTAGAATGTTTTCATCACCCCCAAAAGAATCCCCATACCCATTAGCAGTCACTCCCCATTCTCCCCTCCCCAAAGACCTGGTTACCACTAATCTACTTACTGTGTTTATGAATTTGCCCATTCTGGACATTTCATATAAATGGTATCATATAATATGTGGTCTTTTATGACTGACGTCTTAGCATACTTTTTTCAATGCTCATCCATGTTGCAGCATGAATTAGTGCTTCATTCTTTTTTATGACTGAATAGTATGCCATTGTATGGATATACCACATTTTGTTTATCCATTCATCAGTTGATTGACTCCTTATTGTCTCTTGTTTGAATCACTGAAATAGCATTCTGATTGATGTTCTTACCTCCATCTTTCTCTTCACTCTTCCCAGTGACATTAGAAATATTTTGTAAAAGTGCCTATTTGCCATCACTACATCAGTGGTTCCCCATTCTAAGTAGGGAATCACAAATTTAACCTCCACTAGTGGCAAGACAGGTCATGCAGAAGTGTGAAACTGTAAAATATCAAGACAATTTTGAGTGGGGGGTTCAGTAGTCAGTTGAAGGGTGCAAGCCCTGCTTAGAGACATTCAATGGCTTCTATGTATCAGGCAGTTAAGTATCCTGATTGTGATTTGTTTCTATGATCTAGTAGTATAAAATTTCTCCAGAACTGGCCAAATCAAGGGACTTAAGATTTGATGCCAAAAGCTACGATTTGCTACAAAGGATAAGTTTTTATACAAGGTGAATTGCATTAGACACAGCCAAAAGGTTTGGTTATTTTGGTAGCAAGCTAGAAATACTGCTCCTAGGCCTTTCTGCAACAGCATTCATCCAATCAACCAGTTTGGATTGATCACCTACTATGTTCCAGGCACTGTATGAATAATCGCAGCTACCACAATGAAAAAGGTATTCATGTCTCACGGAGGAGGCAAACATATAAATATAAATAAATACATTACAGTGTGTTGAGTGATATAACCAAAGTATGAACAAAGTGATTTGGTGAAGAGGTTTGCAAACTGCTCGCCACCAGTTTTTGTGAATAAAGTTTTATTGGCACATAGTCACACCCTTTCATTTACTTATTGTTTATGAATAGTTTTGTGCTATAATGGCAGATTTGCTGCAATAGAGACCATGATCTGCAAAGCCAAAACTATTTCCTACCTGGCCCTTTACAGAAAAAGTTTGCCAGTTCCTGCCTTACAGAAGCAAAGTCTTTTTGGGTAACCTGAAAAAGCATCAAAGATGTCATTTAAGCTGGAATTTTTAGAATCAGTCTTACATATTCAGGTGGACAAGAGAGGAAAGGAGATTATAGTCAGAAAGATCACAGGCAGAAGTTGAGCAGAGATATGGAGGTATAAAAAAGCAAGGCCCTTACTAAAATCCACTGAATTATACACTTCAAATGGGTGAATTATATATATAGTGTATGAATTATATGTGAGTAAAGTTATTTTTTTAAAGTTACCTTCTTGCGAACTGGTCCAGTGTGTCTATGCTGTACATTACAAGGTGTTTAACCTCTCCAGTTCCCACCCATAAATGCCAGTTGAGTCCTCCATGCTCTGACAACCAAAATCAATACAACATATTTCCAAATACCCCCTAGGAAGGTGGTAACAGGCTCACTGGGAGCCACTAATAGTCCAATGTGGCTTGAGTACAGGGTATATGGAAGAAGCAGCAGGAAGTGACAGGCTAGGAAGTTTAAATGTTATCCAGCAGTCAGGCCTCCTCCACATCTATAGTTCATGGACTAAGATCTTTGCGATTGGGAAGAGCTGCTCTCCCCTTTAAAGGAGGTCTTTCTGCAATATCCCAAGGTCAGTCTAAGGAGGAAAGCCCAGAAAAAGTAGATGGCTTTCGTAATTCCATCCCTCGCAATTCCCCATCCAGCTGAATGCTGACCATCCTACCAAGATGTGGTCAATTGAAGTGAACAAATCTGCTGCAATCATATAGACACAGCTGAAATATGCAGCTCCATATTGAACAAACTGGGCCATTAAGCACACATTACCAGCTGAGAACCTGCCCTTTTCAAATGCTATTGGCATGCTGATAACACATTTTAAATACTCAATAAATAAAAGGCACCTTAAGAATGGCATGAATGTACTTATATGTTCCAAAGCCCCACAAAGTGAGCAAGATGTATTTTCATCATTGCTCTTAATCCTTGCAACTCCTTCCTTTTCCTTATTCAACAGGAATTTGAGAGAAGGCACGAAGCAGCATTCTCAGAAGGGAGTGGGCTAAGAGTATTCAAATAATAACATTTCAACATGCTAAGGGTATTGGGAGGTAGAAATAAAGATCTCTCTTCTCCCCAGCTCTCAAGGTCAGCCAATTCTAAGCAGCAGTAATGTTTCCTGGGCCTTGATGAGAAAGGAATATGGGGATTTTGAACAAAATGACAGCCACACTGTTACATTGGTTGGGTCGTGTATCTGAGAGCACTCAAGGACAAAGTTCCTTTCCCCAGCATATTGGAGAGGGAGGGTTAGTGAGGTTTCTAGCTGCTTCAGTTTTCAAGACCCTTTCCTGAATATGTTGCAGATTAGACTCCAATCAGCCTAACTTCTCTTTGTGCCTCCATCTCATTCACAAATTCAAACAACATTTTATGGGGTCCAGTTTACTTAAAATTGTTGTAGTTATTGCTTCATTGATTGCAAACCAGGAACCACCCACTTCTCTTAAATACAGACAGCTGGGCCATCTGTTCCCTATGAATCATGTAAACAGAGAAGACTTGGGAGAAGGATTTAAACACTTTCCAACCTGGTTCTGCCTTATTTCAAAAATGCAATGAACTGTCCAGACTTAACAGATGCAATGCTTAATATCTGCCCTGCCAACTTGATCATCTTGTATAACATAGGAAGTTCTGGTTAGAACATGAGTTCAAAGCCTCCAACCTAGTCACATTTGTCCTCTTCATTGAATTAAGGTATTTTTTATTATATAGGAAATATATAAACATGAAATAAAAATTCAAGCAGTTCAGAATGGTACAAAATAAAAAGTAAAATGTTCCCTGCCTGCCCCTTGCTCCAAGACACATTCCTTCAGACCTGTGACTTTTGGTCTGAAAAGTTTGGGACTTTTGAGGTTAATTCCATTAATCTAGTTCTTGGTTTCTTAACTATAATCTGTATCTTTTGAGGCTACCCACGAGGAAAGATGATGAATTTGGCTCCTTTGTCTTCTCTCAAGACAAGATGCAGCCGAGACCCTAATTCATTAATTCTACCTCCCCTTCTCTCTCCCTTGACATTGTTGTTATAGTCTTTAGTTTTAGCTTTTTCATAAGTGAACTTTAAAATTCAAATAATATACTTAAGCCTTGATTTCTTAATCCATCCACTTGGTTTTTATTTTATAATTATACTTTAATGCAGTCAAACTTAATATTTTCCTTTTCGTGGTGTAAACCTTTTGTCCTGTTGAAGAAATCCTTCCTTGCTACAAGGTCACAAAAACATTCTCCTGTATTTTATTCTAAAGTTTTGTCTTTTGTAAGCCCCTAAACCATCTAGAATTGATTGTTGTATATAGTGTGAAGTAGGGATCCAATTTCATTTTTTCCATATGGGTAATTATTTATTTCAGCACTATTTATTAAATAGTCCAAGCTTGCCCCACTGTTCTGTAATGCTATTGTACTTCTGTTATACATCAGGTATTCTATAACACTTTGAATATAAGTGTTTGTCTGTGTCTGAGATCTCTAGTCTATCCCACTGGTCCATTTGCTTAAAATGAATTGCATGGCTTGGAGTCCATGCCTTGGAGTTGCATGCCTTAGTTTCCTCAGCTTTAACTTAGGATAGCAATATTTTGCCTTAACTACCTCAGAAAGTTGTTGGGAAATCAAATGGAATAATGCATGTAAAGATGCTTTGACAAATGTAAATTATGGAATCAAAACATACTAGCATCACTTAGTTAAACCCTTCATATTTATTGAAGCGCAAACTGGGGTTTAGAACAGACAAACGGTGTGCGCATATAGAAGGTATCATTATTATGCTCCTACAGTATGCTTCCTGATGCCTCAGCACACAGCAAAGGGCATTGTATCTAATCCTACTAAAATATCAAATCAAGGACTTGATCTACTAGGAGTGTCTGTTGGACACTCTTCATGTTTTCCCAAAAATGTGATGTAATATCTGAAGTTTGACATATTACTTCCGTAGGAGCCTGCACCTTATGGCCAATTTCAAGGTTGAATGGTGCAAATGCATTTTGCATAGGCCACCTCTGATTCAGCAGCAGAGATTGGTATATATCACAGCCACTTAACAAATGGCATCTATCCAGTTGGTACCTGTCACACTGCTATTATGTGTTAAAATATAAGGCACAGTTAGGCAATTTATATCTATGCCTTATGTAAAACAAGAACATCTATTTATAGAAACTGGCCCATCTGCAAATTGGCAAACACACCTGAACAAGAAAACAAAAGTTTGATTTCAACATTAAATGGCAATGAATATAATTAAAAACTTTCATTTTCATTGAGTTAGAAAAAATGTGTCATAAAGGCTGCACTTGGGCAGATAGTCTACAAACAGGGAATGATTTTAGGATATGATAAATTTGGGTTATAAAGGCATTGTTTTTCATTTTTATTGTGAAATGCATTATTCACACCAAAGAGATTAAACATGTCTACAGTTTAAGGATTAATAATAAAAAATAAAGCAACCACTCCTGTATCTACCACACAGGTTAAAATATAGTAAATTACCAATACTTTAGAAGCCCTTAGTGTACCTTCTATAGTACCTCTCCACCCTCAGGGGTGACCACAGTCCTGGATCTTATGTTAATTATTTCCTTGCTATTGTTTATAATTTTGACAACTATGTATACTTCTCTTAAAAAATGCATTGCTTAATTTTGCCTTGTTTTGACTTTTCTTTTTTTTTTTTTTTTTTGCGTTATGTGGGCCTCTCACTGTTGCGGCCTCTCCCGTTGTGGAGCACAGGCTCCGGATGCGCAGGCTCAGCGGCCATGGCTCACGGGCCCAGCCGCTCCGCGGCATGTAGGATCTTCCCGGACTGGGGCACGAACCCGTGTCCCCTGCATCGGCAGGCGGACTCTCAACCACTGTGCCACCAGGGAAGCCCTTGTTTTGAAATTTATGTCATTCTTGTCATTGTCCCCTTCATCAGCACTGGAACCTAATTGACTGAGTCTTAGATACATCTTTAACTTAAATAATTTCAACTGTATGATAGGAAAAGAAAAGAAGGAAAAAGAAAGAACTAGCAGAAATAAATAGGGAAAGAAGAATGATCATTTAAATAGTATTCGTAATTCTGTCCCCCATCTAGAGTTGTCAAATAAAATATAGGACACCAAGTTAAATTTGAATTTCGGATAAAAAAACAAAATTTGTAGTATAATTATTACATAGAACATACTTATACTAAAATATATATTGGTTCTTTATCTAATATTCAAATTTAACTTGGCTTCTATTTGTTGTTATTTGCTAATTCTGGCAACATATCCCACCTCATTCAATGAGCCTGCATCCAGAGTGAATGGGATATGGAAAATGTGACTCTCTTGTTTCTTTTTAAATATCATGTGACTTCTATAGTGTGATAATTTCACAGCATTATGTGTAAATCCAGTGTTCAACCATAGGAATAGTAATGTGTTCCAGTGCTGGAGGCAAAATTGTCTTGTTGAAAGATATGTTGGTCTCTAATACGGTGCCTTCCCAGGTTGTTTTTTTAAGGTGATTTGGATTATAGAAAATTGTATCAGGAAGTGCATTCAGCTACTAATAACAGAGACTTAACTATAGCATTTTAAAAAGCAAGTAATTAGCCACTCATATGAAAGTAGTCTAGAGACAGGCGTGCAGGGATGATATAATGGCCTTAAGTGTCACCAGGGACAGGCTCCTATTTCTGCTCTACCATCCTTAGTGCTGCTTCCATCCTTAAGGTTACTTCAAGGTTCAAAATGGCTACTAGAGCTCCAGCCATCAAGTTCACATCCCACGCAGGAAATATGAGAGGTAGAGAGGGCAATATGGGACTCACCAGCAGTCTGTCCAATCTTAAATTGCTTTCCTGCAAGTTCCTCCTAATAAGGTCCACTTTAGGTCTCATTAACCATCCCTAGCTGAAATGGAAGCTGAGAAATGTAATTTCTGATGAGCATATTACTATCCAGGAAAAATCTCTGTCACTAAGGAGGAAGAAGAAAGTAGATATTGGGTAGTCAATTAATAGTGTCACAGTGATTTTTGCCTTATCTACTGAATTAAGAATCCAACTCCTGAGTAAGATAGAACTCCACTGTGACTATTTTCATGTGAAATTGTCAAAACTCTCATTCATTACTTTTTTGATCATAAAGAATCAGTCAAATTATATTACCATGTTCAAAAAACAATGCATAAATCTGTCTATAAATTTAACATACATTTAATCCAGACTACTACTACACTGCTGTAAATAGGTAGCCCTTTCATTCAAATACTCACTTTACAAGTAATACTCTGTAATACTTAGGTATTAATGCTTGGCACTAATGAATGCAGTCAATCTTCCTAAAGAACACTTTAGCTTTATTGACAAATCTAATATTGATTTTTATATCAGGAATCCATATTTAAAGGATCTTTCAAATAACCCAAGTTCAGGAAACATCATCGTTTGCTAAACTCTTTGGAGGGCAATCAGAGATACACTATTGGGCCATGCTTCTGGTCTGACACGGGTGTGTGTTGGATGCTACACTTATCCCCTTTGATGCACCAGCAAATCATCATACACATTTTGTGATTTTCCAGAATCCTTGTTTCTCCTCTGGGCCACCATTTGATCTTTTTACCTTCACTTGAAAGGTGTAGAAGGATGCAGTATAAACAAAAGACAGATGCATTTTTCTTTTAAGAAGTTACAGGAAGAGTCAAGTAAGGAGTTTGAAATAATGAGACCAAATTTAATTTTATACCTATTTAAATATTCAATTTACTAGTGATTCTCTACACAATCAAGAGTTTATTCTATAGCAAAACTGTACTATGCTCCATAGGATGCCTGCTGGCTCCCTAATCCTCAACTTTTCCAAGTATAAGGGCCAGTCCTGGGAACAGAATATATCTTAGTCAGCTCAGGCTGCTATAACAAAATATGACTTTTCATTGTATCCTCACATGGTGGAGAGCAGAGACAGGAAGAAAATTCTCATGTTTCTTCTTATAAGGTCACTCACTAATCCCATTCATGAAGGCTGCACCCTCATGACCTAATTATCTTCCAAAGGCCCCACCTCCAAAAACCATCACACTGGGGGATTAGGATTTCAACATATGAATTTTGAGGGGACACATTCAGTCCATAACAGAAGGGCTGTCAACTACTCCATCACCTTCTCCCCGCTTAGCCTCCAAAACAAAGTCCAGGAATAGAGTGGTGAGTGTCACTGAAGTTCAGTGCTCAGCCCCTACTTCTGGACTCAGACTCACCAGCCTCCACAGGTGGCTGCACACACTATGTGCTCGGACTACACAGCTATATAACTCACTACTGTCAAGGGGAAAAAAATTAAAAATGGCATTTGCTTCCACATATTGTGTCTTTGATCATGGGATTCCCTCAGCCTGGAATATCCTTCCTTGCATCTTCTTTATCAAATCTCAACTCATATTTCAAGGCCCAGGTCAAGGGCTAACTCTTCTGTGAAGCTTTCCCTAGTGTCCTCAGGCAGAACTAACTTAACCTTCCTCCATACTTTCAAGTCACTTTACTTAGCACTTAGTCACTTTACTTAGATAAGTCTGCCTAGCATGCACTTCATTCTGCTTTGTATTAAATATACTGATGTGTTTGTCTCTTCGACTAGATTGCAAACAACTTGAGGTCTGGGAGCAGATGTTAGTTAACCTTTGTTCATGACATGGAATCTCTCAGTCCCTATGGCTTTTGGTTCAGAGTGGTCCTCATCCCATGATATTATTTGGGGAAAAGGTAAATAGTCATTCTTTTTTATTCACCACTGATAAAGTATGCATTGCAATGAGGTCACAAAGTCCTCCCAAGACATAATCCCCTATGAACCAGTGTTACATTTAACAAAAGACCATCGTAAACTCCATCCTGAGGAATGTTTGTATTGCAAGAACAGCAAGCCCTCCTTAAGACATACCCCTAGAATCCAACCTGCAGAAAGTATTAGGGAAAGTCTCGACGGTACTCTTTGGAAAACAGGAGCCAACAACCAGTAAAAGCTATGTCTATGTCTATTACCTATGCCTCAACATCTGTTCTTACTGTCTCCACAGAAAGGAATTATTTTTAACATACGAAGCATATCTTTACCCATCTTATCAGCCAGTTTCACAATAAACTGGTGTCTAGCCTCAATCCCAGAGGTGAAGTTAGATAAGTAGCCACATATTTCCAACACACAGTTGTTGGGAGGAGCACTATGCTGATCTGGCTCTTATTCTGGTCTCGTAGGACCCAAGGGAAGAAAAATCTACTCAATCATCAGTTGGGTTTCCTTCTTTCATTATTGCAGACACATCTCTGCAAATACCAAATCTCTAAAATCAGCACCTTGGATCACAGTTTAGTCTACCGTCTGGGCCCAGTTGGGACTCCGGGAACATACATTTCAAAATGAATAACAGGGTATTCACCACTGCAGTCCTTTTGGCTGGATAGGGCCAGAGATTGGCCAGGGAGATGCAGTAATAAGAAAAATGCTCAGCAGTCTCTCTGCTTCTTCTGCCAGGCTACCAGACAGACCTCTGAATCCCCAGAGTGATTCGTACTCCGTGACACTGTGTTCTGAGAATAAAAATTGTTTAAATGTGGTAGGGTAGAAAGATCAGGGGATTTGAAATTTGCTAATTCCTGGCTCCATCATTTATGAGCTATGTGAACTTGGGATAAATCAATTAAACTTCTTGAAGTATATACCTATTTTTTAAAATGTAAAATGAAGTTAATGCCTACCACATAGGATTGGTGTAATGCATAACTGAGATAATGCAGAGCTCAGCACACAGGAAGCATTCATTTAATATTGTCTGTAATCTGTGAGTTGTCAAGAAAAGCTGCAGGGTAACAGTCAGTCCCTTCTGTTGGACATTTGGTATGTGCACAATATTTTTGGATTTTTGCATGTACTAATAGCTCACGTTTTTCTCACAATAACTATGGAATACTAAATAGGACCTGTCATGTTGACTTCTTCCCAAAAAGCCCCACAGTCTTCGCTCAACCTCAGTCTGAAATTTGAAATTCCCTTTAGTTCCAGCTTACAGTTCAGCTAAATTGCAAAGCCTCAAGGACAGCTAAACATTTATGCAGCATTTAAAAAGGTCCTGAAAGCTGGTTTTGATAAAGAAAAAGAAAAAGAAAAAAAACACAATGATGAAGATGGGCCATAGAAGATGGCAAACACCAAAGGGTAGGGATGGGTAAAGCCAGAAAAAGGAACACTCTTAATATAATAAGTGTGGCCTACATCAAGACTCTTGGAGAAAAATAATAATTATTGAATACTAACTATGTACCAGGCATTGTTCTAAGCCCTTTACATGGAATGTTTTATGTAATACCTGCAGTAACCCTCTGAGGTTGTTACATTACTCTTCCCATTTTGCAGAGGAAAATACGGAGGGTCTAAGAAGTTAAGTAATTTTACAAGGTTATTTATTGGCAGAGCCAGGATTTGGGTGCAGTCTGGCTAGATCTTGAGTTGAGCTTATGATTTGAAGCATCATATATGATAGCAGCTGACATTTGGTAAATGTTGATGGTAAAATGTGTGAGACATAGTTCTAAGCACTTCACATGAATTATAATAATCCTCCAACAAACCTTGGGAGCCAATGTCATTGTTAACTCCATTTGACAGAATAAGAGACTGTGGTTCAGAAAGTTAAGTTACTTGCCCAAGGTCACATAGCATATAAGTGACAAATAAGCCAAGATTCCAACCAAGCACTTTGGTTCTGTGGCCTGCATTCTTTTTTTTTAATTCAAGTATAGTTGATTTACAATATTGTATTAGTTTCAGGTGTACAACATAGTGACTGAATATTTTTATAGATTATACTCTCTCTTTAAAATTATTATGAAATATTGGCTATATTCCCTGTGTTGTACATTACATCCTTGTATCTTATTTTATACCTAGTAGTTTGTACCTCTTAATCCCCTTCCCCTATCTTGCCCCTCCTCTCACCCCTCTCCCCACTGGAAACCACTTGTTCGTTCTCTGTATCTGTGAGTCTGTTTCTGTTTTGTTATATTCATTTGTTTCTTTTATTATTTAGATTTGTGTCTTGCACTCTTAACGGCTACCTTATACTGCCTCTCCAGGTAAAACAGGTATTACTAACCACATCTAACAGATGAGAAACTTGTGTTCTGTGGTTGAGGTCTCATAGCCACTCAGCAGAAACAGATCCTAAATCCAGGGCCTCTGAATCTTTGCTTTTACTAGGCCATCTGACCACTTCCCATAGAGACTATTCTATAGCTTGGGATTTAGTTTGCAAGGTCTTTTACAGTTCTGTCTCTCTTAAATGGGTAGCTCAAATGCAGCTTCTCAGGCTTTGGTTATTCCACAACAGTTTGGTAGATTAGTTGCTGTTCTTTTCTGGTGTTCTAAAGCTGATAATTCCTGAAGAGTTGATCTAAGAAGATTATAAATAGCCCTAGAATGTTCTTCCCTAACCCTCTGCCTCTCCATCTTCAGGCCTTACAGGAAATACATTGGCAATTATCACAGGAAAACCAATCATTCAGCCAGCACTACCTAACAAATTGCCTTGAAACTATTTTAGAATTGACAGATGAGTACCAGGTCCTGGAAGGCAGATGTTCTTGCTTCCTTAATTGTTGCCTGACTTAAAGCATAAGGCAAATAATATTGAGAATCTTCTCTCTGAAATGCACTACCTCCGATGGCAAAAGAAGCTGTACATGTATCTATTAAATAGGCCTACTGAAACCTTGTTTGCTCAATATTAAGTAAGAGATGCTAATATAACCCAGCATCTGTGAACAAGGCAAGAAGACATCTGTGGATTACCAGGACAAGTATTTCATATTTTTATAACCTTTTTAATAGCTTAAGTAGCTCAAGGTACTTTTATAAACACTGGAATTTAGCCGTCTAACACCTCTAAGATATAAGAAAAAGGTGAATGTCTACTTCTTCCTATTTGAATCAAAAAATTGAGATGCAAAGCTATTAAATAAGACAGGTCTACAGATCCTTAACTCACTGCTATGTCCTTAAACTAGTGGTTCTACATAGCAGTACTTATTCTAGGAAAAAAATATGAGGGCGAAATTTGTTTTTTGGGTCCTTCTGCATTTTCCTGTATCCACTGAGCAATCTTCATGCCCTTTCTGTAATCCTCTCTTCCCCCACTCAAATGGCCTAATGCTAAAAGATTTTTATTATGGCTTCTAATATGGACCAGAGCCATACTCTATGACTTGTTCTCCGCATTCCCCACTTGAAAAATTACCTGGGTCCTATTCGAATAGGACTTCCTACAAAGTGTAATGTATAAAAGCAATGAGATGACCTCAAAATCCCAGTTCTGGGAAAGTATGTGGCACAAACAAAATGCCAGTAGGTAAGAATAGAGGTAGGAAGATGTAAGAGTGGAGTGATCAACTGTCCCAGTTTGCCCATTGCTGAGGAGTTTCCTGGCACATGGGACTTCAGTGTTAAACTCAGGAAAGTCCCAGGTAAACTGAAACAAGTTGTTGACCCAAGGAATATGGTTTATAGTAAGCAAACAATGAAAAAAAAACCCCAAACCCTAAATGTTCATCAGTAGGGTAATGGTTGAGTAAATTAAGGGATGCCATTTTGTAGAATATTATCCAGCTATTGAAAAGAATGAGATAAATCTCTATGTATTGAATAGAAAAGATTACTACAAAGAATTATTAAATTAAAAATCAAAGTATACTGTACAATAATATGTCCAGTATGATACCATTTTTGTGAAAGTTTTTTTTAAAAAAGGCAACGAGGGCTTCCCTGGTGGCGCAGTGGTTGGGAGTCCGCCTGCCAATGTAGGGGACACGGGTTTGTGCCCCTGGGAAGATCCCACATGCTGTGGAGCGGCTGGGCCCATGAGCCATGGCTGCTGAGCCTGCGCGTCCGGAGCCTGTGCTCCACAACGGGAGGGGCCACAACAGTGAGAGGCCCGCGTACCGCAAAAAAAAAAAAGAAAAAAAAGAAAACGCAACGAAATTAGAAAAGTGACATGACCAGATTTGCATATTAGATCCAATCCTAAAAATGAAAAGAAAGTAATTTGGCATTTAAAAGTCCAATTTTGTATTGGATAACACAGGGATGATACACACATTTGGAAAGGTCATTAGGGCAATTATTAATAGTCATTATTACCTCAGGCCTAGGAATTTTGAAAAATGTATCCTAAATACCTGAAAGAATACAGTAAGAATTAATATTATTAAAATCACTATACTACCCAGGGCAATCTATAGGTCCAATGGAATCCCTATCAAAATACCAATAGCATCTTTCACAGAAATAGAACAAATAATTCTCAAATTTATATGGAGGGCTCCCCTGGTGGTGCAGTGGTTAAGAATCCGCCTGCCCATGCAGGGGACATGGGTTTGAGCCCTGGTCCAGGGAGATCCCACATGCCATGGAGCAACTAAGCCTCTGCACTACAACTACTGAGCCTGTGCTCTAGAGCCTGCAAGCCATAATTACTGAAGCCCGCATGCCTAGAGCCCATGCTCCACAACAAGAGAAGCCACCACAATGAGAAGCCTGCTCACTGCAACTAGAGAAAGCCTGCTCACAGCAACGAAGACTCAACACAGCCAAAAATAAAATAAATAAAATAAATAAATAAAAAGAAATTATATGGAACTACAAAAGACACAGAATGGGTCCAAAGACCCAAAACAATCTTAAGAAAGAAGAATAAAATAGGAAGTATCATGCTCCCTGATTTCAAACTATACTACAAAGCTACAATAATCAAAACAGTATGGTACTGGTACCAAAACTGACAATGGAACAGAATAGAGAGTACAGAAATGAACCCACACTTATATGGGCAATTAATCTACAACAAAGGAGGCAAGAGTATACCATGGAGAAAAGACAACCTCTTCAAAAAATGGTGCTGGGAAAACTGGACAGCTACATGTAAAAGAATCAAAATGGACTACTTTCTTACACCACATACAAAAATAAACCCAAAATGAATTAAAGACATAAACATAAGACCTGAAACCATAAAACTTCCAGAGCAAAACATAGGCAATACGCTCTTTGACATCAGTCTTAGCAACACTTTTTTAGATATGTCTTCTCAAGCAAGGCAAACAAAAGCAAAAATAAACAAATGGGACTACATCAAACTAAAAAGCTTTTGCACAGTGAAGGAAACTAGCAACAAAATGAAAAGGCCGCCTACTGGAGGGGAGAAAATATTTGCAAATGATATATCCAACAATGGGTTAATACCCCAAATATACAAAGAACTCATACAACTTGACATCAAAAACCAAACAACCCAATTAAAAAATGGCCAGTGGGGCTTCCCTGGTGGCGCAGTGGTTGAGGGTCCACCTGCCGATGCAGGGGATGCAGGTTTGTGCCCTGGTCCGGGAGGATCCCACATGCCATGGAGTGGCTTGGCCCGTGAGCCATGGCTGCTGGGCCTGTGCGTCCGGAGCCTGGGCTCCACAACTGGAGAGGCCACAGTGGTGAGAGGCCCGCGTACATAAAAAAAAAAAAAAAAAAAAAAAAAGGCCAGTGGACCTGAATAGACATTTTTCCAAAGAAGACAGATGGCCAAGAAGCACATCAAAACATACCCAAACATCACTAATCAGGGAAACACAAATCAAAACCACAGTGAGATATCACCTCACACCTGTCAGAATGGCTATCATCAAGGGTCTTCCCTGGTGGTTCAGTGGTTAAGAATCTACCTTCCAATGCAGGGGATTGTGGGTTCGATCACTGGCCGGGGAATTAAGATCCCACATGCCACGGGGCAACTAAGCCCACGTGCCGCAACTACAGAGCCCACACACTCTGGAGCCCGCATGCCACAACTAGAGAGAAGCCTGCACACCACAACGAAGATGCTATGTGCTGCAACTGACCCGACACACCCAAAAATAAATAAATAAATACATATTTTTAAAAAAAGAATGGCTATCATTAAAAAGACGGCAAATAACAAGTGTCAGCAAGGATGTGGAGAAAAGGGACTTTTCGTGCATTGTTGGTGGGAATGTAAATTAGTGAAGCCACTAAGGAAAACTGTATGGAGGTTCCTCAAAAATTAAAAACAGAAATGACATAGGATCCAGCAATTCCACTCCTAGGTATTTACACAAAGAAAGTGAAAACACATATTCAAAAAGATATATGCACCCCTATGTTCATTGCACCATTATTTACAATAGCCAATATATGGAAGCAACCTAAGTGCCCAACAATAGATGGAAGGATAAAGAAAATGTGGTATACACACACACACACACACACACACACATACACACATACACAATGGAATATTAGTCAGCCATAAAAAGAATGAAATCTTGTCACTTATGACAACATGGATGGACCTAGAGGATATTTTGCTAAGTGAAATGTCAGACAGAGAAAGACTAAATACTGTATGATTTCACTTATATGTGGATCTAAAAAAAAAACAAATGAACAAACATAACCAAACAGAAATAGAGTCATAGATACAGAGACCAAACAGCTGGTTGCCAGAGGGGAGGGGGTTGGAAGGAGGAGAGAAATATGTGAGGGAGATTAAGAGGTACAAACTTCCAGGGACTTCTCTGGCAGTCCAGTGGTTAAGACTCTGTGCTTCCACTGCAAGGGGTGTGGGTTTAATCCCTGGTCAGGGAACTAAGATCCCACATGCCGTGTGGCAAAAAAAAAAAAAAAAAAAAAAAAAAAAGGCACAAACTTCCAGTTGCACAATAAATGAGTCACAGGTATGAAATACACTTCGTTGTTGTACAGTGACAGATGACAATTAGATTTATCACAGTGATCCTTTTGAAATGTATAGAAATATCAAATCACTGTTGTGTACCAGGAACTAACACAGTGTTGTAGGTCAATTATACTTCAAAAACAAACAAACTCATGGAAAAAGAGATCATATTTGTGACTACCAGAGGTGTGGAATGGAGGGAGGGGGGAATTGGATGAAGGCAGTCAAAAGGTACAAATTCCCAGTTATAAGATAAATAAGTACTATGGATATAACGTACAACATGATAAAGATAATTAACACTGTATGTTATGTTATATGTTATATATGAAAGTTAGAGAGTAAATCCTAAGAGTTCTTATCACAAGGAAAAAATTTTTTTCTATTTCTTTAATATTGTACCTATATGAGATGACGGATGTTCTGTAAACCTATTGTGGTCATCATTTCATGATGTACGTAAGTCAAATCATTATGTTGTACAGCTTAAACTTATACAGTGCTGTGTATCAATTATTTCTCAATAAAACTGGGGGAAAAAGACAACTGAAGTAGAAAAGTGACATAAGTAGATTTGTATATTAGATCCAATCCTAAAAATGGGAAAAAAAAAAACCTTGACATTTAAAAATCCAGTTTTGTACTATATAACAGGGATGATCCATGCATTTGGAAAGGTCATTTGGGCAATCATTAATAGTCATTATTACCTCAGGCCTAGGAATTTTGAAAAAATGTATCCTAAATACATGAAAGAATAGAGTAATCTAGAATAATTTAGAATTACAGTGTCATACCAGAAAACATGAATGTTCAAAAAGAAATGAATAGAAGAAAAAAGAATAATAGAATGAAAGCAAGCAGGCATTATTTTCCATTTTTTTTTTTGAGTGGCCTTAAAAGAAAAGCCAAATGCAATTGCTAGTGATGGAAGTAGATAGAAAGATTAAAAACACATAAGATAATGCTTAGCCAGTAAATAGAAAATTTTAATAAATAAAGTTTAGAGCTGTTTGAATTTCATGTAGTGTAGATCTTTGATATGAACAAATTCACTATATGATATATATGAAAATAAATAAAAGTGATTAGAAAACTGTTTCATTGAGTGCAATACAGTCACTGCAAAAATTGTGTTTTGTGAGTGAAATATGTTATAGAGGTAGTCAAGACTTTGGGGACTTGTCATTGTCTCAGAACATATTTCATTTGAATGTTAAAGGTTATCAATATACAAAAAGAAAGAAGAGTAGAAATGAACTACACCAAATGTGTAAGGATGATTCTTACTGATTAATATGAATACAGAATATTTTAACTTTAAATACTCTTCTATGTTTTCCAACTTTATCTACAAATGAAATGTAGTCCTTTTATAATCAGAAACAAAAAAACATTAATTATTAGTTTCTATCCATCTCTGGAGGGAGCATGTGGAAAAGGATTGTGCCAATGCAATGTTGGTGGGAGCATAGTGTAGGGGAACAAAATTTGCCACCACAAAATCTCTTTGGCATGCAGACTATTTCCAAGCTGAAAATAATCAAGGCCCAAAAGACTCAGGAAGAAGAACCTTTGACCTTCCCCTTAACTGCCTAAAGAATGTAGATAGAGAACCTATTTCAGGAAGGGAGATATTACCATAGATAACTATAGTAGAACTAGGTGTGGTAGATAGGGAGGAACCCAGCAAAGTCTGTTGAAATTCCTCTCTGGGTCCCATTGTTTCTGTAGGGCCCAGCAAACATTTGCTAACCAAATATTTGCTTTTCCATCTCCCTGTGAATTGCCTTCCTCCCCTCTGAAGTACTAAACCCCACCCCTCAACATCCTCTTTTGTCTTTAGCTGAAGATGGTATTTAAGGTGAGGGCTTCAGCCTTTTTGGCAAGTTACTCATTTCTCCTATGTCTCTCCCATGTATACATGTTATTAAACTTTTGTTTGATTTTCTCCTGTTGATCTGTCTCATGTCAATTTAATTCTCAGACCAGCCAGAAGAAGTGTAGAGGAAAAATTTTTCCTCCCCAACATAAACTGGTGACCCCATTTTGGAAGGCAATTAGCTGTATCAATGAAGCGTTTTAGCTTGAATATCTTCAATCCAGCAATTTCACTTTTCTGTGCAGAGATCTGTATATATAAGGACAATCATTGCAGTGTTATAATAGCAGAACTTTGGACAACCCAGTGTGCATCAAAGGGGTATTGGTTAAATAATTTAAGCTATATATATATATATATATATATATATATATATATATATATATATATAGAGAGAGAGAGAGAGAGAGAGAGAGAGAGAGAGAGAGGAATAAAGGGAAGACATTTAAAAGAACAGGTAAATATGTAACTAATGACATGGAAGGCTGTCCATAGTATGTGGTTGAATGACAACAAATTGCAGAACAACATACTTGTAACCCTATTCCTTATATGTGTACATATACACACACACATACACACACATGTATTTGCATATGCATAGAAAAAGTCTAGAAATATAGAAACGAAACTGTTCTGTTAAAACAGTGGTTACTTCTGTAAAGGTGAGGGGAAGAGTGGAGAGAGACTTCACTTTACATATTGCTTAAGATTTTCTTTTTTAATCATAAGCATGTATTATCTTGTTAAAAAAAGGGTTTTATCCAAAAAAAATCATTACACACACACACATAAGCAATCAGATAAATTTTTTCACATTAAAGTATTAGAAGTCGATTGGAACCATAAAATCTGACCTGAGGGGGCAGACACAATTTAGCTGAAGGTCTCTAGAGATACAAAATCCTACCACCAAGGAATGAATGAATGAGTGAATGGTATTTTAGATTTGGCACAGTAGAAAGAAGAGAGGAATAGTTTTGGGTGAATTGAGGGCAAGGGGTGTTCCTAGTGTTCCCACATTATATCACAACACATGGGGAGCAACTAGCATATTCTCTCAAATGGTTTAGGGAATCACAGACTATATTATAAAATTTATCTTCAGGGCTAGTTCCAGGAAACCACTCTAAAGGCTTATGTACTAATTCCAACCAGGTCCATAAATGATTGCCAGGATGACCAGTAAAGTCTAATAACTTGGCTAAAATTTCCATTGAATTGAACCCAGATATTTGAATTGATAGCCCTATAACCACATAGTTTTTGACATGTACATTCTTCATGGAACATTATGCTGTGAGTTCCTATTAATTAAATTTAACCCAAACAACACTAATCACTCCACCACCTTCACTCTCCCCAACCAAGGAAGAGAAAATGGAAAAGAAAAAAGATGGTTTTAATTTGCTCAGACATCCTGGTTTTGTTGAAATGATTTTAAATCCTTTGTTTCTTAATTGATACCTTTCCCCCAGTAATTAAAGTATGGCAATAAATAAAGATGAAACCTTTTATATTACTTGACAATGACAGGATCAGGCTCTCAGTCTCATATTCATCAGCCTGAGATGGGAAGCAGCAGCATGATGGGGGATACCCATCTGTCTTTATTAAGACTTGGCACCAAAGGAGCACAGAATAGAGAAAAGCTCATTTAGTAAATGGCAGTTCCCATTCTACAAAGTGACAGAAAATTTACTGCACTGTCAGCAAGAAAAAAATAATCCACTCAGAGAAAGTTTTTAAATTAGGGAGATTTAAAGAGAAAGCATTTTAGTGATATTAGAAAGAATAAAAATTTCTTCCTAATAGTACATAACAAATTAGAAAAAAAAATCTTCTCCAGGTCATTGTTCATGTTGCCTTTCCCTCCTCTAACACCCTTACCTTCTAGACCTATTCCTATCTTTTCCATCATTTAAGGCCAGAAACAATCCCCCGGTCCACCCGAAGCACTCCCTAATTTCAATCCAATCTGATTTCATCTTTCTGTTGCCAGATTTTCTAATGGGCATAATTTAGCATACTAACAGTTCAGCACTTTACTATGTATTTTCATTCTCTAATTGTTTCACGTACTGGTCTGCTTTGCCCAATTAGGTTTCAAGTTCCTTGTGGACAGAGACTGTCTTAAATACTCTTGGAGCTCCCTTTAGCACTTGGCAGGGTGCTAGGCAAATAATAAGTGTTCAACAAATGCTTGATAATGGATTTTTTTTCTGATCTAAATCCCATTATCCATGGTGACCATCTTTATCAGAAAAGAACATGAAAAAACTCAATAGTTCAATTTCTTAAATAATTCAAAAGTATTTATCAAAGTAATACACACACAAGGTTAAAACAGAATACAGGAGGGCTTATGATGCAAAGCAACAGACTTCTGCTCCACCATGTCACATCCCATATTTGTGCCCTCCAGGACAACCCCTTCTACTTATTTAGCTGTTTCTTCTTGTAGTTACCTCCTATAATTTGAAAAGATACATGCACCCTGATGTTCATTGCAGCACTATTCACAATAGCTAAGACACAGAAGCAAACTAAATGTCCGTTGACAGAGGAATGGATAAAGAAGATGTGGTATACATATACAGTGGAATATTACTCAGCCATAAAAAAGAATGAATTAATGCCTTTTGCACAACATGCATGGACCTAGAGATTATCACACTAGGTGAAGTAAGCCAGACAGAGAGACAAATATCAATGAAATTGCTTATATGTAGAATCTAAAAAAAACAAAGACTCATAGACATAGAAAACAACCTCATGGTTACCAAAGGGGAAAGGAGGGGAGGGATAAATTAGGAGGTAGAGATTAACAAATACACACTGCTATATATAAGGCAGATAACCAACTAGGACCTAGTGTATAGCACAGAGAACTATACTAAATATTTTGTAATAACCTATAAAAGAAAAGAATCTGAAAAAGTACATATATATATACATATATATATATGTATATATATATAAATATAAAACTGAATCACTGTGCTGTACACCTGAAACTAGCATGACATTGTAAATCAACTCTACTTCAATTAAAAAAAAAGAAGTCCAATGTCAATATCATTCTCATTTCTTTGTAGGTTATTGTTTTTCTCTCTGGAAGCTTTGAGGATATCTTTATACTTTGTATTCTGAAATTTCATAAGAATATACTCTGAAAAATTCTCTTGTATTATTTCTTTGATAATTCTCTCTACTTTGTTCTCTCTTGAATTCCTATTAGTAAAACGTTGGATCTTCTGTGTTTTCCTCCTATGTGTCATTTTTTTTCTATCTCATTTTCCTTCTTTTAGTCTTGTGCTACTTTCTTTGATATTTCCTCAACTCTATATTCCAAATCTTCCCTTGAATTTTATCTCAGCAATCGTATTTTTATATTTCAAGATATCTTTCTTGTCCTCTTTTTATTTATTTTCAAATATCCTATTCCTGTTATATAAATGCAATGTTTTCTTGAATCTCTCTTAGTATACTAATTAGGGTGTTTTGCCTCTCCTCTTTTTTTCTCTCTCAAGGGTCCTTGCTTTTTTTTTTTCTATCTGTTTATCATTCTTTCATGTTGAAAGTTTTCCTTAAATATTTGGTGACCATTGATTTTTTTTTGTTCACATGGAAGAATGAGGCATTAAAAAAAGTGATTGGGAGCTTCATATACATGAATGGGGAGCTAGTCATTTTGTTGGGGGATTTCCTAAATGTAAAAATGTGGAGGCCTTTTCTCTTGGACCTCTCAATCTCTTTAAAGAACAACACTCCAATTTTTTGGAGCTCATGGAGGATATTTCTGACCACAAGGTATTCTGTCCACCAGATTGGGGGGAATAATGAGGGACTCTATTAAAAATGACTTAATTTATTCCCTCCCCCCTTATGCCTTATGACTCACTCATTCTCTTTTTCAAACAGCATTTATGCAGGGAAGGGTGACTTTCACTGTATCGCCACTCTGAAAGTATTGTAAACTGTGACTTCTATACTACTTTATCAGTTACTACACCTCCATCTGTTTTCCAGCTTTCATCCAACTTTCATCCACTAATGGCTCCCTTCCCATTCTCTTCATCATCATGAATTTATATCTTTTGTATTCTTTTGCTATCTTGAGGTGTAGAGGTAATATATGCATGTAATCTGTCTGCCATCTTTAACTTATTGAAATACATAAAACTTTTTTTTTCCGGCCATGCAGTGCAGCTTGTGGGATCTTAGTTCCCCGACCAGGAATTGAACCTGGACTTCAGCAGTGAAATCACCGAGTCCTAACCACTGGACCACCAGGGAACTCCCCATAAACCTGTTTTGACTACAGTTTGAGCTCTCACTTTGCTATTTGTTTAATTTCTTCTGGAAGTATAGCACTAAAGAGCATCATACTCATTACTGTGATGATATCCAACTGATTAGTAACAGAAGTCCATTTTACAGGTTACTGAAACATTAGAACAATGAACTTCAATATACTCCCTTTTAAGCAGAATTTTCTTTTATTTTTCAGCTTTATTAAGATGTAACTGACATATAACATGTGTAAGTTTAAGGTGTATGATGTGAGATTTTATATATATATATATAAATGAGTACCACTATAGGATTAGTTAACACATCCATGACTTTATACAGTTGCTACCTCCCATGGTTACTTTTATTTTTTGTGGTGAGAATTTTAAGATCTACTCTGTTAGCAACTTTTAAGTATACAGACAGAGTATTGTTAACTACAGTCACCATGCTATACATTACATCTCCAGGACTTATTCATCTTATAACTGGAAGTTTGTACCCTTTGACCACTTTCACTCACTTCCCTCACCCTCTCCCCACCCAACACGCACTGGCAACTACCATTCTACTCTCTGTTTCTATGACTTCGGGTGTTTTTAGATTCTACTTATAAGTAATATCATCAGCATTTGTCTTTCTCTGTCTGACTTATTTCACTTAGCATAGTGCCCTCAAGGTTCATCTATGCTGTTGCGAATGACAGGGTTTCCTTCTTTATATGGCTGAATAATATTCCTATATATATTATATACATATACACATTCATCCATCAGGGGATACTTAAGTGTTTCCATGTCTTTGTTATTGTAAATAACGTTTCAATGAACATGGGAGTACAAATCAAGATAGTAATTTCTTTCCCTTTGGATATATACCCAGAAGTGGAGATTTCTGGATCATATGGTAGTTCTATTTTTATTTTATTTTTTGAGGAAATGCCATACTGTTTTCCATAGTTGTTGCACCAACTTACATTCCCAAAAATAATGCACAATGGTTCCATCTTCTCCACATCATTGCTAGTGCTTAGCTCTTGTCTTTTTGATATTAAACATACTAATAGGTGTGAAGTGATATCTCACTTTGGTTTTGATTTGCATTTCCCTGATGATGAGTGATGTTGAGCACCTTTTCATGTACTTGTTGGCCATGTGTATATCTTCGTTGGAAAAACGTCTATTCAGATCCTTTGCCCATTTTTCAATTGGATGATTATGATGATGATGACGATGATGATTTTGCTCTTGAGTTGTATAAGCTCCTTATATAGCTTGGATATTAACCCCTTATCCTATTAGGTGGCTTGAAAATGTTTTCTCCCATTCCGTAGGTTGTCTTTTTATTTTGCTGATCATTTATCTTGCTGTGCAGAGCTTTTTAGTTTGATGTAGTCCCACTTTTTATTTTTTATTTGGTTGCTTGTGCTTTAGGTGTCATATCCAAAAAGTCATTGCCAAGACCAATGTCAAGGAACTTTTTCCCTACGTTTTCTTCTAGGAGTTTTATGGTTTCGGGTCTTACATTTAACTGTTTAATCTATATCGAGTTAATTTTTGTGAGTGGTGTATGATAGGGGTCCAGCTTCATTCTTTTGCATGTGAATATCCATTTTTCCCCAAACAATTTATTGAAGAAGAATCTGTCTTTTCTCCTTTGAGTATTAATGGCTCCTTCATCAAATATTATTTGACCATATATGTATGGGTTAATTTCTGGGCTCTTGATTCTGCTCCATTGGTCTATGTATCTGTGTTTATGCGAGTATCATACTGTTTTGGTTACTATAGCTTTGTAATATAGTTTGAAATCAGGAAGTGTGGTGCCTCCAGCTTTGCTTTTCTTTCTCAAGATTACTTTGGCTATTCAGGGTCTTTTGTGGTTCCAGATGCATTTTAGGATTGTTTTTTTTCCTTTTCTGTAAAACAACAGCAGAATTTCTATGCATAGACCAAGAGTGTCTGATATATTTTTTAAAACAATCAGTTCATTAGGGACCTATCTGTCTATTCCCACAAGGCAGTGGTTCTTAACCTGGGGAGCTTGTTAAAAATATATATTCTCAGGTTTCAGCCCTGCAGAAGGTCTGGGATAGGGCCAAGATTCTGTATTTTGAAAGAGCTCCCTGGGTGACAAAGCACAGCCTGGTTAAGAGCCACTGACCAGTGGAAGGCCAGCAACAGCAAGTCTGGACCATTCCCATTCCCTTTTCCTCCTTATTGCAACCTTTAGTCTTGCTGACGCCAAGAGTGCATGGCAGACGTTAAGGGGGTAGTTGCTGCATGGCTAACCTAGCTTTCCAAACCATGGGGAAAATAAAAATCCACCAAGCAATCAATAAAAACAATTGACAGATTTAATCTGTGCTGAGTAAACTCATTTGACTAAGGTCATCAGTGTGAGTGATGAAGATCAGAACAGTACTTGGACCAATCACCATATGTAGTCCAAACCAAAGGGTACTATTATCTCATTATAAATCTATAACAATAAGGTAAGAAATTACATTATCACAGTGCTAGGGCTTAGCTACCAGGCAGGGAAAAACCCCTTCCTGTAAGGAAGAAATAAGCAAACTCTGAATTTGAGCAATGTGTGCTAGGTTTTATTGGGTGGAAGGGTTATTTTTAAAAGGGAGAACTAGATTGTAATCATGACAACCCAACATTATTGATTCACTGTCTTATTTTTAAGGTCTTGCAAGCCCTTCTAGAACTTTGACATTTTCACCCCCAAGGGAATCAGAAGTGAGCCAGAAAGAGCCGCTGACTTGCAAAAAGTAAGAAGTAGATCTTAGACATAGCTTTAGTACCAGGGCAGGAGTATGATACAGTGGTTAGCAGCATAGGTTTATACTCAGGCACAGCTGGGTTAAGATTTTAGGCTCCATCACTTACTAGTTGTGTGATCTTGAGCAAACTATTTAACCTCTGTAAAGTTTAGTTTCCCCTTCTGTAGTTTCTAAAGTGAACCAAGCTCTGTTAAGCTTTGGTGCCTCTGTATAGGCAGCTCCCTCTGCCTTGAATAGCACTCACCTCCTTTAACCCTGACCAACTCTTACTCATCCTTCAGGTCTCAAATCAACATTGCCACTTCCAGGAAGTCACGATTCCCTAGAGTTAGGTAATGCTCTTCTGTGTCTCGTCCCCAAGTATCCTAAGCACATCTTCAATCATAATAAATGTATGGGAATTGGTGGTTTTTAAAAGTTTGTTTCTTCCACACATAAGGAGTCAGTAAGCTAGGGCCCATGGGTTAAATCTGACCCATGACCTCTTTTTGTTTAGACCTCAAGAATGGTTTTGCATTTTTATAGAATTGGTTTAAGAAAGAGGAATTTGCAACAGAGATCTTAAGTGTCCCTCAAAGCCTAAAATATTTACTCTCTGGCCCTTTACAGAAGAAGGTCAGCATTTGCTGACCCCTGCCATAGATCATAAACAATTTGAAGGCAAGGACTATTTTTCATTTCACTGTATGTCCTATTCCTAGCACAATGCCTGGCACATAAAAGCACTCAGATATTCATTGAATGAAGGAATGAATTAATGTTTATAACCAATATTTTTTAAAGTATAATTAATGATAGAATCAAATCACAGCTTCATTTTGTCTCCTAATGTGCAAATAAAATATACTCCTTTGGGGTCAAATTTCTCTGACCTTGGATAGAAACTTGGACAAGTCACATGATTTTCCTGTTCATTCCTTCAAGAGTAAACAGTCCTAAAATCACTCAAAGTCACAAAACGCAGTCTTGATTCAGTAATCAGAACATATTCAGTCCAAGATATTAATCAAATTCTTTAGGCTTTACTTGGAAATAAGGTCCCCCCTCCCACTCCACACTGAGGCCTGTAGGTGGTGGTCATCTGCCTTTGGAGAAGTGGGGGGATGATAGGTTTTCTTCTTTCTCTCCCCACTTGCCAGCTCCTATTTGGACCCTCACCAGGGTGGAAGCAGGAACAGGGAAGAGAGGTAAAGGGATCGGTCTTTTCTTCCTTGGTAGAAGAAATGGCTTCCCACTCTCTGGGTCTCTGGCTCTTCTTTGGGTTCTTTAAATGTTCCCATCATGGAGGACCCCTCTCCTGCAATTTGGGAGACCTGGGTTTATAATTTATATTCAGGTTGGTAGTTTACAACTCTTTCCTCCACCCCTAGGAATCCAACAGTTATCTCCAGCTTTTTTTTTTCTGGGGTCTCTACACCCCTCTAGGTGGCTCTATTGGACAGGGTCTAGTGTGACTCCACCTTGGCTGTCTCTCTTGCATGACACCCTTTTGATTGATTCCCAGGAAACCGTCAAACATCCCTTGCCTGATAAATTCTGGGAATGCTGGCCAATCCCAAAACAGTCAACCCTGTCCTCCTGCCAAGGGCCACGTTAAGCTTTCTCAGAATGAAGTGCATCTCCAGTTCTCTGCTCCTACTGCAGAGAACAAATGTCAAGCTCTCTGAGTGGTCTGGTGAAACCCCTCTCACTAGAGTTGAGGTGAAGGAGGTAATACCTCCACTATTCCAACACTCCTGTAGAAGGTGGAATGGAGTCTTAGCCTGGCAACAGATCTCTACAAAGAAATGTTTTCACAAGTTTTCCCCCCACTCTCCTCCATGACCTGACTTCTTTTTATTTCTTGGAACCTGTTCTGGAGCATTTCCTTTGCAAATTCTGTATGTCATGATCTGGCTTTGGAATTTCCCATCTACTGTAGGGCATCTATTATGTCTTCCTGGAAACTTGCATTTTAATATCATGTTACCTAAGGCTTTTTTTTCCTAATTAGGTGGGAAACATTAGACTACCCCTAATGAAATCTCCAGTTATATTCAAGTAGCCTCATTCTCTTTGGACGTTTAAAAAATTTAGATGGCAGCATTAACATTTATTGAGCATCTACCATGTAGTGCAGGCTTTAGAGATGTTTTCCTATATAATCCTCATGAAGAGAGTTTTTCCCTCTTTTACAGATGATAAAACTGAGAAATTAGACTTTCTCAAGGTAACCTAGAAAATATAGATCAAAGCTGAGGCTGAAACCTAGGTCTATCTGACTTCAAAATCCATGGTCTTCTTGTTACAATGTGACCTTCCAACTTTTTCACCAAAATATCCCAAATGGTAGAATAGAATGAACACGTATCCCTGGAGAAGTCTGGGTAGCCCAAAGAGGCACCACCACAAGTGCAACATTTCTCTGAAGTCTCATGCTTGATTGTAAAAGTGCATACAAAATTTGCATTTTATTCTACAATATGTTTATTGTCATATAAACTATCTTGAAAATTATCACTCAAATTACCTACGTTCTCCCTATCTGAGATCCTCTAGAAAAATGCATTATGTTTACCCTGTAGTTTCATGAATCTTGAGCATACTACTCCAGTTTGAGAGACCCCAGCATACTCCACAGGGTATTAGACTATGCTGGTGAGATATTAACAATTTCAAGGAGAGTCTCAACCCACTGTAACCACTAGAATGAGGGAAATGAAAAGTTAAAAGATGCAAGATTTGGGGGCTTCCCTGGTGGCGCAGTGGTTGAGAGTCCGCCTGCCAATACAGGGGGCACGGGTTCTTGCCCCGGTCTGGGAAGATCCCACATGCCGCGGAGCGGCTGGGCCCCGTGAGCCATGGCCACTGAGCCTGTGCGACCGGAGCCTGTGCTCCGCAATGGGAGAGGCCACGGCAGTGAGAGGCCCGCGTACCGCAAAAAAAAAAAAAAAGATGCAAGATTTGTTAAAGAAAATTTAGGATAAAGGAAAAAGCACTGCAGTAATTTCTTAAAGATTGGCATAATACATTATTATGCTATTATTATTATATACTATTATTAATAATAATGTGGAATTATTAATTTCATACTAAAAATTGTTGATGACCATGAGTTTTTGGATGAACAATGCACTAATAATGTTGTAATATTGGACAAGTGACATGAGGTTGTTCAGCTGTTCTTTTTTTTTTGCGGTACGTGGGCCTCTCACTGTTGTGGCCTCTCCCGTTGCGGAGCACAGGCTCCGGACGCGCAGGCCCAGTGGCCATGGCCCACGGGCCCAGCCGCCCCGTGGCATGCAGGATCCTCCCGGACCGGGGCACGAACCCGTGTCCCCTGCATCGGCAGGCAGACTCCTAACCACTGCGCCACCAGGGAAGCCCCGTTCAGCTGTTCTTAACCTGGAGGCCATGGAGCATGGAAATTATATGCCTATTTCTGAGGAAGAGGACAATCCATAGCTTTCATTAAGTTCTCAAAGGAATCCAAGACGTACCAGAGGTGAAGAACTACTGCTACAGAGAAAAGAGCAGAGACTTTGGGATCACACTGCCTTGTTTTCAAATACTGGCTCCAGGCTTACTAAACTACATGACATGCTTCATCTCTGAGCCTCTGCTTCCTTATTTGTAAAATGAGAATAATTATATACAAGTCACAGCATTGTTGTGAGGATTAAATGAGACTCTCTACATTAAATGCTTGACACAGAGTAGGCACTCAAGAAATGTTAATCTCCTTCCTCTTGCCACAATATATAAAACACAGTAATGGCATTTAAACTACAGTTGGATGAATCATTTTTTTTTTTTTTTTTTTTTTTTTTTTGCGGTACGCGGGCCTCTCACTGTTGTGGCCTCTCCCATTGCGGAGCACAGGCTCCGGACGCGCAGGCTCAGGGGCCATGGCTCACGGGCTTAACCGCTCCACGACATGTGGGACCCTCCGGACCGGGGCACGAACCCGTGTCCCCTGCATCGGCAGGTGGACTCTCAACCACTGCGCCACCAGGGAAGCCCAGATGAATCATTTTTAATGGCACATGTACGCTGGATAGATATGCCTTCTTCAAAGATATTCTACCTGAAGCTTAGACCCCCAACCAGAAACTCAGACCTAGATTCCAATACTGATGTTACATCTCCACAAAAAATTCAAAATAAAAGTATTCAGTTGGTGCCTACAAAAAAGTTTCCCCAACATATGCACATATTCTGTTTATAAAGATGGAATTATTTAAATACCACTATATCCTGGCATGTTTGGTTTCAATTCTATGCATATATTACTATAAACCTAAGATGAAAAACCTCTTGAATTGAGCAGGAGATCTGATCCCCTTAAATGTCACATGAAAAGGCTTTTACAAAAACAGGGAGTCTTCACTAGTCCTACAGATTCATGAAGAAGAGTCGAAGGGGTTAAAGTGGAAGGCTTATACAAACTTTGCTTCTCAGCTTCTCTCTTACCTCCTCCCTCTCGGCTCCACACCGCTAAGGCAAGGCAGAGCTGAATCACTATCTTTCCCGCACGCTCTAAACTGTTGCCTGCGAAAGAGGAACTGGGGACTTCACTATTCAGGCTGCTTCCATTCAAGTGTTCCAGATGGTATATACACATCCAAACAGACACTTCTCTTGGCTCTTTGGAGCTTATAAGAAGCAGGCATCTGAAACTGCACTCTGAAGCTGTAAGTGGCAACTGGAATTTTAAGTAACTGATAGAGGGTGCTTTTCTCTTTTATGCTGGGAAGGTCTGACTCTTCAGGAAGATGAAAGAGAAAGCATATTTGCATGAACATAGTCCTGCTTCTGTGGCAAAACAAGGCTTTCTTTCTATTTTCCAGATATTCCAGAGACGTTCCTGAACAACTTGCCTGTCGATGCAAGCTTCAAAAGGGATGCTTAAATGGCTAATCCCATTCATCCTGTGAGCCAGGAAAGGTAAGAGAGATTTGGAAATATTATGATGTCATTTACGGTGAAATGAGCGGCATTTTATTTATCGGCAGGTGTGACAAAATAGGCACCATCTGCCGCAGAAGATACAGCAACTCCCACTTGAGAAGCTTGTTACTTAATGGCTCCAGCCACTGAAGAAGTAATTGCGGATGGAATTGTTTTTTCACAGGCTGATGTGGAACTAGATACTCTAACAGCTCCCACCTCCCTTAGTTTTCTCTCCCTCACACGGGGCAGATAAATACGAACAGAATATGTTAACTCCTCAGAGCTGTTGCAATTGATAGTTTTGACTGTCTCTTCTGAGTCGTTTCTCTGATCATTTTCCTTAGCTATGTGGTGGGATTTCAGCTCTGAAATTATATAGGCAGGTGTCATTCAGAAAAACGTAAAATTACCAGTGAATTGTTTTCAGAACTTTGTCATGTTAAAGTAAAAGTAACTATGGCGAGCTCCTTGAGGATCCAAACAGGGATCAGGTTACATTTATCTCTGTCTCCCCAGCACTTTTTCTCTTATTAGAAACAAGTTTCACCCTGGGAATCCCTTTCAGCATTGATGGATGGAGAAAGCTCCACATTCCCATCTCATTTTAAGGAGCAAAATTCATGGTCTGGGTGTGTATGTTGTTTTGCTTCTGCGAGGTTATATATACTATGCTGACGTTGAACATTACGGGAGACTTGGGATTTCAGTGTTCATACCAAAAACTCAAGAAGTTTTTTGTTTTGTTTTGTTTTGTTTTAACCAACAGTTTTATTTACCAAGTTAATGACAAAACATGCAATCAGAAAATCAGAGGTGCATTCACATTGCTTGTGGGTGTTTTGATTTACATTACCAGTAAACCGGATGTTCAGGCTACTGTTGGACATTGGCCAATTATTATTAAGTTAATCTCTTTCCATTTTCCCTTCCCCCAAACTTCCCTCCCCCTTTCCTTTCTTCGTCTCTTTTCCAATGTTTTCCTACTTCCCCATCTTCACGTCTATCTCTTAACCACTCATTTCCTCCCACCTCTTATCCACTTCCCACACTCCTCATCACCTTACTTCTCACATTTCCTTCCTTCCCTCATCCCCTCTTCTGTCCATCTTCCTTTTTTCCTAATTCCTTACCTTTTTTCCTATCCCGCACTCTCCTCCTCGTCCCTCAACAGCTTTCCATCACTTTTACAAAGACTAGAGACTGATTTTCATTTTATTAGCTTTCCAGAAAGAACTGCAGGATACTAAAATCCTACAAGGGTCTTTCCACAAAAACCAGATTCTTTAGAATTAATAGAATTTTGATTTCTTTTGAAATTGCATGGTTGTTTTTTCTTTCCAAATGGTCCAGAGCTTTTAATGGAGCAATCACATTTTCTCTGCAACTAAGTAGTTAGTTAGCAAAGAGAGCTATGGCAATCCTGTTCCGAAAGCTTTTATGAGAAGTTGTCACAGATGCAGGAGCAGATTAACAAAGAGGACTCCCGGGTATCTAACTTTTCATTTACTCATTTCAAAGTCCTTAAGATTTAAGGAATTAAATTGATAGACCTGTCTGCATTGAACAGGATGTTTGGTGTTCTGCAGACTGCAGAGGTTTTAAGAAATACATGGCTAGTTGGTTTTCCAAACCCTCAAATGAAATGTTTAAAGAAGTTGACAACTGTACGTGAGATCACTGTTCTTTACAGCTTCTCCAAGCTTCATAGAATTCTAATAAATATTTCATAAGTATTTAGACCTTAAGGAAGATTAAGGGTCGTTTGTGTAGGAGGCAGTTATTGTTACTGAAAAGCATTTATAGACACAATTGAACTTTCTAAAACTTAAGGCTGTAAACCCATTCCATGTAGTTTTCCTTTAAAATTATGCAACTGAAATAGTAATTCAAGAGCAAAGTTTCTAACAAAGTGACTATTCCTTTTTAAAAAAATTTTTTTTGGCTGTGCTGTGCAGCTTGCGGGATCTTAGTTCCCCCACCAGGGATTGAACCCGGGCCCACGGCAGTGAAAGCACTGAGTCCTAACCACTGGACCACCAGGGAATTCCCACAAAGTGATTATTCCTTAATTCCAGATGATAATCAGGAATTTAGTCTCGTTTGCACAATAAGATATAGGGGAGTGGGGGAAGGGAATAAAAATAAAAGGGAGTTTCAGGTGCTTCCCCAAGCTATATTAGCTATCAGAACAGAGATAACACTGTGCTTCTCTCTAAATTGTCAGTGCTAAGTACATTTCTTCAGTCATACCCATGCATTTGTTCAACAATTATTGAGCAGCTATTGCGAGCACAGTTGTATAAGGGGCAGAAGGTTGAAAAAGATCCTCAAGGGGTTTATAAATTACAATTTTGGGGAAAATACAGCAAATAGATACTTACAGTATTAGGTGAATGTAATTTCTCCAGGAGAGAGAGAAAGCCTGCAGGAGTTAGGATTTGCATGAGAAATCAAGGTCAGTTTCATGAGCTGAACTATGAAGAATGGTAGCATTTCTCCAAGCAGAGATATGCAAAGATGGAAGAAACTGATCAAACAAAAACATGGAGGCAGGGAAGTAGGTGACAGTGAGCATTACAGCTTGACTGGAAAGGAGGGTAGTGGAAGGAATTAAAGTCAGCCAGGATCAGGGCATTGACAGCCTTGAACGCCAAGCTAAGGAGAATGGAGTAAAGTCCAAAGACAATAAGGACTCTCAAAGGCAATGTGGGCTCCCAAATCTTTATTCCTTTTTCATCCTGTAAGATTAATTATAAATAAATCATATAGTAATGGACTGTAGAGTAAAAAGAGCAAATCGAAGATGACATATAGCTTGACAATTTTTTTATAAAGTTCGAAACAAAAATAGACAACATAGTGTTTAGGCACAGGTGTGTGTGTGTGTAAATAAAAGCAAGGTAATGACTAACAAAATTCAGAATACTGATAGTTTCTGGGGAGGTGTGGGATTAGATAGAGAGGAGCATAGGTAGATGTCATGTAAATTATTAGTTATTCTCAATCTTACAGTTGGTAGGTGTTTGTTTACAGGTGTTTGTCCATGGGTGTTACTGAGTAAACAAATAAAAGGGACCCTGGATGCACCGATGATGACAATGTGCCTAACCAAGAAGCCTGACTTCCCCAAATCTGTGTATTTAGAGGTCCACAGGAGACTAAAAAGATACTATACTACTGTTGAGGTTTTTCCCACTTGGATTGCACTAGCAGTGAGTGTTTATTTTCCTTCGACTTGTCTTCTGGAGGCCAGGTGAAAAAGTAATGCCTCTATGTGGGCTGCCCGGGACTGTCAGAGTCCTGACTCTGCAATGCTCTGTTCTATTTGTAGAGTGGTGCTTCTCAGCCCAGGCCACATATCGAAATCACCTGTGGAACTTTAAGCACTACAGCTGTTCATGCCCCACACAAACCTACTGAATCAGAACCTCTGAAGGAAGAACCCAGGTATACATATTTTCAAAAGGTTTTGTAAGTGATCCTGAGGGCAACAGGGACTGGAAACCATTCCTTGCAGAGTATACTTAGAAACTCTAAATCGGTAGCTTGTCACAAATGTAGACTTCAGGATCCTATCCCGAGAGATTCTGATCTAGGAAGCAAGGAGAAAGGCCCAGAAACCTGCATTTGTAATACAAATCTTCCAGGGACTTCCTTCAGAAACATTGCCCCAAGGGTTCCAAAACCCTAGGGCCTCAGGGTGATTACTCTGTGTATTCGTTTCCTAGGACTGCCATAAACAGAGTACCACAAACTGGGTGGCTTAAAACAGAAATTTATTCTCTTAGGTCTGGAAGCTAGAAGTCTGAAATCAAGGCATCAGCTTGGTCATGCTCCCTTTGCAATCTGTAGGCTAAAATCCTTCCTTGGCTCTTTTAGCTTCTGGTGTTTACTGGCAATCCTTGGCATTCCCTGGTTTGTAGATCCATCACTCCAATCTCTGTCTCTGTCTTCTCCCTGAATGTCTCTGTCTTCTCATAAGGACACCAGTCATATTGGATTAGGGCCAACCTAATGACCTCATTTTAACTTGATTACATCTGCAAAGACCCTTTTTTCAAATAAGGTCACATCACATTCACAGGTACTGGGTGTTAGGACTTCAACATACCTTTTGAGGGGACATAATTCAACCTGTGGCACTCTTTTAATAGTTTTTAAAGTAGGGTCCCCAAACAACCAATAAGATTAGCTATGTTCTTTAGCTGGGATATCTAGGTAGAGAAACTGATAGTTAACTCTCAAAGTTCTACATGCAAAGAATCACCTGAAAACCTTGTGCTTAGAATGCATATTCCTGGGCCTTGATCCAAGGTATTAGAACTCAGTAGGCCTGGGGAAGGGCCCAGGAGTCTACATTTTAAATCAGGTAGGGGGTTCATGCATCACACTCTTGAGAAAAACTGGATTTGGGAGGACAAGCAAGGCTAAGAATAGAGTGGTCTGGGGAGAAGGAGCTCCCAAGAGCAGACCCTGCAACCTGCATTTGTGACAAGCTACTCAGGAGAACCATTGCCTTTGGGGCTGGTGTTTCTAGGGAACAAAAGGGTACCTACGTGATTATCTTTTCCACTTGTTAGTGAATCAGAAATCAAAATAGATGTACCTTTAAGTATTGCAAAAATGTTTCCTAGACCATAGCTCCAAAGACAGTAGAAAGATACCCTGTCTCTTTGCTGTTGTTTCTTGAGAACCACATGGGCGGTAGGGGAATTAGATAGGTAGGCTAAGGATCATGAAGATTACAGAAAGTGTAGTACCACGGGCTAGTGAATATAAACTTTAAGCTGAAATGCTCCCAGGCTGGGGGCAAAATTCAAGATTATAGGAAGAGTAATGTGATTGTTGGAGCTGTTTCTATTAACTCTCCTTGGGCATGTTAACAAGCGACAGAACTGGGCTACATTGTCAGCTCTCTGACACTACTGCACATAGAAGTTTGACAGGTGACGGTGGTTTATGTTGTTTTTATAGTCACCCATATTTAAAATTCATGTTCTGAAAAACAAGCTAAATCATTTTGGAAGCCTTCAACAGTAAATAGTTGACCCTATTTACACACTTGAATGTTTTTGCGAATAAAGACAAGGTTCTGGGGCTTCCCTGGTGGCGCAGTGGTTGAGAGTCCGCCTGCCGATTCAGGGGACACGGGTTCGTGCCCCGGTCTGGGAAGATCCCACATGTCGCGGAGCAGCTGGGCCCGTGAGCCATGGCCGCTGAGCCTGCGTGTCCGGAGCCTGTGCTCCGCAACAGAAGAGGCCACAACAGTGAGAGGCCCGCGTACCGCAACAAAAAAAAAAAAAAAAAAGACAAGGTTCTGTTTTTACCAATAATGAATGATGCAGTTATTTGCTCAGAACAAACACACCCTTTCAATTACTTCTGATCTACAAATACTGAGGGAAAAACTGTATTATCACCCCACAGACTTAAATGAGAGAGACAGAACCCAGAAACGAAATTGGGGGAAGCCTGCATTCCTGAAAATTCCATGATTTGTTAAAGTGACCCATGGCACTGGGACTTGGGGTTTGAAGAAATGAATCCTTAGATTTAGGCCTTTATTTCAGTGCTAGACTTTCCTGCTTAAACTAGGGCAGTGGTTCTCAGTCCTGACTTTACAGTCACTTGGGGAGCTTTTTAAAAATACCAGTGGTTGGACCCCACCCCAGACCAATAAAATATGACTCTCTAGAGTGGTGACCAGGCCCCCTACTGTGGAGATTATGATTCAGAAAGTCTAGATGGGGGCCCAGGGTCTGTATTTTAATAAGTACTTCAGGTAAATTTTATGACCAGTTAGTCTGGGAAACACTGTCTTAACCTAGCCTAGTTATTAGCTGCTATTCTCTGATCTGAATTTTTCTTTAACCTTGTAATAGGTATTTACCACTTAGACAAAAAAGCATTCAAAATGATAAAAACTCAGCATATCATTTTAAAACTAATTTTCCCATAGCAAAACATTTTGCAACATATCAGTTAATTTTTATTTCAAAAGAAATTGCCATCTGTTTTTCTTAGATACCCGAACCTTTTATTGTTGTTTTTGATTTTCAGGAAAATAAATCTGTTGAAGAATTTTAAGAGTCAAACCTTCTGAGCCTAGATCTACTGCTGTCTGCACCTCTGAGACCTCCTCCATCTGAGAATTACCAGGTCTGACAACACTTTCCCTCCAGCCTACAGTGAGGGATGTCAACAGAACTGTAGAAAAGTCACATCCTCTAGACTTCCAACCCTCAAGCTGTGGCAGCTGGAAAGAAACCTTACAAGTGCCATCCCTATGGGGCATTCAGAAAGACTAGAAGCGTAAAAACTCAGATATGCTGAGCCTGAAATATACAAAAGCTTTTAGAAAGTCTCCCCACGGAAGAATCCAATTAAACTCACATAATTAATGCACACATTTAGATGAGCTGTAGATAAAATAGAGCTCTTTCTCCCTCTACCAAAAGACAGGAAAAGTCCGATTTAGTACTCAGACATTCTGGTCTCCATACCAGTATTATAAAGCAGTTTCACCATATTTATTTTAATCAGTATATGAGTAGGACTGTGGAAAGTAAAATATTTTATTTATATTTTTAAAAAAATGATTAAGAAGTTCTGATAAAAAACTATTTGGGAGGGGGATGCTTGTGCACTACTGACTTGGCTCTGGTTGTGATTGCTTTGTGTATGAGATTGTTAGAACACCTCCAGCATATTCAGAGACAGCCTAAGTGACTGTGGAATGCCTTAAGGGCAATAGAAATCAAATAGAAATAGGTACCAACTCAAGTCTTAAGTGATGACGGAGGTGCATTTCAAGTACCATGGGAATCTCACTGGGCGGGCCCATTTCCCCACCCTGGCAACAGAGGTTGACACTACTTCAGAGAAGTATTCCAACCTGTATATGTATGTGGGCTTATTCCTGAGCCTCCTGGCCATTCTCCTCATCCTGCTCTTCACAATGCTCCTTCGGCTCAAACATGTCATCTCACCCATCACCTCCGAGAGCACAGAAAGTGTTCCTCAATTTACAGACGTAGAGATGCAGAGTCGAATCCCCACTCCTTAGTCAGGAAGAAAGTGAGCTTTAATGGATCTCAGTGAACCCTTGTATGTTGATGTCCAGGAAAGCTGACTTTGTTGCATGTAGCTTCCCACGTAGGAAATCAACAAGTTGTTCACTTAACAAGTTGTTCATGTTTTCTCTGTGTTATTCTTTATCTTGACTCTGCTTGTGGGATATCTAAGAGGTTTGACTCATTCCTTGCCAGGAATATAGGAAATGCCAGCTGGTTGGGAGGGCAGGTTTCCATGGTAACCAAAGAGAGCCTGGGCCTTGAGCAAACCTCAGACTTCAGAAATTCACATGCAGCTGTTGTAAAAAACACATGACCCTGGAAGCTCCAAGAACAAGGGAAATTTGCCTTTGAAAGGGCTAATTGTTCAAAGAGGGTATCCCAAGAAAGGAACAAGCTTTAATTTAGCAGTTGGACCCTAAAGAATCACCTCTGCTTACATGAAGTTAAATCATGTTGGAGGTTAATGGAAGGGACCACGAACCCTTTCCCAAAGGAGCAATGATTTTATCATCTGTGGCCATCGGGTTTGTCCCAAATGAAAGAAGAGTTCTTAAAAGAAATTGTTTCAATTTAAAGAGCAAGTTTACAAAAAGAAGTTTCTAGTCAACAAACTCATCTAGAGAGGGAAACTGTTCATTTTATATCTGTGTTATTACTATTACTGGACTTTAAAAAACTCAGATAATGGCCGATGTATTACAAAAATCTGGAACAATGAGCTCCCCCCAGACCAAGGGAAAATTAAGTCAAAATGTGCTTATGATAATGAACCTTATATTATACGTGCAGCTTCTTTGCCTTTTTCTCCTTCCCCATCATGCTCCAGGATTGAGTTGCACTCAAATATAAGCTTTGTTTAAAGATGGCCTCGGCAAAGAAGACTCAACTGTACTTTAAAGCAGAAATGAAATAATCTTGGTATTCTGTCGTTGAATGATTGTGGCTTTGGGCAAAACACTCAAGCCTCTAGGTACCAGGTTTTTCTCTCTGAAAAATGATCTGAGGGCTATTTAGTCATCACTAGACTCCTTTTAGATTTGAGTGTAAGAAAAACAGAGACAAAGGAGGAAAGGACTAAACAACACCCTCCAACAAATCCTTATTGAGATCAGTGTCCTCAAATGTAACATTTCTTTCCCAGAAAATGTTCCTCCCTTCCTGATCCCTGCCAAAAGATGAAATGTTTCACTTATTACCTATAAGAGAAATATATTTTGAAAAATTCCATTCTCATAAGTAGCCCTAGTATGCCAGTAGTGGAAAAAGAATTTGATTTTTTAATAATTAACGTTCCAAAAGGGAACCAAAGGAAATGAGTACTGTTTACAAATTAGAAATTAGAAGGCTGGTCATACTCTTGCCACCAAAGAACTAAAACACCCATGTGCAATTCTACCTGCTTAGAAAAAATCAGTTCTCTCTTGCACCTAAAAGGTGGTCATCAAATTTCAACCAGGTGCTCCCTCGGGAATTGCAGCGGCAGTGAGAAAGAAGTGGAATGGTTGTTAGGTTAATGGCACCTCTACCAGACATGCAGCTCTCTCTAGTTTGTTACCAATTTAAATTGGCCCCTTTACTCTGATCTAAATCTAGCATGGTGGTGAAATTCCCAAGTGCTTTCTACTTTTATACACAGTCATTTGCCAATACTCCCTCTCCAAGGGGCTGCAAAGTGTGAAATCCCCACATGCAGAGCTTAACTTAGCAGCAAGGCTGACTCTGGCACACCTGTTAACAATAGCGCACTGTAAGAGATGGCAGTTGCATTCTGCACCATTCAGAAGAAATGAGCAGGTAGGCTAAGACTCGATAGGGCATGCGCTTCCCCTTTTGGTATTATAATTTCCAAAATGCAAAGTGATTCATATTATTGCATTTGGTGGTTTAAGTTGTCTTTATTCAACACCCAGACTCCACGTACCTTTTAAAATGTTAGTTCTTGGCAGCCATACACTCACTTCATCAAAGGCTGCCAATATACCCCAGAACTTCTTAAGGACACACATCTCTCCTCACTCCACACTCTGCCTTTTGTGCTCACAGTATTTGAATGTACTTTACAGTTAAGAAGTCAGTGACTGGATAAATGAAGGAACTGATTACATTTTCAACAGCAGTGAATAGCAAGATACCCAATGCCTTGTTGCTGGATCTGATGAAGAGACTGCAAATCTATTCCCTGCCCACCTGACCTCTCCAACACAGATTTCAGGAGTTTAAAACTTCTCCTTAATCTCTGACTTGGATGAAGATTCCCAATTTATGATTAGGTTACTCACCTGGAAAACAACCACCCTCTTTCATCACAACTACCCCATGGGATCCAAATCTTCACCGAGCATTAACCAAAGTATGCAGCATGGATTGCACTAAAATAGCAGCATAAGCCCTGACGATTTCCAATGATAACATAAGTGGAGATGTATGTAAGCAGATGTGTCACTATGGTGACTCACATGGTATTTAATCTTTGGGAAAATAAACTGAATGTTTTCATCATAGCAAACCAACTGTAAAGAAAACTTTTCCATTTATATTAAATTTTATTATATCCTCCAATGTATTAATTAACATATATTACCGTGCAAAGAGGCAGCTAGAGCAATCAATGGGCGTAATTTGAATTTATCCATCTATCCAAAATGCTGACTTGGCAATTCCTTCCCTCACCCCCACTCTCCAAAATGCTGACTTGGCAATTCCTTCCCTCACCCCCACTCTCCAAAATATTGCATGTTAGCCTAAATGTATATAAACAGGTAGGTTATTTATATGTAGATGTACTTTGTTTTAAGGTGAAAGAATGAGTCTTCACTTTTTATTATACTGAATCACATGAAATTGCCCTTTCCATAAATAAAAATGCTGAAATATCAGCAATTTCATATAATTCAACCAAATAAAAACCACATGAATTCTTTAAACAGTAAACTCTCCTAATGTGTTTAAAATAACTCAATATCCAAAAGTATACTTTGCATACATTTCAGAATCATGGGTTGTATAAAACAAGGTTTATTGTAAAAGGCTTTTGTATTATGTATTATGTACTAGGCAAGAAATCTTGAGGTAAATCAAGTAAAGACAGGTTCATTCAGCCTAACATTTCCATCTATGCCAAATCTGAAGCTTTGGGCTCCTAACTGAGTTTGATGGCTGCAGACCCCACCATGCTTACTAAGTAGGTAAAAGGGTCCATTTAATGCAATTAAGTGGTTATGTTTAGTAATACGTCTTATTCACCTGCATTTGTACAAAAGAAGCACTTTTTTTTAAAACAAAATTGTGTGGAAGAGAAAATTGGGTTTCTTTTGTTTAAAATCATTAATACTTGAAATAGATTCATATTGTGTATATGAAATATAATATTTGAATTAATATTTAGCATGTCATTTTTGTTCCCTGTAAAATAAATTCTGTTTGGTTTGCTGATAACAGCTATATATTGTCTGAAGAATATAAAGAGTATTAGTCTCTTCATCCCAATATAAATTGTAACAATTACAAATTTGTGGGATTTACAATTCTGAGGTGTCATTATTTTTTCTTAGTCGCCAACCTCCCAACTTTTATTTTCTCCCCACTTGCCACCTTATTGGTGTGTTTCTTTGTTTCTTTAGTAGTAAGATGTGAAAAATTAGTAATGACTACCAGCTGCCAATGAAAGTGACCTGAGGTGAGAGTGAGATAAGGTATCTAAAGTATCAATATCTTGCAACATTCCCCAACATGTGGGATATTTTTATTTATGTATCTTCCGTTTCGTACTTTCTTCATTTGTTCCTCACAGCAATCCTGTGAGTAATAAGTGGAAGTATTATGAAGTCTGCTTCACAAAAGAGGACATTAGGACAGAGAGACTGGGGAGACATTCATGGTTACACAGAGGCCAAGTCAAGAGTATACTGCCAGTCTTTGGACTTCTAGTTTAGTACTCATCTCAAAAAGTGCTTTGCTTTCTGAGCACTGAATAGATACTCCAGAGTTATTCATTCCATTACACTCCAAGTTCTGCAAAAACCTATTGAGCTCTATAGGTTATTAATTACTCCTGTGCCAAAATTCAGAACAAATAAGCAGAATTCTGCCATCTATTAAAATCATTTTATAGTTGCAGCAACACATATTTAACAGACTGTAAGGAAGTTACACAAAGGCAGATCCTGCAGCTTTAATTTACATGGAAGAGGGAAGAGGCAGAAATATAGATGAATTATCAACCCACAATGCAAATTCTAATCCTTTGATCATTTGACTTAATGTTCACAGTCAATGCCAGTTCTTCATATACCTGATTGTGATCTTTCCCCTCCTAGAAATGAGAACACCTCCTCTTAGGTAAAAATAGTGTTCTTATTTAAAATTGTATAGTGTTCTAACTGTACACAGCTATTTCATTTGTGCTCTTTAATAAATGCAATGGCATTAAAAGGGAGAGAATTACTGGCTAGAGAAGCTTCCTCTAGCCATAAAGAATGAATTATTGTCCTCGTAGAAAAAGGAGACAAAAATGTGGGACATATGTAGAGTGGGAAAAGGAAATGCACATAATAGATATAGGTGAGGATGTTTTGAAGAATAACTTGAGTAATTCCAGGAATTTCAATTCATTTTTCACATCAACTATTTGTTGATTAAATTATACATACACACGTTGAAGAGTAAGAGAGACAGATTACACAGGCTAGGCTAGGCTCTGTGGGGATCTAAAGTTTGCAATCATAAAATCTACAATCTCGGGGCTTCCCCGGTGGTGCAGTGGTTGAGAGTCTGCCTGCTGATGCAGGGGACACGGGTTCGTGCCCTGGTCTGGGAAGATCCCACATGCCGTGGAGCGGCTAGGCCCGTGAGCCATGGCCGCTGAGCCTGAGCGTCCGGAGCCTGTGCTCCGCAACGGGAGAGGCCACAACAGTGAGAGGCCCGCGTATCGCAACAAAAAAAAAAAAAAAAAATCTACAATCTGGTCAAGATGATAAGTACCTATATTCATTCATTCTTTCAACATTTATTCAGCACCTACTGTGTGTGCTACCAGTGAAAACAGAACACACTCTATGCCCTGGTGAAAGTTACAGCCTAGGGGATGGACATCTCCAATCAGATAATTACAAGAATACTATGTTACAAAGGAGAAGTATAGGGTGCTTGGGTGCATACAAAGTGGAGGGCATGCTGCCTAGACTGGCCTAGAGTGTCAAGGAAGACTCTAGTAAGACGATATCTAAGCTAAAATCTAATGGAGGAGTAAAAGGAGAGAATAGAGCAAACATTCCATAGAAAGAACAGCATGTACAAAGATTCTGAGGTCAAATAAACTTGGCACACTTGAAGAAGCACAGTGAGTGAAGAGAAGTCTCCAGAAGGCTGGAAAGGTTGACAAGGACAACAACATGCAGGGCCTTGTGGGCAATGTTATAGATTTTTAACTTTAAGCATAGAGAAGATGAGAACTCTGGTAGCAGTGTGGACGAGGGATTGAAGAGGGGCAAGAGTGGATGCAGGGAGACCAGTTAAGAGGCTATGGAAGTGGTTCAGGAGAAAAATGATAATACCTTAGACTTAACACCATCCCATCGAATGGTAGTGGGTAGGGATAAAGAGAAGTAAATAATTCGAGATAGATTTAGGAGATAAAGTTAGCATTACTTGATGACTTGGATAAGTGGGGTAAGAAGGAAGAATCTAGAATGACTTACTGGATTCTGGTTTGAACAAGGGTCTAGTGGTTCTATTCACTGAGACAAAGAACAGTAGAGGAGAATCAGATCAAGGGGGAGATGAATTTCGTTTTGGACATGTTTAGCTTGATGTGCCTTTGAGACATCCAAGTGCAGATGTTGAATAGGCAGTTGAATATACGGGTCTGGAGCTCACAAGAGAGGTTAGGGCTGGAGACATAAATTTAAGAGGTGTTAGTGTATGAGATTGCCCAGGGAGGGGTTTTAGAGTAGATTGAAGAAAGAATGCCAATTATGTAACACAGAATATGCCCAAATATTTCTCACTGTTTTTGGAGAATTAGTCACTTGTCAAGCAGGTTGGGAAAGAAGATTAGGTTTAAGGGTCCTCAAACTGAGGTAAATTGCCTGGGAATACTTGGTAGCAGGAGAAGAAGAGTGAGTTAGAGATAAAGTCCTCTGGGGAGAGGGAAGACTCCAACCTGAGGAGACCAAATACAAATATGAAGTACAAAGGTTAGGAGTAGTACCATAAATAAGAGGAAAATAGAGCCAATAATTTGAAGCCGGAAACCAATGAAACAGTGTTGGTACAGGTTAGTAATGGTACAAATAGGGTCCTGAGAGTTTGCAATGAACAGGGGTGGGTTGTCAAACACAGGTATGTGATTGTATTGATCATGTTCCTGTCAGGAAACAGATGGCATTCTCATAAAGGGTGAGTAAAGAAACTCTAATGAAGGGACTATTTACTAAGGGGCGGGTAGGATTAAGGGGTCAAAAGAGATGGCAAAACACCCAGGGACTAGCAGCTGTAGGAAGTTACAACCACTCTTAGGCTTGAGTGGGGAAGGGGAGGGAAATGTTTTTGGAATATGGCATGCCCTGTAGCTGTGAGAAAGAAACTAACAATCTCTGACCTTAGGTAAATAAGCAAAGCCATAGGGGGCTGGAGGATTAAATACTCCAAACACTTTCTCCTCTACCTTCATCTGCTGATGCAGACCACCTGGAAGCCAGAGGGCAAGCAAGCCAGGGGGTGCAGTTTGTAAAGGTCAGCTTCCTAGAACAAACAGCAGGGTGCAGAAGGCTTGTGAGAATGGATCTGGAGAAGACAGAGAATATACAGCACAGAAGGAGGCATGTTGGGATGGCTTAAAGATCCAACTTGAGGTTTACTGAATATGATTCTACCATAGAAAAGATAAAACATACTAGAAATTTTCAAAGGAGGCGTATCATTCAGAGTCCAATCAGAAAAAAACAAAACAAAACCACTCTAGCTATTTCAAATAGAGGGAATTTAATATAAGGAATTGGCAATGCACGTGATAGAAGACAAATGGGGATAGTGAAACAGCCTCAGGATTAGCAGAAGCAGAAGGCTATCACCAATCCTAGAGCTTGGGAAATAATGGGAAGAGATAATATTACAAGAACCCAGAAGCAGTGACCCTCTTTGGTCCTAGAATCATGGAGGGGCCTGCCAGCAGGAGATGAGACCACAGTCAGGGCTACAGGGTGGAATCTGGGACCTTAACAGAAAGAGCTCTTTGGCAGGAGCTACAACCATGGAGAAGAAAGATTTTGAGCCATTTTTGGTAGAGCATGTTGTGATTGATTAACAACATCTTTTATGGTGAAGAGGGTAATGGAGGCATACATGCCACACATTTTTCATTATGGACCTAGATATATTTCTTTATATCATGACTGTGTAGCATGAAGATATAAAATGTTAGTGTAAGATTTAGCCGGGAGCAGAATTTCTCTTAGGAAGAAAACTGTCTTTATCTGGCAAGATACTCTAACAGTTCATCTTAATTGTGGAAATATAATCCTCAGTGTATGGCTGATTTGGGCTGGAAGCAAGAAAAAGATGGATAAACTGTAACATAAGAAATGAACATATATTTGAAGGGTTGTTGGGTATGAACGACAGATGAGAGGTAAAGAATACAAAGTACACAGAGGACCTAGCAACATGGCAGGAGGCTAGAGGCCAAGAAGGAGAGATAACTAGTCAAGATTCTTCCCTCAGAAGAACTTTGAAGAACAGCAATAGTTAATGTTCTAGACAATCCAGGTAGTCTGGACATATCAGTGCTTTGGTAAGGGAAGGGGCTGTGATGGTATCTTGCATGGTGGCATTTGCAGAAAAGGGACTATACACACAGAAGGCATAACAGAGCAAAAATGGTAAAGTTGGTAAAAACAGGAACTTGGATCCAAAGGTAAGTCGAAATATAAGGCTTTCCTTTACCCCAAACCTTAGATACTGTAACTCATTAGATGCCTGGAGACCTGCTAATTACATGCCTAAATCAAACCCTTCAAAATTTAACATTTCAAACTAACAGAATATCCAATACTTATTCACCAATCTATTTGTAGGTGATGCTGAAATCTGCTATCTTATTCTAACACTACTTACACTCTAGAGTTCTAGCTCGTGGATAAAGACTGTTCTGGAGAATAAGAGACACTGATTTCTAACTTTTGAAGAATTTCTACATTGACATGGTAGAGACAATCTGTGTAGTTTGAAAGGACAGAACTCAGACCAACAATTAGAATTTAAAGGGAGCAAGGTTAATAGGAAAATAACTTTGGCTCATTGTGTTTCTAGTAATAGAGATTCTCCCAAATAGAGCAGGTTTTCTTGTAGGGTAGAATATTGTTGAAACAGTTCAAGCAGAGGCCGATGGTCATATCTATCAGAGGTAATGATGATAATAATAATAATCATTAGCATATTTTGAAGACTTATGTGTTAAACTCTATGTTTAATATTCTACATGCATTCTTATTTAAACTTAACAAAATCCTACAAAATAGGTATTATTACTATCCTCATTTTACCTACAAGAATATTGAGGCATAGAAAGGTTAAATAACTTGCCCCAGGTCACACAGCTAATAAATGACACAGAACTGGGATTCTAAACCATAGCCAACTGACTCCAGAACTCATATGCTACCATTATGCTATACTGGCTATGTAATGGTATAGAAGTGTCCATAAGTTGGCTAGGAAGATGACCTGGGGAACTTCTAATTCCAATATTCTTTATGTATATGTGTATAAATATGTATATAAAATATATGATCTGTGTGTGTGTACCCGTGTGTATATATACATCTTCATATATAGAGCACTAGGGAAAGAGACTCTTTAATCCATGGAAAAGATGAGTAAAAGATGGCCCTCTCAATAGAAAAAAAATCAACATAAATTGAAATCGATACAAACTGAGAGGTGGTTTGTAAAATTTTGGTTGACAAGACATAGGAAGTGACTGAGTCCTATGAATTTGACAAGGTAGATAACCTGGAAACTATGACTGGAATGTAATGAAACATCAACCACCTCAATTGTAATGTAACTGGACCATCTGTGATGCTGAATTAGAGAGATCTACCTGGCATCTGAAAAAATGGAGACAAAGAATCGGTCATTGTTTATGAAGCAACAGTGCTATTTTAAAATATTTTAAGTCTACAATAAATGCAAAGAAATGTTAGGAAAGATAAACTATTTTACCTATAAACCTGTTACCAAGATTTGGCAAGTTTTAACTTTTGCTTCAGATTTTTTAAGAGAAATAAAATATTATAGGAAGAGTTAAAGCCCCTGTGTACTTCTCCCTGATCCTATTCCTGTACCCTAGGGTTAACTACTGAGAACCAAAATCATCACCCTCTACTCTCAGTTTGGACACTAACGACTGAAATTACCTACTCTCCCCCACATATACTTTACTCTCTACATTAATAAGCCTACTCTTGCAGGAGATTCCTATCCAAGCAAATGGCTTGATTGTTCATTATACAATAGTAACTTCCTGAAAGATTCATCAACTTTTCAATGGAAAATGTCAACAGTTTGTGCCCTAAAACTCTGAATACCTTTCCTCAAAATCCTCCCATTGCTGTTTCCACCATTCCTGGACTGTTATATCATGATCCTCATCCAATTGTAAACAAGTCCTCATATTAGAGGATCCACTTTTAACCAAATTTCCAATTCTCAATAAATTCTGCCCTTGCCTTCTCCCTATGAGATACTACCAAAGCTTTGGGGAGGTGGTTTTCTCCCTTTCCATGGTAAACAAATAAACTCAAGTTGTGTTGGTGATGTATGAGGAGCCAGCATTCGACACTACTATTCTCAGCTTGGTATTTATCATTACAATGTATGATTTAATTTGTTTCATACATACATATGTATGTATTCATAATGATATGTAACATTGTTTTGCAGTGCATGCTTTTAAATTTAATATAAATATATCATAATGTACCTATCCTCCTACAACTTATTATGATGATTATGCTTATTAGGTTCATGATATTTATCATTAATTTTTACTGTTATATTCCATTGTATAAATACACCACAATTGTTTTATCCAGTTTTCTGGATGAATGCTTTGTCTGATATTATTGATAATAGAGCTGCACCAGCTTTCTTTTGGTTAGTATTTACAAGATATATATTTTTCCATCCTTTTACTTAAAGTACACATTTTCTTATATTTTAGATATGTATCTTATAAGTACAATATTAGTTGGGTTTAGCACTTTTATTGGATTTAAAATCTGTATGTTTTAAATGGTATGTTCAGCCCATTTATATTTATTGGGGTTACCAACATATTTGGACTTATTATTATATTTTGTTATTTCTCTTGGTTTTTGTTTGCTTTTTTCTCCTTTCCTACATTTCACTTAGTTGCTTAATTTTTAATTCCTTTTTATTCCCTCTATTGATTTTGAAATTAGGTATTCTACTTCTATTCTTTTAGTGGTTAACTGTAAAATACTAAGATATTTTATGATCACCTAATGTAAAGGATAAAGTTTATCAGCATGGCTAGTCTCCTATTCCGTAATACAAGGACTGAATGGCAGAATTCTTTACATGCAATTTCTTTCCTCTCATCCTCTATATTACTCTCGCTGAGCATTTTATTTCCCTTTTGTTTTATTTTTTCATTTAATTTTTTAATTAAAATGATGCATGAACTAATTTTAAAATTCTCAAAACATCATGCTGAGTAAAAAAGCCTTAGACAAAGGGAACCTATTTTATGATCACATTTATATTAAATTCTAGAACTGCACTATCCAATATGGTAGTTACTAGCTACAAATTGCTACTGAGCACTTGATATAGGATTAGTCCAAATTGAGATGTACTATAAGTGTAAATTGCACACTAGATTTCAAAGACATAATATAAGAAAAACGTAATATATCTCATCCATAATTTTTATACAGATTACATGTTGAAAATGATAATATTTTGGACATATTGGATTAAGTAAAATACATTATTTAAATTAGTCACTTCTTTTTATTTTTTGTAACATGGCTAATGGAAAATTTTAAATTACACGTGGCTCCATTTTTGACTCATATTACATTTCTATTTAACAGTGCTATTCTAGAAAAAGCAAAACTTATCTATAGTGAAAAAATCTAAACAGTAGTTTACTTTGGAAAGATGAGGGTAGAGATTGACTGGAAAAGTCAGGAAGAAACTTTCTGTGGTGACAGGTATATATATATATATATATTTTTTTTTGAGGTACGCGGGCCTCTCACTGTTGTGGCCTCTCCCGCTGCGGAGCACAGGCTCCGGAAGCGCAGGCCCAGCGGCCATGGCTCACGGGCCCAGCCACTCCGCGGCATGTGGGATCTTCCCGGACCGGGGCATGAACCCGCGTCCCCTGCATCAGCAGGCGGACTCCCAACCACTGCGCCACCAGGGAAGCCCGACAGGTATATTTTATAAATTGGAAGTTAGCATTACACAGGTGATTAATTTGTCAAAATTCAAAATATTAAGCTCTCATTAATCATATGCATGCTGAAGTATTTAGGGTGAATTATATTGATATTTTCAATTATTTTGAAATGCATGAAAAATTAAGATGGTTTGATGGGTGAATAAAGGGATGAATAAATACATAGTTGTATGATAAAACAAATATTGTAAACTGTAAATTGTAGAATCTAGGGAGTGGGTATACATACAATTGTACACTATAAAATGCTTTCAACTTTTTGTATGTTTGAAAATGTCCATTATGAAATGATGAATGAAATTATACATGTAGATAATTTTAAAAGCTAAATACATGAGACAATGGTTTTAAAGGCACTGGCCATCAGGCAATGAAGGACACTAGTTTGTAGATATGAGAAACAAATGAGGTGACACCTATGATTGCCCTAGCTATAAGTGATTTTCCAGGTGATGGCATAGGGTGGAGGTATTGAGGCAAAGGTCAGTGGATCCTCTCTGTTGATGTTATGGAGGTGAGAGTCTGGGGAATCAAATGCAACTAGAGTTAATGAGACAGAAACAGAGTCCCAGAGAGCTGCAGAGGTCTCCCCTCAAGTATTCAGCAGAGTAACTATCAGTGCACATGTGTGAAAAATCTACTTGAGGCCAGAGAGAGAACAAGAAAGGATTAGATTACAAAGAACAGTACCTGACACAGAGGGCAAGAAATAGTGCCTATTCCTACCAGTCAGATTGGGAAAAGCCATAATTCACAGGACGTTGGGTAGGGTACCCAGAAGGTCTGGCCTCAGTGGTGGGAAAAAATTAGCCCTAGACTGAGCTCTTCTTTGGACTCACGTAAACCAGAAAAATAAGACCTGAAAGGATCAAATTGTTTCCAGGTAACTTAACTGCATCTAAGAACAAAGCTAACAAAGATTTATAGGAATATAAGTATATCCAGCACCTGACAAGGTAAAATTCATAATGCCTGGCATCCAATCAACCAGGTATGTAAAGAAACAGAGATACATAACTTATAATGAAGAGAAAAAAATCAATCAAAACTGACCCTAAATTGACAGATATTAGAATTAGCAGACAAGGACATTAAAACAATTATTATAACTTGTATTCCATATGTTCAATAAGTTAAGCAGACATATGAAGAAGACCCAAATTGAACTTCTAGAGATGAAAACTACAGTTCCTGAGAGTAAAAATTCACTGGGTGGGATTAAAGGCAGACTAGTCACTACAGAAGAAAAGATAAATGAACTCAAATGCATAGCAATAGAAACTATACAAAATGAAACATACAGAGAAAAAAGAATGCTAAAAATGAAAGAGCACTAGTGAACTATGTGTGGCTTCATATGTGAGCAATTGGAATATTTCAGTGGGTTGGGGGACAGAAAAAACATTTGAAGAAGTTGGAAGAAACTTTCCAACTCTGACATTAATGAAAAATATAAATTCACAGATCCAAAAAGCTCAGTGAACCCCAAACAGAAGAAGTATGAAGAAAATTACAGTAAGTCATATCATAATCAAATTGCTCAAAACCAATGATAAAAAGAAAAATCTTAAAAAGAAATAGAGCTATTACACATAGCTGAATGAAAATAATGACATCAGATCTCTTGTCAGAAACAATGTTATAGAAAAGAGAGTTGACACCTTTAAAGTACCGAAAGGAAAACAAAACAAAACAAAACCCTGTCAAACCAGAAATCTATACCTGGCAATATATATTTCAAAAACAAAATCAAGTCATTTTCAGGCATACAAAAATTGAAAGAAATCATCACTAGCAGAGCTGCACTATAGGAAATACTAAAGGACATTCTTCAGGCAGATACCAGATGGAAGTAGTGACTTAAACAAAAAGCAAGAAGGAGAGCACCAGAATTGGTAACTATATGGGTAAATATACAAGACTTTTCTCTTATTTCAATTTCTTTTAAAAACTGTTTAAACAAAAATAATAACAATGCATTGTGGAATTTAGAGCATATACAAAACTAAAAAATATGACAACAATAGCATAAAAGTTGGGAGGGGAGAAATGGAAATATATAATTGTAAGGTTGTCATACTATATGTGAAATGGTATAGTATCACTTGAAGGTATACTGAAACAAGTTAACTGTGCAAAAAAAAAACCACCTTAAAGCAATCACTAAAATAACAAAACAAAGTGTTATAGCTAATAAGCCAACAAATGAGATAAAATGGGGTCATAAAAAATACCTGATTAATCCAAAAGAAGGCAGAAAAAGAGGAAAAAGTGAACAAAAAAAGGTGGGACAAATAGAAACAAATAACATGATGATAGACTCAAACTTAACCATATCAATAATCACATAAATGTAAATGGTTGAAATATCCAAATTAAAAGGCAGAGATTGTCATATGGAATAAAAAATTAAGACCCATAGGAGACCATATGCTGCCTGCAGGAAACACACTTTAAATATAAAGGCACAAATAGGTTAAAAGTAAAAGGCTAGAAAAAGATATAGCATGCTAACACTAATCAAAAGAAATCTGGAGTGGTTATATTAATATCAAAGTTGATTTCAGAGCGAAATATTGCCAGGGATAAAGTAATTTACTTCATAATGATAATGAGGTCAATTAATCAAGAAGACATAACAATCCTAAATGTTTATGCACCAAATAACAGGGCTTCAAAATTCATGAAGCAAAATTTGATAGAACTGCAAGGAAAAACAGACAAACCCACAATTATAACCTAGGCATCTCTATACCCCTCTCTAAAAAATGAATAAAATGTGGGTAGAAAATTAGCAAAGATATAGTAGACTCAAACACCACTTGACCTCATTGACATTTATAGAACACATCACCCAACAACATCAGAATGTAGTTTCTTCTCAAGTGCTCAGGGAATATTTACCAAGATAGACCATAGTCTGGGCCATAAAACAAGTCTCAATAAATTTAGGATTCAAGTCATGCAAGGTTTGTCCTTTGACCACAATGGAATTAAATTAGGAATCAATAACAAAATGATCTTTGGAAATATCCACAATATTTGCAAATGAAATAACACTTCTAGATAATGAATGTATCGAACAAGAAATCAAAAGGAAAATTAGAAAATAATTTTAACTAAATGAAAATTTAAGCACAACATATTAAGAATTGTAGGATGCTACTAAAGCTGTACTTAGGGGAAAACTTATAAGATGGCTATATAAAAAAGAAAAATGATCTCAAAGTAATAACACAGTCTTCTACCTTGAGAAACTAAAACAACAACAACAACAACAACAAAAACCCAAATTAAACCTAAAGTAAGCAGAAGAAAGGAAACAGTAAAGATCAAAGCAGAAATCCATGACATAAAAGAGAAAAATCAGTGAAGCAAACAAAAAAAGCTGGTTCTTTAAAAAGATCAATAAAATTGGTAAATCACTAGCCAGACTAATGAGGAAAAGAGAGAATATGAAAATTAAAAATATCTAGAACAAGAGAAGTGACATCATGAAAGATTCTACAGACAGCAAATGAATAATAAGGGAATAACTTGAGCAACTATTCCCATAAATTTGATGAATTAGGTGAAATGGACAAATTCCCTGAAAGACACAAATTACCAAAGCTCAGTCAAGGAGAAACAGATAACCTGAAGAGTGAAATATATATGAAATTGAAATTATAGTTTAAAACCTTCCTACAAAGAAATTCCCAGGCCCATATGGCTTCACTGGTGAATTCTACCACACCTTTAAAAAATAAATAATAATAACTTTATATAAAATCTTCCAAAAAATTTAAGAGAATACTTCCCAACTCATGCTACAAGGCTATCATTACTCTAATACCAAACCACACAAAGATATTACAAGAGAAGAAAACTATAGGCTAACACTCTCATGAAATACATGCAAAAATTCATAACAAATATTTAGTAAATTGAATCTAGCAATATATAGAAATATAACACATCATGACCAAGTGGGTTTTATCCCAGGAATGAAAGGTTAGATTAGCATTCAAAAACCAATCAATGTAATGTATCATATTAACAAACTAAAAAGATAAAAAAACATGATCATTTCCATAGACACAAAAAAAGGATTTGATGAAACCCAATAGCTTTTCATGATAAAACCATTCAACAAACTAGGAATAGAAGGTAACTTCCTTAAATTGGTAAAGGTTATCTACAAAAAATCTGCTGCTAACCCCATATTTAATGGTGAAAGACTGAATGATTCACTCCTATGATCAGGAACAAGGCAGGAATATCTGTTCTGCCCCTTCTATTCAACATTCTAATCAGTGCAGTCAGGCAAGAAAAAAAAAACAAATATAAAAGGCATCCAAACTGGAGAGGAAGAAGTAAAACTACCTTTATTTTCAGACAACATGATTGTCTATGTAGAAAATCCAATAGAGTCTACAAAAAAAAAAAAGCTACTAGGACTAATAAGCGAGTTTAGCAAAATGCCAGGATACAAGATTAATATACATCAACTGTATTTCTATATACTAGCAACAAACTATTGGAAACTGATTTTTAAAAACAATACCATTTGCAATAGCATAAAAAATATGAAATTCTTAGGGCTAGATATAACCAATGATGTGAAAGACCTGTACACTGATAATTGCGAAACATTGCTAAAAGGAATTATAGAAGACCTAAATAAATAGATATTCCTTGTTTGTGGTACAGAAAATTTAATATTGTTAAGATGTGAACTCTTTCCAAAATTGATCTATAAATTCAACACAATTCCCATCAAAATCCCAGCAGGCTTTTTTAAGGAAATTAACAAAAGGATTCTAAAATTCATATGAAAATGCAAAAGACCTAGGATAGCCAAAAGAATTCTGCAAAAGAACAAAGTTAGGGGTTAACATCTGATTCCAAGACTTATTATAAAGCTACAGTAATCAAGACAATGTATTATTGGCATAAAGGTAGACAAACAGATCAATGGAACAGAATAGAGAGTCCAGACATAAACCAACACATATGGATAATTGACTTTTCACAAACATACAAAGACAAAGCAGAAGAGAAAGAAAAGTCTTTTTGACAAGTGATGCTTAAACAATTGAACGTAGATACATAGGCAAAAAAAAATGACCTTTAATCCATAACTTGCCCTATTTACAAAAATTAACTCAAAATGGATCTTGTACCTAAATGTAAAAACTAAAACTTCTAAAAGAAAACATAGGAGGAAATCTTCGTGACCTTGAGTTAGGCAAAGATTTCTTAGACTTGACAACAAAAGCACAATCCATAAGAGAAGAAAATGATAAATTGGATTCCATCTAGATTAAAAATTTTGGCTCTTCAAAAAGCAATGATAAGAGAAACAAAAACAAGCCTCAGACCGGGAGAAAATCTTTATAAATTATATAACTGACATCCGGTATATATAAAGAACTCTCAAAACCTAACAATAAGACAGTAAACAAACCAATTTGATTAAAAAATGGAGGAAATATTTGAACAGACATTTCATCAAAGATATATGGATGGCAAATAAGCACATGAAAAGTTGCTTAACATAATTAAGGAAATGCAAATTAAAACCACAATGAGACCACTACATGCTTATTAGAATGTCTAAAATTAAAAAGCCTGACCACATATTAGCAAGGATTGGAGTGACCAGAACTCTCATACTGCTAGTAGGAATGTAAAATTGGAGAGCTGCTTTGCAAAACAGTTTGGTAGTTCATTATAAAGTTGAACATACACCTACCATACAATATAGTCATTCCACCCTGAGGTATTTACCCAAAACTAAAGAAATATATGTCTGTACAATGACTTGTACAGAGCATTCAAAAGAACTTGTTAAATAACAAAAATTCAACTAAGCACATTTATTTATTTATTTATTTATTTATTTATTTATTTATTTATTTTTTGCGGTACGTGGGCCTCTCACTGCTGTGGCCTCTCCCGTTGCAGAGCACAGGCTCTGGACGTGCAGGCTCAGCAGCCATGGCTCGTGGGCCCAGCCGCTCCACGACATGTGGGATCTTCCCGGACCGGGGCACGAACCCGCGTCCCCTGCATCGGCAGGCGGACTCTCAACCACTGCGCCACCAGGGAAGCCCTCAACTAAGCACATTTAAAGATCAAGTTGCCTTTATTTAATGATTTATGAATCAGGAAGCATCTCATCTAGCAATAGAAAGGAGGTCCACAGAGCTGTAGAAAAGGGAAGAGTTTTAAAGGAAGAAAGGGGGCAGGAAAAGGAAATGATTAGCAAAGAATGCACTGTTTCAGGTAAGGCCACCATCCTAAGGGGAAGGGAAGGGCCTACTGGGTGGATTACCTCACTAGTGCTGACCTGGTAATTCCAGGTTTACTGGTTAAAGGTTACATTCCTGGGGGTGTTGAGACTGCAATTAGGTTAGGTATTAAGTCTCGGTTTGCTGATGTGGCGTTTAGCACAAGTGACTCCATTTTGGCACTGATGTCTCCTTTTCAAGGAGCTTAACTGGTAATATGCAAAAACTGGAAATAACCTAGAAGTCCATCAACAGGGGGATGAATAAATAAATGGTAGTATATCTATACAATGAAATATTACTGAGTCAAAAAAAAGGACTGGATTCTTGATACATGCAACAATATGGGTGAATCTCAAATTAATTATGCTGAGGGAAAGAAACCAGATCAAAAAGAGAAAATACTCATGATTCCAATTTATATAAAACTCTAGAAAAATGCAAATCGACAGTGACAGAAAACAGATTAGTGTTCTTGGCAAGGAACAAGAGGGAAGGCCCAAGGAAACTTTCTGGTAGATATGTTCACTATCTTGATTATGGGGATGGTTTCAGGAGTGTGTGTATATATATGAATATGTGTATTTTGAACATATATATATATATTTGAATATATATGTCAAAACTTACTAAATTATGCACTTTAAATATGTACAGCTCTAATGTTGAAAGTTTTTCTCAAATGTCTGGTGATCCTTGGCTGAATATTCATATTTAAGAATGAGACACTGACAAGCTAAGGGAAAGCTCTCTGTGTATAGAGATTGCTTGTTTACTTGTAGGTATCACTATAGGATGATCAGACATTGGTCCAAAATCCCTAGCATGATGTATAAAACTTTCTATCACCTTGTCTTGTTTGCTCTGCTCAGTCTTCTTCCCCCACTACTTTCTCTTTCACAATACACTCCAGATCGCATTCAGCATCCTTTGCCTGGAAAGCCCCATTCTACCTCTGTATCCTTAGTGTACTGCCACTCACCTCAAAACAGCTTGATTTATCCCCATTATCCAGGTCTATCACTTTCCTTGATTCTCTCCCACCCCCCAGAACAGTTAATTACTATTTCCTCTGTGTGACCTCAGTGTTATAATTGCTTATAGTCTTGCATTTAATCATTGCATTGCAACTCATTTATTTGCATATATGTGAGTCCTCTGAGGGAAGACATTCATCATTACAACCTCAATGACTAGCACAGAACCTGGCACATAGTAGATGTTCAGCAGTACTGGATGACTGACTGCATGGCTAAATATCATATTCTGATTCATACTGCATTTCCTCTGGTGCCTAGAGCTGAATTTGCTCAGTAGGAAAATCTAATTCCATGACTTGGCCCACCTACTCTGTTCCAACCAGATGTAGTTAATCCTGCTTACCCCCAACTGGGTCCTGAAATAGATGAAAAACTACAGATACTCTGAACATTTTAGTTGCCATTACTGGAAGAGAGTGTAGGCTAGTTTAACAGTGGGAGGTTGCTTTTAGTAAACAGATGGTTCACTTAGCCTAAATATGATACTAATAATGATACTACCATTGTTCTTTATGTATCCATTTACTTATCAAACCTTTCCCTCAGTGTTCTTCACATGGTGAATTCTGAAAATTTTTGATTTAGTAGAGCCTAAATTAGTGGGATTTTACTTTACATGAGAAAAATAGGGAAAATCATAATAATTTTGGAATAAAACTAATGCTTCCTTCTAGCATATGCTGTTTGTGGCACTTTATAATCTTTTTCATTTGCTAGTAGGAATTTAGGTTTGAATGTCTCCATTTATTTATTTATTTATTTATTTATTTATTTTGCCGTATGCAGGCCTCTCACTGCTGTGGCCTCTCCCGTTGCGGAGCACAGACTCCGGACGCGCAGGCTCAGTGGCCATGGCTCACGGGCCCAGCCACTCCGCGGCATGTGGGATCTTCCTGGACCGGGGCATGAACCCGTGTCCCCTGCATCGGCAGGCGGACTCTCAACCACTGCGCCACCAGGGAAGCCCTCTCTACTTATTTTTAATCAGAGCTTTTCATTTTGCTTGATCATGTATTAAACTGTATATGTGCTATTGCTGAGTGGGTTGTTATGGAAATAGTAGTGACATCACAAACTCTGTATTGTAGCACAATTTTGAGGTAGAAAAAAAATGAACGTGTAGATAATAAAGAAAAATTCTTGCCTCCATTCAAATATTTATGATAATTAAAGAAAATCATATGAAAAAAATTAAAAGCAATATTTAATTATACTGATGACTATTCTTTAAAACTTAATGGAAGGAAACTCTTTTTCAATGATAGCCACGCTCATTTATATTGGATTCATGTATATAATCAATCAAAACGAGGTAGTTACACAGTAATGACTGTGATAATGATGAGATTCTGAAACAGAGGCAATTGAATATGCATCACTTGCTTTTCACATGTAAATTCCATTACTAACAGAGCACTACTGTTCCCTTGTATTTCTATATAACACTGTAGCTAATAGGAGTATCATGGTAGAATAAGGGGAGAAAAGGTCTTTATGTTGCATTTGCAAATTTACAAGAAGCAAAAAAACGTCTAGATTTAAATCACAGCAGAGGATCTTCCTTACCTGGACACTCAACAATCAGTTTAGGATGAGAATGCAACTAACAGATTTGTATCTAATCTACAATTCAGCTATATTTCTCTGGTCGATATTGATCTGTCTCCTTTTCTCCAAGAGTGAAATGCACACAGTGTTTTTTTCAAACTCTGGATTCAAATGAATGTAAATATTGGAATTCTTTCAGACTTAGTTAAGCATCTAGCCACTTCCTCTAGAATGACTACATCAATAAGCAGGTCAATTTATCTCCTCAAGAAAAATGTAGATTTTCCAAGTGTTCTGCATTTCTTTTACTTAAGTATCAAGAGGGTGGGGAAAAGAACAGAAGAGAGGCACCTCAATTAGAAACTACCTGCTAGCCTAGCATCAAAACCATTTTATTCCCAATTTATTTAGCAGAATAAATAAGAAATATTCACATAAGTCTCTCCTGGGTATACAATTCTCTAATAAGCTTAGTGGAAGGAAAATTTGACAAGGCTCCATCCTTATCCTCAAGTAGCATACATATATCATCTGGATAAGTAGACATGATTTAATGAAGGAGCAAAGGGCATTCATAAAAGCTTTCTTCATCTTATTAATGGCATCACCATTTGCTCAGGTCAAAGACATTGGAAATACTGTATTCTTGATTATTCTCTCACCCACACATCCAACTCATCAATGGATCCTGTTCGCTCTACCTTCCAAACATGTCCAGAATCCACCACTTCTTACCACCTCCACAGCTACTATCCTGGTTCAGACCATTGTCATCTATAGGGGAGGAAAAACTTGTCTTCTATCTCTTAGAGTATCCAGCTGGGCCTAAGAATTAAACTGACATAAAACAGATTAACAGAAGAAAAGTATACAAGTTTTAACTGTTTTTTTCTTTACATGTACATGGGAGTCTTCATGAGAAAAATGAAGGCCCAGCAAAGCAGTTAGAGTTGAACACCTATGTACTGAATTGGACAAAGAGTAGTAAATTGTGAAAATGTGACAAGGCAAAGGGGCTTTGGTTAGGGTATTTAATTGGGTGGGGAAGTGAATAGGAAGGTAAACGTTAGTTTAACAAAGTTTGTACAGATTTCTCTCAGCCTCAACTTCCTGTCCTTGGAGATAGAATGTCTCTTCCCTTCTGGTATAGGGAGCACATTGTCAGGGAGGAAGAAAATTTCCTCTCCCCTTCCAGGGTTCTTCTGGCTGGTCTAAGAATTAAATTAACATGAAAAAGATTAACAGGAGAAAATCAACAACATTTAATAACATGTATACATGAGAGAGACCCAGAAAGACTGAGTAACTTGCCAAAATGGCTGAAACCCTCACCTTAAATACCACCTTCAGCTAAAGACAAGAGAGGATGTTGGGGGCTAGTGGTTTGGAACTTGAAAGGGGAGGAAGGCAAGTCACATAGAAATGGAAAAGCAAATGTTTGGTAAATAAATGTTTACTGGGCCATGCAGAGACTGTGGACACAGAGTGAATGCTGGTCTCTAGACCCTAACAAATGTCTCCCACCACACCGAACCCATACTCTTTGCAGACGTCTCTGGTGAAAGCACTATTCCAGGCCCTTTAAATTCTTTTAAGTAGTTAAGGGGGTGGTAATAAGAAAAACTTCCTGAGTCTTCTGTTTCTTAAAAATAATCACCTAAATTAATCCTCATGCCAAAGAGACACATTTTGGGGTGGCAAAATTTGCTCCCCTACAATATCTCTTACATGGAAATTTCATCTCCTGTGTTTAAAAGAAAGGAAAAAAAGTCAGAGTGTCCTTCTTGCATCTGCTGTTTTTTCAAGCGCCTTTAACTCAAAATATTGCCTTAACTATGGCAATAGCCTCCTTGGTGGCTTCTCTGCTTCTACTCTTGTCTCTCTAGTGTCTCCAGAATCCATATAACAGCCAAAGCAACCTTTTAAAACTATAAATCAGCTCACTTCACTCCCCTGTTGAGAATACTCCAAAGGGTTCCTATCACCATGGATTTCAAGGCCCTACCAGACCTATCCCCCACCAATCTGTCTAACCTCATCTCCCAACACTTTCTGCTCCTTCTCTCCACTCCAGCCACACTACTCTTCCTGGTGTTTTTCAAACATGTCATGCTTGAGAGACTGAATATGCAAACAGACAATGGCCAGACCATATATAAAAATAGAACTCTTACCCACAATCTGCAGAAACCAACTCAAGAAACCAACTTACTTTCTACAAGTCAGACTACTATCTCTAGTAACCAATCCAGGAAGCCAAACAATACTCCCTGTAACAATCAGCCCAAAACATCCAGGAATTGATTAATAACTGACAGCTTCCCTAATTTTTGTCCCAGCTTCCAACTTAGTACCAACCAGAGAAAGCCAAATATGTATCAATCACATAGGATGCCCTGCTTCTCATTAGCCTGCCTACAGTTTCCGCATGCCAACAGCCTCCAATCAAGGCATACCTGAAGCTATCCCTCTTTTCCACGATGAAGCTTCCCTAGTCGCCTGTGAGTCTTTGCCAAATGCAAGTAATGGTGGCTGACTCCCTTGCTGTAACAAGCTATGAATAAATAGCCCTTTGCTTGTTCTCATTTGGGTGGTCTCATTTATCTCTACATGCTCATTTGTGCCACAGGGTCTTGGCACTTTCAGTTCCTTCTGCCTGGAACACCCTTCTGCTTTGCATGGTTTGCTCACTTAATGAATTCAGGTCTCTGTTCCAAAATTACTTCCTCAGAGAGGACTTCCCTGGTCATCCTATCTAAAATATTCTTCTCAAAACAACTGGTTCTAATCGGTGATGTTCAAAAAATATGTATTGACTAGAAATACTCTATAGGCAGCTCCACCTTTGCACAAAAAGGGGTATAAGAACCAGATGAGCCCAGCAGCCTAATACCTTCTAAGGAGTACCTATGACAATGCTGAATTTTATCTGAGCCCTGTGCTCCTGGAAGGCAGTAAAAAGGAGGAAAAATATCTTTTTCCCTCAACCCTTCTAGGTTCTTGGCTGAGTCTCTGTAACAAGAGACAGATTAACAAGAGAAAAGCATACACATGTATTTAATATAGGTTTTATGTGACACAGGAGCCTTCATAAGGAAATGAAGACCCAAAAGAAAGAGTTAAACCTGAGTATTTTTATGCTAGGTTTGATGAAGAGTGGAAAGTCACAGAAAATGTGATAGAACAAAAGGGTATGAGCTAAAGATAGTAAACAGGGAAACTTAGCAAGGCTTGTTCAATCAAATTCCCTCCATCTTCAGAGATAAGGATACTCTTTTCCTTTGGGTACTGGGTGGGCACCTCTTACATGAGGACCTTATGATCTGCTTCAGGGAAAGTTCAGAGTCCTTCCTGCACCAACCGTTTCTTAAATTCCTTCAGCTCAAAATTTTCAATATGCCAGGGCATCATATTTTGGGGGTAATGTGTTCTGAAACCCATCATTAGCAATAGTTGAGTTCCTCCCACTCCTTTATATTCTGGCTAACTTCAAAGGAGCACTCTGTTATCATATCTTCCCAGATAAGACCCATCTTCATCCTTCTTTATGACTCCCATATGCCTCGTGGACAACTCCCTTGTTTACCTGCCTCTATAAAACCTCAAGCTCCCTTCCTTTTCTTTGAGGTGCTCCTCATTAACGAACAGTCTCCCTATTGCAATAGCCTGAATAAAATAATCTCTTTAATTGTCTGGTGCATTTTGTCTTTCATTGCTTACATCTGGAACTGCTTTCCTTTCTGTACCCTACCTACCCACCTACCACACACATACATACTCTAGTAAGAAAGAATTTTGTTCCATGACCCAAATAGATCAGCTAAGCAGTCTGTCAGAACATTTGCTTTAGAGTGAAACTTCCATGCAAGATGCTTGTTAAAGTCCTCAAAAAGATAGAGCAGTGATCTTTCTAAGATTATTGTAATAGGGTGTAAGACTTTCTTGCCCCTGTTTACTAATAAATGTGTGCATCGGTTAATTCAGTTTAAGACCTCCATTCATTGTAACATGTCATGCAGTAGGAAAGTTGTGCATTTGAAGACCTATAGTCTTCAACTTAAGAGTCATTCAAACCTAACACTTCTGAAAGCCAAATTGGTTTAAGTCAGGTTACAACAAAAATATGAAAATAAATGGAAATTAATTGTTCAATATTCACTATTATTAATGTACAAATATTTAATCCCTTTCCTATTTTCTTTTCATTGTCTTCTTTATATGAAAACTGAGACCATCTATACCTACACAGCTTTCTGCCTATATTAACGTGACTTTACTTTTCCATTGTCTTTATCAGCATAATTTTACTATTCTAGGAAATTCTTTCCCAGAAAGATAAAAGTTGCAAATAACCTTATTGTACATTCCAGGAACTTCTTGAAAGAATCATCAGGAGAGTCCTGAAAGTCCATTTGCGGACTGCTGGGTCCACAAATATTAAACTATTGTATTATGATCTTTACCCAATCATAATCAAGCCCCTTCCCCAACTGAAAGGCCCACCTTAAACCAGACTTTAAAATCTCATAAATATCCCGAGTTCACCCTCTCTACTTATAGATAGATGATACTAAGTCTCTGTTGAGGTGGTGTTCCCCCTTACTGTGGTGAGAATAAGCACAGCTTTGTCTCAAGATATTTTGGTGATATTTGGGGAGCCAGCATTTAAAATAAGAACTTGCATAGAATCATTTACAAGCTCATTTCCCTTAGCTTGACATTTCTCACAGGGTCTTTGGTTCTGCAACCAAGAATTGGCCTTCTAAAGTTTTGTTTTGTTTTGTTTTGTTTGTAACTTAAGCTGTACAGTTGGGGATTGTAGTTAGCTTCTCACACATCTCTCTCACTCACGTACACATCTCTAGTCATTCACTCGTAGACACAAATCTGTGAGGACCAGTTTGGAGCCTATGTCAAGAGTCCAGGTGAGAGATGATGAGGCCTCTGACTTAAAGTAGTTGCTATAAGAATAGGAAGAGCCTGAATTTAAAAAACATTAAGGTAAAATCAAAAGCATTTTGTGATTAACTACATTTAAGAGTAATGGAGAAAAGCCAAGAATTGCACTGAGGTTTCTAATTTTCAAGAACTGTAGAATTATGTATCATTCGAAATATCAAGAATATTTCCATTTTAATTCAGATATTTATTGAGCAACTACTATGTGCAGAGCACATGTATGGAGGAAGAATGGGGGGCGGTTAAGTTAAATGGGAGGTTCCTGGAGGACAGTCAAGTGGAACAATTAATGAGTAGTTGATAATATGGGTCTGAAATTCAAGGAAGAAGTTGGTATTGGAAAAAGAGACATGAGAACCACTGGCGTGGAGTTTATTACTGAAGCTGTAAATAAGAGAAAAAGAGAAAAAGCTAAATAAAAATGGCTAGAGAGACAGGAGGAGAACTAGGGAAAAAAAGTGATGTCACAAAAGTTAAAAAAGTAGAGCACTTTCAAAAAGAAGATTTTTTTTTAATATTCCACATATGAGTGAAATCACATGGTATTTGTCTTTCTCCGTCTGACTTATTTAACTTAGCATAATACCCTCAAGGATAAACCAATGTTGCCTAAACTTTAAAAAAGAAAAAAGGAAAAACTGGTTAACAAGGACAAATGCTGCAGAGAGGTCGACTAGGCCTTGCATTTGGCATATTAGTACCTCTTTGGTGGTTTTAGCAAAAATACTTTAGTAGAAGGAAGAATACATTATGTAGTCCTTGTAATTAATCAATTTCAAAGGAAGCAAACAGATTTTAATTACTTTATGTTACTTGTGGATAAATTTCAATTTGAAAGATTAAGGGCATTTTGATTGGAATTTCTCAAGAAGACTCTCTTTAATGGAATGGATGGCCTTTGAAAATGTATTTATTCAACTTTGCACTAACTAGAATGTTGGCCATGGAAGGAATGCAATAGATAATTGTTAAACTGAAGAGAATTCACTTCTCTCTCTCTCATATATACATATAATTTTGAATAAACTATATTTTATATTTTAATATACATACTTTTTATTTTGAAATAATTACAGATGCACAGGAGGTTACAAAAGAAATGTACAGGGAAGTCCCATATGCACTTTCCTCAGCCTACTCCAATGTTAACATCTTATACCACTATAATACATGATCAAAACCAAGAAACTAACTTTGGCACAATCCACAGAGTTTATTCAAATTTCAGTGGTTGTACATGAAGTAGTTTCTGTATGGGGGGGTGTCTCTATGGAATATTAGCACATGTGTGGCCTTCTGTAACCCCCATAATAATCAAGATATTAAACTGTATCATCACCACAAGACTCTCTTATATTACCCCTTTATAGGCACACTTGTCCCCCTCCTCCCTATCCCTAACACCTGGCGACCAACCATGAGTTCTCTACCTCTATAATTATGCTATTTCATGAATGTTACATAAATGGAATAAGGCACTATTTTTTGTGACTGAATTTTTCCACTAAGCATAATTTCCTTGAGGTTCATTCAAATTATTGTGTGCTTTGATTGTCCATTCTTTATTGCTGAGTAGTATTCCATGGTATGTATATACCATAGTTTGTTTATTCATCCTTTGAAGGACATTTAGGCTGTTTTGGGTTCTTGGCTATTATGAATAAAACTGTTATGAGCATTAATGTAAAGGTTTTTATATGAACATACATCTTTATTTCTCTGGGATAAATGACCAGGTTGTACATTATATGCTTAGCTTTGTAAGAAACTGCCAAACTGTTTTCCATACTGGCTGTACCATTTTACCTTCCCACTGGCATAAGGTCCAATTTCTCTGCATCCTCACCAGCATCTGGTGTTATCAATATTTTTTTCATTTAGCCATTCTGATAGGCATGTAGTGATATCTCATTGCAGTTCTAATTTGCATTTCTCTGATGGCTAATGTTAAACATCTTTTCATGTGCTTGCCATACATATATCTTGCCATATGTATATCTTCTTCTGTGAAATGTCTCTTCATATCTTTTGTCCATTTTTTAACGGTTGAGTTTTGAAAGTTCTTTATATATTCTAGACACTAGTGCTTTGTCAGATATGTGGTTTGCAAGTATTTTCTTCCACTCTGTAGTTTTTCTTTTCATTGCTTTTAACAGTCTTTCACGGAGCAAAAGATTTTAATTTTGATGAGCCAGTATGTCAGTTTTTTTCCTTTTATGGATCATGCTTTTGGTGTCAAGTCTAAGGACTCTCTAGTGCTAGTTCCCAAAGATTTTCTACCATGTAATTTTTTAAAGTTTTATAGGGACTTCCCTGGTGGTGCAGTGGTTAAGAATCCGCCTGCCAATGCAGGGGACACAGGTTCAATCCCTGGTCCGGGAAGATACCACATGCCATGAAACAACTAAGCCTGTGAGCTACAACTACTGAGCCCGCGTGCTGCAACTACTGAAGCCTGCGTGCCTAGAGCCCATGCTCTGCAACAAGAGAAGCCACCTCAATGAGAAGCCCGCGCAACACAAGGAAGAGTAGCCCCCACTCACTGCAACTAGAGAAAGCCCGTGCTCAGCAACGAAGACCCAAGGCAGCCCACCCCCCAAAAAAAGTTTTATAGTTTTATATTTAAATCTGTAATCCATTTTGACTTAATTTTTGTATATGATACGAAATTTAGGTGAAGGATAAGTTTTTTTGCCTTTAGATGTCCAATTGCTTCAGCACCATTTACTAAAAAGGCTATCATTTCTCCATTGAATTGATTTTGCTCTCTTGTCAAAGATTTATTGGGTATACTTGTGTGGATCTATTTCTGGGTTTCTATTCTGTTCTATTGATCTATGTGTCTATCCCTCGCCAGTACCATACTATCTTGATTATTGCCAATATATTGTAAGACTTAACATCAGGATAAGGGATTCCTCCCAACTATATATATTTTTATTTTAGTGCTTTATAGTAATTGCTCTGTGATATGAGCAACTATTTGTCTATAATATAGACATATCAATTTGCAAAGAATTAGAATATAATAAGATATATTTTAAACTATACCTATATGAGAAATAATTTAATAGTCATCCTTGAGGAACTGATATAATGGAAAGAGCATTGGACTAGGAGTCGTCATACCTGGGTTTCATAGCTAGCTTTGACACAAGTAAGCTAAATTACTTTAAGCATATCTCTCTTTCTGAACTTCTCAGAGTCTGTTTCCCCATCTGTAAAATGAGTAGGAAGTAGATAGTCTCTCAGATTTTTTCTAGAAAGAGGAAAAGTTCCTGAGTTTATTTAGTCTATATGAATTGTCTACATGGCTACCACATAGCACAACTCCAAGAGGCACCATTCACACTGTATTCTGTGTCAGGATTTGGAAAACAATAGCCTAAGGCCCAAATCTAGACTGCAGCCTGTTTTTGTAAATCAAGTTTTACTGGAACACTGCCATGCTTATTCATTTACATACTACGTGTGGCTGCTCTCCCCACTACAATGGCAGAGTTGATTAGTTGCAATACAGACCCTATCAGAAAAGCCAAAAATGTTTACTTTACAAAAAAAAATTGCCAAATCTTGGTCCATTTGAAGGCTGTTTCCTGGAGTTATGCAACTATGGTTGACCTAATTATTTAAATATCTGTACATAAGGGAGAAAGCACTGATTTGACAAGAATTAAACTCCTCTTTTGTTTTATTAATCTATCACTATAGTTAGAAAATAATCAGGGTCACAAAAATAATATTCCTAATTTTAGTGCCATCATTATCATATGAGTATATGGTAAATAAGCCCTTTCAAATAGTAGCAGAAGTTTAGCCTAGGAGAAATAGGCCTTGATGTATTAGTTTAGATAATTTCTTTTCATTCAAGTGCTTTTCAGTTCAAAAAACATCTGAGCACCCCTGAGCATCATGAGATGTATGTGTGCTGTGAGGTAAGCAATGAGTAAGACAAGATCCTTGCCCTCAAGAAACTCACAATCTAGTTGAGGGGAAAGAGGACAAATCAGAGAAAAAGCCAACACAATTAAGATACATTGTGATAAAATATATAAAAGGGGGCCAATGAGGCTATAGGAACATCAGGGCTATGTTTTCCTTCATTTCTTAGCTGAGTGGCTTTCTCATGTGATGACATTGCAGGGGAAGAAAAAGTTTTCCTCAACTCTCTTAGGGTCTCTGGTTGGGTCTGAAAATTAAACTGACAAAGAGAAAAGTATACAAGTTTTATTAAATTTTTACATTTAATAAAGAGAATGAAGACCTGAAGAAGTGATCAGAGCAGGAAGACTTTATACCTTTTATACAAACAATAAATTTGTGAAGAATTGACAAGACAAAGGGGTTTGGGAGAGGGTAGTTAGTGGTGAGGCAGTAATTAGGAAGATAAGCGTTAGTTTAACAAGGTTTGTTTATACAGATTTCTCTGGTGCCATCTCTGGGCAGATTAGAGTCTGTCTTCAGTAAAAGGAGAATTTATTTCCTGCCTTTAGGCAGAAAAGGGGGAGCTTTTTTAGAGTTTGCTGCTTCTTAATTGCCTTAAGCTCAAAATAATTATTATGTCAAAGAGACATATTTTGGAGTGGTAGATTGTGGTTTCCTTCAACATTCTATCATTCCCTGAGTGTTGTCACAGCTTGCCCTAGAATGGTTCATTTAACGTATGCTTTGTATGAATTAATAGAAACTTAAAAGTATTGCCCACTCTTGGCACTTTTGAATTCTAGAGTTTTTAGTTATACTATACCAGAATGTCTGACCTGAAATGATAAAGGAAGTGTGGTATATATATATATATATATATATATATATATATATATATATATATATATACACACACACAAAATGGAAAACAACCCAGTCATTAAAAAGAAGGAAATTTTGCCATTCATGACAACATGGATGGACCTTAAGGGTATTAATTATGCTAAGTGAAATAAGTCAGATAAAGACAAATACTGCATGATCTCACTTATATGTGGAATCTAAAACAACAACAACAACAAAAAAAAGAAACTCATATAAGACATCAGATTTGTGGTTACCAGAGGTAGGGGTGGGGTATTTGGATGAAGGTGGTCAAAAGGTACAAACTTCCAATTATAAGATAAACAAGTAATGGGAATGTAATGTACAACATGATGACTATAGTTAACACTGCTGCGTGGTACATTTGAAAGTTGTTAAGAGAGTAAGCCTTAACTGTTCTCATCAAAAGGGAAAAAAGGGCTTCCCTGGTGGCGCAGTGGTTGAGAGTCCGCCTGCCGAGGCAGGGGACACGGGTTCGTGCCCCGGTCCGGGAAGATCCCGCATGCCGCGGAGCGGCTGGGCCCGTGAGCCATGGCCGCTGAGCCTGCGCGTCCGGAGTCTGTGCTCCGCAACGGGAGAGGCCACAACAGTGAGAGGCCCGTGTACCGCAAAAAAAAAAAAAAAAAAAAAAAAGGGAAAAAAAATTCTGTAACTGTATGAGGTGATGGATGTTAACTAAACTTATCGTGGTAATCATTTAACAATACATGTATGTCAAGTCATTGTGATGTATACCTTAAACTTACACAGTGCTGTAGGTCAATTATATCTCAATAAAACTGAAAGAATAAATAAATAGAGAAACAAAGTAGAATGTCTGACCAATACACATGTACATATATGTTTTCTCTTAATCATACGGGCTCAAAACTTTGGGCTTATATTTAATTCTTTGAAGCAACATGGTTGAACAGTTAGGATTTTGTGGCCAGGTTGCCTGGGTTTAAATCTCAACTCTCTGACCTTCGGCAGGGTGCTTATACTCTTGGTACTTCACTTTCTTCACCTGTAGAATATCTAACTCGTAAGGTTTCTGTGAGGAATAAATGATTTAATATATACAAACTACTCAGAATATGCCTGGCACATAAGCAGCTCTAAATACATGATTGTTATAAATACCATTCTTCCTCCCTTTGCTCCCTACATTCATTTAGTTGTTGAGCCACGCATATTCTTCCTCTACCATGCCTCTCCAATCCAACCTCTCTACTCCATTCTCACAAATACCACGCTTTTACTACTTTTCCTCTGGAGTATTCTTTCCACTATTCAATTCGTCCCACATTCCAAAGTCAGATTAATCTTCCTAAAATGAAGCTCCAGTGATGTAAAACCTGCCTTCTCCCCATATATACAACAGTGATTTTCAACCTGCAGACTATGGAACCCTGGGGCCCTATGAGGTTACTGTAAGTGATTTTGGAATCCATATTACACTCCAGAGGCAGAATTCTGTTAGCCTGTAGTCTGCATTAGGTAACTAGAAATTATCCAAACCAAAGGCTGGACACTGGACCCCATTTAGTTTTGAGTCCTGGTATTCCTGGTAAAGACAGGTTTCTCTAGATTTTTTTTGCCCTACTCATATAAGAATAAGGTGTGTATTCAAAATATTTTAACCAATCACATATTTTGAATACCTTCAATCTCAACAATGAGAACTCATTTCTAATGTTCATCATGCTAATTAACAAGCCAGAAATTTCACCAATAAAATCTGGCTTCCAATGTTCCCAATGTGAACTAATAAAGCACATGATATTGCTACAGATAGTGTAGCTATAAATAAAGCACTTGTAGTAGCCACTTTATGGGTAGATGCCTTCTAATTTAAATAATAGTTGGCTCTCTGGAATGTGAACTCCTAAGTATGAAACCAAGCAGGACCCTGTGGAGCCCTCCAGGGTACAAAAGTCTTTCCACATCCTCCATTTCTCATTTGTAGGAAAAATGTTTTCAGCCTTCTAGACCTTCCCTGAGCTCCAAAGGGCAGATTCAAACAGTTAGTAAATAGAGGAGCAAGGGAATGCAGAAACAAAGGAAAGACAGTCAAGAAACAATAGTGCAGCAATGGAGCGGATCCTGGCTCCTCCTCAAGGAATATACATAACAATCTGGTACACATCTCTGAGTTCTTCTACAGGAACTACCTCCCCCCACCCCCAGGTGGAAGATGGTAACTTCAGGCTGAGCACAAGCACGAGAACTGCAGACTGGTTGGAACTAGAAGGCTGATGATTGAGATTCTTGGAACACCACCCTGTTACCCCACTACCAACCAACTAGAGGAAGGTCACATCCTCCCTCCAAATTTTGCCTATAAAAACTCTTCCCTGAAAACCATCAGGGAGTTGGAATCTTTTGAGCACGAGCTGCCCATTCCCCTTGCATGGCCCTTGCAATTAACCTCTGTCTGCTCCAAATGCCGACAGTTTGGTTTGGCTTCACTGTGCATCAGCCACACAAACTTGGGTTTGACAAGTAGAATACTAGTCAAAACTGGGTTGTAACTTCAACTAACACAGATGTACAGTGTCACATTTTCTACGCTAAAGTGTTTTAAATGATAAATAACCTAACACTTCTGCTCTGATTTCTGCTTGTAATTACCCTTCTATTCTTCCTAGGTTGTCTCAGATGATACTTCCATAAAGTCTTCCTATAAAGCCCCAATGAGCTTCTGTAGCACTTAGAACTTCTCTTATGATACCCACCTTATACTCTTATAGTCCCTTTCCTCATGCTGATTCTCAGAGGCAGTAGAGCACAGCAGTTAAAAGCATGAGCTCTGGAGTCAAGCTGCCAGAATCTGAATCCTGACTCCACCTGTGACCTTGGCAAGTCCTACAAGTTGCTTAGCTCCTCTCTGCAATTTCCTCATTTGTAAAATGGGGATGTTGCAAATTAATTGTAATATCATTTGCTGTATTGACTGAGAATATTTAACTTTGCCATAGGAAACAAGAAAATAAGTGGGAGAGATGAAATTCATACATATGTTAAGCAGAGACAAGTAGATTAGTAACCCATGAGACATTTTAGACATAAACTAGATATATGTGTGCAGAACATAAATCAGAAGGGATAGAAGAACCAAGTAGGCACTAAATATTCATGAGGCACAGGAGGCACCTAATATTCACGATACACCAAATATACATCAGACCCCTGAGGCACCAAATATTCATGGTACAGTAAATATATGAGGCACTCAGTATTCATGAGGACCTAAATCAGCCACCCATGAGGGTCACATATTCTGGGTCCATGTATCCTCTGGCCAGGAAATGAAAAATAAAAATCCCTAGCTGCTCAGTGGGCTGTTGCAAGCTTCGGTTGTGGACAGGCACACTGGCCCCTACAACACTCCAATAAAGTATGTGTGTATAACTGGCTTCAGGCTTCTTTCATCCACAAAGCCCCTTTGCTCAAACTTCATCTCTGGTCCTCCTAACCACACCATCAGTGGGGAAGGTTAATGTGGACAATAGAAACAGGACACATGAAGGTTGCATAACCCAGGTGTGGTTTAGCCTGCTGGCATCCTATCCTAAGTGTATTAACATACTGCATGTCTCTCCTCTAGTTTCTTACTGTAAATATTGAATTGACGTAATATTGTAAATCACGTGATTTGAGTAATCTGAGACTTGCCTGAGTTTCTAAGAGCTCAAATGCTCATTATTCCCCCATGCTTTAGTTTTTTTTCTTAACAGCCTTATTGAGATATAATTCACATATCATACAATTCACTCATTTAAAACATACAATTCAATGTTTATTGGTATATTACACTGTTTTTTTAAATCGTGGTAAAATATATATATAATAAAATTTGCCATTTTAACTATTTTAATTGTACAATTTAATGTCATTAATTTCATTCACATGTTATCCAACCACCACTATTTCCCAAACCTTTTAATCACCCCCAAAAGAAACTCTATAACCATTAAGCAATAACCCCCCATTCCTCCTTCCTCCAGTCACTACTACCTTTAATCTACTTTGTTTCTATGAATTTGCCTAATCTAGATATTTCATGTAAGTGGAAGCATATAACATTTGTCCTTTCTTTCTTTTTTTTCTAAGATTCTTTTGATGTGGACCATTTTTTAAAAGTCTTTATTGAATTTGTTACAATGTTGTTTCTGTTTTATGTTTTGTTTTTTTTGGCCACGAGGCACGTAGGATCTTAGCTCTCTGACCAGGGATCAAACCCACAATCCCTGAATTGGAAGGCGAAGTCTTATCCACTGATCTGCCAGGGAAGTCCAACATTTGTTCTTTCATGTCTGACTTCCTTCACTTAGCATAATGTTTCCAAGGTTCATCCATGTTGTAGCGTATATCAGAACTTTGTTTCTTTTTATGACCAAATAATGCTCCACTGTATGGATATACCATATTTTGTTTATTCATTCATCTGTTGATGGACGCTTGGGTTGTTTAAACCTTTTGGCTATTGTAAATAATGCTGCAGTGAACATTGGCATACAAATACCTGTTTGAGTCCCTGCTTTCAATTCCTTTGGGTATATATCTAGGAGTGAAGTTGCTGGGTTACATGGTAATTTTATGTGTAGCTTTTAGAGGCACCATGACCAAACTGTTTTCCACAGCACTTGTGCCACTTTACATTCCGGCCACCAATGTACTAGGGTTCCAATTGCTCCACATTCTTGCCAAAACTTGTTATTTTCATTAAAAAAATTATAGGCATACTGGAAGATGTGAAGTGGTAACTCAGTGTAGTTTTGATTTGCATTTCCCTAATTCCTCCCTTTAGTTTTGCCTAAACATGCCCCCTAGAGCAGATTTGGAAAACACTTCCTGTAAAGGGACAGACAGTAAGTACCTTAGGATTCACAGGCCATATAGTCTCTTTCACAACAAACTCTGCTGTTGTAGTATGAAAGCAGCCATAGGTAACATGTAGAAAAGTGAGCATGCCTGTGTCAACTACAAATTGGCACTTGCCATCTGCCGCTGGATTAAATCAGGTGCTGCTGCAGCTGCTGACCTTCAACACCCCCTGAAAGCAATTCAGGGTGGAGATCAGGTATGAGGCACTCGGTGCTCTGAGAAAATATGGCAGAACAGGTCTTCAGATAGATATTTTCAGGAGCTGATTTTATGAGCCCAATTCTTGCATCTCCTCATATCTAGAAAAGTACTAAATTCCTTCATGGTGATGTCTGCTCCTCGTGACTAGCAGTAACCCTCATAAGACCTTCTGCAAAATATGTGCTTGATTGCATGTATTCCTCCTTCACCAAAATCACATATATATTGACCTTCCCCCCTACCTCTTTGGAGCAGTTTCTCAGAGCTATCTGAAATGCTGTCTTCAGGGCTGCAGTCCTCATTTTGCCCCAAATAAAACTTAACTCACAACTCTCACATTGTGCATTTTTTTAAGTCGACTCCTGTGTTACAATAAAACTTTATTTACAGAAACAAGTGCTGGGCCAGATTTAACACACCGGCCATAGTTTCCAGACTCTTTATCTAGAGCTACAGAGTCATTGTGGCTGAATTTTCACCACATGCAAAAATACGAATGGGCTTCCCTGGTGGCGCAGTGGTTGAGAGTCTGCCTGCCGACGCAGGGGACACGGGTTCGTGCCCCGGTCCGGGAAGATCCCACGTGCCGCGGAGCGGCTGGGCCCGTGAGCCATGGCCGCTGAGCCTGCGCGTCCGGAGCCTGTGCTCCGCAATGGGAGAGGCCGCAATGGTGAGGGGCCCGTGTACCGGAAAAAAAAAATATGAAGGAATCAAATTTTTCTGTTTATTTAAAAATATTCAAACAATATTTACTAAGTACCCACTATATCCTGTATGTGCTAGGTGCCGGGTATACAATAGTGAGCAAGATGCAGTTCTTGCTCTCAAGAAGTTCTGAGACACTTGGGAAGTTCTGAGACACTTTTACTGAGATGGCTTTTTATTATTTTTCTGATGCAATTGAACACTTAGCTCTACTATAGAGATATTATGGTTTCATTACAACAGGGGACAAAACAAAATACCCCACAATTAAAGGTTTAAATTCTCCTGGGAAAAGTCTGACTCAATCCACTTGCTCATTTATTTTGCTTTTTTTAAGCCATGTTAATTATTTAAGGGAGCAAGAGAGGCTCTAAGCCCACACAATTTCCTTGACTACTTTTACACATAAATTTTATATTTCATGTGTTAAAAATAATAAGTATGTTTTAGGATGTGAAGTTGATAATCTTTTAAAAAGTTTTCCATGTTTAATCCTTTCTGTTATGCCTCATACTCAATGATATCACTGAGGTGAATAAAAACTGACTGTACAAAAGAAAATTGAAAGGGTGAAAAGGACAAAGATCAGGTCAAATATGAATAGAGATAATCATGTTTTAAATCTTATAATTAATTTACCATGTACAGTCCACAAAAAGATGCTGGCAGCAATAGAATCTCCCTGGCTTAAATCAAGAGAATTCGGGGATTAGAAATGACATTTAATAGAATTATTATTATAAGCATATCTTATTATTAAGATGAATGAAATTCATGTTTTATCTGAGTTTCTGGACACATGCTAGCAATTACAAGAATGTTTAAATAAATAAATCATCAGAAGTCTTCTACCCAAGTTAATCCCCTTTAATTAGGCAAGAGCTTAATAGAAAAGATTAGTCTTTACAAAGCTATCAGTATTTGAAAACTAAATTCAATTTGACAAATGAAAGAGATTAAATTCAAGGCAAAGCACAGGGCAAGGGTCTAGCAATCAGGAAGTCTATTTGTGCACCTGATTCCTTGAGTAAACCTGGGCAAAGTACTTTAAATCCTCAGCTCTAGATTGATGGATGGATAGAGGGATGGATAGATAGAGGAATGTGTGATAAAGCAAGTTAAATAAAATGTTAATTATAAAATGTAGATGGTGAGAATATGGGTGTTCACTGTAAAATTCTTTCACCTTTTCTGTATGTTTGAACATTTTAGTAATAAAATATTGGGAATAAGAAAAATCCTCAGTTCTTTATAATTAGTGACAACAGGGTCATAGTCCCACTTTGACCATAAAAGATAGTTTTGTGTGTGTGTGTGTGTGTGTGTTTGTGTGTTTTACCTGACATGCTAACCAACTTGCAGTACCTGTACTACATTTTCCACATATTCCAATATTTTAGCTCTAATTTAGTATGTTGGACTGGAAGGGATAGTGTAGATGTATTCCTTACTCATCTTCATTTATACTCATTCCCCTGAAGTTAGGAGAGCAGCCACAAGAACAATCAGAAGCTCCATGTTACCAATCTTCATGAAATGATTCCAAGGTTACAGTTGTCAGTCCATCACACCAGAGCAATGACAGAGTTCACCATCTGTGTGGATTACAGATGGGCCTTATTTCTTAGGAGAGAAGGTATAGTGGAGAAAGAAAAGGTTCCTAAAACAAATACTCAGTATTTGGTTGACAACTTATCCAAATTTATGTTCTTATCATCAAGGGAAAAGGGGGTCTTGTCTCAAAAGGGAAACTCTATTACTAATTCTTAATCACCAAAGGAATTAATATTCAGGGCCCTACTTGTAAGTAGGTTGGCTAGAAAGGTGGAAAAAAATTTAATGTGAGTTAAGTGAAGGAGGCAAGGCATGAGATGTAGCCAGGTATGAGAGCTCTGTGAGGCAGAGACTTTTTGGCTATTTCTGTTCACTACTATATCCCTAGGCCCTAGAACAGAGCCTAGCACGCAGCAGGTACTCACTAAATACTGAATAAAGGAATTCTCCCCAATTGACTAGATTGTAAACACATTTAGGGCATGGACCACAGCTTGTCACCGATCATATTAAAAAGAACCAGGCAGTCTAGCCCCAAACAAAATCACCACAGGCTAAAATTAGAATACCAGTGGGATGAAACGTTTCTTATCATACCTGTACCATGAGCTCTCTCTCTCAGCTTGTTCATTTAGAAACTTTAATAGCTTAACACTTTGCATGAGATGAGGTATGCATTTTGAAAAAGGAGGAAAGAAAGGGAACTTCTACTTTTAGATATTTAGAGGACTAATATTTCCTAGTTGTAATTTTAAGGCATTTAGGCAGTCTTGTGTATATCTCAACTAACTGTTTTCTGCAAAAAATTACCTACCTTTAAGTTGCTATGACTTTTGTATGACTGGAAGAGTTCTTATGAATCAGGAAGTATCAATGTTGTTATTCCTGAAAAAGAAAAAAATAACTGATAAATTTGTAAGTTTTCACTGACTGAGATAGAGCTGGCAATTAATCATTTATTCATTCAATTATTCATCGGGTATGTAATGAATGGCTATAATGCTTCAGGGAGTGAGCTAGGCCCTAAGGATACAAAAACAGTGAGAGTGGACCCATCTCCTAAAGGAGCTCATAGCCTAGTAGGACAGGGGGAGATAAGGATATCAATCATCAGAGTGCAGTGTAATAGAAAAGTACCCTAAGAAAAGAATGAAGAAATGGGGAATGGGGCCATTTTTCTGGTTTAACTGATTAACAACTTTAACCAATAACAGAATCATTTTAAACTGTAATAGAATCATTTTCATATCAGAAGAGCTTTGAAAAACTATGAACCAACTACAGTATTTCACTTTAAAAAAGAAGATAACTTTTATATTATTTGGTTAGTTTGTTAGTGCACATGGTCTTTAAAAACAAAATATGAAAAATGTGACAAATGGATTATTATAGAGGAAGTACAAGCTTTAATAAACAGCACAATTTTTTAAAAGGGTAAATGTAATTTATAATTTATTTATTTGACTTATGCTGGATATAATTACCATTATAATGTGTTATTATTTTCAGTCTGGCATGAGATCTGATTCCAATTTAATGCAGGCAGCCTGGTAGAGCTCTCAGTTTTCAGCAGCAAGTATCCAGCCAGAGACAATATTCAAGCCTTAGAAGAATGGAGGGCCCTTATATAGTCCTTCAGTGGGAACAAGTGCCATCAAGCTATGCACCTTCAGGGTTCTTATACATAGAAAACCTTAACATATTTGTCTTAGGTATGCTGATTGAGGGCACAATTAGCTCTGTTATTCCCAACCTTCTGGTATAGGTTTTACATATATGTGACTCGGGCAACCTTCTTATGATGATCCTACATGCTCCTCTGGCTATAAGTTTTACAAATAAGTAAATTAGGAAACCCTAATATTGATTCTGATTATATATAGTGACGCTTGCAGCTCTTATGTGTTGATACTGATAAGATGTTATGACCAGATCTGGGACTCAGAATCATAATCATGATACTCTTCTCTTCTCTCTCTCTCTCTCTGTCTCTCTCTCTCTCTCTCACACACACACACACACACACACACACACCACACACACACACACACTCATACCATAATTACCAAGGGGGTATAGAGTTTAGAGAAGTAGGTAGTTGATATATAGGAAATAAAGAATGTGATAGTTCCAGCACACATGAGATTTTAGATTGAGAATCATGCCCAGTATAGTCAGAAAAACAAAACTAGAATACACCACAGTCCAAAATATATATAAAGACCACAGTGTTAACAAGAGTGGTTTAGAGATCTTCAAGACCAGCATCAGTGATATAAAGATCAAGAAGGAGCCTTTGGGAATTTTAGCATAATTAACGAAGAGCTGTATTCAGAGCATTTTGGATAACTGTGCCTCTGGGGATTAGTTCCTATATAATGCTTTAGTCTGCATACAAATTTTGCTGCTGTCTTTTGCTCAGAATAAGTGTAAATACTAGTTAGCTACTACACCTAAAGATAAACTACTGGTACACTCCATATAGAGCATGTTACAATTCTTCCCCAGAATATCAGAGGCAGGATTTACTTTACAAAAACAACATCTATAGAGAGGCTAGTAAGGAATCTCAAAAACAAAGATAAGCACACAAGCAAGAAACACCAATTAATATTTAAACAACAGTTATCATGTAGGAAACCAAAATTAATAAACAGAAAAACTACAATCAGAAGAAACAATAAATAATGGAAAAGGAATAAATATTTTAAAATAACTATAAGTAATGTTCTCAGAAGAATAGAAGTTATCAGACCCATAAACAAAGAAAATGTTGACATAAAACAAAACCAATGGCAGGTTTTTCTAATAACCTTTCCCGTTAACCTGTGCCTCAGACAGCCCTGCTTCTTTATTCTTTATCCCATAAACACCCAAGCCTCTTGCCTTTTTGGAGCAGATTTGAGACCTGCTCTCCCGTCTCCTCACTTTGCTGCAAACCTGGGTGTCTCACCATTTTGGCTTGCTGCACAATGGGCAAAACAAACCTGCCGTGTGGCTGACAGGGTCTTGGTGCTACGGCCAGGTGTCAGGCCTGTGCCTCTGAGGTGGGAGAGCTGAGTTCAGGACACTGGTGCACCAGAGACGTCCTGGCTCCACGTAATATCAAATGGCGAAAGCTCTCCAGAGATCTCCATCTGAACGCTAAGACCCAGCTCCACTCAACGACCAGCAAGCTACAGTACTGGACACACTATGTCAGACAACTAGCGACACAGGAACACAACCACACTCATTAGCAGAGAGGCTGCCTAAAATCATACTAAGTTCATAGACACCGCAAAGCACACCACCGGACGTGGTCCTGCCCACCAGAAAGACAAGATCAAGCCTCATCCACCAGAACACAGGCACCAGTCCCCTCCACCAGGAAGCCTACACAACCCACTGAACCAACCTTAGCCACTGGGGTCAGACACCAAAAACAACCGGAACTACGAACCTGCAGCCAGCAAAAAGTAGACCCCAAAAACACCCAAACAAAATGAGAAGACAGAGAAATACTCAGCAGATGAAGGAGCAAGGTAAAAACCCACCAGACCAAACAAATGAAGGGGAAATAGGCAGTCTACATGAAAAAGAATTCAGAATAATGATAGTAAAGATGATCCAAAATCTTGGAAATAGAATGGAGAAAATATAAGAAATGTTTAACAAGGACATAGAAGAACTAAAGAGCAAACAAACAATGATGAACAACAAAATAAATGAAATTAAAAATTCTCTAGAAGGAATCAATAGCAGAATAACTGAGGCAGAAAAAGGGATAAGTAACCTGGAAGATAAAATAGTGGAAATAACTACCACAGAGCAGGATAAACAAAAAAGAATGAAAAGAATTGAGGACAGTCTCAGAGACCTCTGAGACAACACTAAATGCACCAACATTCGAATTATAAGGTTCCCAGAAGAAGAAGAGAAAATATTTGAAGACATTACAGCTGAAAACTGTCCTAATATGGGAAACTAAATAGTCAATCAAGCCCAGGAAGCGCAGAGAGTCCCATACAGGATAAATCCAAGGAGAAACACACCAAGACACACATTAATCAAACTATCAAAAATTAAATACAAAGAAAAATATTAAAAGCAGCAAGGGAAAAACAACAAATAACATACAAGGGAATCCCCATAAGGTTAACAGCTGATCTTTCAGCAGAAACTCTTCAAGCCAGAAGGGAGTGGCAGGACATATTTAAAGTGATGAAAGGGAAAAACCTACAACCAAGATTACTCTACCCAGCAAGGATCTCATTCAGATTTGACAGAAATTAAAACCTTTACAGATAAGCAAAAGCTAAGAGAATTCAGCACCACCAAACCAGCTTTACAACAAATGCTAAAGGAACTTCTCTAGGCAGGAAACACAAGAGAAGGAAAACACCTACAATAAAAAACCCTAAACAATTAAGAAAATTGTCATAGGAACATACATATCGATAACTATGTTAAATGTAAATGGATTAAATGCTCCAACCAAAAGACATAGACTGGCTGAATGGATACAGAAACAAGACACGTATATATGCTGTCTACAAGAGACCCACTTCAGAACTAGGGACACATACAGACTGAAAGTGATGGGATGGAAAAAGATATTCCATGAAAACGGAAATCAAAAGAAAGCTGGCGTAGCAATTCTCATATCAGACAAAATACACTTTAAAATAAAGACTATTACAAGAGACAAAGAAGGACACTACATAATAATCAAGGGATCAATCCAAGAAGAAGATATAACAATTGTAAATATTTATGCACCCAACATAGGAGCACCTCAATACATAAGGAAAATGCTAACAGCCATAAAAGGGGAAATCGACAGTAACACAGTCATAGTAGGGGACTTTAACACCCCACTTTCACCAATGGACAGATCATCCAAAATGAAAATAAATAAGGAAACACAAGCTTTAAATGATACATTAAACAAGATGGATTTAATTGATATTTATAGGACATTCCATCCAAAAACAAGAGAATACACTTTCTTCTCAAGTTCACATGCAACATTCTCCAGGATAGATCGTATCTTGGGTAACAAATCAAGTCTTGGAAAATTTAAGAAAACTGAAATAGGATCAAGTATCTTTTCCGACCACAACGCTATGAGACGAGATATCAGTTGCAGGAAAAAACTGTAAGAAATACAAACACAGAGAGGGTAAACAATGCGCTACTAAATAACCAAGATATCACTGAAGAAATCGAAGAAGAAATAAAGAGTACCTAGAACCAAATGACAATGAAACCATGATGACCCAAAACCTATGGACTGCAGCAAAAGCAGTTCTAAGAGGGAAGTTTATAGCAATACAATCCTACCTCAAAAAACAAGAGACATCTCAAAAAAACAACCTAACCTTACACCTATATCAATTAGAGTAAGAACAGAAAAACCCCAAAGTTGGCAGAAGGAAAAAAATCATAAAGAACAGATCAGAAATAAATGAAAAAGAAATGAAGGAAACAATAGCAAAGATCAATAAAACTAAAAGCTGGTTCTTTGAGAAGGTAAACAAAATTGATAAACCATTAGCCAGACTCATCAAGAAAAAAAGGGAGAAGACTCAAGTCAATAGAATTAGAAATGAAAAAGGAGAAGTAACAACTGACACTGCAGAAAGACAAAGGATCATGAGAGATTACTACAAGCAACTCTATGCCAATAAAATGGACAACCTGGAAAAAATGGACAAATTCTTAGAAAAGCACAACCTTCGGAGACTGAACTAGAGAGAAATAGAAAATATAAACAGACAAATCAGAAGCACTGAAATTGAAACTGTGATTAAAAATCTTCCAACAAACAAAAGCCCAGGACCAGATGGCTTCAGGGGCGAATTCTATCAAACATTTAGAGAAGAGCTAACACCTATCCTTCTCAAATTCTTCCAAAATATGGCACAGGGAGGAACACTCCCAAACTCATTCTACGAGGCCACCATCACCCTGATACCAAAACCAGACAAAGATGTCACAAAGAAAGAAAACTACAGGCCAATATCACTGATGAACATAGATGCAAAAATCCTCAACAAAACACTAGCAAACAGAATCCAACAGCACATTAAAAGGATCATAGGGTCCTGAACCAAGATGGCGGAGTAGAAGGACATGCTCTCACTCCCTCTTGTGAGAACACCAGAATCACAACTAGCTGCTGGACAATCATTGACAGGAAGACATTGGAAGCCACCAAAAAAGATACCCCACATCCAAAGACAAAGGAGAAGCCACAATGAGACAATAGGAGGGGCACAATCACAGTAAAATGAAATCCCATAACTACTGGGTGGGTGACTCACAGATTGGAGAACACTTATACCGCAGAAGTCCACCCACTGGAGTGAAGGTTCTGAGCCCCACATCAGGCTTCCCAACCTGGGGGTCCGGCAATGGGAGGAGGAATTCTTAGAGAATCAGACTTTGAAGGCTAGCAAGATTTGATTGCAGGACTTCGACAGGACTGGGGGAAACAGAGACTCCACTCTTGGAGGGCACACACAAAGTAGTGTGGACATTGGGACCCAGGGGAAGGAGCAGTGACCCCAGGGGAGACTTAACAAGACCTACCTGCTAGTGTTGGAGGGTCTCCTGCAGAGTCAGGGGTTGGCTGTGGCTCACTGTGGGGACAAGGACACTGGCAGCTGAAGTTCTGGGAAATACTCCTTGGCATGAGCCCTCCCAGCGCCTGCCATTAGCCCCAAGAAAGAGCCCAGGTAGGCTCCAGTGTTTGGTTGCATCAGGCCAAACAACCAACAGGGAGGGAACACAGCTGCACCCATCAGCAGTCAAGTGGATTAAAGTTTTACTGAGCACTGCCCACCAGAGAAACAGTCAGCGCTCCCCACCACCAGTTCCTCCCATCAGGAAACTTGCACAAGCCACTTAGACAGCCTCGTCCACCAGAGGGAAGACAGCAGAGCAAGAAGAACTACAATCCTGAAGCCTGTGGAACAAAAAACACATTCACAGAAAGATAGACAAGATGAAAAGGCAGAGGGCTATGTACCAGATGAAGGAACAAGATAAAACCCCAGAAAAACAACTAAATGAACTGCAGAGAGGCAAGCTTCCAGAAAAAGAATTCAGAATAATGATAGTGAAGATGATCCAGGACCTCGGAAAAAGAATGGAGGCAAAGATCAAGATGATGCAAGAAATGTTTAACAAAGACCTAGATGAATTAAAGAACAAACAAACAGAGATGAACAATACAATAACTGAAATGAAAACTACACTAGAAGGAATCAATAGCAGAATAACTGAGGCGGAAGAACGGATAAGTGACCTGGAAGACAGAATGGTGAAATTCACTGCTGCAGAACAGAATAAAGAAAAAAGAATGAAAAGAAATGAGGACAGCCTAAGAGACCTCTGGGATATTAAACGCAACAACATTCACATTATAGGGGTCCCAGAAGGAGAAGAGAGAGAGAAAGGACCAGAGAAAATATTTGAAGAGATTATAGTTGAAAGCTTCCCTAACATGGGAAAGGAAATAGCTACCCAAGTCCAGGAAGTGCAAAGAGTCCCATACAGGATAAACCCAAGGAGAAACACAACGAGACACATAGTAATCAAATTGGCAAAAATTAAAGACAAAGAAAAATTATTGAAAGCAGCAAGGGAAAAACGACTAATAACATACAAGGGAACTCCCATAAGGTTAACAGCTGATTTCTCAGCAGAAACTCTACAAGCCAGAAGGGATTGGCAAGATATACTTGAAATGATGAAAGGGAAGAACCTACAACCAAATTACTCAACGCGGGAAGGATGTCATTCAGATTCAGTGGAGAAATCAAAAGCTTTACAGACAAGCCAAAGCTAAGAGAATTCAGCACCACCAAACCAGCTCTACAAGAAATGCTAAAGGAACTTCTCTACGTGGGAGACAGAAGAGAAGAAAAGGATCTACAATAACAAACCCAAAACAATTAAGAAAATTGTCATAGGAACATACATATTGATAATTACCCTAAATGTGAATGGATTAAATGCTCCAACCAAAAGACACAGGCTTGCTGAATGGATACAGAAACAAGATACGTATATATGCTGTCTACAAGACACCCACTTCAGACCTAGGGACACGTTCAGAATGAAAGTGAGGGGATGGAAAAAGATATTCCATGCAAATGGAAATCAAAAGAAAGCCAGAGTAGCAATACTCATATCAAATAAAAAAGACTTTAAAATAAAGAATGTTACAAGAGACAAGGAAGGACACTACATAACGATCAAGGGATCAATCCAAGAAGAAGATATAACAATTGTAAATATATATGCACCCAACATGGGAGCACTTCAACACATAAGGGAACTGCTAACAGGTATAAAAGGGGAAATCGACAGTAACACAATAGTGGGGGACTTTAACACCTCATTTACACCAATGGAGAGATCATCCAAAATGAAAATAAATAAGGAAACGGAAGCTTTAAATGACACAATAGACCAGATAGATTTAATTGATATTTATAGGAGATTCCATCCAAAAACAGCAGATTACACTTTCTTCTCAAGTGCGCACGGAACATTCTCCAGGATAGATCACATCTTGGGTCACAAATCAAGCCTCAGTAAATTTAAGAAAAATGAAATTATATCAAGCATCGTTTCTAACCACAATGCTATGAGATTAGAAATCAATTACAGGGGAAAAAACGTAAAAAACACAAACACACGGAGGCTAAACAATACGTTACTAAATAACCAAGAGATCACTGAAGAAATCAAAGAGGAAATTAAAAAATACTTAGAGACAATGGGCTTCTCTGGTGGCGCAGTGGTTGAGAGTCTGCCTGCCGATGCAGGGGACATGGGTTCGTGCCCCGGTCTGGGAAGATCCCACATGCCGTGGAGCGGCTGGGCCCATGAGCCGTGGCCGCTGACCCTGCGCATCCAGAGCCTGTGCTCTGCAACGGGAGACTCCACAGCCGTGAGAGGCCCGCGTACCACAAAAACAAACAAACAAACAAACAAACAAAAAAAAAAAACAAAAAAAAACTTAGAGACCAATGACAATGAAAACATAATGATCCAAAACCTATAGGATGCAGCAAAAGCATTTCTAAGAGGGAAGTTTATAGCTATATAAGCCTACCTCAAGAAACAAGAAAAATCTCAAGTAAGCAATCTAACCTTACACCTAAAGGAACTAGAGAGAGAAGAACAAACAAAACCCAAAGTTAGCAGAGGGAAAGAAATCATAAAGATCAGAGCAGAAATAAATGAAATAGAAACAAAGAAAACAATAGCAAAAATCAATAAAACTGGGGCTTCCCTGGTGGCGCAGCGGTTGAGAGTCCGCCTGCTGATGCAGGGGATGTGGGTTCGTGCCCCGGTCCGGGAAGATCCCACATGCCGTGGAGTGGCTGGGCCCGTGAGCCATGGTTGCTGAGCCTGCGCTCCGCAATGGGAGAGGCCACAACAGTGAGAAGCCCGCATACCGCAAAAAAAAAAAAAAAAAAAAAAATCAATAAAACTAAAAGCTGGTTCTTTGAGAAGATAAACAAAATTGATAAACCATTCGCCAGACTCATCAAGAAAAAGAGGGAGAGGACTCAAATCAGTAAAATTAGAAATGAAAAAGGAGAAGTAACAACAGACACCGCAAAAATACAAAGCATCCTAAGAGACTATTACAAGCAATTCTATGCCAATAAAATGGACAACCTGGAAGAAATGGACAAATTCTTAGAAAGGTATAACCTTCCAAGACTGAATGAGGAAGAAATAGAAAATATGAACAAACCAATCACAAGTAATGAAATTGAAACTGTGATTAAAAATCTTCCAACAAACAAAAGCCCAGGACCAGATGGCTTCACAGGTGAATTCTATCAAACATTTAGAGAAGAGCTAACACCAGTCCTTCTCAAACTCTTCCAAACTATTGCAGAGGAAGGAACATTCTCAAACTCATTCTATGAGGCCATCATCACCCTGATACCAAAACCAGACAAAGATACTACAAAAACAGAAAATTACAGACCAATATCACTGATGAATATAGATGCAAAAATCCTCAACAAAATACTAGAAAATAGAATCCAACAACACATTAAAAGGATCATACAACATAATCAAGTGGGATTTATCCCAGGGATGCAAGGATTCTTCAATATACGCAAATAAATCAATGTGATACACCATATTAAGAAATTGAAGAAGAAAAACCATATGATCTTCTCAATAGATGCAGAAAAAGCTTTTGACAATATTCAACACCCGTTTATGATAAAAACTCTCCAGAAAGTGGGCACAGGGGGAACCTACCTCAACATAATAAAGGCCATATACAGCAAACCCACAGCAAACATCATTCTCAGTAGTGAAAAACTGACAGCATTTCCTCTAAGATCAGGAACAAGACAAGGATGTCCACTCTCACCACTATTATTCAACATAGCTTTGGAAGTCCTAGCCACAGCAATCAGAGAAGAAAAAGAAATAAAAGGAATACAAATTGGAAAAGAAGAAGTAAAACTGTCACTGTTTGCCGAAGACATGATACTGTACGTAGAGAATCCTAAAGATGCCACCAGAAAACTACTAGATCTAAGCAAAGAATTTGGTAAGGTTGCAGGATACAAAATTAATGCACAGAAATCTCTTGCATTCCTATACACTAATGATGAAAAATCTGAAAGAGAAATTAAGAAAACACTCCCATTTACCATTGCAACAAAAAGAATATAATACCTAGGAATAAACCTACCTAGGGAAACAAAAAACCTGTATGCAGAAAACTATAAGACACTGATGAAAGAAATTTAAGATGATACCAACAGATGGAGAGATACACCATGTTCTTGGATTGGAAGAATCAACATTGTGAAAATGACTCTACTACCCAAAGCAATCTACAGATTCAATGCAATCCCTATCAAACTACCACTGGCATTTTTCACAGAACTACATCAAAAAATTTCACAATTTGTATGGAAACACAAAAGACCCCGAATAGCAAAGCAATCTTGAGAACGAAAAATGGAGCTGGAGGAATCAGGCTCACTGACTTCAGACTATACTACAAAGCTACACTAATCAAGACAGTATGGTACTGGTACAAAAACAAATATAGATCAATGGAACAGGATAGAAAGCCCAGAGATAAACCCACTCACATATGGTCACCTTATTTTTGATAAACGAGGCCAGAATATATAATGCAGAAAAGACAGCCTCTTCAATAAGTGGTGCTGGAAAACTGGACAGGTACCCTTAAAAGAATGAAATTAGAACACTCCTTAACACCATACACAAAAATAAACGCAAAATGGATTAAAGATCTAAATGTAAGGCCAGACACTATAAGACTCTTAGAGGAATACATAGGCAGAACACTCTATGACGTACATCACAGCAATATCCTTTTTATCCCACCTTCTAGAGAAATGGAAATAAAAACAAAAATAAACAAATGGGACCTAATGAAACTTCAAAGCTTTTGCACAACAAAGGAAACCAGAAACAAGACAAAAAGACAACCCTCAGAATGGGAGAAAATATTTGCAAATGAAGCAACTGACAGAGGATTAATCTCCCAAATATACAAGCAGCTCATGCAACTCAGTAGCAAAAAACCAAAAAACTCAATCCAAAAATGGGCAGAAGACCTAAATAGACATTTCTCCAAAGAAGATATACAGATTAACAAGAAACACATGAAAGGATGCTCAACATCACTAATCATTAGAGAAGTGCAAATCAAAACTACAGGGAGCTATCACTTCATACCAGTCAGAATGGCCATCAACAAAAAATCTACAAACAATAAATGCTGGAGAGGGTGTGGAGGAGAGGGAACCCTCTTGCACTGTTGGTGGGAATGTAAATTGATACAGCCACCATGGAGAACAGTACGCAGGTTCTTTAAAAAACTAAAAATAGTACTACCATATGACCCAACAATCCCATTACTGGGCATATACCCTGAGAAAACCATAATTCAAAAAGAGTCATGTACCAAAATGTTCATTGCAGCTCTATGTACAATAGCCAGGACATGGAAGCAACCTAAGTGTCCATCGACTGATGAATGTATAAAGAAGATGTGGCACATATATACAATGGAATATTACTCAGCCATAAAAAGAAAGGAAATTGAGTTATTTTTAGTGAGGTGGATGGATCTAGAGTCTGTCATACAGAGTAAAGTAAGTCAGAAAGAGAAAAACAAATACTGTATGCTAACACATATATATGGAAACTAAAAAAAAAAAAAGGTTCTGAAGAACCTAGGGGCAGGACAGGAATAAAGACGCAGACGTGGAGAATGGACTTGAGGACACGGGGAGGGGGAAGGGTAAGCTGGGACGAAGCGAGAGAGTGGCATAGACATATATACACTACCAAATGTAAAATAGATAGCAAGTGGGAAGCAGCCACATAGCACAGGGAGATCAGCTTGATGCTTTGTGACCACCTAGAGGGTTGGGATAGGGAGGGTGGGAGGGAGACGCAAGAGGAAGGGGATATGGGGATATATGTGTATGTATAGCTGATTCACTTTGTTATAAAGCAGAAACTAACACACCATTGTAAATCAATTATACTCCAATAAAGATGTTAAAAAAATGATAAGCCCTGGAAACTACATAAATAAAAGGGAATCAAAACAGAATACAATGGATCTCTGTAATAGCATTATGGAACAGCAGAAGAGAAAAAAATGTGGGTCATAACATCAAACTAAAAGATTCTCACAAAACAGTGCAAAATGAAAAAGAAATAGAAATTTTGATAAAGCAATAATAGATATGGATTACGTCCAGAAGTTCAACATCCACGTAACAGGAATTCCAAAAGACCAGAAAGTATAGAGAAGAGGAAGTTAATAAATCAATAATAGAAGATAATTCCCCCCAAATGATAAAAGGTATTAGTCTTCAGATGGAAAGAGAAGTGCTAAACAAGGTAAACAAAGAAGGCATATATAAAATGCATTGTGGTGACATTTTACCACAATGAATTAAAAAAAGGGTTTTAAAAAAATCCCAAAAGCTTCCATAAAGAAGAAAAAAGCAACAAAACCAGTAAAGTTAGTAGTTAAGGCTAAATAACTGTAGATACATAAGGTCAAAATATTTTTTTATAATTACTTAGAACTAAAATCTTGGGAGATATCAACTTGAGATACAACGGGAAAGAAATTGTAAAGTTGCAAAGGTTATTGTCTAAAACAAGGGAATATATAGATTCTAATGAAATTTAGAGTTTGCTTTATAAAAAAGGATATAAATGTGTATGTTGAGAACTAACCAGATCCATAGAAAGAGCATATTCACCTTTGAAAGTACAAGAAGAAAAATAAAAGAACAAATCAAATCATCAACCCAGCTAAAAGGAAGAAAAGAAAAATGAAAGAAGAAAAATGACAAATAAAAACCATAAAAAATGATAGCAGTACTAAGGAAAAATGTACCAGTAATTACAATAAATATTAATAGGTTAAATTACTCTATTAGGGGAAGACCCTGTGAATGAAAAATTTTTTTAACTTTTAATTATGAAATAATTTGAATATTACAAAAAGTTCCATAACTAGTTAAATAATTCTGGTATAGCATTCACCCAGATTTCCCAAATGTTAACGTTTAAACCACTTTTATTTTCTGTCTCTAACTTTTCCCTGAAATGCTTAAGAGTAAGTTGCATACAGTATTTGTTTTTCTCTTTCTCACTTACTTCACTCTGTATGACAGTCTCTAGGTCCATCCACCTCACGACAAATAACCCAGTTTCGTTCCTTTTTATTTCTGAGTAATATTCCATTGTATATATGTGCCAGTATATGTGGAATCTAAAAAAAAAAAAAAAAGGTTATGAAGAACCTAGGGGCAAGATGGGAATAAAGATGGAGACCTACTAGAGAATGGACTTGAGGATATGGGGAGGGGGAAGGGTAAGCTGGGACAAAGTGAGATAGTTGCATGGACATATATACATTACCAAACGTAAAATAGATGGCTAGTGGGAAGAAGCGACATAGCACAGGGAGATCAGCTCGGTGCTTTGTGACCACGTAGAAGGGTGGGATAGGGAGGGTGGGAGGGAGGGAGACGCAAGAGGGAAGATATATGGGGACATATATTTATGTATAACTGATTCAATCTGTTATAAAGCAGAAAGTAACACACCACTGTAAAGCAATTATACTCCAATAAAGATGTTAAAAAAAAAGAGTAAGTTGCAGACAGTATGCTCTTACACAGTTTTACAGAGTACCATCTTATTGGGACAAATAGTGAAATTTAAATAAGGTCTGCAGGGGCTTCCCTGGTGGTGCAGTGGTTAGGAGTCTGCCTGCCAATGCAGGGGACACGGGTTTGGGAAGATCCCACATGCTGGTCTGGGAAGATCCCACATGCCTCAGAGCAACTGAGCCCATGCACCACAACTGTTGAGCCTGCACTCTAGAGCCCACGAGCCACAACTACTGAGCCTGCGTGCTGCAACTACTGAGCCCGCGTGCCTAGAGCCTGTGCTCCACAACAAGATGGGCCACCGCAGTGAGAGGCCTGTGCACCTCAACAAAGAGTGGCCACTGCTCGCCGCAACTAGAGGAAGCCAGCATGTGGCAACGAAGACCCAACGCAGCCAAAAATAAATAAATAAAATAAATTTTAAAATAAATAAATAAGGTCTGCATTGAGATAATAATATATCACTGACTATGGAATATTACTCAGCCATAAAAAGGAACGAAATTGGGTCATTTGTAGAGACGTGGATGGACCTAGAGACTGTCATACAGGGTGAAGTAAGTCAGAAAGAGAAAAACAAATATCGTATATTAATGCATACTTGTGGAATCTAGAAAAATGGTACAGATGAACCGGTTTGCAAGGCAGAAATGGAGACACAGATGTAGAGAACAAACGTATGGACACAAAGGGGAGAAAGTCAGGGGCTGTGGTGGGATGAACTGGGAGATTGGGATTGACATATATACGCTAATATGTATAAAACAGATAACTAATAAGAACCTGCTGTATAAACAAAATAAATAAAATTCAAAAAATTAATATATCATTGACTGATAATTGTACTGTGGTTATGTAAAAGCATCCTGTCTGTAACTTATTGATACCTTCCCTGTGATTTCTTTGAGAACTTCTTTACTTTCAAATACCACAAGATGTTACAGAATCATCTTATATTTTACCTTCCCTAGAACTGGAATCAGTAATTTCTTTAAGGAAACCTTATTCCTTTGTTGTAGAATCGTATTTAGAAATCAAGATCTGGGCACTGGGTGTGCTCATTGGTACTAGAATATCGTTTGCTTCTATTACCTCTCAGTGGACAAACCTAGGATATACATGCATGTATACATACACACATACACACATCCATATTTCTGTATCTATCAATCTATCTTTCAAAAACCATGAATTAACACTGATAACTAATTCAAATCTAACTCCATGGGGTTTGTCCTAGGCTTCCCTCTTGTTCTGTTCTCCAACATTATGGACAATATATTCACTTATTTGCTCAATCTCAGAATACATATATTAGCTGCAGAATTGCTAACTCATACAACTACGAAAATCAAACCTATCAACAAAAGTACAATATTGGTTTCCAATTCCATCTTTATTCTTAATTTATGTTATAGCAACTTCAGTGTGTCATGGGGGAGCTCAGATGTTGGTTCAAATGTTGAAACTCATAACAGTCAACTTTTTCTATGAAAAAAACACAACTGCATTATTCAAACAGGTGAGGAAATCTCAAGGCAAGGGGCAGGGTGCATGGCTCTCTGGGAGAAAGTTCAGAACTGAGAGAGAATGAATGGCAGTGTGCAGGCTTTTTATAAAGAGAAAAGTCCCACTGGCACAGGAGTTAAAAGAGGCTCTTTTCCAATGCAAGATTTTAAAGAGGCAGCAAGAGGTTGCATGATCTTGTGAAATGGCAGGGGCGGGGGTGGGGGGCAAGCTTTACCAGAAGGCTGCAGGAGGTTACAAAGGCAGGAAATAAAGCTCAGAATTTGCTGGCTCTAAATTATACATCATCGGGAGTCCAAGTTTCTTTCCTGGGGTCTTCATAAGGTATATAGTCAAAATACTGTATTTCAGTTATTTAAGTCTTGGACTTCCTCTCTACATACACACACACACTTTGTTATTCACTATGTTATGCTATTCATTTGAAATAAAATTAGGTTCATTCGTTCCTGTTTGTATTACATTTTTCTTGCCATGCCCCATCTTTGTTGATTTTATTTATTTTTCAGCATGTGAATATTAACATGGTTATAAAAGTCAGAACTACACAAAAATGTATATTTAGAAAAGTATGATCACTCTTCCATAATTCTTCTACTCTTTTTCCATATCCCCTCCTTTCCACTTTGTTCCCAGCTACTCTTGTACGTAACCAGTCTCATTACTTTCTAGCTTATCTTTTCATGTTTCTTTTTTTCATATGCATGTATACCCATATATGTATAATGAGCACATACACACACCTATGTATATGTATACATGTCCATATACATACACAGTTGTTACATACTGATGATTTTCATTTCAGGACTGACCTAGACCACAAACAAACAAAAAATATGGTGTCAGTCTAGGAACTTGGCCAAAAAGCCTTTTCACTCAACATAAGTTTTATCATCAAAACCACTTCTCCACAGAGATATGTATGCTAAAATGAAATGAAATATCCAAACTTTTAAAACTCATTTATAATCGAGTCCAGTGACATTACCATAGCTCTAGGTGCAAGCAAGTTTGTGTATGAAATCAGCATCATCCACAAAAACAAATTCATCAGAAATGAAGAAGGTCCACAGGACTCAGGATCCAAGTTTCTTAAGACTCCTGATTCATAGATAAAAATTCTTTGCAAATGGATTAAGAGAATCTGGAGAATCTAATATTTTTGAGAGGTTGTGCAAAACTATTGTATTTACAAAAATGGCACAAAAGTGAATTCAACAGTCAATGCACATGCACACTTCATTCACATCTTCAACAACAAAAGGTATTCTAACACTATAGACCTGAATAAGAATACTAGCTTCAATAGCAGCTCTTAAGCACTAGAGTCACATAAGTTGTACCAGAATGGGCAAATATTGCCCAAGAAAAATTCTATTGTTAAAGCTGAAACATATTTAAGGCCAATCAAGTTCAAGCACAGGATGCAAATCTTTTGGAGCCCCATCTCTTTGTGTTTGAAATATGTCACCTTTCTTCTAACTTGTGGTCTTAAACTTCTGTTTCACAAAATCCAAAAGGAAAATACAGAAGAACTCAATATAATAGAGTTTATTTTAGATAAGAGTAACATACAAAGCTATAATTAAGATTAATTAAAGAAAGCCAAAATATTAAAATTGTAAAACTTGCTTATTACTTCTTGGAACCAGCCCTACACTAGGAGTTGGGTAATACATACAATTCTTTTCAAGTAGATTACTTTACATTGCTCTAACATGTTCTTTTCATTAGTGCACTGCTAAGCTAATCAAAAACTCTACACATGTATATTACCTTACAATAGCAGCACACACTACAGCTACCTGCAAAGCCATCACTCTCAAATGACTTAGTGAAAGGAAATAAAAAGTGGAAAAGTAACATATTAAGAGGAAATAATGGGAATTAGAAGATTCATGCAGTTCAGCTCTTTTAATCAGTCAGCCGGCTTGCTAGCAACAAGAGATAGTTTCCGTTGAGGAAGGTCCTGTGGAGTGGGAATGTGGTCACCAGTGACCTCTGTCTTATTTGGGGCTGTAGTAGGAAGTTGCTTGTTCTTCATTTTTGCTTTAGCCATGCTGTAATCCCCAGAATCAAAATCTCTTTGCCCTTTCTGCAATCATTTCCTTAAAAACTCTGAACCTCTGGGCTTTTGTCCCAGATGAGGATACCTTGCTTTTAATCTTGCTTCTTCAGCTTTCTCTGGACTAGTTACTTTATCTTCCATTTCCTTCTGCTTCTCCGCGGAGGCTGCCTCGGGGACTTCCGGGGACATACTTCTTGCTCCCTCTTACCCTGCTTCTCCAGCTCTGCGACATCCTGAGAATCTAATATTTTAGACCCAAATACCTTCCTTTGCTTGAACGCATCAAAAAATGATAGTCATTTTTTTATTGAAGTATAGTTGATTTACAATGTTGTGTTAATTACTGCTGTACAGCAAAGTGATTCAGTTATATGTATATATACATTGTTTTTAAAGAATATTAAAAAAAAGAATGTATACATCTTTTCATGTTTCTTTACACATGCAAGGTAGCAAACTATTTTTCACTTTGCTTTCTTCACTTAACAATATATCCTGGAAATCACCCCATGTCAGTTCATAAAGTTCTTTCTCATTCTTTTTTGCATTTGCATAGTATTCCACTGTGTGATGTACCATATTTTATTCAAGCAGTCTCCTGCATGAGCATTTAGTTTCCAGTATTTTGAAATTACAATGTTGTAATGAATAACCTTGTGCATATATATTTTTATCTTATTGTAGGTCTATTTTCAGGGTAAATTCCTAGGGATAGGATTACTTTACTAAAAGACAAATACATATGTCTTAATTTTGTTAGACAGTTCCAAATCTCCCTCCAAAAGTATTGTACTACTTTGCATTCCCACCAATAATATATGACAGTGACTTTCTCTATAGCCTTGCTAATAGAATGTGTTGGCATATTTTTCATTTTTACCATCAGATTGGAAAATTTAATCCATCTATACACTTAAGTTTTGTTTATAAGAGACTTGCTGAAATAAAAATTAAAAATTGAAAATAGAAGAAGATATGCTAGGCAAATGCTAAGAAAATAAAGCAAATGTATCAATATTAATATCATATAAAAGAGAATTCAAGGTGAATAAATTAATGGGACAAAGAGAGATACATTATGGTGGTTTTATCCCCAACAAGGTGAAATAGTCATGAACGTTTAGGCATCTAACAAGAGAGCTTTGAAATATATAAGCAAAATGTAATAGAAATAAAAGGAGAAAGTTACAAAATCACTATCATGTTAGAAGACTTTAGCATACTTCTTAATGGTCAAAAGATCACATAGACAAAAAACAAGGAGGCATCTTAATTGGGGTTACCCAGAAGGCAGATTTTGAAACAAGGACTGGGTATGGGTGGTGTATCGGGGAAGTGACCCCAAGAATCACCTCCCAAAGAAATAGGGTGCAACTGCTGTGGGCAACTGGAGTTCAATCCTTCTAGGAACCCTCTAACTGTATAGAACAGACCTCAGAATTGTTCCACCACAAAACAGGGAAGATGGGGCATTTATCTATTGACTTTTGTCCTCCTTCAGTTGAGAAGTGTCCTTCATCCTTGGGACATTAACTTCCCATACTTTTAGGTTGCATCTGTACAGTTGAGAAGCCTTCTGTAGCTTCCAAGAAAGCAAGAGCAGAGAAATGCGTGATTTGTTCTTGCTTCAGCACATTGGCAATCATACATTGAACTTCTACCATGCTGAGCTGAAGTCAGGTAGATCCAGGGATTTGGCATGGTGCATCTTAAACAATTGCTATGGGAGAATTACTGAAGATTTGAATGATATAAGTAATCTCCTATGGTGTGTTATGGGTTCACTGTTGGTAAGGTAGAATGAAGCTGTATCTGATGAACCTTATATACCATACTTAAAAAGTAAACATTATCACTTTACAATGGGAAGCCATTTCATGTTTTAAGCCAGGGAATGGCACAGTCAGATTGTGTTTTCAGTATACAACTCTTGTAGAGGATGGTTTGTAGGGGGGCAAGAATGAGGGCAGGCTGACCAGTCTATTGCAATGTCCAGAAGACTGAGATGAATAGAATTTGACGTAGGACAATGAGAATGGAATAAAGAAGAAAGATTTGTGAGACAATTAGGAGCATAAAAGACAAGATTTGGGAAGAAGAGTTGGGAGAAGAGGTGGTGAAGGTAACCAGTTAAACTTGGAAAACATTGGGTTTGTCTTTGCAGCATCTTAATGAGGTACATAGAAGAAACATAATGATGTGACAGATTAGAAAACTGTGGTCCTTGTATGAAGTTGTGACATGCCCCAAATTACATAGCTATTTAGTTGCAGGCTGAGGACTAGAACCCGGGTTTCCTGACAGACTTCTAGTCTTGTGTTCTCTCATTCTAGCACTATGCCCAAACAAGCAATTGACACATTATGAAGGGTACTAACTGCTCTTCTCACTATCTATCTGTAAAGAATATTTTACCCATTGAAACACATGACTGTATCCTTAAAAACTGTTTTTTTTTTAAAGCTGAATGTAAAAAAACTTACATAATTATACTCTAAAAATTTAAAAAGGTGATGAAATTTCTCATAGAGAATGAGGAGTCTAACAGCAATGTTGAAATGGAGAATATTAACAGTGACTATAATATAACAAGACCATTTTAACAAATCAGAATGTATATACATCTGGGTATTTTCCTAAGAGAAAAACAACATTTATTCCATGGACACCATTGTCACTTGTAAACCTTTTACTCCTTTTTGAAATTGCTCCTAAGCCAGTTTATGAGTCATAGAAGGAAAATTAAAAAGAAAATTTATAGTCATATCTCATATACAGCTGATGGGAAATTTTTAATCAGTATGCAGCTAGTACTTGTGGTTATAAAAGCTACAGATATGGGAACTGATTCAATGAAAATGATTAAAGTGCACAATTAATTCTGAGCGAATTAGCAAATACCTAGTCTGGGTCAATGATAAACTGTTTTACAAGAAGTTGGCATAGAACCTAGCTGAGAAATGTGCTTAAATGACACTTCATCGTATGATGGTGGATGGAAAGGGCAACTGAGCTATACAAAAACCCTGAAGGCCGACCTTGTGAGATGAAAAATCCTGAAAGTGACCCTTAAAGCAAGTAGGCTAGGAATTATACCTGTATTTTGCTGAACTTTTACAGATAGCATCACACTAGAGATCAGAGAACAGTGAATGGAGTGTTGTACTTAATCAGCCTTAGATTTTGAACTTAATGTCTTCACTGTGATGCCCCCACAGGGTGCAAAGCAGTTTTTGAGCTATAAAGGAACTACCACTCTGGGTCTCCTTTGGCCATGAGGAAAATGTTTTGGAACTAGATAGAGGTGATGACTTCACAACACTGTGCATGTACTAAATATCATTGAGTTGTACACTTTAAAGTGGTTAACCTTATGTGAATTTTGCCTGAATTTCAAAAAATGAGCTACCACTTTGTGAACAATTTGCTTCAGGCACTTTGATTGGCCTTAATATCCAGCATCTCACCCTCCCAGCAACCTCTGAGATACACATTATTATCTCCATTTTGGGGATGAGGATCTGAGGTTCAGTGAGGTTAAGTGTTTTGGCTAAGGTAGTTTAACAGAAGAGTTGGGGTTCAAACTAAGTCTATCTGATTCCAAGATTTGAACTCCCAGGTTTGAACATTTATAGAAGTCCATAAAGGGGGTAGTCAGTCACGCAGATGTAATAAATCCTTGAAGCAATTTAACTAAATATGAAAAGAGGAATATGCCTGTTGAAATTTTCTTTCTTCATTTACAAAAGTAGTACAATCCTTTTGGAGAGAGATTTGGAAATAGCAAACAAAATTAATACATATGTATTTGTCTTTTAACAAGTAACCCTCTTGACTGAGAGAAAAATGTACAATCTAAAAGTAGAGAATTATGTTTCATTTGGTGGACTTACTGAGGACTTAAGCCTGGGGTAAGCCTCTGAGGGACTGTTCCAAAGAGGTAAGGGAGGAGCCAGGAAATATAGGAGTTTTTGCTAAACAAACAAACATGTAGTTGAACGTTAAAAGATTACTGCTAATCACAAAAATAGACATCTCAAATTAATAATTTTAGTGTCTTTCTGTGTATGGGAAGATGCAAGAGTCTGGGCTCATTGAATTTATTCCTTTGATATGCACTTTCACTATCTAGGGCCAGTATCCTGTTTTTCTCCATCCTGAATTCCCCTCAGGTGCACTGGTTGGGGGCTGCAGTGGCTGATGGTTTTATGGCTGCAACATCCTTGGCATTCTTTGTCTACAAGTCAGTGTCATGGAAAACAGAACTAATGTGAGGACTTCTCATGAGGAGGATTTGGTTACTGGAACTGGATTATAAAGTAGAAACTTATCTAGGTAAGAGCTCATTATTTAGACTAGAATATTAGGTCAGAAAGAGACTGGTAGGAAGGCTGACTTTCGCTGAGTGACTGAGCTGCGAGTCCAGCGTTCTTTACATTTCCCCCTGCCTGATAGACGGCTCCTAGAGATGAGCAAGTCTGAGCCTGCATGTCTTCGCCAAGTGGCAGAAGCTGTAGGAACTAAAATGGAACTGCTCTTTATACCTAGAAGCTCACATCCAGGAAACACTTTCTCTAAATGGCCAGTTCCTAAATTCCTCCTAGGGCAGAGAATCCACAAGGCGGCCCCCCAATACTTTAGCTCTTCGCTGTTCTGTTCCCTCTGGGTATTTACAATGTCTGGTGGAACAGGACTATAATATCATGTGCTTCCTATATAGGTTCTGCCATCTGACATATATAACCTAACCTAAAAATAGTCAATAAAACTGTGAATTCAAGAAATTGTTACTTCTCCAAGTTTCAATTCTGAATATAATATTTTCTTAAATAAATAGTACAGACAAAAAGAATAGGCTGTATTCCTAAATCTCCTGCAAGACAACATGGTAGAGCAGAAAGTACATTAGGCTTTGGAGACAGATCTGGATTCAAAATCCGCCTCTATTTACCAGCTGTGTGTGACTTTGAGCAAGTTATGTATTCTCTCTGAGCCCATTTCTTCCTCTGTAAATGTATATGCTATTTGCCTCAGGGTTATTTATTATTTAAAATGATATTATGGGGACTTCCCTGGTGGTTCAGTGGTTAAGAATCCGCCTGCCAATACAGGGGACACGGGTTCAATCCCTGCTCCAGGAAGACCCCACATGCCGTGGAGCAACTAAGCCCATGTACCACAACTACTGAGCCTGCACTCTAGAGCCCATGAGCCACAACTACTGAAGCCCACATGCCTAGAGCCCATACTCCACAACAAGAGAAGCCACTGAAATGAGAAGCCCCCGCCCTGCAACGAAGAGTAGGCCCCACTCACCGCAACTACAGAAAACCCACACACAGCAACAAAGATCCAGCACAGCCAAAAATAAATAAATAAATTAAAAATAAATAAATAAAATATTATGTATCACTATATACACAAAAATGCCTAAGATATGTACTCAATAAATGATAGTTTCTCTTCCCTTCCCTCTTATAATAGTAATCTTAGAAAATGTCTGATTTTACAGTAAGAACTCGATAAGAAAACAGAGAAAATGTGGTAGGAGTAGATAATATTTCTGAGAAAGAAAAAACAGGCTCTGACATCCAGGAGCTGCCCTGGCATTCACAACTAGATATTGGTATTCTCTTCTTGAACATAAACACTCTTACAGATCATGAACACTATATAAGGCCACTCTGTGAATACAATGTGTCAACACCAAAAAAAAGAAAAAGACCACTATGTAATCAGGTTTGAACACACACAAAATGTAAAGGTGGTCTGAGCCACAAAAACGACTAACTATTCCCCTATTCTAGCTAATATTAGTGACTGCTGCTTCTGTACGTACCATTTACAGCTTTACCCTCATGCTAGTCTTCCCTTCTTCTAGGTAAGATTTACTGAGATATCCAATCATGACATTACCTCTACTTCCTGACAGCATCTATATCCAGAGAAAAGACCTCTTCCTTGAATCCTTCCCCCGATCACCTAACATGAACCCAAATCCTATATATTAAGTCCTTTCTAAACTCTTATGGTGGGGTGGTCCATGGATCCCCATGACATGCATTCTCTCTCCCTGCAACAAGCAATGAAACCAATTACAAGTGTGTTCCCAGTGGCCTTTGGCTGGAGGGCATTGACATAACTGATTATGCAGTATCAACTCCAGGGTCTGAATAATTCAAAAACACCTCCATTCTGGTCTTTCAGTATAAGTTCCTTTTCCCTTTGCCCTCAGCACACACTTTTTTAAATTACTTATTGCATTTAATCTAAATATTATTAAGATATATCAGGTTATTTAATCTGTACAGAAGACACTCAAAAGCTTCCTTAAGCTCTGCTGTAGCTTCCTGTTTCTTTGCTTACATAACAGATTGATGTCTGCGTTAGTGATTAAGAAGAAGGGCAGAAGATGGCAGTGTGGAAAAAGACAAGGAGTTAGCGTCTCCCCACAACTAGGGTGCCTGCTGCCACTGGTGTGGGACCCTGATACCCAAGGAGATGGGAGGAACCCCCAAGTGAACCAGATCTTGGTTCACGAGCCACGGGTTGGGCCAAAGTTCCTATGGTAGGAGCTCTGAGTCCGAACCACTGGACTAATAGAGAACCTCAGACCCCAAGGAACATTCCTCGGAGTGAGGTCTCATGGAGGTCTCCATCTCAGCACCCAGAACCAGCTCTATCCAACAGCCTACAAACTCCAGTGCTGGAAGCTTCAGGCCACACAACCAGTAAGACAGGAACACAATCCCACTCATAAAAAACAAGAAAAAATGAGACAGCAAAAAAATATGTCACAGATGAAAGAGCAAGGTAAAAACCTACAAGACCAAATAAATGAAGAGGAAATAAACAATCTACCTGAAAAAGAATTCAGAGTAATGATAGTAAAGATGATCCAGAATCTCGGAAATAGAATGGAGACATAGATTGAGAAAATACAAGAAGTGATTTAACAAAGATCTAGAAGAACTAAAGAACAAACAAACAGAGATGAACAACACAATAACTGAAATGAAAAATACACTAGAAGGAATCAATAACAGAATAACTGAGGCAAAAAAATAAATAAGTGAGCTGGAAGACAAAATGTTGGAAATAACTGCCGAGGAGCAGAGTAAAGAAGAAAGAATGAAAAGAATTGAAAATGATCTCAGAGACCTCTGGGACAACACTAAATGCACCAACATTTGAATTATAGGGGTCCCAGAAGAAGAAGAGAAAAAGAAAGGGACTGAGAAAATGTTTGAAGAGATTATAGTGGAAAACTTCCCTAACATGGGAAAGGAAATAGTCACCCAAGTCCAGGAAGTGCAGAGAGTCCCATACAGGATAAACCCTAGGAGAAACACACCAAGACACATATTAATCAACTGAACAAAAATTAAATTCAAAGAAAAAATATTAAAAGCAGCAGGGAAAAAACAAAAAAATAACATACAAAGGAATCCCCATAATGTTATTGGCTGACTTTTCAGCAGAAGCTCTGCAGGCCAGAAGGGAGTGGCAGGATATACTTAAAGTGATGAAAGAGAAAAACCTACAACCAAGATTACTCTACACAGCAAGGATCTCATTCAGATTCAGTGGAGGAATCAAAAGCTTTTCAGACAAGCAAAAGCTAAGAGAATTCAGCACCACCAAACCAGCTTTACAACAAATGCTGAAGGCGGAAAGCTTCTCTAGGCGGGAAACACAAGAGAAGAAAAAGATCCACAAAAACAAACCCAAAATAATTAAGAAAATGGTAACAGGAACATACATATTGATAATAACCTTGAATGTAAATGGATTAAATGCCCCAAACAAAAGACAAAGACTGGCTGAATGGATATAAAAACAAGACCCATATATATGCTGTCTAAAAGAGACCCACTTCACCCTTGGGGACACATACAGACTGAAAGTGAAGGGATGGAAAAAGATATTCCATGCAAATGGAAATCAAGAGAGCTGGAATAGCAATACTTGTATCCACTAAAATAGACTTTAAAATAAAGACTGTTACAAGAGACAAGGAGGGCCACTACATAATGAGCAAAGGATCAATCCAAGAAGAAGATATAACAATTATAAATGTTTATGCATCCAACATAGGAGCACCTCAATACATAAGGAAAATGCTAACAACCATGAAAGGAGAAATCGACAGTAACACAATAATAGTAGGGAACTTTTAACACCCCACTTACACCAATGGACAGACCATCCAAACAGAAAATAAATAAGGCAACACAAGTTTTAAATGACACAATAGACCAGATAGATTTAATTGAGATTTATAGAACATCCCACCCAAAAGTGGCAGAATACACTATCTTCTCAAGTGCACACAGAACATTCTTCAGGATAGATCACATCTTGGGTCACAAATCAAGCCTCAGAAAATTTTAGAAAATTGAAATCATATCAAGCATCTTTTCTGACCACAACGATATGAGATTGGAAATAAATTACAGGAAAAAAACTGTAAAAAACACAAATACATGGAGGCTAAACCGTGTGCTACTAAATAACCAGATCACTGAAGAAATCAAAGAAGAAATAAAAAAATACATAGAAACAAATGACAACAAAAACACAACGACCCAAAACCTATGGGACGCAGCAAAAGCAGTTCTAAGAGGGAAGTTTATAACAATTCAATCTCACCTCAAGAAACAAGAAAAGCCTCAAACAATCTAACCCTACACTTAAAACAATTAGAGCAAGAACAAAGAAAACCTGAAGTCAGTAGAAGGAAAGAAAACAAAAAGATCAGAGCAGAAATAAATGAAATAGAAATGAAGAAAACAATAGCAAAGATCAATAAAACTAAAAGCTGATTCTTTGAGAAGATAAACAAAATTGATAAACCCTTAGCCAGACTCATCAAGAAAAAAAGGGAATGGATGCAAATCAATAAAATTAGAAATGAAAAAGGAGAAGTCACAACTGACACTGCAGAAATACAGAGGATTATAAGAGACTACTGCAAACAACTCTATGCCAATAAAATGGACAATCATGAAGAAATGGACAAATTCTTGGAAAGGTACAATTTTCCAAGACTGAACCAGGAAGAATTAGAAAATATAAACAGACCTATCACAAGTAATGAAAGTGAAACCATAATCAAAAATCTTCCAACAGACAAAAGTCCAGGACAAGATGGCTTCACAGGAGAATTCTATCAAACATTTAGAGAAGAGCTAACACCGATCCTTCTTAAACTCTTCCAAAAAATTGCAGAGGGAGAAACACTCCAAAATTCATTCTGCGAAGCCACCATCACACCGATACCAAAACCAGAAAAAGATATCACACAAAAAGGAAAATTATAGACCAATATCACTGATGAACATGGATGAAAATACCCTCAACAAAATACTAGCAAACAGAATCCAACAGCACAGCACATTAAAAGGATCATACAGCATGCTCAAGTGGGATTTACCCCAGGGATGCAAGGATTCCTCAATATACATAAATCAATCAATGTGATACACCACACTAACAAATTAAGGAATAAAAACCATATGGTCATCTCAATAGATGCAGAGAAAGCTTTTGACAAAATTCAACACCCATTTACGATAAAAACTCTCCAGAAAATGGGCATAGATGGAAACTACCTCAACATAATAAAGGCCATATATGACAAACCCACAGCAAGCATCATACTCAATGGCGAAAAACTGAAAGCATTTTCACTAAGACCAGGAACAGGACAAGGATGTCCACTCTCGCCACTCTTATTCAACATAGTTTTGGGAGTCCTAGCCACAGCAATCAGAGAAGAAAAAGAAATAAAAGGAATACAAATTGGAAAAGAAGAAGTAAAACTGTCACTGTTTGCCAATGACATGATACTATACATAGAAAATCCTAAAGATGCCACCAGAAAACTACTAGAACTAATCAATGAATTTGGTAAGGTTGAAGGATACAAAATTAGTGCACAGAAATCTCTGGCATTCCTATACACCAACAATGAAAAATCAGAAAGAGAAATTAAGGAAACACTCCCATTTACCATTGCAACAAAAAGAATAAAATACCTAGGAATAAACCTGCTTAAGGAGGTGAAAGACTTGTACTCAGGAGACTATAAAACACTGATGAAAGAAATCAAAGATGACATAAACAGATGGAGAAACATACCATGTTCTTGGATTGGAAGAATCAATATTGTGAAAATGAATATATTACCCAAAGCAATCTACAGATTCAATACAATCCGTATCAAACTACCAATGGCATTCTTCACAGAATTAGAACAAAAAATTTTACAATTCGTATGGACACACAAAAGGCCCCAATTAGCCAAAGCAATCTTGAGAAAGAAAAACGGAGTTGGAGGAATCAGGCTCCCTGACTTCAAACTATACCACAAAGGTACAGTAATCAAGACAGTATGCTATTGGCACAGAAACAGAAATACAGATCAATGGTACAGGATAGAATGCCCAGAGATAAACCCATGCACATATGAGCACCTAATTTATGACAAAGGAGGCAAGAACATACAATGGAGAAAAGACAGCCTCTTCAATAAGTGGTTCTGGGAAAAGTGGACAGTTACATGTAAAACAATAAAATCAGAACACTATATAACACCATACACAAAAATAAACTCCAAATGGATTAAAGACTTAAATGTAAGACCAGACAGTATAAAACTCTTAGAGGAAAACATAGGAAAAACACTCTTTGACATAAACCACAGCAAGTTCTTTTTTACCCACCTCCTAGAGTAACAGAAATAAAAAAAATAATAAACAAATGGGATGTAAAAGCTTTTGCACAGCAAAGGAAACTATAAACAAGACAAAAAGACCGCCCTCAGAACGGGAGAAAATATTTGCAAATGAAACAACAGCCAAAGATTAATCTCCAAAATATACAAACAGCTCATGGAGCTCAATATCAAAAAAACAAACAACCGGGCCTCCCTGGTGGCGCAGTGGTTGAGAGTCCGCCTGCTGATGCAGGGGATACGGGTTCGTGCCCCGGTCTGGGAGGATCCCATATGCCGCGGAGCGGCTGGGCCCGTGAGCCATGGCCGCTGAGCCTGCGCATCCAGAGCCTGTGCTCCGCAACGGGAGAGGCCACAACAGTGAGAGGCCCGCGTACCGCAAAAAAAAAAAAAAAAAAAAAAAAAAAACAAACAACCCAGTTAAAAAGTGGGCAGAAGACTTGAATAGACCTTTCAACAAGGAAGACATACAGATGGCCAAGAGGCACATGAAAAGATGCTTAACATCAGTAATTATTAGAAAAATGCAAATCAAAACTACGAGGCATCACCTCACACCAGTCAGAATGGCCATTATCAAAGAATCTAGACACAATAAATGCTTGAAAGGGTGTGGTGAAAAGGGAATCCCTCTTGCACTGTTGGTGGGAATGTAAATTGATACAACCACTATGCAAAACAGTATGGAGGTTCCTTTAAAAAACTACAAATAGAACTATCATATGACCCAGCAATCCCACTACTGGGCATATACCCTGAGAAAACCATAATTCATAAAGAGACATGTACCACAATGTTCATTGCAGCACTATTTACAATAGCCAGGACATGGAAACAACGTTAAGTGTCCATTGACAGATGAATGGATAAAGAAGATGTGGCACATATATACAATGGAATACTACTCAGTCATAAAAAGAAATGAAATTGAGTTATTTGTAGTGAGGTGAATGGACCTAAAATCTATCATACAGAGTGAAGTAAGTCAGAAAGAGAAAAACAAATACTGTATGCTAATGCATATATATGGAATCTAAAAAAAAAAAAAAAAAAGGTACTGATGAACCTAGTTGCAGGACAGGAATAAAGACACAGACATAGAGAATGGACTTGAGGACATGGGGTGGGAGGGGGAAGCTGGGGCGAAGTGAGAGTAGCATTGACATATATACACTACTGAATGTAAAATAGCTAGGCAGAGGGAAGCAGCTGCATAGCACAGGGAGATAGGGAGATCAACTCGGTGCTTTGCTATGACCTAGAGGGGTGGGATAGGGAGGATGGGAGGGAGGCTCAAGAGGGATGGGATATGGGGACATGTGTATGCATGTGGATGATTCACTTTGTTGTACAACAGAAACTAACACAGTATTGTGAAGCAATTATACTCCAATAAAGATCTATTAGAAAAAGAAAAAAAGAAGGGCACATGATGGGTAACTCTGTACCTTAACAATTAAATTTAAAGCCATAACTACTCTTTTCTCATTTTCAGCTGTAGCTTCTGAGTAATAGCTCTTTTCCATTGTATTTGTAATACATAACCCCCCTTTTTTCATAGTAGTCAGGAAATCTTTTGTGAAATGTTTTGAAATGCTTTTTGTAAATGTCATTGTTTGTTAGTGTAAAATTGTCATCGTATACACTACCCACTAAGACTTGGAGGAAATTACACAATCAATAGAGATCTTTGCATATAGTCTGGGAGGGGAATTTTTCCCCCTCGAACCCTCTTGAGTTCTTGTGGTGAGACAAATAATAAAATTAACATAAGGCAGAGTAACAGGAGAAAAAGAAACAAATTTCAATTCATGCACATGAAGGTCTCATAGAAATGGATCTAAGAAGTGGCTAAATCAGGCAGCCTTTTATACTTTTTAGACGCAGAAACAATAAATTTGTGAGGAATTGACAGGACAAAGAAACTTAGATTTTGGGTGCTCAAATAGTGAAGAATCTAAACAGAGTCTGGGTTTGGTTAGTAAATTTAAAGAAGTAACCAGGTTTGTTTATATAGGCTTCTCAGTCTGAATTTCCTATCTCTGATGATAAGGGTAGCTTTCTACCCCCAGATGCAGGGAATGCACCTTTCACATGAGAGATTTATTTCCTGCTTTCAGGGAGACAGAAAGGACAGTCAGAGTGTTCCTCTTGAGTTGGTCGTTTAAGTAACTTTAATTCAAAATAATCAATATGCTATTGAAGCACATTTTGGGGCAGCCTATCTTGGGCTCCCACAGTACATAAGGAAGGGATAAAAGTGAATAAAATTAAAGAAATAGTAGGGACCATATGGGAAGTAAAAAATAGAAGCCTGGTAAGATTCCTGTAAGTTTTAAAGTTAGTAGTGCCTTTGGACTTACAGAATGAGCAGAATTAGGGCAAATACACCATTTCACCTGAACTGGGACAAAAGAACAGAGGACCACAGAAAGACAGGTGAAAGAAACTGTTTATTGACAATCTACCATGTACCAGGTTCCATGCTAGATACGTCATATAACTTCATACCATTTAATTCTTACACCACCCTGAAATAGATTGATCCACATTTTACAGATTAAAAAACCAAGCTTCAGAGCACTTAAGGTCACACAGCTGATTAAGTGACAATAGTCAAATCTTGGTGATGCCTCCCTCTCCCCAGGTTAATTTCCTAATATAATGTCATTCCTGGAAATAACACTCTGACTCAAGAAACTCATAATCTGATGGGGGAAAGACAAACAAGTATGACAAAATCAGCAAAGAGCTAACTAAAAAGATTGAGTTCAGGGAATTCCCTGGTGGTCCAGTGGTTAGGCCTCCACACTTCCACTGCAGGGGGCACAGGTTTGATCCCTGGTCAGGGAACTAAGATCCTGCAAGCTGCACTGTGCAGCCAAAAATAAATAAATTAATTAATTAAATAAAAAGACTGAGTTCAAACATGGCTTAGTAGTAGAACCATAGTATTCACAGGAAGAGACTCCAGATTCCACATACCATAAAGTTTAGCCATTTAAAGTGTACAATTCAATGTTTTTTGGTATATTTAGAGAGTTGTGCAACCATCATCACAATCTAATTTCGGAACATGTTTGTCCTCCCCCAGAGAAACCCTGTACCCATTGGCAGTCACTCCCCATTTCCCCCAACTCCTTACCCCAGCCCTATGCAACCACTGATCTACTTTCTATCTCTATGGATTTGCCTGTTCTGGACATTTCATATAGAATAATACAATATGTGGTCCTTTGTGACTGACTTCTTACTCTTAGCATAATGTTTTCAAGGTTCACCCATGTTGTAGTATGTATCAACGTTTCATTCCTTTTTTTGCCAAATAATATTCCACCTCCTCCTTACCTTTTGCTTGCTAACAGAGCCCTGGTTTCGATCAAGTATAAGACAGGCTTATATCCCAATGTAGATCATATCACAGATGTTCAATCTTAATTAATCCAAGCTAGGATTTTTCAAAATCAGGTTGTGATCCATTAGCGAGTCATAAAATCAAATCAGTAGGTCACAATCAACATATCTCATTGTGGTAAAAAGCACATAACAGTGGCTACATCAATTTACATTCCCACCAACAGTGTACAAGAGTTCCTTTTTTTCCACATCGTCACCAACATTTGTTTTTTGTGTTCTTTTTGATGATAGCCTTTCTGACAGGTGTGAGGTGATATTTCATTGTGGTTTTGATTTGCATTTCCCTGATGATTAGAGATGTTGAGCATCTTTTTCATGTGCCTGTTGCCCACCTGCATTTCCTCTTTGGAAAAATGTCTTTTCAGCTCTTCTGTCCATTTTTTAATCAGGTTGTTTGTTCTTTTGATGTTGAGTTGTATGAGCTGTTTATATGTGCTGGATACTAATCCCTTATTGGTCATATCATTTGCAAATGTTTTCTCCCATTCAGTAGGTTGTCTCTTCATTTTGTTGATGGTTTCCTTGGCTATGCAAAAGCTTTTAAGTTTAATTAGGTCCCATTTTCTTATTTTTGCTTTTATTTCCTTTACTTTAGGAGACAGATCCAAAAAAATATTGCTGCGATTTATGTCAAAGAGTGTTCTGCCTATGTTTCCCCTCTAGGAGTTTTATAGTACCCAGTCTTACATTTAGGTCTTTAACCCATTTGGAGTTTACTTTTGTATATGGTGTTAGAGAATGTTCTAAATTAATTATTTACATGTAGCTGTCCAGTTTTCCCAGCACCACTTACTGAAGAAACTGTCTTTTCTCCATTGTATATTGTATATACATTGTATACATATTGTATATATATTGCATGTACATATACAATCCATTGTATATTCTTTTCATAGTTAATTGACCATGAGTGTGTGGGTTTATTTCTGGGCTCTCTGTCCTGTTCCACTGATCTATAAGTCTGTTTTTGTGCCAGTACCACACTGTTTTGATTACTGTAGCTTTGTAGTATAGTATAGTGTAGTATAGTATAGTATAGTCTGAAGTTAGGGAGTGTGATTCCTCCAGCTCTGTTCTTCTGTCTCAAGATTGTTTTGGATATTTGGGGTCTTTTATGCTTCCATACAAGTTTTCAAATTATTTGTTCTAGTGGAAAACACTGTGGAGGTTTCTCAAAAACCTAAAAATAGAACTACCATATGACCCAGCAATTCCCCTCCTGGGTATATATCTGAAAAAGACAAAAACATTAATTTGAAAAGATACATGCACCCCAATGCTCATAACAGCATTATTTACAATTGCCAAGATATGGAAGCAACCTAAATGTGCCTCAACAGATGAATGGATAAAGAAGATGTGGTACACACACACACACACACACACACTCACACACACACATGAACACACACATACACACACAATGGAATACTACTCAGCCATAAAGAAAAACAAATTTTGCCATTTGCAGCAACATGGCTGGACTTGGAGGGCATCTTGCTAAGTGAAATAAGTCAGACAGAGACAGACAAATACTATACGATATCACTTATATGTGGAATCTTAAAAATACAACAAACTAGTGAATATAACAAAAAGAAGCAGACTCATAGATATAGAGAACAAACTACTGGTTACTAGTGGGGGAGGGGCAATGTAAGGGTAGGGAGTGGGAGATACAACCTATTGGGTACAAGGTAGGCTCAAGGATGTATTGTACAACATGGGGAATACAGATAATATTTTGTAATAACTGTAAATGGAAAGTAATCTTTAAAAATTGTATAAAAACATTAAATTTTTAAAAAAATTAAATAAAAAGTGTTGCTATAAAAAACACATAACGGGCTTCCCTGGTGGCGCAGTGGTTGAGGGTCTGCCTGCCGGTGCGGGGGGGCGCGGGTTCGTGCCCCAGTCTGGGGGGATCCCATGTGCCACGGAGCGGCTGGGCCCGTGAGCCGTGGGCACTGGGCCTGCACGTCCGGGGCGTGTGCTCCGTGGTGGGAAGGGCCCCGGCAGTGAGGGGCCCATGTGCCACAAAACAACAACAACAACAAAAAAAAAACCCCAAAAAACAATATTTACTGTCTTAACCATTTTTAAGTAAACAGTGCACTACTATTAACTATGTGCATATTGTTGTGCAACAGATCTCTAGAACTTTTTCATCTTGCCAAACCAAAACTCTACACCTATTAAACAACAACTCCCCATTTCCCCAACCGCCCCAGTCTCTGGTAACCACCATTGTACTTACTGTTTCCATGAACTTGACTACTGTAGATACTTTATATCACAGAGGAATCATGCAGTTTTTTACTTTGTGTGACTGGTTTGTTTTACTGAGCACAATGTTCTCAAGGTTCATCTGTGTTGCAGTATGTGACAGGATTCTCTTCTTTTTTAAGGCTGAATAATATTCCACTGTATGTATATACTGCTTTTTTTTTTTGCTAGGATATTTGGGACTTTTATTTATTTATTTATTTATTTATTTTTACATCTTTATTGGAGTATAATTGCTTTACAATGGTGTGTTAGTTTCTGCTTTATAACAAAGTGAATCAGTTATACATATGTTCCCATATCTCTTCCCTCTTGCGTCTCCCTCCCTCCCACCCTCCCTATCCCACACCTCCAGGCGGTCATAAAGCACCGATCTGATCTCCCTGTGGTATGCAGCTGCTTCCCACTAGCCATCTACCTTACGTTTGGTAGTTATACTGCTTTTTTTTATCCATCCATCCTTTGATGGATATTTAGGCTGCTTTCATTTCTTGACTATTGTGAATAATGCAATGATCATAGGTGTACAATCAATATCATTTTGAGATCCAATTTTCAATTCTTTTGGATATATACCCAGAAGTGGAATTGCTGGATCATCTGGTAATTTTGGTTTTATTTTTTTGAGGAACTTCCATACTGTTTTCCATAGTGGCTGCACCATTTTACATTCCTACCAACAGAGTAGAAGGGTTCCAATTTTTCCACATCCTCACCAACACTTGTTATTTTCTGTTTACTTTTATTTTTGATAACAGCTATCTTTAGGGGTATGAGATAATATCTCATTGTGGTTTTGATTTGTATTTCCCTGATGATTAGTGAAGTTGTGCATCTTTTCATATGTTTGTTGTTCATTTGTATATCTTCTTTGGAGAGATATTTATTCAAATCCTTTGCTCATTTAAAAAATTGGGTTATTTGTTGTTGTTCTTGTTGTTATTGAGTTGTAGGAGTTCTTTATATACCTTAGATATTAACCCCTTATTAGATACATGGCTTGCAAATATTTTCTCCAATTGATAGGTTGCCTTTTCACTCTCTTGATTGTTTCCCTTGCTGCACAGATGTTTTAAAATTTGACTTAGTCCCATTTGTCTATTTTTGTTTTTGCTTCCTGTGCTTTTGGTGTTATATCCAAGAAATTACTGCCAAGTCCAATGTCATGAAATTTTCCACTATGTTTTCTTATACGAGTTTTATGGTTTCAGGTCTCACATTTAGTCTTTAATCCTTTTTGCGTTAATTTTTGTATATGGTGTAAGGTAAGGTATTTGCAGTTTTCCCAGCACCATTTGTTGAAGAGACTATTCTTTTCCCACTGTGTATTTTGGCACCCTTATCATAGTTCATTTGACCATATATGTGAGGGTGAGCACTCTATTCTGTTCTATTGGTTGATATTTCTGTCTTTATGCCAGTACCGTACACCTTTGATTACTGTAGCTTTGTAATATGTTTCGAAAGCAGAAAGTGTGAGGCCTTCAGCTTTTGTTTTTCTTTCTCAAGATTATTTTGGCTATTTGGGGTCCTTTGAGATTCTGTATGAATTTTAGGATGTCTATACAGAAAGCCAAAACTGAGTCAAAACAATAAATTGAGGACTACCACATGCTAAGCATCATTGAATGCAATTATAAAACACCTATGACAGTCTTTACCCTAACAGTAATCTTAATCTCTTTGGCACAACCAAATGGACTTGATTTTTAATCACTGTATTCCCAGTGTGTACAACAGTATCTAGCACTAGTAGGTGCTCAATAATTATTTGTTAAATTAAACAAATATAATAAAGCTATTTAATGCACAATTCAAGTAATGGTAAGACCATAGGCGTGTGGGTTTATCTCTGGGCTTTCTATCCTGTTTCATTGATCTATATTTCTGTTTTTGTGTCAGTACCATACTGTCTTGATTACTGTAGCTTTGTAGTATAGCCTGAAGTCTGGGAGACTAATTCCTCCAGCTCCAGTTTTCTTTCTCAAGATTGCTTTGGCTATTCAGGGTCTTTTGTGTTTCCATACAAATTTTAAGATTTTTTTGTTCTAGCTCTGTACAAAATGCCATTGTGCTAAGCTTCATCTGAACTATATGTTATAGTCCGAATCTTTTCCAGACTTTAGACCATTATTTTATCAAATGTTCTTTTTGCTTTTCTTCATCATGAATGTCTTCTGACTTATTTCCCTGTTAGAAGTGTGGTTAACAGCATGTACATTGGAACCTGTCTGCCTGAGTTCACAATCCCAGCTCCACGGGTTATTAGCCATATGACTCTGGTCAAGTCTTAACGTCTCTGACACTCAGTTTCTTCATCTGTAAAATAGGGATATTAATAGTTTTGAGGATTAAGCAAAATGATATGTTGTATATAAGTATTTGCTGCTATTATTTTTAGTATTATTATTAACACCAGTCAATTCTCTATTAAGAGAAAGACAAAAATACACATTATTAAAAATGTGTATTAGAGGTTGACAGGTAGTAGCTTTAAGAATATCCAGTAATGGGAAAGGTAGGAGTCTTTTTATAATTCCATTTTATTTCCCCTTTGTTCCCAATTGTAGCTACCCAAGTGGCAGGTGGCTGAAGCACAAGTATTCACTACTAACTTCTCATTAAGCTACTTTAAACTGTAACTGAAGTTACCTTACTCTTCATTTTGAAAGACTTGACCTATAAGGCACCTGAAATGGTATTGTCTATGGAATAATCATCATTAGTTGGTGTTGCAATAAACTATTTTAACATTTTTAAATCTTGAGAAGCTTACAAAACAGAAATGAAAGCTACTGGAACTTTGTGAGAGGTAGTTTAAAGCTTCTTCAGAGTTTCCCAGAGCATCCTGCATAAGAGCATGAACTGTGCAGAGAATTTCAAGTTTTGATCTACCATAATCTAACCCTAACCCTATATGATAAGGTCATAGAGTTAAAAACAAACTGTAGGTAATCCATTCTGCCATGATACTCATTTTCAATAAAATACTATTTGGTTGTATCCTGTTCCTTTAAGACTCACCCCTGTTGGTGGGAGCAACCAAAACATTCATAAAAGGGGCTTGAAACTACACTCCCCCTTCTTCAAGATGCATTCCTGAACTACCCTATTCGCCACACATCAAACTCCATTCCAGCTAGTTCTGCTGTCTGGTGCTCATCTTGATATTTGTAACCTCTTACTAACTCTAGTTCCTCTCATTTCTTTGGTACCTTGGTGTTACTGTTTCTTTAGCATCTGGCCTACTTTGTCTCCTGGACCCCTGTTCTCCACCTCTCTCCTGGTTCAAGTTGCTCAGAATAATTAGCCAGGATCTAACCTTTCTGGCTAGACCTCAGGATCCTTTCTCATTAACTGACTGCCACAATCAGTCCTGGTAAGTACAGCCAAGCACTCTTGGGAACTGCCCTTTTGTATGGTTCTGGTCTCAGAGGAGTCAACAGCAGATAATTATCATTTGGGGGAAGGTATACTATCACCCACCAGCAATGTTTCTTATCACTCTGTTATTCATCTGTTTTCCACACAAACTCTCTCCCATATGCAGCCTCTTTATTTACTATCTTTAAGAGCCTTTTAGTTGTATGAAGAGAGAAATCATTTCATAGACATTCACTCATACACAACGGAAAGCATAAACGTGTGCACATGTGTGAATTTGTGTATGTATATATTAGCTGCATGGAAGATGGGCAGCTACCTGGTCAGAAATGTGGGTCCCTTGGGAAAGAAGAAGAGGGAAATGGAGGCTGAGTAGGCAACCAATTAATATCCATGACAGCAAATGAATGTGGACAAGTTATGAAATAAATCTCATTCATAATGGATAACACTGTATTTTCAGGTGAGTTTAGGACTATATATGATGCAAGTTAAATATAATATATTGCCTTGTGGGTGTAAAGTCCTCAATTTTTAGGTATAAAAATGCAGAATACAAGGTGTCAAACCAGCAAGTTTTCAGTCTGCAGCCATAAAATTGCCTCCAAGATTCAACCCAGTGGGAAGAACAGGAAAGGAGATGAATTCCAGTGTAGACCTTAAAAACTGTACTGAAAAGAGGAATTATAATGTAAGAATTGTGGTATAGTCAGTAAAGATTACTCTCAATAAACATCAGTGCCAAGCACACAATAGGCACTGAGTAAAGATCTTATTGAATTGATTCAAACAATATAATTTTCAATAGACAGACCTGGATTTCTATCTACTTCACTAAGTAAATAGTGAACATAGATCATTAGGATTCATTAAGTAAATAGAGAACACAGTTACATCTTTTCTAGTGTACCAATTAAAAATTTACATTTGCCTGGTAGTTACAGAAAGTGGAAAACAGTGGCTCAAACAAATTGGGGGTTTATTTTTTCTCATGAAGAAGTCCAGAGGTGGGCAGCCCAGTACTGGCATGGCTCACCACCATCCTTAGGGTATGGCTGTATTGTCAGCTCACCCACCACTTTAAGAAACATCCTCAGAAGTTGTAACCAACAGTTTCTCCTTCATACCTTTGACCAGAAGTGTGAAATATAGTCATGCCTATCTGCCAGGAAGGTTGGGAAATGCTTCCCAAAAGTTGGGGCTCCGTTAGTTAAAAAAGAAAAAAAAGACAGGGAAATGGATATTGGGTACGGAACTTGTATTCTCTGCTCTAGTACACTCATCTAACTTCCAAACATCTATGCACACCTTTCTTCCCACTAGTGTGAGGGAACACACTCACCCTCCTCGCAAGAGAGGCAGAATTCCCATCTAATTACTAGATCCAGTAACAAACTCAGAATTTGGGGTGATGTGAAGTCCTCTTCATCAGGCTTGAATGTGGCAGAGGATACCAAAGCAAAAATTCCCATCAGAAAAAGGAGAATGCAAAACTCTAAATCCTAACAATTATTGCCATTCTAAACAGGAATAGTGAAGTAGAAAAAAATCGGCAGGAGAATAAATTCCTTGGTTAGCTCATCTGGCAGCCCTTGAAATCTTTGAAATTGTCTGGGAGGATTTCCATTGTCCATTGCCCTCCATTTTCCCTGATCCTGTTTCTCATAGTTCTTCCTTTTCCATTATCCTCCTGGTTACATCTGAGCTGGGCTTTTTAGAGGGTGTCCTTTCTGGAAGCCATGTAGCTTTGGACAGCTTGCTTCTTGTTGGTGCAGGTTCAGGACCTTGGGGATTGTTGTGGGGTTTAACAGGCACAGACTGTTCCAGTCAGGTCTGGGATATTTTTTGGCAGTATATTCCTCCAAACTTAGTAGATTTCGGGCTTCCCTGATGGTGCAGTGGTTGAAAGTCCGCCTGCCGATGCAGGGGACACGGGTTCGTGTCCCGGTCCGGGAGGATCCCTCATGCCACGGAGCGGCTGGGCCCGTGAGCCATGGCCACTGAGCCTGTTTGTCCAACTTAGTAGATTTCTAGCATATTTATTTCTAATCAATCTATATGTGAATAATCTTGGCTAAGGATCTTTTCTAGACTAGCTCTACTCAAAGTTCCAGACCGCGACAAGGTACGGTGCTCACAACAGAATGTAAATTAACACACTGCTGCCTTCACTGAGAAAGTCTTGACATAAAAAAGTCAGCTGAACTGAACAGTGATCTTAGGGTCAAAGCTGACTTACATTCTGCTTGAAGTTCCTTATCTCCTCTCAGACCAGTACCAAAAATTCATTAACTGACAGCCAGTCAGTGGACCACACTTGGAGTACCACTGGTCTAAAACTTTTTAAGCCTGAGAATTTGGGGCTTTGAGTTGCTTATCTTTGCACTCTATCCACTTTCCTCTTCTCCTTTAACTTATTGGCCTCTACCTTCAGGACATGTGAAACAGTAAGCTTTGCTGAGAAAAAAAAACACTATTAATTTGATCAGAGAATTTGTCCAGCAGAGCATCAATCTTATTTACCACTATGGCTGCAGCTTTGTTCTCACCACTGTCGATGCCTTCCTTTGGAGTACAGAAGCCTTTAGCTTTTTCAATCCTGCAAGGCTCCAAATTACAGGAATCTCAGTAAACTTAAATTGCAGGCCAAAGGCTAAAAGCACCCCTCTTAGGACATTTACTTTTCTTTCCATTTCTGCACCCTGAGTGCATCACTTTCTTATGGAGCTTTTCTTAAAAACCACAAGAAGGAGCCAGTACATGGCAACTTCTGAAATTTCCTACCATTTTTCTTAATCCTACAGCCTTGGTTGATATTTGGTTTATACTCCAAGGAATAGCAAGCAAAAGCTTGACCACAGTCACAAGCCTTGCAGATTGAAATGGGTACATCTTTAATATTTATTTCCCCATTGTCTCAATTCAGCCAATAACACATTATAGATACTGTTACTTGCAGCACGATTCTGATACCTATTACTGTATAGGTAACGATTCTTAGAAATAGGTAAATTATTTCATTCTAGCTAGTTTAATAATTAAACTCAGCTGAGTTTATTAAAGGATATTAGATGATCCTCAGAATCACTGTGAGACCTGAAGGAACAAACTGTAGACTACATTTCTAGAAACAACTCCCTACACCTAACTATAGAACTGGCTTATTAAAGGAGCTGCTATTAACCCAGGCCCCAAAACTATGCTGCTTTTTCCATAATTTTGAGACAGATGCCTCCCTGGCTGATCCCAGAAGATCAAAATTCCTTTGCCAGTGTATTTGCTTTCTCTTTCTCCTTTACTTCGACAACATCAAATCTATAGAGAAGACAATCTATATTAACTCTTCAGCCCACAAAAATCTGCACAGGTACTGTACAGCCAAATTTTTCTGAAAAATCTGAATGAAGAGAAAGCTTTGATTTTGCCTGAGTTAGTCAGAATGCAGATAAAAATAGAAATTTTCTCGATTTATCAGTACATAAACTTGATGTTTATATTTAAGAACAAAGTAAGATTCCCCCATAAATGTTATGCTTAAAGCGTACAAAGTGTCATCGGGGAAATATGCAAGGAATCCTTTCCTTCTGTCTTGGCCCAAGTTTTCTGGTCTTTAAGAACAAATTTCAGTGAATATATCTTGCTACAAAAAGTACTTCACAATGGTAACCAGACTTACTGTGGTGATCATTTTGAAATGTACAGAAATATCGAATCACTATGTTGTGTGACAGGAACTAACATAGTGTTGTAGGTCAATTATACTTCAAAAACAAACAAACAAATAAACTCATAGAAAAATAGATGAGATTTGCAGTTACCAGAGGCAGGGGTGTAGGGGGAGCAGGAATTGGATGAAGACAGTCAAAAAGTACAAACTTCCAGATATAAGATAAATAAGTACGATGGATGTAATGTACAACATTATAAATATAGTTAATACTGTTGTATGTTATATATGAAAGTTATTAACAGAGTAAATTCTAAGAGTTCTCATTACAAGGAAAAAATTTTTTTCTATTTGTTTAATTTTGTATCTATATGAGATGATGGATGTTCACTAAACTTACTAGGGTCAACATTTCATGATGTATGTAAGTCAAATCATTATGCTGTACACCTTAAACTTACACAGTGCTGTATGGCAATAATATCTCAATAAAGCTGGAAGGAAAAATAAAAATCAAAAAGAGAAAAAGTATTGATAAATTCCTAAGTATGTATTACATCAACTATCTTCCAACCTCATATTTTCTGGATTTTAAACATGTGTAATTCATTCAGATAAACTTTACATATATGGGAAAACATAAATCTAAATTTGAGACCACTTACCCTCACCTTTCCAAAGCACCATATTTCAGGGCTCCCAGAGACAAACTGCTCATAAATATTCCCTGCCTAAGAAATTAGGAAGCCCCCCTTTGTAAGCTATTGAATACCACAAAGGCTGTGTGATTGCTTTCTTCTGCATTATAACCACTACTAGCATAATACAATAATTGAATACGATGATCAGTCGTGAACTCTGTAGCCTGATAATTAGTCTGAAGTAGAATCATGACTAAAATGCTAAACTTTATATTGAGAATGTTAGAATCAAAAAGTAAAAAAGTCAAAGATAAACATGCATATTGAGCCCTATTAATCTGATATTCATTTATTGAATAAGGCATATTTTCTTGAATTATCCATTTGTTGTCACAACTTTTTTCTTTGCTAGTAGAAAACCTTGTCATGGAATAGCTTCCCTTCACCTCAGAGAAAAAGTTATAACCCTCCCACACCAAGAGGGCCTAAATAAAATGACTGAGTGGAAAAGGAGATTGGTTTATGTCAAAATAACTTTATAAATGAGTGGGGGGTTTGCATTGACATCATGTATGTGTATTCTGATAAGAACCCTAATTTTAAGCTTTCAGGATTAGGAATGTTTTGCTCAATTTAACTGCATTAATATCATCATCAACACATGGAATATTCAAGCTTAAAATTCTTTAAAACCTGTGGTTCTATGTTTAAAGTTTCCTAATTTACTGATTCTTCTATATGTTCAGCTATTCCAAGGAAGAAGAAAAAAATTAGTTTGTCTTGTGATTAATAGATCATTTTAAAATAAGATTTTTATTACTGAAGATGCCAATTAAGGATGGTGAAGATAGTAACACTTTTTTTGTTCAATGAAGTTTTTTGAAATGGCTTTATTGAAGAAAAATGACATAAAATAAACTGTACATCTTTAAAGCATACAATTTGTTAAATGTTGATATATGTACACACATGTGAAACCATCCCCTCAATCAGGATGGTGAACATATCCATCACCCCCAACATTTTCTCCTGCCCCGTGGTAATCCCTCTCTCCTACACCTCTCTACTCTCCCCTTTCTCAAGCAACTACTGATCTGCTTTCTGTCAATATAGATTAGTTGTTATCTTATTAAGATTTGTATAAATGGAATCATGAGTATGTGCTCTTTTGGGGCTGGCTTCTTTCACTCAGAAAAATTATTTTGAGATTCGTTCATGTTGTTGTATCAATAGTTCAATTTTATTAATGGGTAGTATTCCATGGTGTGGACATATACTGATTTGTTTATCCATTCACCTGTTGATGAATATCTAGGTTGTTGCCACATTTTTGGCTACTACACATAAAGTTGTTATAAACATTCATGTACAAATCTTTGTACGGACACATGCTTTATTTTTTCTTGGGTAAATACCTAGAGATGGAAGAGCTGGATCATATGGCATCTGTGAATTTGACTTTTAAGGAAACTGCCATACTCATTTCCAAAGTGGCTGTACCATTTTATATTTCACCATCAGGGTTATGAGAATTTCAGTTCCTTCACATCCTTGCCAATACATGCCATTTTTAATAGGTACATAGTGGTATTCATTATGGTTTTAATTTGCAGTACCTTTAATGACTACTGACATTGACCATCTTTTCATGTGATTATTTGTGATCCAGGTATCTCCTTTGGTGAAATGTCTGCTCAAATCCTTTGCTTTTTTTATTGGGTTGTTTGTTTATTATTAAGTTTTAAGTGTTCTTTATGTATCCTGGATATAAGTCTCTTATGAGGAATATGCTATGCAAATATTTTCTTGTCATTTCAGTCTCCTAACAGTCTCTTTTGAAGAGCAAAAGTTTTTAATTTTCCATGAAGTCTTTTATCCCTTTTTTCTGGGTTGTGCTTTTGGTGTTGTATCTAAGAGACTGTTCCTTAACCAAAGGTCACAGAAATTTTCTCCTATGTTTTCTTCTAGAGCTTTATAGTTTTAGGCTTACATTTAGATCCATGATCCATTTTGAGTTAAATTTTGTGTATGGTGTGAGGTTTAGATTGAAGTTTTTGGGTTTTGGTGTGTTTTTGGTTTTTGTTTGTTTGTTCATTTTGCATATGGATAAACCACTTGTTTTAGCAGCATTTATTTTTTAAAAATCCTTTCTCCACAGAATTGCTTTTGTACTTTTGTCAAAAATCAATTGTTCGTATATGTGGGTTTATTTTTGGACTGTCTATTCTGTTCCACTGATCTGTTTGTCTAGCTTGATGCCAATACCACATTGTCCTGATTACTGTAGCTTTACAATAAGACTTGAAATCAGATAGTGTTATCCCCAACTTTGTTCTTTTTCAGAGCGATTTTGTCTATTCTAGGTCCTTTGCATTTTTAAATGCATTTTAGAATCAACTTGTCAATTTCTTCAGAAAAGCAAACTGGGATTGTAATTAAGATTGCATTGAATCAATCTATAGAGCAATTTTGGGAGAATTGACTTCTTAACAATATTGAGTCTTCCAAGCCATGCGCAAGGTCTATTAATTAAACGTCTTTTAATTTATCTCAGCAGTGTTTTGTAGTTTTCAGTGTTGCACATTTTTTGTCAGCTTTATCCCTAAGTATTTATCCCTAAGTACTATCCTTAAGTGTTTTTGATCCTTAAGTGCTATCACAAATGGCATTGCTCTTTAAATTTCAATTCTTGATTGTTCATTGCTAATATATAAAATTACAGTTGCTTTTTGAATATTGATGTTGTAGCCTGCAACCTGATAAACTCATGCTTTCTTGTGGATTCCATCAGATTTTCTACATAGACTTTCATGTTGTCTACAAATAAAGACAGTTTTACTTTTTTCTTTCCAAAATGGATGCCTTTTCTTTCTTCCTTACTCCCTCCCTCCCTCCCTTCTCATTCTCTCTCTCTCTTTCCCCTTCCTTCCTTCCTTCCTTCCTTCCCTCCCTCCCTCCCTCCCTCCTTCCTTCCTTCTTTTTTGCCTGATTGCACTGGCCAGAACCTCTAGTACAATGCTGAAAAGAAGTGATGAGAATGAACACTTTTGTCTTATACTTGATCTTGGGGGAAACCATTTAGTTCTTCACCATTAAATATGATGCTACCTATATGTTTTTCATAGTTGCTCTTCATCTGGTTGAGAAAGTTTCCTTTGATTCCTGTTTTGCTGAGAGTTTTAATAGGGAATGTATCTTCAATTGTGTCAAATGACTTTTCTGAATCTATTGAAATCATAGTATGTTTGAGTGTGTATTAAATTGTTAGTATGATGCCTTACATTGCTTCCTTTTGAATGTTAAATCAACTCTGTATTCCTGAGATAAGCCCAACATTGTTGTGATGTATTACACTTTTTATATATTGTTGGATTCAATTTGCTGAAGTTTTGTTTAAAATTTTTGCCTCCAGGTTCGTGAGGGTTATTGGTCAGTAGTTTCCTTTTTTTGTAATGTCTTTGTCTGGTTTTGGTATCAGAGTAATGCTGGCCTCATAGAATGAATTGGGAAGAAGTCCCTCTCCTCCATTTTTTGGAAGACTTTTTGTAGAATTCATATTATTTCATCCTTAAATGTTTGATGGGACTCACCAGTAATCACACATTTTTTCATATTAAAAAATTTAAATAAACAAATATGAGAAACAAACAAAAAACTCTTTGAAAAAATTTGGTTAAGGTTTAAATATAGCTATAACTTTTCTAAAATTTGTCCTTTAGGATCACTAGTTTTCACTGTGTTTAATCGGATAGAATGAAATTCCTGCCCACCTCTATATATTTTTAACAGCTGTATTGAGATATTATATATATGTATATATACACACACATATATAATTTATTTATATAGCATAAAATTCACCCATTTAAATTATACAATTCAGTGTTCTTTAATTTATTCAGAGAGCTGTGCAAACATCACCATAATCTAATTTTAGAACATTTTCATCACCCCCAGAAGAAACCCTGTACCCGTTAGCAGTCACTCCGCATTTACCTCTCCCCAGTTCCTGGCAACCACTAATCTACTTTCTATTTCTATGGATTTGCCTATCTAGACATTTCACATAAATGAATAAGTGGAATTATATACACGGCTTTTTGTGGCTGGCTTCTTTCATTTAGCATGCTGTTTTCAAGATTCATCCACGTTGTAACATGTATCAGTACTACATCCTTTTTTATTGCCTAATTATATTCTATTGTAAGGACTGTATACATTTTAAGGAAAACACTTTCAACTTATATTAGATATACCAATGCTATAAAAAGAGCTAAATTTTTCAGTAAAAAGAAATCAGCAGTTTCCAGTAAAGATAGTGGGTTCACAAGTATACTAGGAGCCTAATCACATTAACAATGGTGAATAAAATCTATATTTTTGATTAAAAAATATAGCAGAAGTTATAGTGATGGTTGTGCAACTTTGTAGATATAACAAAAGCCACTGAATTGCAAATTTACATTGGAGAATTGTATGATATATGGAGTATATCTCAATAAAGCTTTTTTAAAAAAATATAACAGATAAAATTCTGTTCATTAGAAAGAGAAAGGAAAGAAATAGCAATGAGCAGGAAGCCAAAGCCACAGGCTTATGTGAATTGCTCTTAGGTATTCTACTGCACATAATGTACTCTTTAGGAATTATATTAACCATATTTGATGTAGAGAGAGTCACAAGAACTAAGACTATAAAATATCCTTAAATAATAACAAAAACCAACTTATTTATCTGTTCATCCTAACTTTCTTATACTCAGTAAATATTATCTTACAGTCCACTCTGTACCAGGCACTATTCTAGGAACCAGGGATCAGCGGTGGACATGGATGATCATGGTATATGAAAAACATATATCGAAACAAATATGATATGAAATCCTACAAAATGTTAATGGTGTGCCTTTCTGTGGTTTCCAAATTTTCTAAAATGAACATGTATTCCTTTTATTATCATAAAGAAGTAAAAAGAATAATATACATATTTTTTCCAGAGATTCTTATTATCTTTATTTGATCAGAGGAGTTTGAGCTGTTATTCAAAACATGTAGCTATCATAAGCAAGTTTTCACATTATTCCTGCGGGGTTTTTTTTCTAATTTGTTTGCTTTCTTGTTTATCTATTTATCTGTATCGATTTATTTATCTGCAGAGGAGGCAATTCTCCTTAGAGGAGAGGGGAAGTGTATTAGTTTTCTATTAATGGGTACAAAATTCCACAAACTTAGCAGCTTTAAGAAAACACCCATTTATTTCCATGAGTCAGGAGGCTGGGCTTGGATTAGGTGGTTTCTCTCATCATCATCTCACTAGACTGAACTCAGGGTGCTGGCTAAGGCTAAGATCTTATCTGAGGCTCTAAACTCTCTTCCAAGATCATGTGGTATTAGAAGACTTCATTTCCTTGCAACTGTTGAACTCATGGTGGCTGTCTTCAAGGCCAACAGGAGCATGTCTCCTAGTGCTTCTTTTTTTTTTTTTTTTTTTTTTTGCGGTACGCAGGCCTCTCAGTGTTGTGGTCTCTCCCGTTGCTGAGCACAGGCTCCGGACGCGCAGGCTCAGCGGCCACGGCTCACGCGCCCAGCCGCTCCGCGGCATGTGGGATCTTCCCGGACCGGGGCACGAACCCGTGTCCCCTGCATCGGCAGGCGGACTCTCAACCACTGCGCCACCAGGGAAGCCCTCCTAGTGCTTCTTATCTGCTTTAGGGGCTAACCTGATTATGTCAGGCCTACCCAGCATAATTTCCATTTTGATTAACTCAAAAGCAACATCTGCAAAATCCCTTTGCTATCTTATTCACAGAGACGGTCCATAATCAAGGGGAGGTAAGTATACAGGGTATGTACAGCAGAGGGTGAGAATCTTGGGGGCCATATTAGAATTCCACTCACCACAAAAGGGTTTTTCTTTAAAGGATTATAAGAAGCACTCCTAGTTATCAATTCACTCACAGGAAGAACTGGAACATGTACTGTAAATTAACCACACACACAAAATTAACACTGTAAATATGAACTACAATAGCTATGTATAAGACTATGTTTCTACTATATAGCACATGGAACTATATTCAGTATCCTGTAATAAACCATAATGGAAAGGAATATGAAAAAGAATATATGTATATATGTGTGTGTGTATGTGTGTGTGTGTGTGTATAAGTGAATCACTTTGCTGCATAGCAGAAATTAACACAACATTGTAAATGAACTATACTTCAATAAAATAAATTTTTAAAAAATAAAATAAAAAATATGTTTGAAGACAGGAAATCTTATATCAACTTAATGAAATTAACCATTTCTTGTGTATATAGATTCTATTGTCAGGAAAAATTATGAAAGATCAAAATGGACAAAAACATATTAGTGGGTGTCCTGTTGAATTTACCCATCAAGGTTATCTCCACTTTACACTGTCTTCGAATTATCTTATAATTCTAAGTTTTAGATAACTGAAAACACTGCAAACGATTTTTCCATATGCAGAAGAGAAAGAACTGATTTCCCTTTCCTTGTGGAAAATGCCAGTTTTGAATCTATTTGTAAATTCATTTCATAAGCTATTTCTGTTCTTTGAATTTGCCTTGAACCAATAACATCTTTCTGGCTCTTTCATTAGTTAGAGTTAAATAAAATATTTGACATATGTTCATTTTATATGTAAATGACAGTCATGATTTTACCTTTTAAAAAGTATCCTTTAACACTATCTCTCTTTAAAATTCCAAAGAATTTTTAAAATGCTAGTAGACTCAGTTTGGGCAATGATATTATTTGGCCATAGCATAGGATTTCTGTGCATGTCATCAGCCAATTTTTGCAATGTTGATTATCTGTTTAGTGACAAGTACTTTGATACTTCCTTGCTTGATACATTTAAAAACTGCCTAATCCTTTTTAAAATCTTTGAATCACGTATGCTGGAAGTGAAGTCATGTTTGTGAAGTAATGACTGCATTAAAGCCTCTAAGGCAGGCTTTCAAGAAATCAAAGTATTTGGTCCCCTAACTAAGATTCTGTACCCTTACTTCCTAACATCAGGATAATGGGAAGAAAATGTTAATTCTCCTTCACAGTTCATTATTTAAAATGTGCTTCCGTAATCAGTCTCTAAGAGAAGTCTTTTCTGATTCCATAATTCCACCTACCAGTTTGGGTGTGGGGAATCTGGCTATTTAAATACAAGCACGTTATTTTTTTTTTCAGACTGAAAGCTGAATTTCCAAAAGAAATAAATCAAATGCAGCTTTTTGAAAATAGGACCTATTATGCTAAGCTGATGTATCCTCACAGAGGAAGGAAGCAAAGCACTTGGAACTAATAGAATTGGCTGAACACTGGAGTTTTTAAAAGCCTTGGCCCATTTCCTGGCTGACCTCTTCCATAGCACAATGTAGCAGTAAATTGGAGTGGCATCTGAGGAATACAGACTCACACACCCTGACATATACTAGTCACAATCATAACGTTTTACATAGTATTTGTTATGATGCTATTTAGCTTGAAATGTGTAGAACATGCACTCACAAATAAAATTTAATATTGGATTATTTTTCCAAAATTGACTGGAGTAATATAAGGTAACTATGTTCCCTAGAAACACTAGTATTGACTAATTTATGAACATTAACATTACCCAGCAGAATCAAAGCAGCCTTGAGAAAATTTAAGCTGACAGAAATGCCATATTGTTGAACACCATCTTATTGGGACTAAGAAAACAAAAAATTCACCCAATCATCCCTTTATCCTAGGTAGATGTTATATGGGGTTTTTTTGTTTTGTTTTCTTTCTTCATTAGTACCTTACAATCTGAAAATGGGAACATAATTATCTCTTAGATTTTATCAGTTTTCAAAGAAGTCTAGCAATTCTTTGAAAATAGTCACTTATCCAGTCACCAACAGAAATTATTAGGATGCATATATCTTTATCATTGTTAAGGGAAGGTGCCTGATATAGTCCTGGATTATATTCACAAAGCTGGTTTTGTGTCCTATAGACAGAGATGCTTATGTATACAGATATTAAATCATGGCCATATCTCCTGAATGGAGTAATAAGTTAGCTACTGAGGTCACAAAAATCATTATACCATGATTCCTGCCCTGGAGGAGTTTACAGTCTAGCAAGGAAGACAGATATATAACAAATTAATTACAATAAAAAATACATAATGCAGACAAATACAAAGTGCTACGGACAAGTGCAAAGAAATAAGTGATTATGATGAAACAAAGAAAGGGATAATGAAAGTGGAAGAAGAGGGTCACAGGAGGTGACTTTTGATGAGCATCAAAGAATTACCAAGCAGAGAAGATGGAAGGGGCATTATCATCAGAAAGAACAAGTTTAGTAAAATGTACACCAACTTTTACGTTACAAAAAATGTACATTTTCTTTCCTTGGCATTACAAAAAGTATGCATTTTATTTGGCACCTTGACATAAAGTGATGAATTTGGTTTCCCACTTCAGCAGGTCTGTAAGCAAGATGCTTCTATGTCTTGAATATAGGATTAAATAGGTATGTATTCAAAACGAGGACTAGCCATAGCCATTTTAGTATGTCAAAATGATGTTAACGTTAATATAGCAAGTGTTGATTTTAGAAAAAATTTATTCCCAAGATAACAGCCATATTGCAAATTTCTCCAGTATTTCAAAAGGGCGTCAAGTGAGATTTAAAAAAAAAAGATGACTTTATTTTCTGAATGTCTCATCTAGATAGATTTGGTCTAGTTATTTTTGGTTTTAGGGAAGCTCTTCTAAAGTGTAGCATGCTTAAATTTCATACCTGGGTTACTTATTACAAACCCTTGGACTCCTGCTTAGTGAATCAGAAAATATGGAGATGGGAGGTAAGACACAGGAATTTGCACTTTATGCAAATTCCTCAGGTGATGCTTAGATATTACTGCTTTTAGAGAATTTAGCCTAAAAGTGCAGCTAAGATAGACTTGTTTCCTAGAGCAACACAGAACTGAGAAGCAATTGCAAATTTAATTGCCTAAGAAAATTTGTAGATAGGTTTACCTGTAGATATAACTACAGGCATGAGAGAGGATAAATAAAAAAGTTCAAACTCGTTTAATTTTACTTTCTTTTTTAGTAAGAGAAACACATATTTACAAAACATATTTAAAAAAAAACATGTTTACTCAAAAATGTTTCTTAGAATTTTAAGAGGAAGGCAGGTTCATACAATAATAAGTAACACCATGTTGCAATTTGAAGGAAAAACTTTCCTCTACCCTCTTGGGCTCAGTATCTGAGGACATTTGAATTAAACTGACAAAAGATAGATTAGCAAGAGGAAAAGAAAGCAGAGTTTATTTACATGTGCAATATGCATATACGAGGGAGTGCTTAGTGATATACTCAAAGGGGTAGTTAGAATCTGGGGCTTATATATTTAACTTAGTAGAGGAAAGGAAGGGGGTAAAGGGCTTCCAGGGAAGAACAAATAGGTTTCTTTAGAGAAGACAAATGAGTTTCTAGAAGAACAAATAGGAGATAAGAAAGCTTGTGACAATTTGGTTTATGCAGTTGTGAGTGGTCTTTCTGTCTTCTTCGTGGCCATGAAACTCCCCCAGAGAGATTTACGGTAGGTTTACTCTTGGTCTCTCTTCTGGGAGTAGAAGCCTGCCCCAAGAGGGAATTTATAGCAGTCTTCATTTCTCAGAAGTTTCTGCTTTTAGTCAGATATAGGAAATTCTGAGATGGCTTCTTTCTGCATCTGTTGAATCTCAAATACCTTCAGCTTAAAGTTGGTATAATCTTTATACCAACTATGGGATTCTGAGTGTGTCCCTACCCAGAGCAAGAAGCCATTTTAGAATGGAGTGTGCTCAGGTATTAAAAGCCAGAGCAGGTATTTCTGCTCTAAAATAGGCAAATAGAGCAAAGGTATACAATATACAAATAATTGGGCAAGGCACATTGGGTATAAGAACTGAAACCAATGTAATTTCCTATCTCTGTCTTAAGTCTGAGAGCAGGCATATTTTTCTGTCCCTCTGTTAAATAATACTGACACCAGGGATGCTTTCCTGTCCTTAATCTGGGACCAGACATAAAAATTTAGCTACTCACTACAGGAAATACTTGCTCTTAGAAGATAAGCCAACTAAAATAGTTAATTGTCAAGATTAATTTCAAGATCCTCATCCTTGCTGTGCTCACCAATCCCAAGATATTTTGTCATAAACTCTGCTCAATCTATAGCAGATTCCTGCCTTGCAAATCACCTTAAAATCACCCATTCCAGGCTCTAAACCCCTAAAGACCCAATAAACATCCTTCCTTAATTTCTCCATTTTGGAACAGTCATGGAAGTTTTCTCTCATACTGTAGCAAGTTTAATAAACCTAGCATTGCCTGACCAGCAGGCTGAACTGTAAAAATTGTGAAACACTAAAAAAAAAAAAAAAAAAGCAAAAGATAACTAGTTGTCCTTTCAATGGAATGCTAGATGTTGTCTAGCGAACCTTTAGGGATTATCTGATTCTATTAAGATCTATGCTTTGTAATCTCTTTGGACTATTTTACAGTTCGATATGTTGTTGAAAACTGATAACAGTGCAAACTAATTTTTAATCTATAGACATGCAAATGATTTTTTTCTGGTTGGGGATGCAAGTGATTGAAGAAGAGATGATTCCACACATTACATTTTATTTCCCTGTGAGTATTGCTCAGTTTTGCATCTATTAGGAAATTCATTTGATTACCTATATACGTGCCTATTCTTTGGACTCTCCTGTGAACCAGTATTAACATTTTACTTGTTCAATCATTAATGTGAGTTAAATAAAACCTTTGATGTACTTATATTTGTATAAATCATGATTTTATCTTTTTGAAATTATCCTTTAATACTAAATGATCGGGAGACCAGGGGGAAGATGGCGGAAGAGTAAGACACGGAGATCACCTTCCTCCCCACAGATACACCAGAAATACATCTACACGTGGAACAACTCCTACAGAACACCTACTGAACGCTGGCAGAAGACCTCAGACCCCCCAAAAGGCAAGAAACTCCCCACGTACCTGGGTAGGGCAAAAGAAAAAAGAATAAACAGAGACAAAAGGATAGGGACGGGACCTGCACCAGTGGGAGGGAGCCGTGAAGGAGGAAACGTTTCCACACACTAGGAAGCCCCTTTGCGGGGGGAGACTGCAGGTGGCGAGGGTGGGAGCTTTGGAGCCATGGAGCAGAGCGCAGCAACAGGGGTGCAGAGGGCAAAGCGAAGCGATTCCCGCACAGGGGATCGGTGCCGACCAGCACTCACCAGGCCGAGAGGCTTGTCTGCTCACCTGCTGGGGCGGGCGGTGGCTGGGAGCTGAGGCTCGGGCTTCGGAGGTCGGATCCCAGGGAGAGGACTGGGTGGGCAGCATGAAAACAGCCTGAAGAGGGCTACTGCACCACTGCTAGCTGAGAGGGACTCAGTAAAAGGTCTGGAGCTCCGAAGAGACAAGAGACTTTTTCTTGCCTCTTTGTTTCCTGGTGTGCCAGGAGAGGTGATTAAGAGCGCTGCTTAAAGGAGCTCCAGAGAAGGACGCGAGGAAATAGTTAATCAAGTCCAGGAAGCAGAGAGAGTCCCATAGAGGATAAATCCAAGGAAAAACACGCCTAGACACATATTAATCAAACTATTCAAAAATTAAATACAAAGAAAAAATATTAAAAGCAGCAAGGGAAAAGTAACAAATAACATACAAGGGACTCCCCATAAGGTTAACAGCTGATCTTTCAGCAGAAACTCTGCAAGCCAGAAGGGAGTGGCAGGACACATTTAAAGTGATGAAAGGGAAAAACCTACAACCAAGATTACTCTACCCAGCAAGCATGTCATTCAGATTCGACGGAGAAATTAAAACATTTACAGACAAGCAAAAGGTAAGAGAACTCAGCACCACCAAACCAGCTTTACAACAAATGCTAAAGGAACTACTCTAGGCAGGAAACACAAGAGAAGGAAAACACCTACAATAACAAACCAAAAACAATTAATAAAATGGTAATAGGAACACACATATCAAAAACTACCTTAAATGTAAATGGATGAAATGCCCCAACCAAAGGACTCAGACTGGCTGAAGGGATACAAAAACAAAACCTGTATATACGCAGTCTACAAGAGACTCACTTCAAACCTCGGGACACATACAGACTGATAATGAGGGGATGGAAAAAGATATTCCATGCAAATGGAAATCAAAAGAAAGCTGGCTTAGCAATTCTCATATCACAAAAAACAGACTTCAAAATAAAGACTATTACAAGAGACAAAGAAGGACACTACATAATGATCAATGGATCAATCCAAGAAGAAGATATAACAATTGTAAATATTTATGCACCCAACATAGGAGTACCTCAGTATATAAAGCAAATGCTAAAAGCCAAAAAAGGGGAAATCGACAATAACACAATGATAGTAGGGGACTTTAACACCCCTCTTTCAACAATGGACAGATCATCCAAATGAAAATAAATAAGGAAACACAAGCTTTAAATGATACATTAAACAAGATGGACTTAATTGATAATTATAGGACATTCCATCCAAAAACAACAGAGTACACTTTCTTCTAAAATGCTCATGGAATGTTCTCCAGGATAGATCATACCTTGGGTCACGAATCAAGCCTTGGTAAATTTAAGAAATTTGAAATTGTATCAAGTATCTTTTCCGACCACAACACTATGAGACTAGATATCAATTACAGGAAAAAAATCTGTAAAGAATACAAACACATGGAGGCTAAACAATACATGACTTAATAACAAAGTGATCACTGTAGAAATCAAAGAGGAAATAAAAAATACCTAGAAACAAATGACAATGGAGACACGACGACCCAAAACCTATGGGATGCAGCAAAAGCAGTTCTAAGAGGGAAGTTTATAGCAATACAATCCTACCTGAAGAAACAGGAAACATCACAAATAAACAACCTAACCTTGCACCTTAAGCAATTAGAGAAAGAAGAACAAAAAAAAAAAAACCCCAAAGTTAGCAGAAGGAAAGAAATCATAAAGATCAGATCAGAAATAAATGAAAAAGAAATGAAGGAAATGATAGCAAAGGGCAATAAAACTAAAATCTGGTTCTTTGAGAAGGTAAACAAAATTGATAAACCATTAGCCAGACTCATCAAGAAAAAAAGGGTGAAGACTCAAATCAATTGAATTAGAAATGAAAAAGGAGAAGTAACAACTGACACTGCAGAAATACAAAAGATCATGAGAGATTACTACAAGCAACTCTATGCCAATAAAATGGACAAGCTGGAAGAAATGGACAAATTCTTAGAAAGGCACAACCTGCCAAGACTGAATCAGGAAGAAATAGAAAATATGAACAGAGCAATCACAATCACTGAAATGGAAACAGTGATTAAAAATCTCCCAACAAACAAAAGCCCAGGACCAGATGGCTTCACAGGCGAATTCTATCAAACATTTAGAGAAGAGCTAACACCTATCCTTCTCAAACTCTTCCAAAATATAGCAGAGGGAGGAACACTCCCAAACTCATTCTACGAGGCCACCAACACCTCGATACCAAAACCAGACAAGGATGTCACAAAGAAAGAAAACTACAGGCCAATATCACTGATGAACATAGATGCAAAAATCCTCAACAAAATACTAGCAAGCAGAAATCAACAGCACATTAAAAGGATCATACAACATGATCAAGTGGGGTTTATTCCAGGAGTGCAAGGATTCTTCAATGTACGCAAATCAATCAACCTGATACACCATATTAACAAATTGAAGGAGAAAAATCATATGATCATCTCAATAGATGCAGAGAAAGCTTTCGACAAAATTCAACACACATTTATGATAAAAACCCTGCAGAAAGTAGGCATAGAGGGAACTTTCCTCAACATAATAAAGGCCATATATGACAAACCCACAGCCAACATCATCCTCAATGGTGAAAAACTGAAAGCATTTCCACTAAGATCAGGAACAAGACAATGCTGCCCACTCTCACCACTCTTATTCAACATAGTGTTGGAAGTTTTAGCCACAGCAATCAGAGAAGAAAAGGAAATAAAAAGAATCCAAATCAGAAAAGAAGAAGTAAAGCTGTCACCGTTTGCAGATGACATGATACTATACATAGAGAATCCTAAAGATGCCACCAGAAAACTACTAGAGCTAATCAATTAATTTGGTAAAGTAGCAGGACACAAAATTAATGCACAGAAATCTCTGGCATTCCTATACACTAATGATGAACAATCTGAAAGTGAAATCAAGAAAACACTCCCACTTACCACTGCAACAAACAGAATAAAGTATCTAGGAATAAACCTACCTAAGGAGACAAAAGACCTGTATGCAGAAAATTATAAGACACTGATGAAGGAAATTAAAGTTGATACAAATAGATGGAGAGATGTACCATGTTCTTGAATTGGAAGAATCAACATTGTGAAAAGGACTCTACCACCCAAAGCAATCTACAGATTCAATGCAATCCCTATCAAACTACCACTGGCATTTTTCACAGAACTAGAACAAAAAATTTCACAATTTGTATGGAAACACCAAAGACCCCGTATAGCCAAAGCAATCTTGAGAACGACAACTGGAGCTGGAGGAATCAGGCTCCCTGACTTCAGACAATACTACAAAGCTACAGTAATCAAGACAGTATGGTACTGGCACAAAAACAGAAAGATAGATCAATGGAACAGGATAGAAAGCCCAGAGATAAACCCACGCACATATGGTCACCTTATCTTTGATAAAGGAGGCAGGAATGTACAGTGGAGAAAGGACAGCCTCTTCAATAAGTGGTGCTGTGAAAAGTGGACAGGTACATGTAAAAGTATGAGATTAGATCACTCCCTAACACCATACACAAAAATAAGCTCAAAATGGATTAAAGACCTAAATGTAAGGCCAGAAACTATCAAACTCTTAGAGGAAAACATAGGCAGAATACTCTATGACATAAATCACAGCAAGATCCTTTCTGATCCACCTCCTGGAGAAATGGAAATAAAACCAAAAATCAACAAATGGGACCTAATGAAACTTCAAAGCTTTTGCACAGCGAAGGAAACCATAAACAAGACCAAAGGGCAACCCTTAGAGTGGGAGAAAATATTTGCAAGTGAAGCAACTGACAAAGGATTAATCTCCAAAATGTATAAGCAGCTCATGCAGCTCAATAACAAAAAAATAAACAAACAAATCCAAAAATGGGCAGAAGACTTAAATAGGCATTTCTCCACAGAAGATATACAGACTGCCAACAAACACATGAAAGAAAGCTCAACATCATTAATCATTAGAGAAATGCAAATCAAAACTACAATGAGATATCATCTCACGCCAGTCAGAATGGCCATCATCAAAAAATCTAGAAACAATAAATACTGGAGAGGGTGTGGAGAAAAGGGAACACTCTTGCACCGCTGGTGGGAATGTGAATTGGTACAGCCACTATGGAAAATAGTATGGAGGTTCCTTAAAAGACTACAAATAGAGCTACCATATGACCCAGCAATCCCACTACTGGGCATATACCCTGAGAAAACCATAATTCAAAAAGAGTCATGTACCAAAATGTTCATTGCAGCTCTATTTACAATAGCCCGGGGATGGAAACAACCTAAGTGTCCATCATCGGATGAATGGATAAAGAAGATGTGGCACATATATACAATGGAATATTATTCAGCCATAAAAAGAAACGAAATTGAGCTATTTGTAACGAGATGGATAGACCTAGAGTCTGTCATACAGAGTGAAGTCAGAAAGAGAAAGACAAATACCGTATGCTAACACATATATATGGAATTTAAGAAAAAAAAAATGTCATGAAGAACCTAGGGGTAAAACAGGAATAAAGACACAGACCTACCTGAGAATGGACTTGAGGATTTGGGGAGGGGGAAGGGTAAGCTGTGACAAAGTGTGAGAGAGGCATGGACATATATACACTACCAAACGTAAGGTAGATAGCTAGTGGGAAGCAGCCACATAGCACAGGGAGATCAGGTCCGTGCTTTGTGACCACCTGGAGGTGTGGGATAGGGAGGGTGGGAGGGAGGGAGATTCAAGAGGGAAGGGATATGGGAACAGATGTGTATTGTATGTATAACTGATTCACTTTGTTATAAAGCAGAAACTAACACACCATTGTGAAGCAATTATACTCCAATAAAGTTGTAAAAAAAAAAAAAAAAGAGGACTCATAAAAAAGAGTTTAAAAAAGCCAATCTTAGGGCTTTCCTGGTGGCGCAGTTGTTGGGAGTCTGCCTGCCGATGCAGGGTACGCGGGTTCGTGCCCCGGTCTGGGAGGATCCCACATGCTGTGGAGCGGCTGGGCCCGTGAGCCATGGCCGCTGAGTCTGCGCATCCGGAGCCTGTGCTCTGCGGCGGGGGGCGGGACACAGCAGTGTGAGGCCCACGTACCACAAAAAAAAAAAAAGGCTATCTTAAAAACTCACATACTGCATGATTCTATTTATGTAACATTCATGAAATAACATAATTATAGGGATAGAGAAGAGATTCCTGGTCGCCAGGAATTAGGAATAGAAGAGGAGGAGATTGGTGTGACATAAATGAGTAACATGAAAGAGTCTTATGCTGATGTTACAGTTGAGTATTTTGATTGTGGTGGTGGTTACACAAGGCTACACATGAGAAAATTGCATAGAGGTACACACACACACACACACACAAATGAGTACATATATAACTGTTGAAATCTGAATAAACTCTATGAATTGTAACAATATCAGTTTTTTTGTTTTGATATTGTACTATAGTTGTATAAGTTGTTACCACTGAGAAAAGCTGGGAGAAGAGTACATAGAGCTTCCCTGTATATTTCTTTGCAACTTCCTATGAATCTATAATTATTATAAATTAAAAAATTTTTAAGATTATAAATTGATCTTCAAGCTGTTACCAAGGGGTAATAAGAGGTTATATTTACCTACTGTGTAATATGCCTGATAGCAGAGATTTCAAATATCATAAGAATAATTTTATCTACATTTTATTGCCTTTATCATATCTTTGATTTTTTAAAAAAGTGCATCCAAGGTACTAAGGTACAAAGAACAAAGTTTCTTCTATAAGGAAGAACTAAGTTTCCTTATAACCATATCGCTTTCCTCTATGGTTATTTTAAAACATTTTATTATCATTTTGATTAAATTGATAACCAAGTATTGTTTTTCAGGTACCCATGAAAATATTTCAGAAATTGTATAATTTTTTTTTTAATTTTTTTAAATTTTTTGCTTTATAACAAATTTAATCAGTTATACATATACATATGTTCCCATATCCCCTCCCTTTTGCGGCTCCTTCCCACCCTCCCTATCCCACCCCTCCAGGCGGTCACAAAGCACCGAGCTGATCTCCCTGTGCTATGCGGCTGCTTCCCACCAGCTATCTACCTTACGTTTGGTAGTGTATATATGTCCATGCCGCTCTTTCACTTTGGCAGAGCTTACCCTTCCCCCTCCCCATATCCTCAAGTCCATTCTCTAGTAGGTCTGTGTCTTTATTCCTGTCTTACCCCTATGTTCTTCATGACATTTTTTTCCCTTAAATTCCATATATATGTGTCAGCATACAGTATTTGTCTTTCTCTTTCTGACTTACTTCACTCTGTATGACAGACTCTAGGTCCATCCACCTCATTACAAATAGCTCAATTTCATTTCTTTTTATGGCTGAGTAATATTCCATTGTATATATGTGCCACATCTTCTTTACCCATTCATCCGATGATGGACACTTAGGTTGTTTCCATCTCCGGGCTATTGTAAATAGGGCTGCTATGAACATTTTGGTACATGTCTCTTTTTGAATTAAGGTTTTCTCAGGGTATATGCCCAGTAGTGGGATTGCTGGGTCATATGGTAGTTCTATTTGTAGTTTTTTAAGGAACCTCCATACCGTTCTCCATAGTGGCTGTACCAATTCACATTCCCACCAGCAGTGCAAGAGTGTCCCCTTTTTTCCACACCCTCTCCAGCATTTATTGTTTCTAGATTTTTTGATGATGGCCATTCTGACTGGTGTGAGATGATATCTCATTGTAGTTTTGATTTGCATTTCTCTAATGAGTAAAGATGTTGAGCATCCTTTCATGTGTTTGTTGGCAGTCTGTATATCTTCTGTAGAGAAATGTCTATTTAGCTCTTCTGCCCATTTTTGGATTGGGTTGTTTGTTTTTTTGTTATTGAGCTGCATGAGCTGCTTATACATTTTGGAGATTAATCCTTTGTCAGTTGCTTCATTTGCAAATATTTTCTCCCATTCTGAGGGTTGTCTTTTGGTCTTGTTTATGGTTTCCTTTGCTGTGCAAAAGCTTTTAAGTTTCATTAGGTCCCATGTGTTTATTTTTGTCTTTATTTCCATTTGTCTAGGAGGTGGGTCCAAAAGGATCTTGCTGTGATTTATGTCATAGAGTGTTCTGCCTATGTTTTCCTCTAAGAGTTTGATAGTGTCTGGCCTTACATTTAGGTCTTTAATCCATTTTGAGCTTATTTTTGTGTATGGTGTTAGGGAGTGATCTAATCTCATACTTTTACATGTCCCTGTCCAGTTTTCCCAACACAACTTATTGAAGAGACTGTCCTTTCTCCACTGTACATTCCTACCTCCTTTATCAAAGATAAGGTGACCATATGTGTGTGGGTTTAGCTCTGGGCTTTCTATCCTGTTCCATTGATCTATCTTTCTGTTTTTGTGCCAGTACCATACTGTCTTGATTACTGTAGCTTCGTAGTATAGTCTGAAGTCAGGGAGCCTGATTCCTCCAGCTCCATTTTTCATTCTCAAGATTGCTTTGGCTATTCGGGGTCTTTTGTGTTTCCATACAAATTGTGAAATTTTTTGTTCTAGTTCTGTGAAAAATGCCAGTGGTAGTTTGATAGGGATTGCATTGAATCTGTAGATTGCTTTGGGTAGTAGAGTCATTTTCACAATGTTGATTCTTCCAATTCAAGAACATGGTACATCTCTCCATCTATTTGTATCATCTTTAATTTCTTTCATCAGTGTCTTATAATTTTCAGCATACAGGTCTTTTGTCTCCTTAGGTAGGTTTATTCCTAGATATTTTATTCTTTTTGTTGCAATGATAAATGGGAGTGTTTCCTTGATTTCACTTTCAGATTTTTCATCATTAGTATATACGAATGCCAGAGATTTCTTTTTTTTTTTTCTTTCTTTTTTTTTTTTTTTTGTGGTACGCGGGCCTCTCACTGTTGTGGCCTCTCCCGTTGCGGAGCACAGGCTCCGGACGCGCAGGCTCAGCGGCCATGGCTCACGGGCCCAGCCGCTCCGCGGCATGTGGGATCTTCCCGGACCGGGGCACGAACCCGTGTGCCCTACATTGGCAGACAGACTCTCAACCACTGCGCCACCAGGGAAGCCCAATGCCAGAGATTTCTGTGCATTAATTTTGTATCCTCCTACTTTACCAAATTCATTGATTAGCTCTAGTAGTTTTCTGGTAGCATCTTTAGGATTCTCTATGTATAGTATCATGTCATCTGCAAACAGTGACAGCTTTACTTCTTCTTTTCCAATTTGGATTCCTTTTATTTCCTTTTCTTCTCTGATTGCTGTGGCTAAAACTTCCAAAACTATGTTGAATAAGAGTGGTGAGAGTGGGCAGCATTGTCTTGTTCCTGATCTTAGTGGAAATGGTTTCAGTTTTTCACAATTGAGGACGATGCTGGCTGTGGGTTTGTCATATATGGCCTTTATTATGTTGAGGAAAGTTCCCTCTATGCCTACTTTCTGCAGGGTTTTTATCATAAATGGGTGTTGAATTTTGTCGAAATCTTTCTCTGCATCTATTGAGATGATCATATGGTTTTTCTCCTTCAATTTGTTAATATGGTGTATCACATTGATTGATTTGCGTATATTGAAGAATCCTTGCATTCCTGGAATAAACCCCACTTGATCATGGTGTATGATCCTTTTAATGTGCTGTTGGATTCTGTTTGCTAGTATTTTGTTGAGGATTTTTGCATCTATGTTCATCAGTGATATTGGCCTGTAGTTTTCTTTCTTTGTGACATCCTTGTCTGGTTTTGGTATCAAGGTGATGGTGGCCTCGTAGAATGAGTTTGGGAGTGTTCCTCCCTCTGCTATATTTTGGAAGAGTTTCAGAAGGATAGGTGTTAACTCTTCTCTAAATGCTTGATAGAATTCGCCTGTGAAGCCATCTGGTCCTGGGCTTTTGTTTGTTGGAAGATTTTTTATCACAGTTTCAATTTCAGTGCTTGTGATTGGTCTGTTCATATGTTCTATTTCTTCCTGATTCAGTCTTGGCAGGTTGTGCATTTCTAAGAATTTGTCCATTTCTTCCAGGGTGTCCATTTTATTGGCATAGAGTTGCTTATAGTAATCTCTCATGACCTTTTGTATTTCTGCAGTGTCAGTTGTTACTTCTCCTTTTTCATTTCTAATTCTATTGATTTGAGTCTTCTCCCTTTTTTTCTTGATGAGTCTGCCTAATGGTTTATCAATTTTGTTTATCTTCTCAAAGAACCAGCTTTTAGTTTTGTTGATCTTTGCTATCGTTTCCTTCATTTCTTTTTCATTTATTTCTGATCTGATTTTTATGATTTATTTCCTTCTGCTAACTTTGGGATGTTTTTGTTCTTCTTTCTCTAATTGCTTTAGGTGCAAGGTTAGGTTGTTTATTCGAGATGTTTCCTGTTTCTTAAGGTGGGATTGTATTGCTATAAACTTCCCTCTTAGAACTGCTTTTGCTGCATCCCATAGGTTTTGGGTTGTCGTGTCTCCACTGTCATTTGTTTCTAGGTATTTTTTAATTTCCTCTTTGATTTCTTCAGTGATCACTTCGTTATTAAGTACTGTATTGTTTAGCCTCCAAGTGTTTGTATTTTCTATAGCTCTTTTCCTGTAACTGATATCTAGTCTCATAGCATTATGGTCGGAAAAGATACTTGGTACAATTTCAATTTTCTTAATTTTACCAAGGCTTGATTTGTGACCCAAATATGATCTATCCTAGAGAATGTTCCATGAGCACTTGAGAAAAATGTGTATTCTGTTGTTTTTGGATGGAATGTCCTATAAATATCAATTAAGTCCATCTTGTTTAATGTATCATTTAAAGCTTGTGTTTCCTTATTTATTTTCATTTTGGATGATCTGTCCTTTGGTGAAAGTGGGGTGTTAAAGTCCCCTACTATGATTGTGTTACTGTCGATTTCTCCTTTTATGGCTGTTAGTATTTGCCTTATGTATTGAGGTGCTCCTATGTTGGGTGCATAAATATTTACAATTGTTATATCTTCTTCTTGGATCGATCCCTTTATCGTTATGTAGTGTCCTTCTTTGTCTCTTCTAGTAGTCTTTATTTTAAAGTCTATTTTGTCTGATATGAGAATTGCTACTCCAGCTTTCTTTTGGTTTCCATTTGCATGGAACATCTTTTTCCATCCCCTTACTTTCAGTCTGTATGTGTCTCTAGGTCTGAAGTGGGTCTCTTGTAGACAGCATATATATGGGTCTTGTTTTTGTATCCATTCAGCCAATCTGTGTCTTTTGGTGGGAGCATTTAGTCCATTTACATTTAAGGTAATTATCGATATGTATGTTCCTATTCCCATTTTCTTAATTGCTTTGGGTTCGTTATTGTAGGTCTTTTCCTTCTGTTGTGTTTCTTGCCTAGAGAAGTTCCTTTAGCATTTGTTGTAAAGTTGGTTTGGTGGTGCTGAACTCTCTCAGCTTTTGCTTGTCTGTAAACGTTTTAATTTCTCCATCAAATCTGAATGAGATCCTTGCTGGGTAGAGTCATCTTGGTTGCAGGTTGTTCTCCTTCATCACTTTAATTATGTCCTGCCACTCCCTTCTGGCTTGTAGAGTTTCTGCTGAGAGATCAGCTGTTATCCTGATGGGGATTCCCTTGTGTGTTATTTGTTGTTTTTCCCTTGCTGCTTTTAATATGATTTCTTTGTGTTTAATTTTTGACAGTTTGATTAATATGTGTCTTGGCATATTTCTCCTTGGATTTATTCTGTATGGGACTCTCTGTGCCTCCTGGACTTGATTAACTATATCCTTTCCCATATTAGGGAAGTTTTCAACTATAATCTCTTCAAATATTTTCTCAGTCCCTTTCTTTTTCTCTTCTTCTTCTGGAACCCCTATAATTCGAATGTTGGTGCTTTTAATGTTGTCCCAGAGGTCTCTGAGACTGTCCTCTGTTCTTTTCATTCTTTTTTCTTTATTTTGCTCTGCAGCAGTTATTTCCACTATTTTATCTTCCACCTCACTTATCCGTTCTTCTGACTCAGTTATTCTGCTATTGATCCCATCTAGAGTATTTTTTATTTCATTTATTGTGTTTTTAATTGATGCTTGATTCATCTTTAGTTCTCCTAGGTCCTTGTTAAGTGTTTCTTGCATTTTGTCTATTCTATTTCCAAGATTTTGGATCTGGGAAATAGAATCTTGGATCATCTTTACCATCATTATTCTGAATTCTTTTTCAGGTAGACTGCCTATTACCTCTTCATTTGTTAGGTCTGGTGGGTTTTTATCTTGCTCCTTCTCCTGCTGTGTGTTTTTCTGTCTTCTCATTTTGCTTATCTTACTGTGTTTGGGGTCTCCTTTTTGCAGGCTGCAGGTTCGTAGTTCCCGTTGTTTTTTGTCTGTCCCCAGTGGCTAAGGTTGGTTTAGTGGGTTGTGTAGGTTTCCTGGTGGAGGGGACTAGTGCCTGTGTTCTGGTGGATGAGGCTGGATCTTGTCTTTCTGGTGGGCAGGTCCACATCTGGTGGTGTGTTTTGGGGTGTCTGCGGACTTTTTATGATTTTAGGCCACCTCTCTGCTAATGGGTGGCGTTGTGTTCCTGTCTTGCTAGTTGTTTGGCATAGGGTGTCCAGCACTGTAGCTTGCTGGTCGTTGAGTGAAGCTGGGTGCTGGTGTTGAGATGGAGATCTCTGGGAGATTTTCGCTGCTTGATATTATGTGGAGCTGGGAGGTCTCTTGTGGACCAGTGTCCTGAAGTTGGCTCTCCCACCTCAGAAGCACAGCACTGACTCCTGGCTCCTCAATTTGGGATGATTTGTTGTCTATTCATATATTCCACAGATGCAGGGTACATCAAGTTGATTGTGGAGCTTTAATCCGCTGCTTCTGAGGCTGCTGGGAGAGGTTTCCCTTTCTCTTCTTTGTTCTCACAGCTCCTGGGTCTCAGCTTCGGATTTGGCCCCACCTCTGCGTGTAGGTCGCCGGAGGGCGTCTGTTCTTCACTCAGACAGGACAGGGTTAAAGGAGCAGCCTCTTCGGGGACTCTGGCTCACTCAGGCCGGGCGGGAGGGAGGGGCACGGAGTGCGGGGCGTGCCTGCAGCGGCAGAGGTCGGCGTGACGCTGCACCAGCCCGAGGCACGCCGTGCGCTCCCCCAGGGAAGCCGCCCCTGGATCCCGGGACCCCGGCAGTGGCGGGCCGCACAGGCTCCCGGAAGGGCGGTGTGGACAGCGACCCGCGCTCGCACACAGGCCCCTTGGCGGCGGCAGCAGCAGCCCCAGCGTCCCACGCCCGCCACCGGGCTCCGCGCCTTCAGTCGTGACCCGCGCCCGTCTGTGGAGCCCCTTTAAGCAGCGCTCTTAATCCCCTCTCCTCGCGCACCAGGGAACCAAGAGGGAAGAAAAAGTCTCTTGCCTCTTCGGCAGCTCCAGAGTTTTCCCGGACTCCCTTCCGGCCAGCCGTGGCACACCAGTCCCCTTCAGGCTGAGTTCTCGCCGCCAGTCCCAGTCCTCTCCCTGCGCTCCGACCGAAGCCCGAGCCTCAGCTTCCAGCACCGCCCGCCCCGGCGGGCGAGCAGACAAGCCTCTCGGGCCGGTGAGTGCCACTCGGCACCGATCCTCTGTGCGGGAATCTCTCCGCTTTGCCCTACCCAGGTATGTGGGGAGTTTCTTGCCTTTTGGGAGGTCTGGGGTCTTCTGCCAGTGTTCAGTAGGTGTTCTGTAGGAGTTGTTCCACGTGTAGCTCTATTTCTGGTGTATCCGTGGGGAGGAAGGTGATCTCCGTGTCTTACTCTTCTGCCATCTTACCCGGAAGTCAGAAATTGTATAATTTTTGTAAGGCACTGGAGACTTGTCAATGTCTTTGTTGTTAAGTATGTGCTTACACTCAGGAGAACACTGATCAAACTCTTATGAAATAGTTGTGTAGTGTGTGCCAATAGAGAATTTTACTTTCCTCCATTCTATGTTATTGGTGACTGTAATAAATTAACCATAGCCTCTAGGTATCATTATCAAACAGATTTCTCCTTCCTGATGCATGCCTGAAGTCTCTGCCATAAGGTATTGGCTGGAATTTGTGTCTACAACAAAAGAGGACTGTTGCAGAGGCTTGTGGATAAGACTAGATCAGGTACTCTGAACTATTGCTACTTTAAGAAGAGACTCCTGCTTCTAGGATTCTGAGCTGACATTGCTTAGATAGGTTTTAGACTGAATGAGTGGAGTGGGTCAGAGTTTCCAGAACTCTTTGTACAGTTCATGAAGGCCGACTGCTCATCTAAGATGCAATAGACACAAATGGAACAAAAGTTAAATACTTAGGCATGAGTGAACTGATGAGGGAATCTTATTTCAGTTATTTCCTTGGAATACGGTGGGTATTATTTTTTAAAGCTTTACTGAGTTATCATTTATGTACTGACTCAAAGATTTCCAGTTCATTCATAGAATTGTGCAACTACCACTAAAGCTAGTTTTTAAAAATATTTCCATCACACTTAAAAATGCTCTCAGGCCCTTTTGCAGTCAATTCCCACTCCCCACCAAGCCCAGACAACCACTTATCTGCTTTCTGACTCTGGACAATTTATATAAATGGAATTATGCAATATGGGGCCTTTTGTATCTGGATTCTTTCACTTAGCACGTTTTTGAGGTTCATCCATGTTGTAGCATGAATTATTATTTCACTTTTTAAAAAAGTTAATTAATTAATTAATTAATTTTTGGCTGCGTCTTCGTTGCCGTGCACGGGCTTTCTCTAGTTGTGGCGAGTGGGGGCTACTCTTCATTGCAGTCGCAGACTTCTCACTGAGGTGTCTTCTCTTGTTGCGGAGCATGGGCTCTAGGCGCGCAGGCTTCAGTAGTTGTGGCTCGCGGGCTCTAGAGCACAGGCTCAGTAGTTGTGGCTCATGGGCTTAGTTGCTCTGTGGCATGTGGGATCTTCCTGGACCAGGGCTTGAACCCATGACCCCTGCATTGGCAGGCAGATTCTTAACCACTGTGCCACCAGGGATGCCCTTACTCTTTTTATAGCTGAATTGTATTCCATTGTATGGATATACCACATACTGTTTACCCATTCACCAGCGATGCACATTTGAATTGCTTCCAGTTTTGGGCTATTTTGAATAACGCTGTTATGAATATTTGCATACGAGTCTTTGTGTGACGTATATTTTAATTTCTCTTGGGTAGATTCCTAAGGGTGGAATTTTTGGTATGCCTGGTAAGTTTATGTTCAACTTTTCATGAAACTGCCAAATTATTTTCCAAAAAGACCATATCATTTTCCCTTCCCACAAGCAATGTATGAAGATTCTTGCTTCTCTATATCCTCACCAATATTTTTACTGTTTGTCTTTTTGGATAGAGCCATTCTACTTGGTATGAATTGGTATCTCACTATGGTTTTAATTCACATCTCCATGATGATTAATTATGTTGAACAATTTTTCACGTGCTCATTGGCCATATGTCTGGCTTCTTTGGAGAAATGACTATTCAGATCTTTTCTCCTTTTTTTTAATATGTAGTTTTATTATCAAGTTGTAAGAGCACTTTAAAAATTCTAGATTAAGTCCCTTAATATTTAAATGATTTGCAAATATTTTCTCCCATTCCATGAGTTGTCTTCACTTTCTTGATGGTATCCTTTGAAACACAAAGGTTTTTAATTTTGATGAAGTCTTTTATTTACTTTTTGTCATTGTTGCTAGTGCTTTTGGTATCATATCTAAGCTTTAACCAAAGGTTACAAATATTTTCTCCTAGAATTTTTATAGATTTAGTTTTTACATTTAAGTCTATGATCTATTTAGACTTATTTTTGTTTATAGTGTAAAGTAAGGGTCTAAATTAATTTTTTGACATTTTATGGATATTCAATTGACACAGAACCATTTGTTGCAAGGGCTATCCTCTTCCCATTGAACTGTCTTGGAGCCTTGGTGAAAAATCATTTGATCATAAACGTATGGGTTTATTTCTGGACTCCCAATTCTGTTCCATTGATCTACATGCCCATCCTTATGCCAATACCACACTGTCTCCATTATTAACTTTTGAAAGTTTTAAAATAGGGTAGTGTAAATCCTCCAACTTTGTTATCATTTTTCAAGTTTATTTTGGCTATTTGAGGACCTTTGCATTTCCATTTGAATTTTAGGCTTACCTTGTCAATTTAGGGAACCTTGCAATCTTAACAATACTGAAAATTCCAATCCATTAACATGGAATGTCTCTCCCGTTTATTTAGATCTTTTAAAATTTATCTTAGCAATGTTTTTGTGGTTTTCAGTATACAAATTTTGTACTTCTTTTGCTAAATTTCTTCTTAAGTATTTTATTCTTTTTGATGTTGTTAGGAATGTTTTCCTGATAGTTTTCTTAATTGCATTTTTGGATTGTTCATTGCTAATGTACAGAAATACAAATAATTTTGGTATATGGATCCTGTGTCTTGTGACCTTGTTAAATTCATTTATTAATTTTAGTAGTGTGTGTTTGTGTGTATTCCTTAGGAGTTTCTAAATATAAATCATGTTGTCTGCAAATTAAGACAGTTTTTACTACTTCCTTTCTAATCTGAATGGCTTTAAAATAATTTTGGTTTTTTGCACTGGTTAGAATCTCCAGTACAATGCAGTACAATGATGAATAGAAGTGATGACAGTGGACACTCTGGTCTTGTTTCTGATCTTAGAGGAAAAGTATTCAGTCTGTCATGATTACATATATTAGTTAAAGGTTTTTCATAGATGTTCTTTATCAGGTTAGGAAAGTTTCCTTCTAATCCTAGTTTGTTGAGTGCTTTTATCATGACAGGGTGTTGAATTTTATCAAATGCTTTTCCTGTACCTTTTGAGATGATTATGTGTATTTTGTCCTTTATTCTATTAATATGGTATTTTTAATTGTTTGTGGGCTTTTTTTTGTAAAGACACACTTATTCAGTGTCATGATCAGACTATTACATTTAGCAATCAACAGCATGGGTGCAAAAAAAGAAAATCTACATTAAAACCCTTTGTTGGAGATACGTTTGGTAGATTACTCCTTTCTGCTCGTGGACGCCGCCGAGGAAGCATCGTTAACGTCTCCCCCGCCCCCCTCCACTGCCGTCATGTCTAAGTCAGAGTCACCCAAAGAGCCCGAACAGTTGCGGAAGCTCTTCATCGGAGGTTTGAGCTTTGAAACAACCGATGAGAGTCTGAGGAGCCATTTTGAGCAGTGGGGAACGCTCACAGATTGTGTGGTAATGAGGGATCCAAACACCAAATGCTCCAGAGGCTTTGGGTTTGTCACATATGCCACTGTGGAGGAGGTGGATGCGGCCATGAATGCAAGGCCACACAAGGTGGATGGAAGAGTTGTGGAACCAAAGAGGGCCATCTCAAGAGAAGATTCTCAAAGACCTGGTGCCCACTTAACTGTGAAAAAGATTTTTGTTGGTGGCATTAAAGAAGGCACTGAAGAACATCATCTAAGAGATTATTTTGAACAGTATGGGAAAATTGAAGTGATTGAAATCATGACTGATCGAGGCAGTGGCAAAAAGAGAGGCTTTGCTTTCATAACCTTTGATGACCATGACTCTGTAGACAAGACTGTCATTCAGAAATACCACACTGTGAATGGCCACAACTGTGAAGTAAGGAAAGCCCTATCTAAGCAAGAGATGGCTAGTGCCTCATCCAGCCAAAGAGGTCGAAGTGGTTCTGGAAACTTTGGTGGTGGTCGTGGAGGTGGTTTTGGTGGGAATGACAACTTTGGTCGTGGAGGAAACTTCAGTGGTCGAGGTGGCTTTGGTGGCAGCCGTGGTGGTGGTGGATATGGTGGCAGTGGGGATGGCTATAATGGATTTGGTAATGATGGAAGCAATTTTGGAGGTGGTGGAAGCTACAATTATTTTGGCAGTTACAACAATCAATCTTCCAATTTTGGACCCATGAAAGGAGGAAACTTTGGAGGCAGAAGTTCTGGCCCCTATGGTGGTGGAGGCCAATACTTTGCCAAACCCCGAAACCAAGGTGGCTATGGTGGTTCCAGCAGCAGCAGTAGCTATGGCAGTGGCAGAAGGTTTTGATTACTGCCAGGAAACAAAGCTTAGCAGGAGAGGAGAGCCAGAGAAGTGACAGGGAAGCTACAGGTTACAACAGATTTGTGAACTCAGCCAAGCACAGTGGTGGCAGGGCCTAGCTGCTACAAAGAAGACATGTTTTAGACAATACTCATGTGTATGGGCAAAACTCGAGGACTGTATTTGTGACTAATTGTATAACAGGTTATTTTAGTTTCTGTTCTGTGGAAAGTGTAAAGCATTCCAACAAAGGGTTTTAATGTAGATTTTTTTTTTTGCACCCATGCTGTTGATTGCTAAATGTAATAGTCTGATCATGACGCTGAATAAATGTGTCTTTCTTTTAAATGTGCTGTGTAAAAAAAAAAAAAACAAACCCTTTGTTGGAATGCTTTACATCTTCCACAGAACAGAAACTAAAATAACCTGTTATACAATTAGTCACAAATACAGTCCTCGAATACATACACTATCAAACGTAAAATAGATAGCTAGTGGGAAGCAGCCGCATAGCACAGGGAGATCAGCTCGGTGCTTTGTGACCACCTAGAGGGGTGGGAAAGGGAGGGTGGGAGGGAGGGAGATGCAGGAGGGAAGAGATATGGGGACATATGTATATGTATATGTATAACTGATTCACTTTGTTATAAAGCAGAAACTGACACACCATTGTAAAGCAATTATACTCTAATAAAGATGTTTAAAAAAAGTTATACAAATATAAAACAACAACAACAACAGCAAAAAACTAACAAATACAGTCCTCGAGTCCTTTTTGCCCATACACATGAGTATTGTCTAAAACGTCTTATTTGTAGCAGCTAGGCCCTGCCACCACTATGCTTGGCTGAATTCACAAATCTGTTATAAACTGTAGCTTCCCTGTCACTTCTCTGGCTCTCCTCTTCTGCAAAGATTTGTTTCCTGGCAGTAATTAAAACCTTCTGCCACTGCCATAGCTACTGCTGCCACTGGAACCTCCAGAGCCACCTTGGTTTCATGGTTTGGCAAAGTATTGGCTTCCACCGCCACAGGGGCCAGAACTTGTGCCTCCAAAGTTTCCTCCTTCTGTGGGTCCAAAATTTGAAGATTGTTGTAATTGCCAAAGTCACTGTAGCTTCCACCACCTCCAAAACTGCTTCCATCATTACCAAATCCATTATAGCCATCCTGCCACCATATCCACCACCACTGCAGCTGCCACCAAAGCCACCTCGACCACTGAAGTTTCCTCCATGACCAAAGCTGTCACTCCCACCAAAACCACGTCTGCGACCACCACCAAAGTTTCCAGAACCACAGTGATCTCTTTGGCTGGATGAAGCACCAGCCATCTCTTGCTTAGACAGGGCTTTCCTTACTTCCCAGTTGTGGCCATTCACAGTGTGGTATTTCTGAATGACAATCTTGTCTACGGAGTCATGGTCATCAAAGGTTACAAAAGCAAAGCCTCTCTTTTTGCCACTGCCTTGGTCAGTCATGATTTCAATCACTTCGATTTTCCCATACTGTTCAAAATAATCTCTTAGGTGATGTTCTTCAATGTCTGTTTTAATGCCACCAACAAAAAACTTTTTCACAGTTAAGTGGGTACCGGGTCTTTAAGAATCTTGAGACGGCCCTCTTTGGTTCCACAACTCTTCCATCTACCTTGTGTGGCCTTGCCTTCATGGCTGCATCCACCTCCTCCACAGTGGCATACGTGACAACTCTGGAGCGCCTGGTGTTTGGATCCTTCATTACCACACAGTCTGTGAGTGCTCCCCATTGCTTACAATGGCTCCTCAGACTGTCATTGGTTGTTTCAAAGTTCAAACCTTCAATGAAGAGCTTCTGCAGCTGTTCAGGCTCTTTGGGAGACTCTGACTTAGACATGATGGCAGTAGAGGGGGGAGACTTCAACGATGCTTACTTGGCAGCATCCATGGGCAGAAAGCTTCACTGTTTTTTTCTAAGATTTTTTTGATATGGACCATTTTTAAAGTCTTTATTGAATTTGTTACAATATTGCTTCTGTTTTATGTTTTGGTTTTTTGGCCGCGAGGCATGTGGGATCATGGCTCCCTGACCAGGGATCGAACCTGCACGCCCTGCATTGGAAGGTGAAATCTTAACCACTGGACCGCCAAGGAAGTCCCTAATTGTTTTTAATACTTCTCCAATTTGCATTTCTAGAACAGATCCAACTTTGTTGTGTTTTATAATCCTTTTTATATATTGCTGAATTCAGTGTGCTAATGCTTTTTAAGATTTCTTGCATGTGTATTCAGGAGAGATATCAGTCTGTAGTTTTCTTTTCTTCTGCTGTCTTTATATGTGTCTTTGGTATCAGAGTAATACTGGCCTCACAGAAGGAATTGGGAAGCACTTCCCACCTCCTCAATTGTTGAAAGAGTCTGTAAAGGATTGGTGTGATTTTTTTCCATTAAATATTTTATCCAATTTACCACAAAAGCCACATGAGCCTGGGCTTTGTGTGTGTGTGTGGGGGGGGATGATTTAAATTGCTGAATCCATTTCTTTACTTTTTTAAAAATCTATTTGCATATCATTTTTTGGTGAATACTGCTCATATTAGATAATACGTTGACCCTTGAACAACATGGGTTTGAATTGCATGGGTCTCCTTATACATGGATTTTCTTCAATAGTAAATACCACAGTACTACACGGTTGGTTCAGTCTGTGGATGCATATACGGAGGAACTGCAGATGCAGAGGAATGGCGAATATGGACAGCTGTCTATAAAGTTATATGTGGATTTTCAATGCATGGAGGATCAGCGCCCCAACTCCCCATGTTGATCAAGGGTCAACTGTATGTTTTAACAATTCTTGATTCTGATTTTGCCTCCTGATGGTTGTTATCATTATTTTCTTGGTTGTTTACTAACTTGCCTGAACTAAGTTTATGACCTCTGTCTCCACTATAATGTGGGGCTGCTGATGTCTCTGCTAAGACTTTTTTCTCTTGCTTTTATTTTTAAAGACTAGCTTCCTCAGGGTTGCTCCTATATCTGCATAGCTCAGTGTTAAGGTTTTGCTCAAACACCTCCAGCCAGTATACATCCATTATCTGCTGATGAGTCTGTGGTTGGACTGGGGAACACATTCAAGCTTCAAAGTGCTTGCAAGTCTGCTCCAGCTTTTATTTTCTCCTGGTCTCTCTTGCTTCTCATAGGCATGTAGGCCAGGGATGTATGCACATGTACACAGGATATGTGGATTGCCTATCAAGTCCACTATGGCTGTCTCCCTTCCTGGATTTCCCTGTTACATCCCCTGGTAGTCTGCTGGCCCAGTGCCTGCCTCAAACAGTCCTGCAGCCTCAGGCTAGCAGTCCTTCTTACTCACTTGCCACTGAGATCTGACAATGCTCTAAATCAAGTGACTTCCTTTCAGCAGCAGCAGTGGCAACAGCAAAGCGGCTAGCTTTTATTTTACAGCCTGCCTCACCATGGTTGAACTACTGTGCCAACAAAGCTGGAGTGGGGAGTGGTGGTGGTGATAAGTGGTAAGTTGGAGCAAGTCCAGTGTATTAGTCAGGATTCTCCAGAGAAACAGAACCAATAGGATATAGACAGATAGATGGATAGACAGATAGAGACTTATTATGAGAGATTGGCTCACATGATTAGGGAGGCTGAGAAGTCCCATAATCTGTTGTCTGCAAGCTGGAGGTCCAGGAAAGCTGATGGTGCAGTTCCGGTCCAAACTCAAAGGCCTGAGAACCACGGGAGCCAATAGTGTAAGTCCAAGTCTGAGTTTGAAGGACCATGAACCAGGATCATCAACATCTGAGGGCAGGAGAAGATGGATGTCCCAGCTCAAGCTGAGCAAATCTGCCGTTCCTCTGCATTTTTGGCCCTCAGTAGATTGAATGATATCTACCCGTACTGGTGGGGAAATCTTCTTTACTCATTCTACTGATTCAAATGCTAATCTCTTCCAGAAACACCTTCACAGATACACTCAGAAATAATGTTTTATCAGCTATCTGTGCATCCTTCAGTTCAATCAAGTTGACAAAGAAAATTAACCATCACACTCAGGCAAGTACACTTGCTCTGTTCTTACCCAAAGTTCAGAAGTTCTAGGTTTGTTCTAGCCTTGGGTTAATTTCCAGAGTGTTGAAATGGTTGTTTTTGACAATTTGTTCAACTTTTTAGTTGCTCTGCACATAGGCATAAATCCCCTAAACTCAAGAATTTATTTACTCAAATACAGGAGGATTCTCTTCATCAAGGTCAAAGAAACTCTTCCAACTGAGGGAGACATCAGTCTCTGACCAGCATCAGTGCAAGATACAATAGTAATACTGACCTGGAGATTTTTCTACTGTTTTACAATACAGCCTTTGATCCAAACATATGAAGAAGGGAACTAATATTTAATAGAAAATGGACATCAGCTTTGGTGTACACTTTGCTGATATGATTTGAACTTGGAGCCATGTGAGCAAATCTAGATGGCAGAAGAAGCAAACAGAGGGTCATATGTCTGGGGAATGAGAAAGAGAAATTAGGAAAGAAAGAGAGAAGAATATGAAAAGAGTCTAATGATTTTTCCAAAGGGCTCTTTATACCCAGATAGATTTTCCAATTATTTTTAAATCCTTCAAAAGCAAGAACAATCTTTCATGTGTTGTAAAATGCTTTAATGTAATGTCAGTACTGCACATGTGTCAAATTAAAATACTGTAATATTCACTAGCTCCAACGGTCTGGGTAGTACTGAAGGCTAGGTTTGTTAGTATTTTATGGCCATGAAGCCAAATTCTAACTCTGTAATGTAATGTTAGTGTGTCCTCCTCAATCTAGAAGATGGGGCATTGAGACACTGACACTAACAAAATTTCAGCCACACAAGAGTCAGATTTTCTGACCTTCACTTATGTAAACAATATCTAAAAGCAGGCATGTTAGGAGCCAAAGATTGATGAGCTGCCAAAATGCTGAGTATTTGTTATATAATGTGGAATAGCATCTAGGAATATCTATACCATTTTTAAAATACTCAGGAGACTTAAATTTGTTAAAAATCATTGAATTATACACTGAAACGGGTGAATTATATGATATGTAAAATATGCCTCAATAATGTTACTAAAAATACCCAGGAGACTGAGAAGAAAACATATTTTTCAAATATGGAGTTTGAAAAATATACAGATGCAAAATAAAGTCAATTATAGTCCCAAAAAAAGGCAATCTGTTAGGTATTACAGATATTTAATTCAAATAGATGTCTTACACAGCTGCATTTTAAGGTAGGTGAAACATGCCACTTTAGAAATAAATGTATTAATGAAATGTTAGATGCAATTAGAACTCTAGCTATTCAGGAATAAAATTTTCAACAAATCCTTTTTTTAAATTTTTCTTGAACTTTTACTATCACTTATATTTTCAGAAATTTGCAGCTCATGTAACCAGCCTATGAATGACTTTCACCTTGACCACAGATTTATTTGTATGGAAAAACACAACAGTATTTGCTAAATATATTCAATATCTTCCACCTAATTAGTACCTCAGGGAAGGTTGTTTATAAACAGAAAACAATAAGGGACACGTTAAATATCCCCAGCAGTACTCTCTGCATACTATCAGCTTTAGAAATAAAGAAGACAGTTTGCATTTTAAGCAATAAACCAGCTAGCTACCAGACTGCCATTAAGTATAAGGGATCCAACTAGATAAACGTGGGATTCATGGGGAAATAACATTATCTGCAGCTTTATACACTGGACAAATGAACATGGTTCCCTTTAGCTTCAAATTAGAAATATGTGTAGAGGGCAACATGGAAATAGATACTATTATTTCTGTTTTTGATATTAATTTAAAAAAGAATGTTATAAAAGTGTTTCACACTTGATACTAAATACATCTCAACTTTGCACATCCCCCACCTTCCTACAATCACTGCCAAGTGACTACCTAGTATCCATTTACTGGGATCACAATAGAAATCAGCCATTAATTAGGGAGCATTTGGCTCAAGGGACTTGTAATGGGTTGCAGAGAATTGCACATCATGCTTCACATGCAGATGAGGTTGCCATCTGGTGGATTTTCTCTAACTATAAGCTAACAACATTTATAGGTAAAAGCAGAATAATCCTTTTCTAGATGGGCAAAGCTGCCACTTTTAGAAAACATCTGGTTTCTTTGAACATTTATTAAGTGTCCATTTTGTGATTTGCTCTGAATGGGTGCCTGTTTTTTGTAACTTAAATATGAGGGAAAAATACCACGAAAGCAAGTATATTAAAACTTCAGATTTAAAAGGTAAAAAATGTGGGATGAAAAAAGATATTCCATGCAAATAGTAACCAAAACAGAGCAGGAGTGGCTACACTTAGATAAAATAAACTTTCAGCTGAAGTCTTTCACAAGATACAAGAAAGTCACTATATCGTGATAAAGGGGTCAGTTCAGAAATGGCAATACAATAATAGTAGGGGACTTTAATATCCCACTTTCAATATTGCATAGGTCATCTAAATAGAAAATCAATAAGGAAAGAGTGGTTCTGAACAACACTATAGACCAAATGGACCTAACAGACATATACAAAATGTTCTATCCAACAGCACCAAAATACACATTCTTCTCAAGCACACATGGAACATTCTCCAGGACACATCTTATGTTGCGCCACAAAGCAAGCCTTAGTAAATTTAAGAAGATTGAAATCCTATCAAGTATCTTTTGCAACCACTAAGGCATAAAACTAGAAACCAATAACAGGAGGAAAACTGAAAAATTCACAAATGTGTGGAAATTAAATAATATACTCTTGAACAACCAATGAGTCAAAGAAGAAATCAAAAGGTAAATCAGAAAGTGTCTTGAGACAAATGAAAACAAAAACACAACATACCAAAATTTATGGGATGTAGCAAAAGCAGTTCTAAGGGGAAAGTTCAAAACAATAAATACCTACATTAAGAAAAAAGAACGATCTCAAATAAACAACATAACTTTACACCTCCAGGAAATTAGAAAAAGAAGAACAAACTTAGCCCAAAGTTAGAAGAAGGAGAAAATAATAAAAATTAGGGCAGGAATAAATGAAATAGAGACTAGAATGACAATAATAAAACAAAAAATCAATGAAACCAAGAGTCGGTTTTTGAAAGATAAACAGAATTTACCAACCTTTAGATAGACTAACCAAAAAGAAAAGAGAGCGGATTCAAAAGGTAATAAATGTGACTTTTTTATTTAGCAAATTCTTGCTAAACAAAATTTTGTCACGCTAATATTAAAAATGTCTAGAAGTAAGATCTATGACATCACATTGGTTCTGTTTTAAATGTCAAAGTGACTTCTGATATTAAGTATGCCTTTACCTAACAGCCTTACCATGGGGATTCAGGAGCAGATATATGCCAGAACTATAAACAGTTCCTTCTCTAACTTACTCTAATACAAAATGACTGTTGATTCAAATATCACCACCCAGCTTATCTAGTTTTACTCTTCTCTCCTTCTTTTCCCTAATGACAGGGATAGTATTGGGTTGTTGTAGGGATGAGAGCACCTACCAAATAGATTTTTAATACATCTCAGTAAATATGAGAAGTGGGTATTTCGTTTCTTTGTTTGTTGTTGTTGTGTGTGTGTTTTTTCTTTTACTGAAGTCCTATCTACTTTTCCACCCTGATGATTTCAATTAACACTACCATGTTCGCATGAAATAACCTACATCAAAGTTAGTTTTAAAAAAGAAATCAGGGCTTCCCTGGTGGCGCAGTGGTTGAGAGTCCGCCTGCTGATGCACGGGACACGGGTTCGTGCCCCGGTCCGGGAAGATCCCACACGCCGCAGAGTGGCTGGGCCCGTGAGCCATGGCCACTGAGCCTGCGCATCAGGAGCCTGTGCTCCGCAATGGTAGAGGCCACGGCAGTGAGAGGCCCGCATACCGCAAAAAAAAAAAAAAAAAAAAAAGAAATCAGCAAGCAAATACATACATATGTATATACATAAAATATCAATACAAATTTAATACAAATATTAATACAAATGTAGTGACTACTCCAGGAAATATGACATCACAATTGCAAATGTGATGTTATATGAATGGGCATTTGTGATTTGGGATAAAATTTCCTTTACAGTAAGATGATGCAAATAGTTTTTGTATGTATAAGTGAGGCAACGAGCTCTGGAAACCAGTTAGATGACAAGAATAGGCTCTGGTAATGCAGATACTAATGTTGAAAATACATGTGAAGAGTTATATATTTCATGAAATAGGAGGGGATAAAAGCAATACAGATAAATCAATGTGTTTATATAATGGAACTTAATTATTTTACTAAATTGAAATTTTAAATAACCTAAGTAGATATTTAACTCATTCATTTATATCCCTAAACATTTTTATAATCCAGTTGACAAGAAAAACTTTTTGATATCTTCTTATTGAGGTCTCCTTATATTTGAGGATATATAACACATGCTGATGACTACATAATCTGCATCTCTAGCCTAGCCCTTTCTCTTGAACTCCAGACTCAGATACCTAAATATCTCCTAGACATCTCTACTACCATGTTCCACAAAAGAGACAGCAGAGCTAAATGGTTAGGAATGCAGACTAGGGGTTAAACAGACTGGGTCCAACTCCTGATTCCATCATTTACCAGATGTGTAACTTTGGACAAGTTACTTCATTTCTCTGATTCTCAGTTTCCTCATTTGTAAAATGGGGATATAAATAGTACTGATCTTATAGGATTAGTGTGAAAATTAAATGAAATATATACCTAGTACACTTGGCTGAATGTACTCTATTAAACAATAAATAAGTTATACATTCCACTATAAGAAACACATGCACATATATCTCATTGAAACCAGTAATTTTCTCCCTTGGTGTGCCTTAGCTGGCAGCTCTTTTTCTAGACTTGCTGTACCTGAACTGGTTTTAATGATGTTTTGCAGCAGTTGTCAAAGGTTAGCATGTATGAATAGTATACAAAGGAACACATAGATATGGAACGTTACCTACAAAATTCATTCTGTTTATACTGCAAGTTGGCAAAACAGAAAAATCAAAATATATTGCATCATTCACATGGTATTTGTCACATAATACCATATACAATATAGCAGTTCTTTTGTATATGTCTTACCTTCAACACTAGATTATGAGCTTCTTGATAAACAGCAGTTTAGGCATTTTTAATATCCTTTCTCCCATAATGCTAATCACAATGCCTTGCAGAGAGTAGGTACTCAGTAGATATCAATCAAGTAAGGAGAAAGAAATATACCTTGTCCTTTTGCAATAAAAAATGCAAATTTTTCAATCTTAAACAATTGGCAGGCTGAAATATATTTTACTAATCTTTGGGAGAATTAATTATTTAAATTCTCATTTCCTCTCCAGATTATTTCCTTTAATCCTAGACCAATTTTATAAATGTTCCAGACCTATGCATTCTTGGTAGTTTGTTTGACTGAATGTGTATTAAATCATCACAGGTTGCTATTATCTAGGAGTTTTTGTGAAAGTTTGATCACTTGGAAACATCAGCCATATTGCTTTAAAAAAAAAACACGTTTAAAATTTATAGTAATGCTTTGGCAGGTTTCTCTCTCTTCTCTTTCTCCTTTTATTCCATATCCTCTCTTACAAAATATTTGATGGTATATTTTGCAAAACAGTGAACTATTGGAATCAAAACTCCTGCTTGAAGTTCCAAATTATTAACCTTCAAATTCAAGCACCGAAGATGAACTATTTAGTATTAACATACTGAAAGAACAGCAAAAAGCAGGGATAGTATACAGAATTATGCCATGAATATAAATAAGTCTAGAGCACTTGGGAAGGGGAGGAATGGGAGAGGGAAAGGAAATGAGACTATTATGACTCTTTGGAGACATTCTTCCGCCTTTCCTCCTCCTTACCTATTTAACCTTCCATTTTTACTGTTTAAGTTCATTTGTCAAATAATCACTAAACATGTATATGAAATAATTCACAAAACGTGTTTAGCACAGTTACTGACACACAGTAAACACTCAGTAAAGGTTAATAAATATTAGCGATTAGTATTATGATTGTGTTCAGTCCCACTTCTTTGCTCTTACATTGACCTCTTTCCCCAAATTTACATATAGGCAGGGTGTGTGGTCAGGGTTGGAATAGAGGAGGACCAGGCAGACTCTTTTTTTAACACTTAAGGTCTGTCTGAATAATATTTTTAAAATAGTGTCTGGAATTCACTCATTTCATGAAATCTACATTAAATTCCCGGCTCCATCTCTCCAATCAGGAGTCTTTCCAACTAGGCACTAAATGGCATACTTCTTAAGGTTCCCCAATGAGGGCAATTAATGTCTAGAGGCAATTTTTCATAAAAATGCATTCTGTATCTAAAAACACTAGACAAGTCTGTATATCTTATGTTTGTGTATCCAATTAAATTACCTATAATTTTAAGTACTTGAAAGTTGATATAACAGTTTTCTGTAGCAACAGACCTTTTACAGTACAGTGAATAGTCATATATATGGCTTATATATTATAGAACTACTTATTTCACGTTTCTCAAAAACAGATTTTCTTTTTGCAAGTGGGCTTCTTAGTCTTCCACCTTTAATGTTATTAGCTTGGACTGCATTATTTCTCCATATAGAGTGTGCTATAAGACTTCCAGTTAAACAAGGCAGATTAGAAACATGCATTCATCTCTGCACCTGCATGAAGCTCCACTAAAATGACAGTAAAGGAATTTTTTTTAAAAAGGTATAAATAGAGAAGGACAAAGAGAACAGGAGAGAAGACAACAGCAGACAAGCAAAGTTGACAAAACTTTAGAAGCTGGAAAGCAATAGATGAGATGAATGTTAAGCTTACTTAACAAACTGGAAAAAGCTGAAACCTAAGGCTGGTGGTGATGAGTTGTTTTTACAGTTACTCAATATCTCTGAAATACAGGTTGAAGGGAGAGCTAAAAAGAGGAGGATTGATTGAAAGTATGTATAAGGAAAAATTAGGTCCCGAAAGCTCCTTATCCATTCAAACAAGATTCAAGTTTTAATACAGCATTCTATTTCACTGCTTGGAGGGTCAATGGGTGCTTCTTGCTGTTAAAGAAGCTTGCTGACTTAGTTGAAAGAAAAACAATGATTTCAGTTAAAAAAAAAGATTCAAGTTTTATTTTCTATGGTAATTAAAACATCTTTCCAGAAAAGAAGCTCTAGTGTTGGAAACAATAGGCATAGCTGAGGGCTGGATTGTGAACTTTAGTGAAAATGGGGATTGAATCTCTATTTACTAAATAGTAAGATTGCTCTCTGTCACCTTTCTGCTGGCTGATTTCTAAGATATTTTCAGCTGAGCAGACTGGAGGATTCTGTAGAAGCTGACCAACACAAGTGTAAAGCCCTACAGACACTGATATTTGGGGTCTCCCATTAAAAAGATTGAATTTCTTTCCAGTTACTCCCCAGTGAAGCTCAACAATCCATAAGTCCCAACAATGGAGACAGAACTTCTTTTTTGTGCCTCACTCTTAAATATTTATGGCTGACCAAATCCCTAGATATTTGAGTAAATTTTCTAAAATGAAAGACAGAGATCAAAACAACAACAGCAGCAGCAACAAAAGTCAAAGAGAAAAGAAACAAAACTATAATAACATCTTCAGAGAAATGAGGTGATACTAAATTCAAGATACAAGAACAGTGTTCTGTAAAAATGGAACTTTCAATGAATGAGAAAGAGCTCTTAGGAATTCAAAATATAGTAGTAATCTTAAAAATCAATAGAAGATTAAAAATTTTAAATTGATGAGCTCTCTTAGAAAGTAGAACAAAAAGAAAAAGAAATGGAAAATAGAGAAAAGATGAGAAAGTTCAAGGATTCAGTACTGGAGGGCCAAATTGGACCAAAAGAAGTTCCAGAAAGAGAGGACAGAAAAAGCAGAAGGAAGGAAATTACTAAAGAAATAACACAAGGAAAATTCCTAGCACTGCAGGATATGAATATACAGATTACAAAGGTCTATCATGTATCCAGAACAGTGAATGAGAAAATAATTCTCAGTAACATACATCATAGTGAAATTTCAGAAGATAGAATAAACAAACGATTTTAGAAGCTTCCTGAGAGAAAAAAAACAGGTCATATACAAAGTATCACAAATAATATTAGGAACAAACTTCTAAACTGTATCCCTAAAATCAAGAAGACAAGTTTTTAGGGAAAAATCATTTCCAACTGTGATAGGATGAATAATGCCTCCCTCCAAAGATGTCCTGGTCATAATCCCTGGACCTGTGGATATGTTACCTTACATGGTAAAAGGGATTTTGCAGATGTGATTAAGTTAAGGATCTTGAGATGGGTGATTATTCTGGATCTTCTGGGTAGGACCAATGTAATTAAAAGAATTATCATAACAGGGAGGCAAGAAAACCAAAGTAAAAAAAAGGAGATGTGAAAACTGAAGCATGGGTTGGAGTGATATGTTTTGAAGATACAGGAAGAAGCCATGAGCCAAGGAATGCAGGTGGCCTGTAGAAACTGGAAAAAGGAAGGAAAAGGATTCTCCTTTAGGGCCTCTAGAAGGAAACAGCCTTGCTAACACCTTGACTTTAGCCCACTGAAAATGAATTCAGATTTCTGGTCAAAATAGAATAAATTTTTGTTGTTTTGAGCCACTAAGTTTGGGGTAATTCGTTACAGCAGCAATAGGAAACTAACAAACCAACCTAGAATTCTATATCAGTCTAACAACTGGATGAGAGATTAGAACAAGGTGTTTTCAGACATGCAAAAATCTCGAAAAAATTTATCATCTTTCTCAGGAAGTTATTGGAGGATATTTGTCCACCAAAATGAGGAAGTTAAAGGAAAAGTGAGGGGAACATAGGGTATAGAAAATGAGATCCAATACAAGAGAAAGGCAAAAGGAATTTTCAAGATAACAGTGAAAGGATACCCCAGGAAGACAGCTATTCAGAAAGATAAACCAGCTCAAACTGAAACAGGATAAAAATCCCTATCACAGACATCTTTAATTTAAAAAAATGAAAGTTATAGTTACCCTGATGTATTTGAACATACAGAGAGGAGCTGTATGGATTTCTTGGGAAGACCTGTTTGGGTATGAGTAAGTGATAGATTCAGAAAAAAGAATCCTAAGCAAATAAAAATTAAATAAAATGTAGCAGAACAAAATTTTTATAGGATAGGAAATGTAATAACAAACTCAATACATGGTTAAACTCAATAATGTTTACAAAGTCATATTAATATAATCACTGAATATTGATTTTACCAAAAATTTGGGGAGGAAGGGAAGTATGTGTTTATGGGTACATAAGAGAGTCAAATTGCCACCTTTCATAATAGAAAGTCAATAGATATTATCTAAAAAGCTGAAAAATCAAGAAATAGCTGTGGAAAATGAATGTTGCCTGCCATTTCAGTAAACAAAGGGTGTTGCAGCCATCAAACCATCAGCCACTGCAGCCCCCCCACCAACGGTGCACCCTGAGGGGAACTGAGAATGGAGAAAAGATGGATACTGGCCCCAAATAGTTAAGATGCATATCAAAGGAATAATTTTGATGAGCCCAGACTCTTGCATCTTCCCATACATAGAAAAGCGCTAAATTCATTACCTTGAGATGTCTGTTTTTTTGTGATTATCAGTAACTTTTGATATTTGACTACATGTTTTTTTTGCTTTTAGCAAAAACTGCTATATATCCTGGCTCCTCCCTTACCTCTTTGGAACAGTTCCTCAGAGCTATCTGAGAGGCTGTTTCCCAGGCTACAGTCCTCAATAACATCCCAGAATAAAACATAACTTGCAACTTTCAGGTTGTGTGTTTTTCTTCAGTTGACATAGCAATATAAGCATGTTATCGATACATAGAAACATGGTAGTAAATATTATAGGGAATAGCTAAAATTGTTTAAAGTTATTGTCCTTTGGAGTAAGAATCAGGAACGGAGAGGGATAGGACAGAGAACTATTGTTTTTTACTGTACTATTTTAAAAAAAAACTATCTACATGGCATCAATTTAATAAAATTAAAATTTTACTTTAAAAGTGAGTTATTCCCATGAACAATACATTTTTGTGCTTAGCTTAATTCATCTAAGATGCATTGTTGGCATATTCTAATCTAGAAAGCACAGTTTTTAAGATAGGTAAAAATCCTCTTACATATATTGGCACATTTGCACTTACTCAATTCTTGAGGGATACAAATAAAAATTGTTGCTATGACCTACAGGGCTTGTTTAACTCTCTAATCTCATTGCATGCCACCGATTCCTTTGCCTATTATGCTCTAGCTACACTGTCCTTTTTCATTTCTCTTTTCAAACAAGAAAAGCACCTTTCCTGATGACCTGTCCACAGTCTATTCACTTTGCTTGGAAGGCTATTCCCTCAGTCTTCTCCTGGTTGGCTCCTTATCTTTCAAGCCTCAGCTTAAATGTCACTTCCCCAGAGAAGCTTTCTTTGACCGTTGAATCTAAAGTCGGTTCCCACGCCACCCCACTCCTCCTGTTATTCTCTCTTGCATTGCTCAGTTTTTTATTGCACTTTATCACAACATATTTGCATGCTTGTGTGTTTTCATTAGATTCTAAGCTGTCTAGTCTATCTGTGTGTAGCAGAGGGATTGTACATAGTAAGTGCTCAATGAATATTTTTGAATTAATTTGTTTTTATTAAGTGATCTGTCCATACCTCTGATATTTATAAAGAATGGAATGTTATATTCTGTAGTTTTTGCTATAAGTTAGCAAAAATTAGATAGAGAATTAAGTAAGAACAAAATAAAACAACTCAGACCTTTTTGAAAACTTGAGTTCTTGAAAAACATCCAAGTCTTAACATCTTTTGTCTCATCTGAGTACTAGCCCTCTATCATATAATGGATTCTAAACCATGTCTGGTATTATGTCTCATTCAGTATAGTCTCCTTTAATCAAACATTTTAGCATTTGTGATTAAGCTGATTATGATAAGTTTATGCAACAGGGGCTTAATTAACATCACTGATCCATACAGGAGGCATATACTCATATAATTAGGATCACATAAATGTCTTTTCCTTCTTCCAAAAAGACAGATTAACAAGAGAACAACAAACAGAAGTTTACTAACATGTGCATCAGACATACACTACATGTACTCAATGATGAGTAACTGAAAGGGGTGGTTAGAGCTTGACCTAATGCAGCAGCTTAAAATAACAAAAAATTCTTAGAGAACTGACAAGACAAAGGAAATGGACTTTGAGTATTTTGGGTGGCAAATTGGGGGAAGGTAAATATATGAGGGAACTAACGGATCATAAGAGCTAGTTAGTAAAGTTTGTTATGTAGGTTCCTCTGATGCTGATTCCAGGCTGTAAGGGTCTAGAGCTGTCTCTGGTGGTTAACTTCTGTCCTTCCTGGTACAGAGGGGAGGTGCATACCCTTACAACTACTGCTTTTAGGCAAATAAGAGTAGGGCAGAGAGTTTTTCTTGTATCTGCTTCTTCTCAGTTGCCTTCAGCTCAAAATAATTCTTATGTCAAAGTGCCATATTTTGCAGTAGCATATTCTGCTGTTTAAAATTAAACAATTTTCTTTATGGTTCTCCAAAAATTGACTCTATTATAGTAAAATTTTGATTTGACCAGTGTAGGCAAGAAATAATTATTTTTGTGTCCCTAACAGTAAGACAATTACCATCAATAATATTTGGAAGGGGGAGGAGGAAAGGGAGAGTCAAGTTCTGGCAACTCTTCAAGAACACAATGGATCCACAAAGCAGATTTGTGGAAACATTAAAAACAAATGTTTTATAATATGCAACTTCTCAGCTTTGATAAAAGACATTTACTTTAATAATAAAGGATATATAGAAACTTTTGATGAATGATGAAAAATTAAAGAAATAAATCTAAACACAATAGTTAGGCAGCTCAAGGATTCTATAATGTGCTGTGTTTAAAAGATTAAGAAACATTTCTGGTTTATCAGACTTTAAAAGTCATATTGCTGTTATTACTTTATACTATAATATAGATACCAATACTGTAGGCTCATCATTAAAGGATAAGTCTGCATAGTATGCCTTGACAAGCATCTGGAGGGTTGGATTCAACCCTCTGCTATTATTATCTTGGGAAAAAATCACAATCTATTTGAATCTCTGTTTACTGTTCATAAAATAAAACCAATGAATTCCATGGTTTCTTAATTCTAAAAGTCCACAGGACTTCGCTCGTGGTGCAGTGGTTAAGAATCTGCCTGCCAATGCAGGGGACACAGGTTCGATCCCTGGTTCAGGAAGATCCCACATGTCACGGAGCAACTAAGCCCATGTGCCACAACTACTAAGCCTGTGCTCTAGAGCCCACGAGCCACAGCTACTGAAGCCTGGGCGCCTAGAGCCCGTGCTCCACAACAAGAGAAGCCACTGCAATGAGAAGCCCGCGCACTGCAATGAAGAGTAGCCCCCGCTCGCTGCAACTAGAGAAAGCCCGTGCGCAACAATGAAGACCCAACACAGCCAAAAATAAATAAATAAATAAAATTAATTAAAAAAGTAAGTCCACAAAACTTTGATCAGCCTATGAACAAAACCATATATTCTTGAGATAGAAAAGGCACTATGTTTTATTTATCGTTGTATTCCCCACAGGGCTTAGCATGGTACCTAATAATGTAACTCTTTTTTAGTTCAATAAACATTTATTTTACGTCCCTAGGTTCCAGGGACAGCACTAAATTCTGGGAATTCAGAGATGACTTAGACATGGTCTCCACTCTTTCAGGATTTTATGGTCCAGAGGAAGAAAAAAGTATATAGGTAATTTAAACATCAAGAATTATGACAGAGGTAGGCAAAGAACAATATTTGCACATAATGCACATACCTTACAAGGGTCAGAGAAGGGCTTCCTGGAGGAACTTGCGCCTCTGCTGAATCTTGAAGGATTAGCTAACCATATTGATGGGGAGGGAGAGGAAACAGCAAGAGCAGAAACAAAAAAAATATAAAAAGAATATGAATAAATTAATATGGCATTCATCACAATTTCATTCTGAATTATTTAAAAAATAAAATAGATCCTCATTTATATAAAACCAATATGAAACCACCCTAATCATAAGGATAACTAATGCTACTTTATTTTCCATATTTCCTTTAGATTCTCAGCAATAGCTCCGTGTTTATTTTATCTGGGCAAGTATATACGATATTTCTTCTAAAACGCATGTCAGAAAAGCTGGGTTTCATATGTCATGAAAAACTGGAAGATTTTGAAAGGGGAGGAAGAAAAGGATTACTGGGTAGCTTACGGAAGGCTGGGCATTGCCTAGTATATCCTTCCTGGTTATCTGACTCTACTGTTCTGAGCCTTTCATTAGATTAGAAAGAGTCCTGGAAATCTTGCCTCAGTCCACTGGTGCTGTCTGAAAGTTATCTAAGTGATGTCAACTCAGAAGTCTATTCTTTGAAGTGGCAATCATGTGAAGTACCTGGTACGGTCCTTTTCCATGAGGCTCTGAGATTGTTCTTCTTTGTTGAAGATACAAATTCTAGCCTGTAGTAGAATCTTCGGGTAAGCTTTAGAGTAAAACCAGAACATTAAGAGATTTAATGGCTGTGGTTAATTTATTACTATTGCCAATTCTAGCAAAATAGAGGAGTAAAATTCCGTATTGGAGTCCAGTATGTAACTATTTCATAGGAGTTTTGATGAGGGTTATTCCTGAAGGTAAAACAGTATTATGGAGGGCACATCTGTCATGGAGGGCACTGACAAATTGCTGGGGACTTCCCGTAAAGCATGCAATTTCTGAAATTTTTATACTAATATTTTACCAAACGAACGTAATTTAGGAAAGGCTGAATGTCCCTTCTGATCTGACAACTTTTCCCATGCAACTTTGCTATAGTAACAAATTAAACAAACGTAATTATTTCCAGTATCTTTTTTTATAAGGTGGCAGCGCAAATCTTTGTGATTCCAAGGCCCTCTGAGAAGTCTTAGAGGTTTTATGCATAAAAGTTTTCGTTTTATGTATGTAATATATTCTGAAAATTTTATTTTATGTGTCCTAAATTTAGGAACTGATTTTGGGAAGACAAAATTAAGGGTTGTCAGAGGAGATTTGGTCACTTGATTAGGTAGGATCATGAGTGACTGAGAAACAATGCTTCCCTTCCTATTTAATCCAAGTACAAATAATGCATTTAAAAAAATACAATGTAACACTATTGTAAGTGAAGAGTCGCGTTCTATGGGTATTTTCTCCTTAAATAATCAGGGACACAATAAAGGCAACTTAAGTGATAGAAGATTATTCTTGTAAGACACAGAATCTTTGCTATTTAGGCAGATTACATGTAAGGTAAAGAATAATCTTTCAAATCATAGGTGGAAGCATTAATTACTAAATAAAGGAAACAACCCCATCTAAACTGACGGAGTACTCTAAACATTTTAAAGTATTTCGTAGCTTCTTTTCAGCCTCAGGTATTATAAACAAAGGCAAATAAAATTCACTTTCTAAGTTTTGTCATTTTTTTTTAATACTCTCATATTCCTTTACAGGATCTGTGAGGTCAAAATAATTTTCATAATAATATTAAGATGTCATGTGGGGTTTTTTTGACTCTCATCCACTCAAATTCATGAAATTTGGTGTCAAGAAAGGGGTAGCGGTATACCACTCCTCACATGAGTACAGAGTGGAGTTTTCCAGAGGTTTTGTGATGTGTGATAATGCAATGGATTAAATGCCAAAGCAGATACAAGCATCCAGCTTTCTTCTGTAAGGCAAGATAGTAAACAGATTTGCAAAAGTGTGAAACATGCTATTCTTTTCATGAAAATTTTTGTTTCGAAAAATATAGTTATTTTTCAGAAAAAATAGGTCATTTCTGTCAACATGCAATGTGCTCATCATTACTACTTTCCAATGAATTGATAAATACTTTTAAATTTTCTCATATTTTAGTCTCTAATACGGTAAATTTCAATAGTTATAACTAACATTATAATCCACATAAACAAACGCTCTTTGAGGTTCTCAATAATTTTTAAGCGTATAAAGGGTTCTGGAACCAAAAAAGCTGCTTCAGGAAAAAAAAAACTATTCTTTTCCCTTGAAAAACAAAAGCACATATACTGTTGTAATTCTCTGTCACTGTCACTCCTTGAAGAGCCTCAACCACCCATACTAATTATAACTTTTAATGAAAGTGACTAATTTCTACTTTAAAGAGAAAAGTGAAGGGTGGATATAATTGAGAACTGTCTGGCATATATAAGCGTGTTAACAGACTAGCAGAGTTTAAGACTACACATGACAAAACTTTCTATAGCCACACAAATCCTTTTGATAACTTCCTAAAGTGGAAAAAATGAACAAATTGATTACACAACTCCAAGATAGAGCTTCTCGATAGTATTTCAAATAAGATGCAAAAATATATAAACTTAGAATTAGGCTTAGTTTAAATCAATGTTACAATATTCTGTTTTACTTAAAAAGTATCCAGCTGTGAAACAATTATCCATTAATTAACTCAATTTAATGTCAGTATACACTTTTTAAAAAGGTGCTTAAAGATCTTGGAAATTATCTTCAAGCTGGCATACCAGGAAGCATAGTTACTGTTGAAATAAAGTTTGTCAGAATGCTGATTTAATGTAGTTGAAAAGAAATTTACATTTTTCATAATCATAAACATTTTTAGAAATAATGTTAATTTATTTGATAAGTAAGCCTGTGTAAGTTTAGGAAAAACACACCCAAGTAAAATAAAATGCATACTTGACACTGACAAAACAGAGAAAAGACTTAATTACCAAAATTTTATATCAATTATGTAATCTTGGGTTCTTAAAACGTTTCTGGATCAATTTCTGCAAGAAGATGTTTTAGTAAAGTCTAGAATATTTAAAGTATTAATGTAACCAAGCAAGGGCTTGTGTGCCCATGCCACAGAAAGCCAAACTCTGACAGTGGGAGTTTGCAGCAAAGTAAGGGTTTATTTGCAGGGCACCAAGCAAGGGAGTGGGATAAAAGCCTCAGATTCACTCCATCTTGGTCTCTGAGTTGGAGATGTTTTGAAGGGGAAGAACAAAGAAACTGGAATTAATCATTGTCTTGTGATATTTCTGTGACATTTCTTAAGCATGATTTCAGGAGTCAAGATGTCTCTGGTTTAGGATTCTCTGGCCATGTGGTCCATGGCTCAGGGGTCTGTGAGCTCATCTTGCCCTGGAGAAACAACCTGAGTTTTTAACGTAATGATGATATCTACAACAACAGCAATTTTAGTCACCTGACTCTGGTTGGTTAGTGTTCAGTTAGCATAGGATTGAGGTCAGAGGGCACAAGAAAGGGAAAAAAGTTTTGAATAGAGAGATTAATCATTAACTCGGTAAGGAAACTGTTTCAGCGGGGCTCAGTTTCATTAGATATTCAATTTTCTTATTTTCTGGAAATTTAAGACTATTCAATTTCTGTATGTGCTTATTCTCTCTATGAGCTCATCAGAACAGTGCTCCTTTAATTTATATCTTCCAGATATAGGAAAAGATATCATAGACACAAGATCTTTCTGAATTACAGAAGATTTTGGAATATTTTGTCTTTATATTCCAATAAATATTCATACTTTATTCCCCTTATTGGGTAGAAAATATGCTTATATTTTATTATTTAACAATGATCTTTCTACATTTATTGTTATTATGAAACTAGTTTTATTAATTCATGAAATTTGGTATCAAGAAAGGGGTAAAGCATACCACCCCTCAAAAAGACATGTACTCGGGGATTCCCTGGTGGCACAGTGGTTGAGAGTCTGCCTGCCGATGCAGGGGACACGGGTTCGTGCCCCGGTCCGGGAGGATCCCACATGCCGCGGAGCGGCTGGGTCCGTGAGCCATGGCCGCTGAGCCTGCGCGTCCGGAGCCTGTGCTCCACAACGGGAGAGGTCACAACAGTGAGAGGCCCACGTACCACAAAAAAAAAAAAAAAAAAAAAAAAAAAAAAAAAAAAAAAAAGACATGTACTCAAGCTACAAGATTTAGAGAAACAGTCTTATTAGAAATAGGCTTAATAGGTTTTTTTAGCCCATGTTCTAGGCTTAATTCACCTCTAATCCTACTCGTGTTTAAAAGAGTTTCTTCTCATACCTTCCCTTCTGTATTTAACCAGGCAGAGCAAAACATGCATATTAGATAAACTGAAATTTTAAGTAGAAAATACAGAAAATATTAGAATGAGATAAAGCAGGCAATGATCTTAGTAATGGTGGTAGGACAAAGGAGTCTTGAGAAATCGCCTCTCCCGTACCTGATTGCCTAAGTATAATATATATGTGGTATTTATTCATGCTAATGTATAATTTTACATTTTATTATAATTTAAATTTATGGTAATTCTACGTTTTAAATGGTTCAATGGATGGGTTCAATGACAGAGATGTAGGCTTCAGGCCTTAAAGCCTCTATTTTTTTTTTCCTTAGAGAATGGACTTGAGGATATGGGGAGGGGGAAGGGTAAGCTGTGACAAAGTGAGAGAGTGGCATGGACATATATACACTACCAAACGTAAAATCAATAGCTAGTGGGAAGCAGCCACATAGCACAGGGAGATCAGTTCGGTGCTTTGTGACCACCTAGAGGGGTGGGATAGGGAGGGTGGGAGGGAGGGAGATGCAGGAGGGAAGAGATATGGGAACATATGTATATGTATAACTGATTTATTTTGTTGTAAGGCAGAGGCTGACACACCACTGTAAAGCAATTATACTCCAATAAAGATGTTAAAAAAAAAGCCTCTATTTTATACACAGTGCTTGCTAATGGAACTTACTGTTTCTCTGCAGCTTCCAAGACTCCGTAGGGCTCTGGTTTCTTGAGAACCACAGTTGGAAGAAGAGCCCAGGCTAATGAGCGATTTTTAAAAGGCACTTTTTTTTCAGATGCCCTCAACAGACTTGAAGTAAAACCATCTCTCAAATGTATCTTGGCTAAAGAATCCCAAACTTCTATATCATTAAAAGAGCTGTGGTACCCGAGCAAGGATGCAAACACAAGGGTGTGAGGCTTAATGATTATTTTTTTAAACCCCACTTTTGAAAAAAATAAATTTGTCAATTCCCCACCTCCTTAAATGTGAGGGTTCCATGAGCTTCTACACTCAAAGGGCTTACAACAGTGGCCCGCACATAGGCAGGAGCATTCTTTGCTCCCAACCCATCCCAGGCGACACAGATCAGGTGGCTGCTACCCCTGGAGGCCACGGCCGACTTCCGCCTCCCGCACCGAGCGCTGTTGCCTCGTCCACGTAGTCTCTGCTACGTCACATCCGGCCGTTGATATTCGAGGCTCTGGATCACGCGCGATGAAGTGCGTGTTTGTTACTGTAGGGACCACCAGCTTTGACGACCTCATTGCATGTGTATCGGCGCACGACAGTTTGCAAGTGAGTGGGGAAGGCGAGCGGGAGGCGGGCGGGCGGCGGCTGGGCTCCCCGCGCTGAGCTCGCCGCTCGCCGCCGCCAGCCTGACCGCTAACCTCGGTAACCTTGCCTGACCGTTGCACTCGGGAAGAATCCCTGTCAGCTCAACCGCTGGTTTAATGGCCGCCGCCTATCAGCCGGCTCCTCCCCGCGCCTGACTGGACCTTCCTCCAGCTCCCCCGGTCCTTAGGGTCCTCCGCCTCCTCTTCCCGTTCCCCACAGCCTTGCCGGGCCGCTCCTCCCCGTCCTTTCTCCGGCTCCCCTTCTCTCCCGGATTTTCTCCGCTAATTCTCCGCCTCTGCCTCCGCCTCCGCCTCCGCCCCTGCCTCCGCCTCCGCCTCTCCGTCCTCCGGCTTCGCCCCTCCTTCCAGCGCTTCCGCCTCTCCGAGCCGGGCCTCCGGCCCGCCTCCCGGGCCCGCCTCGCTGGCCGCTTCTTGGGGCCGCGCGGTCGACGCGCTCCGTCACGCTCTGGCCGGCCCGACCCGGCCGGTCCGCTCGGCGTCCTGCCCCGGCCCTGCCCCGCCGCGCTCGGGCCGAGGCCTCCGTGCCTTACCTCCGGCTCAGGCACCCTCGCGGCCGGCGTGCCCGCGCGGCGCGTCATCCCCCGATGCTCTCCCTCCCTAGTTTGCGATGCCTTTTTCAGAGTCTTTGCGTTGGTCTCCTAGTTCTTGCTGGGCCATTTCTGTCACGACGGGATGAGCTGAGGCGTTTAGATCCCTTAGGGCTAGTGAGGTGCCAAGTCGGGGCCCGGGACGGGGGGAAAAGGAGCCATTTGAAAAACTAACGGGCTCCAGTTCGACTATTTATTCGGCAGCTCGTGCTCCGATTGGGTGGTTTGTCGTCGATATTACTGTTTTTACAGTAGCCTGTTTAAAAGGCCCGCTTTTTCTTTTTTCCCGTTTCAGATAATCCAGAGCCTCGGTTACAACCGACTTGTCCTACAAATAGGTAGAGGAAAGGTGGTACCTGAACCATTCAGTACGGAGTCATTTATTCTGGATGTTTACAGATACAAGGATTCATTGAAAGAAGACTTTCAGAAAGCAGATCTTGTCATTAGTCACGCCGGTAAAGTGCTGTAGAACCGTCCGTTTTGTTTTGTTTTTTTCTGTGGTACGCGGGCCTCTCACCGCTGCGGCCTCTCCCGTTGCGGAGCACAGGCTCCAGACGCGCAGGCTCAGCGGCCATGGCTCACGGGCCCAGCCGCTCTGCGGCACGTGGGATCTTCCCGGACCAGGGCACGAACCCGCGTCCCCTGCATCGGCAGACGGACTCTCAACCACTGCGCCACCAGGGAAGCCCCCGGTTTGGTTTTTGATAGACAACAAATAAGAACAGAAACTCGAACCTTTCTGATGTAAAATAAAATCACTAGGGTAACTCACCGGTAGCCCTTCTGAATAAAATACTGATTGCAATATAGCAGTCGGGAACATTATTGGAGAGAATTTATAATTCTGGGTGATAGAAAAATGGGAAATCAGTCACTGAAGCCCAACTTTACAGTTTACAGAACTGTAAACTTTAGGGTTTACAGAAACCCTAAACACAGGCAAAATAATTTATCCAATGACATGTGTCAAGAGTTGTCAGTGGGAATTAGTATGTGGGCTTAGGTCTGTAGGAACGTTCAGCCAGCTAATTGATCGGATTGGTCATTGAGAATTTGGCTTTGGAAGATTTTTTACATTTCTATTAAAAGGTTAAGTAATTTGTCCAGTCAGTAAGCGGCAGACAGATAACAGTCTGGTGCTGGCATCGTCTACCCAAAAAGGATTTGTCTGCTCGCTTAGCAGTCTCCTCGCTCCCATTTAAACTATCTAAATGAGTTTAGAGTTAAAAGTTGAATTGACCCAAATATTGTATATATGCACGTTTGTGGAGATTTATCCTTGACTATTTTGACAAGCAGACTCATTAGGAGTGGTCAAAGTTTTCCTTTATTGGTGCTTGTCACTTTTGAAGGCTTGCTTTTTTACTTGTGTTTGAATAGAAGTGCAGTATGGCTTCATGTACAGTATGTTGAACCTGAATCTTATTTGGATTCAAGGCCCATGCCCAGGGCATACTACTAGAGGGCAAGTTGCAAAGCACTGATATTGTTGGTAGTGATAAAGAATGTGTTTTTCAAGTCAGGTTTGTAACACTAGAGACCACTCATAACTGTTTTTTGTCATTTTGGATGTATAATTAAAAGGCTTGATTTGTAGTGTTGCCAACTAAGTTTTTCATCTTTTGAGTTCTAGTTTTAAGGCCTGGTGAAGTACCGTAACTTTTTTTTAAACTGTGTTAACAAATTTGGTATATTTTCGTAGGTGCAGGAAGCTGTTTGGAGACTCTGGAAAAAGGAAAGCCACTCATAGTGGTTATAAATGAAAAGTTGATGAACAATCATCAGCTGGAATTGGCAAAGCAGCTACACAAAGACGGGCATCTCTTTTACTGTACCTGCAGGTATACTAGAGACTGATTATTTGACCTCTTAATTCCTTCCTAGCTATTCTTACCCACCTGCCTAACCCACCTGTATCTTTGATCTCTTACCTTCTCCCACTTAGCAAACATTTTGATTTTCTCACCTGTAAAACCTGCTCATTTGTCTTTTACTTTGACTGTGATATCTGTGTTGTATTTCTTTCATTGTCTATGCTTATTGCACGTGAATATCTGAATGTGTGTGTGTGCACATATCTGTGTGTATTCATCTGGGTGTGCAGGTCTCTGAGAATATAAACTTTTGTGTTCATTATTTTTCATTATTTAAGGAAGGCATTTGCTTATTTTGAATTAAGGTTTTGCCTTCAGTAAATCCACTGGAATCCCTAAATTAAATTTATTCATTCTTTCATTCAACTATACCTAATACATGGCAAGCATTGTTTTTGGTGCTGTGGATAACAGTGGTAAACATGACATAAAGTCCCTGCTTTCATGGTGCTTACGTTCTAGTGGTGGGAGATAGACAGTAAATGGTTCATAAATAAGCAATCGAGATAATTTCATATGGTGAAATATGTTATGAAGAAAATAGGGCAGGGTGATGTGATAGCTGAGGTGAAGACTAATTAGATTGCTCAGGGAAGGCATAACTGGGTATATGATATTTGAGCTGAGACCTGAATAACCAGGAAGAGCCAGTCATGTGAAGCTCTAGAGGCAGAAGGAACAGCAGCAATTGCAAAGGCCCTAAGTTGGGAATGAGCTTGGAGTTTGGTGTGTTTGAGGAACAGAGGGTTAGTGTGGCAGGAGTACAGTAAGCAAGGGAGAGAATGTAGTATGAAGATGAAGCTGGGTAGGGATAGTTCACAGAAGAGTTCCAATTTCTATGTTTAATAAGAAGCCATGGGAGTATTTTAAGCAGAGGAATTGCTTTATGGTAAGGAGTATTATTTTCTAGAAGTATATTAGAATTCAGCAAGAACTGATCAACATCACAATAGAAGGATGAAGAAAATTGCTGGTTTTCTGTTAATTCTCTTCAGACACTAGAAGCTTGCCAAAGGGTCAGGTCAGTAATTCCCAGTTGTTTGACTTTAAAAGCTATCCTAATTTGATGTTTTAAAAAGAAAAGACCTCATAGAAGTATTACAAAATGCATATTTCTTATGTTATAATAAATTGAAATTAATTTGAAAATAAACCTTAGAAAAAACTGGTTAGAACATAAGCTTTTCTTTTAATTTTACTGTTTCTGTGTCTTAGGCATTCAGTAAATACTTGTTCATTCATTATTTATTGGGCACATACTGTGTGCCAGGCATTATTCTAGGCACTTGGCATCATCAGTGAACAAAAACAAAGTTTCCTATTCTCATTGAGAGGAGACAGATTCATGGATTGTTCCAGGAGCAACGGTTGCTGTCTTTTTTTTTTTTTTTTTTTTGTGGTACGCGGGCCTCCCACCGCCGCGGCCTCTCCCGTTGCGGAGCACAGGCTCCAGACACACAGGCCCAGCAGCCATGGCTCACGGGCCCAGCCGCTCCGCAGCACGCGGGATCCTCCCGGACCAGAGCCCGAACCCGTGTCCCCTGCACCGGCAGGCGGACTCCCAACCACTGCGCCACCAGGGAAGCCCTGGTTGCTGTCTTAATCCCTATAATGATGGAGGAGAGGGAATGTCAGGGTGGCTTTGTAATATAGAAACCATTCTTAAAATATTGTGAGTCAGGGGAGAAGCTAGATAATCAGAATTATGTGGGCTTCAGATAATGGGCATATCTGTCCTTAGGTAGTTGAGATTGTTAGGGGTTAATACCATTTTTGAGGAGGAATCAATGTTCATCTTCCTTGGTTTATGCAAGTCAATTTTTCCAGACACTTTTGATGAGTATTTTCATTCTAAACATTAAATCAGCTTCGATTTTTATGTTAGTACATTAAAAAGGGGAAAGCATTGATTTCATAGACACATCCTGACTCTCAGGCTGAAAAAGGAGCTGTACAAATCTCCAATTTATTAATTTTTTTCAGTTTTAGAATTCTTTTTTTCTTGTATTAATTTCAAGAAAGTTGCACACGTGGATGCCATAAGGAGAATCAATAATTGGTTGTATTTTTATTTTAGGTATATCATTTATTTGCCCCAAATGTAGGCTGGATGATTGTCTGTTCTAATTTAAGTGGCTGGTTTAATTAAGTTTCTGAAGTAATAGTTTTATGTTGTGGGTCTGAACCTTATTTCCAACGTGCATGGCGATTGTATGTTGCTTAGTTATATATGGATTTATGGTAGTAAATTACTAGCAAAAATTATTTCACAATCTTCATGCATGGTCTAGTAGTCTCCCCAGCTTATTGTTCTTGTCTTGCAGCTGTTACTGTTGGTTTCATTTATTCTGTTTTCATAAATTGAGTTTGCTTCAAGTTATATCTGCCCAGTCCTGAGAAGTGTTCCAAAGCCATGTGACCACATCTTTCATGAAATAACATTTCTGAAATATTTCAGTTGATGTAAAAGATAAAATGTTGAATTGCTGTTGACATGTAGTACTCTTTGTATTATTTTATTATTATTGTGTATACCTATAATATTAAAATACATTGAAATTCACATATACAGTTTGAGAACCATCACAATATTCTTGGAAGTTAGATTCAGCCATCAAGTGGGCAGCATTGAATTATGGAATTTTCTCCCATATTACCTAATATTTTTCTTCTTTTGTTTTAGCACGCTTCCTGGGCTGTTACAGTCAATGGACTTTTCAACACTGAAATGTTTTCCTCCTGGCCAGCCAGAAAAATTTTCTGCATTTTTGGATAAAGTTGTTGGATTACAAAAATAAACACTAAACTCTCAAAGCTTTAAAAACACCCCTCAAATTCAACTTATGGAATGTGGTTAAATCGAATTAAATATAGAGTATATATTTGTAGAATAATATAAATTAATAAGTCTCCTACATCTGTAGAATGTATAGAAAATTTTATGGTGTGAATGTTAGCATTTGGGTCCAAATTCTAATTGCAGTTTCACAAATTTATTAGATTTTTCCCTAATCTTCATGTTTTAGTAAAAGAAATATGTAGTGAGCATTCACACGTTTTATTCTAGAATCCCAAATGGATTTGGAATCATGAAAAAGAAATGAATTAAATATGAAAACTTTGACAAAACCCTCAAATTTAGTTAATTTAATATTAGAGTAAAAAATGGAACAGTAACAAACTTGTAAAAAAAATTTGAGTCAGAATCTTTAGCTTCATAATCCAAGGAACCAAATTTAAAAAAAAAATGATGGATTGTGTTCTGTGAAATAAAAAGCTCAATAATTACCTTAAAAAGATGAACTATCGGGCTTCCCTGGTGGTGCAGTGGTTGAGAGTCCGCCTGCCGATGCAGGGGACACGGGTTTGCGCCCTGGTCCGGGAAGATCCCACATGCCGCGGAACGGCTGGGCCCGTGAGCCATGGCCGCTGAGCCTGCGTGTCCAGAGCTTGTGCTCCGCAACGGGAGAGGCCACAACAGTGAGAGGCCCGCGTACCGCAAAAAAAAAAAAAAAAAAAAAAAAAAGATTAACTATCAAGTCAGTTGATCTATTGTACTTCGAGAAACTACTTTATTCTGAAGAATAGAGTGGAGTGGATGTGTTCACTGTTTTCCTGTAAAATATGAATAGAAAGTGACAAAAATAATCTTGCCCAATGTCAAAGCTTTACTGATTTGAGAAGAATAAATCAAAAAGCACTTGTGCCAATAGGACTTGCTGTTATTTTTTAAGGACCCCCCCCACAGTGGTATTGAAACATTTGCTGTAGCATCATAGAGGAATTTATGCCCTTATAAATTTAGTTTTACAAATGAATAAATGATCTGACGTGTGTAATGGCCTAAATATATGGTTTTAAAATTCACATAACTCAAAATAGATACTTTATGAAATTCTGATTATGGTAAGTGGTTTCAAGACCTATAAAATAAACTAGATTATCCATAAGTATTGATAGTTTTCTGGTAGAAAGTTTAGATATAATTCATCCATAAAAATAGAGCATTCACTATAAGGATTCATTTTTGATTGTATTATCCCAAAATGTTGAATATTCTAAACATTTTACTTGGGATGCATTATATAATGTTTCTGTAGATTTATTTTCCTAATTGTGTTTTACGTAGGCTAATACTAAAATAAATTCTTACTAATGGTAGAAGGTGGTGGCTGAGGAGTACTCCGGGTAGCAGGAGGATACCAACTTTGATTAAATTTTGCTGAGAATAACCTGAAAAGTGAGTAATCTACACAGTTGAGAATTCTCAGCACCGTAATCATAATTGTATATTAATGTTAACATAATGCTGTAGGAAAGGCCCTATTCAAATCCATAGAGAGAATTTCACTTTTCTGGCCTCTCTTTTAAATATGTTTCTCTAGTTTGAGAAAAAATGTGGTTTAAAATTTATGTTGATCACTCAGTCTTTAATTATCTTATGTCATGAAGGATTAACCATAGAGAATCAGAAACAAATGAAAGGGTCTACTCAAACATTAGACAACTAAAGAGCAGCATAGGGCCTCAAATCCTCTGCTTCTTTCCCACAAGAGCACATAACCCAGATTCCATTATTTCATTTAGCAGAGGCTTAAGCCAGTGGTGTCAATTGTGTGTAGTGACATCTTTTGACTATACCTTTGTAAAATTTTATATCACTTGTGGGGTTTAAAAATCAAAGGATATCTTAGAACCATTTTGATTTGGCAGGAATCCTCAAGATCATGTAGTCCAGTCTCTTCATTTCACAGATGAGGAAGAAGGCCAGAGGTTACAACTTGTCTAAAATAACAGCCTTTGGTAGAGCTGCCACTAGAAGCAACTTCTTGACTCCCAGTCCTGTCCTCTTTCTACCATACCATAATATATGTTGTAAGCTTTTTGTTTCTTTATAGTTGTTTGCCTAGTATTTATTTTAGTTACTTTAATTCCTTCCAAGGGAGATTTTCTTCATTTCCAGAAGTTGAATTATTTTAGAAGGAACTTCACAGTTCACTAAATTGGGTTTTCCTTTGGTGTATTGCAGCCTTAGCTGGGACTTAGAAACCGGTGATTCCTGAGTTTTTGGAATCTAGCAAAATGCTATGGTATAGCATTGATACTAGATTGAACAAATAAAGACTTTAAGACAAAGAATTGTAGATTTTGGGAATTGGTAGAGAATTTTAAAAATACCTAGTGCAAACCATTCATTTTACACATGAGGAAAGAGGCTAGGATAAATTAATTGCCCAATTAGAAGGGTATTTCTAATTGGTCCTTAAGAAAAAGATTCATGGTAATCAAAATTCTATTTGAAATATTTACCCAATAAAATTTGTTTAGTTTCATTACCTGAGAGGGCTTCAGATGTTTTAAATCAATGTATAAGTGCAATGCAGTTTATGTAGCAGTTTTCTGTTGAGAGGTATTTAGATATCCAGGGATGAGGAAGTGAAAGAGAAAGTTTAGTATTTTGAGAAATTCACATCATTGGTAGGTGCAAAGGTGGACAGGTAATAGAAAGTTGATTGCTGTTGGAGTAGGTGAAAAGTGATGTGAAGTTATAGTATGCTTGGGAAGTAAGGATTTTAGATGACTACATGCTTATAATTTGGAAGGAAAGAGTAAGGATTTGGTGTTAGGTAAGACAGTACAACTGATGAACTTGATGCAGGGTTCTGTAACATTGAAAAGTAGTCATCTCAAAGTATTAAGTGATTCTAGACACCAAGAACCTGTATTAGAGCACTGCTTTGTATGCTTTTAAAGGCAAATCATGTGGACACAAAGGGCAATATAAAAATGTATACCACTTTCATAATTTGAGGAAATTTTCCAAGACTAAGGATGTCAGGAATGACTAACAGTAATGTAGATATTTTTCTTGGTCCTTTATTATAGTATAAGCACTTAAACCCTGTGATTTATTAAAAATAGGAAATTATCAGAGATGACCAAAAATCTTCATGTGGTCTGAGAAATGGGGTGTATGGCCGGATTACTTGAAATTGTTTTCTTGGGAAAGATTTGGACGCAGTGGTCCTGATAGCTGTGTGGTAATCAGTTTTCTGCTGAACAATTAGTACCATATTTTTATGGGGGAGTGGGGAATGAAAAATAACAGTAACAGTTAACACCCGCCTGCTTAGTATGTATCATGTACTGTTTGAAACATCTTACACAAATGAACTCATTTACTCTATACAGGATAACTCTATGAAATAGTTACTATTGTTGCATTTTGCAGATCAGGAAACTGAGGTCAGAGCATAATGTGAAAAAGGAGTTACGCTGGGCTTCCCTGGTGGCGCAGTGGTTGAGAGTCTGCCTGCCGATGCAGGGGACAAGGGTTCGTGCCCTGGTCTGGGAAGATCCCACATGCCGCGGAACGGCTGGGCTTGTGAGCCACGGCCGCTGAGCCTGCGTGTCCGGAGCCTGTGCTCCGCAGCGGGAGAGGCCACAACAGTGAGAGGCCCGCGTACTGCAAAAAAGAAGGAAAGAAAAAGAAAAAGGAGTTATGCTACTTAAGTATCCAAAAGATGGTCTGGGAATTGTCATTGGAACACTGAATTCCAGTATATTTCTATCATTTATGTGGACAGGACTGTATATTTGAAATCAGTGGACTATTCCAAAAAATTTAGATTGTGTGGTAGCCATGGGTATGTAACCTATTTCAGTTTTTACATTGCTATTTTTTTTATTTTTTAATTTATTATTTTTTAATTTATTTTTATTTTTTTATTTTTTACTTATTTTTTATTTATTATTTTTTTATTTTTATTTATTATTATTATTATTATTTCCAGTTGCTTATAGGTCATGTCACTCTGTTAATTCTCTTAAGCACCCTAAATTTGATATGCCCCAAACTAAAATCATATTTCTCCTTTTCATCCTTCTGAGATCCTTATCTCTGTTAATGGTGTCACCATTTAGTCTGTCTTCCAGGCTTTAACTCTTACATCTCCAACCCTTTATATATGATTGGTCACCAGGTACTCTCAGCTTTACTTCCTAAATGGCTCAAGCCCATTTATTTGTTCTCTTAGTTTTTTTTTAAACATAAGTGCATGATAAGAATCTACTTTTTCTATCAGCAGGACTCAAGACATGATTCCTGCTCTCGAGGAACTCTTAAGTATAGTTGAGGAGGAACTATATATTCATGCATCCTCTGCCTGAAAAACAGTTGGCTATTGGTAAATGATAAATGCACTTCTGTAACTTAGTATTCTTTTCTCATCTTGATTAGGTATTGGGTCTAGGAAACATTGTCATCTTGCACATATTCACTTCCTACTCTCTTTGACTTGACTTCAAAATATCTAGTATGTCTCTTGTTCAGGAGAAAGATGTGACCATCGCATTATATGGTGAAGTTTGTAGGATCAAGCATTTATAGGAATGGCATCTAAAACGTAGTAGTGCTGATCCTATGTAATGTTCTAATGGTATTTAAGGGTCTGTCAAAGAATGGTACCTGTTGGGGATTTTCGGACAAACATGGTGTTAAAAATCAGAGGTTTATAAACAGCAGTAGCTATAGTGTTTTCCAGTAAAAGATTGCATGGAGAAAGGTTTAGGATAACCACCAAATCACACTTAACTCCTTGTTAAATGGTTAATTCCTTACATGAATATTCTAGCACAATATTGTATAGTTCTTTGAGTTCTTATGATTTTTGTTGGTGGCTAGATAAAAGGTGTGAGCAAAACAATCTAGCTTCAAACGGGAAAGTAAAATACATGTTTCTTGACGTTGATATTGATTCTTAAAAATTATTTTGAGGGGTTTTTATACCGTCATGTCACATCTATTTTAATATTTCACTTCTAGATCCTTATTGTCTTTATGAACTTTTACTGGATCCTGGCTGAAATTATTTATTATGATTGACACTCTGTCATGAATTTTCCTTTTTTTATGTCCTCCCCGTATGCCCTGCGGTGGAAGCACGGAGTCTTAACCACTGGACTGCCAGGGAATTCCAATGTCATGATTTTATTTTGATGGCTACAGTCCTGCTTTCTAAGGCAGTAGTTCTTAAGCTTTTTTGCGGTCATGTAACCCTTCAAAATACTTTAAACTATTGCTTCTCTCTCTACTCACACATATACATATTTTGCTATGAATTTCAGGGAATTTACAGGTACCTTGAGGCCGCCCCAGGTTAAGAATCCCTAGACAGAGGCCAACTTCAGTAATTCCTTGGTCATTGTTCATTAATATTTGATGGTAACTATTAGACTCCTTTATAATTAAACCCTCTGATTAAATACATTTAAGTTTAGTAATTTCCAATTTTTATAATATAACACAAATTATAAATTTTTCTCTTCATTTAAAACGTGCCAAACAACACATTTTGACACTAACCTTAATACTTTAACTCAGTATCTATAACCCATAATGTCTTGTGTAGTACTATTTCTAATTGATAAAAGGAACTAAATGAAAATTATTTTCGTTTGTAGTAATTATTTTAGGATATATTACATTGGGCTATCTGGTAAAGCAATACAGTGTTGTAATTTACTCATTTGCTGTTAAGTGTGCTTCTAAAGTATTTGCTGAACTGATAGTCACTGTTAGAATGATGTCTGTGAGAGGCCATATATTGCATCTTTGTTACTGTTCATTTCCCCTTTTGTCCAGAACATTTTCCCCCTTTTTTCCACTACTGTATGAAGTGGGTGGATAATACACTCCCCAAATTTAAGAGTGAAAACCATTCCTAAATTTTCAGCCTAAGTAATTTTCTAGATTTCAGTTTTTCCTTTTGTGAATTAGTTAAACTAGCTTTCCTCATAGGTGATTTCTAAGACATTAAAACAATTGTGTGGCATGTTTGAAAATAAAAAATGTTGAAATAAGACATTTTCTCTTGGTTAGAGTTTTCGTTTTAAGAAGTAGGAATAGGCTTAGAGATATTTTCCTAGAATTCACAGTATATATATAGTCCTAAATGATACAGAAAGCAAAATCTTCATTGAATTTCATATTTAAATTCATATTCAGCCTAGTTGGGGTTGTAGTTAGAGAATTGAAGTTTACTTAGAGGTTTAAGTGCATGAGTCTTTTCAGTGCATCAAAACAAAAGAATGTTCTGGTCTTTATTCTCCCTTTCTTCAATCCCCTGTCTGTCTGTAGACTGATTGGACACTGCAAGTAGCTTAAAAAAAAAACAACAGAAAGCAACCTTCAGTATTTCTGTGTCAAGATGATATATTTTTAAAGAATACTGTTTTCCTTTTTTTCTAATCTGTATTAGAATGCTTCAGGTGAAAGTAGGGAAGAGAGGGAAATGAAAGCAAGTGGCTCTTGGTAATGTTTCTTCTGTTTTGCATATCTGAGCAAGGATAACTGCTCTGGGAAGTCAGTTCTTTTTCTTTATTGTCTCCTTCCTAAAACTTGAGGAGGTTGAATAGGGCCGTATTGGCCAAATTTTGTTTTGGAACCATTGTATTTCTTTTCCTCATTAACCTTGCTTCGCTAATTCTGTTTAAATGTTCACCATGAAAGGAAGTGACAGGTTCTAGTTTCAGAGTGCTATTAAAACATGTTTTAAAAAAAGACAGTTTTCCATTATATTTTTCAATAATGAAAGGCCTTAAAAAGGTTCTGTAGAATTGCAGAGCTATTTCCCCCATTGCCCCCATGTTATTTGGTACTAAAAATAGTTAAATGATTTAGTATTAAGTTTCTAAAAAAATATGAATTGCCTTTTCAGCAGGTTGTTACAAGTCCTTATATACATGTATCTATTGTTAATTTTTTCAGCTTTGTTGAGATATAATTGACATGTAACATTGTCTAACTTGTGTGTCATAATGATTTGATGTATGTATATAGTGAAAAATGGTTACCACAATAAGTTTAGTTAACATCCATCACCACATATAGTTACAAATTTTGTTACCTTTAAAAACCTAGGTCTGTTTATTTCATTTGATAAGGTAAGATTTATCATTCATTTTTATATGGGCCATTCAGCCTCACAATTTGCCAGGATGATATGTTAATCCCCCTATAAGCTATTTTTATGGTTAATGTTGATCACAAATTTGATCCTCTAAAGGGAGGGCAAATCTGTTACCCACCATTGAATCACAGAGAATCACAGTTCCTTAGACCTGAAAGAGAGCTTAGAGATCATACAGCCCATCTCCTTTATTTTACAGATAAGGAAACTGATGCAGAGATTAAAGTGGCATAACAAAGTTCATAATATTCTTTTCATTGTACCATATTGTCTCTCAGAAATTAAAATAATAACTCAGAAGCTTCATTTTTATACATTTACAATTATACATTTGCAACTATACCATATATGTCACAGACAATGTATGCTTTAAAAAAATTCTGGCATATACCTCATCTAATTGGTTGAAACATGAAGGAGTGTTATCTTAGAATTAAAACTATCAGTATTTATATGTTGTACTTCAAAGAATTTCCCTACTTCATCAGTGAAAGAAGAAATAGGCAATTCCAGTTAAAACAACAAATCCCATTTTCAAGTTGAATTACAGCATGGAAAGTAGTTGTAAAATTAAAGCACGTCAATTTTATGACAGGTCAAATGATAATTTTAAGTTATTTTTATTTTCTTCCATTTGTTTTAATCTGTACCCACAGTACAGTGCTTAAAAGGTCTTTAAGGCAATTATTTTTCTTCCCATTATTTTCAAGAATTTAGGTGAAATTGTTCTGGTTCTTACCATTTTTTTTTCTTTTTTTTGACCAAAGAATAATTTCTTAGTGAACCACTTTATTTGGCAGGTAGCAGTTAACAGCAGTCGATACTTAAACACTTATGTGCTACGCACTTGACATGCAGTATCTTATGTAATTATTCCAACAACCTTAAATTTAGACCACAGAAAAATTCCTGGAGTAACACTTCTCAAACTTTTAAAATTTGAAAGCAGTAGCTGTAGCACATTAAAAACCATTAGTAACTTGAATGCTGAAGTTACCTGTTTAACTTTGACTTGGCCTTTTCCTAAACCATTTTTCCTCTTAGGGAAAGACCAGGTCAAAGTTAAGCAGGTAACTTTAGCATTCCTTGATGCCTTTAATATTGCTAATGGGCATATGAACCTCAAAGACAGGATTATAGTAGGTGGCCTTGAAACTCTCTTCTTAGGAATACTTAATAACTTGTGGAACACCTTGTTCTAGAGCACTGGTTCCCAAAGTTGTGGTCCTGGGCTAGCAGCATCAGCATCTCCTGAGAACTTGTTAGAAATGCAAATTCTTGGGACCCACCCCAGACCTGGCTGAATCAGAATTTCTGGGCATGGGGTAATCTTTTTTCAAGCCCTTCACTTAAGAACCACTGTTCTAGAAGTTTGCAGGATTGGAGTAGTTTGCTGTGGAAAAATAGCCAGTTTGGATTTCAATGCAATAGATATTTCAAAGGACAGTATTAAATACTATGAAATTGCTTTCTATTATATACAGGATGAATTCTAGTATTGTCCCACAGGTCTTTTTTTAAAAGTCCTATTGTACTAATTTGTGGAACATGAGTTGTACTTAACCATCTCTGAGTCCTTGTTTATATCTTTTCTTATTTAGTATGCAGTTCCTCTTTATAATAATTATGCAAGAATCAGGAGACAATATATAGTTCTAATCCTAGTACTATTGCCAATTGGATGTGAAAACTTGGGCAAGTCTTATAATTATTTGAAACCCATTTCTTCATCTGTAAAATAAGAGGTCCCTTTTAGCTGTAACATTCTACTTATCATTTATTTTCTCAGTTTATTATGCCAGTCTGTTTCTTGCTCACTTTATTGAATTTTTAATTTGTTTTATTATTTCTTAATACATGTAAATATATAAAATTTTAACTAGTTCTACAAGGCTTATAACAAGAAACAGCAGATCTATGTCCCATTCCTCCCCATCTCTAATCCTTCCTCCCGTGGGTAACCATATTACATTATTTTATATGTTTTATAAGTGATATTTTCGAAATTGTTTTTTAAATTTAAATACCATCTGTAGACTTCCTACTGTGGAAGAGAGGCTTTATCTCCCTCCTCCCTTGCTTCCACGGTGGGAAGTCTATAGGTGATATTTAAATTTAAGAAACAAAAACAAATTTAGTTTATCAGTTATGGTGAGATCTGTTTTCAGTGTTGACATTATTATGATTCTTTGAGTACAGTATTCACATATGAGCCATGTAGTAAGTGTTGATTGATTACATTTCTATAAAACTGTTTACCTCATTTCTGTTTTTTCATTTGCTCAGTTTTCTATAGAATATTCCCAAACTCTCCAACAGAGGTGGCCATCTTTCCTAGTATGTTTAAATATGCTAGGTTATCTATGACTTTTATTATTATTTATTTTTTAATATGTCTGTGCTGGAGTTCTCTTTTCTTTTACCTGAACTGGTTGTTCTCTATCTAATCCTGCTTAAAAGTCTGTCCTCCTGGGATTTCCCCTTTATCCTTATCTTAAAAATTCCTTTTGCTTCTCTCCTGTTGGATCTTCTGTTTCCAGGATTCTATGTGCCCCACCCCTTTTTGTGGTTTAACTTCTTTATTTTGGTTTCAGATATCCTCCACTAGCTTTCTGACAGTAAGGCACATTTTTTTTTAATCTTTCAAGTTTGAAAATGCCGCCTTCTACTCTTCCATCTGATTGATAGCTTGGTATAGAGTTCAAGGTTGGAAATAATTTCCCCTCAAATATTGAACTTCATTGTTTTCTAGCTTCTAGTTCTTCTGTTGAGAAGTTTATTGCTATTCATATGTGTGATCTTTTGTTTAAGACCTGTTTTTCCTCTCAGAAAGCTTTAGAATGTTGTTATATGCATTGCAGATCATCTTTTTTGCTTTCATTGTTCTGGCTACTTCATGGACCTTTTCAATCTAAATATAGACAGTCATATCCTGCAGTGCTAGAATTTTCCTTACATCATCATCATCATTAGTTTTTCCTCTCCGCTTTCTTCATCTCATTTTGGGACTCGTGTTAGTTAGATATTGGCTTTCCTCAATTGATCCTCTAATTTTCTTGTTTTTTCTCTCCAACCTTGTCTGTTTTGTGAGCTCCTCAACTGTAAATTCTATTCCTTCTACTATTTTTGTTTTATTTATTTTTAAATTTAAATACAGCAAAATTAGCATTTTTCATGTACAGTTCTATAAATTTTGAAAAATGCATAATCATGTAACCACCACTACAATCAAGATACAGAACTCTTCCACCACATCCATAAATCCACTCCTGTCATCCCTTTGTAGTCAACCCTTTCCTACAATGCTAACTACTGGCAGCAACCAATCTGTTTTTCCTTCCTATAGTTTTGTCTTTTCCAGTATGTCATATAAATGCAGTCATACAGTATGTAGCCTTTTGAATCTCTCCTTTTGCTTAGCACAATGCATCTGTGATTCACACATGTTCTTATATATATCCATAATTCATTATTTTTTTTATTGTTGAGGAGTATTCTGTTGTATGGATGTACCACAGTTTATCCATTCACCAGTTGAAGGATGTTTGGATTGTTTCCAGTTTGGGAGGAATCATGATTATGAATAAAGCTGCTATAAATATTCATGTACAGGTTTTTGTGTGAACTTAAGTTTTCATTTCTCTTGGATATTTACCCAGAAGTTGCTGTGTCATATGGCAACTCTTTTATTTTATAAGAATCTGCTAAACTATTTTTCCAGAGTGGCTGTACTATTTTATATTACTACCAGCAACATATGAGAGTTTCAGTTGCTCTGCATCTTTGTCAACACTTGGTATTGTCATTTAAAAAAATTTTTAGTCATTCTAAGATATATGTAGTAGTATCCCATTAAAGATATACAAGTGGCCAATAGGCACATGAAGAGATGCTCAACATTATTAGCCATCAGGGGACTGCAAAACAAAACCACAACAAGATACCGCTTCATACCCACATAGGATGGCTATAATCTAAGAGATGGACAGTAAGTGTTGATAGGATGTGAATCGGGAACCCTCATACACTACTGATGAGAATGAAAATAGTGCAGCTGCTGTGGAAAGTGGTGACAGTTCCTCAAATGGTTAAACATAGAGTTACCATATGATCCAGCAACTCTATTCCTGGGTATTACCCAAGAGAATAGAAATGTCCAAACAAAAACTTGGACATGAATGTTTATAACAGCCTTAGTCGTGATAGTCAAAAAGTGGAAACAACCCACATGTCTGTCAACTGATGATGAATGGATAAATAAAATCTGCCTTAACTATACAAAGGATTGAAATACTGATACATAGGTGCTCCTTGAAAACATCATGCTAAGTGAAAGAAGTCAGTTACACAGGACTGTATATTGTATTCCATTTATTTGAAGTGTGCAGAATAGGCAAATATGTAGAGACAAAGTAAATTGGTGGTTGCATGGAGTTGGTGGGGATAGGAGGATTGGAGGCTGATGGTTGTGGGATGTGGGGTTTCATTTTGGGGTAATGTAAAATTGTGGTGATGGATATACAACTGTAAATATACTAAAAAAAACACTGAAATTCACCTTTTAAGTGAGTGAATTGTATGACATGTGAACTATGTTATAAAGCTATTAAAAAATCACCAGTTTTAAGTGTACAGTTCAGTAATTCTTAGTGATTATGCAAAGTTGTGCAAACATCACCACAAAAGAGTTTTATAACATTTTTATCCATCAAAAAGATCCTTTGTGCCTGTTTGCATTTAGTACCTATTCCCATCTCAACCTTAGGCAACCACTAACCTGCTTTCTTTCTCTGTAGATTTGTCTTTTTGGTATATTTCATATAGATGGAATCATATCTTTTGCAATCACGCCCTTTTGCATCTGGCTGCTTTTACTTAGGATCCAGTTTCTCCATGTCCTTGCTAACACTTGTTATTGTCTGTACTATTTATCATAGCCACCCTAGTAGGTGTGTAGTGATGTCTCATTGTGGTTTTAATTTGCATTTTCCTAATGACGTTAAACACCTTCTTACGTGCTTATTAGGCGCTCCTATATCTTTGGTGAAATGTGTAGTCAGATCTTTGCCCATTTTTAAATTGTATTGTTCTTTTCTTATTGTTGACTTTTGAGTTCTTATATGTATTTTTGATACAAAGTTTTTTTGTCAGATATGTATCTTCCAGTCTGTGGCTTGTGTTTTCACTCTCCTAATAGTGTCATTTGCAGAGCAAAAGTTCTGAATTTTGATAAAGTCCAATTAATCAATTTTTCTTTTATTATATCATATCTAAGTTCTCTTTTCCCAACTCAAGGTCTTGAAGATTTTCTCCTATGCTTTCGTCTAAAAGTTTTGAAGATTTGTTCTACATTTAGGTCTTTGATCCATTTTGCGTTAATTATTGTAGAAGATGTGAGGTATAGGTTGAGGATCATTGTTCTTATTTTGCATATGGATGTCAAGTGTTCCAGCAGCATTTGATAAAAACACTATCTTTTCTCTATTGAGCTGCTCCTGCACCCTTGTCAAAAATCAATTGACTGAATTTGTATGGGTCTCTTTCTGTGTGTTTTCTTTGTGTGTTTACTTTCCCTTTCCTCTATCTCTCTTTGTCTTCCTGCCTCTAATTTTTCTTCTGTTTCCTGCTCTTTCTCCTATTTTCTGATTCTCTCTCCCTCTCCCAGTTTTCCCTTCTTCTATTCCCTTTTTCAAAATGAAGTGTATGGGTTAATATTGATTGAAGCTTTATATACCATATTTTTAGTATAAATAGCAATAAATATGAAGAATTTATATTTTTCTCTACAAGTGAAAAATGCCAAAAATGAATTAACTTTTTCACTATAATTCAGTTTTTCTCAGTGAATTTATGGTCTTAAAGAACGACGGTGATCCCTCTTCCCAAACCATGTTTCAGAACTTTTGCACCAGTGTTTTGGTTTCTTTGAAAAATAAATTAGTCAAGGTAATTTCAAATTGGCATGCTAAAGAAAGTCAAGATTTTATTTTTTCTACCATGCTTTTATTTCATTCCTAAATTGTAAAATTGTTTATTGATGCTTTTCCTGTTGGAGGCAGTCATGATTACTGGAGCCACAGATACCAGAAAAACAAGTCTGAAAGCAGCTTAATTTTACAGCTTCTCCAAAGCCAGCTTTAGATCTATTTATTTCTTAAAACACTTAGAAAAAGTAAGAACGGAATTGGATTTTGGCATTTAAATAACACTTGACAGTGGAATCAAGTAATACAAGTGACCAGTGCTGTTTTTGAACCTTAGAAAAGTATAGTCATATTTACTTTGGTTTTCTCAGAATTAAGAGCAGTTTTTCCAGAAAAGTGCCCTAAACATTGAAACATGCCTCTCATGTCCAACACCTCTAGTGTGGTGCCACAGCATTTTAAATGTAGCCTATTAGCAAGTTTGTGGGTAAGATATTTCTTCCATTAAGCTTCATTTTAAATTTTCATTGTTTGCATTTTCAGAGAAAGACACTTTTTGCAATTTCTCTTTCTGTTAATGTTGTATGGTAGTTTGGAGACATTAGTCAAGAATTGTATCCGTGTTTTCTAGCATAACTAATGGATTTAATTTCTGTGGTACTAGCAGAGGGTTATTATTATTTAGGAGAAATAAATGAGATTACTTAAACATCATACCTGAAATATCCAGATAACTTGCTTTGGCACTTTACTTTGCTTGAACTGTGACCTCTGCCCTTTTAGATCAAGGGAGTCCCCCTCTCCCCCCCATTTTCTTTGTTTCTTAAGATAGTCTTAACACAAAAGCTTACTTAGTTAATTATGTTCAGATTTTTTTTTCCTCTCATCTACATTAAACTATGATGGGAGCAGGGAACTTGGGCAGAGACTGGTTGAAAATTCGGGCAGAGATCTTAAAGCAATGTAATGTGGGCTGGGCTACATCATACCCACCTGAGCCTTATTGCAGTCCCTTTGCAACCTCGTGCAGCAGTTGCCTTGAGTTAAGCTGCAGACTCGGCTTCCTTTTGGTCCCGAAGCTCAGCTGCTTGTGCATACTTCTCTCAGCCTTGGGCTGGCTGGGTTAATCCCACCCTTCCCCAACAAGGTAGCTCTGCAAGTTCCTTCTCGCTCCCACATCTCCTTCTCAAGTCAAGTTCTCTATTCCTAGGAGCATCGGCTCTTCCTCTTCTTTTCACAGGGTCCCGACTTATCCTGGACCAGCCCTTTGCTTCTCCCGCTCCTGAGAAGTGCCAAGATTCTGCAGCGCTGACTCCAACTGCCTTCTCGTGCCTAGACTTTGTGCTGCTTTCTGGATACCTGCATAAGCAAGCCCTGTCACTGCTACCCATTCCTACCTGCACCCTGCTTTTTCCTTCTTGCCACACCTGTGTTACTTTCTCCCCCTCCCCAACTCCACCCCCTGTGCACAATGCATAAAGGATGGAAAAAGTACTGCGGCCAGAAGTCTCTGAATGAGGCATCAATGGATGAATATTTAGGCAGCTTAGGGCTGTTTCGAAAGCTGACTGCCAAGGATGCCTCTTGCCTCTTTCGGGCTATTTCGGAGCAGGTAAAAGGAAAACAAATATATCTTCTCTATGCTGAGTTTTTGGAGTTTGAGACTTGGCTCAGTACTGTAGCTAGAAGACCTGTAGCCCACCAAAACAAAACAAAACAAAAATTCCCTTTTCCCTATTTAAAACATCAGGGTCTCTCTGCTTATTAGCTTGGTGCGTGCCTTTGCTGATTAGTTCAAATATATTGCTCTGCCTTTGCTATCTTCTCTGTTTTCTAAATGTCACTTTGGAATGTAAGAGATAAAGTAATGGGGTTAAAGAAAACTTTGAAATGTATCTTGATCCTTTATGAGCAGCACCTTCTTCCTCTAAATTTTATGCCTAAGGAAAAATTTATAGGTTGTGCCCATAAGTAGTAGAAAGGGGAGGCATGACAGAATCATACCTCTTCCATATCGCCAAAGATGACAAAAACAGATTTTAGTAAGGTCAGGACTTAATTTCCCAATTTCCGACATATGTTCTGAATAAGGGGAGGACATGAGTGTCCAGTTCATAGTCTTAACTTAGAAGCTTCTGTTTCAAATAACTGCTGACAGTTGAGCTGATCTTTCTCTTCTTTTTAGTTGTTTTGCAGCCAGGTCCATCACTTGGAAATCAGGAAGGCTTGTGTCTCATATATGAGAGAAAATCAACAAACTTTTGAGTCTGTAAGTAGAATACATACCTAAGGGAGAGTTGTTCATAGAATATGTAGCAGGTAGGAAATGAATTTTGAGCACCTACGTATGAATATTATATCCCGCCATCTCCTCTCAATAGCAAATATTTAATTTTCAGTTGGCTTCCTTCCTCCTAGCTAGCATGCTTCTGGATCTCCTCCCAGAATTAGATTGTTTTGTACTTTAATTAAAAATTAAGAAAGTTAATCTTTATCCTTCCCACTGTTTATTCCCCCCCACACCCAAAAAGTCACATTGTGGCTGTTATCCATATCACAGTTTTTTTAAACAAGTAATCAGTTCACGAGGGTTTTGGCTATGTTAATATTTTTAAATGTGTATTTTTAAATTTGTATAAATGGGAGCCCCTTGTGTTCTTTCTTATTTCTATGCACAATGATAGTCAGCCAGTCAACTTGAAGAATCTTGTAAAACTTAACTCTAAGGAAACAAATTATTCCTGAACATGTCTTTCCATGTGACAAACTGTGGTAATTGGAGCTCTGCCACTAATGATTGACTTTAAAACAACTTTTAGAAGACATCTTCGTATACTTTGAAGTATTTAAATTCTTGTTAACAAAATAAGGTTTTATCAAGGTCTGATTTGAAGTGTGCCCTTTCCTGTGGCTGTTGTTTTTTTTTTTGCTGTTTGTTTTTGTTTAAACATTCCTAGCCCTTCCAGTACTATTTGTTCTCCTGACTATATTATGGGTATTTGCCTGCTGTTCGAAGTTTACTCTTAATTATCTCAACAGGTTTCTGTGAATTTTAAAACTATATGAAGCCTTCTTGATTTTAAAGCTTATTACCTTGAAGTTAACTAGCAGTCACCACACCTGGGGAAAGGATTATTCGTGAAATTACTTCAAATGCAAGACGGTGGTGTAAAGCAGTGCATCTCAAGTGTTTTTGTGCATACAAATCACCTGGGGATCTTGTTAAAAAAACAATTCTGATTCACTAGATCTGAACTGGGGCCCAAGATTTCCGCAGTTAACAAATTCCTGAGTGATGCTTGCTGTTGTTCAAGGACCACATTTTGAGTAACAAAGATGTCTGTAAAATTTTAAAATCACATGGATGAATCTCAGATTAATTATGCAGAGTGAAAGGAGCCAGACCTCCCCCCAAAAAGTACATACTGTATGATTTCCTTTATATAAAACTCTAGAAAATACAAGCCAATCTGTAGTGACAGAAAGCAGATCAGTGGTTGCTTGTGGGTTAGTGAAGTTATAGAGGGGCACAAGGAAACTTATGGGGGTGATGGATATATTCACTATCACGATTGTCATGATGGTTTCATGGGTGCATACGTAAGTCAACTTATTTGTGCCATTTAAATATGTGTGGTTATTGTATGTCAGTTATGCCTCAAAACTGTTTAAAAAGGGAACTGAGAAAAATTAACATGATTTTTTAAGTCTAGTGATATACATGCATGGAACTAAATATATTTCCTGATTTTAATTTTTATTGAGGTATATTTTGCATATCATAAAATTCACCATTTTAAGTTTAGTGTTTTAAGTTTTGGCAATAATATAGTCATGCAACTGCCACTGCAGTCAAGGTACAAAATATTTCCATCACCCAAAAAGTTCCCTTGTTGCCTGTGCTTTTTTTGAAACTAGTGAAATTCCTTTTAAAGTTCCTCAGTTTAACTTTGTAAATGCATTTCTGCTGTCAAATTTGAAATCCTTATAATTATTGTGCTTGCTTGATTTATGAAAATTGTCGTTACTTAAGTTGGCATTTCAAAAGAAACTCCAAAGGCATACTGTTTGATGAAATGCACTGGTATGCGGATAAGCCAGGACCAGTTCCTAAGATAGTTTTATAGTCCAGCTTTTCTCCACTCAACTTTTGTGTATGTACAAATCTTCTTGAGGTGCTGTGCAAAGTAGTCATTTAATACCATAATTGTTCAGCTGAACAAAAACTCATTGGAGGATAATATTGCAGAATATAATCAGATTTCAGTAATGCTATGTATTTGGTTAAGTCAAGTTTGTTTTATTTTTGAAGTATGTGGAGGGATCTTTTGAGAAATACCTGGAACGGTTGGGAGATCCCAAGGTAAGATCAAATATGGGGGTTTAATCTTTTCAGAGTATTTGGAATAGTAGCCTAAATATCATTCAGCTGTGTCACTTTAGCTAGGCCCAGTCTTTTCTTAAGTAGCCAGCTGTGTTGAATCAAATAGTTCTTGCAAAAGTTTAGAGGCTGGGAATTGACCTGTTGTTTTGTGTTGAATATTGAAAATTGTGTGTTAACAATTTTATCATCTATAGACTAGTGAAAGAGTATATATACACTACTTGGGAACAGGACTAACCCAAGCCTTTTCACTTTAATGGGGGAGGGGGATGGCAGTGAATGTTACTAGGAGGTCATTATTTTTTTTTTGTTAAACAATTCCCCTGATTTGTAGTTATCCTTCTTTTATGTGGGAGTAAGATTCATAAACATAATTAAAAATAATTTTATGTGATTAAATTAATTCCATAGTTCTGGACTTAACACATTTACTAAATACCCTGCTAACTTCGTATTCTTACACTAATTACATTTTTATTGTGTCTTTTAAATCTCCCATATTCCTGTCCTTGTTACTTAATAGCTAACTAAGAAGATCTTTAGGTCCAATTTTTTCTCAGAATAAGTTTATGTTAATAAGTAACTGTCACAGTATCCCAAGCCTCAAAGCAAGTTATAGTGTGTTGTACAAATTCTTCACCTACAACAGTGCTAAGCATCTAAAAAAACAATTGTTGAACTTGCAAAAACTTTTACCTCCTAGATACAGAATGCTTTTAAAAACTTTATGCACTGTTTATGTTTAGGAAAGTGCTGGCCATCTGGAAATAAGAGCTCTTTCTCTAATTTATAAGTAAGTTGTATCTCTTTTTTTTCTTTTAGAGAGAGAAAGCGTGTGTGTAAGGTTTCTAATAAAGTCCCTTTAGGACTGGGAATATTTGAGATTTGATGTATTGATAGTCAAATGAAGTGGTCTAAGCAAAGTCAGTGGCGTAATTTTGGGGGTGGAGAACTACATTTGTGTCCGTTTGAATGGAAGAATAAAGGGCTTTAAGAACTGCTAGTACTATTCCTGTAGAAAATCAGAATACTTATCTTAGAATTTTTGTGTATTTAACTTTGTTCCTTTTGTGCATGTGTGCTCAGTGGGGCAATATCACTTCCAAGAGTGTAGAAATTGTTTCCTGAGGACAACAAATATTAGAGATTACATTGGTTTATGATCCTTCAAAGGGTCACAGTATGAAAACAGATATACAGTGTATCTGTAGTATTAAAATTTTATAGGGAAATTAATAAACGTATGTTTTTAAAAGGCTCTTTAGGGAGGCAGTAATGGTGGAAAAATTTGAAAAACACTGCTGTACCGCTTTGGACGTTCTGTTTTGGTCTTTAAAACTGCGAAAGTTGCATTTCTGAAAGCTGTAGGTTATATAATGTGGGTTAGAGGCTAGTGGGAATCTTGTTCCTATAAGGAGTTGGATCTGTGTAAGACTCCACAGTTCTTAGGATGGTGAGATGGTGCATACCTTGATAGAATCAGAACCCTCTTGTATGGGGACTTGTTCAAGTTAGTGTTTTGCAGTCTGCTCATTCCTCACTAAATCCAGGAAGAAGTAGTACAGAAGAGGCATCAAGCAGGCAGCTAATCAGCTGTTCCTTTTAAATCAGGGACAACCTTTTAAATTGGCCTGCTTTTTGTTATTTTGTATGGCTCTTGGCTAAGAATGCTTTTTAAAAAAATTTAAATGGTTAAAAAAAGAATAATATTTCATGGCATATGAAAATTGTATAAAATTCAATTTCACTGTCCATAAATAAAGCTTTATTGGAACATAATCACGTACATTTGTTTATGCGTTGTCTATGGCTGCTTTCAGGCTACAAAGTCGAAGTTGAGTAAATCGTACGGCCTGCAAAAACCATGTTTTTAATCTGGTCTTTTACCAAGAAAAATTTGCCAACACCTGCTTTAAATAAATGGGAGCCTCCAAAACTTATATTCATACAATTGGCAATTTATCTTCTTTATTCCTCCTTTCCTCAAATTAAGATACATTTTAAAAATGCATAGGACTTTAGGGCCAGTTAGCTGTCTATGTTGAATTAATATTTATCCTCTTAAACATTTAGGTTATTTTAGATGAATAAGGTAGGCAGTTTAAAAGCACAAATCTTTGTTCTTATAACTATTTCTTGCATATACTAAATTATCTCTTTTCATCCATCTTTGTTTTCTACCCATGTAGTCGGGATTTCATTCTTTATCGCTATCCTGGCAGGCCTCCAACTCATGTCACAGATAATGGCTATGAAGACAAGGTAAGATAAGTGAATGTTTACTAAAATAAAAAATTGAATGATGCTGCCAGTTTATCGTTAAGAAATCATCCTTTTAAACCTAATTAATGAAAAAATAAGCACAGTCTAAAAGCCAAGCTTTTCTACAACTAGCCTTTTCCTCTCCAGTTAGTCAGCCTAAGTATTGTTAGCTATCTTTCTGAACAAACCTGATCTTGTCACTCCTCTGTAATAGGAAAAAAACACCCAAAACCCTAATTGACTCTTCATTGACTAGAAGATAAGGATCAAACTCTGAAGCTAGACATTCAGTAATGTATAGGGTCCCAAACCTTCTTTCCAGCTTCATTGTCCTTCAACCTTAGTATATCATGCGACCAGAGAGTCCGACTTTCATCTCTCTTTTCCTTTGTATCTCAGATGTCAATTTCTTTGAAACTTTACCAACTCCCCTGGAGTTATTTCCTCCCTTTTTGTTCCCCTAGAATCACCCAGGTAAGTATAGTGTTTATCACCTTGTATATGTTTTCATGTCTGTTTCTCTCATTAGTCTGAAAGTTTCTTAAGTGCAGGGACAATGTGCTACTACTGTCTAGTAAGGTGCTTGGAAAATAGTAGGAGGTTGTTTTGTTGGTTGAGAACTCTCAGCAGGTAAACATTGTTCTTTAGCATACAGTTTTTCTTCCAAAAAGTTTTTAAGAAAAGCCTTCTATCCAGATGATTTGATTAGTGAATGTAGATTACACAGTATTTGAGTTTTGTCTTGTTTCATACCATGGAGCAAAATTCAGGCAGCATTTTGATGGTAAAATAATACTAGATACTGGTAGAACTGTTAGAATGTTACAGTAATCTAGACAGAAGACCTGAACTAGGCAAGTGGCATTAGGAATAGAAAAGACTGAATAGGATGCAAGAGATAACTTAGAACATAAGTATAAATTGGGGCATGTTAATTATTTTACTGATGGTACTGCCAATTTGTTCAGTAAACATTAAGCCCCTGTAGTGTACCAGGCAGTTTACTGGGTTTTGGGGATACCACAAACAATACAGCAAAATCCTTGCCCTCTAAGGGCTCAAGAGGCTATGAAGATAGACATGTAAATAATTACAGTGAAGTGATATGTTTTATAATAGAACTATATGCAAAGAGCATATAAGAAAAAGCCCTTCACTGTGCTTCAGGGAGTTTAGAAAGTTTCATGGTGGTTGTGACATTTAAGTGGAGTATTAAAAAAATGAGTCTAACAAGTATAAAGGGCAGTCTCTTCAGAGGAAACACTATATGCAAAGGCATAGAAGCAAGAGACCCTTGGAGACCAAGTAGTTGGATGGGGGGAAGACAGTGCTGAGAAGATAGGCTAGAGGGATGTAGTAGGCTATGCCAATAATTTGGCTTTTCATTGTACAGAATAGTCAATTGAAGCTTTTTTCCAATATTTTATTATGAAGGTTTTTCAAACATACAGAAAAGCTAAAAGAATTTTACATTGAGCATCCATAAGCCCACCACTTAGTCCACTGCTAATATTTAATATCCTTGTTTTGTCACATATCTAACCACCCCTCTATCCATGCATCAATCCACCTTAAGTTTTGATGTATTTCAAAGTAAATTCAGACATTAGTATAATTGTCCCTTAACACTCAATTCAGAGTTTTTAAGAATGGTGTGACATAATCAGACTTGTTTGAGGAAGAGGCGTGTTAGCTATTGTGTTTTAGCAACTGTACACAGCATTGTCTGAGATGAGATTTAGACAGTTAGATCTTTACCAGGAACCTTTAAACCTGCAGTTAATTTTTTTCTCCATTTTATTCTGAAATTTTTCATACAGAGAGAAATTATAAGACTTGTATAGTGAACATCCATATACCTACCACCTAGTTCCTATAATTATACAGCTCTGTTTTCAAATGAGTCTTATACATTTTACAGAGATATTTTTGAGCTAATTAAGGGGAAAACATCACCCATTGGGAACCATAAGAATACAAAAATGTAAGACCTTTTTAGTGTGTGCAGCCATGAGAATATCATGTGTAAGTCTCATCCATACATATATATAGAGAGAGCTAATACTTATCAGCAGTTGGGTATTTGCATTGCACAGGATACTGTATATATGTCTGATTTGGGAATGTACAAAGCGAATGTTAGTTTATACTGAAATTTAAGTATGGAAGAGCCAGGTGGCAGCAGGGTACTTTTGTTGTGTGACACCTTGCTTTGCCTAAAACTTAGTTGCTGTATCAGTTCAGGCTCCTAAGATTTATATTTGAATTGTTTGTATTTTCAAAAATGACTTTATTAAAAGCAGTGAACATTATTAATAAGCTTTGCATAAAATATAATTTAGAGCAAATTTTCAAAGAAATAAATACCTAATGTTCACCCTAGTACCTTTCACCTTTTTAGCTGACTTAATTCTGCATTTTACATAGTTATCCAGTGTCAAAGTGAATGCTACTGCAAACTAGCCATTTTCACTCAGCCAATTTGTTCTATCTAGAAAGAGTAGAAAAACACTATATTTAAAACAAAATGAAACCTGTATCTGGAAATGTAAAGTCAAGTTTCTGTTCATGCTTTTCAATCTCATGTGCTTCAAAGTAACAGCTATTAAGTTTGGGTGGGTATCCCAATTTCATTCTCTATGTATTTATTCATTTATTATTTTTTATGTAGATGGGCTCATACTTAACATTCTGTCACTTGTTCTTTTCAGATATTTATCCCCATCAGTCATATAGATCTACCTCATTTTTAACTAGTTTACTGCCATTACATCCCACCTTCCCACCCCCAACAAACACACCACTCACAAGTATTTATGAGAAAATTATTATTTTATGTTGAGATACCACCAGGAACATAAAAGCCATCATGCTTTAGTTTTGCCTCTTCCAATCAAAATAGAACTTCTTGCCACTTCAATAGAGAAATTGTATACTCATCTTTGTTTTCTTTCCTGCTTATTTAGTCATCAGTTCTGGTTAGCTGGGTTCCTTTAACTAATCCTTACTAACTGCCTCTGGTTATTAACCTTTCTTTGTTGGAGTTCCCAGTTCTTCTAGTCCAAAGTACAAAAGGCTTCTCAGCTCAAAATCTGCTCACTGTTCTTTTAGATTAATAAACTCCTCTTAAATGCAAATACTCCTTGGGGGCGGGTGAAACTTTGCAACTTAAACTTTATTGTGGGTTACTTTAGCTTGATACTCCCTCTCAGTACTTTGAAATGGATTATACTAATAGAGTTAGAGTTGTGATTGCAAAAAAAGACTAGGGAAGAATAATAGACCTGCGGTCAGAGAACTTGTTCATTGGGAGAAGTTAGCCCAGGGTAGTGTAGGAAAGTAGAAAGAGTGCTTAGGATAATTTTCTGCCAAGGAAGTTTGGTGACACTATCCACTCATAGATCACAGAGAATTGTCCTTGGTACCTCAGGTTGTTTCCAGAGATGGCTTCAAAATGAAATAGACTTAATCACTAGGGATTACATCCCTTACACAAGACAGAGGTTTTTGAAGAAAAATTCAAAAAGGTTTTGGACCTGTTATATAAACAGATTTCATCACATGGAGCCAGGGAGCATTTTTACTGAAATAATTTGATTAGTAAGCCTGGCCTTCGAACGTTGTTTGAAAAAACTAGATATTGAAGGAATCAGCTAAGAAATTAACTCATTTTATAGCCATCTCAGTGCCTCAATTCTTTAAGGAAGTCTCCTATATAGCATATTGATATATTGCTATTCAATATAGTGGATACCATTTTGAATAAATTGAATGAAATTCCTCCCCCCATAGTCTAAATTTGGGGTATTTGACCTGTTTTCTCCATTTTTAGAAGTTAAGCTGGGTCGTTTGACTTCTGTTAGGCTTCCTATTCTTTTTGCTCAATTTGTAAAAGTTCCCATCTTCTGCAAATTCATAAATCAGGACTTGTTTGGTATATTATCAGGAATGTGATTGAGGCTCACACTGTTGCCTTAGCAGTGATTTTAATCTTGACATTTAAAAGTCAGTCTTACCTCCCTTAGCATGATAATCTCTAGGTCTGTTCACGTTGCTGCAAATGGCATTATTTCATTCTTTTTTATGGCTGAGTAATATTCCATTGTATATATGTACCACATCTTTTTGGAAGTCAACCACATACAAAGATGGTAAGAATGTTACAAGACAAAAGTAGTAAAATATCTATATCCACAATAAACATTAAGGGATACACAAAAGAGATGTAAAATATGATGTTAAAAACAGTAATCATGAGGGAAGGAGAGTAAAAATGCAGGGTTGATAAAATGCATTTGAAATTAAGAGATCAGAAGTTTAAAATAATCACGTGTAAATATATATATATATATATATAGAGAGAGAGAGAGAGAGAGAGAGAGATTGCTATATATAAATCTCATGCTAACCACAAACTAGAAATCTGTAATAGATACACACACATAATAGAGAAAAGAATCCAAATGTAACACTAAAGAAAGTTATCAACTCGTAAGAGAGCAGAAAAAGAAGAAAGGAACAAAAAAGAACTATAAAAACAACTCCAAACAATTAACAAAAATAAAAAAGGATGGAAAATTGTGTCAAGAACCTGGAATAACTAAAACTCTAATATACTGCTAGTATGAGTATAAATTGCACAACCACTTTGGAAAACTGTCTTTTTTTTTAATTGAAGTGTGGTTAGTTTGCAGTGTTGTGTTAGTTGCAGGTGTGCAGCGGGGTAATTTAGTTGTACATATATATATTTTTTCAGATTCTTTTCACTTATTAAAAAACTTTTTTAAAGAAATAAAAGTCACTGTCAAGAAAATCTGATTATGGGATACAGCTTTCATTTATCTGTATTTGGATTTTAAACTCACTTTTTCCCCAGCCTTATTGAGATTTGATTGACATGTATGCTAAGTGAAATAAGTCAAACAGAGAAAGACAACTACTGTATGATATCACATATGTAGAATCAGAAAGTCACTTTTTTTAAAAAGCAAATTCATTTAGTTTATCAATTTCTGATTAGCAACTTAATTTGAAGTATTTCATGGTTGTAAGAAGTCTAACATTCACTTAATTGTTCTGTGTGTTTTTTCTTCAGATTCTACTCTGCTGTTCAAGTAATGGTCATTATGATTCAGTGTACTCAAAACAATTTCAGTCAAGTGCAGCTGTTTGTCAAGGCATGTGTAGGCTTTATAAATGTTTGGGTGTGCTTTCAGATGATTTGTTGCTGATCTTTAAATTGAGGGGCCCACCATAAGTAGCTCTTTTAAAACTTTGTTGGTACCTATTGAATTTGTATACTGGGTTATAGCTATTTTCACATTGTTATAAAAATTCTTATTTTGATAATTGGAGTTTTGGTCATTTTTTCCTTTAGCTGTGTTGTATGAAATTCTCTATAAAGATGTGTTTGTTGTGGATGAAGAAGAGTTGAAGACTGCAATTGAGTTGTTTCGAAGTGGTTCCAAGAAGAACAGGAACAATGCTGTGACTAGAAGTGGGAATGTCCATATTGGCTCCAAGAGTTCAACTCAGGATAGGTAATAAAGGGAAAGGGGATGTCAACTACAAGATCATGATGTTTCTGTGTATCATTTGAAAGTGGAAGGGACCTGGCAAGCTTATGACTTAGTGTATTTATATAGTTATCTCTTGACATTTGCGGAGGATTGGCGCCAGGACCCCTGCAAACACCAAAATGCTTGATGCTCAAGTCCCTTGTATAAAACAGTGTAGTATGTGCAGTTAGCCCTCTGCATATCCATGGGTTCTGTGTCCACAGATTCAACCAATTCCATCCATGGCTGATTGAATCTGTGGATGTGGAACCTGCTGAAATGAAGGGGCCAACTGTATATACACACACATGTATGTATGTATGTATGCTTGTATGTACAGGGATATACATTTTTTAATGGGGGAAGAGAAGTTTTACCAAAAGATATGTTGCATTGCGAAATGCTCAGGCTTTGGGGGTTTGGTCCAAGTTGGAATCCGTTTTTTTGTTTTTCTCCTATTAACCTGTCTTGTGTCAATTTTATTATTTGTCCAGCCACAAGAACTCAAGAGGGGTAGGGGGGAAATTTCCCCCTCCTGACACATATCTCAAGTCTGACTCCAGAATCAGTTTTTTAATTGCTAGAAGAGACTTTGGAACTATAATCCCATGATTCTCAAACTTATATATGAATTACTTAGGGCGCTTGTTAGGCAGATTTTGGGGCCTCCTTTCAAAATTGGAGGTCAGAGTAGGGCCAGGGATCTACTTTTTAAACAAGTACACCCAAGTATTCTGATAGAGGTAGGCCATGGACCACACTTTGAGGGAAAAAAACCTGATTCTAAACCAGCACCATCATTTTGTAAATGGTAACTGAGGTTCAAAGTGGTTACTTGACACATACATCCAGCTAGTAGAAAAGAATCTCTCAGGCTAAAGGGGAGTTTTAGGAGCTTTTAGTGTCTGCCTTTGGTACTCACTAGGAGTATACATTGTGGCCTCTGAGGAAGCAGCTATTATTGAACAGATTTAGTCAAAAACTTTGAGATAATAAAGTAGGTATTGTCTTATATTTCTCCCTGATTCTTCTGTCTGGAAATTCAGATAGGCTTGGTGCTAGTCAGATATAACCTTGTCTTTTTGTTGTCTTGCAGTTCTATTTCTTGAATGTTTAATGCTTTTTTTTTTTGATAAAGAGGGTTTTTTAAAAAAGCTTAACAATCGGCCCTCCTGATCCACATGCAGAACCTGGGGTGGTGGAAGGCTGACCGTGAGGGACTTGAGAAACTTGAGGATTTTGATATCTGCCAGGGGTCCTGGACCCAATCCCTCATGGATACCGAGGGATGACTGTATTAAGGAATGCGGGGGGGGGGGTGGCAACCATATATATCAGGGTAGAAGTTACTTCATTCTTCACTGATTATTTGTATTAAGAACTTGAGGCTTACAGAAACTAAAGTAGTAGGAAGGCAGGGTGTATTAGTTATCTGTTGCTGAGTAACAATATTTCCACAAACTTGGCAGCTTAAAACAACATTCTTATCTCATAATTTATGTGGGTTAGGAATCTGGGCACAGCTTATCTGGGTCTTCTGCTTAGGATCTCACAAGAATGTAATGAGGGTTTTAGCCAAGATTGAGTTCTCATCTGGAGCTTTGGGGAAGGATCCACATGGTTCTTGGTAGTATTCAATTCCTTGCAGCTGTAGGACTGAGAACTTCAGCTTTTTGCTGGCTGTCAGCCAGAGTAACCCTCAGCTCCTTGCCACATGGGGTTGGTGAACATGTCTGCTTGCTTCCTTATAGTCAGCAAGAGAGATCAGCAAGACAGGCACTACATTCTTATATAGTGTAATGATATACATCCTGTCTATTGGTTAGACACAAACTTGGAGGGAAATCATACAAGAGTGTGAACACCAGGAGGTGGGGATCATAGTGACCATCCTGAGATTGTGTCCCCACAGGAGGTATGAAATATATAGGAGGTATTTATAGCACGTACTTAAAAAGAGGAAGCATAAGTGTAAATGCTGGGATGAAAAAGTATTTGCCTCATTTTTAGAACTGAGCTACTTTACCACTAGATGGTGGTATAGTCATTAGACTTACGACTTAGCTACTGCATTTATATAAAGCTCTTTGTTCTAAATCTTTTCAATTAGGACTGAAGAGTGGGGTGCCTGCTGCAATGTTGAAAATATACCAGAGGGGTACAATCAAGGAACAGAAGAAGCAAAGGTTTGAGATCTTCTAGGGCAAAGAATTTTCATAATCTTGGATTGCAGTATCATAACTTAAACTAGTTAAGGTCAGATGGTCCATTTTAGTTATATGGGGTGGGGGAAGAGCTGATGTTTTCCTTCGTGTAAGTCTTGATCTGAAATGTAAAATTTGTGCTTAATGTTCTGTGAATTTTTATTCCTATGGAATTGTAAATTTTTTTCAAAGCTAACTCTGAACACTTGAGAAATTTCAGAAGCTGTTGTTTTCAAGTTAAAGTAATATTAGAAACCCAATAGATATTTAGTTTGTAATCAATCTTCTGATGCTGAGGTTTCTTTTTGTCATTAAAGAGAGTAAGGTTTATTCCTATTTTACTCAGAAAATAGGTAGTAATCCTAGTTGGAGAAACAGGAGGAATTTTACCACCTGTATAGGTCTAAAATCAAGCAGACCTTCAGTTTGAGACTAGCTAAATAGGGCAGATACTACTAGAACAATCTCTGTGTATGCCCCCAAGTGCTGGTAATTTGGAAACAGTATGGAATACCATGAAATTCTAGGAAAGCAGAAGAAAAAGATAATTCTTTTGGAAATTGTAGCAGATTTTAATCAAAATGAAGTAACCTTTTCAGATTTGTCTAGGTGTCTAGGATACAGAAACACTTGAACTTGATATGCACCTCTGTATGCATATCAAGATGAGACTTGTTGAATAGCCCTGACTGAATCTTTAATTCTGGTCTGTGTTGCATTGATTTATGTATCTCCTGAGTTATTGGCTGCTTTAGACAATATTTCTCTTCTGCCATCTATAACCTTTTAGATTTCTGCATATTGCTTATTTAGACTCCTGATTTTTAAAAAACACAGTAAAATTTATTGCGGCTTTTATTTCTTTTTTTTAATGAAGGTTTATTTATTTAGGCTGTGTTGGGTCTTCATTGCAATGCGTGGGCTTTCTCTAGTTGTTGTGAGTGGGGCTACTCTTCATTGTGGTGCGCAGTCTTCTCATTGCTGGGGCTTCTCTTGTTGTGGAGCATGGGCTCCAGGTGTGCGGGCTTCGGTAGTTGTGGCACATGGGCTTAGCTGCTCCAATGCATGTGGGATCTCCCCGGACCAGGGCTCGAACCCATGTCCTCTGCATTGGCAGGCTGATTCTTAACCACTGTGCCACCAGGGAAGTCCTATTTCTTTTAATAAAGAAGGACAGGCCTATATGTACATAGTTTTAAAAAAGGAAGAAAAGAACCTTATTTCTTCCTTTTTCATAGAAGGAAGACTTAAGGATGGTGAGTTTGTAGCATGATTATTTTTGTTTTAGTCTCCAGAAAATCCATCAAAGATGCTCTTCCCTTATAAGGTGCTCAAAGCCCTGGATCCAGAAATCTATCGTAATGTAGAATTTGATGTTTGGCTGGACAGCAGAAAAGGTAATGAAACATCAACAGGATATTTTTGAATCCTGACAGATCTAGGAGAATAATTGTGCAAATTTTTTTAGTAAGAGATGTTTTCAAACTACTGTTATAAAAAAAACACTTTTATATGGTACTTTTTAGCCTACTCAATACATGATTTACATCCAAAGGAGGAAACAAATAGGTTTAGAACTGGGAGGGATCTTTTAGAGTCTGATGTTCATCAGGGACTTCAACTGTGCAAAGACTGTGTGTCTTTAGATAACTTTAAGAGTACCAGAAACTTGTAAGTGGAAATAAGTTCATCTTAAGTTTAATGTGTCAAGACTGCCCTCACTGATAGATGAATAGGTTAGGTGTTGGCCGACTATGACCTGTGAATCAAATCCAATCTGCCACCTGTTTTTGTATGGTCTGTGAGCTAAGAATGGTTTTGATATTTTTAAGTGGCAGGGAAAAATTAAAAGAACAGTGTATTGTGATACATGAGAATTATATGAAATTCAGTTTTAAGTGTCCATAAAGTTTTATGACAGACTTGAATAATTGCAAGAGTCTGTATGGCCCACAAACTTTGAAATATTTACTATATGGCTCTTTACAGAGAAAGTTTGCCAACCCTTGAAATAAGTAATTGTTTCTCTCCCCTTGTAAGATAACTAAGTTGATCAAAGTAGGTCTTAAAGTTCTGCCATCAAGGTAGCCTCTAATGTTTCATATTCAACTCCTTGAACCTCGGTGGTGAACCTAGGTATAGTTAATAATCTAGAATGAGGTTAATACCTTGTGGAACACAATAAAAACACAGTTGATCCTTGAACAGTGCGGGGGTTAGGGCCGCTGACCCCCTAAGCAGTTGAAAATCCAGATATAATTTGTAGTCAGCCCTCAGTATTCCCAGTTCCTCTGTATCCTCAGTTCTACATCCTCGGATTCAACAACCTCGGTACTTGTAGTACTATTGAAAAAAATCTGCATATGAGTGGATACATGCAGTTCAAACCCGTGTTGTTCAAGGGTAAACTGTATTGCTCTGAAGAAGCTACACAGTGTTTTTTTTTTCCTTTTTTTAAAAAATTGAAGTGTGTTACTTTCAAACTGTACCTTGTTGGTATGTGACCAACTCTTAAGATTACAACCTCCCAATTTCCACCTATTTGTGGGGTTTTTTTTGTTTTTTTTTTTTGCGGTACGTGGGCCCCTCACCCCCGTGGCCTCTCCCATTGCAGAGCACAGGCTCCGGACGTGCAGGCCCCGTGGCCATGGCTCACGGGCCTAGCCGCTCTAGGGCATGTGGGATCCTCCCGGACCGGGGCACGAACCCGCGTCCCCTGCATCGGCAGGCAGACTCCCAACCACTGCGCCACTAGGGAAGCCCCCTATTTGTGTTTTATAGCACAGAACTATTCTGGCAGGTCACCTTAAATTGACCACAGGAATAACCCATCAAGAGTGATGGAATGACCCTTTAGGACATTTTCCCACCAGATTTTAGCTTATAGTGGTAGGATTGTCAAAAACACTGTGGTAAAAATAAATTAGAAAATGAAATGACGTAAAACAGCAAAGGAACCAGTTCGGTTGAGCTTGAATCTTCATTTTCTTTTCATAGAACTTCAAAAATCTGATTATATGGAGTATGCTGGGAGACAGTACTATTTGGGAGACAAATGTCAGGTTAGTTCCTTCTTTAAAGAATCAGTAATTTGTTTTTCTGAGATTGTGGTTTTAGTCATTAATATGAGTTCAACAAAACTAATTTACAAAATGCTAGGAATTTTTTTAATGTTTGGTTAAATTTTAATTACAAACTTGTGATTAGATGTAACGCTGTTTCAGCATGTGCTGCCTCCATTGAGCTGGACTGGCAGTGTTGATTATCAACTGCTTTAATAAGTAGATACTGAACTCCACTTGGGAGGAGAAGTAGTGTTTTTGTTTGGCAAAAGCCAGATCTGACTTGAGACTAGATGTGTTCTTACTGTCTCTTCCCCTCTTTCAGGTTCACTTGGAATCAGGTGGAAGATATTATAATGCTCATATTCAGGAAGTTGGAAATGAAAGCAATTCTGTAACAGTCTTCATTGAAGAATTGGCAGAAAAGTAAGAATATAATAATTTGTTGAATTACTAAAATCTTTGGCTTTTGATGCCTTTTTGTAATATTGAGAATTACCAGGATGCTAGTAAGAGAACCAAAGTTATATCTGGTACTGGCCTAAGATGACTTGTCGTGAGTTGTAAAAGCATATGGTGAAGTGTGAAATTTCAGTATACCTATGCATAAGTTTCAAAATCCTGGGTAATAGCCAACTTATTAGAAATACTAAGTACAACAGAATTCTGATATAAAACTATACTAACTGGAAAGCTAGTTTGTTAACTGAGTCTCTGCCAATATCAAGATAGGCTAGTCCATCTGTTCTCAAACTTTAACATACCCCAGAATTACCTGGAGAGCTTGTTAAAATACAGATTGATGAGCTCCATCCCCAAAGTTTGATTTAGTAAGTTTGTGGTGGGGCCCAAGAATTTGAACTTCTAACAAGTTTCCAGGTGATGCTAATGCCGTTGGTCCACTTTGAGAACCATTAAAGTAGGTTATGCTGCCCTAACAACCAAAGACTTTTGGCAACTTAAAGTTCATTTCTTGCTCATTTAGCATGTTCATAGTAGGTCAGCAAAGGGGACCCAGGTTGACAACGGCTCTATCCAGACGTATGCTACCAGGATCACAGGCAGGGAAAAAATGAAAACATGACAAACCGTGTGCTGGTTTTTAAAGCATCTGCTCAAATTTTCCTGGCCAAAATAGGTTACATAACTAAGTCTAAAGTCAATGGGGTGAGAAAATATAATCCTTCTTCAAGGAGAGGCAACAAATATTTGTAAATTAGTCTACCACAGTCTATCCTCCTGAGCATGATATGTGCTACAAACAGCTGTGAAATTGTACAAACTGCTCTTAGGTTTTTTAACATAAAAAGAAGACCTCAATGAGGAAGCTAGTGTTAACAGGTTTAAATAGAAAACACTTGAAAATGAAGCAGGAGGGATCAGGTATATGTGTCAAATGAGAATTAAGTCTGTGTTGCAATGGCTTAATGGTGGTATCTTTACGTTTAAGGCATGTTGTTCCACTGGCTAACTTAAAACCACTTACCCAAGTAACACCTGTTCCTGCCTGGAATGTTACACCCAGTAGGAAAGGAAGAGGTTACCAGAAAATTTCCTGCGGCTGTGTCCCAGAAATGGGTTTGTATGCTGAAGGTTTTATTATTTTCCTCTTGTATTTACCTACATTGCACTTAAAAAAAATGCTGGAACGTTAAGTCTTATTCTGGGTTAGAGTTTCTCAACTTCAGCACTACTGACTTTTTAGGATGGATAATACTTCGTTGTAGGGAGCTGTCCTGTGCATTGTAGGATGCTTAGCAGCATCCCTGGTCTCTATCTACTAGATGCCAGCAGCATCCTTCTCCAAGTTATGACAACCAAAAATGTCTCCAGACATTGCCAAATGTGCCTCAAGAAGGGGAGGGGCAGAATTGTCCCTGGCTGAGAACTACTGTTTAGGTGACTTTGTTTAAGCTTAAGGTGGAGTGGATTTTAAATTCTAAAACTTGAAGGGAAAAGATTTCTCAAAGAACTAGAAAAACACCTCATGGAAGCAGCCAGAGAAGCTGGAAGCAGCCATATTAATATGTCTATTAATAGACATAATTTTTTGGATAACAGTAACATAGATGACTGGATGACTGACTCTATGTTTTGATGACCAAAGTTGCCTATACTAAAGGTAGTGCTGAGATGTCCATTGATACAGAAGTTACTTGCTGGTTTTGCCCTTCCGAATGAAAGACCTAGTACATCCTTTGAAAATACAGAAGTTCCTTCCCTGTATTCATATGGTTTTCCTAAGTAAAACATCTGAGAGTCTTAGACATTTGTGGGAGACACTGGACCTTTTGCTTTGGTTTTGAAGCTTATTGCTTACTTCTTTGTTTGCTTGAAAGCTATGTCAGAGATGGACATGAAGCAACGGAGGAAGATGTTCAAGAAAATTAGAGGGAAAGAGGTTTATATGACTATGGCTTACAGCAGGGGAGACCCCCTCCTCCCACCCAGGCTTCAGCATAGTATGCGTTATGGGCATGACTCTCCAATGCACTGCTCACAGACAGCTGGCGGTGTTATGTCTAATGGACATTTTCATCCTCAACATTCATCTCAGGGACAAGGTCGGGGATGTGGGACGCCCAGGTAGGTCTTAACTGTCTTTGAAGATAATGTACATCTCTGTTTAGACATTGGAAATAATTCCTCGGCAGAATTACAGTAGAATTTAGAAATATCTCAATAGTTTAGAATTATTTTATAATCTCTGCCTGAAGGGAGCGTAATGGATGGAACTGATGTATACTTAAATTCTTGTCAAATTTATTGAAGATTTGTATTCTCATAGTCTAGGAAAATATGATGGAGCAGTTGAAGAGATCCTAGAAGATAGAATGCCATCAAGCTGAGTGCCATGTATATGGCACTGTGTCTGTCAATAATGAATAGGCCAAACCATAAAGAATATAAAGAAAGAATGTATGTATATGTATAACTGAATCACTTTGCTGTACAGCAGAAATTAACACAACATTGTAAAGCAACTATACTGCAATTAAAAAAAAATGAATAGGCCTAATGTCAGTAGTGAGGAAAGCAAAGCTCTTTCTATTTGGTCATTTTTAGAAGGATATGTTAATTCTATTTAACTACAAAGACTGACTACTCAAGCACTAGTAAATAAGGAGTTCTGGGTTTTTTCCCCCTTTATTCTTAGGGATTCACCTCGCTTTATAAACAGGCACAACATGGCAGGCCCTAAAGTTGGTTTTTACCCTGGCCCGGGTAGAAGGTGCTGCCAGAGCTATGATAACTTCTCCTATAGATCTCGGTAAGTGAATTTTAACTTTGAAAGTTAGAGAAAATGAGTGAGTCTGACTTTCTTGCTGTGCAGTAAATATACGGACTAAATTTTAAAGTGCCAACATTGAGATGTTTGAACTGTTATTTAGAAATTAGAAACAAGTTACTACCATATTTTATCTTTTTTTCCCCTTCTCATTCTGCAAACTACTTAAGTTCCTTTAGACGTAGTCACCGCCAGATGCATTGTATGAATAAGGAGTGCCAGTTTAGCTTTGTTCCAGAGAATGGACAGATGCCCAGGGGCTTGGAAGAAACCATTACTTTTTATGAAGTTGAAGAAGGGGATGAGACTTCTTATCCAGCTTTACCTGTAAGTAGGTCAAAATTTTACTCAAAAAGCCATTTACTTTTTTTATTGTACTTTTTTAAGTGAAGGTAATATGGATACATTTTAGCTGTTTTACAAATGACCAAATACAGCCCCTCCTGGAAAACGTGAGTTTTCATCCTAGAGCTTTTAAAAATTGGAGAGAATGTTTTTTTAAGCTGTTCTTATGGAGGAGGAGTAGAGGTGGACAAATAATCTTGCCTATATAAGTATGGGCTAAAATCTTCTGTTCTCTCTCTTTTTTTTAATATTGACATATGTCGTGAATTTTTAAATTTATTTATTTATTTATTTATGGCTGTGTTGGGTCTTCGTTTCTGTGCGAGGGCTTTCTCTAGTTGTAGCAAGCGGGGGCCACTCTTCATCGCAGTGTGCGGGCCTCTCACTATCGCGGCCTCTCTTGTTGCGGAGCACAGGCTCCAGACGCGCAGGCTCAGTAATTGTGGCTCACAGGCCCAGTTGCTTCGCGGCATGTGGGATCTTCCCAGACCAGGGCTCGAACCCGTGTCCCCTGCATTGGCAGGCAGATTCTCAACCACTGCACCACCAGGGAAGCCCTCTTCTGTTCTCTTGATCGTTATTTCCTCACATATTTTTGATTCTAAAGTAAATTTAAAATATTTATAGCTTTTTCTCTGACTATATAGGGAGAACTGCATGTGTATGTGTGTATCTCTTTGGTACAGAATCATGGAGGGCCCTCTACAATGGTTCCTGCTACTTCGAGATACCATGTTGCAAGGCGAGGACATAGCTCAGGCAAACAGACTCTGAATTCAGAGGAAGGTGATGGCCAGAGTGACAATGGTGAGTCAGTTCCAGTTAAATATTTTTTTAAAAGATGATTCTTGTTGTATTAGCACAACAGGGCTAAAGTTTTGGTTTGGGGTGGGGGGTCTCACTCTGTTCTGGCAACTCATTTTGAAAGAGTTATCAGTTCTTGTATCAGAGCTTGCTAGGTTTTTGAAGATGTCTTGGTATTTTTCAGAAAGACAGACTTCTATATCTGTAGACCACTACATTGTTAAAACTTTCAGCTCTCTGCATAGGTCTTCAGTGAGTTTTGATTTGGTGAGATTTCAGTATGGAAAATATCTATTCCTTATTAGTGAGGAGCTATTCATGTTGTCCTCCCCATTTGTATAACTATTTTAGGCTTTTCATGTGACTCTTATTTTACAAGACTGCTATGAAATAATTTCGTTTCCCAAAGAAATCTACTTGATCTATAAACATTACTGTTCATTGAGTTCTAATGGCCATGTACTGTACTAAGCAATTATATTTACAATTTAATATAATACTTTATCACTCTGAGGAATGTGGTATCTTTATTATTTTTTTATTAAATTTTTTTATAAATTTATTTTATTTTTATTTATTTTTGGCTGCATTGGGTCTTTGTTGCTGCGTGCGGGCTTTCTCTAGTTGCAGTGAGCTGGGGCTACTCTTCGTTATAGTGCATGGGCTTCTCATTGCGGTGGCTTCTCTTGTTGTGGAGCACGGGCTCTAGGTGTGCGGGCTTCAGTAGTTGGGGCGTGCAGGCTCTAGAGTGCAGGCTCAGTCGTTGTGGTACACGGGCTTAGTTGCTCTGCAGCATGTGGGATCTTCCCGGACCAGGGCTCGAACCCCTGTCCCCTGCATTCGCAGGTGGATTTTTTTTTTTTTTTTTTACGGTACGCGGGCCTTTCACTGCTGTGGCCTCTCCTGTTGCAGAGCACAGGCTCCGGACGTGCAGGCTCAGCGGCCATGGCTCACGGGCCCAGCCACTCTGCAGCATGTGGGATCTTCCCGGACTGGGGCACGAACCCGCATCCCCTGCATTGGCAGGTGGACTCTCAACCACTGTGCCACCAGGGAAGTCCGAGGTGGATTCTTAACCAATTCTTCCCACCAGGGAAGCCCTTCTTTGTTTTTTATGTGAGGAAATTGAGGTTCAAAGGGTAAATGACATGGCCAAAGTCATACCTTTGGTAAGTGGCAGAGATTTAATCTTTTTTATAACAGTTTTATTTAGATATAATCTACATGCTATACAATTAGCCTAACTTGTACAATTCAATGTTTAAAGTGCAATTCAGTGGTTTTTAGTATAGTCACAAAGTTGCATACATCACCACAATCAATTTTAGAAAAAGAAACCCTGTACTCATTAGCCATCATTCTTCATTATCCCCCCAGCATCCCCTGCCCCTAGTGTTAGGCAACCATCAGTCTGCTTTCTGTCTTAATGGATTTGTCTATTCTGGACATTTCATATAAAAGGAATCATGCAATATGTGGTCCTTTGTGACTGGCAGAGATCGATTTTGAATTTGGGTTTATCTGACTCTAAAACATGTATACATGACCTTTATAGTTGTTAGAATGCCTCTCATCATTGGATTGCTTATTTTTTTTTACCACTTTTGTGTAAAATGAAATATGCCTACTGAAACAATTCTGGAGGAATTGGGTGGATTAAGGAGGTGTGAGGCAGTCTGAATGATTTGACTTACTGGTCAACGTATTTTCTTGTGATATTCTTCTTTCTGCTACTTATGTTGGAGAAAATAGACATTTCTAAGAACTTAGTGTGCATGCATGTGCCTGAGTATGCGTATTCTCTGCTCTTTTACTCAGGATGACCCTTTTCCTTTTCCTTTTAGCACAGTGGGTATCTTCATATGTACTGTTCACCTATAGTGGCATATTCAGAGTAACCAAATATTCGTTCTCACCTTAAATCCTGTTATCTGGAGGGGTTACCTGTATGTGTGTTGGATAAGTGACATGTTTAAGAATCAATCCAGTTTTGACCTTTGGGGTGTTATTTGCTGGAAAACTGTCGAGTTGAAGATTGACTTTCTCTGAGTTTCAATGGTGTAGCATCTTAGAGCAAAGTACTTCAGTCCTCTAAGCCATCTTCTGAGAACAAACTGATTGTAAATGTATTATTTACCTGAATCAGGCTGAAAAACAGATGAAGCATGCCATATTCCTTTAACGTTCACCTAAGCAAACTATTGGTTATTATACTCAGATTACTTTATAATCACCATTTACTATATGCCAAGCATCATGCTATGTTCTTTTCACCCCACTATGAGCTAGGTACTGTTAACCCTGTTTTACAGTGAAGAAATTAAGACACAAAGATTAAATAACCTGCCTAAAGTGATATAGTTAATTAGGATTCAAATCTAGACAGTCCTAACTCCAGAGCCAGTGAAGTTAATCACCATACTGTACCGCCAGAATTGGACACAAGTGGGTTTTTCACGTCTGTCTGAACTCTAAGAACTAAGGGAATTTTCAAAGGAGAAATTTGTACTGTTTACAGCCAGTCTCTGGCTTTAATATCTGTTGAGTAGTATGAAAGCTCAAATCACTTGTTTCAAGGATGTATACATTTTAGTTTTGAACATATATCCATAAAACTTGAGAAAAAGCAAGTGCTGGCCATCTGGCTCTGCTGAGCAAAAAGTCCTACATAAACACACTTTTTCTGTCTTTTTTTTCTAGGGGGATATCATGAAGAATATATTTATCCTTCAGGTCAGTGAGATCTAGGTAAAGTCTGATATTCATTATTTATAAAATTTCAAACTATAAAATAATGCTCATTATTTTTACTTTGGCTATATCCTCTAGAACAAGACTATGAAACTTCAGGTGTTTACAGCACAACTGAATCTACAGCAAACTTGGTAGGTATTTAATAATAATGACAAACACATATAGTTCCTGTGTACTAGAACACTGTTCTGAGTGCTGTACATATAAATGTATTTAAATCAGAACAATCCTATGAGGTATTAGGGTATCATTCCCATTTTGTAGATGAAGAAATTGAGGCCCAGAAATTAAGTAACTCATCCAAGATCACACCCCTTTCTAGAAATTATCCTAGAGATGTTCCTAATATGTGTTGATAGAAGAGGAAATTTGAACATTGGCGATGATGATTTTTTTAGAGGATTTTATCATGATCTTTCTAACAGTAAGAATGGGCCATAAATCTCAGGTACTTAATATAACAAAAGTTTACTTCTTGGTTATGCTACATGTGTAGTGGAGGTCTGCAGGAGGGCTCTGCTTAGGGACTTAGGCTGACGGAAGCTCCGTCCATGATTGCTAAGGCAGGAAACAAGAGGTAGTGAATGGTGCACTGGCTCTTACAGCTTCTACCTGGAGATGACACATATCACTTTCTTTTCCATTTCTTTTTTTTTTTTTTTTTTTTTTTTTTTTTGCGGTGCGCGGGCCTCTCACTGCTGTGGCCTCTCCCGTTGAGGAGCACAGGCTCCAGACGCGCAGGCTCAGCGGCCATGGCTCACGGGCCCAGCCACTCTGCGGCATGTGGGATCCTCCCGGACCGGGACATGAACCCGTGTGTCCCCTGCACCGGCAGGTGGACTCCCAACCACTGTGCCACCAGGGAAGCCCTCCATTTCTTTTTCGTCGGCCAGAGCATGTTTCTCTTGAAGACTCTAACTTCTCTGTGCCTAGAAGTCAAAAAGGTGGAAATATTTTAACAGCACTAAGGATTACAACATTCAGTGGAAACTCCCACAGGCAAAATACTTCCTTCTACCTCAAGAGAGGCAACCCCAAAATCCCCTTCAGTGTGATAAAACTCAGAGCCCAAGGTTTCTGGGAAATGTGTAGTACTCTTTGTATTGGGTCCAGATGTGGTTCCTCTTGATCTGGAGGCCTAAACCAAATATACAAAGTTATTTACCCCCTACATACCCAATTTCCAGTGGTAGAGCAGGGACTGAAACATTGCAGTAGAACTTTCCATTCAGATGCAGGTAAAATGGGAGAAACAGTTACTGGTCCATAGCAATTCTGACATCATGCTGGACAGACATTTTGAGGGCCCCCAACCTAGGCATGGGGACTGTTCCCTGGAGAGGCTCCCTGGTTCATTGTTTTCTGGGGCTCTTGATTACTCCAAGGACCTTCCTTCCTTGGCTATATTTGAAGTAGGCATTGGAGAATAATCCATCTTGGCAGCTGAGCAGCTTTCTCAGCCTGCTTCTTACTCATAGAATATTGAGGGCCCAAGGGTGGTTTTATCTCAGTTGGATAGTTTTAGTTCTGCTCATGGTTTCTTTGGCTATGTGAGTAATTTATTGTGCAGCTTCTCTGATTCCTATTAGTTTCATTTGCCAATAGCCATACTGACAATTCTTTTTTATAAATATACTACTTAGATTTGCTATAATTCTTTGCATTCTTATCCCTGTCTCTACTTGATTGCAAATACCTTCAGCTTATCAGGCATTGATGAAAGAGCCATACCTTTGAATACTTTTCCATGAGCCATTTTGTCCAAGTGCAAGGATTCATTGGGTGTTATATCCTTAATGGTACTCTTGCTTTGAGATACTTTAGTGCAATCATATTTTAACAATGATTTGAGTCTTCCTTCAAGGCCAAGTTTTAACTTCTCTTTGTTGTTCAAAGCATTTATCAATTTTATCTTTTAGAGTTTTGAGTTGAAGCAGTTGCCTTTCCAAACCCTACAAGTCCTAGTATTCAAGGACTCTATTCCCTTTCATTCCTGCCTACAAACTACTTTTCTTTACACATCTGTCTTAAAATACCTTGCTCAACTCTGCCAGCAGTAATCAAAACACAAAACTAACATTCTGTTTTCCAAACCTCTTCCCTTAAGAGCTACAAATTCATAATCTCCTTCTCAAGTTAGGTTTTTGTTACAGCAGCACCCTGATTTTAGTTACCAATTACTGTTTTGGTCAAGCTAGGTTACGCTGCAACAACAGTCCACCAAAATCTCAGCGGCTTAACACAGCTGTTCTTGCTAATGTTATAGGTCCAGTGCAGGTTGGTAGCAGGCCTTTGTTTATCAGAGTCACTCAGGAATCCAGGCTGCTGGACATGTACTTTCACAGTCACCTTGGCAGAGCTGAAGATAGGGAAATTAAACACTGGCTCTCAATATTTCTGCTCATATTTCATTGTCCAAACAAGTCACGTGCCCATACCTAATTAGATGAGGCCAGGAAGAGCAACCTACCCATGTACCTAGGAGGAGAGCTGGAATATTTGTGAGGAAGTTGAATGACTACCCTCTATTCTCTGTGATTAATCTTAACTTTGATAGCTTCATGTACTGAATTTTTGTTTTTACTGTTTAGGCAGTACATCTTAGGAAGGTGATGAAAACTGATATATAATTCTCTTCCCATTATTTCTCCTTCCCTTCCTTTGCCCCTGCTAGAGAAATAGTTTTTTCCTCTCACTCTGTCATTACTCTTCTCATATCACATGTTTTTACACCATTTCTTGAAATAGCCACCCAAGTTGAAAAAGCAAGTAAAAATCTCGCCTTCAGGGATGACAGGAGTAGACACTTCCTTTCTGTCCCTTTAATTTCACTTGTCACGTGTTCCTTTTTGTTCTGAACTTACTTTATCATACATCCCCAGTAGGTTTCAATCTCTTCATGACGTGCTCCACTCCCATTCTCCAGTCACCAAGTAAGTTTTCTAAGTGATTTTTTCACAGCATTCTGAGGGGAGAAGACCAATGCAGGACTTAAAGATTTCCAGGTACAGAACCTTCTAAGAAACCATGAACATTTTTTCTTCTTAATTCCACGCCCAACTCTCACCTAAATCCTTCTCTGGAATTGTTTAGAATTCACACTGGGCCTTCTGAGCCAGGGCTAAAGTTTGCTCTTTGGCCGGTACTTGGGCTGTACTTGAACACAGACTTTCGAAACATGCACTCTTAGGTCCATGTTAAGTTGGCCTTGTCTTTGTCCCAATGTGGTTCCTCTTGTTTCCTGTGATTACTTCCCCTGATTTCCTCTGTGTCCTTATTACCAACTTCTGCTGCTAGTTTATTTTTCTGTCATGACAGTCTGTCATGCATAATTCTGAGCCTTTTAAAATCATTGTTACTTTCACAAAGACAAGGTCTTGAGCCAAAGGGGAATGGTGTTTGGATTATACTACATCCTGCTTAGGTAGGATGCAGCTGACCAGCCAGTTATCCACCCTTGTCCCAAGCTGTTCCTTTAGATGGAATGCTTTCTTTTAGCAACACTGTTGCTGGCCCTACTGATTTTGAGGTTTTTAAGGCAACAGAGGACACTGAGAAAGTGTTTAAATTACAATTCTCCATTACATTTTAGTATCTATATTGGGACTAGAGTTGGATATGATCAGGATTTCTGTAGATAGGAAATAGAACAGTCACCTAAGTCAGGCACTAGAGTGATACCTTTTGGAGCATTATCATAGTAGTCACCTCCAAATTTGAATACTTTGAGGACAGATCACTTTCACTTATCTTTAGGAGGTGTTGAAACAAAGCAGATCTTTTATTGATGTATTGTTTAATTTCTTGATTTCCCCTTATTTGTACTTCTGTATTCATTAAAGTCTCTTCAGGATAGAAGACCATGTTCTATGTCTCCTCATGATACAGTTACCTCATACAACTACCCCCAGAAGGTAATCTTTATAGTTTTATTTTGCAGTCAGTTTCAGTGGCCTAAACAGCAGAAAATGAATTTTTTCTTTTTGTTCTCTTTGCCCTTCATCATACTTCAAAGAAGCTGCTTATATTCTTATGTTAAGTGTTATTGTACTTCCTGGTGCCTGGCACAGTAATTAGTAAATTTATTAACAAATTGATGGAGCATCTGCTCTGTTCCAGACACTGTTCTGTGTGCTGGCATTGGACTACTCAGTCTACTCTGAACCTCTTATATAATGAGTGAGTTAATATAAATAACCTGTCAAGTCTGTGCCATTTCTTGAAACTTAAAATGTAAAGCTTTCTTATAGAATGGGAAGCTGGCATCAGAAAGGTAGCTGAAACCATAGGAGTAAATAAGATCATCCTGGAAAAAGGAAGAGATTGAGAACAGCATCTAGAACAGAGCCTGTGCATCACCATTTAGAAAATGGGTAGAGAAGGAATAGCCAAGGAGGGAGGAAAAGCAGGAGAGTGTATTATTATGGAAGCCCCAGGAAGAGAATGTTTCAAGGAATAGTCAAGTGTCAGTTGCTGTCAAGTGTCAAGCAACATAAGGACTAACAAGAGTCTACTATGATTTGTTGCCATGGAGACCACTGTGACTTTGAATACAGTTTCTGAGAACCAGAGAGGGTAGCAGCCATATTGCAGTGGGTAATAAGAAAATGGAGACTACAGTGAGGACAGGGTGTTCATGAAGAAGAATCTGTTACCATTTATTGAACATCTTTCTGTGCACAGCCCTGTATTGGGTACTGTGGCCTAATCAGAAAAACAAAGTACAGTCTCAAGAAGTTAAAAAAAAAAAAGCAAAGAACATTTTCTGTTTGTTTTTTTTTTTTTAAAGTGTGTGTGGGGAAACATATATGCATGTAAAGATAAATACATACTATAAATTTCTGGATAGTATTCAGGAAACCCAGAGGTTACTTGTTTGTGGAGAGAGGAACTAGGCAGATGGAGGACAGGGGTTAGAGGAAACTTTTCATTGTATACAATTTTATACTTGGTTTTTGAATCATATTAATGTATTACCTTTCCAGAAAAATATTAAAATAAAAAAGTAAAGCTCTCAAAGTCATCTGGGGTCTTCTAAAAGAAATAACCTTCCTATATTAGGTTTACATAAATATTGGCTTCTTGGTGTTTTAGTTATTAGAATACTATTTCCTGAAGTTTAGGATCAGATAAGAGACTAATATTGTTTGTGAAACCAAACTTAGAGTTCTAAACTTTCTTCCACACTTACAGGTGGTGATGGTAAATTCTGCAGCAGTTGCAGCTTCCTGTGCAAATATTATTCCAGCTCCAGTCTTGCCTAACTGTGCAGCAGCTAATCAAGCTAGTAGTACCACTTCAATTTGCTCACAGAATGCTATACAGCCTCTATTTGTATCTCCGCCTACACAAGGCAGGCCAGGTAGGTTATTAGTGGTTCCTTACTTTGGAAGCCTCTTTTTCTATTCATGAACATGCCCATACAACAATTCTAGTGATTAGATAAGATTACTTTAATCTCCAGTATTAAATTTCAATTTTTTTTTCTTGAAAATTTGGCTTTGGTATGATTTCATAGCTATTGTTTTGCTAACCCCATTGAAAATTTAGAGGACTTGTACTAGTTTCTTAAACTTCAAGTTAAGTTTTATTATACAGAAATTAAGGTAAAGGGATTTCACACTTCACAGAATTAATTCCTGAAAAATCTGGCTCTAGAATTTAAGAGATCCAGGTTAGAATCTTGGTTTTACAACTTACTAGCTATGTAATTTTGGACAAATTATTGAACCTTTCTTATCTGTGAGCTTGGAGGTACTTATGGTACCAATTTATGAAGTGGTTGTGAAATTCCACTGAGTTAATATGATTTAAAATTTTCAGCAGAATTCTGGGAAAGTGGTGGCAACAACAGCATAGCTTTTCAGTCTGCGTCCCCAAATAAAAATGGAAATAGCAAAACCAAAACCCATGGGATAATGTTTAACAACAAAACTAGGTGACAAGGTCTCCCCATGAACCCCAAAATTTAAGGAGGTACGGACAAACCATCAGTCACAAGACCTGCATGCTGTCAGGGTCAATGTGGGAGCAATAAGATGGAAGCATCGGGGATGTTGTCTGATGGACCTGAGAACAGAAGAACCCCAAAAGAGCTAATAAGAATTCACTGGACAGTGGGGCAGCCAATTTGGAAGGAACAGCTAAGACTGGGAAGGGATTTGACCTCTCCAGTACTAGGTGAGTGCTTTGGGTACATGGTAAAGGGACTAAAGGGCTTGGAACAGTTTCGCCCCTAAGAATTCTGAAAAGTGACCTGGCAGGGCTACCTTTTAGGATAATATTCCTCACTGGGTAGAAACTGCTGGGAGTGGAATCAAAATTGATGAGGATAGGGAAAGAGCAGGTTCAAACTAAAGCTGAGAGAACAGAGCCAAGGAATCCTAGAAAGCAGTCATGTTTTTAAACACTACAAAAACAATAGAGATCCCTAAGAAGTTAGAAAACCTTTCTTGTATTCCACCTCATTCTAGAGTTCATGAAAAATAATTTCACATAAAAATGAATGTATATGTATAGCTGATTCACTTTGTTATAAAGCAGAAACTAACACACCATTGTAAAGCAATTGCTCTCCAATAAAGATGTTAAAAAAATGAATGAGGGCCTCCCTGGTGGCGCAGTGGTTGAGAGTCCGCCTGCCGATGCAGGGGATACGGGTTCGTGCCCCGGTCTGGGAGGATCCCATATGCCGCGGAGCGGCTGGGCCCGTGAGCCATGGCTGCTGAGCCTGCGCATCCGGAGCCTGTGCTCCGCAACGGGAGAGGCCACAACAGTGGGAGGCCCGCGTACCACAAAAAAAAAAAAAAAAAAAAAAAAAATGAATGAAAGAGAAGCACTAAGGTTGCATACAAAGGTAAGTTTTAAGAGGAAAACAGAATAGTATCCCTGTTAGACAGTAAAAGCATGTCAGTATGTGCACACTAAACAGAACTTAAACTAAACCAACAACTATTTCAAAATGAGGTAAAGACATTAATAAAATAACACAAAATGTTAAAAAATAACAAATCAGGATTAGAAAAACTCAGATGAGGTGACAGAACTCAGGAAAGCATTAGAAATGGAAGAAAGTCATTTTGGTAATGAAGACTAAACTATAAAGAACATGACCAAGTATGTACAACAGATAATGCTTTAAGAGAAAGATGTAAGAAAGGGGGGAAATCTAAAATGAAAAAAACGAAGAGAAAGATTCAGAAGTGTGACATATTGAAGTTAGGCAAAGGATATCCAACACTGATAGAAGTTCCTGAAGAAGAAAAACAAAGTAAGGGAAAAGAATAAATACTAAAAGCTGTAATTCAGAAAATTTTCCTGAAATTAAAAAACTTCAAAACTACATACTGAAACAGCGCTCTGCAGAATATTGAGCCAGAGCAACCAACACCAGGATATTCTATTAATAAAACAACTGGACTTTAAAGAAAAAGAGCCTATGGAGTATAAAGGAAATAAAATGATAATCATCAAACTTTGACAGCAATGCTTCATGCTACAAGAAAATGGAGTAACATTTAAGATAATGAAAGGATATGTGAACCAAAGATTTTATATCCAGCCAAACATTTTCAGGCTTAAAGGGTAATGTATAAGAATTCAGAGAGGGCTTCCCTGGTGGCGCAGTGGTTGAGAGTCCGCCTGCCGATGCAGGGGACACGGGTTCGTGCTCCCGTCCGGGAAGATCCCACGTGCCGCGGAGCGGCTGGGCCCGTGAGCCATGGCCGCTGAGCCTGAGCGTCCGGAGCCTGTGCTCCGCAACGGGAGAGGCCACAGCAGTGAGAGGCCCGCATACCACCAAAAAAAAAAAAAAAAAAAAAAAAAAAAAAAAAAAAAAGAATTCAGAGAATATTATTGCATGAGCCCTTCTTGAAGAATCTAATAAAGATACGCTGTCAAGTAAGGTAATTGCTAGCCACGTATGACACTTTAAATTTTAATTAATTACAATTAAGTAAAATAAGTCTTCAGTTGCTCGGTCACACTAACCACATGCCAGGTGCTCAAAGCCACATGTGGCTAGTGGCTACTGTATTGGACAGCACAGATACAGAATATTTTGCCATCACAGAAAGTTGTATTGGAGGGACAGAGTGTATTGGAGAATGATTTTGACTTTTAGACCACCAAAACTTATAAAAGACATCAGCTTAAGACCTAATTGTAAGTATTAAATATATACTTAACACAAAATGAGGGCTGAGAGGTTGATAATATACTATGTAAAGCCTTATATTTGAACAATATAGGTACAGTATAGCTATTTTTAAAAATGGGAGAATTGAGAAACCATGTGCCAAGCATTTTTTAATGCTTTCAGTAAACACATCAGATTCTTTTATCTAGATACTTAGATTGTTATTCAGAGACTATAATGTTGGCTAAAACAAATGAGTATGGGATATTCCAGTTTTATCCCTCTGTGTCCTTGCAAACCGGGATCTTAGTATGGAAGAAAGGTAATACACATGTACTAAAAGAGGCTAAGGAGAAACTTTTATGGTATCACATTTGAATTGGAAGTATCAATATGAACTTGAGGTATTTTATCTTTAAATTTGTGTATTTCCTAGCTCTGTCCACTGAAAAGGCCTAGAAACAATGAGTATCTTTAGCACTCAGTTTGTGACATTGAAATGCTGCTTCTCACTTAAACAGAAACAAACAGCTTTATGGAGAAATTTGTGGTTCCAGGTCTGGGCAGGAAATGTTCAAGATTAGCCTGGATCATCTTGTCATGCTAGATAGCAAGGAAGCTATCAGCGAGTACTGGGGGTCATGTCAAAAGGACTCAGGAACCATCTTGAAGAGGTTCCCACTGGCCAAAGATGGAACAGTTTGAGCTTCAACAATGATAATTGCAATAGATTGGAACATGTCAAATATATTTAAAAGTTCCTGATGATATTTAAAAAATTTCTTCCCTTGGGATTAACAACTATCTATCTATCTATCTAAACAACTATACATAAAAGATTAAAAAACAAGGATTTACTGTATAGCACAGGGAACTGTAATCAATATCTAGTAATAACATATAATGGAAAATAATCTGAAAAGAATACATAACTGAAAAAAGAATTGGTTCTCTTAAGAGGATGTTAGGAAACCAGTTTACGTTCTTGAAAACGGGACAGTAAAGTGAAAGAATCAAGTATTTATCCTGCCTTTCTTATATGAACTATAATATGGGGTAACCAAATAGTAGATGAGGGGAAATATTTCTATATATTAGTATTCTAATCAGTGAAAAATAAGTGGCAGAATGTAATCATTTTGCAGTCGTTACTGAACGGATGCATATTGAACAGCAATAGCTGCTAAGATTGCAAAGATAGAGAGACATTACCTATAGACTACCAAAGGAATCAATCCTGAGTCTGATCTGGTCTTCTGGATCTAGCTGCCTAGATTTGCTGTATTTGCAGGAAATACAAGAACATATTGAAATGCAGCATGAGTATGTAATCAGCAAAATCCAGACTGGGAAACTCAACAGGTCAAGGGGTCTTCAAAAGACAAATTGAAAGGAAATGACAGGGATGGAGAAAGGACCTATAGATTAAAAGAGGTTCAAGATACAGTTTTTAAAAAACTGTGTAGGGGTGCACATTTGGGTGACAAAACACTTAAAACTACAAAGACGTGATTACTATGAAAGTCAGGATAATGGTTGATTATGGTGGGGGTAAGAGGGTGGTGATTGTGATGGAGTGCATGGAAGTTTTCTGAAATGGCTGGCAAAGTTTTCTTTCTTAACCTGGATAGTGTCCACCTGAAAATAATTAGTTTGATTTGTTTTCTGTATCTTTTATTTATAATGTAAAAAATAAGTATTTAGCCACTGTGCCTGGAACAAAACATGCAATATATGTTCATTAATGACCACAGGAATTCTTCATTGGAAATGTTAATGTAGATACTGGTTTTACTACTTTGTGCTAATTGTAGGGGAACATGTTGGCTGTCTGCTTCCAGCAGATGTCTGAGCTTAAAAAAATAAGTGACCGGTGAAATCAAGCATTGTAATACCCCATTTATGTAGAATCATTGAAAGCTTACCCTTTAAATGCCAGATTTATGTTGTTTTGTAGATACTTCTAAAAATATATACGGCCTTCATTTTACTTTTTGTTGAGCCACTTGTGAACCTCAACTATAACTCTAATAGGTAATGGCTGCTTTTTAGTTGCTCTTTGTCATTCCTGTCCTCTAGATAAAACTCAAGTTTCTCATTGTTATTCATGTGTCTGTCTGGCAGCCCCATCCCATCCTCCTTTAAGTCACTTCCTATCTGCCAGGTAACTAGATGCCATGATTGCTTTTATTATGATTGTCTTCATAGGCATTAAATCCTGTTAACTGAGTTTTTTGGTAACTGTTTCCAAGTCTTTTGCCAGGGCCAGAACAGGTGACTTACTTGCTCTGGGTACAAAATTTAAGGGAGTGTCAAAAAAAAAAAAAACCCACAGTGATCAAGATAAATAATACTTTAATGCACTATTAAAAAAACTAATGCAAAAAAAGAATCCATGATAAACAAAGTATCAAAGTTTTTTTTAAAAGATAGGAACTGTGGGCCAGGCTTAGGGTGAGGTGAGTGAGGCACTCACTCTTGTGGTCATGCAAGTGCAAGCTTGGATCCTGTCTTTTAGAATTTTGGTATTTTATTCATCATGAATTTTTTTTTTGCTTTAATTTGGTGGCCCTTTAAATTTTGCACCTCACTGCACTTTAGTACTGGCCCTGCCCTTTGGTCTCTAGAGAAGCTGAGTCTTACTATGTATATTCATGTTCTTTTCTGAAATGTCCTGAAGCAGACTGTAGCTGCATGGACAAGGAAATAAGCTTTTTGAATGAATTTCATTGGTTTCCATTCACTTTTAGAAAAGTTTGCTTCCATTGTTCTGGATCCATCCCTTGAACTATACCTGGTAAGCCTATAGAGCCCTGTTAAGTCTGCGAATTAGATGCTCATGCATCTCTAGAGCAACTGAAAGTTTTAAAAGCTTTTTCTTATGGAACGTATTATAATATGCATTTTAAAAGAAAGTTGAGTTCAATTAGTAAATAATGGCTATATTTCCCTGTGCTGTACAATATCCTTGTTGCTTATTTTATACATAGTAGTTTGTATCTCTTAATCCCCTACCCCTTTTTTGCCCCTCTTCACTCTCCCCACTGGTAACCAACCACTAGTTTGTTCTCTATATCTGAATCTGTTTCTGTTTTTTTATAATCATTTGTTTTATTTTTTAGATTCCACATATAAGTGATAATGTAGAGCATTGGTCCCCAACGTTTTTGGCACCGGGGACCCGTTTCACGGAAGACAGTTTTTCCACAGACGGGGGTGAGGGTAGGGGGTGCTTCAGGCGGTAACGCGAGCGATGGGGAGCGATGGGGAGCAGCAGATGAAGCTTCACTCGCTCACCCGCCACTCACCTCTTGCTGTAGCCCGGTTCCTAACAGGCCGTGACCGGATGGGGACCCCTGATGTAGGGTATCTGTCTTTGTCTGACTTATTTCATTTTTCACTTAGTTTAGATCTGTGATTCTCAGCTGGAGGAGAATTTGCCCCTTAGGAAACATTTGACAATGTCTGCAGACATTTTCAGTGGTCCTACAACTTGGCAGGGGAGAGCTACTGGCATCTAATAAGTTGAGGCCAGGGATGATGCTAAAACAGCCTCCACAACAAAGAATTATTGCGCCCAATATGTTAATCATGCCAAATGAAACCGGAGGTTTGTCCTAGATACTAATGTTACCAGTTATATGTATAGTAAATATTTTCTCTCACTTTGTTGATATTTTCATTTTTTCTGTGGTACCTTTTGATGAAGAGAAATTCTTAATTTTAATGTAATTTAAGTTATCAAAAAAAAAAGAAAAAGTTGAGTTCAAAGTAACCTCCAAATTTCTTCCGTCCTTGATTCTCTCAGGCCCAGGAGAACTTACTTAGCTACCTCTATGTCTAGTAGTTGGTTTTTACCTTGTAATCATAATCACATTCTACTATTTTTAGCTAATTGAACTTATTCCAGTTGTTTTTGAAAAAAATGGTGTGATTTGAGTGCTAGTTTAAAAGGAATAAGAGTGTGGCTTTGTTGAAGCCATTATTTTATAGAAAACAAATCCATGAATCTTTAGAGCATTTGGAGATGTTCTAAAAATTAAATCCTCTTCTAAAACGGTAAAGGTGGAGATTTCTACATGCATGACAAAACTCCAAAACTCGAAAGTTATTTGAGCAAATTTTTTAAATTTACTGTTTAATTTAGATACAGTAAAATTTATTTTTTGGTGCCCTGTTCTATGAGTTATAACAATGCATAACATTGTGTAACTACCACCACAATCAAGAGAACAGTCTCATCACCCCAAAAGAGTTGGTTATCAAGTTTTAAATCACCCTAAGATTTAGATTTCCTATTACTATTAGCCTGTAGTTGTATAAAGGGTATAAATAAATGTGTTGTTAGTGAATGAAAGCAATGTGGATTACTTCTAATACTTGGCCTTAAATTCCTCTTGCTAAATTACCAGAATAACAAATTCAGCTTGTGTGGACTGTTCTTTTACTAAACTAAGTGTTATGAAACTCCAAATTTAAACCTTTATTGAACAATGAGCCCAAACTTTCTATACTTCTCAGGGGTAAAATTATAATGCAGGCAACACAGTGATAAAATTTAGTACTGGAATTTCTAAGTCAGCTAAAATGTTCAATTAAACTTTAAGGGTTGTATCAAACAATTTAACAAATTTATGTAACATAGTATGTATATGTGGAGATAATTTATTTTCACTAGGTTGGAACCACATTGCTGCCTTTATCATCATAGAGGAATGTATTGATATTTAAACATAATTGTATTTGAATTTCTTATGTCAAAAACTGTGAAACTCCTAAGTGACTGTGGTTTTTAAACTATAGTAACAGTTATAGAAATTTAAAGGGATAAGATAGTTCATCTAGCCTGTCTGTTTTAGATGCTGTAGGTCCTTAGAAATGAAACTGTTACGATTTAGAGTTCTCTATATTCCTCTGATGCTACCAAGTAGAAACCTTCAAGGATTGCTTAAATCTGTAATCTGTGCAATTTAGTCTCTCTTATTAGCTTCTACATCTTGTGGTTTGGCAGATGGCTGAAAACATCCTTAACTTTGTATTAAGCTAAGTAAAAATTTTGCTTTAGTAGTATTTATTTATGTACATGTTAGCTGATGTTCAAAATCTTGGTAGTCAAGCCTCTGTAGTTTCCAGGGTTTTTTCCTTTTAATATCAAGTAATTTCCTTAACTCAAAATAACTTGTAATGAACTCCTACTTTTCAACTGGCATGTATGTCTAAAAGAATATGTGCAATTTACCTTCTAAGTTGTTTTTTTTTTTTTGCGGTACGCGGGCCTCTCACTGCTGTGGCCTCTCCCGCTGCAGAGCACAGGCTCCGGATGCGCAGGCTCAGCGGCCATGGCTCACGGGCCCAGCCGCTCCACGGCATGTGGGATCTTCCTGGACCGGGGCACGAACCCGTGTCCCCTGCATCGGCAGGCGGACTCTCAACCACTGCGCCACCAGGGAAGCCCTAAGTTTTTGTTTTTAGGTCAAACCATAAGACTCAGAGTTGCTTGACCATATTGGGAACACAAAATAAATAGAGGATGAGCTACTGCTTATAAGATGTTACAGCTGTACATTGCTACTTTGTTTTGTTTCTTTTTTGGTGATTGCTTCAGCATCCTATCCATACCTGGCTGCTCCTATTCCCGCTGCTGCTGCCTCTCTACCACCTCCACCTACTCCACCACCACCTCCTCCTCCTCCTCCTCTTGAGGTGACAGACGCTTCAAACTTACCACCACTACCTCCCCCTTATTCCTGTGATCCACATGGCAGTGATCTGCCTCAAGGTAAGTAGATTTTGAGACTTGGGTGAGGGTTATTTAGGTCTGTTTTTTTTTTTCGGTTTTTTAATTTTAAATTTTAGAGCATATCTCTCTTTGGTTGACCAATGAGGGTAGGGTGGTGGACCAAATGGAAATTGACTTGAGAGCATAATGCTAGGTAAATGACTAAGGAAAGAAGGAATCGAAAGCTGAGAATATCTTCTGCATAATCAAGAAGTGTATGGTTGAGCTGACTCACACTGCTTTTCTAAGGTAGCTACATGTCTGCCCTGAAGAAGATTCTCAACTGGATATCTGCTCTCAATTATTTCTCTTGAAAAGCAGGAGTTGATAACACAATTTTCTCCATTTCTTTTATTTAATGCCTACCATAAGTGCATGAAATTGTTGCATTCTTGATATTTAAGATTCCAACTGAATTTTGAAGAATTGGAAAAGGTTTTGGGGGGAGGAATTGTGGGGGGGGGGCTCTGATCTGCCTTGGATTTCAGCCATGTGTTGTTTCCTTAATTAAACTAAGGAGTAGCTTTCCATTGGAAGTTTTTTGTTACCCCTCAGTTTAGCAGTGTATCTCAAAAGAGAATTGTAGTCGAAAGTTGTTTGTAGTTTATTCATACTTTTTTTTTTTTGCTGTAACATTCCCTTGATTTTTCTAGCTGCTTTTCTATTCTATTTTGGTTTTTTTCAGCCTCTAAGGTAGTCACCAGGATCTTCAACTCCATTCTGTTCTTCTTCCCTTCCTTAAAACTTGATTATCAACTTTATGTAGATGATTTCTAAATCTATCTGGCCTTAGCCTCTACCTACTTGCTAGACATTTTCACTTGGCTTTCTTACTTTTATTTCAGACTCAGTCTGTCTACAATGAAATTTCTCATTTTCATCTCCCTTCTTTCTTCTCTTGAGGCCATGCAAAACATTGACTCTTTTCCTTGGTTTTCTATTTTATTAATAATGTATCATTGAACAATGATCCCTTTACTCCTCTCCCCTCACCTACCTACCCCTGCCCAAGATCTTCTCAGCACATAATGCTGATTTTGCATTTTCCAGCATTTTATTTTGAAAATGTTTAGACATACATGAAATTTGAATTTTAAAATGAATATTCATATATCCACCACCTATATTCTATTGTTAACTATACTTGCATTAGCATGCATTTCTCCATCTTTTCCTCCATCCATCTCTCTGTCCATCAATTAATCCATCTTTTCGGTGCATTTCAAAGTAAATTGTAGACATCATTCTTCCCCATTAAAAACTTGAACATACATATCATTAACTAGAGTTGGATATTTATTTTTTCTTTTGATGTAAAGTTTACATATAATGAAATGAACAAATCTTTTTTTTTTTTTTTTTTTTTTTGCGGTACACGGGCCTCTCACTGTTGTGGCCTCTCCCGTTGCGGAGCACAGGCTCCGGACGCGCAGGCTCAGCGGCCATGGCTCACGGGCCCAGCTGCTCCGTGGCATGTGGGATCTTCCCGGACCGGGGCACAAACCCATGTCCCCTGCATTGGCAGGCGGACTCTCAACCACTGCGCCACCAGGGAAGCCCGAAATGAACAAATATTAAATGTACACTTGCTGAGTCTTGACAGATGAGTACATGCACCTGTGTAATCCAAATCCCAATCAAGTTATAAAACATTATCATTATCCCACAAAGTTCCTTCATGCCCCTTCCCAGTCTTTCCCTACCCCGTCTCTACTTCCCCCCAGAGACAACCACTGTTCTGATATTTTTCTGCCCTTGTTTTACCTGTTTTAGAATTTCATGTGAATATAATCATACAGTATGTACTCTTTATGGAAGGCTTCTTAACCTCAATGTAATGTTTTTTGAGATTCTTCCATGTTGCTGCATATTATCAGTAGTCTATTTGCTTTTATTGCTGAGTAGTATTTCATCGTATGGGTATTCTACAGTTTGTCCATTCTCCTGTTGAGGGACACGTGGACTATTCTAGTTTGGATCAGTTATGATAAAGCTGCTATGAACATGCTTGTAAAAGTCTTTGTGAGCATGTGTTTTCATTTCCCTTGGGCAAATACCTAGGAGTGGAATTGATGAGCATAGATAGGTGTGTGTTTAGTTTTATAAGAAATTGCTGGTCATTTTTCCAAAACTGTACCTTATCTCCTTCTACTTTCACAAGAACTCTATGCACCTGTTTTTCTACTTCTAAGACTTTGCTGTCATGATGATTCTACTCAGATTCTCTCCCCCTCTACTCTTCCATCTAACTTCCTGTTTAAATCCTATCATTTTCATGATCCCACCCCCCAGTTGCATTTCAAAGTGATGATTTTGAGTTCTTAATAGTCCTTACCTGCCACATTTTTAACAGCTTGAGATATAATTCATATATCATGCAAGTCATCCATGTAAAGTACATAATTCAGTGCTTTTTAGTATATTCACAAATTTGTACAACCATCACCACTGTCTAATTCCAGAATATTTTCATCACCACAAAAAGAAACCCTGTACCCGTTAGCAGTTACTCCTCATTCTCTCTGGCCCTGGCAACTACTATTTTGCTTTCTTTTTTTTTTTTTTTTTTTTTTTTACTATTCTCTATGGATTTGCCTGTTCTGGACATTTCATGTAGATGGAGTCATACAATATGTGGTCTTTTGTAGGCTGGCTTCTTTCATTTGGCATAATGTTTTCAAGGTTCATCCATGTTGTAACATGTATCATGTATTTCATTCTTTTTTTCAGCTGAATAACATTCCATTATATAGATGTACCATATTTTATTATCTATTAGTTGATGGACATTTGAGTTGTTTCCACATTTTTGCTATTGAGAGTAATACTGCTATGGATTTTTTTTGTGGATGTATGTGAATACCAAGGGGTGGAATCCCATGCCATTTGTGGATTTACTTCCTGCTATTATCTTTTCATATTCTTTAGCTTGAGCATTACGCTTTATACTATATTCCCACATAATAGTCAAATTACAAGCTCATTCTTTTAAAGTGGCAGTAAATACATTTGTATGTATTGGGAGTCTTCAAATTAAGAAAGAGGGGTTTTCTGAGAGTTTGTTAGTGGAATCAAGTTACATTATCTTATTTATAAGAATATATTTGAATCACAGGTCAATCAATAAAAATATATTTAGAGATATACTTGAAATGCTAAGGCTATTCCCTCTTCTCTCATACATCTGCTTTTTGTTCATTTGTAAAATACTTTAAAGTTCTATGTCTGGAGAAATTTTATCACCTTACTGTATAACTTATTTCAAGTTACCTTGCTCATTGCCTCCTCTTTTTGGAGTCCTAGTGGTGGTATGTTAGTCATGTTAAATAAAAACAAGGTGAATTGTTTCAAACAGTGCTAGTTATCTTAGTAGACATCACTAATCTTGGCATTTGTAGAACGTTAGTTTGTACTATGTATTAGCTCTGAAGACCAACATGATTGCTTTTGTAGTAGATTTGTATTAAAGTGAAATTTTAGTCTTGAGACAAGCAAGAAAATGCCTTTACTAGAGTCTCTCTAAATATTTGCAGAGTAGTATTCCTGTAACATCTGTCTAATATTAAGAATAGAAATAAAATCTGTATTTGTTGATTAAACCTTCTTGGCTCAGAAAATGATCTTAGCTATAGTGGTAGGTAAATGGTCATTTACTATAAGGTAGAATTGAGGGTAGTGTTGATGTGGGAAGACTACATTTGTTGTATCTACCATAATACTGAAATAGAAGAGGTTTTAAATGGTAAGTTTTAATTGTTTATGTCATCTAGTCACTAAAATTTAAATTTTTAATTTTAGATGCAAAAGTTTTGCAGTACTATTTCAATCTGGGATTGCAGGTAAGCGTCCTGTTAAAATTGCTTTGATTAAAAAAAAACTTCTAACTTAAAAATGTAAGCCATTTTGATAATCAGACTCTTGAACCTTAAAACCCAAGAACACTGTGAGGGCCCTAAAAGATTTATTTCTGTCTTTATATCTCTGAAGATGACACAGGTCAGTTTTCTACTTTAACCTCCCAATACTTCAGTTTCTCTTATAAAAGAGTTGTAAATTGTCATGAGTGGGGGCCCTATGAAGTACAACTTTAGCATATATTGGCCTCCATATTTAACATCATATGCCAACCCTTCACTATGTTTTTCTGTCTTGAAATAACAAATGGATTATTTATCCTGTTTACTTAAAACATTTTTGTAGCTATTTCTGCATTTTATGTGAAAAGTAATCCGACTAATTCAAAGACATTTAAAGAGCTGTATTATTTTTAAAGCACTCATGTGTTCATAGATATTTGCCAAACACTGATTTTTGCCACTTCCCTGAATTGTAGAAAGGGAGTACTGACAGATACCTTAATATCACTGAAAGGTGTCTCTGATTTCAGGTAAGAGCTCTTTTACTTTATACTTTCAGGGATCATTTTCCCCCTGAAATATACTTCTGATATAATAAGATGACACATTTTCTGAAAAGGAATGATGCATCTTAAGTTTTGGCATATGACATAGTAAACCAGATAGTCTCCTGGATAATACTCAGATTAGTTCATATTTTCCAAGACACTGATTTCCCTAAAACATTGGACATATCATTTCCAGAAAACTATCTTTACTGACTGGCACACATTTATAATTTAAGAGTAGTAGAGTGGGTTTTTGTTCTCTTGAGATTATATTTCCTAAATGCAGTTTCAAAAATTGAAAAAATAAAGTGCTTGCCCCTTCAGTTATGTTTGTTTATTATAGTCACCTGTGGAGACAAGGTGGAGGCAGTTTATTTATTTGTTTATTTTTAGTATTTTTGTTTGTTTTAAATTTAAGTATAGTTGTACAACATTATATGTTACGGGTGTACAGTATAGTGATTCACAATTTTTAAAGGTTATGCTCCAGTTATAGTTATTATAAAATATTGGCTGTATTCCCCGTGTTGTACAATATAGTCTCCTATATTTTACATCATGGGAATACAAGGAAATGTAGAATAGATATTTTAATATTTTCTCATATTAAAAGTAATAGCATTCATTATGGTGCATATGGAAAATACTAATGTGTAAAGAAAACTGAAATCACCTGTATAATCACTGTATACTTTGGTATATTTCCTTACAGCTTATTTATTTATTTTATAAAATATGGACTATGCTATGTAATTTTGTAAACTTTTAAGTTAAACAATATGAACACTTTTTCTTTAAATATTTGACACCATGATTTTTTTATTGCCTGTATTTTATTCCATCATGGATATATCATAATTCATTCATCCAGTTTCTTATTGTTGAATATTTAGGTCGTTAATTTTTTTTGCCTTTAAAAACAATGCTATAACAGACACCTTTGTATACAGATCATTGTGTATATCTCTAATTTCCTTAGGGTGCTTTCCTAAAATAATTCCTAGGTCCACATATGAGATACAGAGGCTGCGAAAGATCTTAAAGTTGTTACAGAGAATAGATTTTCTAAATGTCGTATCTTAGTTCAAAAGTCATTGTTATCCCACCTGGAAATCATGGCCCAACTTTTTTTTTTCAGTGAAGAATGGTACTAGTTTAAGAAAAGGAATAGTAAAGTGTTTTTTCCCTTTCTTGCCCAAGTGCTATCACCACAGCTTGTGGCACTCCATGGTCTGTGTGCCGCAGATGCAGCAGCAGCTTCATGTAGAGAATTATCCAGTCTATACTGAGCCGCCACCTCTGGTGAATCAAACCATTCCTCAGTTACACAGTGAGGTGGGGAGACAAGATGGCACACAGGCAGATGTATCAGCACATGGTAAGTATGTAATGAGATTCCCTGCAAGAAAGACAATTGGATTTTATTGTGTGTAATTTAATAATAGCCTTCAGATATTATACTAGACCAGCATTTCTTAAAGCATGGTATGTGAACCTTTTGGGGCCCCTGAGACCCTTTCAAGGGATCTATGAGGCTAAAAGTATTCATCATAATACACGGATTTTGTCCCTTTTGCTGTGTTAGATTTGTATTAAGGGTGCAAAAATCAGTGGCGGGTAGAATAGCTGGCACCTAAGCACAAATCAAGGCAGGGGCACCAAACTGTGCTAGTATTTAGTGCCTTCACACTTATGATATAAAAATGCCAGTTTTATTTATTTTGTGTTTGATCAAAGACATTCTTATTTTACTAAATTTTTATTCTTTGAATAATTGTACTTAGTATTCTGTATGACAAAATAGGAAGTATTCATAAAGCTCTCTGCATACTGATTAACTTTAAAGAAAAGGGTTGTAAGCTTGAGTTTCGAGCTAAACTAGCTGACTTTTCATGGAACACTGTTTTTACTTGAAAGAGTGATAGACAGACTATGGTTATTCAGACTTGGGGATCCGGCAGACATTTTCTCAAATGAACAGCTAAGCCTTATCACTTCAAGAAAAGCAACGGATAGTATTTTTTGTCAAAGATAAAAATTCCAGCACTCAAATACATGTTATCCAAAATTCTAATTTTTATCTACCACCATGAGCTTGACAGCTTCCAATACTTCATTAACTCTTCTAATAAAATAAATGGTGGGGGGCTATTAATGAATGTGGTGCTTTACATTGTATAATGAACTGTGTCAACATTTGGTAGATCGTATAACTCAGTGAAATAACATTTTCCCAATTACCAATGTATAATCTTACCTGTGCATGATTTAGTAAAAGATCTATCCAAGATGCAAGATAAAACAGTGGACTTGGATTTTAATGTTAACAAAGTATGAAAAGTCCACATTGCTACTGACCTCTAAGAAATTACCACTTACCTAGTTTTGGTACAGCATCAAAGAATATCTACAATTATCTGAAAAGCCTAATTATTAAGACTTCTCTCTTTTCCAGCTACATATCTGTATGAAGCCAGATTTTCTTCATATATTTCAAACTAAATGTATCATAATAGATAAAATACAGAAGCAGATATGAGAATCCAGCTGTCTTCTATTAAGCCATACATTAGAGATTGCACAAGTGTAAAACAATGCCACTGGTCTCACAATTTTTTTTTTTTTGGAAAATACAAATTTGTATGGAAAATGAGTTTAACATAATGAGTTTATTTTTACATGAAATAATATTTTTAACTTAGTTTAATTCCTAATATGGTAAATATTGATAGATATAACCCACATAAACAAAAGCTATTTGGGATCCTCAATTTTTAAGAGTGTAAAGGGATCCTGAGACCAAAAAGTTTGAGACCTCTGTGCCAGACTATAAGGATGGTTGCTTTGTCTATGAGTTCACAGTATAATATAGATGGGGAGGCATTTTCAAGGATTTAGAATAGGATCTTTGGACTGCCCTTCTTAGAATCAGCAGGAGGTAGAAGAAACGATCTGGACTAACCTAACCAAATCTGTTTTCCATTCCAGCGACTGCTACTTGATGGTTGTGATTTTGGCTAAGTTACTTAACCTCCCTAAGCCTGATTTTGTGTAAAGTGGGAAATAATGTATTTTATGACTTTCCAGTGTTGTTATAAGAACTATATGAAACCTTATATGTATAAGTATACTGTTCTGGTGCATGTGAGGAATGTGAATTTTCTTTCTCTCCTCCCTTTTCTTAGAATATTAATAGTTTTAGAATATTAGCACTATAGAATCTTATTCTTCATGTGGTGGTGTGATATGGCCCATGGTAATAAAAATTAAAGCATCAACCTTTATTACATTTTTGTTCCATGTACCTTTTATAGAGCTATTTTTATTGTAGTAAACATGAGACAGCGCCAGTCTTTACTTCACAAAACGAACTTAAGTTATCCCAAGTAATGAGGGACTCCTTTTTTAAAATATTTATATAGTTACTATAATAAGGTCAGAACAGCATCTATTTATTTCCATTGAAACTGGTGCATGGTAGTGAAAGTGCTGTAAATTTTAAATGATGCTAGCATGTTCATGACATTCAAGAGATGACACTTAAATGTTTGGTCTTTTGGGATGGTCTTCAGAGTTTTGCCTTCAAGTATAGACCAGACTGTAAAAACACCTGAGTTTTTAATTGCAAAAATAATACAAAATGGTTATTTGGACGGTGTGTGTTATACTGGAAAACTATATGACAACTTAATTGCAACAAACTCTTATAAGAACTGAACTGACAAGAATGACTCTAGAGAACGTTTCTTTGTGTAGTCTGTTGATATCTAAATTATCCCAGGAAGATAGCTGTCTCTAGGTAGAATACATTTGACACATTGTACATACATTTATATATGTAATTTTTTTTCCCTTTTTTTAACATCTTTATTGGAGTATACTTGCTTTACAGTGGTGTGCTAGTTTCTGCTTTATAACAAAGTGAATCAGTTATACGTATACATATGTTCCCATATCTCTTCCCTCTTGCGTCTCCCACCCTCCCTATCCTACCCCTCTAGGTGGTCATAAAGCACCGAACTGATCTCCCTGTGCTATGCGGCTGCTTCCCACTAGCTATCTATTTTACGTTTGGTAGTGTATATATGTCCATGCCACTTTCTCACTTTGTCACAGCTTACCCTTCCCCCTCCCCATATCCTCAAGTCCATTCTCCAGTAGGTCTGTGTCTTTATTCCTCTCTTACCCCTAGGTTCTTCATGACATTTTTTTCTCTTAGATTCCATATATATATGTTAGCATATGGTATTTGTCTTTCTCTTTCTGACTTACTTCACTCTGTATGACAGACTCTAGGTCCATCCACCTCACTACAAATAACTCAATTTCGTTTCTTTTTATGGCTGAGTAATATTCCATGGTATATATGTGCCACATCTTCTTTATCCATTCATCTGATGATGGACACTTAGGTTGCTTCTATCTCCGAGCTACTGTAAATAGAGCTGCAATGAACATTTTGGTACATGTCTCTTTTTGAATTATGGTTTTCTCAGGGTATACGCCCAGTAGTGGGATTGCTGGGTCATATGGTAGTTCTATTTTTAGTTTTTTAAGGAACCTCCATACTGTTCTCCATAGTGGCTGTATCAATTTACATTCCCACCAACAGTGAAAGAGTGTTCCCTTTCCTCAACACCTTCTCCAGCATTTATTGTTTCTAGATTTCTTGATGATGGCCATTCTGACTGGTGTGAGATGATCTCTCATTGTAGTTTTGATTTGCATTTCTCTAATGATTAATGATGTTGAGCATTCTTTCATGTGTTTGTTGGCAGTCTGTATATCTTCTGTGGAGAAATGCCTATTTAAGTCTTCTGCCCATTTTTGGATTGGGTTGTTTGTTTTTTTGTTATTGAGCTGCATGAGCATCTTGTAAATTTTGGAGATTAATCCTTTGTCAGTTGCTTCATTTGCAAATATTTTCTCCCATTCTGAGGGTTGTCTTTTGGTCTTGTTTATGGTTTCCTTTGCTGTGCAAAAGCTTTGAAGTTTCATTAGGTCCCATTTGTTTATTTTTGTTTTTATTTCCATTTCTCTAAGAGGTGGGTCAAAAGGACATTGCTGTGATTTATGTCTTAGAGTGTTCTGCCTATGTTTTCCTCTAAGAGTTTGATAGTTTCTGGCCTTACATTTAGGTCTTTAATCCATTTTGAGCTTATTTTTGTGTATGGTGTTAGGGAGTGTTCTAATCTCATACTTTTACGTGTACTTGTCCAGTTTTCCCAGCACCACTTATTGAAGAGGCTGTCCTTTCTCCATTGTACATTCCTGCCTCCTTTATCTAAGATAAGGTGACCATATGTGCATGGGTTTATCTCTGGGCTTTCTATCCTGTTCCATTGATCTTACAGTTTTTGTGCCAGTACCATACTGTCTTGATTACTGTAGCTTTGTAGTGTAGTCTGAAGTCAGGGAGCCTAATTCCTGTAGCTCCATTTTTCGTTCTCAAGATTGCTTTGGCTATTTGGGGTCTTTTGTGTTTCCACACAAATTGTGAAATGTTTTGTTCTAGTTCTGTGAAAAATGCCAGTGGTAGTTTGATAGGGATTGCATTGAATCTGTAGATTGCTTTGGGTAGTAGCGTCACTTTCACAATGTTTATTCTTCCAATCCAAGAACATGGTATATCTCTCCATCTATTTGTATCATCTTTAATTTCTTTCATCACTGTCTTATAATTTTCTGCATACAGGTCTTTTGTCTCCTTAGGTAGGTTTATTCCTAGATATTTATTCTTTTTGTTGCAATGGTAAATGGGAGTGGTTTCTTGATTTCATTTTCAGATTTTTCATCATTAGTGTACAGGAGTGCCAGAGATTTCTGTACATTAATTTTGTATCCTGCTACTTTACCAAATTCATTGATTAGCTCTAGTAGTTTTTTGGTAGCATCTTTAGGATTCTCTATGTATAGTATCATGTCATCTGCAAACGGTGACAGCTTTACTTCTTCTTTTCCAATTTGAATTCCTTTTATTTCCTTTTCTTCTCTGATTGCTGTGGCTAAAACTTCCAAAACTATGTTGAATAAGAGTGGTGAGAGTGGGCAGCCTTGTCTTGTTCCTGAGCTTAGTGGAAATGGTTTCAGTTTTTCACCATTGAGGACAATGTTGGCTGTGGGTTTGTCATATATGGCCTTTATTATGTTGAGGAAAGTTCCCTCTATGCCTACTTTCTGCAGGGTTTTTATCATAAATGGGTGTTGAATTTTGTCGAAAGCTTTCTCTGCATCTATTGAGATGATCATATGGTTTTTCTCCTTCAACTTGTTAATATGGTGTATCATGTTGATTGATTTGCGTATATTGAAGAATCCTTGCATCCCTGGAATAAACCCCACTTGATCATGGTGTATGATCCTTTTAATGTGCTGTTGGATTCTGTTTGCTAGTATTTTGTTGAGGATTTTTGCATCTGTGTTCATCAGTGATATTGGCCTGTAGCTTTCTTTCTTTGTGACATCCTTGCCTGGTTTTGGTATCAAGGTGATGGTGGCCTCGTAGAATGAGTTTGGGAGTGTTCCTTCCTCTGATATTGTTTGGAAGAGTTTGAGAAGGATGGGTGTTAGCTCTTCTCTAAATGTTTGATAGAATTCGCCTGTGAAGCCATCTGGTCCTGGGCTTTTGTTTGATGGAAGATTTTTAATCACAGTTTCAATTTCAGTGCTTGTGATTGGTCTATTCATATTTTCTATTTCTTCCTGAGTCAGTCTTGGCAGGTTGTGCATTTCTAAGAATTTGTCCATTTCTTCCAGGTTGTCCATTTTATTGGCATAGAGTTGCTTATAGTAATCTCTCATGATCTTTTGTATTTCTGCAGTGTCAGTTGTTACTTCTCCTTTTTCATTTCTAATTCTATTGATTTGAGTCTTCTCCCTTCTTTTCTTGATGAGTCTGGCTAATGGTTTGTCAATTTTGTTTATCTTCTCAAAGAACCAGCTTTTAGTTTGGTTGATCTTTGCTATCGTTTCCTTCATTTCTTTTTCATTTATTTCTGATCTGATCTTTATGATTTATTTCCTTCTGCTAACTTTGGGGTTTTTTTGTTCTTCTTTCTCTAATTGCTTTAGGTGCAGGGTCAGGTTGTTTACTCGAAATGTTTCCTGTTCCTTAAGGTGGGATTGTATTGCTATAAACCTCCCCCTTAGAACTGCTTTTGCTGCGTCCCATAGGTTTTGGGTCGTCGTGTCTCCATTGTCATTTGTTTCTAGGTATTTTTTGATTTCCTCTTTGATTTCTTCAGTGATCATTTCGTTATTAAGTAGTGTATTGTTTAGCCTCCATGTGTTTGCATATTTTACAGATCTTTTCCTGTAATTGATGTCTAGTCTCATAGCGTTGTGGTCGGAAAAGATACTTGATACAATTTCAATTTTCTTAAATTTACCAAGGCTTGATTTGTGACCCAAGATATGATCTATCCTGGAGAATGTTCCATGAGCACTTGAGAAAAATGTGTATTCTGTTGTTTTTGGATGGAATGTCCTATAAATATCAATTAAGTCCATCTTGTTTAATGTATCATTTAAAGCTTGTGTTTCCTTATTTATTTTCATTTTGGATGATCTGTCCATTGGTGAAAGTGGGGTGTTAAAGTCCCCTACTATGAGTGTGTTACTGTCGATTTCCCCTTTTATGGCTGTTAGTATTTGCCTTATGTATTGAGGTGCTCCTATGTTGGGTGCATAAATATTTACAATTGTTATATCTTCTTCTTGGATCGATCCCTTGAGCATTATGTAGTGTCCTTCTTTGTCTCTACTAATAGTCTTTGTTTTAAAGTCTATTTTGTCTGATATGAGAATTGCTACTCCAGCTTTCTTTTGATTTCCATTTGCATGGAATATCTTTTTCCATCCCCTAACTTTCGGTGTGTATGTGTCCCTAGGTCTGAAGTGTTTCTCTTGTAGACAGCATATATATGTAGACAGCATTCAGCCCGTCTGTATCTTTTGGTGGGAGCATTTAATCCATTTACATTTAAGGTAATTATCGATATGTATGTTCCTATTCCCATTTTTTAAATTGTTTTGGGTTTGTTATTGTAGGTCTTTTCCTTCTTTTGTGTTTCTTACCTCGAGAAGTTCCTTTAGCATTTGTTGTAAAGCTGGTTTGGTGGAGCTGAACTCTCTCAGTTTTTGCTTGTCTGTTAAAGTTTTAATTTCTCCATCAAATCTGAATGAGATCCTTGCTGGGTAGAGTAATCTTGGTTGCAGGTTTTTCTCCTTCATCACTTTAAATATGTCTTGCCAGTCCCTTCTGGCTTGTAGAGTTTCTGCTGAAAGATCAGCTGTTAACCTTATGGGGATTCCCTTGTGTGTTATTTGTTGTTTTTCCCTTGCTGCTTTTTTTTTTTTTTTTTTGAGGTACGTGGGCCTCTCACTGTTGTGGCCTCTCCCGTTGCGGAGCACAGGCTCCGGACGCGCAGGCCCAGCAGCCATGGCCCACAGGCCCAGTTGCTCCGTGGCATGTGGGATCTTCCCGGACCGGTGCAGGAACCCATGTCTCCTGCATCGGCAGGCGGACTCTCAACCACTGCGCCACCAGGGATGCCCCTCCCTTGCTGCTTTTAATATGTTTTCTTTGTATTTAATTTTTGACAGTTTGATTAATATATGTCTTGGCGTATTTCTCCTTGGATTTATCCTCTATTGGACTCTCTGTGCTTCCTGGACTTGATTAACTATTTCCTTTCCCATATTAGGGAAGTTTTCAACTATAATCTCTTCAAATATTTTCTCAGTCCCTTTCTTTTTCTCTTCTTTTTGTGGGACCCCTATAATTGGAATGTTGGTGCATTTAATGTTGTCCCAGAGGTCTCTGAGACTGTCCTCAGTTCTTTTCATTCTTTTTTCTTTATTCTGCTCTGCCGTAGTTATTTCCACTATTTTATCTTCCAGGTCACTTATCCGTTCTTCTGCCTCAGTTATTCTGCTATTGATCCCATCTAGAGTATTTTTTATTTCATTTATTGTGTTGTTCATCATTGCTTGTTTCATCTTTAGTTCTTCTAGGTCCTTGTTAAATGTTTCTTGCATTTTGTCTATTCTATTTCCAAGATTTTGTATCATCTTTACTATCATCATTCTGAATTCCTTTTCAGGTAGACTGCCTATTTCCTCTTCATTTGTTAGGTCTGGTGGGTTTTTATCTTGCTCCTTCATCTGCTGTGTGTTTTTCTGTCTTCTCATTTTGCTTATGTTACTGTGTTTGGGGTCTCCTTTTTGCAGGCTGCAGGTTCGTAGTTCCCGTTGTTTTTGGTGTCTGTCCCCAGTGGCTAAGGTTGGTTCAGTGGGTTGTGTAGGCTTCCTGGTGGAGGGGACTAGTGCCTGTGTTCTTGTGGATGAGGCTGGATCTTGTCTTTCTGGTGGGCAGGTCCATGTCTGGTGGTGTGTTTTAGGGTGTCTGTGGACTTTTTATGATTTTAGGCAGCCTCTCTGCTAATGGGTGGGGTTGCGTTCCTGTCTCGCTAGTTGTTTGGCCTAGGGTGTCCAGCACTGTAGCTTGCTGGTCGTTGAGTGAAGCTGGGTGTTGGTGTTGAGATGGAGATCTCTGGGAGATTTTCGCCGTTTGATATTACGTGGAGCTGGGAGGTCTCTTGTGCACCAGTGTCCTGAAGTTGGCTCTCCCATGTCAGAGGCACAGCACTGACTCCTGGCTGCAGCATCAAGAGCCTTTCATGCACACCGCTCAGAATAAATGGGAGAAAAAGTAGAAAGGAAGAGGATAAAATAAAGTAAGATAAAATAAAATAGTTATTAAAATAAAAAATAATTAAGAAAAATAATTTTTTTAAGTAAACAACAAAACAAAAAAACACAAGAAAATGGATGGACAGAACCCTAGGACACATGGTGAAAGCAAAGCTGTACAGACAAAATCTCACACAGCAGCATAGTCATACACACTCACAAAAGGAGGAAAGGGGGAAAAAATAATATATCTTGCTCTCAAAGTCCACCTCCTCAATTTGGGATGATTCGTTGTCTATTCAGGTATTCCAGAGATGCAGGGTACATCAAGTTGATTGTGGAGGTTTAATCCGCTGCTCCTGTGGCTGCTGGGAGAGGTTTCCCTTTCTCTTCTTTCTTCACACGGCTCCCGGGGTTCAGCTTTGGATTTTGCCCCACCTCTGCATGTAGGTCGCCGGAGGGCGTCTGTTCTTCGCTCAGACAGGACAGGGTTAAAGGAGCCGCTGATTCGGGGGCTCTGGCTCACTCAGGCCTGGGGGAGGGAGGGGCATGGAGTGTCGGGCGAGCCTGCAGCGGCAGAGGCCAGCGTGACGTTGCAGCAGCCTGAGGTGTGCCGTGCATTCTCCCGGGGAAGTTGTCCCTGGATCCCGGGACCCTGGCAGTGGCGGGCTGCACAGGCTCCCCAGAAGGGGGGTGTGGATAGTGACCTGTGCTCGCACACAGGCTTCTTGGTGGCTGCAGCAGTGGCCTTAGCGTCTCATGCCCATCTCTGGGTTCCGCGGTGATAGCCTCGGCTTGAGCCTGTCTCTGGAGCTCCTTTGAGCAGCGCTCTTAATCCCCTCTCCTCGCGAATCAAGAAACAGAGGGAAGAAAAAGTCTCTTGCCTCTTTGGCAAGTCCAGACTTTTCCCAGGACTCCCTCCCGGCTAGCTGTGGTTGGTGCATTAACCCCTTCAGGCTGTGTTCACGCCGACAACGCCATTCCTCTCTCTCGGATCCAACTGAAGCCCGAACCTCAGCTCCCAGCCCCGCCCGCCCCATCAGGTGAGCAGACAAGCCTCTCTGGCTGGTGACCAGCACCGATCCTCTGTGCGGGAATCTCTCCGCTTTGCCCTCCGCACCCCTGATGCTGTGCTCTCCTCTACAGCTCCGAAGCTCCCCTTCTCCGCCACCAGCAGTCTCCGCCCTCGGAGGGGCTTCTAGTGTGTGGAAACCTTTCCTCCTTCACGGCTCCCTCCCACTGTTGCAGGTCCCATCCCTATTCTTTTGTCTCTGTTTATTCTTTTTTCTTTTGCCCTACCCAGATACGTGGGGGAGTTTCTTGCCTTTTGGGAGGTCTGAGGTCTTCTGCCAGCATTCAGTGGGTGTTCTGTAGGAGTTGTTCCACGTGTAGATGTATTTCCGATGTATCTGTGGGGAGGAAGGTGATCTCTGCGTCCTACTTCCGCCATCTTCCTATATTTAATTTGTTTAATTAGAAAATTTTCATATTATTTTTTAGTAGCCTGTTTTAGTCACTAATGTTAATATCTAAAGTGCTCCTGCTGCCATTGCTATGATCTTTCTTGGAGTTAATGCTAAATTTCATTTTTACCTGTAAGAACATCTATTTATGTTGATGTTAATGAATCTTTGTATATGAAGTGTACTATATGCTTTCTTTGTTTCAGGTACTTTTCCAAATGCTGACCCTGCATCTGTCCCTCATGGAGCATTCTGTTATCCAGTGATGTCAGATCCCTATGGGCAGCGACCTTTGCCAGGTTTTGATTCCTGCCTTCCTGTTGTGCCAGATTATCCCTGTGTTGCCCCCTGGCATCCAGTCAGTGCTGCATATGTTGGTTCTCAGGTTCGTGGTGCTATGAGTCCTGGGCCACTTGCCTATATTGCTTCACCTCCCTCACCTTCTCATTATGTACCTCAGAATATGGAAGATTCAGTAGTATGACGTGTTCTTGCACTGCCATTTTTCTTGTTGTTTTGTTTTTAAAAAGTGTTTTATATTAGTGTTTAAGAGTGGTTAGAGTGGTTACTGTTGTATCTGTCTTTAAGATTATTTTATCTTTTGATTTAAAGTAGTTCTTTAAAATAAAGGAATATTTCTTTGGGTTGTGAATAAGGACATTGAGATGAATGTACATGTAGCCTCATATTTGAGCATATTTCATTGTATTCAGCTGTTTTCCTGTTAGCCAGCTTGTCAACTTTGTATTAGCTGATGGTACCAATTGATAAATGGAGTAAATCTTATGAACTATTGCCTTGGTTCCGATGTCACACATCATATTAAACCATGCAAAATTGGAAAAACTTCTACTTTTTCCTAGAAAATGAAACAACAAAACCAAGCGCATTTGCTTCTGAGTAACTAGCTTAATATTAAGTGAGAGTTCTCTTCAGGTTTCTTAAGAATTGTGTGAACTGAGTTGTGTTCTATGATATTAATCAGTTCTGAAGGCACATGGTGCTCTGCTTTAGATTTATCCCATGTGTTGTTGTTTAATATTGGATTTATGTAACCATTTTCCTGCACAGTATTGGTGTCCTTTGCACATTTAGCAGTAAATAAAAATTAGCATTTAAAATTGCTAAAATGAGTGAGATTTTCTTTTGCTTTTTCATGGCAGCAAAGAGTACCAGACATTTGATTGTTTCCATATGTTTTCCCCCTCGTATTTTGGTTGCCAGAAAATGTGAATTTATAGCATGGATTGGCAGGGTCAGTTGAAATGTTACTTAATCTCAAGACATTGCAATGCATACTACCATATCCAGTTCTTTTCCCTTGAGAATGTCCCTTTAAGTTGTGTTTCTGTTTTTTTTTTTTAAATCTGTTAATTCTCTTATGGAACTTTAATCTAGACTTACTTTCTCATTTTCCTATATTTCTAATGGTTGTTGAATCTTTAAATTATTGCTTAGATTTACCTTGTATCTCTTCAGGCCTGCCTTGTCTTCAGCTTTCTGTGAGACACATTTTATAAGCCCTTCTCCCTTCTCTCCCTTTCATCTACCCAAAGATTACAAGATTTTCTGTATTCATTCAGTTCTCCTCTGAGAGGTAATTCATCATGAATGCTTTGCTCTGTCTCACCTACAAACAGCTATTTTAAAAGTGTTCTTTGGTTGCCACAAAACCTATTTATATTGCCTCCTTTAAAAGTTATTTATGCTTGTGAATCATTCTGTTCTTTCCCACCTTCAGCTATACCCCAGGCAAAAAGAACCAATTGAGACTCAGGGCTCAAGGTGCTTGAACAGGTGAAAGAACTAGAGTGGAATCCATTGCAAAGAAGATATCCTATCTTCAGTATACTGTTCTCAAGATGATTGATAACAATGAGTTTCAAATCAGTCAGTGTACTAGTTAAGGCTTCTGCTTCGTAATAGACATGGAACTGGTAGTGTTTTGGTTTTGCATCCTGGATCTTTACAAGTCCTTGCTCTACAAGTTGGCATCTGACAACTTTAATAAAGAAAGATGGGCAACAGTGCACTGATCTATCTAACAACCTCTGTATTAATGTTTCAGCTTTTTCTCTGCTAACCTCTTGGGTTCTCAATTTGTGCAGCCTACAGATTGTTTTATGTTTAAAGGTTTATTTTAGTCAAGCTTGAAACATGGAACAACCCCTCTCCAACATTTTTCAAATATGCCAGCATTTCTGAAATGTACATAACTCACAGCAAGTGATTGCCCTGTATCTTCAACTGTCAGTGGTTCACTAATTAGCTTCTAAGCAGTGTTTTAGAAGGTTGTAGTCTATCTTGAGAATGTGGGTTTGGAAATTGTGTGGTTTTGAGATAAGTACATTTGCCTTAGGCTTCCAGTTGATTTGTTTATTTTTTAAACTTGTAGGTTGCTGCCTTGCCTTGATTTCCATTACTAATTTAATGCAGTTTAGTGAGATGCTTATTATTAACTTAAAAACCCAAGATCAACCTAATTGTTGTTACCAGTGTTGAAATCAGTGGTATGAATGGTCTGTTTAAATCATACAAGTATAGTCCACTTGTTTATGCTTTACAGTCAGACTTCTCTAAGAAATAATCAAGGAGTGAGCCCTGACCCTCCTATTGTTTTGTGAGTTGGGAGGGTGAAGGTAACCTGTACTGAAGCAGAAGTCTGCAGTGGTTTTTTTTTTTTTTTGCGGTACGCAGGCCTCTCACTGTTGTGGCCTCTCCCGCTGCGGAGCACAGGCTCTGGACGTGCAGGTTCAGCAGCCATGGCTCACGGGCCCAGCCGCTCTGCGGCATGTGGGATCCTCCGGGACCGGGGCACGAACCCGCGTCCCCTGCATCGGCAGGCGGACTCTCAACCACTGCGCCACCAGGGAAGCCCTGCAGTGGTTTTTGAAGGCAGCTTCTGGGTTAAAAACAAAGTGGTCTTTCTGGTTAAAAAAAAAAACCCTAAGACTTAACATGTTTAATCAACCTATAGTATAAGCATAGTGGTAGACATTGAGAATTGCTGGAGAAAGGAGGATATAAAGGCACTGTGGTTTGTTCTGGACCCTTTACTTTCACCACCTTCCTGAGATAAATCTGGTTTACACCAAAGGTAGAAAGCTGGTTCATTTCCATAGTGAGGAAAAACAATTAGAATTCATTTTTATGCTGTGTATATTTATTCTCAAGACTAATTGTGGTTTTCTGCCTTGATTAAGAGCAGATGAAAATATTGAATCTGTTTTACTGTTGAAATTCAAGACTTGTGAATTTAAAACATCTTTCATTTCCTTAGAGCCTATAATCAAGGCATAACCTTTTAATTAGCTTTGGAAGTAAAAGTATAAACAAATCATGATTTTTTTATGTGAACACCATACATTCAGAACTTAATTCAGACATAAATCTCCATGAATAATGAAATAGTCCATTGGAGAAGGGTAGGGCATGAACTTAATCTAGATTTTTCTAAATCTGGGTCAAATTTTGTCCATTTTACATGAAACCTCTTTGAGGCCATTTATATTTCCATTTATAATAAAAAGAATTCAGGAGAACTAATACAGCAAAAGGCAACCTCTTGTTTCCCCCATCTTAGCTAGAGTGTTAAATTTCAGTTGGAGCAACTTGATTTAGAACACTTGTCTTCTCTCCTGCCTCAGTCATCAAAGGCAGTTTCAGGGATGTGTGGGGTGCCTGTATGTGGAAAGATGGAGCTTCAGGAAAGGCTGGACCTGAGTTTAGGTAACTACCTACTGAGTGACTAAAACTGCTTTAGAATGATAAATCTGGGTATCATCTCAAAATAATCTGGGGGGTGGGGTTTATAGATGAAGATAAGCTGCATGTTTGTAACTGTTGAATAATAACTGTTGAAGATTGAGTTCATTGTGCTATTCCCTCTACTTTTGTGTTTGAAATCTTTCATAATAGTTGAAGAAAAACTACCTTGGTAACTGGCCATCTGGAGAGGTAATGTTTATAAAATTAGTAAAAGTTCAGGTTTTTAAACATTTTGCCTTGAATCCTGAAAAGAAACAAGATCTTAGAGACACTGTCCCATAAGGTTCATAGGTACCCTTGTTAAGGTATCTGGGGGTTGGGGGAAGCCTATAGTATAGGCAACTGATTCTTAAAGTCCTGTAATTCTCAAGAATATTCACTAGCTACATGTAAAACTAAATTATATTAAACCATGACATTTATTTATAGTTGAAACTAATTGAGGTGAGTGAACCACTTCAGGTTTAACTGCTTCATTGTTTTCTAATAATCACCACCACCACTTTTGAGTTCACTTTTCTCCTTATGGCTGCCAGAGGGGAGCTTGGAAACCAGGAATCCTTTAGTGTTGAAGAGCTTTTTTTTTTTTTTTTTTTTTTTGCCTGGTAGGTGGCTCCTGCCACTGGCTAAACCTTTTATGAGAGGGATGGAGAGTAATTCTACAATATTGAGATTAAACTGAATCAATTCTTATGAATTAAGGCCAGTCAATGAGTAAAATGTTAAGATCTATTTTAGCCAAATATTAATAATAGTTATTGATGTATTGGTGTTATATAGGTGATCAGTCCCTTCACCTAATCAACTAACAAACCTTTTCTTGCAGATCTTATGGCTTTTTCTAAACTATATGGTACAGCTTTTTCAAATCATTTGCAGAATTGTAGAAAAAAAATTCTACGCTAATACTAGGGTATTAGAGTTCTTGACTTAAAAAACCTTTTATTTCCTTGCTGGTGTATTAACCAGATCAGAGTAACGATTTTTATCTTGATAAATTTCAGTTACGCAAGATAAGTTCCAGAGATCTGTTCTACAACTTTGTGCCTGTAGATAATAATACTGTATTGTACGCTTAAAAATGTCTTAAGAGGGTAATCTCATGGTAAATGTTCTTACCACAATAAAAGAAATAAAAGTTCTACCACATGTGTAGTCCCACAGAAAAACAAACTTTTATATTCAGTTGCTTTGCTTGCATCAGCAGTTGAACTTTGTTTAAATTTTCTTTCATTCTTTTAGCTCTGCTAAAAGAGCTTCAGCTACTCAAGTTTTCTTCCTCCTAGTTGTTTTGAAGCACGGTATAGATTTGGCTTTTGTTAACCTAGTTCTTTTCTTTTACTCACTGCTTATTTTTTTCCAACATTTTATTATGAAAAATTTTAAACATGAAAGTTGAAATAACTGTGCAGTGTACATCTGTATATCCACTACCTAGATCATATAATTAACATTTTACTACACTTACCTTTTCACATAACCATCTATAAATCCTATTTTTTGATGATTACAAAGAAAATTGCAGACTTAAATACACTTCACCCCTAAACATCTCAGCATGGATATTGTTAACTAGAGTTCAGTATTTGTTAAAGGTTCTTTTTTAAAGGTTCTTTTCTTTTTGAGGTAAAGTTTACATGTGATGAAATGCACAAATCTTAAGTGTTTGATGCAATGAATTTTGACAAATCACACATCTGTGAAACCCAAGCCTTTATCAAGATAACATTTTCATTACTCCAGAAAATTCTCTCATGCTTTTCCCAGTCAATCCCTGCTTCCCCAATCCCCATCCCCTAGGCAACCACTTTTTCTTCTGATTTTTCTCCTATCATAGTTTGTTTTTTAAACTGTATATAAATGAATCAGAGTATGTGCTCCTTTGTGTAAGGATTCTTTAACATAAGGTATTTGGGATTCATCCATGTTGTATGTGTCAATAGTTCTTTTTATTGCTGAGCAGCATTTCATTGTACAAAAATGCCATTCTCCTGTTGATGGATACCTGAGCCATTTCTAGTTTTTAGATATGCATGAAGCTGCTATGAACATTTTTGTACAAGTCTTCTTATGAGCATTTGTTTTAATTCCTCTTGGAATTACTGGGTCATAGGTTAGGTATATGTTTAGTACAGAAATGAAGGAGATTTTTCCAAAGTGATTGTACCATTTTATACTCCCACCAGCAGTATATGAGAATCCAATTGTTCATCCCCATCAGCATTTGGTGGTGTCAGTCTTTTTGATCGTACCCATTCTGGTGGGTTTGGTAGTAAGTGGTATCTCATTGTGGTTTTAATTTGCATTTCCCTATGATTATGTTTAACAGTTCTTCATGTGCTTATTTGCTAGTTGTATATATTTCTTTTTGAAATGTGTTCAAATTCTGTTTTTATTATTGAGTTGTTGGAATTTGCTTGTACTGGTTGCACGTCTTTTCCAGATACATTACTGCTTTTTAAATTGTTTTATCTAACCAATGTATAAATGTTATACACCCAATCACACTTAAAATAATTAGGCCAGGGCTTTCCTGGTGGTGCAGTGGTTAAGAATCCGCCTGCCAATGCAGGGGACATGGGTTTGAGCCCTGGTCCGGGAAGATCCCACATGCTGCAGACCAACTAGGCCCGTGTGCCACAACTAGTGAGCCTGCACTCTAGAGCCCATGAGCCACAACTCCTGAGCCCATGTGCCACAACTACTGAAGCCTGCGTGCCTAGAGCCTGTGCTCTGCAACAAGAGAAGCCACCACAATGAGAAGCCCACGCACTGCAACAAAGAGTACCCCTGCTCGCCACAACTAGAGAAAGCCTGTGTGCAGCAACGAAGACCCAACGTGGCCAAAAATAAATAAATTTATTTTAAAAAATGGCCATATTTTTCACAGAACTAGAACAAAAAATTTCACAATTTGTATGGAAACACAAAAGACCCCGAATAGACAAAGCAATCTTGAGAATGAAAAATGGAGCTGGAGGAATCAGGCTCCCTGACTTCAGACTATACTACAAAGCTACAGTAATCAAGACAGTATGGTACTGGCACAAAAACAGAAAGATAGATCAATGGGACAGGATAGAAAGCCCAGAGATAAACCCACGCACATATGGTCACCTTATCTTTGGTAGAGGAGGCAAGGATATATAGTGGAGAAAAGACAGCCTCTTCAATAAGTGGTGCTGGGAAAACTGGACAGGGACATGTAAAAGTATGAAATTAGAACACTCCCTAACACCATACACAAAAATAAGCTCAAAATGGATTAAAGACCTAAATGTAAGGCCAGACACTATCAAACTCTTAGAGGAAAACATAGGCAGAACACTGTGACATAAATCACAGCAAGATCCTTTTTGACCCACCTCCTAGAGAAACGGAAATAAAAATGAAAATAAACAAATGGGACCTAATGAAACTTCAAAGCTTTTGCACAGCAAAGGAAACCATAAACAAGACCAAAAGACAACCCTCAGAATGGGAGAAAATATTTGCAAATGAAGCAACTGACAAAGGATTAATCTCCAGAATTTAGAAGCGGCTCATGCAGCTCATTATCAAAAACACAACCCAATCCAAAAATGGGCAGAAGACCTAAATAGACATTTCTCCAAAGAAGATATACAGACTGCCAACAAACACATGAAAGAATGCTCAACATCATTCATCATTAGAGAAATGCAAATCAAAACTACAATGAGAGATCATCTCACACTGGTCAGAATGGCCATCATCAAGAAATCTAGAAACAATAAATGCTGGAGAGGTTGTGGAGAAAAGGGAACCCTCTTGCACTGTTGGTTGGAATGTAAATTGATACAGCCACTATGGAGAACAGTATGGAGGTTCCTTAAAAAACTAAAAATAGAACTACCGTAGGACCCAGCAATCCCACTACTGGGCACATACCCTGAGAAAACTATAATTCAAGAAGAGTCATGTACCAAAATGTTCATTGCAGCTCTATTTACAATAGCCAGGACATGCAAGCAACCTAAATGTCCATCATTGGATGAATGGATAAAGAAGATGTGGCACATATATACAATGGAATATTACTCAGCCATAAAAAAACGAAATTGAGTTATTTGTAGTGAGGTGGATGGACCTAGAGTCTGTCATACAGCGTGAAGTAAGTCAGAAAGAAAAATACCGTATGCTAACACGTATATATGGAATCTAAGAAAAAAAAAGGTCATGAAGAACCTAGGGGCAAGATGGGAATAAAGACACAGACCTACTAGAGAATGGACTTGAGGATATGGGGAGGGGGAAGGGTAAGCCGTGACAAAGTGAGAGAGTGGCATGGACATATATACACTACCAAACGTAAAATAAATAGCTAGTGGGAAGCAGCCGCATAGCCCAGGGAGATCAGCTCGGTGCTTTGTGGCCACCTAGAGGGGTAGGATAGGGAGGGTGGGAGGGAGGGAGACACAAGAGGGAAGAGATATGGGAACATATGTGTATGTATAACTGATTCACTTTGTTATAAAGCAGAAACTACCACACAATTATAAAGCAATTATTCTCCAATAAAGATGTAAAAAAAATAAATAAACGTGACTTTAAAAATTAAAAAAAAAAAAAGGCCAGGACTTGCAACTGAGTTATTTGGCTGAAAGTGAAGTTGTTCTGGTATGCTAACCAGTGTTCTGGTGGCCTAAAAGTTAATTAAAAGACAAAACTTCAGGAATCTGAATTAATTAGGGGAAAGTTAATTGCTGAAAAGTCCATGACTACAGAAAAAACTTTAAAAGAAATGTCAACTGATAACTTCAGAAAATATTACCCAAATGTACTCAGATTATACTAGCTGAATAATGACCAGCTGAACCTCAATTTATGTGTCTTCTCACTGACCCACAGAATGAAACTGCTCTGTACGACATGTATCATTCTTTGGTTACTCAGAAGTTTTCAGGATAAGGCCAGTAAGGTTTGTCAGTGTCGTACGCCATAGCTTTATAGCTGTATTGGTCCCTTCATGTCATCAATCTCAAAGTTCTTTATGAATGCTTATTCAGTTTTCTAAATATTTAATACAGCTTTGTTTAATGGGAAATATAAAAGAATGATCGTCATAATGTTTATTCTCAGTCATGAACTTTTCAAAATATATTGGAATGTGGAGGTCTCCCTTAAGTGTGTCTGCTGGTTAAATGATAGTGTAAAATCCACTGTTGTTCACAAATGTTTATTAATAATAGATGGATATAAGTGATTATGTTGGAAAAGGGAGGAACAAACACCTTAAATCTGAGCAGCCATACATTTTGGAGGAAAAAAGTAAATGCTTTATTTTTGTTTATACTGAAGCTAAAGACACCAAATCATTTTATTGTACAAGATTCTTTTTAGCACATTTAATTATGACAGTAACTTTGCACTTCCTACAGGAAATATTTAAATAAAAGTAATAGTTATTCAAGGAGGCTTTAGCTTTTAAAGTAGTAGTCTGCAAAGCCAAATGCCATTTACACAAACACATTTGGAATTTCCCCTTTTCATGATTAAGCTCGGGAGATACAATTTTAACCTTAAGTTCAATGCATACATTTTCTGTATGGTGATGTATGATTGGGGCCTCCAACTAGACTAAGAAAGTGAATTAAACACTGCCTGTGTTTTCTAAAAGTATTCTTTATCTTCTAGGAAATGTTGGCTCCAAACTACATTCATTGTTCTGAATAGGTAGAAATTCTTCATCCTCAATTTCAACCTGTTTTTGAGAAATCTTGAATCCTGTGAAGAGTTTAAATAGTGATACTTTCTTGAATCCTACCACTGGTATGCATTCCTATGTTATAAGAAACAGACAAATTAAAATGCTTTCACTTGAGAAGGATGTTTATCCCTATCTGAACTGAAATGTCCTTGAGAAGGTCTTTGTCTTTATAGTTGAAATAAGAGAATATATGGGTTTACTTGTACTATGTTAGAAGAGTAATTTGAACAGTTAAAAAATTTTAAGTTAATTTATCAAATTGGATTGCCTTTAACATTAAGAAAACTACAGACTAATGTGTTAATCCTTTCGGTTTAGAGCTTTCCTCGTGAGCTCCCACAACATTCATTTTAGTGCCATTGGTTCCAATGAATCCTACTAGCCACTAAAGAATTCTGACTGCTTCTCCTGCCCAAGTATACTAAGCACAGTTATCACTCCGCTTATTGGACTACAGGCTACATTGCTTTGGTTATTTAAACTGATTGCTTAATATATGTTGTAAAAGGAAGTCCTATGTGATGTGACCCAAAATGGATGAATCTGTACTTCAAATAATATGACTGGATCTTATACAGGAACTACCTAACATGTGATTTTCAAATGACCTGAAAATTCAGCTAGCTGTTGCCATCCTCCCATTAGAGCCGCCTCCTACTTCTGTTACCAGAGCTCCTCCTGAATCCAAAACCCTCCCTTCAATTTCCTGGGAAGGCCAGGGCTTTTCCTTACTGCGCTTTCTTCCTGCTAACAGTCTAGTTGTCAGAGCCTCTGTATTATAAAGTGTGATTTCTTATGGATCAAATAAGGTTTGGGAAGCCAATACTGAGTTTACTTACAACATAAGCCATTGGAAGTTGGAATGTGTTTTACTGCTTAAACACAAGTATTTCAAGGGTTAAGTCATTATGCTTGTTCCCAAATCAGTGGAGATTATATATCTAAATATGGTGTTCTTTAATGTTTCCTCCTTGGGAGGCTATAAACTTATTCCAATAAGGCTGCCACTGTTCCAAGCATGTTTGAAACTATAATAGATTCCAGAATTGAAAGAGGAACAAGGCCTCATTTGGGGGTGATGGAAATTTTTGTATCTTGATTTTGGTGGTGGTCCTAGGGGTGTATACAACAGTGAAGACTCACTGAATTGTACACTTTAAGTGGATGCAGGTAGGTGTACACAAATTATTCCTCAAAGTTGATAAGGAAAAAACTAGATTCCAAAGAGCAGTTCCAGGTCACTTCACAAACCCCACAAGAAACTGTCTTGGTATTTTATAATTGTGCCTATCAAGGTGCCTATTGTGTAATAGCACTTGAAAAATATTTTTTACCAGAAAAAGTAGAACTCAGCTTGATTGCCTAAATTTTTACCAAATATGGATCTAAAATTAGTTTTGACTGTTTCTAAGAATTTAATCTTACAAGATTATGATTTTCTACCATTGAGGGTATTAAGAGGTTGTATTGTGAATTTTGAACATCCTCCAAAAAGCAGAAGTCCACAATGGTTTGAGTAATGTCAGCATTCGAATATGGGTGCAGCTTAAGGTGACTCCTTTGAAGAACAACATTAATTTGGGCACATTAATTCTGACATGTTTATGAAAATATCAGTCTCATAATCTCACTTTATATGTTTATTCTAAATTTTTGAGGCTAAAGTATGACATCAGGTATAGAATCTAGCATTCTTCCATACTACCCTCTCCCACTTTTACCTTTTGTTTCTCTTTTCTGTAGAGTTTTGGCAAATTCATTTTATTTCTTAGATAAAATTTGGGAAAATCAGTCCTTCCAGTAATTGGTCATAAGTGGATATTTATAAAAGCCAGTCAGTGATATTGCACAATTTAAAATGTAACCTTACTGTGAGTCTGATGTGTTGAATTTAGGAATACAGTGATCACAAGGTGAGAATGTGCTATGATCTGAAATTCAACCGAAATATAACTCAACCTTTGAAAAATGATTTACAGTTTGTTCAGAGCTAGTTTTCATATACTGTTGCACTTCTGGATTTTGTTGAGGCAGAAATGATGATGTTTTAATCCAGAAACTACATTTTTTTTAAAAAATCGGGGAACGCCACCTCAATTTGGTTATCTAAAAAGTTTGACAGTATGGTGATTTAGCCCTACATTTTAAAGTGCTTATCCATACTAGTCCTTACTTTGAAAGCTTTTCCGTTTGCCTCTTTACCACACCATCTAAGTACCTCGAGCACTCCCCACAAAAATCCAAAGCCTCTTTTTTGTCTTGTCATCCAAGGGTCAGTTTTAAGGGTTGTATAAGACCAGAGAACTGTCAAGAGGGTTTCTAGGTTGGAAGGCAATCTGTCGCAATGAGTATTGTGGGGTATATTGAACATTGTGGCAAAAGACACAATGGCCAAGCCCAGCTTAACTGTACTTGCAAACGATTGGCTACCATAGGCCAAAATAAAAGGCACACTGCCACCAAGGGTGATGTCTTAGTATGTGTATGTGCATGTGTTGAAGTGCAGCTCCTGGGATGTTAGATTGCTCTGGAACCTGCTCATAGATAAAGTCAAGGGGCAAAATACTCTGCACGTTGCTGAAAATGGCATTCACACTGTAGGCCATTATTTCTTCATTTAGTCTTCTGTGGTTCTATCAAGTCATTTGGCGTTGTAAAGAAGGCTTTTCTTTTTGAGGGTGAGGGATGAGGTTAGGGCAGATGTGTGCCACAGTCATGGATTTATGAAGGCTGATTACGATGATCAAAAGTTGCAGGCTCTTTTTGTTACTATAGAAATTGCCTTTCGTTTGTGTAGTAATGGGAAGTTTCTACAGAGCTGTCACAATTTTCACATCAGATAAGCTTTTGGCATAAGGGCATTCCACTTAATTTTATATTTAAACATTAATAATTCTTAATATGTACATGTCTCTCAAGTACCACAAGCACTGATGGTATATCTTTAGGAAAAGACCACAACTCAGATCCAATAAACTAACAAGTAGCATTGACATATATACACTACCAAGTGTAAAATAGATAGCTAGTGGGAAGCAGCAGCTTGGTGCTTTGTGACCACCTAGAGGGATGGGATAGGGAGGGTGGGAGGGAGATGCAAGAGGGAGGGGATATGGGGATATATGTATACGTATAGCTGATTCACTTTGTTATACAGCAGAAACTAACACAACATTGTAAAGCAATTATACTCCAATAAAGATGTTTAAAAAAAGATATAAATCTACTCTAGAGCTTAAAAATACTACCCTAGCCAGCTGCCTGTATTATTCCAGCAATCAACTCCTTTGTTTCTTAATAAACATTCCATTTCTTAAAGCTCTCAAGGCCGCCTACCAGCACCTTCTTCTCTGGACCACCATGCAGCATATAGATGAAAATCCTAGGCCACATATCAACATATGAATAGTAATATCTCAAGTAAGCAGTAAATCTGAAGTATACAGACTTACTTAATTCACCAAAAATATATATTTTAATTTTTACAGGTAGGTTCTTTCTTCTGACCTACAAGCTTTATTTATTCTTCAAACCAGAAACCCCAAATCCTGAGAGCTCTCAATATTAACAGTTGTACTACAGTGGATGCTGCTTTGGCAGTTCATTTTAGCAATTCCTCATCACATCTCAGGAAGTTTCTTTCCATTGAAGTTCTCCCTGCTCTCCCTCCCTTCAAAATGATTTAGTAATTACCAAAAGGGATGAAAGGCCAAGCCAGAGCAATCAAACGCTATTAAGTTTCATTGCATGTGTGTGTGCACAGACAAGGTTCTCACTTTTACAAACATCCCCAAAACAGTGCAAGCCAAAATGCACATCTGTTGGAAAAAGTGATGGAAAGGGTCATTGGAAATACACTAGAAATAGCATTTCTCTCTACTAAAGTAATGCTCACACTGAATTGGGGTACTCGGTTCCCAGTGCCTAGTTCCACACGAACAAAGTGGATATTTGGAACAATTATCTAGATAAAGCAAGCCAAAGAATCTAAAATACGCACAGGTTTGAGGCAAAGCCACAGGGTTCGGGGTTGGAGGGAGCTGATAAGTAGGTATGAAGAGTTTATTTTAAATGATCCAAACAATTACATCCACTTACGTTGGCTATGTCTATACATGCAATCTATTAACACTGTTTTGAAAATGTGATTACCAAAATAACATCAGTTTTTCTTGTGTACTTTTAAACAGGAAAGAATGTCTGCCTAACTTCAAGTACTTTTCACCTGATGGTTGAACAAACCAAGGTCTGGGCCACTTAAACTGTTAGTTAAAACACCACTTGAGTCTTACCCACAAGGCAATATGAACATCAAATGGTTGTTTATATTATCTGGCTAAGGTATTTTTTCATATTTTTCAGTGAAGTCCCCAATGAACTTTGCAGAGTAGGTTTTACACTGCCATAATAACTATAAAGTTCTTATTGAAAAAGTATTTGTTCATTATTTAAGTCATTCAAAACGTAGAGACTGTAGGGTTTCTGTGTGTGTGTGTGTGTGTGTGTGTGTCTTTAATCAAATTGCAGACAGATGTTTAGATGTTTTGGACTTAGCTGAAATGCCCTAAATCAGGTCAGAATGGAATGAAAAATTACTATGAGAGGCAGAAAGAACCAGAAAATTTCAAGTATTCCCATGTAAGTGGACAGAAATATAACCTAGAGATTTATATGCCTATAAAATTTGGCATCTTCCAAAAATGATGATTTTGAATCATTCATTTTTCTTTGTACTTCACTGGATTTAAAGCTAGAAGTGGAGGACATACTTCAACAATGGCCATTTCTGAATATAATTCAGACATTTTCTTTGTATTCAATAATATTTTTACCCTTACTAATTGTCAGGGAGACTTTAATGTAATTATGATGGAATCAAACAAATAAAATAGGTGTCCAGAAATAAGAGCTTCACCTGTAATGGAGGTGAACCATGCTATAGATACTTAGACAAAAAGTAAATGATTCTTCTACCATTTATAATTGTATTTGACTTTGGAATACATTTTTAACTTTACATATAAATATGTCAGTCTGAAATTTGTGGAGTTCGTGGCATTTTGGGCAAATGAACAAAAAGGTATCTATAGTGGCCAATCCATTTCCACATCTCCTATGTATAACATATAATATGTGTGCTTAATAATAAATGTCTTGTTTCTATAATCTAGAAGATTTGGGATTATTGACTGGCTTTGTGACCTTGAGCAAGTCATTATCCTTCTCTGGACCTCCTTTCTTTTTTTTTTTTTTTTTTGTATTTGTAAAATAAGACGTTAGAATTGAGTAGATCCTCACTAAGTTTCTCTTTTAGCTCTTTTATGTTTATAAATTTACTCTCAAGTTGGCTTATACCTTCTCTGGGGTCAGAGAACATACTTAAACATTTGATTTGAAATATCTTTCTTGATAGTAGCTGATCCAGAGGTTAGAGAGGTGAACACAAATCTCCTTCCCTTCCTACTTTCTACTAGAGTTAGAGTTAATAAAAATGTTGGTGTCACCATCACGGAAGTTAGGACAATAGCTGATTAGCTTTAACAGCTAACTGGCTTCAATCCCCAACATAGCTAGGCCTCAGCACAGCTAGTGAAATCTTAAGCCCAAGTCATAAAGACAGTAACCCTGAGAAGATCTGAAAAGGAATGTACTGCCCATGAAATAGGACACTGGTTTCTTTCAGTAGTAGAGATTGGCTATTATGATTTACACATATTCTCTCTTTAGAACATAACTGAGAGAAGAGTGTATTTTGGACCATGGCTCTATCTCTGGCTACCCTTGTTTTCCAACAAATTGATAAAGTAACTGCTGGAACAATGAAACCTAGGTCATCACAAGTACATGCATTTGTGAGAAAGACATACTTTTTTTTTTTGATGAAATAGGGCCATGTATTGCTTTCTGGTGCCATCAATATGAGTTAGGAATGTAGCCCAGGTGCTATTTATTATTCAAAGTGAATTTGACAGTTGAGAAAGTTGACTCTGTAACTTTAGAAACCTTCCTTCTGGAAAGTAACCTGTTACTGATGTCAGGGCCACTTATGATAGTCCCACTTAGAGAAGCAGGAGAGAAGTTGGATTTGAGTAAATGATCACTTTAGGTATGATCAAGGAATTATTTTGTGATAATGTCTTACCAAATGGATCTTGATGCAGCTTGTTCTCTTGATCACTTTTTCTTGGATCTGAGCTTTGTTCTTCAACACCTCCTCTTGTTTCCCCATCATCCCCAGTTTGTGTCTTTTTCATGTAGAATATTTTGTTAGTCACCAAAGTTAGGGCTAGAATGGGAATCAATTCAAATAACAGAAACTACACTGTCAAAAACTATTTTGGGGGCTTCCCTGGTGGCGCAGTGGTTGAGAGTCCGCCTACTGATGCAGGGGACACGGGCTCGTGCCCCAGTCCGGGAGGATCCCACATGCCGTGGAGCGGCTGGGCCCGTGAGCCATGGCTGCTGAGCCTGCACGTCCGGAGCCTGTGCTCTGCAGCGGGAGAGGCCACAACAGTGAGAGGCCCGCGTACCACAAAAAGAAAAAAAAAAACTATTTTGGAAGCATATTTGCATTGTTTGAGAATGCTTCAGTCACTTAATTTTGGCAGAAAGTATACACATGAATTTAGATGTTTTCCTATTACTGTTGACATTTATTGAATACAAGAACAGGGTGACAACTAATTAAGTTTCTTACTTTTTTGAGCTACCCATTAATTTAATCACCAGGACCCAGACCTTGGGCTATTTCAGGCCATGTGTTATTGTGTAAGTTGGGGATACCTTTGTGCTAACATTGATAAAAACTGCCCTTGTTTAGCAGGTAATCAGTTGATGGTTACTGGACCTAACATGGTGACCATATGCATTATGGGCTTCATTTTTTAACATTTACCTATGTGTTCTGATGAGGTACTCCTAAGCTGTGGAAAATCATTTGTTTTGATGTATAATGCAGTTTTCTTTGAAGATAGTAGAATTTGGATCATGTCTATAGTTCCATGAATTCACTAGGGTTGTTATGTTATATATCTAACATGAGTTTACACACGCAATTCCACTGCCCCCACTGAACATTAAAACTGCAACTTGAATCAAGTTATCTAGACCTAAAATTGTTTTTTGTTGTTGTTGTTGTTGTTTTATCAGAAAGCAATTAATTAAAATGAAGGTGCTGTTTTCAGATTCTGACACCTCAACAAGATGTCATTTTTCTGTTAAAAAATATTTTCAAATCCAGGCTTTTATCTTAGAAATGCTTTTGATAGCAGTGATGATTAAAACTATCAACAGTAGATAGGACCCTATAAATATACCAGCTAATTATTTTTTCTTGCCAATGTATGAGATGTAGTAACTGTTGATTAGAGTACAGTAGAAGTTTTTAAAAAACAGTACGCATCCTAAATACTAATCTCGATACTATCAAATTTTAAAATATAATCTAACTGAAATACACAAACACAGGAAAGGAATTTACTAACTTATTAGATATGACATATACTATGGGGTAAATATTCATTGGCATACATTAGGAAACTCACAAATCTTTAAGAAACAAATTCAACAGCCCCCATGATAAGGAGAAGCTGTAGTATTTAAAAGCAAAAACAACACGAAGTCCAGTTATACCTAGAAACCACAAGCTGACAATTCTTTGGAGTCTATTCAGTTTCCCTTTGATGCTGTTCATTGAACCAGAATGGGCAGCATGGAGCACTGAAGGGCAACAAAGATAGGCAAGTTAGTTTGCCTTATCTGATAGCTGGTGGGGACTGCTGAGCACAGCCCTCAGCCCTGTGGGGAAATGGTGTGAGATCCTGAGGAAGGTCAGGAATCTGTGCGGCAGCGACAGTAGCAAAGTGGCACCTGGAGCTTCAAGGAAGCAAGGGTAAGAAAAGCAAAGCCAAAGGTTTAAGCACCCGACTGCACCTCTGCTGATGAGGGGCAAACACCTCTTCAGTTGGTTTTGAAATGGACTTAGCGTTTGTAGGTATAAAAAGGCAAATAATAGTCATAATAATAACAAGAACAAAAAATGAAGAATGTGGCTATAAAAGATGGTGAAAACAATAGGAGTTTCACTCTCCTGTCTAGTGGGGGGCAGTGAGGGCATCATATTCTATGTCACCTCTGAGAGCAAAGAAATTAGAAATTTTCTGAGTTCCAGAACAGGTGATACCGGCTTGACTTAGAGCCGAGTTGTAACTTGGTCTTCCTGTCCATCACCCCATTTGTGCATGAGCAGGTCACAAGCCTCTCCCCAAGTTTCAAATACATCCTCTGAGGAGTCTAAAAGTTTAGAATTTGAGGAGCAGATGCTGGATGCGCAGTGAAGAGAGCTGGAACAGGCTAGAGGGCATTCACTGCTCTGAGCAGCGCCCCGGGCGTCACCTAATTCTACCTCACTGAGGTTAATTTCCCTTTGAGAACAGGACTCTGCTTTCCCTTTCTCCATCTGAGAATATTTGATATCCTGCCACATATAATGTGGCTGAACGATTCCATCAGAAATTGTGTACATCGGCTCTGAACTGGGTTCAGACATATGACCATTAAACTTGGAGAATAGGAGACCCAGTTTCTTGAGAGAGGGACCCATGAAGGAGCGTTTGCTTGATGACTCAGCTTTTGACTTCCCTTGGGCACCACTAACTCTTGGCATGGTCCTGATGAGAGGTGGCCCATGGCAGGCTTTTTTCTTGCAGCCTAAATTGAAAGAGACACTCTTGGATTTGGCCCGAGCCCCGCCACTGCCATCATTGGTATCATCTCTCTGAGAAAATTCAGTGCTGCTAGTGGAAAAACTTCTCCTTTGGTGTTTCCTGTTTCCCAAGAGGTCAAGCACTTCATATCGAAAGCTGGAAATGTCCTGCTTTAATTCCTAGGGCAAGAGAGAAGGCATGTCATGTTAAGAAGCTTGGTCTTTAGTTCGAAATAGGCACGTTGAGTATCCTTCGGAATGTTCCAGGTTTCGCCTCACTGCAAATCACAAGGTACATGAACTACCAGAAAAATCTCACATTATTCCAGCACAAGAAAAACATATTAACAATGCTGTGGGCAGAGCTGGCCATTGGGAAAAAATGTGCAATTGGTAAAGTTGATTTCAGAACTTCCCTATCAGGAGCACGCCAACAGACTGAAGTGTTAATCAACAATGAAGGTATCAGAGTAGGGCTCTCATTGGAATCTAAATAGAAAAGTACTACTGAAGAGGAAAAAGCTTTTAGGACTCTCAGGAATAAAACTAGGGAAGTGGAATGTCAGGAGATGAGACTGCTGTTTTGGGCCAGGGGACCTTGTTTATTCAAGTGCCTGTGAAATGTCTTCTATCTCTAACTGGTTGCCTAGATACTAGATCGCGCTTTTAAAAACCATCTTTGAAAAGTTTATATCTGATCATGTCGTTCTCTTGCTTAACACTGTTTAGTAACTTGTCGCTGACCTTAGGAAAAAGGAAAAATGCCATACCACAGACTACAAGGTTTTTCAAGGTCTAGTACATGTCGATCTCTCCCATTTCATTCCTTCCTGCTCTTTCCCCAGGCTTTTTACTGTCCACCTGTATGGACATATTCTCTCTTGCCTCTGGGCCTTTGCATGTGCTGTTTTCTCTGTCTGGAACATTCTTCTCCCCAACTCTCCTTTATCTGGCTCCTCCTTCAAACCTCAGCTTAAACATGGCTTCCTCTGGAAAGCCTGCCTCGAATCCCCAAGTCCCAGTTGGGTGTCCCCCCATTTCTATGTCTCTACAGCACCCTGTGTTGATCCTGTTAGAATACTCAGTCATTCGCCTCTATTATTATTGTGTGTGACTCCACGAGAGAGTAGGGGCTGGTTATATCTTGCTCATGACTGTGCCCCAGCACCTAGCAGAGTGCTTGGCGTATAGCAGGCCCTCAACCGATGAGTTATGTCTATGGATTAGGATAACAGCCTTCTTATGTTCCTTAGAAAACATATATGTGTTCTAGGATAGGGTTTCTCAACCAATTGACATGTTGAGTGTGGTAATTCTTTGCTGTTGGGAGCTGTGCTGTGCATTGTAGGATTTTTAGCAACAACCCTGGTCTCTACTCACTAGATGCCAATAGCATCCCAATGTGACAGCCAAAAATGTGTAATGGTAGGGTTTCATAAATGTTAGATTTAATAATAGACTTTTTGTCTTTATCTTATTTAAAGAAGGCCTTTAAATCTCTAGGCATCTCCCCTTTGCTATCTTTCTTCTCATCACACACCCATGCCATATCATTTAAAGTACTCAATTCCCATACTGAGAAAAACCGAGAATATTAAAAGAATGCATATTTTTATTATTCATAAAGCTGATTGTGGTATGACAGACATTGGTAAAAATCTATCCATCTACTGGATGACAGACTATTCTAAGAGAGAGAATAAGAATTGTAGCTGGTTTTGCTGTATCATAGGCTGTTGAAATTCCATCACCAGAAACCTCAAACACTGTGAAGATTGAATGATGCTTAAGAAATGTGAATGAAGAATTAAACCACTTTATGATCAAATTACCTTAAAATTTTCTTCTGTTAGTCCCTCATTTGTTTTGGAATTTCTTATCATAGCTGCCACATATCTTTTGACTAAATTCCTGATAACTTCCTGGAATTTAAACAAAAACATGAAGAAGCATTCAGTTTCCTTCTTGGACTCTCAGTAAAATAAGAAACATACACAGGAAATAAAATACGCTTAGACTGTCTTTGCATTGGAAAATCCTCACAGGATCCAGGCATTTTCTACAAAACCCCCCAGTTAAGTCCATTGGCTAAATGAAGAATTTATTATGTGTCCAAATTTGGTGGCAGAGTGGGCCAGTGAGATCAAATTTACCCGAAAGGAAAATTTTCCACCCAAGCATAAGGTAAACACGGATACACATTCATGGAATAATGAGAGCAGAATAATCCTTGAATGGTCACAGTCAATATCCTTTCCCTTCAGGCTAGATTAAACTTGAACCTTCCTAGTAAGATGAGAGGTTTTCTTCCTTTTATAAAGTTGAGAAAGTCATTCTTCAGTGTCACAGAGTCTGATGATTTCAATGTCCACTAATTACATAATCAAGATACTTTTCTTAGAGGCAATCTATACTTCCCCTTTACAGGGATGGCCTCTTTTAACTTAGCCTCTGGGAATGGTATACACATGGTCACCCTGCTTTGTGTTAGTAATGGTGATGATGATAGCTACCACTTAATGCAATGTGTCAGGCACTGTGCCAGGACACACACACACACACACACACACAACCATACATACATACTCGCCACTCAGTTCTCACAACTACAATTTAGGTTTTATCATCCTTATTTTACAGACGAGGAAACTGAGGATCAGTGAGGGAAAGTGATTTGTCCAAGTTCACACAACTGACCAAGAACTATTGTGCTTAGTCCCTATGAAGAAGCTTTACCTGGTAATGTTGATTCTGTATCAGGCTGTCAGCATGACGTTCCTGCCATTGAAAATGGACAGAGAGGTTACATCAGCAGTCTCCCAGCAGCCCGTCCACTCGAATATATTTCTAAACATTAGGACTGGGACATGACACAGGAGCAACTGCCTGACAAACCCCCAAAGCATCTGTAGGTTGGAGTAGTTTTAAGATGTTCAAGATAGGGAATGTTACAAAGGAAGGAAAGGAGAAAACATTTGTGTTTACAAAGAAACATAATTTTTAAAAGCCTTACTGTGAAGCTTCTCAAGTTGTGCCTTCTCCGTCTACCATCAGGGTCTCTTTGGGGGCAGAAGGTGTTGTTGAACCAGTTACCAAGGTATAGAAATGACTTGGGGCTGGGGATGATGTTGAAAGGAGGTGGCAAGGTGCCACCTTCATCGAAGTAACTCATCCAGAGCTTCGTCCTTGCAAACTTCCACTCAATATCGGCATGATCCTATGAAAGAGAGAAGTTCAGTGATTTGGGATGGGAAAATGCAAAATGCACCCGACTCATTCTCAAAGTTCTACTTGCTTCTACAGAGGGCAATCTGTCAGTAGCTATAAAAATTCAAATTACACTTACCTTACGACCCAGTAATCCTACAATTAGAAATTTATCTTATCGATATACTTGCAAAAAGATGTATATGCAGGGCTGTTCGCTAGCACTGCAGCTTGTAAGAGCAAAACAACTGGCAACAACCTAAATATCCAACAGTGGGAGACTGCTTAAATAAATGATGTCACATCCACAAAATGGCTTATAATCAAACTATTAAAAATATAGTAGCTCTATCAACATTTTATATGTAGAAAAACATATCGTATATATGCATCTATCCATATATTTATAAGACCTCTAAGTGAAAAAAGCAACATAAAGAGCAATATATATTGTGTAAAATGATACCCTTTATCCAACTGAAAACCCCTTTATATTACATGCTTACATATTCTAGACAGGTACACACTAAATTGTAGTTATTTTTAAGGAGTAGGATTGGTGAGGAGAGACTTTATGTTTTTTTTAAAAAATCAACATTATTGAGGTATGATTTACACAGTAAAATTCATCTATTTTAAGTGTTCAATGAGTTTTGATGAGTGTATATACCTGTATAAGCACTTTTAAGACCTGGAAGGACTAATGTAATCACCACCACAATCAGGATACACAACAGTTCCATCAACCCCCCAAATTACCTAATGTTGCCCCTTTGTAATCAAACTCTCTCGAACCCCCCTGGCAACCACTGCTCCATTCTCCATTCTTTTAGTTTACTTTTTCCAAAATGTCATATAAATGGAATCATACAGTAGGTAACCTTCTGGGACTGGCTTATTTCACTCAGCATTAATATCTTCGAGATTCATCTGGTTTTGTATGTATCGATAATCTATTGCCTTTTATCGCTGAGTAGTTTCTTGTTGTGTGGATGTACCACAGTTTGCTTATTCATTCACCCATTAAAGAACATTTGGGTTGCTTCCAGTTTTTAATAATTGTGAATAAAGCTGCTGTGAACATTCATGTACAGGTCTTTCTGTGAACATAAGTTTAATTCCCCTGGCTTAAATATCTAGGAGTGATATTGCTGGATCATGAAGTAAGTGTACATTTAACTTTATAATAAACTGCCAAACTGTTTTCCAGAGTGGCTGTACCATGTTTCATTCTCACCACTTGCTCTGTATCCTTCTTAGCATTTGTCAAGTTTTTTAAAGTTTAACTATTCTAACAGATTAAGTAGTGGTATCTCATTATGGTTTTAATTTGTATTTCCCAAATTGGAATGAAGTTGAGCATCTTTTCATATGCTTATGTGCTATATAGATATCCTCTGTGGTGAGGTGTCTGTTTAGATCCTTTGCCCATTTTTACTAGGTACTTTGCTTGCTTACAGGTGGATTTAGATAGTTTTAAAATATATTCTGGATACTAGCTCTTTGTCAGGAATGTAAATTGCAAATGTGTTCTCTCAGTTTGCGTGTTATCTTTTCATTTACTTAATGGTGTCTTTCATAGAACAAAGTGTTTTAATTTCAATGAAATCAAATTTATCAAATTTTTAATGGATTATGCTTTTGGTATTATGTCTAAGAACTCTTTACCTAACCCGAGGTCATGAAGATTTCTCTTATGTTTTCCTCTACAAGTTTTATAGTTGTAAGATTTGCATTTAGCTCTATGATCAACTTTGAGCTCATTTTTGCTTAAGGGGTGAAGTTTACATTGAGGGTTTTTGTTTGTTTGTTTGTTTTGCCTGTGGGTATCCATTTGCCATTTGCTGAAAAGGCTATTGTTCTTCCACTGAGTTGCTTTTGCGCCTTTGACAATCAGCTGGGCATGCTGGGACTACTGTCCATCCACATTCAAAAGAATGAAGTTGGACTCCTACCTCATACCACATACAAAATTCAACTCAAAATGAATCATAGAACTAAATTTAATAGATAAAAACTATAAAACTTTAAGAAGAAAGTTTAGGAGTAAATCCTCATGACCTTGGGTAAAACAATGGTTTCTTAGAGATGACACCAAAAGCCAAGGAACAAAGGGAAAAAAATTGTCAAATTGGACTTAAAGTTAAAAACTTTGTACTTCAAAGGACACCATGAAGAAAATGAAGAGAAAACCCACAGAATAAGAGAAAGTAATTAAATATCATATGTCTGATAAGGGACTTGTGCCTTTATAAAAAACAATTATAATTCAACAATAAAAATACAAATAAACCAATTTAAAAATGGGCAAAGCACTTGAATAGACATTTCCAGAAAGAAGACATACAAATGGCCAACAAGCACATGAAAAGATGCCCAACATCATTGGTCATTAGGTATACTCAAATCAAAACCACAATGAGATACCATTTTATACCTGCTAGGATAGATATAATAATTTTAAAAAGACAAATAATAACCAGTGTAGGTGAGGATCTGTAGATCCACACACTGCTGGTGAGAATGTGAAATGGTGCAGCTACTTTGGAAAACAATATGGCAATTCCTCAAATGGTTAAACATAAAGTTACCATATGACCCAGCAATTTCACTCCTTGCTACATACCCAAGAGAAATGAAAACACATTCTACACAAAGACTTGTACACAAATGTTCAGCAGCATTATTCATAATAGCTGAAGAGTAAAAACAACCCAAATATTCATCAACTGATAAAAGGGTAAACAAAATGTGGTACATTATTATTATTATCCAGCCTTAAAAAGGAATGAAGTATTGATACATACCACAACATGGATGAACCTTGAAAACCTTATGCTGAGTGAAAGCATATTTATTCTGCTGAGTCTTCCAATCCATGAACAGAGTATGTCATTTCTTTCATCCATGTTTTGCAGTTTTTACTGTGTAAGTCCTATAGTGATTTGTTAAGCATATACCTAAGTATTACATTTCCTTTGCAACAATTTACAATGGTACTGTCTTTTAAAATTTATTTCCAATTGTTTATTGTTAGTATATGGTTGATTTTTGTGTATTGACCTTGTAGTCTGTGGCCTTGCTAAATTCATTTTTTTATTCTATCAAGTTTTTAATAGATTTTTTAGGGTTTTCTTTATACAGAATCATGAGATAGTTTTATTCTTCCTTTCCAATCTGTATGGCTGTAATGTTTTTCCTTCCCTTATTGCATTGTCTAGGATCTCCAGTACAATGTGGAATAGAAGTACTGAAAGCAGATATACATTTTTAACTGATCTTAGAAAGTCTTCAATCTTTCACCATTTAGTCAGCTGTAGGTTCTGTGGCTCAGGTTGTGCAAGTTACATTCTATTCCAAGTTTGCCAAGACATCTTTTAAAAAAAATCATAAATGTATGTTGAAGTTTGTCAAACACTTTTTCTGCATCAATTGATATGATCATAGGGTTTTTCTTCTTTTGACTATTAATATAACGGATTACTTTGCATTCCTGAGATAAATCCCATTTGATTATGGTGTGTTCTTTTTATACATTGCTGGATTCAATATGCTAATGCTTTGTTGAGGATTTCCATGTCTATGTTCATAAAAGATATTGGTATATAATTTTTAATTTTCTGTACTGCTTTTTCTGGTTTGGGTATCAATATAACATATTATACATGTAATGTATTTATATATAATTAAAATTAATTTTACCAGTTTCTCTTCACTATATTTTAATGTGGCTACTAGAAAATGTAACATATGTGGCACATATTTGGGACTTGCATAAAATTTTTATTGTACAGAACTGCCCTAGACTAAAGGTGTATTTAGTCCTGCCAAATAAAGCTTAAAAGCAAGACTCAGTGGGATCAAACTATTTCCAGAATAAAGCTCAAGAATATTTAAAACAATACAAAAATAGCTAGCACCCAATAAGGTAAAATTCACAATGTCTGGTATCCAATAAAAATTTATCTAAAATGCCAAGAAGCAGGAAAATATGATACATAATGAGGAGAAAAAAATCTATCAAACAGAACCAGATACAAATCAGTCGTATTCTATATAGCAGCAATAAACAATGAGGAAATATTAATTTAAAAACAGTTTCATTTAAAATGTAAAATCCTTAGGAATAAGTATGACAAAAATATACATGTTTTTTAACACTGAAAACTGTGAAAGATTACTGAGATAAATTAAAGAAGACAAATAAATATAGAGATACGGCATATTCATGAATTGGAAGACTAAATATAGTTAGGATGGCAATTCTTTCCAAATTGATTTAGAGATTCAATACAATTTCAGTCAAATCTCAGTTGGCATTTTTGAAGAAATTGACAAGCTGCTTCTCAAACTTATATATAAATACAAAAGATGTAAAATAGTTAATTTTGAAAAAGAACAAATTGGCATTGAAGATCAATTGAACAAAACAAGACAGTCCAGAAATAAATGCATGCATATGCACATATGCAATTGACTTTCAAGAAAGGTGTCAAGGCAATTCAACTTGGAAAGGGTAATCTTTTCTTTTCGACAAATTGTTTTGGAATAGTTGGACTTCCACAAGAAGAAAAGAAAAAAGAACCTTGATCTTTACTTCACACAAATACAAAAGTTAACTCAAAATGAGTCATGACTTAAATATGGAGAGCTAAATCTATAAATATTTTATTAATAAACAATTTACTATGTTTTTTCTTTCTGCTTGCTTTGAATTTAGTTTGCTATTCTTTTTCTAGTTTCATAAAGGTGGAAATTTAAGTTATTGATTTGAAATCTTATTTCCTTTTTAACATAAGATTTACAATTATAAATGTTTCTGAGGAAACTTGGCATATACTGTACTCTCCCTTTCATTCATCTCAAAGTATTTTCTAACTTCCCTTGTGATTTCTTCTTTGAACTAGTTATTTTGCAGTGTTTTCTCTACTATCCATTTATGTGTGAACTTCTGAAATTTTATTTTGTTTTTGATATCTAATTTAATTTCATTATATTCCCAAGTATGTTTGCAGAACATACTTTTTATTATTTCAATCATTTAAAAATTTAGGGAGGCTTATTTTATGAGCTAACACATAATCTATCTTGGAGAATATTCCATGTGCAGTTCAGAAGAACATATATTCTGCTGTTGTTGTATGGCATGTTCTATAGATAGATGTCCATTAGGTCTAGTTGGCTTATAGTGTTGTCCAAGTATTCTATTTCCTTTTTGGTCATTTATCTAGTTCTGTCCGTTACTGAAAGTGGGGTAATAAATTCTTCAACTGTTATTGTTAAATTTCTATTTCTCCCTTCAGTTCTGTCAGTTTTTGCTTCATGTATTTTTCAGCTCTGTAGATAGGTGGAAATGTGTTAATAATTGTTAAATCTTCATGATAGATTCACCTTTTTATAGTTATAAAATGTCCTTTGTTTTCTCTAGTAACAAATTTTGTCTTAAATTCTATTTTGTCTGATAATTATTATAGCCACTTAGCTCTCTTTTGGTTACTGTTTGCATCATATATCTTTTCCCACTCTTACTTACATTCTATTTGTATCTTTGAATCTAAAATGTGTCTCTTGTAGACAGCATATAGTTGGAACATGTGTGTTTCTTATACAGAGTCTGGCAATCTCTGCCTTTTAACTGCTTTGCTTAATCTAGTTACATTTAAAGTAATTACTGATAAAGTAGGATTTACATCTGCCATTTTGCCATTTTCTATATGTTGCATGTATTTTTTGTTCCTCTATTCCTCCATTATTGACTTCTTATGTGTTAAATAGATATTTTCTAATATACCTTTTAATTCTCTTGTTTCATTTACTATATTAAAAAATTATCTTCTTAGTGCTTGGCCCAGGGATTACAATTAACATCTTAAAATACAATCTACTTTGGGTTAATACCAACCTGATTCCAATCATATGTAAAAACTTTGCTACCATATAGCTCCATTCCTTCCCTCCTCCTTTGTGCTATTACTGATATACAAACTGTTCCTTTATATATTATACATTATAACCCCATCAAAACACTCATATAATTATTGAATTATGCAGTTATCTTTCAAGTTAGAGAGAAAAAAAACTTCCCCCCAAATAAGATTTGTGTTGTATTTTATATTTATCTATGCAATTACCTTTTCTGGTGCTTTCTTTCTTTCTTTCTTTCTTTCTTTCTTTCTTTCTTTCTTTCTTTCTTTCTTTCTTCCTACTCTCTAGTGTTCTTTCATTTCAGCCTGAAGAACTCTTTTTAGCATTTCTTGTAGGACCGGTCTTCTGGCCATTAATTCTCTCAGTCTTTGTGTACTTGACAATGTCTATTTTTCCCTCATTTAAGGATATTTTTGCTGGATATAGAATTCTTGGTTGTCAGTCTTTTGCTTTAAACATTTTGTATATGTCATCACACTGACTTCTAGTGCCCATTGTTTCTGATGGGAAATCAGTTATCTTTTAATTTTCCTGCTTTCAAGATTTTTTCTTTGTCTTTGACTTTGAGAGGTTGACTAAGAAGTGGATTTTTTTGTGTTTATCCTACTAGGAAATATTTGAGCTCTTGGATGTGTAGACTATTTTTGAGAAGTTTTTACTCATTATTTCTTCAAATATCCTTTCTGTTCTTTTTTTCTCTTTTGTACTTCTGAGACTCCCATTATGTGTATGTTGGCCATTTAATGGTGTCTCACAGGTCTCTTAAGCTCTGTTCATTTTTATTCATCCTGTTTTTCTTTCTGATCCTCAGTCTAGACAATGGTAATTGAATTATCTTCAAGTTTGCTAATCCTTTCTGCCAGCTCAAATCTGCTTTTAAGCCCTTCTAGTGAATTTTTCATTCTGTTACAGCACTTTTCAAATCCAGAAATTCAATTTGATTCTTTTTAAAAATAATTTCTGTCACTTTATTAATATTCTCTATTTGGTGAGACATCATTCTCATACTTTCCTTTAATTCTTTAGATGTTTTCCTTTAGTTATTTGAAGATATTTAAAATAGCTGGTTCAGTCTTTACCAAAGCCAACATCTGGGCTTCCTCAAGGACTGTTTCTATGACATCTTTTTTTCCTGTGTACAGACCATACTTTCTTTGTATGTGTGTGTGTGTGTGTGTGTGTGTGTGTGTGTTGTAGTTTTTTGCTGAAACTAGACATTTTAAACAATTTAATATGATTACTCTGGAAATCTGATCCCCTTCTTCTAGAGTTTGGTTTTTAGTGTTTGTTTAGTGACTATCCTTGACTGATTCTGTAAAATCTGTATTCTTTGTCATGTGCAGCCATTGAAGTCTCTGTTTAGTTAGCCTCGTAGTCAGATAATGATTGCACAGGGATTTCATTAAATGCCTTGAATCAGTAAGTCTCTCACTCTTTGCTAGTGGCTCTGTGTGTGCATAGTGACACATCTTCAATGTTCTTGCAGTTTATCATCTGTAAATGACACGTTTGAAAAGACAACAAGGGAAATTTAAATATGGACTCCAAATTATAATTATAGTGTATCAATGTTAAATTTCTTGATGGAGATATGGTACTGTGATAATGTAGTTGAATATATATGACAATATTTGAGTGAAATATGTGATATTGGTAATTTACTTTCAAATGTTCTAAAAAAAAGTTCTTGGGCCCCATCATATGTATACAGCAGTAAGAGCTTTGTTTCAGAGGCCACATTAACTTGTGACTTATATCCACAAATTTTTAACTTAAAACAATGCCAAATAAGATGGTTAGACAATATAGTCTCCACTGTCAAAAGTGCACAGTGTAAGGGAGAAAAAAATATTTCTTTACTAGCACATGAGATCTTAAAAAGGAGAGCTATGCCTTACAGTGTTTGTCTTGGGGTGGTTTTTGAGTGAACATTCAGTCAGTGAAACCTAGAATTTGCTCCTTGGCCTTTCAGATATTCCATGAAGGCTTTCACTTTGCTCTCCAACGTAGCAGTGCTTAGCTATGATATTAAAGGATTAGCAGATCATGTTCAAAAACAGCACCACACAGAATAGGGATTTTTATACCTGGTTCTATGGATGAAGTTAATGGAGTCAATAAATCTATAAAAATTGTATGTGAAATATTGGGTGTTTTGCATTTTTCTGGGCTTTCATCATATTCTCAAAGGAATCTGCCCTCCCCTACTAAAGTAGAGGATTCTGTTGATTTCTGAAATGCCCATTGCCTGTATCTGAACAGCCGCTAGCCAGCTCTTAATGGATAAATCAGGGATACCTCTATGTTCTCTAAGAGGGACTAAATGGCTTTGGGTTAAATGAGTAACAAGTTCAAAAGGAAAACGAAGCTCTAGGTTGAATTTAAGGTACTTATTAGACTCAATGCTAGATTTTGTTATTTCATGAGTTAATAAAGAAGCAAATATATTACCATTTTTTTGAGATGTTGAAACATCTTTTATTAAGGCATTGTAAAATTATAAATTCCTCCCAAAGTTACTTGAGAATTGGAAGAGTTGCTGCAATTATTAGAGTAATAAATTTTATATGCACACATAACTATACTTTAAGTATATAAAATGAATATATAACAAAGAGCACTAACACTCATCCTCTCTTTTGTGTTCCTGTTAGTTAAATAATTTCAAGTAGTTCAAAGATAAATTGGGCTACATGAAAACAAAATATATGGAATTACCATAGAAAGAAATTATATTACAATACAGTTATCAAAAATATTTTTAAAACATGGTAATTTTATTACAATACAGTTAAAACATGGTAATATTTATTACAATACAGTTATCAAAAATATTTGTGCATTAGATCTCTAAGACTTACTACTAGTTGCAAGTTTGTACCCTTAAACAACATGAATTGTATACTTTTAAAAATGAATTTTATGGTATCTGGATTATATCTCAATAAAGCTGTTACCATAAAATAAACTCTCAGAAGAATACATAGGAATAATTTTCATGACCTTATGTTAGGCAGTGGTTTCTTAGATATCACAGATAGCAATGTTGCTGTCCTCATCTTTTAAAGCATACAATTCAGTAGTTTTTAATACATTTACAGAGTTGAGAAACCATCACCTCTATCTATTCTAGAACATTTTCATCACTCCTAAAAAACCCTGTATCCATTAGCAGTCAATTCCCAGCACTCCCTCCCCTCCCCAGAGCCCCTATCAACCACTAATCTACTTTTGTTTCTATGGATTTGTCTATTTTGAACATTTCATATAAATGAATTATATAATATTTGTCCTTTGTGTGTGGTTTCTTTCTCTTAGCATGTTTTCAAGGTTCATCCATGTTGTAGCATCTGTCAATACTTCATTCTTTCCTATGGCTGAATAATATTATATTTCATTGTATGGATATACTACATCTTTTTTATCTATTCATCAGTTGATGGTCATTTGGGTTGTTTCCACTTTGCTATTATGAATAATGCTGCTATGAATATTTGTGTGCAAGTTTTTGTGTGGATATATGTTTTTAATTCTCTTGGGGACATACCTAGGAGTGGAATTGCTCAGTTATATACTAACCCTACTTTTAACTTTATGAGGAATTGTCACACTATTTTTTAAAGTGGCTGCACCATTTTACATTCCCACCAGCAATGTATAAGAGTTCCGATTTTTTCACATCCTCACCAAGACTCATCACAGTTCATGTTTTTTTTGTAGTCATGCTAGTGGATATGACGTTGTATCTCATTCTGGTTTTGATTTACATTTCCTTAATGCTGAATGACATTGAGCATGTTATCATGTGCTCATCAGCCATTTGTGTATCTTATTTGGAGAAATGTTGATTCATATATTTTGCCCATTTAAGAATTAAGGGTGGGGGCTTCCCTGGTGGCACAGTGGTTAAAAATCCTCCTGTCAATGCAGGGGACACAGGTTCGATCCCTGGCCCAGGAAGACTCCACATGCCATGGAGCAACTAAGCCCATGCGCCACAACTACTAAGCCTGTGCTCTAGAGCCCGCGAGCCACAGCTACTGAAGCCTGGGCGCCTAGAGCCCGTGCTCCACAACAAGAGAAGCCACAATAATGAGAAGCCCGTGCACCTCAACGAAGAGTAGCCCCTGCTCACTGCAACTAGAGAAAGCCCACGCACAGCATTGAAGACCCAACACAGCCAAAAATAAAAACAAACAAATAAATAAATTCATTAAAAAAAAAACTAAGGGTGAGGCTTGGCATTAGAAACAGGCTGATGTTGGAGTTTTGAGATAATTTATACTGGGATGGCAGGAGTGATGACAGTTTTAACAACCTCGCCTCTCCATTCTCCAGCTATTGTCAAAGATTAAAAAAAAATCACTCAGAGAGAATTCTGTGAAAGCAAAGCAAAAAGATAGGGCTAAAAGAAATACTGAACTCACTTTATTTCATCCAGATGACAAACTCATAAGAAGCCTGCATGCTCTAGCTACCATCTATCTATCTATCTATCTATCTATCTATCTATCCACTTATCTACCTATCTTCTATCTTTTAATTTGTCCATCCTAGTGTTAGAATTTACAAGTGAAATGATCATCATAGGAATAAGTATTGATATACTTATTGAATTGAAAAATGAAGTCATCCTTTTTTAAAAAATAAATTTATTTAATTTATTTATTTTTGGCTGCGTTGGGTCTTCGTTGCTGCACATGGGCTTTCTCTAGTTGCGGCGAGCGGGGGCTACTCTTTGTTGTGGTGCAGGGGCTTCTCATTGTGGTGGCTTCTCTTGTTGCAGAGCACGGGCTCTAGGCACGTGGGCTTCAGTAATTGTGGCTCACGGGCTCTAGAGTGCAGGCTGAGTAGTTGTGGTGCACGGGCTTAGTTGCTCCGTGGCATGTGGGATCTTCCTGGACCAGGGCTCGAACCCGTGTCCCCTGCATTGGCAGGTGGATTCTTAATCACTGAGCCACCAGGGAAGCCCAAGTCATCCTTTTTGAGACAAAAGAAATATGATTTAGCCAGTTGATTTGGAAATGATGACTGGCTTTGCTAGTTAGGCTATATGACAGATATTTTTTATCAATTGCTAAATCTGAAGCTCCAAAATGTTGGTAAAATTATATTGAAAATGTGATAAGAAAAAAGCATTTCATAAAGAATGTTCTACTGGTTAAGCTGGATTAAAATTAATAAAATTTCTATTTTTCATTCCATGAACTTTGTTTAGTATGTTGGGTTAAACAAAGTGCCTCGAGGTAAAACAGTAACTGGTACATTTAATAATTATTTGGCAAGTCTTAGTAAAGACTTTTTGGTTTTGTCCCCAAATTTAGCACCTTAAAACAGCAAATATTTATTATCTTACAGTTTCTGTGGGTCAAGAATCTGGGTGTGGCAAGTTGTGTGCCTCTGGCCCAAGATCTCTTACAATGGTATAATCCAGTTGTTAGCCAGAGGTGGGGTCTCATCAGAAGCGTGAACTGAAGGAGTATTCTGTTCCAAGCTCGCTCGCATGGTTGTGTGGTTGTTGACAGGATTCAGTTCCTTGTGGGCTTTTGGACTGAGGACCATAGTCCCTTGCTGGCATATTGGCCAGACACCTCTCTCAGTTCTTTCTGGAGTGGGCCTCTCCATCAGCCAGCTCATAAAATGGCAGCAGACTTCCCTCCGAGGATGTGAGAGAGAAAAGCCATTGTTATAACCTAATCTCTCAAGTGACATCACTTTTGCCATATTTGTTAGGCGTCCATAGGTCTAGCCCACACTCAAGGGGAGAAGACTGCATAGGATTCAAATAACAGGAAGTGGGTATCATTGGGGGCCATCTCAGAAGGTTCCTACCACAGTACTACTTTCCAGAAATTGAGAAACTGAATGACTGTAATCTTGGGTAAAAATCCTTTTCTAAGTCATGTGGTTTCTAATTACTTGCCTTCAATAAAGTTTAAAGAGAACTGAAGCAAGTTTTCAGTTTGTTAAAAATATTATTTTTAATGAGGTTGAACCAATCCTTTTTATTTTTAATTAATTAATTAATTTGGCTGTGCTGGGTCTTAGCTGTGGCACGGGATCTTCATTGCCACATGTGGGATCTTCCTTGTGGCATGCGGGATCTTTAGTTGCAGTAGGCGAACTCTTAGTTGCAGCATGCGAGATCTAGTTCCCTGACCACGGATGGAACCCGGGCCCCCTGCATTGGGAGTGCAGGGTCTTAACTACTGGATCACCAGGGAAGTCCCTAAAAATATTATTTTTTTATTTTAAGCTTTTTTGGCTGCACCATGCGGCTTGTGGGATCTTAATTCCCTTACCAGGGGTTGAACCTGGGCCCTCAGTAGTGAAAGTGCAGAGTCCTAACCACTGGACCCCCAGGGAATTCCCTAAAACTATTATGAAAAATCATTGTATAACTTTTTGACATTAACTCAGAGTTCAAGGAAATTGAGTGACAATGGCATACTAAAACTCTGTTCATTCACATATGCTTATTGATATGAAAAAGTTTTCTTAGTGCTTTTATAAAAATGGAAACTAAATACATAATTGATGCTGAATCTTGTCCCTGAATATTACTCAATATTCTGTGGCTATAATAACTAGCTGGAAGAAAAGCCCCACTAACATCTTTAAGAAATATATTTCCAGTAAAAATGTATTTTTATGTCTAATTGTTATTTATCAAAATTTGTATTATATTTGTGTTCTTTTGAGCAGTTTTGTACTGCTAATAATTGAATAATAACGATATTCAGAAGAAATGTTTCAACATTTATTACCTTCTGGCCACAGAAAATAAAAAATTAAAATTCAATTTATACTTTTGTTATGAAGAAATATAAGGTGATCAATAATTTAAAAAGACTTAAAAACACAAAAAAATTATAACGTTAGGGTAAAATCCTGTGGGGATGTGGAATGCAAATAAGAATGCAAGGAGAGCAAGGAAAGGTGTAAACTCTCTGCCCGTAAAGAAAGAAGAGTTTAACCATTTATTTTTTAAATACATGGTTATGAGTAACAAATGACTATGGTATTCAGATTCCATTGGATACGTTTAAATGAGTAATTGGATAGTTTTATTTTAAATGTCAATATTTACCATATTCCAGAAATTACATCCTTTGCAACTATTTGAACTTATGATGAATAATCTAGATGTCAACCTAAGAATATGTAAGATACATAGATTTTTTTTCTCTACGAATTGATTAGAGGGTGTGCCTGCAAAAGGTCTGAATGCCCTTGATAAGACCTTGAACTAAGACACACTTATGGCTCTAGTAAATATCACTGCCCTAAAATCCTGCCTTGGGAGACAATGTTGTTGTAGGCAACTTGGAATGCAGAGGAAGATAGGAGGCAAGGGCAATGTGAAATAGTGAGACGCAGCCTGCCATTGTGGAAAGAGCAGGGGTTTTGGAGTCAAACAAAACAGGGCTTGAAGTACTGCTCTGCTATTTATCAGCTGTGTGACCTCAGAGCAGTCAATCAAAATCTGAGTCATGGTTTTCTCAACTGTTAAAATAAAGGAAAATCTCTATCACACTGATTTGTTGTAGAAGTCAATGTAAAATGCCTGGGCTACTGCCTGGTACATAGTAAGAGCTATATAGCTGTTGATCCCTTCTCCTACATTTCTGAGCCTATAATACCAGAAACGAACTTTGAATTTTCATTTTACCCGTTGATGGCTCAGAATAGCCAGTCTTTCATCTGTGGAATGTTTCTCTAGCTCTTGAAATAAAGTTGGTATTTGATAAGTATTTCTTAAAATGAAGTGAGTCACATTTTTAAACACAGGGTCTTTAGATTCTTGTCATCTCTAGACAAGTTCAAAAGGGAGAATGATGATATAGCTCCTATGCATATTCAGCTATTTTCTAATAAATTGGGCTGGATGTCCTGGTATCTGGAAATGGTCTCACTGCTTTCAATTTTTTAAAATCCCTGTGTGAGCTTTTTGTTTGTTTGTATGTGTTTTAAACAATAAGCAGTTAGGTCCTTTAAAAAATAGTTTTCTAAATGATTTTGACAAAGAATAGAAACATGCAATGGGCCAAGTTGTATACCATAGTTGTTTTTTTTTGTTTTCTTTTTTAGCTTAAGAGGCTTTCTGGTGCCCACTCATTGCACTTACTCAAATCAGGTGAGGATATGATTTTGGCTAAACATTTTACAAACAGCTCAAGAACCCCAGGTGATACCATTTTATTCCCCTTGTGCTCAGGTGACCTCAGATTGGGATTTACTATGTAAATAATTAACAGAGAAGTTATTGCAAATTATCCTCTCAACAGTCTTTTCCCACTCATTTATCATGTATCAATTCATTGTCTACCTATCCATTCATTTTTAAAATTAAAAAAATTTTTACTTTTATTGAAGTATAATTGATTTACAATATTGTGCTCATTTCAGGTGTACAGCAAAGTGATTTGGTTATACATATATATATGTATATGTCTATATTCTTTTATTGATTCTTTTCCATTATAGTTTATTACAAGATATTGAATATAGCTCCCTGTGTTATACAGTAGGTCCTTCTTGTTCCTCTATTTTATATATAGTAGTGTGCCTCTGTTAATCCCACACTCCCAATATACCCCTCTTCTCCCTTCCCCTTTGGTAACCGTAAGTTTGTTTTCTATGTCCATGAGTCTGTTTCTCTTTTGTGAATAAGTTAATTTGTACTATTTTTAGATTCCATGTATAAGTGATATATAATATTTGTCTTTCTCTGTCTGACTTACTTCACTTAGTATGATTATCTCTAGGTCCATCCATGTTGCTGCCAATGGCATTTCATTCTTTTTTATGGCTGAGTAATATTCCATTATTTATATATACCACATCTTCTTTTTCCACTCATCTGTTGATGGACATTTAGGTTGCTTCCATGTCTTGGCTATTGTAAAGAGTGCTGCTATGAACATTAGGGTGCATGTATCTTTTCAAATTAGAGCTTTTGTCTTTTCTGGATATATACCCAGGAGTGGGATTGCTGGATCATATAGTAACTCTATTTTTAGTTTTTAAAGGAGCTTCCATACTGTTCTCCATAGTAGCTGCACCAATTTACACTCCCACCATTCATTTTTAAAAATTAATTTATTTTTGGCTGTGTTGGGTCTTCCTTGCTGCGCGCGGGCTTTCTCTAGTTGTGGCAAGCAGAGGCTACTCTTCATTGCGGTGCGTGGGCTTCTCATTGCAGTGTCTTCTCTTGTTGTGGAGCACGGGCTCTAGGTGTGTGGGCTTCAGTAGTTGTGGTGCATGGGCTCAGTAATTGTGGCTCATGGGCTCTAGAGTGCAGGCTCAGTAGTTGTGGTGCATGGGCTTAGTTGCTCTGCGGCATGTGGGATCTTCCTGGACCAGGGCTCGAACCCGTGTCCCCTGCATTGGCAGGCAGATTCTTAACCACTGCACCACCAGGGAAGCCCTCACCATTCATTTTTTGATTTTTGTATTGAAAAACTACTATATTGCAGGTGCTCTGCTAGATGCTGGGTATAGCAAAATGACTGTCCTCTAATGGTGGTGGGAATACTACACAGAACACAATTCGAATACAGAGGTAGCACCTGAATCCTGAAGACTGGGAAATAACAGACCACCTGGCAGGACTGGTTAAAGAGTGTGAGCTGTAAAGTGATGAATAAGATACTTATTCATTCAGACGTTCTTTCATTCAAACAGTATATATTGACTGCCTGCTAGGTAAGAGGTGTTGGGATTTTAGCAGTGCATAATATGGACAACATTATAATTTGGAATGTGGAAATCTGTTTTCTTTTCAACCCTTGATCTACTTTGAATCGTAAGATTACGGATGTGGTTTTTGTAGTCATAGTTGTCTAAAACTTCACTGAATGTATGATGCCCAAGAGATTTTCATTCATCCGTATGGAGCTAGCCTTTCACCTTATATGATAGACAAATCAGACATTGACTTTTTTAAATGTTCACTGTTTGGTGATGATGCCCTTTCCCACACTCTGCCCTACCCTCTCTACCCAACTATGACTTTTGAACATTCTCCAAGATCATCAGCCCCTGCCTGGGTGCTTTTGTGTAAGACATAACCTATACAACCATAGCTTGTGGATCTTCCTATTCCAAGTTTCCAAAATTTTCAGGACTTTTGTGCTACCATAATGTGACCTTAATGACACATAGCCTTACATATATGTTCTAATCATGTCTGTGTCCTGCATTGCCTTTGATAACGTCAGCTCCTGTAGAGCAGGCGAGAGCTTCTATTTAGCTGCTTTTGCAGTGCCAGTGTAATGTACTGTGACTGTAGATCATACCCTCAAATGTTGTTGACTTGCTCAGATCCTGAACACATGGCCACAGCTAGGTCAAGTGAACATGTCTGTTCAATTTCACATTCCTCAGCAAATCCGAGCTCAAGGTTATTTTTCTTGCAATCAAACTACAAGGCCAATTTCCTACCAGCTTTTGATAAATTCTTATGCACTCTCTCAGATCTCCTGCCAGCAACCATCTTGCTCTAGCAAATTGGAAAGCTTTAAAACATAATGCAAAGGAAGAGTGACAGGCACAGACACAGCAGAGCAGAGTCTTTAAGGAGGAAAGCTACTTCCAGGAGTCTTGGGCCCACTGGCAGGCTGGTTGGAGGTGTATATTGAGGAGGGGGATATTTTGGCATCCTTCCCATTAACTAGTAGCTGCTTAGTTCATCTGGGCATAAGACTAGCTCTGTTTCCCTATGATGGGAAAGCAATACAAATTGCCATGACATGCACACTCCATGCTGAGGTGAGACAATATATTTCCCTGGCATCTCAACAGAAGTCTACCTCACTTTGGACTGCTTTCTTCTGATAGAATTCAGGGCATGCTTCTCAAATGTTGGTGTGCATCAGAATCATATGGGGCATTTTTAAAAAATGCAGATTTCTGGACCTCCCTAGACTTATATTTTGTATTGTGGTTTTGCCTCAGGGCAATTTAAAAAAGATGTAAGCATTTAAAATATATCATCGTTTTTGTAACTCCATTTTTGTTTTCATTCATTTAAAAATTAGAAAGGAATCTTCAAGATATTGAAGTGGTCCAGACCTCCCACAACCTCTTGGAGGCCCTGCAGGGGAGAAAGTGCCCTCAGTGAGAATTACCATCCCCCGCCATGCTCTCGCCTCCAACTTAGTGCGCATGTGCAGTGGTCTAGCGCAGAGCCAGTTCCCCCGTTGCCTCTCTTCCCCAAGGTTGCTAGGTGGTTAGAATTTCCTGTTTTAATCATTCTGGGGCCTCCTGGGAATGACTTTGATATTGGTTAATCTAGTTTAGAGCCCTGTGGTAACTTCAATCCAAGCACACAAACTCAGCTGCAAAACATAAAGATCAAAAAGAGAGCCCTCCCTCCAGCTTCAGCTCCCCGCCCATCCATTGCCCCCAACACTTCCTGTACCCTAGTACTGATGGCCCCCAATAGCCCCAGACTGCAAGAGACCCCTCAGTGGGTGTTACAAACGGGTCCTCCTTCCTACTGAACACTTGCAGTTGTCCTTTGAGCAGCCATTATGTCTGCCTCCTGCCCCACCCAGAGGAATAAAACGGCCACTAATCCCTCCCCCAATTATGTTGCTAGGTGGTTGAAACTGCCGCTCTGATCTCTCAAGGACTTGGTGTTACATTTTTTTACTGGTTACAAAGTTTCCAGCCCCTGTAACAACCTCAGCTCCAGTGCACAAATTCGGGTGCTAAACCTCAGGGCAAAGCTCAGAACCCACACACTAGCTCCCCCCAGCTCTCCCATCCTCAGGGTCCCAACTCCCCTCACATTTCATTACCGATACTAACCAGTCCCCCGTCTCCTTGCTTCATGAGCAATCCCAGCTGTTTGCAGACAGAGACCAGAGAGCAGGGAAGGAGCAACAAAAGAGGTTGTATTTGAGCTGGGCCTGGAGAGAGTGGCAGGATTTCTCCAGGCAGAGATGGAGGGAGAAAAACTTTCCCCCAAGAGGCAATAGTAAGAAAAGTCAGAAAGAGTAGAGAGGTTGAGCGTAGTCACTGAAGTCGAATGAACTACTCAAGATTTATTTACATTAGCAGTTCTCAAATTTCAGGGGCTATTAGACTCGCCTGGGGTGCTTGCGAAAATGCAGATGCCTGGGTCTCACCTCAGACCTGCAGAAACTGATGCTGTGGGGATGGGGAGGCTCGAGAATCTACAGTTTCACAAGCATTTTTGGGTGATTTTGACACAGGTGATTGTCAACCATCCTATCAGAAACACTAATTCTGGGATTCTGCCTGCTGGTCCAGATGTATTCAGCAGGCCAAAGCAGTAAAACAGCAGGTCTTCCTCATTCCTACCTGTCCCTGTCTTCCCATGGCCAAGCCATAACATCCCTCTGTCATTGGGACAGTGGGTAGAAGGTATAATTTGTGCACCCCCCAAAGCTAATGTTATTAGGCCGCCCAGCAATATGAAAAAAACTGGCTTACTGGGCTACTATGGAGAGATGACAGGGGAAGGAAGGAGGAACAAAGGCAGAATTAGTAACTGATAGTCTCCCTAGGCATTCTTAACGTGTGCACTATACAGCCAAAGAGATGACCTTTCAACTAGTGAATGGGAAGGGAGGGGTGCCTGGTGGTTACTCAGGCTTGGCACTCTCTGGTCTTTCTTTGGGGGGAGGGATGCTGATCATGTTTATTTAACATTCTCTGCAGAATTTATTTTTTTCTTTCTGTTTTAGTCAGATGTAATTGACATACAGCACTGTATAAATTTAAGGTGTACAGCATAATGACTTATATACATCATGATTACCACAATAAGTTTGGTGAACATCCATCACCTCATATAGATACCTTGCGGTGCAAACTTTTTAGGATCTACTCTCTTAGCAGCTGTCAAATATACCATACGGTGGTGTTCACTACAGTTGTCATTTGTACGTTACATCCCCAGAACTTATCTTACAACTGGAAGTTTGTATCTTTTGACCACCTTCATCCAATTCCCCCTCCCCCCACCCCTTGCCTCTGGTCACCACAAATCCCATCTCTTTTTCTATGAGTTTCTTTTTTTTTCTTTTTTAAGATTCCACATATAAGTGAGATCATGCAGTATTTGTCTTTCTCTGACTTATTTCACTCAGTATAATGTCCTCCAGGCCCATCCATGTTGTCTTTAGCAGGCTGTCTCATACTGAGGACAATGAAAGTGGCAGAACAAAAGACAACTGCAAATTGATCCAGTGCCTTAGGTCCCTGAGATGCAGAAGGATCTGCTTTCTATCTTCTAAAATGGTCCTGCAAAGTCCTCACAAGCAGTCTGGATATTCTTTAGAGACCATTTAGGGTATGGAACACAAGTGTGCTCATAAAAACAACACAGGTTATAAACAATAGAGCTTAATTATCTTTCCCACTCTGATTCCAAGGGACGTGGCAGGAAAAGTAGGAAACAAATCCGTGAGGGCACTGGATCCCCGGAATTCCCTCCTCCACACTCCACCTCTGACCCACTCTGTTGCCTTCAAATAAATCATCTACTTTCTGAGAGTCAGAATGAAATTTGGGCAGTTTTCAATTCATAATTTCTCATGAAATCAACCAATAGGATCACAGTGCTTCTTCAGTCCTTCACTACGTCATCTGTAGTCATGCGGAAGAGTTTCAGTTTTTCTCCTCCTCTTGTCTTCCCTGTCTTACTACAACGTGGGCTGGGAGTGTGACTGGAAGAAAAAAAAGCCTCAGGGAGATTGGATGATACAAATTTTAAAATGTCGTTCTCTCCCAGTAGGCACCGCCACTCTCCATTGTTATATGAGGAAGGTGGCACCTCAGTAGAACACAGTATGGGTAAGTTTTTTTGTTTTTGTCTTTTTTTTTTTTTTTTTTTTTGCGGTACGTGGGCCTCTCACTGTTGCGGCCTCTCCCGTTGCGGAGCACAGGCTCCGGACGCGCAGGCTCCGGATGCGCAGGCTCAGCGGCCATGGCTCACGGGCCCAGCCGCTCCGCGGCACGTGGGATTTTCCCGGACCGGGGCACGAACCCGTATCCCCTGCATCGGCAGGCGGACTCTCAACCACTGCACCACCAGGGAAGCCCTATGGGTAAGTTTTGATTGAGAAATAGGATGAAGAGCAAAGTTGGGAGCAAGATGTCATAGCCTATGCAAGGTCAGAATGAACAGCACTGTAGAAGCTTCTGGGTAACATAAAATAAGTATATCCTAGTTCAGACTTGGAAATAAACCATGTTGCTTTCTGTAGGCCTCCACTCTATCACTGCAAACAAATATTCCTGTGATATCTCAGTGGTTCTCAAAGGAAATAAGCTCTAAGTGGACTCCCAGGCCACAGTGAGCTCATGCGGTGAAAGAATTGTCCTCCCTCCCTCCTGACCAGGGGTGCTGGCCGTCATGGGATGGGGACTCTCTAAGTGCTTTCTGGAGCTACTGTCTTCTCTACATAAGTGCCTTTCTGGCCAGTTTCAAACATAATGGACCAGAAAATGAAATGCCAGATGTTCAACCTCTTAGCTTGCCTCTGGGAACGGGACATCAGACAGCTAGTTCTTTACATATATCTAGAGCTTTACGCTTTCCCAAGCACTTTAACATACTTTCTCTCATTTGATTCTCACACCCACCTGCGAAGTTGTCAGGACATCGATTATCTAGTGCAGATGTGGCAACTGAGGTCTGGAGAGAGAAATTGCTTCTTGAGGGTCACACATCTAGTTTGTGGTAAAGCAGCTCTAGAATCCAAGTCTTCTGACCCTTGCTTCCACTCAAATCTGCCACTCACTTGGTTCACTTACTATCTGTGGGTATAGTGCTCAAACAGGAGCATCCCGTACAGGATTCGGTGGGCTAATGCCTGGAAAGCTCAAGCTCTCTTTGACATCCTGCTACACCCCATCCCCCATCAGGAGCTCTAGGGAGCCTGACCTTCCTGCATCCTCATTCAAATCCCTATCTGTTCCTCACTCTCCTGCCTTGGTCTGGGCTCACCAATACCCCCAACAAACGCTCCTTGTGCCCTCTCTCACGTCCCCAATTAAATTGTAACTCAGCGCTTTACTCCTCCAAGAGCCTCCCTAGAGTGAAGGAAGGCACGAGGGATTGGGGGAAATTTTTTCCCTTTTATATTTTAATTGCTGTGTTTTTCCTAGATAGGAGAAGAGAGCTGGCTTGTTCTTATCTCTTAGTCCTCAGCTCAAATATCATCTCCTCAAAGAGACCTTCCCTGAGCCACCAATTTAGAGCGGGTGCCTTCGTTACTCTATCTCACGGCGCCCTGTTCTCTTCTCTCATACCAATTGCCACAAATCGCCTGAATTGTTTCGCCTATGTTTGCTTATTCTTAGGCTCCCCATAGAAGAAAAGTTCACTGAAATTAGGCACTTTGTCCTTTTCAGTTCTGCAGTCCTGAAGCCTGGCGTGGAGCAGGTGTACAATAGATTTTTGGAGAAGGAATGAATTGGAGAGCCAAAGGCAGATATGAAGTGAAGGGAGCACCAGTAATATTATGTATCGGTTTTCAAGTATATCATCTTATTTTATCTTCACAACAGCCTGCTGAGGTAGGTTCTGTTACTATTTCCATTTGATCAATAAGGCTCACCAGAGTGAAGACATTTGTCTAAGGACACACAGCTAGAAACTGGTGGTCTGCAATTCAAATCTGGATTGAGTTGACTCTAGAACCATAGCTCTTAAGTGCTCAGGTACACTGTTGCTTGGGGAAGTGCACTGAGTGGGATTTCACAACGAGCAACGTGTTGTCTCCTACATGACAGAAACAGAAACAGAGCCTGACCACGGTTCCGAGATTTTTTTTTTTTTTTTTTTTTTTTTTTTTTTTTTTTTTTTTTTTTTTTTTTGTGGTACGCGGGCCTCTCACTGCTGTGGCCTCTCCCGCTGCGGAGCACAGGCTCCGGACGCACAGGCCCAGCAGCCACGGCTCACGGGCCCAGCCGCTCCGCGGTATATGGGATCCTCCCAGACCGGGGCACGAACCCGCATCCCCCGCATCGGCAGGCGGACTCCCAACCACTGCGCCACCAGGGAGGCCCAGGTTCCGAGATTTTGACAAACAGCTCCCTCTATATACACTTGGCCGGGCCTCTGTCTGCCCAGGTTCCTCTCCTGCTTGTTTCCTTCAGTTTCTCTGCTACAGACGTGACCTTTGCAGGGTTCTTGCTTTCAGCACCGCAGGTCAGACACTGCACAATTCTGGTAGCACCATTCATAGCAGATGTGGCAGTCCTGAAACCCACTGAACTGCTTGTCACCTTTTCTGGGCATCTCCAGAAAGGTAAATAGAACCTTTCAGTCAAGCAGGCACAGGTTGTTCTGCCTGCCTTCATCTTGCAGTTGCAGAGTGAGGAAGCTTTTCCTTTGGGAGGACAGAGGCAGTCAGATGGTGGTGAGCATGGGGATTTGCTGAGCTCACCCAGCAGTTTTCAGAAATAACGGAGACTAAGCCCATCAGGGCTTCCATTTCTGAGCCTGGGAAGAAGTGAGAGGTGTGTCTTATCACCTGGTTGTGGAAAAATCGACAGGTCTGTCCCCATGTGGGATTATTACTGGTCTCACGTACTCAGATTGTCATAGCATGTGCCGTCTAACTTCCTGCCTCACTGATCGGAAGCTTCCTTTTTACCTCCCAGGCCATACTTCTTTTTTTTTTTTATTAGTTTCTGCTTTATAACAAAGTGAATCAGTCATACATATACATCTGTTCCCACATCCCTTCCCTCATGCATCTCCCTCCCTCCCACCCTCCCCATCCCACCCCTCCAGGCGGTCACAAAGCACCGAGCTGATCTCCCTGTGCTCTGCGGCTGCTTCCCACTATCTATCTACCTTACGTTTGGTAGTGTATATATGTCCATGCCTCTCTTTCGCTTTGTCACAGCTTACCCTTCCCCCTCCCCATATCCTCAAGTCCATTCTCAAGTAGGTCTGTGTCTTTATTCCCATTTTACCCCTAGGTTCTTCATGACATTTTTTTTTTAAATTCCATATATATGTGTTAGCATATGGTATTTGTCTTTCTCTTTCTGACTTACTTCACTCTGTATGACATACTTCTATTTTTTAGATTGCTTCTAAATATCACCTCCTGAGGAGTCACTGGGCCTGAGTTCACCCTGACCTAACTCCTTACGCATAGCACATGCTCAAGTCCTTGTAGAAAGAATGAATTAACGAATGAACAAACTTGCCATGGAACCCTGGGCAAGTCTCAACCTTTGGAAACCCGTTTCCTCATCTGTAACATGCAGATAGTCATGCCTACATTCACAGAGTTCTTGTGAGGATCAAACAAGACACTATACGCAAGTGTGCTTAGTAAAGTATAAAGCAATGTCTTAACTATAATTATGAAATCCATCATCTAGGCAGATTTCCTTTCAGTTAGATAATGCCCCTCCTCATTGCCATACAATTTATTCAACTCCAAACACTAAACACTTGCAAAGGATATAAACTCACATTATGTATTTTTTAAAACATGGTTGACAAACTATAGATCAGAGATTTTCCCAAGCTTCTCCCTATCAATTAGTGAAGAAGTATGTGTTGGGTACCTACTATGTGTCTCACATTTTACTAGGCATCAGGCGAATGTAAAGAAAACCTAAAGCAGAGCCCCTGTCTTCACAGAGCTTCAGTCTACAGAGGTAGAAAAGAGACATATTTTGAAATAACTAGAGTAGAAGTTGGCAAACCATGGTCGGCCTGCCACTTGGTTTTGGATAGCCTGCGTGCTAGGAATGGTTGTTACATTTTTAAATGGTTGAATAAAAATCAAAAGTTAGAATAATATTCTTTGAGACAGGGGCTTCCCTGGTGGCGCAGTGGATAAGAATCCACCTGCCAATGCAGGGGACGTGGGTTTGATCCCTGGTCCAGGAAGATCCCACATGCCATGGAGCAACGAAGCCCGTGTGCCACAACTACTGAGCCTGTGCTCTAGAGCCCGCACCACAACTACTGAGCCCACGTGCCGCAACTACTGAAGCCCACGCCCTAGAGCCCGTGCTCTGCAACAAGAGAAGCCACCGCAATGAGAAGCCCACACACCGCAACAAAGACTAGCCTCCACTCGCCGCAACTAGAGAAAGCCCACGCGCGCAGCAACGAAGACCCAACGCAGCCAAAACTAAAATTAAATCTTTAAAAAAAATTCTTTGAGACAAAAATTATATGAATTTCCAATTTCAGGGCCCATAAATAAAATTTTATTGGCACAGAGCCATGCCCACTTTTTAATGTATTTTCTATGGCTTCTGCATTATAAGAACAGCATTGGATAGTGGTGACAGAGGTCTTACAGTTCACAAAGCCTAAAATATTCACTATCTGCCCCTTTAGAGAAAAAAACGTCAACCCTTAAACTAGAGGACAATAAGCTTAGGTTTGGTGAGCTTGTCAGTTGCTCTGTTTTCACACTTTAAAATGTTCTGGGAAGTCATATGCATTAAAGATTTATTAATTTCTGGACTTCCCTGGCGGTCCAGTGGTTAGGACTCTGCACTTCCACTGCCAGGGGTCCGGGTTTGATCCCTGGTCGGGGAACTAAGATCCCACAAGCCATGTGGCATGGCCAAAAAAAAAAGTATTAGGAAAAAAAATCATTACTTTGTTCATTTATTCAATAGATATTAAGTGAGAGCCTACTATGTGTCAGACCATGTATCCTGGTTAAGACTGGAGGGACTCCAGTATAAAGTATCTCTGCATTAGTATCAAGAGAAAAAACACTGTGGCATAACCTCCTAGAAGATTCATCGGGTGATGGAAACTTCTCTGTGCTTCCAGAAGTCTTGAGGGCTAGGCCAATGGGAACTCTGATGGAGTCCGTGAGAGGATTCTAATTCCAGTCATTTAAGACTTCTTTAATAATTGGCGCTGATTTTCTAATGAATGAGAAGGCCTATCATACTTTTTTTTCACTCTGGGTGATTCCCAATATGCCACATTTATTAAGAGCAGCTTTGAGATAAATATATTTCTCATCAAGACTTTGGGATTAGTTCACAGTTTTATAGGCCCAGGTACTTCTAAAAGTTCAAACAGGGGAAATTGGGAAAGAGAACAGAGGAAAAAGCAAGATAATCCTGTGATGGAAGAAAGGAGAATAAGAAAGAGAAATATAATTACCTGCCCTCACCCCATTTCTACTCTTAGATCGCTTCTATTTTCCTCTTTTAAACAAAGGCAGATTTACCTTGACAGCTGACATAATGTAATTTTGCTGTCAGATCTCAAGTAAAAAGCAGAGTATTGCAGTAGGTCGTAACCTCCGAGGCTCCTTTGGGGTATTTTGGCTTCTGTGTTGTAGCTAAAGGCCACCTCCTGGCCCAGGCTGTCTCTCACGCTGAACCAGGCTACAACACAGGGCTCTGGTGACCACAGCAAGAGAGAGACCTAATTAATATTAATCACTTAGATCTCATGTTTAGTTTCTAAACCTCAAGCTGCTCAGAAATTAAAGAACATTCATATCAGATAGCTTTCCAGTCAATTGATTCTTGGTGCCCAGAACAAGAATCAAGGCAGAAGCCAAGAAGAACACATACCTCAACCATGGCTTTTGGGCCATGGACATTTGACTTTTCCACCAATATTATTTGTAGCCTATGAAGAGAACATTCAGAGGCCAATCCATAGGAAGGCCAGGTCTTCTCAGCTTGTTTCCAGGTTGTCCATCCATAGTTGTTATTTTATGTAGTGGTTGAAGGCACCTTTGGCTTGGGGACTGTTGCACAGACCTGATCCTTTGCAAAATTGTGATGATGGTGACATTTTCCTCCAGTGCCTCCAATCTCTTTCTCTTATTGGTGTCCTATCTCCAGTCTTCTTCAGGTACATTTTCCTCACTCACTTGGCTCCCCATGAAAACCTGATCTCAGTAAGGGATTGAACTCACACTGAGTCATAAATCACCTACTAACAACTTAAAACATATTTGCATTATAACTGGGGACAAGGTCCTAAGGTGAGGGATTTCAGCAGGACAGTGGGAGGATGTCTATGAATCCTCTGAGATTTATGCTAAATTGTATGCATGTTTGCTTCATCAGATTATCAAAGCAATCATGACCTGAAAAAGGTAAAGTGCAGTCTTAAAGTAAAGAAATGAAATGCAAATAGTGAAACTTGAAACTGTAGTTCCATGACTGTCAACCCCATGAGAACAGGGACCACATCTTTCTTGCTCCCCTGTTACCTACTGTATCCCCAGTGCCAAGAACGTAGTAGAGTACATGGTAGTCTCTCAATAATCATTTGTTAAATTCATTCATTTATCCATCCAAGAGATAGTTACTGTTATGTGAATGGATGAAGGAGTAAAGGAATCAGCTGGCAGAAGAACAGAGGTATTCTTTGGGCATTAGGCCCTACCCGTCACTTACATAGTTGGTCCTGTTTCTGTTTGAGTTACCCAAGATAGAGTCTCCATGACAACTACTGATGTTCCTGATGAAGATCCAGGACAGGTGAGTCTGGGATGCAGCGAAGCAGCCCAGGCATCTGCCCTGTTTGGTTGTCCTTTAGCACAGGGAAAGAAAACCCACTTCCCTTCACTTGTCCTCTTCCCATTTCCACTTGCATCTTTGTCGGTCACCAAAATCATTACCAGGCAGCAGCAGGCATCAAAGGCTCAGCAGAGGCCTGCCAAAGTATAACCCTCAGCATTTTTTTTTCTTCCTGCGCTACGCGGGCCTCTCACTGTTGTGGCCTCTCCCGTTGTGGAGCACAAGCTCCGGACGCGCAGGCTCAGCGGCCATGGCTCACGGGCCCAGCCGCTCCACGGCATGTGGGATCCTCCAGGACCGGGGCACGAACCCGTGTCCCCTGCATCGGCAGGCGGACTCCCAACCACTGCGCCACCAGGGAAGCCCACCCTCAGCATTTTGAGGCAGAGTGCTCTCATCCCCAGCAGATGCAGGCCCTCAGCAGCTTGCTGACAAAACCACGAGTGGGTGTTGATGCAGAATCAACAGGAATCCATTTCTGTGTTAGACCACCAGGGGGATGGCCAGGCCCAGGCAGGGCTGGAAGTCTGAAAAGTCAGCCTTTGGTGCCCCCTGCAGCGTTTGAGGAGAGAATGCTCCTCTCTCCTCCCCTGAAGCTGGAGGGTGGATAGTCAGTCCATTTGCTGGTGTGGATATAATTTCAAGTGAGGCTTTCAAGCGTCCAAGAGCTGTCTGGGAAGGAACAGGGCTGAGAGGGCCCAAGACAGGATGTGTAAGTTGAACGAGGAGTTCTTGTCATGCCAATAAGCTTCGTAGCTCTGAACTTTTTACCCTCTGTGGGTGTGATGATTTCAGGTGGGCTGTCTGATTGTTCATTTGGGGAGGCTGGGGGTATTAGGGACAGAACTAAGAAGAAACCAGAAGTTTGAAGTCCGGTGGGCAAAAAAAAAAAAAAAAAGGAAAGAAAAGGAGAGCTAGTGTGTGTGTGTGTGTGTGTGTGTCTGTGTCTGTGTTGGGGGCTGGGGGGCAGGAAATCTCAGCTGAGGAAAACGGAATAAGTCACTTAGTCTCCAGAAACAAGGAGAAGGCTCCTTAGAGGATCCCTCTGGTTAGAAGCCAGGGTAGAGTCCGTGACTCAGTGAACCAAGTAGAAGGGTGAAGCTGGAGGGAGTCTGAGGTTGTGTGGAAGGCTTGCACCAGGGCCTGAGGGGTTGGGATGCGGGCAGGAAAGGAGGAGGTATGGTTTCATTATTACTTTGGATCAGACAGACCTGCTGGGGCCCTTATGAAAGTGTGCCCTTGGGCCAGTCACTTTGACCTCTGTGCCTCAGTTTCCTCACCTATAAAATTGAATTGTTAATAGTACCTACCTCAGGTAGTTGTAAGGATTTAATGAGAAAATATACATGAAAAGTGCTTTGTATAGTGTCTGGCACATTATAAGTGTTCAATAAATGGTAGTTATTATTTTTTTAACATCTTTATTGGAGTATAATTGCTTTACAATGGTGTGTTAGTTTCTGCTTTATAACAAAGTGAATCAGCTATACATATACATATATCCCCATATCCCTTCCCTCTTGCGTCTCCCTCCCTCCCACCCTCCCTATCCCACCCCTCTAGGTGGTCACAAAGCACCGAGCTGATCTCCCTGTGCTATGTGGCTGCTTCCCACTAGCTACCTATTTTACATTTGGTAGCGTATATATGTCCATGCCACTCTCTCACTTCAGCCTAGCTTACCCTTCCCCCTCCCCATGGCCTCAAGTCCATTCTCTAGGTCTGCATCTTTATTCCTGTCCTGCTTCTAGGTTCTTCAGAACCATTTTTTAATAGTAGTTATAATGATATGAGATAGAAAGTGCCTGGGATTTAATAAAGGCTTGTATCTATGCCAAATATTCACTGTATTCTTATTACTGATTTCTCTAAGCCTTAAGAAACTGAGAAAGACCTCAGCTTGGGACTAGAGGTGGAGGCAAGGGGCTTATCCAGGTAAGGGCTGGGTAAGGTAAGGCAGTCAACCCGGGGTGCTGTGCTAAGCCAGGTAGACAGCAGCATGAGGGCTCAGCATGGGGATGTGGGAAGCCACAAAAGCAGATCCCATCTTTAAAAATTATTTTTCTAAAGGCAGGCTCTAAACTTCATCATCCAGCTCCTAGAGATGTGACTCTGCTTCATGCTTCTCCTCCTTGCTGGGACATGTTTCCTGTTGGCACGGGAAAGACTTCCTTCCCATCTGAAAATATTTTCATGCGGAATCAAAGAATGGGAGGTAGAAAGGAGTGAGGCCAGCTCCTACACTCTTACTGCCCCCCATAAACACCAGGCCAATCCTTGCTGGTGTGCAAGCTATTTCCCTGCCAGAAATGAGATCTGAAAGCCAGCCACACTTTTCTGTCTTTCCAGATTTGACCCCAAGGCTCAGCTCAATGTGTAATTTCTAAATCAACCTCACAACAACGCAATCAGATAGGTACTGGTTGGGGGGTAGCCAGAAAAACAGAAATCAATTTAAGCCTTTCAAACATGGAGATTTATTACAGAGGGTAGTCACAGGTGATGGAAGAGCTGAGAAACCAAACAGAGGGCAGTGAGGCAACTCAGAGATTAGCAGCAACAGGAAGCCCCTCTTATCCCTGGAGTTGGAGGGACGACTGGAAGACGTGGTGAGTGGTGTTTCCAGAGCTTGTAGACTGGGGCTATCTGGTGGGAGCTCGAGCCTAGATGGGGCTGCCCTGCAGAAGCTGGGGCCAAGGAGGGGTGGGATGCCTGGAGGTGAGCCACGTAGGAAACACAGCTGCTGCTGGAGTTGCCACAAAAAGTGAGGTTGGGGATGGGGAAGAAATATCCTGGCTTCTCCCTTCTTCCTACCTTCTGGTTGGTCAAACCCATACAGAAACAAATGGCAAGGGACTGTGGGGAATGGAGTTCCCTCATACAGAACAGGGCAGGAAATGAACAGGGAATGGATCTGAGAGTAAGCAGCAGATGAAAAGCCTAATTATCCATCCCCATTTTACAGAGGAGTCAAATGAGGCAGAAGGAGGTTAAGTTGCCCCAAACTACACTAAGTGGCAGTCCAGGTTTCAAATCCAGGCAGTCTGACTACTCCTGAGCCCATGCTCTCTGTAATCACTACTATTATATACTCACGGTAATAGCACTATTGTTATTTTACTCAAGGCAGACTTTTCCCTCTAGATTTAAAGCTCCCTAAAGGCATCTACTGTGTCTTTACTTTTATATCATTTATAGCACCTAGGCTTTGTGGATTTTTCCGAACCTACCAGAAAATGTAGATTTTTGACTGAAACGGGATTATCAGCAGGTTTTCATAGGTTCCCCATCACCTGGGGTGAGTGGAGGGGACTATGAAAATGTCCTCTGCCATTCTGAATGTTTATTTTCTTTTTAGTGAAATGTAGCAATTTCTGATCAGATTCTAGACAATGGTTTGGCAACAGGGAAAAGTCTAAGCGGCAATGAGAAAAATCGGTAGCTAGATTGCTTGAGGGCATCCCAAAGGGAAGAGACAGTTATTAAAATTTGAAATGGCTTGGCTCCAATGTCATAAAATTTCTACAACTTGAATTGAGCAGCTCCTTCACTTGGGAAGAAGATATACTATCCCTTAGATGACTTAGCTGACAGGGTTTATGTTTTATTCTGTTTTATTAAGCAACAGGTCTTGTGTACTAAGCATACACAGTTATGTTGGAAGAAGTGTCAGTGATTCCTATCTAAATGAAATCTACAGGCACTGGAACTTGTAGGACAAGGTGATCGGACAGTTAAGAATGGTGGTATAACTGGGGCAGGAAAGAAGATGTGTTAGAGACCTTGTAGTGAAAGTGCATTTCCAGTACTTCTTGGCCTCAAGGTAAGTGTCAATGTGATAGGATAGTGGTTCTGTGCATGGGCCTTGGGGTTAGACTACCTCAGTTCAAATCTAGGCTCTACCACTCTCCAGCATATGGCTTTACCAGTATACTGGGGAATCATACATATTGTAATACAGTCCACTACTCTGGTTTTTCTCCTACCTCTCTGGTTGTTCTTTCTCAGTTTCTTTGCGTGATCAATTCTGTCTTTCCAACCTCTAAACATTGGAGTACCCTGGGCCTCATTTTTGGACCTCTTTTCTATGCACAGTCACTCTTGTTGTGATCTCTCCAAGTCCCATGGTTTTAAATACTGTGGACATACTGCGACTCCCAAATCTCTGTCTCCAGCCTCTCCGCTGGACCTGTAAACCACTGCCTACCCACCATCTCCACTCAGATGTCTAATAGGCATTTCTCACTCTACATGTCTAAAACCCAACTCTGGATCTCTGCCCCCTCCCAAGCCTGTTCCTTTCCCACTCTTCCCCAACTCAGTAAGGGATGAATCCACCCTTCCAGTTACTCAAGGCCCAAAATCATGGTGCCATCCTTGACTCCTCTCTTTTGTTCACACCCCACATCTCCATCAGCAAACTGGATCTATTTTTGAAATATATCTAGAACCTGACCATTTCTCATTGTGTCCATCATGACCACCTTTGTCTAATCCACCAACAGCTCTTGTCTGGGTCAATGCAATGGTCTCATAATTTGTCTCTGTCCCGGTACCATTCCATCTTTTTTCAATCAGCCACATCAATCTTATTAAAATGTCAGTTAGATCATGTACCTCCTCTGTTTAAAACCCACAGCTTCCCATTTCACTCAGAGAAGAAGCCAAAGTCTTCACAAAGGTCTATCAGGCCCTACATGATCTGTCCCTCACCCCCATTACCTCTCTGACCTCATCTCTTACTTCTCTCCCCTTTGTGTACTCCACTTCAGTCACATTGGCCTTCCCAAGACTGAAATCAAGGTGTCAGCATAGCTCAGCTGTTATCTAGAGACTCTAGAGAAGAATCTGTTTCAAGTTCATTTATGTTGGCAGAATTCATTTTCTTGTGATAGTAGGACTGAGGTCCCCACTTCCATGCAGGCTGTCAGCTGGGGGCCATTCTCAACTCCTAGAAGCTGCCCATATTTTTTTTTTTTTTTTTTTTTTTTTTTGCGGTACGCGGGCCTCTCACTGTTGTGGCCTCTCCTGTTGCGGAGCACAGGTTCCGGACGTGCACGCTCAGCGGCCATGGCTCACGGGCCCAGCCACTCCGTGGCATGTGGGATCTTCCTGGACCGGAGCACGAACCCGTGGCCCCTGCAATGGCAGGTGGACTCTCAACCACTGTGCCACCAGGGAAGCCCTGCCCATATTTTTTTTACCACATGACTCCATCTTCAAGCCAGCAATGACACATCAAATCCTCCATGTGCTTCAAATCTCTGGCATTCTCTTCTGCTACCAGCTGGAGAAAACTCCACTTTTAAAAGACTCATGTGATTAGATTAGGCCCACCTGGATAATTTCCATGAGTAGTAACCTTAATTATATCTGCAAAACCCCTTTTGCCATGTAATGCAACGTAATCACAAGTGTGCTATCTCATCATGTTCACAGTCCTAATGATTAGGGCGGGAAATCTTGGGGGATCATTTTAGCACTGTACCCGCCACAATAATAGTCAGACTGAGAAACTGACCAATCAGAATGTACGCCAACAATAGCACTGGAGCAGGGGCATGGATAATACCTGCTGCTCCAGCTGTTTCCCGTTACTTGCTGGATTGTGGGGTGACCTGGAGTTGTCCCAGAGGCAACAGCCGGAGTGGCAGCTATTTACCAACTGGTATGAAAATATATATATATATTTTGTTGTTGTTGTTGTTGTTGTTGTTGCCGTTGCGGTACGCGGGCCTTTCACTGCTGTGGCCTCTCCCGTTGCGGAGCACAGGCCCCGGATGAGCAGGCTCAGCGGCCATGGCTCACGAGCCCAGCCGCTCTGCGGCATGTGGGATCCTTCTGGACTGGGGCACGAACCCGTGTCCCCTGCATCGGCAGGCGGACTCTCAACCACTGCGCCACCAGGGAAGCCCCAAGTATGAAAATATTTTAATATTTTAACAACCAGGGACTGTAATAGTGCATAGCAGTTGTAGCAGTTGTTTATCTGCTTGATTAGTTACAAATCATCATGTAGGGTGTGAAGTGCTGCCTTCTCCTCTGAGCTTTGAGAGTCTGAGGTTGGTCCTGGATGACTAGGGGAAGGCGGGGAGACCACCTGCCCTCCTTGGCACTTCCATGGTGTGCAGTGGCCCCTTCCAGCCTTGTCTACTGTTTTTGCGGCACCAGGTATTTTTCTGAAGAATGTCTTCATTTGCATGGTTGTCTTACGCAGTGGGAGAGTCCGTCCATCATCTGAGCCTCCAAATGCCGCCACCTCAAGGGAGACAACCAGTCCTACATATATGGCCTCTCCCCAAGCCATCCAGCAGGTGTGGCTCAGTGAGGCAAGCGCTGTTTACTTGCTCTCAGCATTAGCGTGAACACTTCACAGCAGCCAAAGAAACTGAGGGTTCTTATTAACTTGCTGAGTGAAGCTTGGTCACAGATCATCATGAGCCTCATGTTTTCTGAGGACTGATCTCAGGCAACAGAGATGCCCTTTGTGGGTGAGTTGGGGTAGGAAGAGGGCCTGAGTTAAGTGACTTTTCTGGGACTGGTCTGTTTCTCCCACCTAATATTTATAGATGGGTGAATTTGATTAAAATGGTATCAAGGGCAGCTTCACTTGATGAAACTGGGAACATACACATCAGGAATGGCAGAGACAAGGTGGATGTGTTGAAAGAAGTGTCACAGAGGGAAATAAGCAGCTTGAGGGAGATGTAAGGATAAAGGGAGGAGAGTAAATCACTGCTAATTGCAAACAACACTAATAATAATATACAATATGGCCAGCTTCACCCGCTGATGTTGGCTGGGACCACAGAGCACAGGTGAACAGATTCACAGTGAAGCCTGTCAATAACTGAGTCTCTACTTAGACTGAGTCAGCCTGTGGTACCTTTTGAAGTAGGAGAGATTTTTGTCTTCAGTGGCTTCCCTTCCTGTAACCTTTCCCTCATATCTGGGCCTTTCTAAAAACTGCATTAATACTGAAGTGGAGGTGTTGCAAGTGGAATCAAATCTACTTGCTGGTCTTTACCATGTAAGCAGAACCAGATATTTTTGGAATCAGGTTGCCCAATATCAGGATCCCACTGGATCCGATTCCAAATGGTAAAGACACATTAACAGAGGATCCCAAAGCAGCGGGTCATATTCAGGATGGTTGGCCATGACTCTAGATGTGTGAGATGATATAGACCCTATTAAGGCCATCTCTCTGCAAACCCCACCCCCTAGCTCTCTCTCAAGCTGAGGTGTTTTCTTCAGGTGCAACAGTAGGTAGCATGAAAACACAACTTACTACCAGCAAGTGAGAGAGCTGGAGTTGATTTCTACCCTTCCTAGCAAAATGTCACTGAGCTCAGTAGGAGACGCTACAGCCCTATCTCCCTTTTCCTCTGCCATTAGGAACAATCAGCTGCAAGACAACCAGGGAGAAAATGACAAATGCCTCAGCATGAATATTGCCATCTTTGGTAGGAGTAGGGCGTTTGGCTGATAGGCATAGTGGTGGAAAAATTAGCTCCTGAAATTCTATGCCTTTCCCCCTTATAAAGACCGGCTAGGAGTGAGCATAGCATGTTTCAGAGTTGTTGGCCTAGTTGGGTTTGAAGGAGAGAGAGAAAGAAATTGAACTATATTCCATTTCAAAAGCAGCAGAGAGATAGAATTTCAACCTAGAAGGGACCTTGAGAGCCTATCCTATTCATCTGTAGACACTCAGACTCAGGATATCAGAGCTGGCAAGGATATTAAAGACCATAGAGTCAGACATACAAATGACCAACAGGTACATGTAGATCAAAATCACAATGAGATATCACCTCATACCTGTTAGAATGCCTATTATAAAAAAGATAAAAGATAAGTTGTGGAGAGGGTATGGAGAAAAGGGAACCCTGGTGCACTGTTGGTGGGAATGAAAACTGGTGCAGCCACTATGGAAAACAGCATGGAGGTTCCTTAAAAAATTAAAAATAGAGCTACCATATGGCCCAGAAATTGTGCTTCTGGGTATTTAGCTGAAGGAAATGAAATCACTGTCTTGAACAGATATCTGCACCCCCATATTCAGTGCAGTATTATTCACAGTAGACAAGACATGCAAACAACCTAAGTATCCATTCATGGATGGACAAAGAAAGTATGGGTAAAGAAAATATGGTATATATATACACATACACAACTAAAGATACAAATTCACTGATACCCAAGTAAGCAGGACCTCAGATAGCCAGAACTTCTTTGCTAATACTCTGTTTCTAGAAATGATAGTTAGATCATAAGAAAATAAGCTAAGTTTAGATGTTTATTTTGACATCAAAAACCAGGACAGAGCTTGGACTGATCCCATATCCTATACCTTCGCCATTTCTAGTTTAGAGTAATAAATGCTACTGATCTAAATGATAACATGATGGTCAAAGATTCAGCGATAGACTCTACTTAAGAGCATGCCACAGTGGACTACAGTTACTCATACATTGTTGATAAACAAAAAAAGTAGCCACTCTCTGAGAAGGTTGTCCTTGGCAATGGACTGCTCAGTTTTGGGAGGGAGATGTCTGCAGTGAAGATGGAGATAAAGCCCTCCTGCCTAGAGAACTGGATCAGCTCAATGAACCCTGGAGATTAGTGAGGGTATATGTTGTAGCCACACTGCTCATACCTCCTGAGCTCTTCTTACTAAGGCAAGAAAATGGATTCAGAGATTTAAACATAATTTTAACAGGTAACCAAAAAGTCTTATTAACTAGAACATCTTCTAGACTACTGTGATCCAATGGACTAAGAGTCCAAACTGAGTTACCTTGGAAAGAAAGAATTCAATCTAATAGCTGGAAAAGCTAATGTAAATTAACTAAGGCAGACAGACTATATCATTGAGTTTCCAATGGGCTCTAGGCCACTGTGACCACTCCTGAAACAAAGATAATCGCCCTTATAGAGCCAAGCTACTCACGGCAATAAGCTGGTAGGAGTTGTTCATCATGGCGATCAGCATGTTCAGCAACACTACCAGGGAGATGACATTGTACGTCCCAAACATGGTCGCTCCCACAAACTCTGTGAACTCGTGTCTGGCTTTTACATTGGTAACATAGAGATTTAAAAGGCCGAATACAGACCAGAAGAGTGACTGAAGGGTTTCAAAGAGCCTAAAAGAGATCAAAGAATAGGTTAGTTAATTCTCTAGGAGGAGCAAGAAAAAGAGCAAAAACATGAGGTGATTTGCTTCATTAATAAGGAGGCTGCCTGATTTGCATCCCAACAGGTAGACTCATGATCTCACGTATTTTGGTCTCTTCCCCAACATGAACCAGCCAGGTCAGTTTGTTTGTTCCCACTTCTATGTCTTATGCTTTGCCTTTCCACCTGGAATACCATCTTCCTCTTCTCAATCTATGCAGAGCCTATAATTTTCCAAGATCTATTCCAAGGGCTACTTCCTATACCAAACTTTCTCCTTCATCTTCAGACCATGTGGTTTACCACCTTTCTAATTACATAGAGGCAGTAAGTGCAGTGGCTAAGAATATGGTTCTTGGATTAGATTGCCCTAGGTTAAAAAGTCAGCTCTGACACTTGACAGCTGAGTGAACATGAGCAACTTAAACCATTTCTGATACTTCTTTTGTGGTTCCCACAGGGCCCAGAATGGAGCTAAGCTCAGTGGAGGAGCTTAAGGATTGTTGAATGAACATTTATATGAATTATTTTTAATGATATATTAACTAACAATTATTGAGGACTTACTATATAAGCACACTAGGCACTTTACATACAATAACATTATTATCCTTATAAAAACTTTATTGTTACTGCTGAGGAAACAGAGGTTCAGAGATTGAATAACTTGCCCAAGGTCACCCATTTATATGATTTATATGTGCTGAGCCAGAATTCAAATCCAGGTTCTTCTGACCTCCCCAAACCACTGCATTATTCTACATTAGGTGGCTTCACAAATTATGGTTTCCTCTCATAGTCTCCACATCCAAATATGTAACTTTTGCAATGATATGTTTTGGGGGTCCAGGGTTTCTTTTGCATCATATTCAGAAATCTGTGCATACAGCAATACAGTGCAGCCAGCTCCTGGGTGGCACAAACCAACCTTTTCCCAAGCACACGGAAGAGGCATAGAAGTTAAGAAATGCTACTTTAAGAATAGATGTAACTTTTCAATTGCTCAAAATGTGTTGTTTTTATAGCCCAATATATTTTGAGAGCCTGAGGGATTGGTTCTTGGGTTCATTTCAGGGGTATGTATGGGCAATGTTTTAAAGATTTCCTCTGTCTGGGAGTGGTCTTACCCATGATCTCTGCATGGCTGTCTCCTTATCATCATTGAGGTCTCAGTTCAAATGTCACTCCCTCAGACAGGGTCCCCAGGGTCACTCTACCTAAAGTAGCTTCACCGGTTATTCTCTATCCTGTTGTCTTGTTTCAGTTTTTTGGTAGCACTTAAAACTCTAAAATTATATTATTTAGTAAATTTTTGTTTATATGTTGATTTTCTGTTTATCCCCACTAGAAGGTAAGCTCTATGAGGAAAGAGACAGACATACAGCTACTATGTACCTGGCACGTAATAGGCACTCAATAATATTTGTTGAGTAAATGAATGAAGTCATATTACTATTACAGTTATCACTGGATTAAGGTCTGGAAGATTCCAAACCCATTGACAATTGCACATTCAGTAGGCTGCACAGTGAGTGTTAGTTCATTTTGATGAAGGTTGTGCTCTGCAGTGGCCTGATTCTCAGGGGGCCTCCTTCGGGGCTGCAGGGGCAACATGCGCATAGCCCTTTTCAACCTGTTAAATGGCTCTTCTCTAATCATTGTGGAGAGCTTCCACTATCTTTTCAGTATCACATTACTTGAGAGCTAGCCAAGAAGGAAGAAATCTGTTTTTTGTTTGATGAAAGTAAGTGCCAGATGGTGAAACATTTGAGAATCAACAGTAAGATGAGAGTCTGGACTTCAAGGGCCAGGGAACAAGAACCAGAATATGGCAAGTCAGACCTTTCACAGGATCTGAATTTCCAGGAGATTCTACAAGTCACGGCCAGGCAATACAATGCATCACAGAGCCAGGCAGAGTTTTAAAAATGGGGCAGATACAGGGTTCAAGAGTCTGGTTCTGTTAGGAAGGCCTATCTAGGACCTGGCCGTGTCCATTTGAAGTCAGGGCAGGCAGGAGGCCAGCAACGGCACAAGAAGCTAGCCCGGCAGCTGGATAAACAAAAGCCAGGGAATATATCGTTCAGAAAAACAGAAAGCAGCTGCAGCAAGTAGGAATGACACTGAAGAACCAGAGTCGCTGGAAGTTGAGTGTCCTTGAATATAGAAAGCATTCATTCTGTGTTTGTTGATTGCATGACAGACAACAAGGCCACAAGCCAGGGCAAGTATGTCATCAATATGTTGGCAGGGTCTTACTTCATTAGTTGCTTCTCCAGAATGGATGATGTTACACTCCTTCACCCCCAGCCCCGTAACAATGAAAATTGCAATGGTTAATGCTTGAGTGTAGAGTTTAATACTAGCCATTCCAATGACTGATACAAAGATTCCTAAAAGTGAAAGTCCGGGCATTTAAAATCTGCCCTAAGCTGTGGTGATATTCTAGTTAGGGAGACCCTATAGATATAACTGTACAAGAGATAAGAAAAGAGGTAAAGATTGTTCCTCAGTTTTGGCGGTTGATAGTGAGAATGCCCTTGACATGAGGCACAAAATGTCACAACATGGTCTGGCCATTAGGAGAACCTGGTTTATTGAAAGGCATGCCCGGATAAAATGAGTGACTGACTTTTGGGGTAGATAAGTGCATCTGATGAGACATCTATAGGAAGCTCTGTCTTCTAGGCTTCTAGACTCAGTTGAATTCACAGGGAAAGGGCCATTACCTAGGGGTACTTGGTGGTCGGGTCCATAATACAATTATCACAGTGATGGAAAGACTTGTTGACCAAAATGCAGATCCTAATGCCAAAGGAATATTATTTTGATTTTAAAGGAGATGACCTGAGAGAAAACAATCAGTCCATTTTTATTTAGCGGAGAGTCAGCAAACATATGGAACTTGCTAGCTCAACACGGGGCACAAAGTGAAGATACAAAGATTCAAGAAGACTTGATATTAACTGTTGGGAAGACAAATCCATACCATCTGGTTAAGGGGGATTTGTGCATGTTGGGAGCCATCCATAAATAGATCACAAAGCTAAGAGCTGCTCAGTAGAATAGAGATGGGAACTGTAGTTCTCATGTCCCTTGCTGAAAGTCTTGTCTTTGAGATGAGGACTTAATCATTCAAAAGGTAGCAGGAGGGACTTCCCTGGTGGTGCAGTGGTTAAGAATCTGCCTGCCAATGCAGGGGACATGGGTTCGAGCCCTGGTCCGGGAAGATCCCAGAAGCCGCAAAGCAACTAAGCCCATGCACCACAACTACTGAGCCTGCGCTCTAGAGCCCGCGAGCCAAAACTACTGAGGCCAGCACGCCTAGAGCCCGTGCTCTGCAACAAGAGAAGCCACTGCAATGAGAAGCCCGCGCACCACAACGAAGAGTAACCCCTGTTAACCGCAACTAGAGAAAGCCAGCAGGCAGCAATGAAGACCCAATGCAGCCAAAACTAAAATAAACAACTAAATATTAAAAAAAGAAAAAAAAGGTAACAGGAGTATGGAGAAGATTTACCCCTCTGGACTTCATTCTGACCAGTGAAGAACTGGAGGATGTACCAGAAGAGAAAGGCTCCTTGGGAGAAAGCAGTGCCATCATCCTTTCACAAGTTGTGCTGATAACACACATGGAGCAAAGGCATGGTCATCTCTTTGGTTATCCCTACCCATTTTGCAGTTCCCCAGACCTGCAATTTCTCATTTCATCCTGCCTTTGACAAGCTTCTAACTCTGGTTGGAGTGCTCCCACCCTACTCCCAACCTCTAGTCTCTACTTCTGTCCTGTCTCTTTCTCTGCCCAACTCTTGTTTGACCTGCCAGGCTCAGCTGAAGCCCCACCTCCTCTAGAAGTTTCCCCTGACTCCTTTCCTACAAAGTGGGGTTAGATGATCCTCTTTTATTCTCCCATAGCAGCCCAGCCTTAGTCCATAAAGGCACATGTCATGCTGAAGAGGCAAGAGAGGTGAGTGGCTAAGAGCAAACTTTAGACACCTTTACTTATTAACCATATGACTTTGGGAAAGTGGCACAGCCTCTTTAAACTTCAAGTTTCCTCATCTCTAAAATGGTCATTTGTAGGATAAATACTAACTGTTATCATTTATTGTGCTCTTACTATGTGCCAGGCACACATTGTAATATTTGATTCTCAAAATAACCCTATGAAGTAGCTACTATTCTTTTTTTTTAGGTGAGAAACTGAGGCACAGAGTGGTCACACAGGCAGAAAATGGCAGAGGTAGGATTTATACCCAGCTCTTCTGACTCTGGAGTCCAAACACTTAGCCACCTTTTTTTTTTAAAAAAAAAAATCACATAAAGTACTGCATGTAACACACTCAGCACAGTGCTCAGCATATAGTAAGCATTAAAAATGCAGCTATTCTAATTGCTCATTTGTGTTCTCCATCAGACTATGAACTTCTTGAGGATAAGGGTGCCATTTACTCAGTATCCTCATTGCCTGGCACATAGGAGTTGCTGAGTAAATGTTGAATAAATCTATAAAAGATTATAGAAGCACATAAGTAAGGAAAGTATAAATGAGTGGCACCCTTCCCGTGATAACAACAGCAGGAAGGCTATGAACTGAAATTAGGAGAAAAAGTGAAGATACTCAATAAGGACCTTTAAAACCTGGTCAGAACAAAAAGAAGAGCCTTTGATGGGGACTGAGTTTGTATCCATATGAATAAGATGGGAAAATATGGGCTGAATGTTGGGTAGAGAAATCACCATTGGTTAAGTAGGAATAGCCACAAATGAATGATGATGGTCTACAAGGAGGTCCCAAGTGACTTGCTAGGTCATGGCTCTGTCCTCTTCAGCTTTACTTGTATTCATGATTATTGCAACTTCACACAACTAATTTTGCATACCTTTACAAAATCAGTCTCACACTTGCACCCCTGGATACAAGCACAGACTGAAACTTGTATGCCTGGATTGAAATCCTGACTCTGTCACTGTCATCTTTGTGACTGGGAGCAGTCTGCTTAACTGCTTTGTACCCTAATTTCTCAATCTGTAAAATGGGCAATAATAATAGTGCCTACCTCAGAGCATGATTGTGAGGATTAAATGAGTTAATTCATGTCAGGCTCATTTTTTAAATAGTGCCTGGACCTAGCACTCAGCAAATATGCTATTTTTATGACTTTTATTAACCTCCCACCTAAATCCAACCTTGTTGTTTCACGTTTCTTTATTGCCTTTATAGATGGTCACTCATTTGCATATCTAGTTGCAGCTATGTTAGTTGCAATCAGTGTGTGTACAATTTTTGTGTTTTTAACACATTATTGACCGGGGGATTTTTGCAGAAACTAACACCTGGGGCCGTAATATGTCTCCGGTCAAAAATGTGTTAAAAATCACACATTTCATAAATGTAATTTTAATAGCCACCCAATATTCCACCCAGCGAATACCAAGCCTAAATGACAGTTTTATCAATGCTTTGGATGAGAATAGGTGGCAAGCTTTTTAGATCTTCAGACGATACAAGACTGGGAGAGACAGCTAATAGAGTGGACGACAGAATCAAGATTCAGCAAGATTTCAACAGCTTGGAGCAAGGGGCTGGAACTAACAAGATGAAGTTTACTAGGGATCAATGTAGAGCTTTGTTCTCTGGCCAAGTGCCCACATACAGGATGAGGGAGGTAGGAGAAAGGCCAAGGGTTTTCTCTGACAGCAAGTTCAAAGTGGATCAGTAGAGTGACAGAGCTGGCTAGATACTTCAGCCATGTGAGGGGAGCAGAAGCAGAAGTGAATCTTCTAGAACTAAAGATAGGATTGCTACTAGAATTCATCCTTTCATTCAGTTGTTCAATGGACATGTTGAACCCCTTTATGTCTATGGTAGGAGCAAGGCCTCTAAAATGGGGGTCTCAGTCTGGTGGGTAAGAGACAACAAATGACTAAAATATGTTATCTACTACATCATTATTATTACTAGTACCTTTATTATTATAGGTTATCTATTATAATGGAGATGGACTTAGAATGCCATGGGAGACACAGAAGGAGACTGTATCTGAGAGTGGGGTTGGAGTGGGTAAGAAAAGGCTTAAAACAGCAGGTGAGGCTTTGGCAGATGCTTGAAGGATGCATGAGAGTTGTCCAGGCTGGCCAGGTAGGGATGGGCATTCCAGGCAGAGGGAGTGGCGTGTCATATGCAAAGGCCTGTAGGGCCGAGATGCTCTCCTGAAATTGGGAAGAGCAAGATGTTGACTATGGAGGAGAGGAGTGAGAGGAGTGAGAGGCGTGAGAGGCGGGGTCCAGATTCCCAGGCCCTGTGAACTATAGGAAAGAGGAGAATTTTCTGCTGGAGAATATACAGATACCAGGCAGGCATGAGACCAGGGGGCGACAAGATAAGACTAGTATTTAGAAACTTCTGTGTGGTGGGTGGGAAATTGTTTGCGGGGGAGACAAGACTGGAGGCAGGGAGACCACTTAAGACCACTTAAGACCCAGCAGTTTTGGGGAGAGATGGTTTAGGCCTGAACCCAGACAGTGGGGGGGGTGTGTGTGTGTACAGAGGATGGATTTAAGAGATATTTAGGAAGTAGAACTGACAGGGCTGAGTGTGAGACAGGATGTGTTGCTTGGGGGAGAGGGGGAGAGTCCCAGATGACTCCTAGAAGTCTGCCTGGTATCATTGAATGAGATGAGGAATTAAGAGGGAAGTGGGTTTGGGGTGGGGATATAGAGATAAGGAATTTAGTTGTGGATGTTGTGTTTGAGAGGCCTGAGGCACAGCCAGGTGTGTTCAGGAGGCATCTGGAGTTGAGGGTCAGGACCTCAGAAGGAGAAACAGGACCACCAAGTTAGCTTTTTGCCACTTCCGCCCTGTTTCTTCCCAAGCCCCGTGCCCGCAGAAGGATGCCTTCCCAATTGCTCTCAACAGTGGATGAAGGCCAGGTACTGCCAGTATTGAATACTGAACTCAAACCACCAACAGTACTGTCATGTGGTTGTCAGCAAGGATAACAAGGTCCCCCTGAATTCTGTGCCCAGGAAAATTTTTCTTTTTTAAGCTGAAGAATAGCAATGACATCTCTGGAGAATCAGAAGGAAAAGGGTGACAGCAAGCAGATGCCATAGTTTACGTCAGATCTGTTAACAAGCTCCCTTTTCCCCTTCTCTAAAAACAGAGTCTTTCTGACGCCCTAAGTAGCATGTATTTTAGCAGGTATTATAAATGCCTGAGTTGAGGCATTTAAAGGAAAACATAAATCTGAGTCAGACTTCCGTGGAGGAAGAAAGAAATCAACACCTAGAAGGGAAGTTAAGGTAACATTACTGCTGATTTGCCCCCAGCATGACAATGCTTCTTTATACCTGACACCCCAAGGTATAACTTCATGTACGACAGGTGCCCATTCTTGTCAATTGTCCCTGCTGGGCAAGTGATGAGAGCAAATGTCAGTTGGCAACAGGGGTGTTAATAATCACTACAGACTTACAAGGAGGCATTTCATAAACTTCCTCAGCAGAGTTCACGTGAGAGGGTAATTGGCAGGGACCTGGCCTCCCGGAAGGCACCTTGCATTCAGGTGTGCAATTCTGTCGAATGCTTTGATGGGAACAGATACAGTCTCCTGGTGCTCAAGCCACTACAGAATTGCTCTTTGTATTGAAAACAGGTTGACGTGAGTTCTGTCTCTAGACTAATGCAGGAGAGGAAGCAGTTCCTAGTCAAGAGGCACTAGCGAGGTGACCAGTTGCCTTTGTCCACTCCTGGTTGGCTTCACCAAAATAGCACTATCTCTTTGTCATCCCATTTTGGCCTCTTTTCCCCTTTCACGTAAGTCTGGTTTCCCCATCCAAGATTTTGCCCTGAGTTCTGGGAGGAGAGGGAGGCAGTGTGGCCTAGTGGAGGGGGTGGGTGCTATAAAATGGGCAACGGGGCGAGTCAACATTTTCCAAACTTTATTCACGGGAATAGCATCTTGGTGAATACATTTGGGTAAACCTCTCCCTTTACTGTAGATTCACAATGGAAAATCTCTGAGAAGCCCTGCAGTGGACAAACCTTCTTAAATTTGTCCCAGCATTTCCAAAACTCACTTGATCAGAGATCTTGTTTTCACATCTATTCATATCCCTGTGAACTTTGGTTATTCGTCATCCATTTTAGGAAATGCTGCTAGAGGCAAATAATAAGGGTAGGCTACATTGCATTGCTTTTTCCCCTCTCTATTGGTGCAACTTGGGGTCAGGCAGAAACCCTTCTTTTCCCCCTGGCATTTGTTATTTAACACATTTCAAGAATGTCTGAGTCCATTGATCTGCCCTAGTTTATAGAGTTAAGGGGGAAAATTGTATCTCAATTTAATGACTAAGAATCTCTTACAACCTTGGGGTAATTGCTGTGATTACCAGATGACTGGCACTCTCCAGAACAGGGGCTGGAGATGGACAAGGTGTAGGACACTGAGTCTGGGGTAAGCTCAGGGCTGCTCCTGGAACCCAACACGTTTCCTGACATGTGCTTATTTTCTTTCTCTTGTCTGCTTCCCCTAACAGTGATTTGTGAGGAAATAAAAGCCATTCTGGAAGCTTAAAGGTCCTAGAGAAGTAGGTGTTGGGTTTACAAAGAAAAGGCACAGGGGTTCCATAGGTCCAGAGGCAGTGGACTCATGGACAGAGAGTCATGAGCTGTCTCCTGTGTCCCAAGTGGGAAAATGAGACATTTCCAGTCACTGCTTGGTGCCTTTTGGCCCACCTTAAACCTTGATTTAACCCCAGAAGTTGAGCTGACTCTCATCTTACTTTTAGCCTGTCTCTTCTGCATCTAGGAATCAAAGATTCGTCATCCCCCTGCCCTTTTACTTATTTTTCTCTTCCCAAACCACATGTTTCCATGAGCCAGGGCTGTTCTAGCAAATCCCATTGCTCTGACACCACCTAAGCGGTCTTAACTCAATTCCAACCTGTGGGTATGGGGAGATATTTTCCCCCCATATCAACAATTCTCTGACACCAGTTGGGTGTCCTACAAGTCAACTCAATTCTGACACTCCTGGGAGATAACATCAGATTCCATGGATTAAGAGCTCAGTCCCACAAGACTGCTCCCCTTTCCCCCATTCCCAGATGCTAATTACAAGTCCAGGTTGTCTCCTGTGCTTCTGACCAGCTGGCTATAGATCAGAGCTTCCCACAGCCCTCTCCTTGGCTTTGAGTACCTCACAAAACTCAGAGAAACATTTAAATGACTAGATTACTGGTTTATTATAAAAGGATACAACTCAGGAACAGCCAGATAGAACATGCATATGGCAAGGTATGTGCGGGGTTGCAGAGCTTCCCTGCCCTCTCTGATCACCTGCTCTCCCCATATCTCCACATGCTCACCAACCTGGAAGCTCTCCGAACCCTGTCCTTTTGGGTTTTTATGGAGAGTTCATTACATAGTCACGGTTGATTAAATCATTGGCCATTGGTGATTGAACTCAATTTCCAGTCCCTCTCCCCTCCTTTGAAGGTGGAGGGGTGAGACTGAAAGTTCCAACCCTCTAATCACATGGGGGTAACCGGCCCACATCCTTAGGTGAGGTCCAAATGTCACTTTGTTAACACAGCCAAAGACACCTTTGTTGTTCTCATCACTTAGGAAATTCCAAGGCTTTTAGGAGCTCTGTGCCAGAAATGGGGACAAAGAGCAAATACATATTTCTTATTATTAATCACAATATCACAAGGTGCATTCAGATAATTTTGCAGTCTCCCTTTTTCTTTGTTCTTGATTCAGAACAGTTACATTAGCTTTGGCAATCACTTGAGAGGTATAGCCTTGCCATTTCATTTCCTTGGTTAGTGATGCTTTTTTGAGCGAGGAATTATTTACCCCTTCCCATGAATTCCTTTAAAAATATGGGATGTGACCAAAATAGTTCAGAACTAACCCTTTAGATGAGTTCCTGGGAGCCCCTGTGTGTTTGTGTCTTTCCTCCCTCACCTAACTCTACTTCCTGTCCTAGTCCCCTGTAGGGAGGGAAGAACCTTCCTCCACTTCAGACCCTTCGGGTTGATCCATAAGTGAGCTCTGCATGCACTGTCAAGGGGCAGTGATGAAGCTGTGGACGGAAAATAGGGCAAAGAAGGAGAAAGCAGACAAAAGGCAGAAGAGGAAAGGGGGGAGTCTTACGTGGAGAAGGCATTGTTCTGTTTCTCGCATCGGATCCCCTTGCAGTTGTTGGGCTCATCGATTGCTCTGGTCTCATAATAAAAGTAAAGCTGGTTCAATCCATTAGCAAAAGCCAGCAGTACCAGGCAGTAGATAAAGAGGAATTTGAGGATATCAAGCAACATGCGCCCCAAAGAGATCTGCAGAGGCCCTAAGTGGGAGTTGGCTGTGAAGAGGGATATGAGACGCAACGAACTTAAAATGTTGGATATCGCAAAGAGAGCTTCTGCAATCAGAGTCGGGTGCCACATTTCCCATTCTTCCCTTGGACGAGAACCATTATACTGGAAGAAACAACAAGTGCACAAGATGAGAGGTACAGCGAGCATTTAGAAAACTTTCCCCTTTCCTCCCTTCTGCACCCAAATAAAGCCACGAAAGTAAGCATCAAGCATTCATTTATACAACAGCTCCTCCCGTCATTGGCACTATTTGTCTTTTTTTCCCACCCAATCAATGCATGATGCTAATAACGCTCTCCCTCCCACTCTCATCGAAATATATACCCAGCACATAGATGTAGAAAAATGAATTTCAGAGCAGTTATCTGGAGTAACCACCTGTAGTTTATCAACAGACATTTTTGAAGTGTGAGTTGACCAGATTGTTGAGAAGTGTCCCTGGAACAGAGCCACAGGTATGCCCAAATTACTCTGCTTCCTACTGAGATTTCAAATCAACTTTCCTACCCAATCCCCCATTTTGTTCTGAGCACTGCAGACGACTTTTAGTTACTGAAGGACAAGCGTCAGGTTCAGTCTCCTCAGTGTGCAGTGCTCATCTTGACTTCCCTGCTGACTGCAGTTTGGGGCTGATAGAGCATCCTTAGAGGGCCATTACTCAGAGTTTTCTGCCAATACTCTTTTCTCCCATACTATTACAAATGGCACGTCAACCTTCCAGGTAGTAAATTTAGTACTGCCCGCACAGTGGTGTATGGATGTATTTTATTGTTCCTTTGACAGTCTTACAAGTTGCAGTGTCCCTCTAGCACAAATGAAGAACCAGGGGGTTGAAGAAGGGGAAGAGCCAGGGTTTCTGGGGTTGGCTGCCCAGTTTTCAGTCTTGCCTGAGCTTTCAGCTCCTGGAACATTAGAGGTCGCCTTGTGGAAAGGTGGCTTCGACGTGAGACCTGAGCTCCAATTTGGGCTCTGTCGCTTAAAACTGCCTCTCTCTCTCTCTCAATTTCACCAGAGAATGAGGAGAATATCTACTCCTACCCACTGCACATGTCTGCGATTATGTATCCATATGTGAACGTCTGTGTACTCCATAAGGGGAGGTGTTATGGAAATATAAGAAATTGCTTTTTACCTTCCCCAAGACAGAAGTAGATTTTGCCTGGATTTCAATCTGAAGCATATTGCCTTGAGCACTCATCTAAATATCACAATTTCTCAGGACTAAATGTAAACAACTTTCCTGAGAAAATGTTGCATCGAGGGCCAAATTATATTGTTAGCATTTCTAAAATGTGCTTTGCTTCCAACAACTGAGGAAACTGGTGTTGTTAAAATCATTGTGTGTATCCAATATTCTTCACTGTCAGAGGAGTTTGGAGAAAACTTGCTTCTGTTTCAAATAGACTTGGGGTGGCCAATTGGTCTTACACACACTTGGCCAAATCTTGTATCTCTCTGTTTTTCTTTCTAAAGAAAACATTTGCTGCATCGTTGTGAGGGGTGGACATTGTTATGCCTGTTTTACAAGTGAAGGAGCTGAAATCCAGAGAGGCAGAGTGAGTTGCTTAAGGTCACACAGCAAGTTGGTGGCAGAGCCAGGACCAAAACTCAGGTCTCTGCACACTCAGTCTAGCACTATTTCCGTTAAATATTACATATATGATAGTTGATATCACAGCACATATGTTAGATAGGCCTTTACAGGTTTGGTGGTCTATGTGAAAGATGCAGATTCTTTGCTGATAACAAAACAGACCTATATTTTAAAACTAGGTACTCTCAACTGGAACATGCATAGTTCATAATTTAGGGTTTTCTCTCTCCACAGGCACACCTGTAACCACAGGGAAGTCTTCTGCCCATTGGCTGGTGAGCTTGGATTTGCAGGACAGTCAAAAGTGTGAAAGGTGATTCTCGTGGAAAATCTATGCTTTCATGTATATTTTTGGGAAAAGATATTATAGAATATGATAGCAGGGAATAAACTTGGAGCTCGTTTAGCCTACGTAGAGGTCAGCAGACTTTTTCTGACAAGGGCCAGATAGTACATATTTTGGGCTTTGTGGACTATATGGTCCCTGTGGCAACTACTCAACTCTTTCCTTCTAGAACTAACAGGCAATACATAAACACACAGATGTGGTAGTGGCCCCAATTTGGCCTGCAGATCATAGTTTGCTGACCCCTGATCAAACGCAAATGGTTTTCAAATTGTGTTCCTTCAAGCCTGAGGGTTCAGTGGAAGCACCTGGTGGCTACTGTGGAAACCAAAGAGGAGGCCTGGAAGATTCATTCCTCGATTCAAATTCATTCCTTTGAGCTCCTTAATGTATTGAAGTTCTGCATAAGTTTTAATTTCAAGATGTGGTTCCATGGAAAACAATTCAAAGCTTGAAATCCACTGATGTAGTCCAGTTTTATTTTTCAGAGGCAGTGTCTGAGGCTCAGAGAGGTAGACGGATGGCCTGTGGTAATCCAGCTAATCTAGCTTATAAATATCAGAGCAGGGATTACATTTACGTTTCCTGACTCTTGAGTTAGTGATATTGGGAGGCAGGTGAATTTTCTTATGTTCTTTGTGATGGAATGCAGCTTGAAAATTGGCCTCTATGCTTTTCAAAGGGGGGTGAACTCAAAAGCAAAATAATGTGAAGTGGAGTATATATACTGTTGACTAGTTTTTCACTCTAATGAAGGATTTTCTTAAGGCCAGTTTATGCCATGGTGCTTCTGTACTGCCTCAGTACAATGGTGATTTGAAATTTTTCAAAGGGCCTGGGGACCAGCCCTGTGTCTTTACCTCATAGAGGTTGGCTCAGCCTACTTGGAGAAGGTCATTTCAGACTGGTGTGCCTCTGTGCAAGAGTGGACCAGACTGCCGATTGATAATTTCTCAATGCAAATCCAGTCTGCATGTGGAATGTCTTGCTTTGTAAATTCTCCTTTCTTGAGAAGGACTCTAACTTCTCGGCAAATGTCTTTTTTTGGGTTAAATGTCAGTTGAGGGGCATTTACTCAGCTTAGTAGAGCTGATTTATCCTTACAGTCTATGGTGGGGAAGTATCTGGTCCTTGGAAGGCTTGCCAGTGAAATTGGACAGGTTATGTGATTAACTAATGCTGGGCATCCGTTGACACATTTTCACATCCCCAAGGGTTAATCCTTTTGATCATTTATTCTAAACTTTCCTGTTTAAGCAGAACCCACCAATTTCTAGATTGATAATTTATTGTCCCTTCAGGATATAAATACCACTGCCAAAGGAAGAATTTTTTTTTTTTAGGCAAACAGTGTTACTTAGTCAGCAGAGTGCCAGAATGACATGGATTTCATCCAGGCACATTAACCAGAGATTCAAACATTTTCCTTACCAGCTTTTTCTTGTAACGAAGTTGTAAGTATGTGTTAAACGATCACCACAAGTGAAAGCATACTCTTAGGCTTTCAAAAATGTTTCAGGACTGCATTCAATATTCACGCTCCATGTAACTAACTCCAAAGGTCTTAAAATTTATGCAGTATGCATATTAGGGATATAAAAATAAACTAAGTTGGCGATTTGGGGGACAGCCATATTCCCATTCTAAAACTCCTTCATGTGGGATTTAGTGCCAAAAAGCATGACTGACTAGACAATCTTGGAGATGGGATTGTCAGCCTTTCTCACACTGGAGCAGTTCAATTCAGGGTATAGGGAGCACAGCCATTCCATTATCTAATGAGCACCAAACTCGAACTCAGAGCCTGTGACTACCCAGCATGAGGTGTTGGACATGAAGCTATTTTTCAGGATAATTCAGGCTGTACATTGTGCAGGGACAACATCAAGGTGGGGTGTGCGTGTGTGTGTGTGTGTGTGTGTGTGTGTGTTATCTAGATTCATAGAGAGATATAGATTGGGTGATACTCGAAAGGCGGGATTCATAACAGCTTGAATGATCATCCTGGTGGTGGAAGTGATGTGATTCTAGGGTTCTGCTCCCTATCCAATGAAGAACACTTGAGGGAAGTGTGAATATTTAGCTCTGAGAAGAGACAGCTCAGCAGGTTAGGGAGAGATGACTTCATATTGGGAGCACTTTATGGAGAAGGAACAGCCTCGTTCCGTTTGACCCTACAGGGAGGAAGGATTACTAATGGATGTGTCACAGGGAGAATAATATTAGAAAAATACAAAGTAGAACTTTTTAATGAAGTGACACGTATTGAGAGAGGCTTCTGGAAACTCAGTGAATTTCCTAGTCTCTGCCCTGTGCAAGCATCAGTGGGCCATCTTCTTGGTGAGGACATTGTAGAGAGGACGTAAACACTAATTGAGATGGATGACCGTCAGAGTTGAAGAAGCTAAGATTTCATTTGCAAATTGCTCCATTCTCCACTTTCTTTGGTTAGGTGGACACTGCTTACAAACCATTGAAAGAATGTCCGTTTTATGGTACTTTTCCACATGGACTGAACTGTCATCAGCACTTTCCTCCTAAACTTTTTATGCTCCCAAAGCTAAAGCTTAATGTAACCAAAATCATTGTTTAAGAAAAATGGCCAACATTCCAAGTTACCTTGACATAGGCCACGATCTTCAAGGAAATAGTTGCCAGGTAGAGTGAGTTCATTGCAAAATCCATCAGGTTCCACCAATCATGGATGTATTCAGTAAATCCACCATCCCACATTTCCTTAATCTCCCCCCAAATGAAACCTGAAGAATGGAGGCAAAAGGTTTATTTCTTCACAGCGTCAGACTAGACATCATATCATAGCAGGATTCCCCCAAATGAAGAAAGAGGAAATCAATGAATGAATTGGGGGGTCAGTGGAGCCCCTAGAGATAGTAATAACTTTCTTCTTTCTTTACTACCTCACTTCCCTGTCTTGAACTTGCCAAGGATAGGCTTTACCTAAAGATGCCTATATGTTATAATTTTCTGGATACTACTCACTTTTACATTGTTACCACAGTTACTGGAATGTTGTTGCAATTCAGGGCGTCTGATTCTACCCTCTTCCCATTTTAGAGTAGGGGTAATTTCATCAATGAATTATTTAGGTCAATATTATCCCATAGTCCTTAGTTTCCACTATGTGCTAGAGGGAAAACTTCTCAATGAGTTTTGAGGTGAGCAAAAGCTGGCCATGGTCCAAAGTACTGGATGTTGGGACTGAAGCTAGGCTATGGGGCCCAGAATAATTTAGAATCCTCTTTTCTCCTCTCTCCTCTCATTGCGTGTGGGTTTCATGGAATTCTGCCTCATGGCATAGATGTTTGTTTAGCCTTGGAATGTAGAAAGCAGTAAAAGGTGTGGCTGTGGTCTAAAGCAGTGAGTCTCAGACTTTAAAATACGTGTGAATCTACCGGGGATCATGCAGATTCTGATTCCACAGACCCAGGGTGAGACTTGAGATTCTGCATGTCTCACAGGTTCCCAGATGATGTTGACGTTGCTGGTTTGGGGACCACAGTTTGAGCAGCAAGGACTTGGAGGATGGCAATTCATTGGAGGGTCCAATGCAATGGAATTATGCCTGGAGGCTTCTGGTAATGCTGCTTGAACCATGACTTGTGTGAATTTCCCAAGGTTTCCCTCCTGGTTGTGAAATCAGTATCCAAATAGGATGTGGACCCTGAATAAGTACTGGGATTGTGTGGAGTAGTCACAAGAAAGCAGCAGATCCAAGTGCCACCCCTCCCCCCCAACCCCAGTTATGGGAAAGAAGGCATTGAATAGACTGATCAGCACTTGCCCTGCCTAGCTTACCTGAGCCTGTCCTGACTTAACACTTGGCTTTCCCTCTAAATCAGCTGACAGACAACTTCCTTGTCCTTGATGATGTTAGGTTAGCTGAAACAAGCCTTGGGTACACTGTCAATCTCATGGTGAACCCTGTGGTGCTGAGCGGCCAGGGCCTGGGGAAGAAGGAACCACATTTCTGACACTCCCAACAAAGGACTACCCCACTTCACAGAGGGAAGGTGCACTAGTTCAGGGCCAGTCCAACTGCCTATTCCAGTAGTTTCTTTAGACAGGACCAGCAGGCAGTCTGGCAATAGCTCCTGGTCTCTTTGACTCACCGAGAACCCAAGGCAATATCATCCATTCCACTACAGTCGGGGGAGGCCCCTGCACATGGAGGTCTGTCCTGATGATGTGCTGAGAAGCCAGGAGAAGCATGAAGAGGAAGGTCAGATATGACGCTGTGTGGCAGATAAACTTGATAAAGGGTTTCTTGATGAACAGCCCAAGGTTGCTCCTGGGTGAGATCAGATAAGCAATAGACAGCATGGGAAACAGGAACCCAATGGTCATGCACGTCAGAAGCTTGACTACCCAGTGTTTCCGCCGCCATCCAGGGAAGCCATCGTACCACAGAGTGGCAAGCAACTGTTGGCAGTTGGGCTGGGCCACAAACTGGGAAAAGAAGAGAACAAGTCAGGCATCTGGGATGTCCAGGTGGAAGTCTACATTCATAATAGCTCTCCTAGTTTACAGCCAGCTGCATGGCCAATCCCCAGAGGAGGCCTGATCTCCAGGCTCCCATGCATGGGTCTAACCTCAGAGACAGCTCTATATGTCAAGCTAGGAGACTAGATCTTCCTTAGGGTTGATTATTTGTTTCATACATTAAACAAAATCAATCACTCTGGTTTGTGCTTTGGCATGGCCCCCTATTCCCCCTCCCATTGTGTTAGAGAGATGCTTCCCCGAACCTGGCTCTGCATCAGAATCATCCAGGGAACATGAAAAAAAGTCCCAATTCCCAAGTCACACTACAGGCTGACTAAATGAGCCTCCCTGGGGAGTAGAGCCTGGGCAGCTGTTTTCCAAAGTTCTCCTGGGAATGCACATGCCTCTTAGCAGAGAATCATGGGGATGTTTCATTTCAGATGGATTCACTTTTACTCATTCCCCTAGCTTACATGAGGTCATCAACAAATGTGTACTTTGGGCAAACACAAACTGGCAGCAAATAAGCTCATGCCTGTGGCTGTGGTTTGGAATGGAAATGAGTTCCCTTTTTGATGTTTTCTTTTTTCCCTTTTGGTTCTGAGCACCTCTTGGTTGGCTAGCAAAGAATCAGGTTGCTACTTTGCCATTTATTTAACACGCTCTCTAGTCTAGACATGCAAAGGAGGCAAAGCTATTTGGGGGCCAATATTATAAGACAGTATCTAACTCAGCTGGGATTTTACTTAAAGGCAATCTACAAAGTGTCAGTGATTAATAGTTAAGAGGTCATCAGCATTGCAAGTCACCCTCCGGCTGTTACTTCCTGGTAAGCAGCTCAATAGGGAGTTCAACTGTCAGCAATGATTTTAAATATTGCCTCTATCTGATTACTCCAGCTTCCCATGGGAAAGGTTAAACAGCACTGCACCATACAGCTTACTAGTGCAAAGGAAGTAAAATTCTTCCATCATTTACCTAACACCCAAGGTAAACTAGCGCAATTTTACTGTCAGTATATCTGTGAAGGTCACTAGCTTCCCACCAAAACCATTCTTCTCTTCCTTGAGCACAGGCTGGACTACATCTCCCAGGCTCCCTTGCAGTGAGGTGTGGCCACATGACCAAGTTCTCAATAATGGACTGTGAGGAGAAATGATGACTGGCACCTCTAGGCCTGGACTATATATGTCCCCCATGTGTGCTCCTCCATGTTCCCTCCCCTTTCTTGCTGAGTGGGGTGTGGTAGCTCAGGGTGGCCTAGGGGCTTCTGTCAGCCCGTGTCCTTCTGTGACTATGTGGAGGAGAACTATCATGTTGACCAAGAATATCTGTCTTGGACAGTTACATGACTGAGATAATTCTATTGTGTTTGAGCCATTATCCATTTTAGGGACTAGCCTATCCTAAAGCAGTTTACTATTACTAGATAACAAACAAACAAAAAAAGCTCTAAAATCTTTATCATGTGATCTCATTTTCTCCAAAGATGTTCACGATCCCCCTTATGTCCTCACACCTCCTTTTCACACATTTACACACAAAAAGACAAAATCCCATACAGTCCCTTTCTACTCTTCTTGGCATTATAGCTTATGCCAAAGGCTGGGATGAAAAGGTCCTAGAAAAAAAAGAATAGAAAAGTAGAAGGTAAAGCAAAATATTTGGATGCAATGGGAGAAGCACTGGGAGCACCCAGTCTAGTGAGGGAGACACATATATAAAAAGACAGTTATGAAACAGTCTAGTGAGGGCATGGAAATGGATAGGAAGACAAGGCGTAATGGGAGCACAAAGGAAGGGCAAATTCAGACTGCTCTGCAAAGGCTTCCTGGAGCAGGTAAGACCTGAGTGGAGCATTAAAGGATGTGTAGAAGCTGGCTAGGTGTAGTGAAGGAGATGGGAAGAGAGTAAACAGCCAAAGTAGCGGGGATAACATGACTAAAGGCATGGAGGTGAAAAAGAGCGTGACTGGTATGGGGAGGTAGAGCCGTCTGGGGAGACTGCTGCTTGAACTGCAAGGCTGTGGATGGCAAGAGATGAGGCTGGAGAGGTAGGCAGGGGTTACAGAAGATCAAAATGATAGTCTTTGGCACAGCTGTGGCAGTCAGTTTTTGGAAAGTAACTTGTGAAGCATTTACCATATCCTGAATTTGCACTCCTTGCAGACTCTTGCACATATACTCCACTTTCAGAATAGTTTTGCAAATTGTACACAAACAAAGAGGGTGGAAGCTTTTTTTTTTTTTTTTTTTTTAAAATGTATTTTTTGCATTGCTTTATTTATTTATTTTTGGCTGCGTTGGTCTTCGTTGCTGCGCGGGCTTTCTCTAGTTGCGGCGAGTGGGAAGAACTCTTCGTTGCGGTGCGCAGGCTTCTCACCGAGGTGGCTTCTCTTGTTACGGAGCACGGGCTCTAGAGCGCAGGCTCAGTAGTTGTGAAGCACGGGCTTAGTTGCTCCTCGGCATGTGGGATCCTCCCAGACCAGGGCTCAAACCCGTGTCCCCTGCACTGACAGGCGGATTCCCAACCACTGCGCCACCAGGGAAGCCCGAGGGTGGAAGCTTTTTAATAAAGAAATTGCATTTATAAATGATCTGTATTAGAATATAAAAATCTCCAGTTATAGCCAATTACTACCCGTGTTGTACAACAGATACCTTCTATTTTAGTCGCTAATAAAGGGCTATACAACTCAAAAAAAATGATAGTCTTTGGCCATTATAAATAGTATGACTCATTTTAAGAGCAATGAGAAGCCATAAATGATAGGTGTGTGTGTGTGTGTGTGTGTGTGTGTGTAGAGCAGTATAGTAGAGTAGTTAAGACTATAGACACGATCTAGATTGCACTGGTTCTCTCTGTTCTTCAAAGTCTTCATCTAAAGAATGGAGTTAATAACAGCATCTACCATATAGGATTCATGTGAGGATTAAGATCAGTTACTATACATGAAGCACTTAGAACTATGTGTAGCGCATAGTAAGGGATCATTAAATCTTAGCTGCATATATCATTATGCATGTGCCAGAATCAGATTTAGACATTAGAAAGATCCTTATGGTTATTGAGTAGAAAATGGATTGGGGGCAGAGGGTGGGCAAAACTAGGGGCAGGAAGACCAGTTAGAAAGCTGTTGTCAATGTTGTACAAAATGATCGTGACTCAGACTAAGGTAATGGCAGTGGAAATGAAGAGATGTGCTCAGATTCAAAATATAGTGAGGAGGTAGAATTGGCAGGATGTGGTGATGGGTGGGAAGTGAAGTAATATATAGGGTGAGAGGGTAAAAGGGAGGGAGGCTTCTCTTTTGGGTGAATTGGTGAACAGTAGTGCCATTAATCGAGAGTGGGAACACTGAAGCTGGAACAAGTTTATGGAGATGCATGCATTTTTATACTTGCGGAGTTAGATTTGTCTGTGGGACATCTAAATGGAGATATCCAGACTGTAGTACTGGTGTTACACAGCAGGGGTCAGCAAACTTTTTCTGTAAAGGGCCAGATAGTAAATATTTGGGACTTCGCAGACCATATTGTCCCTTTTGCAAAGACTCAATTCAGCTGTTTCAGCACAAACTCAGCAATACGTAATATGTAAATGAATGGGTGTAGTTGTGTGCCAATAAAACTTTATTAACAAAACAGGCAGCAATTTGTAGTTTGCTGTTCTACAGTATTGTCCCCCAGCTTCTGCCAGAACCAGATATTTGGACCACTTTGCCATCGTCTTTATGGTCTCCTAGGAGTTCTCCTTGTGTATCCCCAATAACTCTGACCCAAGAAATCACTCTCCCCTAAAGCAAAAATGCAGATGTGAAACTTCTTTTAATAGTGGATATGACCATCCAACCTTTATTTTCAATGCCTCTGCTCTGATTTTCGATTTGGCTGAACATAATAATTTTAAAGTTGAACAGGTTTTTATTTTCTATTTTTATACCTGACAAGAGTAGTATAGGGCGGTATGGACTCTGGCAGAACAAACTGCAATTAGAATAGTATAAAACAAACTTGTCTTAAGCCACCATGTAGTATCTAATCCAAACACATCTGTGAGCTTTGAAAGCACAATCCTAATTCCTGCTTGCATATTGAAGTTCCAATTTGAGTTTATTTAATCAATCTCTAGTTGATTTCGAGAATGCCTCACAAAGAGGGACTGCAGGAAAAACAGCAGTGCCTATGTGTTGTATGCTTGATTGCACTATAAAGGCCAAACTGTACAGAGCCTAGAGCAGTAGTTTTTAGTTTTGATGAAGTCCATTTTATGTTTTCTTTTGTTGCTTGTGCTGTTGCAGCCATATATAAGAAACCATCACTCAATCCAAGGTCACAAAGATTTACACCTATGTGTTTGTCTCTGAGTTTGATAGCTTTACCTCTTATACTTAGGTCTTTGATCCATTTTAAATTAAGATTTGCATATTGTATGAGGAAGGGGTCCAACTTCATTTATTTGCCTGTGGATATTTACTTGTCCTGAGGCAGGAGATAGATGGGCCCCAGGCTGAGCAGCTAGAGTCCGTCCCCTGTGGACAGATACTCCAAGACAAAGATAATAGCAGGAGCGAGGAGGAGCTAAGCCCTGCCCAGATAACAGATAAAGAGACCACATATTTCTCATTCTCGAGGTCAAGGAGACCTTCCCTACTACACATGCGCAGAAAGGCTCCTTGTGGGGTCAAAAAGGGAGGAGGTGCCACCCCATAGTAAGTGATGTCAACCTACCCATAGACCTCTTTGCTAGAATCCATCTTGGTTAAGAGGTGTGCTCGCACACAGGGGAGAGCCCTGAGATAAACCAAATACAGACTCAGAGCCAGGCAAAGCGAGGTGATTGGCCACAGGAAACCCGGAAGAAATGCACCATGTAAGTGATTCAAACTACCACGCGGTGTAACTCTGTCTCTGAGCCTACCCGTTTGTCTATTCACACGTACTCTTTTTCCTCCTAATAAACACTTGTTTCACCACTTTCCGTCTCTTTGTGGAAATTCATTTCTGCAAAGCCGACAGGCCAGGGCCTTGTCACTGGCTACTGTCCCTGATGGTCTAATGATTGGATTCAGTGTTCTCACTGCTGAGTCCTGACTTCAATCTCTGGCGGGGGAATCGAAATCCTGCTTCAAGCCAGTGCAGGCCGAGGCCACCCAAGATCAGTCCCAGCACCATTTTTTGAAAAGACTACTATTTCCCCATTAAATCGTTTCGGTACCCTGGTTGAAAATCAACTAACCATAAATATAAGGGTTTATTTTTGGATTCTTAATTCTATTCCATTGATCAGTAAGTGTATCCTCATGCCAGTACCCCACTGTCTTGATTACAGTAGCTCTGTAGTAACTTTTGAAATCGAGAAGCACGAATCTTCTAAATTCTTCACTCTTTTTCAAAATTGTTTTGGCTATTCTGCCTCCATTGCATTTCATGTGAATTTTATGATCTTCTTGTCAATTTATGCAAAAAAGGAACCTGGGTTTTTAATAGCGATTGCCTTGAACCTGTAGAACAATTTGGGAAGTTTTGCCCTCAGTGTATGTAGGGGGTGAAGTCTGATAGGTAAGTCAAGTCCCTTAGGAGTTGCAACTAGGAGCTATTCTTAACATAGATTAACTACTATACAATGAGCTCTTATAGTGTGCCAGACACTGTACCAGATTTTCACACAGATCATCTCACAGCAACCCTAAAGGCAGATATCAGTATCATATCCATTTTATAGACGATGAGACTGAGCCCAAGCTCATATTCTTGGTAAGTAGTGGAGCCAGGACGGGAGCCCTAGCTTGGCTGACCATAGACTAAGCTCTTAAACACTGTACTCTATCGATCTCTGGATGGTATGAGCTGAGGCCTGCAGAAAGCTGAATTTTCCAGTATCTTCCCCATTGGCCTTGCCACAGTGATTGAAATGCCCACATCATTTGTTGCTTTGGGTTAAGGCCTTGAAGTTATATTCATGTTTGTAGGAAGTGGTAATATGTAAAACTACTAACCACCCTTAACAGTTTAAAGTGAGTACCTCATATCAGCCAGTTATCTAGCTATAAGGGACCTACCTGCCAGTTGTCTAAATAATCACCTGACTTTAGTGCCTGATTCCCATGCTGAACCCAAGGCAGAACAGAATCTGACTTGCTCATAGCCAAGGGGATGCAAGGTCCGCGTGATTCAGTTCAGGCATTTTAACAAGTAGCTCTGTACACGTGCTGTGCCCGGTTCTGTGTGGCACACAAGGGGAGAGGGTCCCAACAAGAGAGAGTGACAGTGATTCTGCCTGAAGGATCCCACTGAGAGGCCAGCCAAACTCACGTGAAAGAAGTAACGGGACGATAAGGTTTGTGTTCAGACTCCTGCACAAGCGCTACAGATGGTAAAGGTGTCAGGTTCCCAGATGGCTGGCTCTCAACAGATCAGTGAAGACCACTCCCCTCCAAATCCAGAGATTATTTTGCCAAGTAAGGACATGAAAAAAAAGAAAAAAAAACCTATGCCCCTTTGATCTTCTGTTACCACCATTTTACAAAAAGAAAAGTCAGAATAAAGTCTAGTCATTCAAATTAGATTGATTTAGCATTAGGAAAAGCTCATGACTTTGTTATGAGGCACCACAAAGTAGGCACTCAGGGCATTCAGAGACAGGACAAATCAGCAGGCACTTAGAGTCATAAGGAAAGGCTACAGAGAATTATTAAATCAGAGAATATCACTTCCTTTTGGAAGCCTTCCCTGATTGCCCCAGCCAGAGGCAATCCCTCCTTCTTGAGCCCAGACCACCTTGCTTCTTCCTTGTGGTATCACTTAGAGATTACCTCATGTTACATTTAGACCTAGAACCCTTGACTTGGCCTTCTTACAACGGTAAGCTTCTGAAGGGGAGGAACAATCGTGTATGTTACGTAACATTTCACATCCCAGGGGCTTTACAGGCATTTACTGTATTCGTTAAAGTGAGAAAATTTCCTCTCTGCCTCCCTGCTAAACTTCAGGCCTAAATGTTCAACTGCGCAGTGGGCATTTCAAATGCATAACCCAAACAGAACTCTTTTCCCCCAAAGTACCCCCAACACACACACGTTTCTCTTTTCACCTCACATTCTGTGTGCTCTCAAGGCATTAGTAGTAGTCATAACAGTCACAGATTAGATGTATACAGAACTTCCTTTGTTTTGGATACTTTTAAAAGCATTTTCTATATATTGATTAAGCCCAGGAGGTTGGTACTATATTTACACCCATTTTACAGATGAGAAAATTGAGGCTCAGAGAGGTTAAATAGTAACAACAACAACAATTAACATCTGAGTGCCTACTATGTGTCAAGCACTGTAGTTAGAGTTCGTTTAAGAGTAGTGAGCTAGGGACAGACTTCCCTGGTTATTGATTGAGTCCCCACTCTGCTGGGAGGAAGGTAATGGAAAATGGGAGGTAATGGAAAATGAGGGAAAGCCCCCTGGTAGGAGCAGAGGATGTGGGGTTGGGGGTGGGCTCTTGAGAAGTAAGCCAGGCTATGAGGCAGAGAAAAAAAAAACCAGTAGCAGTGAACCTTTAGTGGTTCCATTAGGAACAGGCAGTGGTCAGAGGAGAAAAGTCTTTCTTAACTCCCACCATCTACCATGTCGCCTGCCATGGAGGCTGTCAGCAAGAAAAAAATTAGATCAGGATCAAACAAGTCAGTCCCATGTTGTGTCACCTAACTGGTTATTGTCAGATGATTTTAAATTGTTGGGTGTGTACAAAAGTGCAATAGGTGAGGCTGGAAGGAAGGTCGCCTTGACATATGTCTCACGTTCAGGGGTTTGGAAGGCAGTCTGGGCCTGTTGTTCTCTGAAGTAATTGGCAGTGAGTTACCTTTGTGTTTCCTAAAAGGGATCAGCTGACTTCAAGCTGGGGGATCCACAGCTGCAAACACTTCTTCCTTTAGTTCATTTGGAGGAAAAGAAAATCTAAAAGGTGAGAATGAGTGGCTTCCCCCGCCCCAGGGGAGACGATGAGGCTTGGGAAGAAAAATCGAATTCCTGGCTATGGCAGGATCTGAGATAAAGGGCCTTTCTCGGTGGTTTGAAAAAGTCTGCTGATCTTCAAGAATCTTCTGTTCCCTCAGCAAATGGCTGCACATTGGAATAGGCCCAACTTTCATTGCCTCAGATGTCAGTTCTTCAGAAAATAGTCTAGTTGTGTATAAAAGTGTATTTAAAAAGCCAGCAGAAATGACCCGAGATAGAACGACTTTTGTTGCTTTGTTTTGTAGTTGCCAATCAAGCTGGGCTCCGTTGAGGAGAAAAAATGCTCAAAAAGGAAATCGGTAGCAATGCAAGATTTCCCAAAGAGGGAGAAACGTTCAAAACACCTCCCTTCCCTCACCAGCGCAGGAGCTTGCTGAGCTATACTTTCATTAAGCGGTTCTGCTTTTTTACCACTGCAGCAGAAATTTGAGACAAAGAAAGAGGTGTTGGCAAGTAGTTTAGTCCCAAATTATGATGCGAAGTAGCCCCTACATTTTACATGTAGTCTCTGTCTAACACAATTTGCTATTTATCTGTTCAGATCACTAATCCATGGTGACATTTTTTTTTTTTTTCTGAAAGAAAGGAGATGTGTGCTTACCCAGGGGTTATGGAGACATTTGGGACTCAGCTGGCTGTCGTTGCACTTAGCTAGTCAACTTGGTTCCCGATCTGGGCTCCCAATAGCAATGGCAACACAGGTGCAGAGGCACAAAATAAGTCAACTGGCAGTCATACCTCTAATTTCAAACTACAGCTAAACTTCACTAATTTGAACTAAATGGAGGAAAGTGAGCTAGATGCTGAAAACTCTGTTTTAGAACACATTTTAAAAATATATAATTTTCCATTTGCAAGTATACACAGCAGTCAAAATTAGCTAAATGGGATTTCCTGGCAGCTGTTATAATTCTCCTGTGTTGGAGGTAAGGGGCTCTGAAAGCATCTAGTGCTGTGGAATTAAATCCAATGCAATGGCTTGTTCTAACCATGAGATGGCAGCAGAGGGTGATGGGTGCTCACTTCCTACTCCAAAGAGGGAAATTCTAGAAGGGGAGCCTACATGGGAAAACGGCTCACCTGGGAGGGAGCAAGTGACCTAGTGTGTCAGGGCAGTTGATGAAGAGAGCCTGGAAACCCACTAAAAACCAAATACGAAGTCAGACAGTACTGTATAGTGCAGGGAACTCCACTCAATAATCTGTAATGACCTATATGGGAAAATAATCTTAAAAAGAGTAGATATGTGTATATGTATAACTGATTCATTTTGCTGTACACCTGAAACTAACACAACGTTGTAAATCAACTGTACTCCAAAAAAAAAAAAAATCAGACAGGATGTGGTTGGGGGTCAGCTGGGAGCTGAGATCCTACTGGTTTAAATCAAGAGGCTGGAAGGGGAAATACCTCAAGGAATAAAAATATCAAAGCATAGAGCACTAAACCATTGTGAGAATTAGATGAGGAAGCATTCAATAATGTTAGCTATTTTCAACATTATGGCTATTGTTATTATCATGAGATGCAGAACTGTTGCTTCTTGGATGGATAGTCTTGAAGTGACTATATATGTGACCTGACACAGTCTTTGCCTAGACAGTTGGCACACATCAGCACTGCTTCCATGATCAGCTCCTCTGAATGTTCTGAGGGTGTGTTCTGTCATGCCAGTTACTGACTTGGAATTCTGGAAAGGAGACTGATGGCGGTGGTAGCAGGGTTAGGGAGGGGAGGTGGGGAGGAATAGTGCATTGGAGAAGTACATCCAGTTGGAGTCAGTACTGTCCTCATTGTATAGTCAGATCCTATAAATACCTCTAAGAAATTCCAGAATGAAAACTGGATTGTTATGCAAGGCATCTTAGAGGACTGAGAGACAGCTTTGTAGGTAAAGGAGAGAATTTTTCATTGAGAAAGACTGGCAAGTCAGGATTGCAGGAAGGATGGCTTTTTCGGGGCTGGCTAACAAGCTAAAGTATCTCAGGAGGTTCTTTAAAGCCACGATGGAAGATTCCAAGAGTATGGTTTTGGCTCAAAGCAAAAACAGCTTACTCCGAGTGGATTTCACTGGGTGATTTTTCAGGAGCAAGGCTTAGAGAGACCAACGGAGCTTGGCTCCTGTGTGCTTAATGTAACCCCCCCCCCATACTCCTACACCTCTCCTTCCCCCCTTCTCTCTCCCTCTCTCTCTCTCTCTCTCTCACACACACACACACACACGCAGGCGTGCTCACATGGGCAAAGAAAACATGAGTCCTCAGTGATTTGAGGGCTTTTAGGAAGTCACTTTCCTTCTGCTTCCAGGAAGTACCACTCCAAAGCCAGTTCAATCAGGCCAGCAACATTTACTGAGCACCTACTCTGTGCCAGACATGACTCCAGCGACCAGAATCTCATTCCTGAAGGAAACACCTAGCAAATAATGACAAAATCATATTCCTACCCTCCCTTGAAACCACGAGACTCTCACTAATGACTAAAATAGGAATGGGGCTTCCCTGGTGGCACAGTGGTTGAGAGTCCGCCTGCCAATGCAGGGGACACGGGTTCATGCCCCGGTCCGGGAAGATCCCACGTGCCGCGGAGCGGCTGGGCCCGTGAGCCATGGCCGCTGAACCTGTGCGTCCGGAGCCTGTGCTCTGCAACGGGAGAGGCCACAACAGTGAGAGGCCCGCTTACTGCAAAAAATAAACAAACAAACAAACAAACAAACAAACAAATAAATAAATAAAAATAAAATAGGAATGTAAACTCAAAAAAGAAGAAGGTTTGTGTAGCTGGTGGGAGCATAGAATTAGCAGGCATTCTGAGGGAGTAATTATTGCTGCCCACTATCAAGACTATTGGAGCCTGGTGGCTTAATTTTAAAGAGAGTGGTACCTATCCTAACCCATTTCCTTTCTCCTTCCTTCTAGGGGCCAGCCTTATGGTGGGCTTTTAATCATGACTTAATGAGCACTCTACTATGTGCCAGGTACTTTGTATTTTTGTTCATTCCTTTAATCCTTATTCCTCATGATGACTGTATGAAGGAGGTATTATTACTATTCTACAGATGAAGAATCTGAGCCACAGAGAGACTAAAGAACAAGTCTTGAGCCCAGGTCTGTGTACACCACTGATGCTCTAACCCAGGGGCCATCAAACTGGGGGCCAAATGGAGCCTGTTTCCTGTTTGCATAAATCAAGTTTTATTGCAATATAGCCACGCTTATTTTTTACATTGGCAGAGTTGAGTAATTACAACAGAGACCTATGACCTATGCTGCCTAAAATATTTGCTATCTGGCCCTTTACAGAAAAAGTTTGCTAACCTGTGGCTGTAACCATCATACAACACAGTCTCCGGTATGTAGACTTTGGAGTTAGAGCTGAGGTCAGACTCTGGCTTGGCCATGTATTCACAGTGTGCCCTTGGACAAGTTCTTTTAATTCTCAGTTTCCTTATCTGTAAATGGGAATAATAATATTGCCTGTCTTCTAGGATTGTTGTGAGGATTAAATGAGATACTCCACATGAAAAGTCATTAACACAGTGTCTGGATGCCTTGCACATAGTCAATTCTTTAAAAAGTGGTAGCTGGGTTATTTGGAGTATTAATGACAACGGATAGACAAAAGTTAGCTCTGTGCTAGGCACAGAGTGAGTGTTCACTTAAATACCAAATAGTCGTACTTGTCTTATTCTTGCTGATTTGCTAGGGCTTTGGAATGCTGAAAAAAGACTGAAGTTTAGAGCTGGAGGTAGAGGTGTGGGAATCAGCAGGGCAGTGAACATAGTGGTTTTTTGGCCTAGAGGGGAGTTGACAGCAGAGGATTTACTCTGGAACAAGCTGTTTAATGCTTTAAGCCTAAATAAGCTTGAACCATATTATATGACAAAAGCAAGGTGTGTGTGTGTGTGTGTGTGTGTGTGTGTGTGTAGTGTGTATGTGAGTGAGAGAGAGAGAGAGAGAGAGAGAGACAGAAAGCGAGTCCCAACTCTGAATTTTTTTTCTCGTACCTTCAAAACCTCTCTCCCTGTGTTACACCTGAATGAACTCTAATTCCATTCTTTGAAAAATTTAAAGTTTTCTCTTTTTTTGCACTTTAAAAATCAACTTTATTGAGATATAATTTACAATAAAAAAGCAGCTATTTTAAGTGTGCAGATCAATGACTGCAGTTTGAGTTCATCTTCATCACCCTAAAATTGTTCCCTCATGCTCCTTTATTTTTTTGAAGTTTTCTTAAAGATTCCAGTGTTATTTCTCCAAGTTACTATAGCAACTATAGAAAAAAATGACTATGCAGTCTACTTCCTTGCTGTTAATCGTGCTTGTTGGTCTCCCTGATTAGACTCTAAATGCCTGTAGGGCAGAGACCTTGGCTTATATCCCCCCGGTTGAGAAGTTGTGTTGCTTCTATTAAATGATGAAGGAATATATATTTGTTCATGATGTATGCGTGTGTGTTCCTGACTAAGGAGGTCCCTGATGGAGAAGGGAGAATGAATTTCAGAAGCAAGGTCTTTGGGAGATGAATGAAATGTGTTAATGTTTCAATGCCCCATTAAGTGACGGAAAAACTAGAAAAACGAATGGGCCCCCCCAAAAAAGAAAAAACAAAAAACGAAAGGTGGGACCCTAGCTGGGGGGAGCCTTCTTCTGATGGGCGGCTACATCTCTTACTTACCTAGATGGACAAGGAAGTTACCTACAATGCGATGGAAATTCCTATATTAGGGAGGTAAACCATTGGGTTATGGCCCTGCTTTTCTCATAGCCATCTTTTTCTAATGCCTTTGTGAAGGTCAGCTTTTCACTCCCAAGGTGAGTTCCTTTGTAAACAATTTACCACCTGCAAGTGTCTGAGAGGAGACAGAGGACAGTTTTGTTTTGCTGAGGGAGGGAGGGAGGGAGGGACGAGCTCTCTTTCCCCTCTAGGGAGAACATTTGGCTTTTTCTTTATCTGGCAGTTTTCACTTCTCATAATCTAAATTTGGTTGCCCCCCATCATTATTCAAATGGGATACATATTTCCTGACACTGATGTAAATGTCACTCAAGCAAATTCTCCTTTTTCTCGTCAGGCTGGATGGAAAGCCTATAGCTCTTGTATGGGAGGTGATTTGAAAGTCGGGCCACAGACAAGTTAAGACTTAGCCTAAGGGAGCAAGTGTATTCTCTCACAGACTATCTATCTTAGTTTCTGCATAACGTAACTTCCAGTTGATTCTATGTCAGATGAATATCAAGGCCATAACTGGTCTATACTGTCCGGAGTTCCCTGGCAGTACTTAACTTACCTTAACTGTGGTTGTCATATACTTCTCTGAAAAAGTGAGAAGATGCAAAACTGTAACCGACAGACTCAAAATTCTTGGCTTCTCAAGACCATGGTGGTTGGTTTTGTTTTGTTTTGCTTTTCCCTTTCACTTACAGCTCATATTATTACTCGGTGCATTTTAGCCAGTCATGGCAACATTTCTAAGGTATTACACTGTGTAGTCATCATACTTGAATACCCCAGAGCCGAGGTTTAATACTGTTTTGGGGGTTCAGTCTGTAAGACTTCCATGTTGATGAGATGATTACGTATGCACGATCAGATTTGTGTTTTAGAATGATCCATCTTGGCTGTACGGAAGGTGAATTGGCAAAGGGGGTGGGAGGGAGGGGACTGAGTAGGAGTCTTTTGTAACTTTCCAGGTGAGAGGCAATAAGGGCCTGAATTAGAGCAGTGGGAGTTGAAAGGAGGCGATGGTGACAGAGATATTTTGGAGATAGAATTGACAATATTTGGTAATAAATTGTGTGTTGGGGTGGAAGGTAATGAGGAGTTGAGGATACTCTGCTATTAAACGGTATATGGAAATCAGGAGATCAGGACGAGAACTGGATTTGGGATAAATGTGATGAATTCATTTCAGATACATCCTGGTTGGTCTGCTGTTGAGGGAATTCTCAGGATGTGGGAATTTCAGTGCTAACATTGGGAAAGTCCTGGGCAAACCAGGACTAGTTGGTTACTCTAAATTTAGGATATGCTGGATTTGAAGCGTCTGCGGACAGTGGCCCGGAGGTGGTTGGGTATGGAGGAGTGGTTTGTAGAAAGGACATCGGAGTCAGAGGTGTAGTTTGGAGAGCTGCTGATGTAGAGATGATGGGTGAAACCGTAGGAATGGGTATGAGAATTAAGGGAAAATTCAGAGCATGATATTATAACTACCTAAAATCCCTTGTGGAATTATATCTATATCCTTGTGGATATAAATGAATGAATAAAAAAATTAACGAAGAGAAAACAGTGAGTGAGAAGAAGACAGGAGACTGGAGTTTGAGGCCCACCTACCTGTTGAGGTTAGCTATAGAAAGAAAGAGGCTGAGCCCCAGGAGATCTAAAGGGAACAAGATGATGATTTCATAAAAGCCAAGGAGGAAGAGAATTTCAAAAAGGTGGGAGTCAAGGAAGGTAAATATTGAGGATAGGTGATTGGGTCTGGTGATTAACATGTCACTGGTCACCTATAAGAGAACATTTTCTGTGGAGTCCTCCAGTCTGTGGAGTCCTGAAATCAGATTACAAGATGCTAATTAAATAGAGAACGGGAAGAAAGGAAGTATGGGTAGTGAGCATAGACTCATCTTTCTCCTAACAACGAGAATAATTTTCTCCATCGAACACCAACTCAAGATTCATCTCTTCTTACATTTTCCTGAGTGATTGCCATGCCTTCTGCTCTTCTCCTCCTGAAATTTCCTTTAGTACCTGGGGGCTAGACCATACTATGTAGGAAAAAAAATAGCTATGTGATATACTTCTTTATTTTCTGGTAGCTTCAGTATGCTTGGTTAGTCTCCATATTTGAGTCTAAGCTTCCTTAGGGCAGAGACCATGTCTTATATCTCCCACAGTGCCAAGAAAGGCTTTCAAGAATATTTGCTAGTTATTAGGATAGGAAGGATAGAAAGATTTTCTAGTGTAGATTTTCTCACTCTCGACACTATTTACATTTTGGGTTGGGTAGGTCTTTGTTCTGGGAGACTATCCTGTGCATTGTAGGATGTTTAGCAGTATCCCTGGCTTACACCTACTAAGTGCCAGTGGCACCTCCCTTCCGGCCTCCAATAGTTGTGACAACCAAAAGTATTTCCAGATAGTGACAAATGTCCTCTGGGGTGGGTGGAACTGACTCAGTTGAAACCCATTGCTCTAGGTGAGTTGGGCCTAGCTTATTTATTTCCCTTGTACTTCAGCAGGGGCAATCCAAAGCCACCTCCCACTGAGAAACATTGGTGTCCAGTTCACAGCCTCCAGAAAGGGATGGATCATCTTCCTTGGTTACTTGCTTTCAGTTCTGAGACCCTTACACTCATTCTTTTCTCTCTCTTCCCTGGAGTGAATAAATGGCTCAGTACTTGCACTGAAACACAAAGTACTGAAATGGTGTCAACATACTTCCCCTAGGATCCAGACTATCAAAGCAAAGCTGGAGTGAGATTTAATTACAGCAGGGGTTTGTAACATTTCTGCAACTGTAAGGGGCATTTATTAATTTGTTTGCAAAGTCCAACTAGTAGTTAATAATATTCAATATTTTCCTTTTCAAAGTATCTTTCAAGTATATTGTCTGTAGCCTCCTCAGAGATTGGCCAGAGGTTGGAGAAATCAGAGAAAGAGGGAATGTATAAAATAAAGGTACAGAAGGTTTCAGTGCCCCAGCAGAGCAAAGAACCCAGGAGTCAGTCCTTGGCTCTCATTCTTTAGGCTAAACCTGAAGTGTCTCCCTGACACTTTTAGTTATCCCAGTGGGGCCTATGGTTCCAGGAAGACACTTCTTTGTTGTAGTTCAAAGCAATGACTAGATGTGGGTTGAGCTCAACTGGGGGGGTGGGGTGAGGATAAAGAAAAACTCTAATATCTAGTCCTGTTCTATCACTGTGTTCCAGGCTTCTGAGGTTCCTTGGTAGTGCCCTATGAATCTCCCTACTGCCCTATGGGCAAGTCCGATACACCAGTCAATACATTTTAATCAAGTGCCTGATAAATACTCTTAAGACACCCAAAAGTGATACAAATAAAAGGAGTGAGGTTGCACAAGGGTCACGTTTATTTATTGAACTAAGCATCTTCCAAGTAGTCTTGGATTTTGGCCCCATAACAGCCCGTGAAATAGGTATTATTACTCTCCACCCTCTTTTTACAGAGAAGGACATGTGAAGCTCAGCGAGGTTAAATGACGTGCCAAGGGCTTATAGCGACAAGGTGACAGAGCTGTGATTCAGACCCTGATCTGTATAACTCCACACCCTGTGCTCTTATCCACTATGCTGATATGATTCATTTATCTAGTCCACTTTCCCCCCATTTTTTTCAAGTGAGTAATTTACTGCATTTTATAGAAAGAAGAACTGAGGACCAGAAAGTATAAATGACTTGCTTAGGATGGCGTGGTGTTGGTAGTGGCGATGGTAGGCGTAAAGAGCAGAGGGAGAAGCTAGAAAACACACTTCCTTCCTTATACTGCGTGTTTTTTCTACCTACCACATTCTTTCTAGTTCAGAAGATAAGACACTTCTCATTCTGGGAAATAATTAAAGAACTAGAAAAAGCAGTCTGTCATTAATTGTGTGATATTGAATTTCTGAATTCTGTGGTACAGACAAATCCAATGACAGAGCCATTTTCTTTCCCAATGGACATTGAAGACCATTAGTCATACTTAGCCTGCCAGCAGGCTTTGAGTGGGGAGTACATTGCATCCCTGTGGGATCTTCCAGGGAGATGGAGGAGACCAAAGAATATATACACTTTGACCAGGGAACTGGGCTAGAGAATCCAGCTGCCATAAAAAAAAAAAGCTTGCTATAGCATTACTAAGTTGCTTCTGAGACACTTTGAGGAGGGGTATGAGAAGAGATGCAGAACTGATTGGTATTTTGTGAGATTTAACTGAGTGATGGTGGCAGTACTGAACAACCTTGGAAGTTCCTTGGCCTTGAAGCAGATTGGCTTCCTATTCTCAACTGGACTTCCCCTAGATACCATTGTGCAATGAACTCCCTCCCGTCATTGGATCAAGGTGATTAGTCAGAGTGATGGGGCTAGTCTCTTGCTTCCAAGAAACTAAATTTTACTTTTGCCTGATATAGACAGTCTATTTACATGCAAGAATTTGCTGTTTTGTTGGCAGACTATGGACTAATAAGCATTAGCATTCCTTACAACCCCAGGGATTACTATAAATCCTCAGAGAATTTTGTTATGTTGGATAAGTCCTAAACCTCCTGGTTATTTTCACCCCCTCTCAATAATTTACTGTAAAAGAATCCTCATGAAGTAGTCTTTTGTGTTTGTTTGTTTTCCAAAAAAAGTGGTCATAGCCCAGAGGTTTTATACAGTTGTAACCATCTCTTTCTTTTCAGCCATTGCCCACACCACACTCCTGGAGGCCCGTCACCAGATTTTCATGCCTCCCTCCCCATCAAAACCATATGCCTGCTCCATTTGTTTTTAAAATTTTTTTGATGATTTAAAAAAAAATATTGGAATATAGTTGATTTATGCCTACCCCAGTGTTGAGAAGCAGGCAGAACTGAGGAATAAGGACTGAGCTGATGAGGAGTGGTTTAGTAAGCATATAAGGTTGCTTAAAGCTCTTTGCTCATTTCCTGAGATTTTTAGGGCTAGAAATCAGTACTGTAGTGTGATGGCTCTGGAAAGCACGGGGGTTCTGGAGTCAATTAGTTCTAGGTTGATATCCTATCTCTGTCACTTACTAGCCAGGTGATCTTCAGCAACTCTGTTTTCATACTTATAAAGTGAGGATAACAACTCATTTGTTGCAGCTGTCTATTTTTCTGACCTCATGGCCATTCACCTAGGTCTTTCCTCCTACTTGCTGAGCTATTCTGTCATTTTTGAGCTTTGCCCATTATATTTGACTTTGCCCTGTGATATCCATAGGGTATAGATTGTTGTAATCTAGGCTTCAATTCATGACTGTGCAGACCCTCTCTTTGTTTTGTTTGTGGAATGAAAACTCCATGAGGGCAAGGGCTGTGATTATTTGTGCTTACTATCATATTTCCAGTACCTAGGACCATATCTAGCACATAGTAGGTGATAAATAAAATTTGTGGGGTGAGTGAATGAATGCATAAACGCCCTGGTCCTGGTGCCCAGATCAGCCCCATTGCCATAAGGCTGCACACAGCCTGATGTAAGGAGTGGTTTCATCCTACAGGAACAGGTCCTGTTCAGGCACTATCCAGTGAGCAGGGCTACTTACTCGCTTTGCCCTGGATAGTACCTACAAATTTCATTTGGTTCATTCAGGGCTGATACTGAGTCACCCTGTACTGAAGGGGTTAATAGGACTATACAGGCCTATTTAAATTTAACTTAGAATCTGATAAGGATGACAAAAATGATTAGTTGGCCGAAGTGACCTCCCAATGAGGAAAGAATCAAAAGTATTTTACTAAAAATTGAATTATACAAATACATACTCCCAAACCAAATAGTATAGCAGGGTTTTGGAACCAATTACCAGTCTCTTGTCACTAGGGTATTGATGAAACCATTAGACAGGAATTCATGGTTCATGCTCTGAGCTGCATTCATCATCCTGTTCTTAAGTCATCAACTGAGGACTTCAGTATCCTTTAATAGTCCAAGCCAGTATACACCAAACTGGCTACTTCTTCACATTTTGCCTGATAAGCTAACTGTGGAGAGTTCACAGGGTCTACACATGCTCAGTTCAGCCTTGTGAAGCTTACACTCCCTTTACTGAAATTGTAGTGTGTCAGCTCTCTCTTTTCTTAACTGCCAATTGCACATTATAGGCAAAAGCTGTGGGTACAGCTCCTGTACTTGGGAACACTTTCATCTCTAGCTATTAAAAACTGGTTACAAAATGTAGGTGTCCTGGAAGGAATTATATAAACCATCTTGACTGGGTGAAAAGGAAATGTACTTCCAGGTGGAGTGTTACCTAAAAAAGTATCCCCCGGTTTCTTGGGGTGTGTGTGTGTGTGAATTCAGTGGTTGCTTCCTGTGTTACATTATAAATACATCTGACTGCAACGAAGCTAGAAGTAGTCTATTTCCTGTTACAGTGAGGATACAGTGGGGTCATGTCTGTTTCCTTTTTATGACTCAGAGGGCAGCCTGAAACTACAGGAAAAGTGAGGTAATGGCAGATGCAAACTAAGTGAGCTAAAGGCTGAAAGGAATATATTATTGAGGTTACTCTTAGTAAAGAGTAACTGAGATTTAGCCAAGGCCTAAACAATAATTAAGGCAAGGCCAGAGTCTATCCAAGACGTCAGGCTAGATAAGGCCTATCTGGGGCTTAAGCTCAGTTAACTTATAGCCATGGCCTTGTCCTAGTTACAACTAACAAGGGTGTAGCCAGGTTCAAAGGCCAGTTAAGGCTAAACTAGGGCTAAGCCTAGTTAAGGGCTAGTAAGCCCAGTTAAGAGGCAGCCAGGGCCAGAGCCTGCTTATGGCCTAGTTGCTCAGTTAAACTCTAGATAACCCAGATAAGGCCTAGCCTAAACATAGTTAAGGTCTAGTCAGTCTAGTTAAGGTGTAGTCAGGGCCTAGGTGTAGTTAACTATTAGCAAGGACGTAGTTAGGCCTGCCCAGAGCCTAAGCATAGTTAGACTTGTCAGAACCTTATTAAGGTGGAGCCAAGACCTAAGCCTAGTTAAAAGCTGGTTATCTTGGTTAAGGACTCATCAGGGTATTGTTAAAGCGTAAAGAGTGCCATAGCCTACCTTAGGTCAAGTCAGAGCCCAGTAAAGGTCTAGATAGGGCCAAAGCCTTCATAAGTCACAGTCATAGTCTAGTGAAGTCCTAATAGGAGGATAAAAAATGTTTAGTCCTAGTCAGAGCTTAGTTAAGACTTAGGCAGGGCCTAAGCCTAGTTAAAATGTAATTGAAGCCTAGTAGGTCAAGTCAGAAACTCAGCCTGGTTAAGTGTTAGAACTCAAGTACACCTAGCCATGGTCTAAGCCTGGCTTATGTTTAGTCAGAGCCCAGTTAGGGCCTAAATCTACTTAAGTTCTAGTCTCAAATCAGCAGAGGTAGAATCCAGAGCCTAAGTTTATTAAAACCTATTCAAAGCAGAGTTAAGGCTTAGCCAGAGTCTTATTAGGGTACAGCCAGGCTCTAAACCCAGTTAACTAACCAAAATGGTTAAAATCTCCTCAGAGTATGTTAAGGAATAGCTATGGAACTAGCCTAGCTTTCGTTTATTCAGAAGCCAGGTACAGGCTAAATGCACTTCAGTTTTAGTCAGAAACTGGCTGAGGTAGAATCCAGGGCCTAAGCATTTTAAAGCCTAGTTATTCAGAAGCCAGGTAGGGCCTAAATCCATTCAGTTTTAGGCAGAAACTGGCTGAGGTGGAATCCAGGGACTAAGCATTTTAAAGCCTAGTTACTCAAAAGCCAGATAGGGCCTAAATCCACTTCAGTTTTAGTCAGAAACTGGCTGAGGTAGATTCCATGGCCTAAGCATTTTAAACGCTAGTTATTCAGAAGCCAGGTCCCGGCTAAATCCACTTCAGTTTTAGTCAGAAACTGGCTGACATAGAATCCAGGGCCTAAGCATTTTAAAGCCTAGTTATCCAGACGTGAGGTAGGGGCTAAATCCACTTCAGTTTTAGGCAGAAACTGGCAGAGGTAGAATCCAGAGCCTAAGCATTTTAAGCCTACTGATTCAGAAGCCAAGTGGGGCCTAAATCCATTTCAGTTTTAGTCAGGAAGTGGCAGAGGTACAATGCAGGGCCCATGCATTTTAAAGCCTAGTTATTCAGAAGCCTTTAAGACCTAAATCCATTCAGTTATAGGCAGAAATTGGATGAGGTAGAATCCAGGGCCTACACATTTTAAAGCTTAGTTATTCAGAAGCCAGGTAGGGCCTAAATCCACTTCAGTTTTAGTCAGAAACTGGCTGAGGTAGATTCCATGGCCTAAGCATTTTAAAGGCTAGTTATTTAGAAGCCAGGTCCCGGCTAAATCCACTTCAGTTTTAGTCAGAAACTGGCTGACATAGAATCCAGGGCCTAAGCATTTTAAAGCCTAGTTATCCAGACGTGAGGTAGGGGCTAAATCCACTTCAGTTTTAGGCAGAAACTGGCAGAGGTAGAATTCTGGGCCTAAGCATTTTAAAGCCTAGTTATTCAGAAGCCAGGTAGGGGCTAAATCCACTTCAGTTTTAGTCAGAAACTGGCTGAGGTAGCATCTAGGGCCTAAGCATTTTAAAGACTAGTTATTCAGAAGTCAGGTAGGTGACAAATCCACTTCAGTCTAAGTAAGAAACTGGCTGAGGTAGAATCCAGGGCCTAAGCACTTTAAAGCCTAGCTATTCAGAAGCCAGGTAGGGGCTAAATCTACTTCCGTTTTAGCAAGAAACTGGCAGAGGTAGAATCCTGGGCGTAAACATTTCAAAGCCTAGTTACTCAGTAACCAGGTAGGGCCTATATCCACTTCAATTTTAGTCAGAAACTGGTTGAGGTAGAATACAGGCCCTAAGAATTTTAAAGCCTAGCCACTCAGAAGCCAGGTAGGGCCTATATCCACTTGTCTTAGTCAGAAACTCACTGAGGCAGAATCCAGGGCCTAAGCATTTTAAAGCCTAGTTTTTCAGAAGCCAGGTAGGGCCTAAATCCACTTCAGTTTTAGTCAGAAACTGGCTGAGGTAGAAAACAGGGCCTAAGCATTTTAAAGCCTAGTTATTCAGAAGCCAGGTAGGGCCTAAATCTACTTTAGCTTTAGTAGGAAACTGGCTGAGGTAGAATCCAGGGCCTAAGCATTTTTAAAGCCTTGTTGTTCAGAAGCCAGGTAGGGCCTAAATCTACTTTAGCTTTAGTAGGAAACTGGCTGAGGTAGAATCCAGGGCCTCAGCATTTTAAAGCCTAGTTATTCAGAAGCCAGGTAGGGGCTAAATCTACTTCAGTTGTAGTCAGAAACTGGCAGATGTAGAATCCAGGGCCTAAGCATTTTAAAGTCTAGGTACTCTGAAGCCAGGTAGGGCCTATATCCACTTGTTTTAGTCAGAAGCTTGCTGAGGTAGAATCCAGGGCCTACGCATTTTAAAGCCTAGTTTTTCAGAAGCCAGGCAAGGCCCAAATCTACTTCAGTTTTAGGCAGAAAGTGGCTGCGGTAGAATCCAGGGCCTAAGCATTTTATTTTATTTTTTTAAAGTGTGCAGCAATATTAGTATCTTTTAATATGCCTCCTCAAGGGTTCACAAAATATATCTAACTGAGATCTTCCTTTCTCGAAAAATACAATCCCTTTGCAAAATATATAAGCAGCTATTAGTTAGGGGAGGTGCGTTTAAAAATATATGTGCACTTACGCATAATAAGTTGTTGGAGCTGAAATGCCTTCAGGTACGAGTCAGATAATGTCCCTATAAATTAATTATCAGTGCACCTCTGTAAATATATCTTTTAAGTCATCTTACACATTAGCTGAAACTTTTCCTTTGTAAGAGATAAAGAAGCATGTATTTTTCCAAATAGCAATTCTTTTCATCCCTGTCACTTGGTTCTGATCACACATTGTTGCAACAGTGATTTCTGGAAACATCTGTAGGGCTTGGAGGATTTATGGGGGTAAGAATTTCCATTACTAAAAGGAGGCTAGAATATCTAACTTTTTCTACAGTTATGACAAAGCACTGGAATAGTGATGCTTGTGAATCTGCAGCAAAGATCTTTAGCCCTTTGTCAACCAACATTGCTTTTTTTCTTTCTGATCAAAATATTCTAATAGCCTGGCAGACTAATTTCAAGGACACCACCTAGGCAGCCTGAAGAGAAGCAGGTCTGAGCAATCCTGGCATCAACTACAACCCAGGGCAGATCCAGTTATTTTCTCTCTGATGGTGCCACCTGCTTATCACTCAGTTATTCAGGACGCACACCTGTAACAGGTGACAGTACCTCCGGGTGAGTGAGGCAACTGCAGGCAATTCTGAAAACAAGGAAAAAATCCACCACGGTCCTGATTTGGTTTAAAGCACTCATGCAATCCCATTAGACCCATGTCTTCCCAAAACACCTTTTCCATGGCAAGCAAAGTTACTGATAATGCATGTGGCTTCTGTCACAGTGATGCATTAGGTAAGCAGGTGTGTGCTGAGTACCAGGGGTGCTCCAAAATGCATCTCCGTCCTCTTCCTCTTTTCTTCGCTAAGGTTCTGCCTTTGATGCCAACTGTGATTTCAGGCCTAAGAATGAAAAGACTGTGTTGCTTTCCTTGGATTCAAAGAAACTGTCATAATCTCCACAGTATCAGTTCCCATTAAATATCTGAGGTGGCAGAGGGTTGCCCTGGGCGGGCTTCTCCTCCAGGGGGATGTTCTTGTACATCCACTGCCTCTGCTCTTCTGACATCGTGATGTCCACCTCCTCAAACTCTATCTTGTTGGCTTCCAGAAATCTAACCACATCCTGCTGCTGCTTCTTTATTGCCACGAAGCCCGAGGAGGAGGTGATGAACACGTGGATGACCATCCTCTCGCCGCGCCGGGACTGACCGTCGGCCCCTGGAGGCTCCGGGCTGGCGCGGACGCAAAGGCAGAACTCGGCTGAGAGCCACCGCCACCGCCACCGCCGGGCACAGCACTCCAGTCTGGCCAGGGCCTAAGCATTTTAAAGCCTCGTTATTCAGAAGCCAGGTAGGGGCTAAATCTAGTTCAGTTTTGGTCAGAAACTGGCAGAGGTAGAATCCAGGGCCTAAGCATTTTAAAGCCTACTTACTCTGAAGCCAGGTAGGGGCTAAATCCACTTCAGTTTTAGTCAGAAAGTGGCAGAGGTACAATGCAGGGTCCATGCATTTTAAAGCCTAGTTATTGAGAGGCCGGTTAGGGCATAAATCCACTTCAGTTTTAGTCAGAAACTGGCTGAGGTAGAATCCAGGGCGTAAGCTTTTAGAGCCTAGTTATTCAGAAGCCAGGTAAGGCCTAAATCCACTTCACTTGTAATCAGAAACTGGCTGAGGTAGAATCCAGGGCCTAAGCATTTTAAAGCCTAGTTATTCAGAAGCCAGGTAGGGGCTAAATCCACTTCAGTCTAAGTCAGAACCTTGCTGAGGTAGAATCCAGGGCCTAAGCTTTTAAACCTAGTTATTCAGAAGCCAGGTAGGGGCTAAGTCCACTTCAGTTTTAGTTAGAAAGTGGCTGTAGTAGATTCCAGGGCCTAAGCATTTTAAAGCCTAGTTTTTCAGAAGCTAGGTAGGGCCTATATCCACTTCAGTTTTGGTCAGAAACTGGCTGAGGTAGAATTCTGGGCCTAAGTATTTTAAAGCCTAGTTATTCAGAAGCCAGGTAGGGGCTAAATCCACTTCAGTTTTAGTGATAAAGTGGCAGAGGTACAATGCAGGGCCCAAGCATATTAAAGCCTAGTTATTCAGATACCAGGTATGGCCTAAATCCACTTCACTTATAGTCAGAAACTGGCTGAGGTAGAATCCAGGGCATAGCATTTTAAAGCCTAGTTATTCAGAAGCCAGGTAGGGCCTAAATCCACTTCAGTTTTAGTCAGAAAGTGGCTGTTGTACAATCCAGGGCCTAAGCATTTTAAAGCCTAGTTATTCAGAAACCAGGTAGGGCCTAAATCCACTTCAGTCTAAGTCAGAACCTCACTGAGGTAGAATCCAGGGCCTAAGCATTTTAAAGCCTAGTTATTCAGAAGCCAGGTAGAGCCTAAATCTACTTCAGCTTTAGTCAGAAACTGGCTGAGGTAGAGTCCAGGGCCTAAGCATTTTTAAAGCCTAGTTATTCAGAAGTCAGTTTGGGGCTAAGTCCACTTCAGTTTTAGTCAGAAACTGACTGAGTTAGAATCCAGGGCCTAAGCATTTTAAAGCCTAGTTATTCAGAAGCCAGGTAGAGCCTAAATCTACTTCAGCTTTAGTCAGAAACTGGCTGAGGTAGAGTCCAGGGCCTAAGCATTTTAAAGTCCAGTTACTCTGAAGCCAGGTATGGCCTATATCCACTTGTTTTAGTCCGAAACTCGCTGAGGTAGAATCCAGGGCCTAAGCATTTTAAAGCCTAGTTTTTCAGAAGCCAGGCAAGGCCTAAATGTAAAGTTTTAGTCAGAGACTAACTGAGGTGCAAATCAGGGCCTAAGCATTTTAAAGCCTAGTTTTTAAGAAGCCAGGTAAGGCCTAAATATAGTTAAGTTTTAGTCAGAAACTTACTGGGGTACAAATCAGGGCCTATGCTTATTAGAACCTAGTCAGATCCAAGTTAAGTTTTAGCCAGAGTTTTGTCAAGTTATCGCCAGGGCCTAAACCCAGTTAAAAGTTAGCCAGCATGGTTAAAATCTTTTCAGAGTATGTTTAGGACTAGCCATGGCCTAAGCCTAGCTTATGTTTAGTCAGAGCCGTTAGGGCCCAAATCTACCTAAGTTTTAGTCAGAAACAGCTGAGGTAGAATCCAGAGCCTAAGCATTTTAAAGCCTATTCAGAGTTAAGGCTAAGCCAGAGTCTTTTTAAAATACGGCCAGGCCTTAAACCCAGTTAAGGTAACCAACATGGTGAAGATCGCCTCAGGATATGTTAAGGACTAGCCGTGGCCCAAACCTAGTTTATGTGTAGTTAGAGCCCAGTTAGGGCCTAAATCTACTTAAATTTTAGTCAGAAACTAGTCAGGGGTAGAATCCAGGGCCTAAGCATATTAGAGCCTAGTCAGAGCCTAGTTAAGGTTTAGCCAGAGTCTTGTCAAGCTATAGCCAAGGCTTAAGCTTACTTAAGGCTTATTCATCCTAGTTAAAGTTTAGCCAGTCCAGTTAAGGTCTAATCAGGCATAAGCTTAGTTAAGTCCTAGTCACAGCCTATTTAGCCTAGTCAGGGACTAAGCCTAGTTTACATCTATTCAGAGACTATTTAAGGCCTAGCTGGACCTACGTCTAGAGAAGGCAAAATCAGAGTCTCATTTAAGATGTAGCAAGGGCCTGAGCCTTTTTAAAGCCTATTTAGCCCAGTTAAGTCCCATAAGGGGCTAAACTTAGTTATGTCCTAGTTAGAGTGTAATTACAGCTTAGCCAGGGCATAAGCCTAGTTAATGCCTAGTCAGAGTATAGCTGAGGCTAAGCCAGGGCCTAAGTCTAGTTAAGGTCTAGTCTTCCCAGTTAAGGCCTATTCAGGCCCTTGACTTTGTTAAGGGCTAATCGAGACTAGGGTAACCAACTCTTTCCAATTTGCCCAAGATTTTCCATGTTTAGTGCTGAAAGTGCCAGGCCCTGGAAAATAAAATCCTTTGGTCCCTGGCAAACCAGATTGGTTGGTCACTCTAGTCAAGACTTTTTAAAGAAAACTTTTCTTTACCTTGGCGTTTATAGTTTATAAAGTGTTATTTCAACAGTATTTGATTATTGCAGCATCCATTTGAGATAGGTGTCATCATCATCCCCATTATACAGACGAATAAACTCAGGTTTAGAGAGAATAAGTGCCTTCCTCAGTGGCATATAGTGAATAAGTATCAGGGGTAGAGTTTATATCTATGTTTGAATTCAAAAGCCATCCTCTTATTTTTTAAACTAAACAGGCATCTCCCCATAATTAAACATTGTCTAAATCAGAAAAGTAATACTTGCTTAAGAAATTATCATCATCCTATTTTCAGATCAGGAAAGTGAGTCACAGTGAGTCACAGTGAGCTTAAGCGACCTGCCCAAGGTAAGAAAACTTTGAAACTTGAACCCAGTTACTCTGCCTCCAAATCTCATATTTTTCCCCTTGAAAATAACCTCTTTTCTTCATCCTTCCTACTTCCCCAGTGTCAAATACTTCAGTACATGCCTGTGTGGCTGAGGTTGTTGTATGTTTTCATGTTTCAGTGATGCTTGTGTCCATTTATTATCTGAAGTCCATCAAGCATTTGGTAAACTATGCTTGAGTGGATGCTTCTGTTTTCAGTCTGAGGTTTCTATATTGATGGTTGCTGTTTCATTAGGGGATGTTTGTTGAGCCTGGAAGCAAACCGACTTGGTAGTAGGGTCAAGCCTCAACCTCTTGATTTGCTGTGATCAAAGGAAAAGGGCACTGAAGACAAACGATCTACTTAGTAATTCTTGGGAGGGTTATGGGATACATACATCCCTGTCATAATGACATTCTGGGGACCAGGGAAAGAGACCAGGCCTCCCTCGCTGGTACTGTGTATTCACCTGCCAGAAGGCACTGAGGACTTGGCTTGCCTTTTCCTGGCTGTGCCATTTCTGTTGCCTCCTGTGAGCTTACCAGGGGTGACAGGCATCTCTGTTAAAAAGCCTGTATGTAAATATAGCTGTATCTTCCACTATGTTATCCTGAGGACAAAATAGTTGCCACCCCTACAGAATGTAGCAGCTTCTGGATTGGATGCCAATGGTAGCAGTATGCCAAGCATGAAGTATCCTGTTTCTCTCCTGCCAAGTAAACACCAGCTTCCTCTTCGGTGGTACATTTAAAGGGACAGTCTGCACTTGTGTGGCAACGGCAGTGGGGGAGAGCTTTCGCCATGGGCAGTCAGCGGCTTAGATGGTGGCACAGTGGAAGAGGCCACCAGGATGCACCTTCTGTGGCAGATGCCGTCTTAGACTGTAATTTCCCCCTTTGTGCGGTTAAGTTGCTTTGGAGAACTATTTGGTTTAATGTGGAATGCAAGAGGAAGGCAGAGCTGGTTAGGAAGAAACAAATGATTTATTCCACTGAGCAGCTGGTATAGTCAAATGTTGCTTTCTTTCTTGGAGAGAGCACCATTTGGGAATGGAATCATTTTCTCTGACATTCACATGGCTATTCCCCACATAAACTCAGGTCTTTAGATAACTTCACGTGGTTTGGATAACTTCACATGTTTGTATTCCCATGAGCAGGTGCAACACATTCAGCTTCAAGGCACTGGGTTAATGGCAGAAGCAAGGCGTGTCTCTGTCCTAACAAAGAATCTGGAAGGCCTTTCCTCAAGGACTGTGGGCTATGCAGTAGAATGTTGGCAGCTCTGGGAAGAATGCACAGAACTAGGTTCCAGGTTCTACATTCCAGCTGTGTGATTTTAGGTAGATCTTTTTGCCTTTCTAGATGTTAATTTTCCTAAATGTAGAATGGAGATAATAAACTCTGGGTTGCCCTACCCATGTTATGTGGTAATTGTGAAGATCAGATGAGATACAATGTGAAAACACTAAAGTATAAAACACTATAAAAAATGTAAGGAGTTATTAGTCCTGTTATTCATTCAACAAATATTTATTGAGTACCTACTACATGCCAGACACTCTTCTTACACTTGAACAAAATAGAGATCACTGCTTTCATGGAGCTTACCTTCTAGAGAGGGCAGCCATAAAATAAATAATAATCATAATAAACAAGTAAACCATATAATATGTACATAAGGTGATAAGTTCCAAGAAAATTGAAAAAGTAGAGCAGAATAAGGAAGCCTAGGAGTGCCAGGTTGGGAGGGGGAGGTTCAATTTTTGAAACTGTGCTAAGTGTAACTCTCATTGAAAAGGTGAGATGTAAGAAAGGGTTTGAAGTTGGTGAGGGATTTAGCCATCCAGATATCTGAGTAAAGAACATTCCAGGCAGAAGGAATTGCCAGTGCAAAGCGCCTAAAGAGGAAATGTGCCTGGTGAGTTTGGGGAATGACAGAGGTCAGGGTGGCTGGAATGGAGGGAGGGAGAGAGAAGTAGAAGATGAAGTTGCAGATTATATCATGGGGTGCCATGTAGGCCATTATAAGGATCTAGGTTTTACTCTGAAGGAAATGCAGAGACAGTACAGGAGGAGTGACATGATCTGACTCACAGTCTAAAGGGATCACTCTGGCTGTTGTATTGAGAAGAGACTGGAGTGAGGCAAAGAGAATCCTGTTAGGAGGCTGTTGAAATAATCAAAGTGATAGGTGGATGATGGTGGCTCACAATGACAGGTTGTTAGATTTTGGATATATTCTGAAGGCAAAGCCAACAGGGTATCCTGGTGGATTGGATGTGGATTGTGGGAAAAAGAAAAGAGTCAAAGATAAACTCAAGCTCGTTTAGCCTGAGTGGTTAGAAGGACAGAGTTGCTATCTATTTCAGATGGAGAAGGCTATAGGTGGAGTAGGTTTTGGAGGGAAGAGGACCCAGTTTTAGAAATATTGAGTTTTAGATATCAGAAATCATTGTGAAGGCACTTAGATACACAAGTATGAGATTCTGGAGAAAGATCTGAGCTAGCTAAATAAATTTGGGATTCGTTGGTAGATAGGTGTTATTTACAGCCTGTATGAAATCATCAAGGAAATCCTGTAAGGAATCCTATCAGGACAACTCCATCCAGTCCTTTGCTTGAGCAACATGCTGGTCTGGTATTGGGAGGGCTCTTGCCAGCATGCTAGAGCATGCTGCTCAAGCAAAGGACTGGATGGAGTTGTCCTGATAGGATTCCTTACAGGATTTCCTTTTTAGTATTACCTAGAGGCAGGGGATTCTCAAGGCAGTTTTTTTTTTTTTTTTTTTTTTTTTTTTGCGTTACATGGGCTTCTCACTGTTGTGGCCTCTCCCGTTGCGGAGCACAGGCTCCGGACGCGCAGGCTCAACGGCCATGGCTCACGGGCCCAGCCGCTCCGCGGTATGTGGGATCTTCCCAGACCGGGGCACGAACCTGTGTCCCCTGCATCGGCAGGCGGACTCTCAACCACTGCGCCACCAGGGAAGCCCTCAAGGCAGTTTTGCTCAACAAGCACAAAATCTCTCTCTCATCTCTGTGACTGATATTACCAGGTTAAATATTTCTGCTCTAAAACATATGTTTAATTAAATATAATGGCCACTCCACCTAACTACCCTTGTCAAAGTCGCCAGTGACTTCCACACTACTAAATTCAGTGGTTAATTCCCAGTTCTCATCTTGCTTTTCCTATAGGCAGCATCTGACATGACCACTCTCCAAGTCCTCTTCTTTTTGGTCTATAGTCGCTTCCTTGATGATTTCATACAGGCTGTAAATAACACCTATCTACCAACGAATCCCAAATTTATTTAGCTAGCTCAGATCTTTCTCCAGAATCTCATACTTGTGTATCTAAGTGCCTTCACAATGATTTCTGATATCTAAAACTCAATATTTCTAAAACTGGGTCCTCTTCCCTCCAAAACCTACTCCACCTATAGCCTTCTCCAACTGAAATAGATAGCAACTCTGTCCTTCTAACCACTCAGGCTAAACGAGCTTGAGTTTATCTTTGACTCTTTTCTTTTTCCCACAATCCACATCCAATCCACCAGGATACCCTGTTGGCTTTGCCTTCAGAATATATCCAAAATCTAACAACCTGTCATTGTGAGCCACCATCATCCACCTGTCACTTTGATTATTTCAACAGCCTCCTAACAGGATTCTCTTTGCCTCACTCCAGTCTCTTCTCAATACAACAGCCAGAGTGATCCCTTTAGACTGTGAGTCAGATCATGTCACTCCTCCTGTACTGTCTCTGCATTTCCTTCAGAGTAAAACCTAGATCCTTATAATGGCCTACATGGCACCCCATGATATAATCTGCAACTTCATCTTCTACTTCTCTCTCCCTCCCTCCATTCCAGCCACCCTGACCTCTGTCATTCCCCAAACTCACCAGGCACGTTTCCTCTTTAGGCGCTTTGCACTGGCAATTCCTTCTGCCTGGAATGTTCTTTACTCAGATATCTGGATGGCTAAATCCCTCACCAACTTCAAACCCTTTCTTACGTCATCAGGCAGAAGGAAGAAATGTATGACTTCTGATCTTCTTTCCAGGTGGTAAAATAAATGAACTGGGTCTCTCCTGGCAAGCTGGCATTTGCCACAGAAACCGAGAGGCCATTACTGGTGCTTTGTCTTGCTCTTGTCAAATTTCTGAGAGGTATTCTTGAAGCTCAGTACTAAATCTAGGCTAGGATGGTAAGGGATACAAAGTATACAATGGTATTTATATGATGCTTCCTTTCTTACCCAAATGATTCACATAGAAAGAGCTGAGAATCTGGGCTGGTTCAGGTGAGGCCTTTCTAGACACAGGGTCATGGCCTTCATTATCTTGCCCATTGCTTTCCAGGTATGGTTGGTCCTTGAACAGTCCACTTATATGCGGATTTTTTCAATAGTATTATAAACACTGTAGAACTACATGGGCTGTGGTTGATTGAATCGGCATATGTGGAGGAACCATGGATGTGGAGGGCCACCTGTAAGTTATAGGTGGATTAACCCCCGTGTTGTTCAAGGGTCAATGGGGGATGTTTCCTAGGAACAGCTAGTTAATGCTTTGAAAGATTCATTGCCATAATACCAAGTGGAGGGCCTTTTCCACGCAGCTTGCAACGTGTGGGAGGAATAACCAATGGGCAGCCTGAAGTGTAGTCACTTTTCACCTGCCAGAGCTCAGAGCCAGAGTGAGCAAGGGCTTCAAAGGGGAGAGTGAAGTAGGCCAGGAAGATCCACTAATCCTCAAGGAGTCCCTACGTGACTGGTCTTATGTCTTCCGAAAGGGTTATGTGTGAATTAGAGCCACAAGACAGTCTCGCTCCCTCACATCTTTATCCAAGTGTATAGTCATGTTGGTTCTAACTATGAGATGACATATCTCTGGTACTTCCTTCCAGTTTCTGTAATGCCTGCAGTTGTCTCACCCTGGCTGCCCCCTCCACCTTCCAGGGATCACTAGTCAGTACCCAGGATGCACCACACACTGTTTCCTGGATCCCAGAATTTTCTCCAGAACAATTATATTAGCTAGCATTTATTAAGAACTTATTATATACCAGGCACCATTCTAAACTCGTTGCATGTGTTAACTCACGCAATTCTCACAACTTTTATTACCTTCATTTTACAGATGAGGAAACTGAGGCAGAGTAGTTTAGCAAACTTCTAGTTAGTAAGTGAAAAAATTATAATTCAAACATAGGTCTGTTTGACACAGATCCTACTATTACAACCACTAGCATCATTTTACCGTGTCTCCCAAAGAAAATATACAAACAAACAAAAATTGTTCCTTTTTCCCTCTCAGAAAGCTGAGGGAAGACTCGGGAATAAAATCCCTTTTCCTTTTACCTCTAAGTTTTGTTTTTATTTCCCTTATATTAGACCTCACCTTCTGCACTGGTAATATTTAAAAGCCAAGAATCTTTCTAGAAGCATTACAGCTCTTTTCAGGCTCTCTGGGAGCCTGTGGGTTTCTCATAACAGCCGAGATTCAGGAACAAGCCTGTGCAGAGTCCCACCAAGTCAAGATGGGGTTGCTGTCCTCATGTTTGAAGACTTAGGAAACTATTTGTCTGTCTAGGAAAATAACCAAGAGATATATTTTCAAAAGTGGCTGTTTTTCTCCAGTGACGAAGTTGTTTTTCTGAAGGGTAAGGAAGAATCTGTGATTCTCTCTGCAGCAGTGAGCAACTTTGGAGGAGGAAGAAAGTAATTCAGTAGAATCTGGTCTAAATTGACCATAAGGACATTTCCTACCCTCCATTTTTTCAGCTTCTGTTTTGAATTTTTCATATATTTTCAAGAAGGGGCCATGTTTAGCTCTTCAGCCACACAATTCTTTCCTTTCTTTCTTGATAAATTAAATATGGTTCATGGGGATTTTAAATGTCAGATCCTATAACAGGCAAATGCCTTATTGCACACAGTTTTTTTTAATTTTATTTTTTAACGCAAAGGTTTGTAGCTTTTATTTTTCTTTAAAAAAAAAAGAGTTTAAAGGGCGGATCCTGTTGCTTTGTTCATTGTAGCCCCTCAGATAGCTCCTGCTATGTCAAAATTATAAAATCTGCCCTTTGGGAACAAGGACCTCTTGATGTTTCCTCAGGGGTGGGGAGGGCAATGAGAAGTAGTGTCTGGGGGGTGTTTTAATTTAATTTATTTATTTAATATCTTTATTGTAGTATAATTACTTTACAATATTGTTGGGGGTGTTTTTTAAAAAAATCTATGTTGAATGCATGTATCCAAATGGTATTGCAGCATTAGAAATGGGAGCATTGTTAAAAAATTTACTGTTTGTAAATAGGAAGCTGACACCTATAGTCACCAAAGGCACATTTTAATCTCTCCCACATAACTGCCTCTCTTCCCATTGGATATGAACTAATTTACCTTGCCTGATGCAGAGAAACTTATCGACTATAAACATAGACCCAGAGGATTTGGATTCCTTTGCTCCTTTTCCACCCTACTGTTAGACACTTATTGCCAGTTTGCCAGCTATGAGCATCACAAAGTAGCAGGGTAGGACTATCTGCTAAAAGAAAAATGGTGGCTTTTGATTAGTTGTGCTGACAAAAATGTTATAAGAGTGAGATTAATAAAAGTCTACAGGGTTAAAGATTCTAGTTATCAGATGGACAGCATGGCCTCTGCCCCAGCCGTCTTTCTGAGCTACTTATAAGATGTGGCTTATCTCATCTTCTGTCAATTTACAACTCCATCCAGCTACAAGGGTCTCTTGCTTTACTTAGCTCTGCCATGAAGTAGGCCAAGGACCCTTCTCTGTACCTTCAGACCTCATTCCATTTCCATTCTGTGATGACCAGCTTGCTGAACACTGACAAGACTCTCATCACTGTCTTGCTGTCCTTACTGGTTTTATAGGAAGGAAACTCAAAATTAAAAAAAGAAAAATTTTTTGAGATATAGCATACATAAGGTGAAATACATCAATTTTAAGGGTACAGCTGAATGCTTTAAAAAAAAACATACGTAATTATATTGACAGAATATTTCCAGCATCCCAGAATGCTTCCTCACATTTCTTCCCAGTCAATAATCACCCGTCCCCCACAAGAGGTAACTACTACATTCACCTTTGTTCTACAGATACATTTGCCTGATCTTAAATTTCATATAAATGGAATTATATGGTATGTACTTTTAGGCATCTGGTTTCTTTCAACATTCTCGTACATGTATTTTTGTGGACATTTGTAATCTTTTATTTTATATACTTAGGAGTAGAATGACAAGGCCATTCAATAGAGGTATGTTTAGTTTTAGTAGATACTGCCCAACAGTTCCAAGGAAGTTGTACCAGTTAACACTTTCACCAATAATGTATGAGAGTTCCAGTTGCTCCATGTTCTTCTCAGTGCTTGGTATTGTCAGGTTTTTTTTGTTTTTTCAATTTTAGCTATTTTGGTGGGGTTTTGTGTGTCTCATTGTCATTTTAATTTGCATTTTCCTCATGAGCAATGATGAAAATCTATTCATATGTTTGTAGGCCACTTGAAAGTTCTCATCTGTGAAGTGCTATTCGATTCTTTGTTCTATTTTTAAAAATTGGACTGTTTATCTTTTTCTTATTGATTTGAAGGAGTTTAAAATATATGTATATATTAGATACAAGTCCTTTGTTAAATATATGTATTGTGAATATTTTCTCCCAATCTGTAGTTGGCCTTTTCACCCTCTTAAGGTGCCTTTTGATAAATTGAAGTTCTTAATTTTAATGAAATCCAATTTATCAATCTTTTTTCATAGTTAATGCTTTTGTGTTGAATAAGAAATCTTTAACTACTGAAGGTCACAAAGATATTTGCCAATGGTTTGATTTAGAAGATTTACTGTTTTACCTTTCATGTTTAGGTCTATGGTCCATTTCAAATTATTATCATTATTATTATTATTATTATATCCAGTGTGAGGTAAGGGTCATGGTTCCACTGATTTATTTGTTTGTTCTTGCGTCAGTACCATGCTGTCGTCTAACTGTAGCTGCATAGCTAGCCTTGATATCTGGTAGTATATGTTCTCCAATTTTGTTCTTCCTTAAGATGTTTTGGCTATACTAAGCCCTTTATATATCCTTATACATTTTAGAATCACTTTGCCTAAAATGCCCTTTGGGGATGGTTTTGAGCTTATTAACTCATTAGCCTCCCTATGTCCTCTCAACTTCAAAATCGTTTGAGGGAGAGACCAGTAGTGTATTTATGGCAGTCTCCCTCCCTGTAGTGAGAATTTGTTTCCAAAGTACCGCAAGGCTTGGGAGACTTCACTCAGACTTTTCCACGCATGTGCTAGGCTAGAACTCAGCTAACTTCAGGTGAGGAAAATTAGCCCTGCATTTCAGGCTTCTCAAATTTCCAGTCCATTATGCTAGCCTCAAACTTTATGCAGATTTCTCATTTTCCTCAGTAGACTCCCTCTGCCTTGGTGCCAAACCTCATCTTCAACTTGTGCCCAGAATTAGCAAATGTCTCAGTGAAGAAAAAAAGTCTGTGATTATCAACATTCTTACGAAAGACTCTTCACTCTCTGAAATTTTAGTTCATCTTGTCCTTGTTTCCACAGATCGCAGATATCTTTAAAACCTATTAATTTTGTAGTTTATCATTTTGTTGTTGTTTTCTAGTTGTGACGGGAGCGCTCGCATCCCATTTGAAAGCGAAAGTCCAGTAAACGTTTGATGGGCATAACCTTGACCCTCTCATCCATCTTGGCTCTATCACAGGTGAGTAGTTTATGAGTGGGCCAATTCAGTAGGTCAGGGGAAGGGCAGGTAAAATGGACACAACATTCCTGTCACAGATGATGGAGATTGCTGAGGGGACTGAGCTGGCTCTCTCCATCCCTCTGCTTTGGGACTCACAGTCAACTTGGAATTCAGCCAGTTTCCAGGGATGGGAAATGAGATTAACATTTTGAGTTTTATTCCTGCTTAGAATGCGATGTCAGCTCTGGCCTGAATAAGGCAAATTTTCCTCCTATAGGCACCTGAATTTGTGCCCTCTGGCACAGGACTTTAGGAATCATACCCGGGCTGACTTCCAATTCTGTGTCTTCACTTACCATGTGGCGGTGGGCAATTTATTTAATTTCTCTGTTCCTCAATGTTTTCATCTGTAATATCACAGTGTTATCAAGTGGATTAAATGTACTAATATTAAAAAAAAGTACCCGAAGTGTAATAGGTCTTCAACAAATGTGAACATTTATTAGAATACTTATGGCCATGTCATCTCATCTGATACATAGTTTTTGAGGCTGGGGATCATGCTTGGTCACCTTTTGGGGGTGAGTAAAATTTACATACAGCAGGATGCACAAATATTAAGAGTACCATTCAGTGAGTTTTGAAAAATGCGTAATCTTGTATAACCCATCACCTCAGAAAGTTCTCTTAGCCTCTTCTAGTCAGTTTCCACTCCCCTAGATGCAATTGCTATTTTGATTTTTCCACCGTAGATCATTTTGCATTTTCTAGAATTGCATATGAATAGAATCATACAATATATATTCTTTTGTGTCTGGCTTCTTTCATTAAGTACAATGTTTTTGATATCCATCCATGTTGTTATCCCTATCAGTAGTGGCTTTCTTTTTATTGCTGATTAGTATCATATTGTATGAATATATCACAGTTTGTTTATCCATTCTCCTTTTGATTGACATCTGGGCTCTTTCCACTTTTTTTGGCTATTACGCATGAAGCTGCTATAACCATTCTTATAAAAACCTTTCTGTGAACTTTCATTTCTCTTGGGTAAATGCCTCGGAGTAGAATTGCCAGGACTGGATAGGTGCTTGCCTGGTTTTATAAGAAACTGCCAGACGTTTTCAAAGAGGTTGTATCATTTTATACTCCCATAAGCATGTGTGAGAATTCTGGTTCCTCTACATCTTTGTCAACCTTTGATGTTGTCAGTCTAATTTTAACCAGTCTAATGAGTGTATTGTGGTATCTCATTGTGATGTTAATTTGCATTTCCCTGATGACTAATGATATTGAATATGTTTTCATGTGCTTATTAGCTACTTATTTTTCTTCCTTTGTGAAATGTTTGTTCAACTCTTTTGCCCATTTTTAATTGGTTTGTTTGTCTTTTTATTATTGAGTTGTAGTAGCTCTTTATATATTCTGGTTACAAGTTCTTTGTCAGAGATATTTTTTGTGAATATTTTCTCTGTGCATTGCCTGCTCATTTTATTAACCATGTGTTTTGATGAATTGTTTTATCTTTGTACCCCCTGCTATCCATGAATATTTGACACTTGATAATATTTACTGAATGAAAGAGTTAAAAGTTGTTCCTCCCTCCCTTCTTCCCTTCCTTTCTTTCTTTAACAGTACTTACCGGTTACCTACTCTGCGGCAGCCTTTCTTCTATGCCTTGGGTATACAGCAGAAAACAAAACAGACAAGCTTCCTAATCTCATGGAACTTCATTTTAGTCTATATATATGTGGGGTGGGGTGACAGACAGAAAAACAAATGAATAAACAAGAAAATATGAGGTGATTATAGGTGCTATAATGTAAAAATGCGCTGTATGCAAAACGAGAAAGGGATGATTAAGAGGCTTTTTCAGATTGGAGGGTCTGAAATCTGAGGAGATGATATTTAAGCTGAGACCAGAATGACAAGAAGCCATTTTTTTTTCTGGGGGAGAGGGATTCTAGGCAGAAGGAACAGCTAATAAAAGGGTCCTTAAGGTGAGTTGGGGCTAGGTGCAAACTATCCAAAATACACCTTTAGGCAAACACCTTAGGTTCAGGGTTTGGTTGCTTTGGAAATTATCATAACTGGAATAAGCTGATGCTATACACTTACTATTTCCTAGCACTGCAGTACTTGCTAATTTCTCAACACCCTCCCTGCCCTCTCCCCATCCCCAGCTCCTAGGTTCCAAGATGCTTTGAAGATAGGAATTGTGGATTAGCTAACACAGTGGTCAACAGGGTTAAGGCTAGGTCAGGAATGTTTTTTTTCCCATCAAAGGTGACCAAGAGATAGAAAAAATAAACCAAGGGTTGCATAAATAATAGATAACTACATTTGTCTTTATAAGATAGCAACATATGAAGAGTTCTTCCTCTCTGCTTTTTACATTTAGATTGTGTCATGTAAAACTCTGTAAATACATCTATTTGATTAATGGACTATAATTTGTTTCTAAATTTTGGCCAGCTTAGGGAGAGATGGAAGAAAAGATGATGGGAAGGGGTAGTGGAAGATGGAGATACAGAGAGAATGAAATAGAATGAAACACATAGGTGAATAAATGGAGGTGTATTGACAAAGAAGATTAATAACAGAGTCCTAGAGGGAGGTAGAGAAGCTGAGAAAAGAAACTGGGTGAAAGGGAAGCCAAAAGTTAAATAGGTTTTGTGTGAGTATGTTCCTATTACCCTCTTGTGCCCTTGGGCTACTGGCACTGTAGTAGTTTATTGCTTCCTTTGAAAAGTTTGATGGTGCTCTCTACTACTATTTAACACACACCTTACTTCTGTGTCTTTCTTCTGATGAGCTGATTCATGCTCTACATTAATGCCAAGTTCCTCTCATGATTTTTTACCATTATTTCCTTCCACTAGATTGCTTTTTCTCTAATCAAAAAGCAGAGATCCTGTGAGTTAATAAACTGCCAAGCATCTAGTACCGATTCTCGCATATTTCAGGTGGAAGTTGCCTCCAACCAAAATTATGCTTTCTGGTTATTACGGTTAGGACCCTTATCATCAGGATAAACCCCATGTCTACTGTCAGGAGTTTGGGCAAAAAAAAATGTGAGGTTCTGATAGGACTTATGCTAGGTGAAGATAGTATATAACTGAGTGGGTCAAACCATACCCTGTGGAAACTAGCAAGCTCCATGTGAAAATCACAGACCATCTGGCGGATGATTTGCTCTACTCCAATAAAGGCCTAAGAAGTACAAGTCGCTGTGGTAGAGCCTGTGGCTTTCTGGGCCCCACTCTGGTCAGAACTGCTGGAAACAGGGCAAAGGTAGATTTGGCAGTATCCTAAAAGAGGGAGGTGGATGGTTGCTTCCTAATACTCTCCACTGGGAAAAACTTGACTGAGGCTGGAGAGAGGAAACCAGCTCAATTTGCAGGACTGGTAGCTAGAAATTTAATGTGTGTATATGCCCAAGAAAACAACTGGCCAAAAGAACATAGCTGCACTAATCAGCTGTGGACTGGAGATATATGTTCTAATAAATTGAAAATTACAGACTGTCCTACTGCAGGAAAAAACAATCTGGTGAAGGGAGATATGAAAAGAAATCAATAAAAGGAATTTAGCAATTCATGTAGGACATGTACCAGCTCATCAGAATGGAAAGACAGAATAATCTATTTAGAATAAGAGGGGAGACAATCTGACCCCCGCCAAAACTAATACAGACTCTGCAGTCTTGGGAACTCCAAGTCTCAACTCAGGTCCCTTGTCAGTTCAATTTAAGGTTGCAGATTGGGCATGTGAAAGCTCAGGGCGTGTGGACATGAATATTCTAGGTAAGCAGAGGAGAAAGAGTGGACAAAAAAACCTATGAATCAAAGAAACGAGTAAGCAATATCAGCTATGTTGAATTACTAAAAACTTGAAGCCTCAACAAACTCATTTTTAAGGGGAACGGGGGATGGTAAACCAGACAAATGTGATAGGTAGATTATATTGGGCCATTCTCTAGATTTTTAAACAAGGAATATTACCTTAAAGAGGTATAAACTTAGGAATAGGGCTTGTAGAGCACACAGGCATACAGATGAAAATAGTATGACCATGGCTTTAGACAAATTTAGGAGAAATAGCTGCTAGATATGGAATATTGGCAGTGATAGGAAATGACCAAAGAACTAATTTTATAAAAGAAGTTATATAAAATTTGGGAAAAGACAAAGAATGTGGGACTTTCATTTACCATAAATTCCCCAGACTGCAGGGGCAATCGGAAACTTTAATGAATGAATTATTAAAAACACAGAAAGAACTTAGCAGCACCAGATATAAATGGCAATGAGGCAAAGGTACTAATAAAACAGGATTAATTGAAAGACTCTGAGTGTATGTATCCTCCTCAATAGAGATGTTCAAGAAAGATAGACAAACTACCTGTGCTCACTTTGTTCTCAAATCTCATAAGAAGAGGTAAAGACCATGAGAAGTGTAAAGGGGACTATGAGTAGTAGAGCCTCATAAGGCCATCAAAAAACGAGGAGCAATAGCTAGGGGTACATTTTCAACGTTATCCTATAGCCAGAAACTGTATGATGGAGAAAGGCTCAAGGATACTAACTTTATATTTCTCTTTTCTATTATTAGATCTGCTCTTCTGTTTTCTCTTGGCTGTGGCAAGCTGTCTGATGGTCATTATAATAGCAGTTCACTACCAATACAAACAAGAGAACCACATGTAAATTTTGTGGGAGGTTCACCAAATTTATCAAAAAGTACTGTAGGACCACTGGCCTCATTCTGTACTTGATCATCATCATATCAACAACCTCATTTCTCAACCAAACCAACCACAGAACTATTGCCAGCCTCATAGGATCCATTGTCACCAAGAGCCCATTTACTACAGCTTTTAGTAATATTTTATCTACTGAGGAAAGCACAGAGGCATGGAGTCTGTGTCAATCTCTGTACTAGTTGGTGGACTTGCTGATTGTGTAGCCCAGTTAACTAGAATAGCTGAAGAGCTTCTACGGTTGATTTCACAAGAACCAGTTCCTTGTGAAGAGCAAGATGACAGAGCAGAACAGATAGAAACAGATGCACCTCTTTCCGAGGAAGCTTCACTACCAGACCTTGCTGATCTCTCAGACTTAGAATCGATACTTACACAAAGAGAAGACGAAGACTTAACCTTTGATACAGATCAACCTATGTTAGATATAGATGAACTATATGAAGACGTACTCTCTAGTATTAACAATGACTTAAATAGATAAAACCTCATTTGCCTCCACCAGCTTGTGAAAACTGATCATTTCTCTGTGTCAAATACATTCTAATTTTTCTGAATGTTAGCAATAACAGTTTTTCTCCTAGTTCTGCAGTTTCATTACTAATCTATTCTAGAACAAGCACTATTTGATTTGCTTCTGGCAGAGGCTGGTCTCTTTTCTTCTTTGTATTTATTTATACGAAAAGCTCTGACTTTAGCAATAGGGTTCTTTCTTTACCTGTACTTGTTCTCCTGTTAGGATTCCTGATAATAGGAGCAAACACTAGCAAAGAAAAGAAACTCCTTACCTAACAATAGAGTGAAGACCTGATGAACTCTATCACATCTTGGGACCCAATTTCACCGTTCTACAATGAGTGGAAACTAAAAGGGGAATATCCTTCAGGATGACAGTATAGTGAATACATTCACATTAACAGGACAATATTGGGGCACTTTTACTTGAAAAGATCACACTACTTACTAGGCCTTTCGGACAGAATGTGTCAGCCAAAGGATGCTATAGCAGACTGGGGGAAATAATTCTAAAAAGCAGCCATCTACCAGATAATAAGACTGCAGAAAGCTTTACAGATAACTCTTGCCAGGGAGAAACCTTTGGAAAAGCTGAGGCCAAGAAGTTCCAATGCAGGACTGTTGCCTCAAATGCTGACCCATATCACAACTACTCTGCAACATTGTTGCTCAAATGGAAATGGCAAGTTACATCAAATAACAACAGGAGAGAAGTACTAGTACTAGAAGGGCTAGACAGAGCCCTAACAAGGACTATTCGCCTATGGAAAAGTCAAACACTTATGGCATAGGCTTAGAGACGATGGTCCACAAGTAGAAGTGGATAAAGTACACCTTCTTGGGTATAACTACATTTATAAAGAATAGCTGATAGGCTTGTTATAAGGGAAACTGCTTCAACCTTGACAGAAATCTTTACTACTGAGAAATGGGAGCAATAATGAATTTAAACAAAATGTGGACTGGTTATACCCACAGTAATTCTACAGCTACCAGAGGGGGGAAATGCAATAGTTGGAAGACCCCCATATCAAAACAGAGAGGGACCAAATACACGTTCAGGAAATGCACTGATCATACTAATTGCATGCCATAGGGTACTCTTACTCCATTTGGAAGAATAGCTACCTTTCATACAAGCCTGTGGACACTACGGTCCTTCTTCCTAGAGAATGGCCTTTGCATCTTACAATATGGGCAACAACTAGGTAAAGACATAAAAGTATACCATTAGACAAAGTGGTATATGAAAATTGTGAAGAAATGACATGTAGAAGTCAATCCACACTCGTGGGAAACCAGATTATACCAATTCACATAGAGTCCTAAAGCATATTATAGTCAAAGGGATTAAAAAGACTTTTAATACAGATGGCTTCAGAGCTAACCAACATGACAGATGCTGCATCTAATACTAAGTGAGCTCTGCATACACAGATTATTAGCTACCTTTAAAGGTAAATGGGGAAAATTATAGACTATATAACCAGATCTTATTTGGATGAGCAGTAGCAGGAGAAACATAAGTCAGTTTTGCCACTGAATTTCAGGATAAGTTTATTCAACAAATTTAAGAAAGAGCTAATAGCCAAGGCATGGAAGCATCCTAAATGTCCATCGACAGATGAATGAATAAAGAAGATGTGGTGTATGTATATATATATATATATATATATATATATATATATATATATATATATATATATATACAATGAAATACTCAGCCATAAAAAAGAATGAGATAATGCCATTTGCAGCAAAATTGATGGACCTAGAGATTATCACACTAAGTGAAGTAAGCCAGAGAAGGACCAATATCATATGATATCACTTATATGTGGAATCTAAAAAAAATGATACAAATGAACTTATTTACAAAACAGAAACAGACTCACAGACATAGGAAACAAATTTATGGTTACCAAAGGGGAAAGAGGGTGGGGGAGGGATAAGTTAGGAGTTTGGGATTAGCAGATACAAACTACTATATATAAAATTGATAATCAACAAGGTCCTACTGCATAGCACAAAGAAGTATATTCAATATCTTGTAATGACCTGTAATGAAAAAGAATATATGTGTATTACTGAATCAGTTTGCTGTACACCAGAAACTAACACAACATTTTAAAGCAACTATACTTCAATAAAAGTTAAAAAAAAGATTGCTGTATCAAGAAAAGCTACACAGACTCTCTTTTTTTTTTACTTTGTGTTTTTACACAGACTCTTAAAAATTTTTTTAAATTGAAATATAGTTGCTGTACAATATTATATAAGTTACAGGTATACAATATAGTGATTCCCAATTTTTAAAGGTTATACTGCATTTATAGATATTATAAAATATTGGCTATATTCCCTGTGCTGTACAATATATCCTTGTAGCTTATTTTACACCTAATGGTTTGTACCTCTTACTCTTCTACCCCTATCTTGCCCCTTCCCTCTCCCATCTGCCCACTGGTAACCACTCTATATCTGTGAGTCTGCTTCTGTTTTTTTATATTCACTAGTTTGTTGTATTTTTAGAGACCATTTTGAAAATCAGAAGAACTTATGGAGCTACTGAAAAATATTAGTATGAGAAAGTTTCACAGTAGACTGCTACGTGGGAAGATTGATAGAGTAGGTGAGGATCCAGGAGACTTAGAGGGGTGAAGAAAGACACAAAGAGGAGAAATAAAAGTTATATTACAAGCAACTACTGTGGATAATTACAAGCCATACCAGACAGCAGATTGAGGGACTTTACTGCTGCAATAACTGGACAAACTGAGCCTTACTTGCCCAAGGTAGGCCACTCTATACACTGTGTCCAAAGTGGTAAATAATAGATGCAGTGCAAAGGAACTATGCCAATTAACCTAAATAGAGCAGTGGGAAAACAAGAAGTAAGCATTTATCCCACCATTCCAATAGGAACAGTTTTATAAGGAAAAATAGTGATTAGAGTTAAGTAAGGAAATCTATATATGTAGCAACCAAGAAGAAGACTAACAGAGTAACTGGATAAAAGTTAAAAGATAGAATCTATGCTTTAATTAAAGGTTTAGAAACAGTCAGGGAAGATATACACTCTCCACTAGAAATTTGGACTTCAGGAAATTGGGCTATAACTTTGTGTCAAAATGAAACTCAAGGCATAAATACTTGTGCAAGATCAGGAAACATATCCAAGGAGAGAACATCAATCTGCTATGAATTCTATTTGATGAGCAATTTAACTGTAAATGGAAAGATCTGGTACACCTCAAATAAGATGGATACTGAAGGGTAGCTATTCTTCCAAGTAGAACTCTGGAATATGGACTTCATAACAATTACACAACAGATTAGTGTGAGCTTGTTAAAATTGTTAGTAGTAATGAGACAACACAATCAACCACACTTACTCAAGCAAGTCATCAAAATACATCAAAAGAAATCTGTGAGACTACTCCAGACATTGAAACAAGATAAAGCTCGAACCAGCCTATAAAACACGTAATAGTGAACATGGTCCTTAGGTGTCAAACGGGAAGATGCTACAACAGTGTAATATGTGGAACTATCTAGCCTTTTGGCTAGATGGGTTCACCTGGAAAGATTATACTATAATGGCACCTCAGGATTCGATAAAATGTATTGCAATGTTTGCTTTGATTGTGTGATTATGTTTATGAATTGTTAAGATGTTACCTTGCTCCAAGCAATGGATTGTTGTATTAAGTATGTTTGCTCTTACAGAACAGAATTAAAAGTAAAGTTAATAGTGATAAGAAATAAGTGCAGGAAGTAAGAACATACTTAGGAATAAGAGCTAGTAGGGGAGGTATTTTTAGGAGAGAGAGAGGAAAAGTAACAAGTTGTCAACAGTTATGCAGCCGTTTATGGTGGAAAACCATGGTATAGAGTTAGTTCCTAATCGCATTTATGAACCAAGCCTTGTTTTTGTCATATGAAAATTAGACAACCCTAAGTTGTTAATATTGATAGAAATAATTGGTTGGCAATTGACACAGGTCATGCACTTAAAAGCCCAGTTAGAGGAAGATGGATTAACTAACTTGGCAGTCCACTGATTGGACACCTCTGATTGGAATCCTGCATCTCCCCTCCAGTCCTTTATCCAAACATTTCTAGATCTTCCTGAGAACAACACCAAAGTCAATTCTTATATGGCATGGCGGGATAGAGAGGGGGATAGGCTCACCATTCTAAGACAAATTTAAGGTGTGAAAACTAAGGGAGATAGGCTGGTAGATTGCAGTGAATTAGGAAGCATCTAATTCTTCATCCCTGTGTGCTTTGGCTAAATGTGTGGGAAGTTGTAACTACATAAGTTACATTCTTTTTTTATTTTTTATTATTTTTTAGTTGCATTCTTATGTATGATGATTACTGCTAGTTATTAGATTATAATTGAATATAGTCCTTATTAGCTATTGGTCCATACCATTTTATTGTTACATGTTTTAACAAATTTGAACTAATAAACTTTCATTCACAAATCAAAGAACTTGTGGTCATCTTAAATTACCTGGTGGTGAATTTGGAGGCTACCAAAACAGCATAAAAGAACCCCTCTCAACAGAAGGTGGAATATACTCAGAGAAAGTATTATACCAGGAATCTGAAGTTCTTCTGGCTTTGTCAGATAGATAGTCCTAACACATCTCTGAAATATAGTTCTTTCCTGTTTGTCAAATGATAGTTATAACTTTTTTGCCTACCTTCAATGGTAATAAGGAACACACAAAATGATATAGTTTTCAAAGACTTTGGTTGATATATCTGACAATGGGAAAGAATACATGAAATCAGAACTTTTTAGGAATAGCTGAAAAATGTCTATATGAAAATACCTGAAAGTCTATGTGACATGTAAAGATTATCCAGTACTTTTGTACCTGTTTTCTAAGGGATTAGAGCTTCCTTATTTTACTCGATGTCAAACTTATAGTTGGAATCAGTTTTTGTTTCATTCTTTTGAGCTTTTTTTTCCCCACCAAGTTAAATTCTACTTGGGAGTCTACTCAGTTCTTCTAGGAATAGTAATGAGGAAAAAACAACAATGAAAAAGCCACCTTTCAAGAAATAGTGAATTATATTCCATTTAAGGCTAAGATTTTGTTCCTGAGGAAGTTATGTAACTCTGCACATTATTAACCCACTATTATCCAGCTGGATTTATTTTTTACATCAAAGCTGACTATTGTGTTCGTGTATTGACAGCCATATCTTAATAGACTAGTGGTATTTAGCCATTTTGCCTAGGGTATATGTCTTATTTTTTTCAAGGACCCTACCCCTCATTTAAAACTTGTTTTTCTTCTGACTTTGTAATCCTTAGCTCACAAACCAACCAACCAACCAACCAACCAACCAACCAAAAAACCTTAAAAAAAAAAGAAAAAATAAACTTTAGTTCCTGAAGTTATTTGGGAGCTATTTGTATTGACAGATCCATCGGTCTGTATTTGTATTGACTATCCATCGGTCTCAAGTGTCACATCTCTTCAGGGTAATAAAGAGTCTTTGAAGGTGATCTCCATTTATACCCCTGAAGAATGAAACTGCATTTTAGCAAGGTAAGGAAAACCACTGAACTCTTTACCCCTTGTCACAATTTCATCTTAAAGACCCTAGTAAAATGCTGAAAGCATCTCAAGAGGTATTTTTTAGTTTAACACAAGTATTCATGTAAAGTAGACTAGGGAGTCACAGGTAGGAAACACAACTTCAGTGTTTCAGATTCCTTTAATCAAAGATGCCATTAACAAAATCTGTTGTTGAAAACACATAAATACACACGCCTCTAGGTGATAACAAATTCTGGCAATACTGATCATTTTTAAATAGTTTTATTCTTAAACTTGGGGAAACATTGGCTTTTCTTGAAGCCATTATCTTCTAAATTTTTAATATTGGCAACTCCTAACTTCCAGTTTTGGAAAATCAATTGTGTTGCAGCTCATTTTATAGAGAAAAATATTTTGGTTTTTTGTTTTCTGGAATAAAGCTTTTTAGCTCAAGGTTTAAGAGACGTAGAGACATATTGTCTGTTTGCAACTTTTGATGTGAGCAGGCTTATCTTTGGGTACTTTCACCTGATGAAGGAGTCTCTAATGTTCCTCCCTTATAATACCTCCACCTGTTGAGAAAATTTCGATTTGTACTGGGAATTTCTGCCCTGTTGGAACCACAGCAAGCTTTGAAAGAAGACTGAACAGGGTGTCAGCAGGCATGACACTAGAAAGTGGAGAAGTGGTGTATCTGCTTTTTCCTGCTCTGAGTATAGACACTAAGAAGAAACCTATCTATTCTTGAAGATAGACCCCCATGGTCCAACTGGAATCAAGCATGTAACCAAGTATGAAAAAGAAGACAAAATTTCTGTTTTAGCTTAGTTGTCCCACTGCCATCTACAGGTTGTTTCTCCTTTGAATAATTCTGGTCCTGGGAGATATTCTTGTCTAGCTTTCTTAAGGGCCTGAAGGTCATCTAGAAAAGGTCATCTAGACACCTTTAAGAAAGTGTCTCCAATTTTTTAGGAGCTCGTAACATGCAACCCTCAAATTGAATGTGTTCCACCAGACCCTGGAGTGTGACTCACTTAAGATGTGAATATATTTTTCTTCTTGATGAGTAAGCACACATAAAGTATATGCCTTCAAAGAATCTGAGGAATTTTATCTAACATAGCAAACTGAGTTCATTTGCTATAGATATAATAGAAGGATAAAGTCAGTTTTCATTTGTTTATTTGTGTCCATCACATTCTACAGAAGGAGTTTGTATGATGAGAATTGATGATCAATGATCGTGACCTTTTTTATGCTTGTGGCCTTAAGCACTGTGTATAGGTTTCACTTTTTTAATGGCTAGGTTATGGATATTTATTGAAAAAACTTATCAGTCTGCTTCCTTAGATCAAGAGCTTCTGAGAATGAAGTGCTCAGAGATACCTGAATTATTAGAACCTCAGTAACTCACAGGACTCTGCTTCTTATCCAAACACACTAAACTTGAAATGACAAAAACACCCCTAAAATAAGGACATTGCTGATTTGTTCAAGGTGAGAGTATTCAGTCTTAAACTTGACATGTGGATTTGAATAGAGAAAATTAGAGACTATACTCATTTGAGACTCAATGGAGATTTTTAAAATCTATAATTCACAGGTTGGGAAGGATTACAGAGTTCTTTAGTGGAAATGAAGTTACAATTTAGAAGAGAAACTAAACTAAAATTTATCTGTGGTCATTGTTAAGATAACTTGTCTAGGTCCATCCACCTCACTACAAATAACTCAACTTATTTTCTTTTTATGGCTGGGTAATATTCCATTGTATATATGTACCACATCTTCTTTATCCATTCATCTGTCAATGGACACTTAGGTTGCTTCCATATCCTGGCTATTGTAAATAGAGCTAATGAACATTGTGGTACATGACTCCTTTTGAATTATGGTTTTCTCAGGGTATATGCCCAGTAGTGGGATTGCTGGGTCATACGGTAGTTCTATTTTTGGTTTCATAAGGAACCTCCATACTGTTCCTAGAGACTGTCATCCAGAGTGAAGTAAGTCAGAAAGAGAAAAATAAATACTGTATGCCAACACATATATATGGAATCTAAAAAAAAAAAAAAAGTTCTGAAGAACCTAAGGGCAGGACAGGTATAAAGATGCAGACATAGAGAATGGACTTGAGGACACGGGGAGGGGGAAGGGTAAGCTGGGACGAAGTTAGAGTGGCATGGACTTATATATACTACCAAATGTAAAACAGATAGCTAGTGGGAAGCAGCCGCATAGCACAGGGAGACCAGCTCGGTGCTTTGTGACCACCTAGAGGGGTGGGTTAAGGAGGGTGGGAGGGAGACGCAAGAGGGAGGAGATTTGGTGATATAGGTATATGTATAGCTGATTCACTTTGTTATAAAGCAGAAACTAACACACCATTGTAAAGCAATTATACTCCAATAAAGATGTTAAAAAATAATAAAGCATATTAATAATCACCACCAACAAAAAACCCCCAAAAAACAACAACAACAAAAAGAGATAACTTGTCTTAGGAAATGTTGAGCTAAATATGTAAATTCTAAAATAATTCTGAAGTCTCTGGCCATGGGACTAAACTTTGGGCCATATTTGAGTTTATGTGACTCTATGAGGGTATATTATTTTTCATGAAATCATTGACATTGAAGTTGACAGTCACTCATTATCCTTGCTGCATTTGCTGCAAACCTGGAGTTGAAGTTTGATGTGGTCTGACGAAACAGTTCAGTCTATCAAATTCCAAAGTTCTCATTGATTTGATTCACAGTGATGAGTGAGTACCACCAGACCTAAAATTGTTGATCTCTGCATAAATACAGTGCTTTTTGGATTACCTTTGTGTTACTGCTGAATATCCATAATTTTAATAGCTAAAAGATGCTACTTTGCCAGTGTTATGGATTGAAAATAATGTGGTCTGTAAAATATGAAACTCTAATTGTGTGGGCTCACTATTGAAAGAAAAAGTAGACACCCCAAAACTTGCCCGTCTTCAAAAAATGACTCCTAGTGGTCATGATTGCACAACAACATGAATGTACTTAATGGCACTGAACTGTATATTTTAAAAATGGTTAAAATGGTAAATTTTGTGTTATGTATAGTTTACCACAATAAAACAAATGATCCTTTCCACTTTAATGTACACAGCAAATAGACTCTGAGACCAACTTTGGAATCTCTGATGTTTAATTGAGAGAGCAAAAGGAAATATCAACCTTTGCCACATTCAGGTTGGTCTAATGATAGATAAGAAATATATCATATGAATGTATGTAAACATGGAGATATTCTGTAATAACAGTAATAAGAGAAATTATGAAATAAGGGACATGGAGGACAAAGTTTTAGAAAAGTAAAAGGACTAAAACATGAGGGAAAAAATGATGAGAAGCTTAATGAAGGCTGGAGGGCAGTGAATGTAGAACCCAAGGATGACTCCATGGTCATATGCTAAGCAGATCCACAGGAGAGTGAGGAAGTCATCACAGTGGTTTCCAAATGGAGCAGAAACTGAAACTGGCACATGATGATTATAGGAGCAGAAGGGATCAAGTGATAAAGTAACTGGGAGATGGTCTACCAATGCAAAATTGATGAAATATTGTAATGAAACTGTTTGAAAGTAAATACTTTGTCAGTTTTCAGGGGGATGAGGGCCTTCAATTATGGAGTTTATCTGCTATCCAGTGAGGTAAGGAATGCAAACTTTAGTTATATTCTGCAATATCCGTTTTTAACACTTCTATTCCCATTAGCCATTTTGTCATCTGGAAGCAATTCGTATTCTAAACATACTTGTGATTTTTTTTCTTACAGTATTATAACAATTTATGTAAAGTGAAAACCACACTGAAATCATAATGTACATAATTAATTGAAATATACACATATATAAAACTGAAGAAAAGTCAATTAGACCTTATAGCAGACAACTTAACACAACTGCTACTACATATCAACAGTAGGGTGGCAAGAGAGAGGAAGGGGTAAGGGAGGGGATGGCCATTGGTGTATCTATTACCTACAATTTTAGTACACAGAATCAGATCATATATACCCTGGGCCCCCTGTGTGTAACAATAAAAATGAATAATAATAGCAGGTAATATTTATTGAATGCCTAATATATGCTGAATCTTGTGCTATGCATGAGTATATAACCTGTTTTGTTTAAACTTTGTATTTCTCTAGGGAGGTAAGTACTCCTACTATCCCTATCTTTCAGAAGAGAAAAGTGAGGTTGAATAACTTCAGACTTAATGAAATTACTTAAAGCAAGTAGTTGCAAAAACAGTATAAGGAGACTCAGGGGTGGGTCTATCCATTTACTGTCTCCCCCATGGAGCCGTTAAATCTCCATGTTGCTCTTTTGTCATATTTTATCCCCTTCAAGGTTGTCCCAGTACTCATTTCTGCCTCATTTCAGAGGGATAGTATTTTTTTTCTTGTCTGAGAGAAAGGGACCAGGTGAGCACACATGTGATTTGCCTCAGAGCCTGGACCCATGAAGGGATGGCGCTGCTCATTGCCCTTCACACAGCAAGCACTTCTCAGTTCAACTCGTTTGAATCTGACTCCAGGTAGCATTGGAAGAGAGATGGAAATGGACATTAAAGTACATTTATTTTCATAATAGTCCTATGAAATGGAGGAACTATTGTCATCTCCATTCTATGAGAAGACTAATGTCCTGAAATTTGAGGGACTTTCTTCAGGTCGTACAGCTGAAGGCTATTCCATCCTCAGTTGCTCTGGCTCCAAAGTCCCTGCTCTTTCTACCATGCTTCCTCCTTAAAGAGCTAAATGAGGCCTGCTAGAAGGCTCCCCCAAATTGTTTGATAAGATGGCATAGAACAGGGCTTACCTGGTGGCACAGTGGTTGAGAATCTGCCTGCCAATGCAGGGGACTCAGCCTTCTGCAGAACCACACACCCTCTGTGTGACTCCATCTTTCAAATGTACGTCTCAGCTTTCTTGCTGAGGGGCTACCAAGGACTTAGTTCTGTCAACAACTATCAACATCCAGACAGCAAGCCCTTTGTGATCACTATTGTCATGGCCCCAGTATATAGGGTAGGATCTTTTTTATGTGTTCTCAGAAGTTCTTCCTCAGAGCCCTTATGTTAGTTTGTAATTATATATTCACTAATGTGATCATTTACTTACTGTCCACCACTAGCTTGTAAGCTCCGTGAAGGCAGGGTTATACTTGTTTTCTGTATCCCAGACCCCTAAAACAGTGCTAAATAAGCATTCGTTCAATGAATGAGTGCTTTCCCATCATAGAATCAGATTTTCCCCTACTTATCTGGCCATAAAGAAAATACGCAGAGGTTGTATGTGCCTTGGATAAATATGGGCCTCACTGTTTTTGAAGCCTGTCTAACCATTTGTTTGGTGGAGAGCTAAGTGGTAGGAAAATGCTGACTCTTGGTCTCCTGCTCTGGACTCTGGAGGCCTTAAGCTTCCCCCAAAGCAGAGAAGAACTCAGCTTACCTCTTTCTGATGGTATTTGATGGCCACCTTCAGCTTGGCTAGGTCATGGTACTTTTGAGGGTCAAGCTCTTCACTGTGGTCATCTCGATGGTTGAGGATGATCTCCAGTTCCCGGGAGCTCCGAGCCTGGTCCAGCAGGTCTTTGGCAAAGAGCTTGCACTGCTGGGAGAGCTCCTCATACTCAGCCTTGAACTCATTCTCCATCTTGCTGAGCTCCTTGAGCTCCCAGCCCAGGCGGAAGGCAGTTAGGATGGGGTCCTCGCTTGATAAGGCGATGAGTGAGGGGCTTGCCAGCGCTTTATAGATGTTCAACCGGGAGCGGGAGTGGCGCAGGCTGTCTACCTCTGAACTGGACACACACTCCACACAGTTGCAGCGGATCTGGTGGGGCCGGGGGATAGTGACCCGTTTTTGGACGAGCAATTTGATGATTTCGTAGTTGTTGGTGTGGGCAGCAAGCATGATGGGAGTAATGTCCGGTGTGAACTCAGAGAACTGGGTGTCCATCATCAGAGTGGGGACCTAGGTACAAGAAAATGAAAAACACATAAAAGGGCAGGATTAAGGCTTGGAGCATAGAGCCCATCAAATGTTAATGATTCAGGAACTGGGGTCACCAGTTTTTTGGTTAATTCTTCTCCTTATCAGAATAGCTAGTTGTGAAATGCTTACTGTACACCAGGCATACAGCACTTTACATATATTTACTCATTTAATCCCCACAACAACCTCGTGAGGTAAATATTCTCCCCAAATGAAGAAGCTGAGTCACACAGAGTTTAAAGAACATACCTAAGGTTACTCAGCTTTAGGTGCAGAGCCAAGATTCAAACTCAGACAATGTGACTCTGGAGCTTGGCCCTTAAATTATGCCAGTTCCGTCTGAGGCACAATGAGGGGTGGTACAGAGAAGTAAAGGGCATTTTTCCTGGAATATGGTTGGGTATATCAGACTTCTACAAATTGGTAAGTAGGAGTATGTGTTCAGTTCCAAATGAGCAGTAGAGACTGCAGAAATATTTGTTTGAAAGGCTAAAGACAACCAGTAATCTTAAAGCCCATGCCACTAAATCAAGCCCTGGTGGCTGAAGAGAAGACATTCCCAAATTGTGACACTGTAACTTCAGGGGACCAAAGACCAAAGCCAGACAGTGTTCCTCCAACTTCCTGTAGATCCCAGCAAGGTAGAGAGAATCTGTTATTGTCAGGAAAAATTACTCTGTAAATGAGGACCTCCAGGCTTGAGGTTACCAATAGCAAAAAGACCTCTGATAAAATTGGTATGTTCAAGTTTCTATTTCTAAACTTTGTTCCAAGATAAATGTTATGCAAATAAAGACTGGCTCACTTTCAGCTGTGGAGTTTGAACTCTGTAACAAATACACAAATAAACAATTGACTCTTGACACTCAAAAAAAAATTGGTATGTCCATGATGTGATGCTTGATGTAAGTAGCAGCTATAGGTGAAAGGTATGGGGTTCTTTGGGTGTTCAGGAGCATACACTTCTGGGTGAGTGTGCAGACTCTGATCAATGAATTAAAAACAAATCTTTTGACTTTAAATTGTGTCCTTTGGGACATGCTACACCCAACAGAAGAATCTCAGTGTGATAGAATCTGGAGCTAGACAACGAGGAGAACTGGAATAGTCTGAAGAGTCTTCATGGAGGGGTGGAGCTGAGGATTCAAAGCATGGATAAAATTCCAGGAAACTGTGAAATATTGATCTTAATACATTTTTTAAAAAAGCTCCAAATACTCAGTTTAACTGGGGAGAACAGAACGTGGATGATGGAGATTCTCATGGAATAGACAAATACTGTTTTAATTGCTAGTTTCTTTTTACTCTTAAAAAATTATTTTGGAAACCCACAGTTGCTGGCAAATTGACAGAAGGATGAGCTACAGTTTTCATCATCTTTGCCTCCTTCCCATCTTGGATGAGGGATTCCCAAGCAGAGAAGTGGCCAGAAAACAGGGAGTGGGAAAAAGGTGGAGGAGAAGAAAGTGGAGAAGTTTGCAAGAAATGTTTCCTTCACGGGGTGGTTACATCAGCCTCTGAATAGTTGAGAGTTCACTACACACTGGTCATCAATTGCTTGGATGGAGCAGCGAGTAAACATTGTTAAACATTTAGAGGGAGCAGCTACAAACAAGCAGCAGGAAGTGAGCAACTGGCTTATAAAGTAAATCCGACACAGGAAAGAATAATCTCAGAAATTAACATAAACCTGCAGGCTAAGGAAGAAGTAGGTCTGAATGGGCCTGGTAATGAACATAAACACAACAACTGGCATAAAGCCTAGAGGTGGGAGAGATGGCACGTGAGCAATGTATCATAGTCTGCCTGGGAAGAAAGGAGCTCAGATCCGGAATCTGCCCCTCTTCGGTGGGCAGGGGCATTTTTTAATCTCTATCATGATCTAGAGGTGGAAATGGGGGGTGGAGGGAAGACGGCTTATGGCACAGGATTCCCTGGGTTAGACTGGAGGTACATGTCTGCTCCCTACCACGATGATCTTCCTGTCCACTCTCTCTACCCACTTCCTTGCTCTTTCTTTTCCTACTCTTTCTTCTCCTCTATGTCAATGCTGACAGGCCTGTCCAAGACACACGTGGTACTTGTGAATAATGCTCAGCCCCGTTTGTGTCATGGAGCTGAAAGGTTGCTGTCTATGCCTAGAGTATGACATGCTTTCCAGAGCCATCTGGTTCTGTTGTCTTTGACTTGGGGCTCAACAAGGAGCCTCTGATTCTCCATTTGTCTTTCTGGATACATGACACCAGAGAGTAAATCTTTTCAAAAGAAACTGGTCGGCAGTGACCAACCATGTCCTCCTACCAAGACCGCCTTTTCTCCTCCAGTCAGCCTTATCATTCACAGATTGCCACACCCACCTCATTCACTGCTCTCTGTATGTATATCCTTGTGGCATATCCTGTGTGGATCCCCACTTCACTGCCACTGAAGGGCCACTGTAAGCCCTGACTTCTTCCGTAGATCTCCCCTTAACTTGATCCCACCCCTTACTGACCACCCAGATGTTGTGGGCACTAGGTTATATCCAAGATGTCACTCTTCTGATACAGGCTTATATTAGTTTCTAAATATTTGATACATGTATTTCTTGCTTCTTCAGTCAGGCTGTGAGCTCTCTGAAGGCAGAGTTGTCTTAGTCCGCTCTTGTTTTCCCCATAGCCTCTAGCACAGTGCTAGACACACAGCAGGCACTCAGCTAAAAGGAATTGGTTTTAATTCTCAAATTAAGATGCTGGCTCTTGTTTAGAAGCCTGGATCCACACAGCTGGAGTCCGTGTGAGCTAGTGTCCTTGGATCTTTCCTTTCCACGTCTAGCTGAGAAGGTAGACATTCTAAGACTCTCAGGAAGGTTAGCAAATGGTCTCTATAGGGAATACCTTGAGGTCACAAAGACCCAGGACAGTCCCTGCTTGTCATGTCCACAGTGCTATTGCTCCAAGATGGAGACTCTGACCCAAAGATGACATATTTCTACTCCTCTTCCCCCTCTGCTGCTTCTCCTCATCCTGCTGCTCTTCCCTTCCTAGACTGTGCAGGGACCATGGACTCTCATCAGGACAGCCACGGCAAAGAAAGAGTCTATCATTAGGGTCAGAGGTTTCTGATAATAATCAGGACTTTGTAATATGGTCTACAACAGGGGCCAAACAGATAACAGGTCACAGAAATAAAAGCTAAATGTGGGGACATATGCATAATTTGGATGAGTAAATGGTAGGTGTTGGTGAGCTGTGGAGCACATACCCTCTCAAAGGGGGCATCTGCTGCTCAGCCCCTTGTTGTGATCAAATTGCTGTTATGTGCATGAATGAGGACCCAGTGTTGTCATTCTTCAAGAAAAGTCAGAAATATGGATTTGGAGGTAGAATTTCCTAAAGTCTTCAATGTTGGCTCAAAAAAGTTAAAGATAGTGTGCATGCCAAACAAAGTATATATATGAGGCAATTGAGGTTTGAGTGGGCCACTGTGTGACCTTTGAACTAGCACAGAAGTTGCTAGGAGGAATGGGAGAGGAAGCTGGACATTTAGGCAGGGGCCAGATAATAAAAGGCCTTATATGCCATGAGAAGAAACTTAATGTGATCTGTTGGCCATAGGGAGCCACTGAAGTATTTTAATCAGGAGAGTAGTGTGGTTGAACAAGTGTTTTACAAAGATCAGTTTGGCCGAAGTGTGGGGAATTGGCAGTGGTATATGTGCTGATAAACGTTTAACAAGCAGCTTTCCATTAAAACAAAACAAAACAAAAACAAAAACCTTGATTTGTAGTGTTTGCCAATTTCTGTGGTGTAAATACTCCCACTGTGGCCAATTTCAAGCTACCAATATGACATCCTGGAACACAGAGTTGGGAAGAGATGCACACAACCAGTTCTCACCAGCTGGTGTAAGCCAGCTCCAGCACACCGTTGGATGAGTTTCAGAAAGATAAACCTACTTAAAAGATATCAATAGTCCAGGTGAAAAGATGGCAAGATCTTAAACTAGACAATGATTCTAGAGATAGAAAGGAACAGATTTAAGACATTCATTGGATGTGTCAGGTAGTACTGCAGGGAGAAGAAATCAAGGATGTCAGGTTTCTGCATTGCATGCCTGATTGAATGGTGGTGTCACCATTGGAGATAGTGAATACAGGAGGAAGAGCAGGTTTACGGTTTAAAGGAAGTTCAATTTTAGACATGTTGAGTTTGAAGTACCTATTGGGAGAGTAGCAGGAAATTGTATAACTCTAGCATGAATGTTGAAGGAAAAAGGTCGGGGCTGAAAAGGTATCAATAGATGTGACAGTCTTCAGCCTATAACAGTAGGTTGAAACCAAGAGAGTGTACGGGGTCAGCCTCTACCCACCTTGGCTCCCGAGCACTCTGCCCCAAGGACTCAGCCCTGCCCCAGTTTCCAGAGCAATCAAGGCTTGAAGTAGGAAGCACCCAAATGACCAGCCTCAGCCTCCTCCATTCCAAATTCCAATCTTTAAGGCTCTGCATTAGGGTACTTACCCCTTTTGAATAGTTTCTGAATTCCAGCTTCTTCCCTACCTGTGCCCTAGTTCATAAAACAAGATTTCTCCCTGGATCCCTAGTCTTGAGTTTCTGTTCACACAACTGGCCTAACAGCCCAGGTCTAGTATATTTTCTGGATGATCCATGCCTTTGACTATCTTTGAGTTGTTTACAACTCTTCAAATTGTAATGAAAATATTTCTTGCCTGGCAAAATACGATTGACTTGTGCATCTATATGCAAATTTCTTTGCATCTATTTGTAAATTTCTTTCAGCATTCCTGATGTCCTATATCAGGGTTAGCAAGCTTTTTCAGTAAAAGGCTAGATGGTAAATATTTTAGGCTTTGTGGACCTTACAATGCTGCCACTGTAGCAAGAAAACAGTCGAAGGCAATATGAAAAGGAATGGGTGTGGCTGTACTCCATAAAATTTATTCACAAAAACAGGTGACAGGCTGGATTTGGTTTGCAGGTCATAGTTCGCAGACTTCTGGCCTCCTGGTTTCCTCACTAATTAATGAGTGAAATAAAATCTTAGACATGTGTCCACTTGTGTTAACTTTAAATTTGTATGAGGATCAGGATTTAACTTTTTTATTTTTAAATTATCCTTCAACAGCCATTTTGTGTTCAGATTGAGGACAGGTGGCAAACTGAATTTTATTCTTTTCTTATCAAGTTTTGCCTTCGCTTTGAACTCCAAAATTATACTGAACGATCTTGAGCTTCCCATTAAAAATCATGTTTTTTTAAAAGATAAAAAAGGGTGGGGGTGGGCTTCCCTGGTGGCGCAGTGGTTGAGAGTCCGCCTGCCGATGCAGGGGACACGGGTTCGTGCCCCGGTCCGGGAAGATCCCACATGCCGCGGAGCGGCTAGGCCCGTGAGCCATGGCCACTGGGCCTGCGCGTCCGGAGCCTGTGCTCCGCAATGGGAGAGGCCACAACAGTGAGAGGCCCGCATACCGAAAAAAAAGAAAAAGGGTGGGGTTAGGGGGAGAAAAGGGAAGGAAATTAACACACCAAGAAATTAGATTTGGTTCATATTATCTACAACTGTACTTCTAAACACACCTGGTACATGAACCGACTTGATTGAATTTTTAAATTTGCAATGATGTGGGCTTAGGGCATGGCCACTAAAGAAGTTACATTGCCTGCCTCTTCCTGGGGCTTTGCATTCAGGCCCTAATGAGTTTGCTCCTGGATCTGCCCTAGGTCTCCCTGTTGAAAAGCTGGCATTTTATGCTAGGATCCTTCTGGATTAATGAAAATGAGACAGAGTCACTCGTCTCAGAGCTCATCGCATAAAACACCTGCAGTACAGTGAACACTGAGCGAAAGCCCGCTTCTTCATATTTTCAGCTAAATTCCATTGCCAGAGGACACAACAGAGGAACAGATGATGCTCTACTTCCACTCCCAGGACTGGCTAGGGCTTTTGCAAGGTTACTGTTCTCAAGGGGCCCGAATGATACATTCATTTCCATTAACCTCATCACTGGACACAATCTGCTAATTGGAATTCTTCTGAACCCTATTGTTACCAGCTTTAGGCAGGTGCACTTGCTGGAGTTTATCACAGGCTTCTGAAATTAAGCCCCCCCATTTGTAATTAATGGGAAGACCCTTATCAGGAGCCGCCTCATTCATACCCACAATGCTGGGTCATAGGCTGAACCTCTCCGAGTGGTACTTCCTCACACAGCTAGCCTGATAGCATCATGTTGGAAATGAATCTCCCATCTTGTGCCAAGATTTAGTGAAATTGCAATGCCTCTTTTCCACCTACTGGGTCTCCTCTTCCCCACCCTAACATGCTGGATAAAAATCAATGTTCAGTCTTTTTCAGCAGTCCAAGGGACTGTTGGAAATGAATTTCATTTCTCTGTATTACTCAGAAATGAAGAACACTAGCATCTAATCACGTCACATGACCAGCTGCCCACTCTGCTGAACCTACAAGGTCAGTTAGCTAGTAGTGGTGATGCATGAGATACTTTGGAGCAGCCATTGGTGTCAGATGGGAAATAATTTGTTTCCCAGACTATGGTAAAAAGAGAACCATTATAATCAGGATTCCCTGGATCATCTCAGCTGATTTCAAGGTCAAAGTGTATATAATTTAGATTGGAAGACTAAAATGGGCAAAACTTATTTGCGGGCAATGTCACAGAACGCACCTGATGTTTTAAAAAAGTCAATATTTACATGTAAAAATAAATAATGTATGTAACAATGGCCAGCATTAGCCTGATTAGCAGGGGTGAATATAATACAAATGGCTACTGGTTATTGAGCACTTTCCATATGCTAGGCACCATGCTGGAGTATCTCATTTAGTCCTCACCATGGCTCCGTGCTATAGGCATAATAATTATCCTCACTTTACACATGAGGAAACTCAGCCATAGAGAAGCTTAGTGCCTTGTCCAGGGTCACATGGCTAGGAAGTAGGGTGACCAGAACTTGAACCCAGGCAGTTTGGCTCCAAAGCCTGTCCTGTTAACCACTATACTACTTCACCCCCAACCAACAAAAGACCAACCGCTTGATTTATTACATCAACAAACAAATCTACAGTCCCAACATTGAATATTCAGACTATTAAATCGCAGGTTATACTGGATATTAATTAACCTCATCAGGTAATGTTCTACCTTAAACCCAGATAAATATTATATAGTATTGCTCAAGGTTTGGGAGCCCACAAAACCATTCTTGATTTCTCATCAGATGGGGGCTCTTAATTTTTCAAAAGACAGCAGCTAAATCTATGAAAAAATAATACATAGCTAACTCCATAGGTTGTGAGGGTTTATAATTTCAGAGTTCTAGTTGTAGGAAACCTGGAAAGACATCTTTCTCAAATCTAGATTGTCACAAAGAATTAAATGAACCATTCCACACATTTTCTTTTGCAAAATACTGGTTATAATGAATGGTGAGGCCATCAACTCCAAAAGTAAGGTGAGTGTTTGGATGGTTATTAGAAATAACGGAAGAGGTAAAAGAAACCATGGTAGGAAGGGGATACGTTATGGGTAGCTTTTAGGGAGCCAACCCTCTCTGAAGGATCCCTTTGTACTGTTAAGATATGCCATTTCCCAGGAAATTGTGAAAATGATGCAATGAGTTGAAAAACAATAAACCAGAGGATATAGGTTATTACGGAGATGGGAAAAATGTCAAAAGTAAAGGTCTGGTCGTTGTGTCTCTAGGGCTGCACAGAGGAAGGGAGCCCCAGTGTGCCAATGTGAGTGTAATTAGCTTTGCAGCCCTCTGGTGGAGCTTGAAACATATAGCTGTTTAGGAAAGCCATTGTTCTTGATTCTTTTTTTTTTTTGCAGTACGCGGGCCTCTCACTGTTGTGGTCTCTCCCGTTGCGGAGCACAGGCTCCGGACGCGCAGGCCCAGCGGCCATGGCTCACGGGCCCAGCCGCTCCGCGGCATGTGGGATCTTCCCAGACTGGGTCATGAACCCGTGTCCCCTGCATCGGCAGGCGGACTCTCAACCACTGCGCCACCAGGGAAGCCCTTGATTCATTTTTTATAGGTCATCATGTAATTTTAAAATTAAATTTCTCTTGTAGATTGCTTTACTGGAAAGAGGTTGCTGCCGAGCTGATTTAGTTTTCCATGTCATTGTTTATCACCTGACTAGTGGGAGTTTGATAAAGATTTCTGGAAAATGCTGAGAACCCAGATGCAGAAACCTTGGTGATCCAACCAGGGCACAGGACAATGTGAGGGCTAGGGTAACCAGATTGACATCAGATATATCGCAGGATTCAATACAAATAAAGGTCTATTATTGTATACTTTTTCCAGTGGGTAATGATCTTGATAGGAGCACATTTGCCAGCAACACAAAATCAGAATGAACAAAAAGAGGGTCTTTCATGCAAAAAGAGGAATCGGGAACCTCTCTTTTGTTTTAAGTAGTTCATAGCCATAGAATTGAAAAGTATGTTCATTGCCATAAATTGAAAATTGGTAGGTATCACCAGGAGACCCGGTTTAGGCCTAGAAGAGCTTGAGTGATACAAATTAAGTTCAATTGGTCCTCAGAGTGTAAAGGATTATAAAAGGGTAATTTTCACCATTGTTCTCAAAAGCTGTGTGGGATAAACGTGAATAAAGAAAATGACCTAAAGTTAGCTAGTGGTAGATAAGAGACATTTTAGAAAGGTATAAAGAAAACCAGACCAGAAATCTAGAAGCAGAATTCATGTTAAATAATGTCAGGAGTATTCCCTTTGCCAATCATGATTTTCATTTCATGCTCCATACACATGCCAAATGATGTTTTGTTTTAAAGTTGCTCAGTTTATATGCAGGCATCAGACTGAAGCATTATATGATTGGAGGACGAGCTTGAGAGAGGAGACTGTGTCACATTCATGAAGTAATTATTGAGCCCCACCTTCCTGCTTCTCTCAGTTATCCACACCCAAGGTAAGCCAGGGAACTGGCACCAACCTCCAGAAGTAGAATACTACCGCTCAACAGCTATTTATTTATTTATTTATTTATTTTATTCTTTAAACACAATTAAAAATTGTTAGACTTTTTTTCCTCACTAGTTATCTATTTTATACATATTAGTTGGTGTATATATGTCAGTCCCAATCTCCCAATTCATCCCACCCCCCTTTTCCCCCCTTGGCGTCCATATGTTTGTTCTCTACATCTGTGTCTCTATTTCTGCCTTGCAAACAGGTTCATCTGTACCATTTTTCTAGATTTCACATATATGTGTTAGTATATGATATTTGTTTTTTTCTTTCTGACTTACTTCACTCTGTATGACAGTCTCTAGGTCCATCCACATCTCTACAAATGACCTAATTTCGTTCCTTTTTATGGCTGAGTAATATTCCATTGTATATATTGTACCACATCTTCTTTATACATTCATCTGTTGATGGGCATTTAGGTTGATTCCATGACTTGGCTATTGTAAATACTGTTGCAATGAACTTTGGGGTGCACGTGTCTTTTTGAGTTATGGTCTTCTCTGGGTATATGACTAGTAGTGGGATTTTCAACAGCTATTTAAAATGTGGGCATAGTCCCTGAGGAGGGAGGAAGTTAATTTTTCTTTACATAACTATCCTTGATCTTCTCAGCAAAGGAAACATTATAAGGTCATCAACTATCTTCCATTTTCCAAGTCTCCAAAAAGAGGTAAAGCATCTATCTGCAGGGTTGAATTTTGCATATCTGGCCTTGCTGGTTGCCAAAAACATCTCTAGACATTGCCAAACGGTCCCCCTGGGGTGCAAAATTGCCCACAGTTTAGAACCATTAAAGTAGAATGTAAAGCAGAGGCTTGGTTACATGGCAGCAAGGCAAGGGCTCAGGCATAGCTACCAAAAATACAAGATTCAGAGGGGACCAGCAGCTTAGCTGACTGGGTACTGAAGTGCTGAGCTGCTGGCCTCCAGTTCTGAGAGTCTCTGTGACTAGGAACAGGATTCGTCCCAGAGCCTGTACTAGAAGAGTCACCCATGGGAATGAAGGGTCTTCATCTGGGGGTGGTGGTACTGAAGGGCTACAGTGGCAGGAAACTGGGCAGGTCATTATGGAGATGACCTTTCCATGGCATGGTGCTATGATTCTATTATCTTCAGCACCACTGAAAAGGGGTCAAGGCACATGCATCTCATGGAAGTAACATAGCTCCCTTGGTTATCATCAGAATGGAAACTCCATGAGTTATGGATGTTTTGGGAAAACATGAGACAAACCGACAATGAACACTCATGGCAGGAAAACTTGTTTTATTGGTTGGTACTGCTGGAGGCACCTTGGGGGAATTTTGTACTTAGGTTCTTTCTTCTTGAACTCTCTACCCGGAATTTCTGAGTGGCTTCTCTCAGAAACACCCATGCAACAAGGAGCCCCTTGCTCTGTGGCAGGGCTTGGCTAGAGCTGGGAAGCCTTTGAGAAAAGAAGCTTGAGCCTGGACAATGCCAAGAAGCTTAAGCTGAGCTAGCACAGACATCTCAGCAGGACTCTTTTTTCCTTTTTTTTTTTTTTTTTTGCGGTACGCGGGCCTCTCACTGTTGTGGCCTCTCCCGCTTGCGGAGCACAGGCTCCGGACGCGCAGGCTCAGCGGCCATGGCTCACGGGCCCAGCCGCTCCGCGGCACGTGGGATCTCTCCAGACCGGGGCACGAACCCGCGTCCCCTGCATCGGCAGGCGGACTCCCAACCACTGCGCCACCAGGGAAGCCCCAGGACTCTTTTTTCTTTAGCAGAAAAGCAGGCACCATGACAGCACACATCATAATGAGAAGTTGATTTTTTGGTATTCAACAGCCAGGATTAAATTCCTGGGTCATAGTAATAAATGGGGGCATATTTAAAAAAGAATACGTAACTTTTGATTGACAGGAAAAGTAGCTTAAATCATTTTGTGATTGAAACCGTGACTATCGTGTGGACATCATCAAGTGCAAGCAAGATTTTTTCCACAGTCTTTGACAAAGTTTACTAATATCCATGTAATATAATGCATTTACTCATATATTTTCCCTCTATTACATTTCGAGAGGAAAGACTTAAGAAAAATGCCCCCCCCCCCTAATTTCTCCCTCTTTCACACATTACTTTTAATTGTATTGCTTTGAACTGGCAGCTGTGTTGTCAATCGTGCCTTCTCGAGCAGATTGCCTTTTGTTCTTGTCAGAACAGACCAAGTGTTAAAGGAAAGGAGAAGCAGCTTGGTTGCCTCTGGCTGGAGATGGGAGAAGGGAGAGCTACTCTGGGTTTCTAATCCTACTGCTACTGCCTCTTGCCTCTTTTTCTCCCAGTATGCTTGCCTGCTAAGTGTGGGCTGCTATCTTCCCTTGAGAACAGTAAGCTATGTGCTGCTCTCTGCTGAATTAGGAAAACATCAGCTGTCTTGTCCTTATTTCCCTGAAGTCAAACATGCCCCAAATCTGAAACTTGGAAAGGCAAAGATATTTTCAACGTAAAAATGACCTTTCAGGGCTTCCCTGGTGGTGCAGTGGTTGAGAGTCCACCTGCCGATGCAGGGGACACGGGTTCGAGCCCCGGTCCGGGAGGATCCCGCATGCTTTGGAGCGGCTGGGCCCGTGAGCCATGGCCGCTAAGCCTGTGTGCCCGGAACCTGTGCTCTGCAACGGGAGAGGCCGCAACAGTGAGAGGCCGGCGTACCGCAAAAAAAAAAAAAAAAAAAGACCTTTCAACCACTTGCAAAACATCTCCCTCTCTTTGAAAGACACATGTAACCAGATACCTTAGTGCTGCAAGGAAGTCTTTTCCTTTGTAGCACCTTTTCGGAAATGCAGGCCAGGGCTAGTGGAAAGGAGGCCTTGGAAGGGACAGAGTTCCAAACTAAATTCACTGCTGCTTAATTTTCTCCTTCATATTCAGTCAATAGGGGTTAAGAATCTCAAAGAGTGACGAAAAGTTGCAAGAGTGGTAGTGATCAAGGCTCCCAGATGCTTGGTTATTCTACCCCCAATTTCTAGTTGGGGAGGAAACAGCACCCAGCTCTTAGAGGGCTCCGTAGACACAGGGGATTGCTTGTCTATTGTCAGAAAAGAGCAGCAAAGTTGATCAGGTATGCAAGGAGGAGGCTTAGCTTCCAGCAAACTCTCCTTCATCTGTGGTCTCATGATACTGTTCGTTCATAAACTCGAGACTCTCTGGAGGCCTCAGACATACATTTGAGAATTTGGGGCAACTGACACTTGCACAGAATTGTGTTGGGACTTCTTTCATACCTTGCCAAGCTTTTCTTCCATCAAATTAACATGGGGGTGTTGAACTCTTTCAGAGGCTAGAGATTACTATACCTTGGATTGGTTGCAGTGACAGAAGAATGACTAGATGGCCACTATGTTTCAATTAATCCTGATGATTCTATGATTAAGTGGACCACAGCCAAACAGATATCCACCAGAACTCCAGAGGTTTTATTCTAGAAATGCATCAATGGCATCACTCCCTGTGGAGTTATTAGTGAACTCCCCTGTGGTTTCTATATATACTGGGGCTCTGTATTCTTGCCTCTCTACTAAACCAATTATGTGTCAGGCACAGTACCTATTTAATGTGGGTTTATAAAGTAGGTTTTTTTTTGTTTTTTTTTCTGTACGCAGGCCTCTCACTGCTGTGGCCTCTCCCATTGCGGAGCACCAGCTCCGGATGCGCAGGCTCAGCGGCCATGGCTTACGGACCCAGAAGCTCCGTGGCATGTGGGATCTTCCCAGACTGGGGCACGAACCCGTGTCCCCTGCATCGGCAGGCGGACTCTCAACCACTGCGCCACCAGGGAAGCCCTATAAAGTAGTTTTAAAACAATTTCAAAACAGTTTTCATTTCTCTCCACCGCTGAAATCATGGTTTTGAAATTGGGTGGCCACATTTCCTTCTTCCCCATCAAACGCTCCTCAGCACCTTTGGGCTGCTCTCTCTAGTATGGAATTCTTTATTGAGAATGCTTTCCTAGGTAGTGATGTGGCACACAGCAGGCTAAGAGGACATACTCCTTCCTATTTCTTGACTCCGTCTTTGCGGCAGCAGCAGTGGTGGCTGCAGTGGATTCAGTAGCCAACATACAGTTCTTTGTTCGTGTCCAGGAGCTACATACCCTAGAGCCGACTAGCCAGGAGACAGTTACTCAGATCAAGGCTCTTGGAGGCTCAATGAAGGGCATCACCCTGGAAAATCAAATGGTGCTCCTGGCAGGCATGCCTATGGAAGCTACCCTTGGCCAACGTGGGGTGGAGACCTTGACCACCCTGGAAGTAGCTAGCCACGTGCTTGGAGGTAAAGTCCATTGTACCCTGGCTTATGCTGGGAAAGTGATAAGCAAGACTCTCAAAGTGGCCAAAAAGTATGAAAAGGAGGGGTGGTGAGAGGAGAAGGAGATGCTGATGGGCTGGGTCAAGTGGCAGGTGTACAACTGTCGCTTCATCAATACTGTACCCACTTTTGGCAAGAAGAAGGGTGTGCCAACGCTAACTCTTAAATCCTTTGTGATACCGTTTTTTTCTAACAAAGCCACTTGGTGCGGTTAAAAAAATACTTTCCTGGGCTTCCCTGGTGGCGCAGTGGTTGAGAGTCTGCCTTCCGATGCAGGGGACACGGGTTCGTGCCCCGGTCCGGGAAGATCCCACATGCCGTGGAGTGGCTGGGCCCGTGAGCCATGGCCACTGAGCATGCGCGTCCAGAGCCTGTGCTCTGCAATGGGAGAGGCCACAACAGTGAGAGGCCCGCGTACCGCAAAAAAAAAAAAAAAAAAAAAAAAAAAACTTTCCTATCTTACAGTTCATTCCCTCTAGGTATAAGGTGGGTCCTTGCTCCTCTGACCAGCTTACAGATGCTCAAGGGTCTTTCAGGAAATATTTCAATCTGGTTCTAAAGAAGCAGCTCAGGATTGAGTGTGCTAGCTCAGTGTTCTCATTAGACCATAGTCTTCGGTCTGGTGGCTAGATTGAATTCTCCAATCCTGAAGACCAAGGGACATGGAAATGATACTACCACCTGAACTGTTTAGTTGAATCTATTAATTCAGGCTTCCTCCTAGGTAGTTTAAATGAAAAAGTAGTGGGAATGACCAAAGAATGATCTCCAGTTAAAGATAGCTTAGCTCATTCGAGTAGCTCCCCCCCCCCCAAATAAGACCTATGGCATTTTCTCCCAAGTAAGTTCCAGGATCCAGAGAACGCTTTCCATTCTAATCAGACAAGCTATTACCCAGAAAAGCTTAGCAATGACGGCAGAATATGCAAGCCCACTTTGTTGGGCTTCCTGGTTTACAAGTGGGAACCAGCTAATTTAGAAATCAGCAGTCTCTTATTAAAATGATGGAGACTTTAACACTGGAAGAAAGAAATCATGTTCCCAACAGGGAAGGTAGAAAACTAATGACAGCAAGGTTAAGTCAGGGCTCACCACTGTGTACCCCCTCAGTAGTCCAAGGGAAGGCTATTTAGCTAGCAAAAGCTGTGAATTATGACCACATAATAACAGCCAGGGGCTGTTGGTTACAAACTAAATAGGTTTGGTTTTTAGACACAGATGTGTCTACACATTGGCAAACTCTAGCTAAAATAGCCATATAGACTTTCTTTCCTTTGAACGAAGATACTTAAGCACTAAACTGGAAACTTAAAAGAATGATGAAGCATGGATACTCTTTCACCCAAGCTCTCTTACATCAGAGAGACACACTAAGACATTTAAAGCATCTCTTAAAACAACCCTGTACTTTTATGCAGAAAAGTTAAAAGATTTAGAATACAAATGAACTTTGGTCTTTGCTCCAGACTTGCTGTAAAACTCAGGGTAAATCATTGTTTTTTTAAATACATCAGGGTGAACCATTTTAAAGAATGAACAAAGTGCTAATGGCCTTAATATACAAAGAGTTTAGACAAACAGTAAGAAAAAGATGAAGATTCTAGTAGAAGAACGGGTTAAAAAATTAACAGTAGATACAATGGAGAAAAGAGAGCCTCTTCAATAAGTGGTTCTGGGAAAACTGGACAGCTAAATATAAAAGAATGAAATCAGAACACTCCCCAACACCATACACAAAATAAACTCAAAATGGATTAAAGACCTAAATGTAAGTCCGGACACTATAAAACTCTTAGTGGAAAACATAGGCAGAACACTCTATGACATAAATCACAGCAAGATCCTTTTCGACCCACGTCCTAGAGAAATGGAAATAAAAACAAAAATAAACAAATGGGACCTAATGAAACTTCAAAGCTTTTGCACAGCAAAGGAAACCATAAATAAGACCAAAAGACAACCCTCAGAATGGGATAAAATATTTGCAAATGAAGCAACTGACAAAGGATTAATCTCCAAAATTTACAAGCAGCTCATGCAGCTCAATATCAAAAAAACAACCCAATCCAAAAATGGGCAGAAGACCTAAATAGACATTTCTCCAAAGAAGATATACAGATTGCCAATAAACACATGAAAGGATGCTCAACATCACTAATCATTAGAGAAATGCCAGTCCAAACTGCAGTGAGGTATCACCTCACAGCAGTCAGAATGCCATCATCAAAAAATCTACAAACAATAAATGCTGGAGAGTGTGTGGAGAAAAGGGAACCCTCTTGCACTGTTGGTGGGAATGTAAATTGACACAGCCACTATGGAGAACAATCTGGAGGTTTCCTTAAAAAACTAAAAATAGAACTACCATACAACCCAGCAATCCCACTACTGGTCATATACCCTGAGAAAACCATAATTCAAAAAGATACATGCACCCCAATGTTCATTGGAGCACTATTTACAATAGCCAGGATATGGAAGCAACCTAAATGTCCATCAACAGAGGAATGGATAAAGAAGTTGTGGTACATATGTACAATGGAATATTACTCAACCATAAAAATGAACAAAATTGTGCCATTTGCAGAGACGTGGATGGACCTAGAGGCTGCAATACATAGTGAAGTAAGCCAGAAAGAGGAAAACAAATATCGTATAATATTGCTTATATGTGGAATCTAGAAAAATGATACAGATGAACTTATTTGCAAAGCAGAAGTAGAGACACAGATGTAGAGAACAAATGTATGGATACCAAGGGGGGAAGTGAGTGGTGGGATGAATTGGGAGATTGGGATTGACATATATACACCAGTATGTATACAATAGATAACTAATGAGAACCTACTGTATAGCACAGGGAACTCTACTCAGTGCTCTGTGGTGACCTAAGTAAGAAGGATATCCAAAAAAGAGGGGATACATGTATACGTATAGCTGATTCACTTTACTATACACCAGAAACTAACAGAACATTGTAAAGCAACTATACTCCAATAAAAATTAATTAAAAAATTAACAGTTGATTCACAGAAAAATAAAACAAATTACTTATCATATGAAAAGATGTGAAATACCACTTATAATAAAAGAAATTCAAATGTAAAACAATAATGAGATAGTATTTTTTACCTGTCAGATTGACAAAGATGTTTTAAAATTGATTTTTTTTGCAGTCTGTGATTGCAAGGATGTGAGAAACAGGCACTTTCATATACTGTTGGTAGGAGAGCAGTTTGGCAATATATATCAAAATTAAATAATGCACATAATCTGTGATTCCATAATCTTATTACTAGGAATTTGTTCAAAGACATATATACTTGAACACTTGTTCAAAGACATATATACAAGGATATTAATCACAGCATTGTTTAGAAAAACAAAAACCAAAACCTAAATATCCTTGAAACAATTTAAATGTTCATTAATAGGGGATGGGTTAAATAAATAAGGCACATTTATATGATATAATACAGTATTGTCATTAAAAAGAATACAATAAATATAAATATCCTCACAGGGAACGATGTCCACAGTGTATTGCTAAGGAAAATAAAACAAGTTGCAGAACATTTGTGAAGAGATGTCTGTGTGTGTGTTTGTGTATATTTGTTTCTGCTTGAATATGCATAGAAAATACCTAGGAGGACATACCTATATCATTAATAGTGATGACTTGTGAGAGTGGAAATGGGATGTTTTTCTTCACATGCTTTTATACTCTTTTAATTCTTATAGTATTACATTTATAGAAAAAACTCCAAAATAAACAAATGGATGTGGAGAAGGGTGGTGGTGACCTTGGACCCTGATACTTGAATAATTTCATACCTCAGTTTAAGAGTTAAGAAATAAGGGAGGGGAGAAAGTAAATATGACAAATATTCATTTTGGTTGGGTAGACAAAGCCCAAACTGTCTTAAACACCAGGTGTCTCAGTGGGGATAGAAGCTTTCCCTCTGCAGGCCCACTAGAATGTGGGGAGACAACTATCTGCCTATTTGATGACAACAGTATGGATTGGAGGATTTCTAGAGTTCATTTTTAGCCCCAAAGTTCTATCCACTATTCTGTTACAGATAATGGAGCTGATGATGTCACAAACATCAAATCACTCCAGGTTGCCCTTGAAGAGCAGAGGGGTATTTGGAAATTACACTCTCCAGCTTCAGAGGTATTTTTTATGGGTCATCACCACCCTTTTCTTGGGGAGGAGGCAAAGGTGGTAGACTCACGAGAGATTTGTCATGGAACCGGCTTCTTTTCCTTATCTGATTTGGATTTCTTTGGAAGGTTCTTTCAATGCTTTTTTAATATCTGGCTCTCAGCCCTCCTTTACTAATGGACAGGCAATAGCAATCCACTTGATAGCAAGGTGAACCAGGAAAATTTCCCTCATTCAAGCCCCTGGTAATCATGTGCTGATTACCTTCCCTCTACCGAGGACTTCAGAGGGCTGACATACTTCTTAGAATAGAGACTAGCTGCTGGATTGGGGTCACTTAATCCTGCCAGAGGTAACAAAGTGTGCATGTATCGGTAGGTCCCTGAATCTGGGATGGCCCTCACTAAGGTGGCTTTCCTTCTGACTCCAGAGACTTTCTGCAGATACAAAAAAACACTTCCTTCATCCTGTCTTGTCTAGTGGCTTCACTATCCTTCCAAGCCTAGGCTCGATTTATCAGTGACAATTCAGCATGGTTTGAGGGGTCATTAACCAACACTCTTTCCTCAAACTATCAACCCTGTGCCTGTAGTTTGAACTCTATTCTATAGGAAATAAGAAGCAATTGTGGTCGTTTGAGTGACGTGATCAGATACCTATGCTCCCACATATACAGCACTTTCTTATCTCTCCCAGCATTACACTTCGACTCATGGTATGTTTGCCTCTTCACTTCAATTAAGTTATTCAAAGGGACTTGGTATCCAACTGGGTGTGGGTGGCTGAAGGAGAGAGTGAAGATGAAGACATCTGCAAGGTTTCAAATCTACGTAAATGAAAGGATAAATGGAAGGGTAAAGGTGCCATCACCTGAGAAGCGATACACCGGATGAGGAAGAGGATTTGGAGGGCAAAATGAGGCTGGCACGAGGATTAACAACACAGACTCTGCTGCCAGACTGCCTAGGTTTGAATCCCAGTTTGTCCACTTACTAGCTGTATGAGCTTGGGAAAATCATTTAACCTCTTTGTGCCTTGATGTCCCCAATTGTAAGAATGGATAACAGTACTGGGTTGGCCAAAAATTTCATTCAAGTTTGTCCATAAGATGGTACAGAAAAACCTGAATGAACTGTTTGGCCAATGTAATATCCTGCATCACAGGATGGTCATGAATATTGAATAAATTAATGTAGGTTTATGTACTGGTGCCTGGCACATAGTAAGTGCTAAATTAGTGTTTGTTAAGTGTTTGACACAGGGAATTTCAATGTTCGGGGTACATTTAAAATGTATTCTGAAATTTTGAAAATAAATTATGGATCTTCTGATAGATATTGGGCTAGAAAAGGAAAAGTCACAGAACTCTGGACAGCATGGATATTGAAGCAAGAGAAAAGATAAGGATTTTGTAAAAGAGACTAAGAGGCAGTGGTCATAGAGGGAGGAGGAATCAAGTAGGCTTTATATCCTGGAAACCAAGAGAGTTGTCAACAAATGAGATTAAAATGGGACACAGACATTGTACCTGTGAGTACGGGGAGGGGTTGGAAGAGAGGAGGGAGAGAGTGCCATTTGGGAAAGAAGATAGATAAAAGGAGAGAGAGTCAAAGATCAATATGGTCAGCTCCTCACAAATATTTTTTGAGGGGCAGACCTGTCCAAAAGTCCCCTGGGTGATCAGGGGATCCAACTTCTTTCATCCCACATCACTCCTCTCTGCCCCAACTGCCAATCAGAGGACCAGTAGCAACCAGCTGGGATAGTGGAGAGTGTTCACCAAGGTCCCACCTAAGGAGCTGCTCAGCCAGTGGCCATACACTCATTCTCCTTTACTACAACTGGGATCAGAGGATAAAGAGGGAGGGCAGATGAGCACAGGAACCCAAGAACTACTGTTTCTGATAAGTGTCAGGGCCCACCTCACCCAGTGTCCTGACTCTGAGTCAGGTATCTGGGGCCTTCCTCCATGAGGTTAACAAGAGTCCCAGGCATTGCTTTCATCACCAGCCCTTCACGCCAGCACCTACTGTGAACAGGCCACCATCATTCCCACTACCCACGTCATTGCTCATTCACTTCCATCTGACAAATGTCCCGTCCCCTTCTTTCTTCCTTTCCAGCTCAAAGTTTATTTCTTTTCTCAAATATTCCTCCCCTGAAAGCTCTTTGTCTACTTGTAACCAGAGTGGCCTTCTATATTGTCCACATCACACGTTTTGGATAATGTAACACATATTTCCTTGCACCGTTCTATTTCTGTCCCATGTTTGTTGTTGGCATATGGAAAGGAATCAGTACAAGGCAACATTCGGTGCTCTGGGATAGGACAGCTGGAAGGAGAGATGGGAGGAGAGTGCTGAGTTTTGCACTGACATTTCACACTTGAACGGAGTTTGCAACAAGAACCATAAGTTGAAAAAAACCAATATGATGAGGAGCCTGGGGTGAAAAGGAGACAGAAGATGGCTGTCCTCTAGATAACTGTGCATGTGAGGTGAGGGAGGAGGAGGCCTGTTATACACAGCTGAGATCCACCTACCCAGAGGAGAGGAGAACAGGAAACTCCCTAACTGGACATGTGTATGTGGGTCAGGGCCATATACAACCATGATCATGAGGCTACAGAAAGGAAGCCCTGTGCTGGTGGGAACCCTGAAGGGGGAGGGGGGGAGGTCAGTCATGGCTAAAAAACCTCATGTGTTTTTATTTAGTGACTTGATTTTGAGATTATTTCATAGTCTCTTCCTTGTGAAGTATTATGCAGCTAGCTCCCTTGGTCTACTTGGGACCAAGTTTAAATAATTATATTTTTCTTTCTGAAAGGTAAGCATCACTAGCTTAGGTTTTTTGTGTCCCTTGGAACACAGGAGGCCAGGCCCACTGAGGGGGCGGACTGGTTGGACAGCCTGTGCATGTCTTTTCTCCCCATGAGACTATCAATGTCTTGAGTGCACTCACTGTATCTTTCATTTTTATCATGAGGCATATGATTAGTACTCACACATACTTAGAAAATTGAAGAGAACTAAACAGAATGAATCATTTGCTGGAACTTTATTATGAATGGGTTGTTTTAGATAGACACTACTTGTAGCTGCTTTGTTGATTTTCAGCTTTGTTGTAAGTGTTACTGCTTCTGATGATTACTCAGAGGCAGTGTGGGGTGGTAGAAATAGTGGCTCGGGAGACAGGAAGCATTTGTGCCAGTTCGAGCTCAGCTGAGCGACCCTGGACATGTCATTTCAGACCAAATGATCTCTAAACCCTATGATTCTGCTCTGTGAGTGAAGTAGGCCATGTCTACAAAAAGTCAGCACAGGTACAGGAGAGGAGAGAATTCACTTTATCAGTTTGGCCAATATGATGCCGTGTGGTCATTCTGACATTTTCTTCCAATGAAGTGGCTGATTTATTTTCTTGACTTGATTGACACAACCCATGTTTTCCCCCTAGAACTTTGACTTTGGAACAAAACTCATAGAATCAAAGCTGTGACTCAGATTATTATAGCGATAAATACCTATTGTTATGTTGGGCAATTCAGGTAACAAAGACTTAATAATATTTTGTATTAATTCTGATGATATGAGTATCATTATTGAATGCTATGTGCCACAAATTATGCCAAATGTTAGAAAATAATTCTTGGGCTTCCCTGGTGGCGCAGTGGTTGAGAGTCCGCCTGCCGATGCAGGGGACACGGGTTCATGCCCTGGTCCAGGAAGATCCCACATGCCGTGGAGTGGCTGGGCCCGTGAGCCATGGCCGCTGAGCCTGCGCGTCCGGAGCCTGTGCTCCGCAATGGGAGAGACCACAACAGTGAGAGGCCCGCGTACCAAAAGAAAAAAAAAAAAAAAAAAAATTCTCATTTAAACCTCGCAACCACTTATGATGTAGGTAATATTAACCCCATTATACAGATAAGGAAACTGATGCTCAATCAGGTCAAACAACTTTCCTAAGGTCATGCAGTCTGAACTCTTAGCCACTATGTGCTAGTGGGTGCTTAATACATATTTAAAAATGAACAAATGAGATTAGCCAGCAGGAGTTCTCAGCATGGCTTCAACTAGTAGAAACAGGAACAGTACTGCCTCCCATGTATTGAGTATTCACTATGTCAGGCACCATTCTAAGTAATATACATGGATTATTTCATTTAATTTCCACTAGAACTCTATGAGGTAGGCTCCATTACTGTTGACATTTACAGATGAAGAAACTGAGATTTGGAGTGATTAAGTGACTTGTGCAAGGAAGCACATCTACTAAAACTGCTAAGACTCCAAAATCTCTGTTCTTTCTACTACTCCAGGCTGCCTGTAAATAGAGTGACTTGTGCAGTTCTGTTCTTTACTTTCTGCTCTCCTGTTGAGTACTTGAGATTTATAGGCTAGACACTGTAGGCCCCTTTTTTTTTGCACCAGTCACCTTTTCCTAGGCCCTCAGTGTCCCCTCTACACTGTGCCATCTCTCTCTGGGACCAAGGATCAGATAGGGGAAGGGGTAAGTGGAGTGCTTTGTTGCTGATTTTCTACAATCTCAACACAAACACTTATCAGTGTTGTTGAGACTTAATCTCGCTAGCTCATCTGTGAGACCAATTTTAATTTGGAGCCATCTGCCACAGACAAATGAATAATTATGGCAGAGCCCAGAGGGGCGGGCCCTGGGGAGAAGGTTGGCTTAGCCTCTTGCCACCTGCCTGCATTGATGCAAGTGACCAAGAAAGAAAATTCCTTGGGTGGGCTGTTGATGCAGAGGCCAGCAGCTCTACCTCCCTGGTGCTCAAATCCTTAGACTCCAGTGAACAAGGAGTGATGAATGTGAGGTCATGGCAGCAGAAGAGGCTCTCCCTCTCACCGTACTGGCGGTGCCTTGTGGTGAGCACCACTTGCAAGCTGGTCTCTCCACACAATATGACAGGCTAAGTCAAACTGATGGAGTGAAGCTGAAAATAAGCCATTGAACTCTGTCTAGCATTAACTTTTGTTTCAGAAGACTTTAATATATCTTTATCTTATTTCTTCCTCACAACAGCCCTCTATATTAGGTAGGGGTGGGTATTGTGAGCTTCATTTTATAGATGAGGAAATTGAGTTGTAGGGTGATTCTATAACTGGACACTTGTAAAAGACCTTATGACTTGCCCAAGGTCACCCTGTTAGCTACAAGCTGGCTAGCACCTCAAACTCCAAATTAGAGTCTGTCATTCTGTCTTCTAGACCAGTGGTTTTCCAGTTATGCTTGCTTCTCAGGGCCAAGGAGTTATGGGTGTGTGTGTGTGTGTGTGTGTGTGTGTAGAAGTGGGGCTTTTGGCCCTGACCTGCACTTAAACTAGGGCAGCTCTGCTTGGGTCTGTTTGTTTTACGTCTCTGTAGGATTTCATTTAATGAAAGACTCCTCTGCTGAAAATGTTTGAAAACTACTTGTCTAGGCTAGTATTTCTCATCGAGAGTGTAGTGGGTTGAACTGTATCCCCTCAAAAGATATGTTCAAGTCTTAACACCTGGTACCTGTGAATGTGACCTTATATGGAAAAAGGGTCTCTGCAGATGTAATCAAGTTGAAATGAGTTAGTCCTGGATTAGGGTGGGCCCTAAATCAAATAGCTTGTGTCTTTATAAGAGATAGGAGAGGGAGATTTGGACACAACCACACAGACGAAAGGCACAGAGGAGAACCCCATATAATGACGGAGGCAGAGAATGAAATGACGCAGCTACAAGCCAAGGCATGGAACAGATTCTTAGAGCCTCCAGAAGGAACCAGGCCTGTCAACACCTGCATTTCGGACTTCTGGCCTCTTGAACTGTGAGAGAATACGTTTCTTTTAAGCCACCTAGTTCACTGTACTTTGTTATGGCAGCCTTAGGAAATGGATAGAGAGAGTCACATAGACCTCTTACCTAGAAATGGGTTGGGGGTGGGCTTATTAACATGCTGGTTCCAGGCCCAAACCTCAAGATTCTAATTCTGTAGGTATGCAATGGGGCTCAGGAATCTGCATTTTGACAAGTTCTCCACATGCACAAAGCTTCATCTTTGAGCTGGTTTTGATCATAGACAGACACAAGACTCCTCTCTGGATTGGAGCTGGATTTGCACCCCCTGCTGACGATGTTCCTCTAGTGGTTCCAAGAGTCAGTGGGCCAAAGGCGGTAGGTTTCATGGACAAGCAATAGGCTGGTATTAAGCCTTCTGTAGTCCAAAATTTTTTGAGAGACTACAGAGAATAATGAGAACTATTTAAGAGTGTTTTCCTCAAGGAATCACAAATCCCACAGGTGGCCAAAATCTAACCCTAAGGAAATAGTCTGTAGTGGTTAGGGAGTGGATGCTTCCAAGAGGGTCGGTTTTCTGGAGTAGCAAGAAGACCACAGAATAACACACATGCGCACACACGCACGGAGTCTTCTACTTGTTGTCTGGTGCAGGCAATTCTATCTGATAAAGCATCACCCTGTTTACTTTAAGATTTGGTACCCATTAAAAATGCAGGTGTCCATGTGAGTGATGATACTTGAAGCCAGGGTCAGCCATGTACGCCCAGCCTCCAGTCTTTATCTGAGAGCAGTTTTGATAGGCTAGAAGAGGAAGAAGAGCATGATGGGCTGGGATAAGGGTACGGCAGAGGGGGTCTTACTGCCAACCTGAAGCCAAACTCCTTGCTCAATAAAGCCAAAGAGGGGACTAGTTTATCCACCCAAGATTGATGGAGGTCAGCTGTGCCCAATCCTTTGGCGAGCTGGGGGAGGGCCCCCATGAAAAGGGACAGGTGTTTGGATTCTGTGTGTGTGAAGAGTGCCTTCCTGAGAGTAGCCTGCTCAGCTGGACCCACGGTCCTTCAGGAGTCCTGTGTTTGCTCACATCCCTGACTGCTCCCAGGTAAACAAATCTTGTTTCTATCTCCCAGAGAGGCAGGGCTCCAGCACTGTGGCAGCCTGTTGTTATAGTTACTGATATATGACTTACCACAGCAATTGTCAGAGCAATGGAAGAAAATGCAATTTAGTAGCGGCCGGTGGTGGGGTTTAGGAGAGAGGAGAAAGGGAGGAGAAGGCTGCTGAAGAGACTTGGGGATGGAGCTGATAGCTCTGTGGGTTTGTATATACAGTATGATGTACGGTGAACAAAGGAGGTCTTATATTGGCAGTGAGTCTGAAAGGCCCTTAGTGAAAAACAGCCTGTCCCCGATAGCTTCACCCAGGTTTCATATGCCTGACATTCTACCAGTGGTGTTTCATTCCTGTGAGTTAAGCACTGCTTCTCTCCAGGGGAGGTCATGCCTTAGATTGTACTTTCGAGTGGCTTTACCTGGCACCTTTCTTCCTCAGGGTTTGCCAGAGCAATGGGGAAAGATGGGAGAAAGGGTTGGCCATCAAATAAGAACTTGGCCTACTTTCAAAACTCAGATAGGGCTGCCATTGCTAGTCCCCTCTTTGCAAATTTCCTCTGTGCTCTCCCCTCTTTCAAAACAGTTATGAAGCTAAATGGGATTGAATATGAAAGTCCAGGATGTCTTGTCCAAGCAGCTAGCTATGTGCTTTTCTGGAAGATACACTTGACTCCTTCTTGTTCATCAGCAAGAATTTATCTATCACCCATTATATACTAGGCACTGGGTCAGGTGCTGATGGGGGATGCATGGAAACAGTTGGGCATTAGAGTATGCTTCACATTTAAGAAAGAATATAGTTATAGAGACTAGACATTTATACAAGTAAGGCTGACCAGTAGTACGTATTAGTGTGTGATTGGTGTCAAGTGAAGGGTAGAGCCAATGGCTACATAATCTCAGAGGTGGACAAGATCATGGAGCAGAGTAGCTGGGTAAGCCTTAGTTCAGATTAGCACGTTAAATCACTCAGACACTTATCAGGGCTCTAGGGAAAAGGGGCCCAGAACAAATCAGTTGTGATGGGGATGGGGACATGGACTGGGTAGGGAACATGCTTACACCTCTCTGCTTAGCTATATATCCAAATCCTATAGGCCTGTCCTTTCCAGAGAGGTCATCCATCCTCCACTCATCTATCCTGTCTCAGAACTCCTGTGCTGGGAGTTCTCAGACTTAACTCAGACTTCCAGGAGAGCAGGATAGCCTAGTGGTTAAGCGGGTGGGGTTAGGAAATAGGCTGCCTGTGTTTGAATTCTGGCTCTGACATTTATTGTGACCTTGAATAACTGACTTAACCATCCAGTGGCTCAATTTGTCTCATCAGTATCATGGGGACAGTAATAATAGTGCCTGCCTAACAGAGTAGCTGAGAGGATTAAATCATGTAAAATGCTTAGCACAGTGTGGATGCATACTATTCATTCATAAAATAAATATTTACGGAGTGCCTTTGATATTGCAGGCACTTTCCCAGTGCTGGGATACAGCAGTGAAGAAGAGAGATAAGGTCTCTTTCTTGGCACTGTGTTGAATGTTGATTCAGGCCCTTTACCCAAGGAACTTTTAATCTAGTACCTTGCTTTCTGCTCTATCAATTCCAATTCCTAGTCTGCGAGTTATCAGTTAGCTTATTTTCATTCCTTTTTGTTTAACTAGGCAAGTATTAAAGCTATGAATTCCCTTTAAACCCAGCTTTGGTCATGTCCCATAAGATTTGGTGTTGAGTGTTTTCATTATCAGTATTTTTTAAGCACTTTGCAATTTTGGTTTTGGTTTGTACTATTTCTACTTTTTAATGTATTGTGGTATTCCATGTTTGATGACTGTATTTTCTTTGTTCCTACTACATGTGCCTACTATGCTCCAAAGGAAGAGAGACAGTGGAGACCTGTCTAACTTGAGGGGTTTAGAAGGGACTAAGGGGGAGACAGGACTAGAAAAGACCATTAATGAAGGGTATTGAGTGCTAGGCTTCATGGGCTGGTTTCTCTTCTAATGAAGAGACATTGGAGTCACTGAAGGGATGGACAGGAATGACAGGATTGTTATGCAATCTGGGAAAGAATAAGTCAGTATCATTGTTCAGGATGGCTTGAGAGAAAGAAAGAGGCTAGAGGCAGGGAATCCAGATAGAAGTTTTCATGTTAGTCTAGGACAGGGATTCTCAAACCCGAGTGGGCATCACAGTCCCCTGGAGGGCTTGCTGAGACACAGCTTGCCGGGCCCCACCCCCAGAGTGCCTGATTCAGTCAGTCTGTGGTGGCGCCGGAGACTTTTGCCTTTTCTAACAAGTTCCCCTGGTGATGCTAATGCTGCCGGTCCAAGAACTACACTTTGAGAATCACTCATGTAGGAGAGAGATGATGAGAAGCAGAGGTGCAGTGGTGGGAACTGGGCTAGAGAGGAAAGAAAGTATGTATCAATACAAGATATTGGGGGCTTCCCTGGTGGCGCAGTGGTTGGGAGTCTGCCTGCTGATGCAGGGGACACCGGTTTGTGCCCTGGTCCGGGAAGATCCCACATGCCGTGGAGCGGCTAGGCCCGTGAGCCATGGCCGCTGGGCCTGCACGTCCAGAGCCTGTGCTCCGCAACAGGAGAGGCCACAACAGTGAGAGGCCCATGTACCGCAAAAAAAAAAAAAGATATTGGGAAGGAAGAACTCACAGGGCTTGGGGATGGAGCATGGAGACAAGGCAGAGGAAGGACTCAAAGATGACTCCAGAGTGTCAAACCTAGGTGCCTCAGAGGACAGGAAAATCACAGAGGCAAACCCCTGAACGTCTAGGGGTGGAATGCATTCACATGAGTGGAACTGGAGAGGTGTGTAGGCCCCTGTATCCATTTGCATCTGTGCCGTGGCACTCAAGTTGAAAGGCCTCCTGTCCTTCTTCAGGAGAGAGTGGGTGAGAAGGGGAAAGCTCAGGTCTGTGTTTGGTTTCTCCTTGTCCCCCCTTTCAGTGAGAAAGGAAATGAAGATATGGAGCAGGGTGTAGGGAGGGTAGAAGGAGCTTGACTGTTCTGGAAACAGAGAAGATGCTTTTAGGTCAAGTGTTGAAGGTATATGGGCAAGTACTAATAAGGAAAAAGCAAATGAGTAAAACTCAGTGTGGGCCATGCGGGGTAGCTCTAGGATCCTACCTGAGATCACTGATGCTATTCTTGAGAGCAGAGGGCTGCCATGATAGGGCTTCTCAACTGCAGCCCGCCTATAACCTTCCTTAGTTTCAAGGCTTCTGACCCTGCGGTGCTCTGTTGTCCCTGGCTACCTCCCTGGCTGTAGGGGCTTCTTACCTGCTTCTCTCCACTGGGCCGCCTGTAGCTGAGCAGAAGCTCCACAGCGCCCACCACCTCCTTGCGGATGGCGTAGAGCAATGCGTCACCGACGTACACGCTGTGGTTCAGCAGTAGCTCCATGATCTCCAGGTTCTCATTCTCAATGGCAATGAGCAGGGCGCTCCGGCCCAGTGGGTCCATGCAGTTGATGTTGACATTGTAGTAGATCTCGGCCTCCTGGAGGGCCTGCTTCACAGTGGCGTAGTCCCCCTTCTCCACGGCACTGAGGAAGGCCTTCTCCTCTGCAGAGAGCTCCGTCTCAGCCCTCACAATTTGCAGGGGGATTCGGTCTCTGTAGGGTGAGTAGTTGACCCTTTTGTAGTACAGCTGGGCCATGGTTCATAGCAATTTAGAAACCTGAATGAGGAGAGAGAGGGAGACCAAAGATATTCTTAGATACCTGCAGGTCTCAAGTGGCCAGTTATGGAGGCAGCCTTGCTAATGACTTGGAAAATCCTCACCTGTTTTTTTTTTTTTTTTTTTTTTTTTTGCGGTACGCGGACCTCTCACTGTTGTGGCCTCTCCCACTGTGGAGCACAGGCTCCGGACACGCAGGCTCAGCGGCCATGGCTCACGGGCCCAGCCGCTTCGCGGCATGTGGGATCTTCCCAGACCGGGGCACGAACCCGTGTCCCCTGCATCGGTAGGCGGACACTCAACCACTGCGCCACCAGGGAAGCCCCTCACCTGTTTTAAAGCCACAATCTTTCTCCTCTTGCAAAGGAGCATAGCAGAAAAAGCCCTGGCTTCTGGGTCAGAAAGACATGGGTTCAAATCCTGGCTTTACCAGGTCTGCAACCTTAGGTAAGTTACTCAAGCTCACGGTGCTTCAGTTTATTATTATTAAGCTTATCGATATTAATAATATTAATTGCACCAGGCTCCACACTAAACACTAATTCCCACCTCATAAGGCTACTGTGGGAGTTAAATGAGACAATGACTGATTAAAGCAACTGGCCCAGAGGAAACCTCCTGAGACATGGCACAAGTTAGTTTCTTCCTTCCCTTCTGCTGTCTGAAAATACTCGTGATAATACTTCTCACTGGTGATGCAAAGCTGGACCTCATGTTTGGCCAATTTCCTTTGGACCCTGGGCCTGTGGGCCTGTGCTAGTTTGTAGGATTACATTTGCAGCTGTCCCAGATGCAGATCCTGGACTGAAACACTGTTGTAGTGCTAACTGAAACATTCTTCTTACTGCTGCTCACTGGGGAAGGGGTATTGACTCCAACAGATTAAGCCACTACCCCCTCTGCCCACTCATGATTTTTCTCCTCCATGCTTCTAAACCAAGCAGCTGACAGATATGAGAATCTGTCTGATTCAATTATGAGAAGTGAACGGCCTGTTTTACATGTACCACATCTAAAGCCAGATTTTAACAGAAGCAAAACCTATTATTGAGTTCCTACAATATGTTTAACTTTCTCTGGGAGACCGAGAATAAAAGACAGACTTTGCCATTAATTGCATAGGATGAATCACAGTATAGAGCTCTTGCCTTGTAGTTTGCAGATTAAATTCATGCACATTCCTCATTGACTCCTTGTACTAGCCCTATAAGATGGGAATGGTTACCCTCCCCATGGGAGAAGATGAGGCTCAGACCCATTAGGTGATTGACTCTCCTTTCCCTACCATCCTTGGGACCTCCAGAACCCTCTGGAAGCTGAGTTAGGATGAACCCATTTAAGTGTCTTTCATTACCGAACTGTTTTGCCAGCAAAAAGAAATGGAAATGTGATAAAGGGCCTCTTGTCTCATCTCCTGGATGTAAGAGAAGATGAAGACATGCAGCTTCCACAAACATTTGCCTTACTCTTCCAGGTAATTATATCTCTGCTTTGGCAGAGTGAGAGGCATATATTATACCAAGTGGCATTTGCAATTCATGTGCTTGTGATCTTCTGGGAAGTTGGTATTTGAAGGTTAGTGTTGCCTCTTGCCCTGAACAGGCCCAAATGACACATTTCTCTCTACATCCAACTCTCAGGAGAGCAGAGTGCTGCTTGGCTGTCTTGAGAAGCACTGATATTTTCTTGTGCTACTTTGAAGTAACTCAGCAATGACTAAAGGAAAGTGGCATTTAGAGGAAGCATTTGTCACTGAACAGCAAATTACTTTAATAATACTAATTGTAGAATGCCTCCTTGTCTCTGTTATAAAGAAAAAAGGGAGGAGGAAGAAGGGACAGTGTGACCTCCTGAAAAGAGACTCAACAACCCAATTCAGTTTATATTTATTTAATTAATCCATATGAACACAGTGGAAGCCTTCCATGTGCCTAGCACTGAGCTAGTCACTTTTGGAACAGAAGAAAGAAAGGGTCCCTGCCTCCGTCATCTCTCACCTGGACCATTCCGCCTCCTTATAATTAGTTATTCTGACTCCATTCTCCCCCCCTCCGGATCGTCTTCCACACCACCCCCAAGTTACTCTGTGAACCACAAATCTGATCCCATTTCACTCTCCTTCATTAGTATCCCGCTGCTCTTGTGATGAAATCAACACTCCTTTTTGAGATCTACTAGGTCTTGGCTTGTGCTTACCTCTCCAATGTCATCTTAAGCCACTCTTTCACTCTTATCCACTATTCTTTAGCCCTGTGGAGCTTCTTTTGATTCTTCCAACATGCCAAGCTTTCTCCTACCTCAAGACCTTGGATCACCTCCTGGAATACTCTTCTCCGGCTCTTTTCATCTTTCAAGCCTCAACAAAATACCAGCTCTTCAGAGAAGCCCCAGTTAACTACCCTGTATTATAAAGTAGTTCCTTCATATTTTTCTCTCCATTGTAGCCTTTTCTCTTCCTTCTTGATGCTAATCAGAATTTCTAGTTACATAGACATATTTCTTTGTCTTCCTGGGTAATCGTCTGTTCAGTCCAATTTGCTTTAAAGCTCAAGTGCAGTTGCATCTGTCCTGTTTTTCACACCCTGGATACATATTTGATGAACGAATGAGTAAACCTTCCATGATATTCTCTCATCTCTCTCCATCTCTCCTCAAGTTCTAGCTGTGCTGAATCATGTTCTCTGAGTTGCCCTTTCATGACCGTGCGTTTGCATGTGGCTTCATCCCACCTTCTCCACTTAACTAACTTCTCTCTACTTCAGCACGTTGCTCATAGGTCCCCTTCTCCGTGAAGCCTTCCCCCAAGACCCTCAGAATGTTAGCCCATCTCCCTCTGAGTTCCCCACTGGCACTCAAATCACATTTCTCCAATGTCACTCAACTGCGTGTTTGTCTTCCTGCCATTCGGGTAGGAGTACCTTGATTCCTGCCTTCCTAGCACTTACACAGGCTCTGGAACATGATGGGTGCTCAACAGATGGATGTTTAATGAGCAAATACAATCTAGATGAGGAGGTTGGTGCAGCTACAGAATGAAGGGCTAAATTGTGTGCTACTGATTTGATGCTTTGGGATTTGAGAAAGGGCTCTGTGAGGCTGGACGTCTCAGAGGTTTTTTGGAGAAGGTAGCTGTTACCCAGTCCTTGGAGGATGAATTTAGTGTAAAAATATGAGGGTAGTTCAGGTACCACACGAACAAAGGTGGTGAGATTGATCATAGCCTAGTTGGGAGATAATGGTGGGGGCATATTTTTAAGGCTATAATAGGATACAGGGACTAGAGGTAAACTAAAATTACAAGGCAATAGCTCAAAACCTCACTTTCCCCATATAAAAACAAATGACCATAGACACTTGTTGCACATTTGCCACTTAAGGGGCTCACATGGAAGAGAAGGCTAGATGTCTTATATGGTGTCACTTGTGGTGCTGGGCTAAGCATTATTGCTACAGGAAGGTCTCTGCCCACTTTAGCAAGGTGCAGCTTGGGGGGAAACCAAAGACAAATGTATCCCAGGGAAAGGTGAGAACAAAGGGAACTAACTCAATCGGTGCCCTATTGTGTGCCAGGCACTATGCCAGGAGCCAGTGCAATAAAATAATTATTACAGTTCTGAATAATTAATATGTCCTGGACACTGTGCCAGGTACTGGGGCAGCACTAATCTACTACTGCTTCTAATAGAAATAATAATGAAAGCAACAAAAAGTACCATTCATTGAACTCTCACTCTATGCCAGATGTGTGGGTTACAGTAGCAAAGAGAGAGGACAGTAAAATCACTGTAAATTTGTGACTTGAAGTGAGTATGATTGGATGATATATAGTCAATTCAGAGTCTAGTGTTACTTTTCACCTCTTGCATTTGAAATTAATCTGGTCTATTGCGTTTCCAGTGGGCTGTGTTATGAGAAGCCTCATGGTATTCCTCTGTAGAGAAAAAAAATCTTTCCTCCAGATGTTTGCCTGAGATGTACTATTAGAGAGTCACTCCTTTGCTTTAAGGCACTACATCTCTAAAACTACCCCTGGAAGGAAAAATAAATCATGTGGCCAATAGCTATTAACACCTTAATGTGGATTCCTTGATTAGGAAAGTTGCTGTGGCCTTGGGAGTAAAGAGATACATGTTTAGAAGGACATGAAAGATGTGATGGAGGGGAAAGGAAAGGCCTGGAGATCTCTTTTATGGTTTCATGCCCACCTCTACACTACACGGTGAGTATGATGTAAAAATGGGTTCCCTATATTGTTTGTCTACATGCAGGCTTCTTTAGATGTCAAATGACTTTGCCTAGTTTCCTGCCCTCTGCCAATCCCCAAAGCTGGCGCCATTTGACCTTCACTTACAGCTTTAGCCTCAGCCTTGCTCCAAGCTCTGAGGCTAATTCTTTCTCCATATGCTTGCTGTTAGTCCTACTCTGTCATTATTCTGAGAATAAGTAACTAATGATGGAACTTCTGGCATCTCTTGAAGATGGGTTATAGGGAAGTTTCCCTTCCATCACCCATTACCTTTATACTTGGCAAACTGCACTCATCTGCCATTAACCTTAGCCAGGAGGTGAGGCTGGCTTTCCCATCATTATGCACTGGCCTTGAGGTGTATCCTTAACTGAATGAAATGAAACCAGCCAGCACTTCATGCCATTCTACGAGTGAACCCTACTCCCAGTGTAGTCCCCCAAGCATGAAAGATTAGGAATGGTCAATCAGGCTGCCTCAGGGGGCTTATCATGTTCCTTCTTTTCTGTGCTGCTAGCCAGAGGAGTTTGTCTAATAGGATCTGTGACATTTGTGGTTTTAAATGATGCGATTTAAAGAGCTACATCAATGGGCTGGGCAGGAGGCCAGGATGCAAAGTATTCTCACCAAATCCCAGCCCAGATCGTTGCCCAGCTCAGGACTTTGTCTGTGAGGAGGAAAGCCTGGCTTTCCATGTAACTAAAAAAATGGTGCCTTTGGAAGGACATGGGATCTGTGTGTGGCTTGCCCTCTGTGCCATGAGGATTGAATTTGAATGGTGAAACCCTTGTGATGTCTTGCCCTTATCCAAGCTTATCTGTCTACTTGTCCATCTCTTCAGAGTCCTTTAAGGAAAGTCAGTTTAATTTGATAAACGTGTACAATCTCAAGTGGATAATAAACATTCAATGAATATGTACCAGGCACTGTGATAGAAGATGATGATAACAGCTAGGTTGCTTAAAGCCATACCTCATCTAGTAAAAAAATTACATTTGAACAAGAACCTTGAATGCCCAATCCAATGAGTGACTAAAGTGGAAACTTCATGCACATAGCCACAGGGGTGGGCTGGTCAGAGGAAGCTTATGTGTAGGTACATGTGTGTGTGTGTGTGTGTGTGTGTGTGTGTGTGGATTTTGAGAGCATTTTGACTCCTTTAAGAATACCACTTTTAGAACTTCCTAATTTTAATGTAGTAACACTAATCTTTCCCAGAAAGGTCCAGATCTTGAGCCTCCTACAAGGGACCTCAAAGGTCATCTAGAATAATCCCCTGTCCAGTGAAAAAATCCCCTTGACAATATCCTTGTTAAGTGAGTGTTCACTTAATGAGCACCTCCACTGATGAGAAACTCACCACTTTCTCACCTTCATGGTGAGTGCTGACATTCAGCAAATGCTGGTTTATGTCCCGCTGAAATCACCCGCCTACAGCTTCTATTCCATGGCCCCAGTTCTGCTCTCTAGAGGAGTATCGAGCAAAACTCTCCTTTCTTCTATTCAACAATCCTTCACGTGTTTGATTTCAGCTCTCAGGTTTCTCTCTGCCCCCAGGAGTCTCCCCTTCTCTAGAATTATGAGCATCCTAGTGGTCTGATTCTAGTTATACTATACTTTGTTTTTCTTAAAGTATGCTGCTCAGAAATGAACACAGTTCTCTAGAATGGTCAGGCCAAGACAGATTACACTGTGGCTGTTTTTTTCTTCATTTCTCATTCAGCAAGATCAAGACACCATAATATCTTGTTTCAAAAGGCACTTTAGACCATCCTGCATAGTGGGTGTTTGTAGTATTATGCTTTTCATTTGTATAAATCTTATCAATCCAATAATTTCATTAATTTATAAATACTAAATTAACATGAAGCACTTATCATGTGCCAGATACTGTGTGTGCTAAATGCTTCACATACATTATTTAAATTATTCCTCACTTTCAGGCAGTTACCATTATTATCTCCCACCTCACAGATAAGGAACCTGAGGCACAGGCACAGAGAGGTTAAGTAATTTGCTTAAGTTCACATAGCTAGTAAGTGGTGGAAAGGGGATAAGAGCCAAGCTTCTGACTCTAGAGTCTACATTCTGAACTACTTCAATGAAGGTAGATTCTTTTGTATGCTCCATAATGCTTATAATAGTGCCAGGAATAGTAGATATTCGATGTTTCAGTTTAATACTTGTTATGCAACTAGTATTTGTCATGGCCAGAACACTTGGTGGTAGGGAATACAAATATACATATATAAATGACATAGCCCTTGTCTTCAAACATTTCCAAGTCCAGAGGGAGGGATAAAAATGAAAATAAGTTAAATGTACTATGGTCTGATATGGAGTCTAATATATAGTAGGGACACTATATAGTAGGAGGAAGTGTTTAACTCTACCTGGGGATAAAATTGAAGAGAAATATTTGAGCTATGTCTTAAAGGGTTGGTAAGAGTTTGCTAGACAGCAACGTAAGGATGGTCATTCTAGCGGACGGACACAGCAGATGCTCAGGTGTGGGTATATAAAACACAATGGTATTTTATTTTTATTGGAGTATAATTGCTTTACAATGGTGTGTTAGTTTCTGCTGTATAACAAAGTGAATCAGCTATACATATACATATATCCCCATATCTCCTCCCTCTTGCATCTCCCTCCCACCCTCCCTATCCCACCCCTCTAGGTGGACACAAAGCACCGAGTTGACCTCCCTGTGCTATGTGGCTGCTTCCCACTAGCTATCTGTTTTACATTTGGTAGTGTATATAAGTCCATGCTACTCTCTCACTTCGTCCCAGCTTACCCTTCCCCCTCCCCGTGTCCTCAAGTCCGTTCTCTATGTCTGCGTCTTTATTCCTGTCCTACCCCTAGGTTCTTCAGAGCCTTTTTTTTTTTTTTTTAGATTCCATATATATGTGTTGGCATACAGTATTTGTTTTTCTCTTTCTGACTTACTTCACTCTGTATGACAGTCTCTAAGTCCATTCACCTCATTTTAAGAGAACATTGGCTGTCTTTCTATTCTTCAAAACTCTCAAGCATGTGATCACCTTGGGACCTTAGCGCATGTGGTTCACTGCCTATAATCCTCTTCTACTAGACCTTCAGTTTCCTTCTTATCATGTAGATTTCAGATCAAATGTCATCTTTTCAGTAAGCCTCCCAAGAACACATTTCTAATGGAGCAAGTCTCTTCATGTCACCCTCTTCTCATTATACAGACTTGATTTTCTTGAAGAACTTATTACTATTTGAAATACTCACATTTTTGTTTATTGTTTTAACATCTAGTTCCCCCAAACAAAATGTAAACTCCATAGTAGCAAGAACCTTCTCTTTCATGTTTACTACTCTATATACAAAACCTGGCACGTAGTAGACTCTCAATAGATATGTATTAAATTACTACATGAAACAGTGCTAAGGATAGAGATGGGGGAATGCTCTGTCAGTAGAGCTCTGCTTTTTCTTTCTTTTTTTTTGCCACACCGCACGGCATATGGAATCTTAGTTCCCTGACCAGGGACTGAACCCGTACCCTCTGCATTGGAAGCATGAAGTCTTAACCACTGGACCGCCAGAGAAGTCCGAAGCTCTACTTTTTCTTGTATGTTTAACCTCCTCCCCTCCATGCAGCCAAGTGATTAGGCAAGAAGCCACCGTTTCACCTCAAGTAAAGAGCCTTAATTAGTCTAAGACTAAGTCAATATTGGTAATTCCATTTCTTTGGGCAGTGATTTACCTAGATTTGAGCAGTTGGTACAATTCTACCCAATGAGATGTACTAGAGGGCTTCTGGGAAAAGTTACTTTGTTCTTAAAAAGAGATGTAAAAAAAAGAAATATTTCCCCGTTTTACCTCTGAATGTTGTCATTTGCATGTGACACCAAAGACTTTGGTAGCCATCTGGGGACTATGAAGAGAGCCAACCTAAAAGATGCAGGCTCCACATTGAGAATGGCATAAATTGGGTCCTTTGTGATGTCTTTGAGCCATTGAATTAACCAATCTGGAAGCTGCTCAACCTCTAGACTTCTAGTTCTGTGAGATGAAAACCCCCTTTTTGTTAACCCACTTTTAGGCATGCTTTTCTGTTACAAGAAGCTGAACACAACCTAAGTGATAGCATTTTCTGGAAAATTAACAAAATTAAACCACGAACAAATAGAAAACCTGAGCATATTAATAATCATAGAGGATATTAAAATAGTTTGAAATATCTACCAATTAAAAGTCATTCACCTCAAGAGACACCAAGGAAAGCACAGCAGAGGGAAGGAAATAAACGGGTCCTTGATGACATATTGTGTTGTAGGATCAAGCTTCACCTGAAGCCAGTCAGCCTGTGGACTTCTCATTCATGCATACTTTGGAGATATTGTGGGTTTGGTTCCAGGCTTCCACAGTAAAGCGAATATTGCAATAAAAGATACTGAAGAGATGAGACCTTAAGCTTTGAGAAGAGTGAGCAAATGTAGGACCTGTGGACTAATGACTGGAGATTGGTTGAAGATGGCAAAGTAGAAGGACATGCTCTCACTCCCTCTTTTGAGAACACTGGAATCACAACTAACTGCTGAACAATCATCAAGAGGAAGACACTGGAACTCACCAAAAAAGATACCTCACATGCAAAGACAAAGGAGAGGCTTCAATGAGATGGTAGGAGGGGCACAATCACAATAATATCAAATCCCATAACTGCTGGGTGGGTGACTCAGAAACTGGAGAACACTTATACCACAGAAGTCCACCCACTGAAGTGAAGGTTCTGAGCCCCACATCAGGCTTCCGAGCCTGGGAGTCTGGCAACGGGAGGAGGAATTCCTAGAGAATCAGACTTTGAATGCTAGCGGGATTTGACTGCAGGACTTCGAAAGGACTGGGGGAAACAGAGACTCTACTCTTGGAGGGCACACACAAAGTAGTGTGTGCATTGGGACCCAGGGGAAGGAGCAGTGACCCCATAGGAGACTGAACCAGACCTATCTACTAGTGTTGGAGGGTCTCCTGCAGAGGCGGAGTGGGGGGCTGTGCCTGGCCATGAGGACAAGGACACTGACAGCAGAAGTTCTGGGAAGTACTCCTTGGCGTGAGCCTTCCCAGAGTCCGCCATTAGCTCCACCAAAGAGCCCGGCTAGGCTCCAGCGTTCAGTTGTCTCAGGCCAAACAACCAACAGGGAGGGAACCCAGCCACACCCATCAGCAGACAAGCAGATTAAACTTTTACTGAGCTCGGCCCAGCAGAGCAACAGCTAGCTCTACCCACCACCAGTTCCTCCCATCAGGAAACTTCCACAAGCCTCTTACCCTCATCCACGAGAGGGCAGACAGCAAAAGCAAGAAGAACTACAGTGCTGCAGCCTGTGGAACAAAAACCACATTCACAGAAAGATAGACAAGATGTAAAGGCAGAAGGCTATGTACCAGATGAAGGAACAAGATAAAACCCCAGAAAAACAACTAAAGGAAACGGAGATAGGCAACCTTCCAGAAAGAGAATTCAGAATAATGAGAGTGAAGATGATCCAGGACCTCGGAAAAAGAATGGAGGCAAAGATCGAGAAGATGCAAGAAATGTTTAAAAAAGACCTAGAAGAATTAAAGAACAAACAAACACAGATGAACAATACAATAAGTGAAATGAAAACTACACTAGAATCAATAGCAGAATAACTGAGGCAGAAGAACGGATAAGTGACCTGGAAGACAGAATGGTGGAATTCACTGCTGCGCAATAGAATAAAGAAAAAAGAATGATAAGAAATGAAGACAGCCTAAGAGACTTCTGGGACAACATTAAATGCAACATTCGCATTATAGGGGTCCCAGAAGGAGAAGAGAGAGAGAAAGGACCCGATAAAATATTTGAAGAGATTATAGTAGAAAGCTTCCCTAACATGAGAAAGGAAATAGCCACCCAAGTAGAGGAAACGCAGAGAGTCCCATACAGGATAAACTCAAGGAGAAACAGGCCGAGACACACAGTAATCAAATTGGCAAAAATTAAAGACAAAGGAAAATTATTGAAAGCAGCAAGGGAAAAAAACAAATAACATACCAGGGAACTCCCATAAAGTTAACAGCTGATTTCTCAGCAGAAACTCTACAAGCCAGAAGGGAGTGGCATGATATACTTAAAGTGTTGAAAGGGAAGAACCTACAACCAAGATTACTATACCCGGCAAGGTTCTCATTCAGATTTGATGGAGAAACCAAAAGCTTTACAGACAAGCCAAAGCAAAGAGAATTCAGCACCACCAAACCAGCTTTACAACAAATGCTAAAGGAACTTCACTAAGTGGGAAACACAAGAGAAGAAAAGGACCTACAAAAACAAACCCAAAACAGTTAAGAAAATGGTCATAGGAACATACATATCGATAATTACCTTAAACGTGAATGGATTAAATGCTCCAACCAAAAGACACAGGCTTGTTGAATGGATATAAAAACAAGGCCCATATATATGCTGACTACAAGAGACCCACTTCAGGCCTAGGGACACATACAGACTGAAAGTGCGGGGATAGAAAAAGATATTCCATGCAAATGGAAATCAAAAGAAAGCTGGAGTAGCAAGACTCATATCAGATAAAATAGACTTTAAAATAAAGAATGTTACAAGAGACAAGGAAGGACACTACGTAATGATCAAGGGATAAATCCAAGAAGAAGATATAACAATTATAAATATATATGCACCCAACATAGGAGCACTTCAATACATAAGGCAACTGCTAACAGCTATAAAAGAGGAAATCAACAGTAACACAATAATAGTGGGGAACTTTAACACCTCACGAACACCAATGGACAGATCATCCAAACAGAAAATTAATAAGGAAACACAAGCTTTAAATGGCACAAGACCAGATAGATTTAACTGATATTTATAGGGCATTCCATCCAAAAACATCAGATTACACTCTCTTCTCAAGTGCGCATGGAACATTCAACAGGATACATCATATCCTGGGTCACAAATCAAGCCTCAGTAAATTTAAGAAAATTGAAATCATATCAAGCATCTTTTCTCACCACAACACTATGAGATTAGAAATGAATTACGGGGGAAAAAACGTAAAAAACACAAACACATGGAGGTTAAACAGTACATTACTAAATAACCAAGAGATCACAGGAAATCAAAGAGGAAATCAAAAAATACCTAGAGACAAATGACAATGAAAGCACCACGACCCAAAACCGATGGGTTGCAGGAAAGCAGTTCTAAGAGGGAAGTTTATAGCCATACAGGCCTACCTCAAGAAACAAGAAAAATCTCAAGTAAACTATCTAACCTTACACCTAAAGGAACTAGAGAAAGAAGAACAAACAAAACCCAAAGTTAGTAGAAGGAAAGAAATCATAAAAATCAGAGCAGAAATAAATGAAATAGAAACAAAGAAAACAGTAGCAAAGATCAATAAAACGAAAGGCTGGTTCTTTGAGAAGATAAACAAAATTGATAAACCATTAGCCAGACTGATCAAGAAAAAGAGGGAGAGGACTCAAATCAATAAAATTAGAAATGAAAAAGGAGAAGTTACAACAGACACCACAGAAATACAAAGCATCCTAAGAGACTACTACAAGCAACTCTATGCCAATAAAATGGACAACCTGGAAAAAATGAACAAATTCTTAGAAAGGTATAACCTTCCAAGACTGAACCAGGAAGAAATAGAAAATATGAACAGACAAATCACAGGTAATGAAATTGAAACTGTGATTAAAAATCTTCCAACCAGGCTTCCCTGGTGGCGCAGTGATTGAGAGTCCGCCTGCCGATGCAGGGGACACGGGTTCGTGCCCTGGTCTGGGAAGATCCCACATGCCACAGAGCGACTGGGCCTGTGAGCCATGACCACTGAGCCTGCACTTCCGGAGCCTGTGCTCCACAACGGGAGAGGCCACAACAGTGAGGGACCTGCATAACACACACACACAAAAAAAACTTCCAACAAACAAAAGTCAAGGACCAGATGGCTTCACAGGTGAATTCTATCAAAAATTTAGAGAAGAGATAAGAACCATCCTTCTCAAACTCTTCCAAAAACTTGGAGAGGAAGGAAAACTCCCAAACTCATCGTATGAGGACACCATCACCCTGAATACCAAAAAAAAAAAAAAAAAAAACTACAGAAAAAGACAATTACAGACCAATATCACTGATGAATATAGATGCAAAAATCCTCAATAAAATACTAGCAAACAGAATCCAACAACACATTAAAAGGATCATACACCATGATCAAGTGGGATTTATCCCAGGGATGCAAGGACTCTTCAATATATGCAAATCAATCAATGTGATACACTATATTAACAAATTGAAGAATCAAAACCACATGATCATCTCAATACATTCAGAAAAAGCTTTTGACAAAATTCAACACCCATTTATGATAAAAACCCTCCAGATAGTGGGCATAGAGGCAACCTACCTCAACATAATAAAGGCCGTATATGACAAACCCACAGCAAACATCATTCTCAATGGGGAAAACTGAAAGTATTTACTCTAAGATCAGGAAAAAGACAAAGATGTCCACTCTCACCACTATTATTCAACATAGTTTTGGAAGTCCTAGCCATGGCAATCAGAGAAGAAAAAGAAATAAAAGGAATCCAAATCAGAAAAGAAGAAGTAAAACTGTCACTGTTTGCAGATGACTTGATACTATACATAGAGAATCCTAAAGATGCTACCAGAAAACTACTAGAGCTAATCAATGAATTTGGTAAGGTTGCAGGATACAAAATTAATGCACAGCAATCTCTTGCATTCCTATACACTAATGATGAAAAATCTGAAAGAGAAATTAAGGAAACACTTCCATTTACCATTGCCACAAAAAGAATAAAATACCTAGGAATAAACCTACCTAGGGAGACCAAAGACCTGTATGCAGAAAACTATAAGACACTGATGAAAGAAATTAAAGATGATACCAACAGATGGAGAGATATACCATGTTCTTGGATTGGAAGAATCAATATTGTGAAAATGACTATACTACCCAAAGCAATCTAGAGATTCAATGCAATCCCTATCAAATTACCAATGGCATTTTTTACAGAACTAGAACAAAAAATCTTAAAATTTGTATGGAGACACAAAAGACCCTGAATAGCCAAAGCAGTCATGAGGGAAAAAAACCGAGCTGGTGGAATCATACTCCCTGACTTCAGACTATACTACGAAGCTACAGTAATCAAGACAATATGGTACTGGCACAAAAACAGAAATATAGATCAATGGAAAAGGATAGAAAGCCCAGAGATAAACCCATGCACCTAAGGTCAACTAATCTATGACAAAGGAGGCAAGAATATAAAATGGAGAAAAGAGAGTCTCTTCAATAAGTGGTGCTGGGAAAACTGGACAGCTACATGTAAAAGAATGAAATTAGAATACTCCCTAGCACCATACACAAAAATAAAGTCAAAATGGGTTAGAGACCTAAATATAAGACCTTGCACTATAAAACTCTTAGAGGAAAACATAGGAAGAACACCCTTTGACATAAATCACAGCAATATCTTTTTTCATCCATCTCCTAGAGTAATGGAAATAAAAACAAAAATAAACAAATGGGACCTAATGAAACTTCAAAGCTTTTGCACAGCAAAGGAAACCATAAATAAGACCAAAAGACAACCCTCAGAATGGGAGAAAATATTTGCAAATGAATCAACAGACAAAGGATTAATCTGCAAAATATATACACAGCTCATACAGCTCAATATTAGGGAAACAAACAACCCAATCCAAAAATGGGCAGAAGACCTAAATAGACATTTCTCCAAAGAAGGCATACAGATGGCCATGAAGCACATGAAAAGCTGCTCAACATCACTAATCATTAGAGAAATGCAAATCAAAACTACAGTGAGGTATCACCTTACACCGGTTAGAATGGGTGTCATCAGAAAATCTACAAACAACAAATCCTGGAGAGGGTGTGGAGAAAAGGGAACCCTCTTGCACTGTTGGTGGGAATGTAAATTGATACAGCCACTATGGAGAACAGTATCGAGGTTCCTTAAGAAACTTAAAATAAAATTACCATATCACCCAGCAATCCCACTATTGGGCATATACCCAGAGAAAACCATAATTCAAAAAGATGCATGCACCCCAATTTTCATTGCAGCACTATTTACAATAGTCAGTTCATGGAAGAAACCTAAATGCCCATCGACAGACGAATGGATAAAGAACATGTGGTACATATATACAATGGAATATTACTCAGCCATATAAAGGAAAGAAATTGAGTTATCTGTAGTGAGGTGGATGGACCTAGAGACTGTCCTACAGAGTGAAGTAAGTCAGAAAGAGAAAAGCAAATATCATATATTAACGCATATATGTGGAACCTAGAAAATGGTACAGATGAACCGGTTTGCAGAGCAGAAAAAGAGACACAGATGTAGAGAAAAAACTTATGGACACCAAGGGGGGAAAGCGGCAGTGGTGGGGGGAGTGGTGTGATGAACTGGGAGATTGGGATTGACATGTATACACTGATGTATATATAATGGATGACTAATAAGAACCTGCTGTATAAAAAAATAAATTTAAAAAAAATACGTAAAAGTCATTCACCTCAAGTGGTTTCACAGTTGTATATAGAGCTTAAAAAATGTAGATGGTTATCTTGATATTAAAACTATTTTCAGATTATAGAAAAAGGAAGAACACTCCTCAATTAATTCTACAGAGCTAGCATAATCTTTTTTTTAATGTTTATTGGAGTATAATTGCTTTACAATGGCATGTTAGTTTCTGCTTTATAACAAAGTGAATCATTTATACATATACATATGTTCCCATATCTCTTCCCTCTTGCGTCTCCCTCCCTCCCAACCTCCCTATCCCACCCCTCTAGGTGGTCATAAAGCCCCGAGCTGATCTCCCTGTGCTATGCGGCTGCTTCCCACTAGCTATCTATTTTATGTTTGGTAGTGTATATATGTCCATGCCACTCTCTCACTTTGTCACAGCTTACCCTTCCCCCTCCCCATATCCTCAAGTCCATTCTCTAGTAGGTCTGTGTCTTTATTCCCGTCTTACCCCACGTTCTTCATGACATTTTTTTTCTTAGATTCCATATATGTGTTAGCATACAGTATTTGTCTTTCTCTTTCTGACTTACTTCACTCGTAGTATAATCTTAAACCTGATAATGATACTACAAAATGAAAGCTATAGACCAATTTCAACCATGAAAATAATTCTAAAAATTATAAATAAAATATTAGCAAATGAAAAGCAGAAGTGAATTGAAGAATAATACATTATGACCAAGTGGAACTTATCCTAAGTGTGCAAGCAGGGTTCAATATGAGAAAATTTTCAATACAGTTAGTAAATAAGTCAACCACTTAAAGGAAAGAAAACATGATTATATCAGCAGATAAAAAAATTGATATAATTCAGCACCTATTTATTTAAAAAACTAAGTAAAATTGGAACAGAAGTAAACTACCTATACACAAAAGACTATTTACCTCAAATTAATAATAAATATCATAATAAATTGTGAAAGACTGGACCCACTGCCATTAAAATCAAGAATGCCATTATCAGCTCTATTATTCAGTTTTAAGGTTACGACTAATGTAATAAGAGAAGGATGTGAAAATATTATAAACATTTAATACAGGAGGCAAAATTACCTTTATATGCAGATAATATAATTGTATAATAGAACACCCAAGAAAGTTTACAAAAACCTGTTAAAACTGAGAAGAGACTTTGGTAAGGTCACATAATGAAAGAAAAAAATACAAATATCAATAGCTTTAAAATTTTATAGCAGTAATAATCATCATCACTCAGAAAGTAAAAAGGAAAAATTCAGTGCAGAATAGTGACAACATCTTAAGACATCCAGGAATAAATTTACCTAGAAAGAACAGGATTCACGTAAAATAAGTTAATGAAGGAGAGAATAGGAAAGTACACTATGTTGCTGAATAGAAAGACTCAACCTAATAAAAGTATAACTTCTTCCCAAATTAAGAGATAAATTACAAAAACTATCCCATTTGGGTTTTATATGCACTTGGGAAAAAATTAAAGTTAAATGAAAGGATAAATGTATAAAAATTTCTACAAAAATTTTGGTTAAGTAAAAAAGGACATTATGAAAATTGGCAGAGTAGGGAACTTCAAAAACCCATCTCTCCACTAATGCAATGATTAACCTAGCAAAACCCATCAGTTCAAATCAGCCTTTTCTGAACTCTGGAATCTAATAAAAACTTATAATAAGTAGTGCTTAATGAAGAAAGAAGCTACTAAGTTTTGGTAAGAGAGTTTTGTGGCATTTTTACTGAACTGCCTACCATCCCCCACTCCTTAGCTTGGAGATAGCCATGGGGACCGTGGCTCATATTCCTAGTGTGGCTTGCTGGTGCTGGGAAGGGGAAAATATGGATTTTGTTCTCAAAGAATTGTGATAGTATGTTTTGACTGGTCAGTACATAGGTATTGAATTTCTTCGTGGAAAAAGAGGAATCAGCTCAGAGGATTGCCTTTTTTTTTTTTACACCTCTTGGAATTTTCCCAGAGTTGGATTAGCTTCCCCAGCAGTGTTAGCCAAATGCAGAACAGCAGATTTGAGAAAGTAGAAGAAAGAATTAATGAAAGTGAAGATATATACATTGAAAATTTCTAGTCTGAGGATCAGAAAATAAAAAAGAATGAAGAGAAATGAATAGGACATCATAAGTATGTGAGACACTATCAAGTATACCAACAGATGCATAATGGTAGTCCTAGAAGAAGAGGAGAAAGAGAAAGTGGCAGAAAGTATATTTGAGGAAATAATGGCCAAATACTTCCAAAATTTGAGGAAATGCATGAATCTACACCTCAAAGAAGGTGAACAAATTCCAAGAAGGTTAAACTCAAAGAAATTCCACACCAAGACACATAATCAAACTGTCAAATGACAAAGATAAAGAGAGAATCAGGAAAGCAGAGAGAGAAGCAACTGGTTACAGACAAGGGATCCTAATAAAAATTAACAGCCAATTTCTCTTCAGAAACCACGGAGGCAGTGGGTTGATACATTTAAAGTGTTGAAAGAAAAAAAGAAAAACCTCTCAACCAAAATTTGATATCCTGCAAAACTACCCATTAAAAATTCAGGTGAACTTAAGATATTCCCAGATAAACAAAAGCTGAGGAAGTTCATTGCCAGTAAACCTGCCTTATAAGAAACCCTAAATGGAGTCCTTCAGGCTAGATAGTAATTCAAAGTCATATGAAGAAATAAAGAACACAGGTAGAGGTAACTACATAGCTAGGTATAAAAGCCACTATTATTGTACTTTTGGTTTGGAAGTTTTCTTTTTTTTTCTTTATGATTTAGAATACAAATTCATAGAACAAAAAATATAATTCCATGTTAATGGGCACATAATATATAGAGATGTAAGTTGTGACAGTAACAACATAGAGGAGGAGGGATGGAGCTGCATAGGAAAATAATTTTTTATATTATTGAAGCTAAGTTATTATTAATTCAAACTAGCTTGCTATAAACTGAAGATGTTAATTGTAATTCCCAAGGTAACCACTAAGAAAATAACTAAAAACATATATAGAATAAGAAATGAGAAGTGAATCAAAATGATATACTACAAAAAATCAGACACAAAAGAAGGCCATAATGAATGGAGGAACAAAAACTATATATAAGACATATGGAAAACAAATAGCAAAATGTCAGAAGTAAGTCCAGTAATTATAGTTTGAAGGATTTGGGTGAGGGCAATGGATGTAATGATGTTCTATTTTGATATGTTGGTGTTTGAGGTGTTTTTTATTTTTCTGGGCATCAGGAAGGAGAGATCCAGTCAGCATGTGGAGCACAGCATTGGGATCTGGTGATATAGAATTGGGAGTCATCAGCATATTGATCAAAGGTTCTCCAAACTGGCTGCACATTAGAATCACTTGAGGAGCTTTTAAAAACCACTCATGCTTGGGTCACAATACCCCCCACCTCTCCCCACATACACACTGACATTTAAAACAGATCCCCAGGTGAATGCAACATGCAGCCAAGATTGAGTACCATCATTATAAGTGGTAACTGGAGCTGTTAGGAGTGGATGTGATTATCAGGGAAAGTGCAGAAAGATGAGGGGAACTACTTAGGGTGATAAAGGGTCTAGATCTCCACTGTCCAGTACAGTAGTCACTAGCTACATGTGGCTCTTTAAAGTTAGATGAATTAAAATGAAATAAAATAAAAATTCAGTTCTGTAGTTGCATCAGGTACATTTTGAGCACTTAATAACCAGAGGTGACTCATGGCTACCATATTGGACAGTACAGATATAGAACATTTTCATCATTACAGGAAGTTCTATTGCACAGTGCTGGATGACCCAAATGTCTCTTCCACCTCTAAAATATCTGTAATACAGAGAATTCTTCCAAATTCTGGTAGAAATATACAATATCTATGTTAAAATATGGGTACTTTCATTTGCATAATGTATTTTGATGGCTATGGACACATGGTGTTTTTATTTTTGTAAGGTCTTCAACTCTTTTTCACTTCTCTTCGAAGTCCAGGCAAGTTATGTAGATCCGCTGGCAGCTGGATTAAATCAATGCTTTTCACTTTCTCTAGAGTGAAGGCACAAGTGAAAAATATATATTTGTCTCCCTCAAGTCACTCAGCTGCATGGGGGAGTTTAAATCTGTTGCTCAACACTCTATCACATTGTCTGCATGATGTTCTTTGAAGTAGTCAAGGGAAAGGCAGAATGGGATGACACTGATTACAGCAAATAATATGCAGTGTAATTGGTTAAAAGTCTTGCATCTGATTATTAGTCTTGGGGTTGGCTTTCATCCCAGATCCCATAGGCTATGAGAAATGAGTGTCCCCTTTCTGTTACCCCTGCACTTTGGAATCTAAAGTGGCAATTTTCACATAGGAGCTTATTGACCAAATCCTCTTAAAATGGGGCAGAGGGACTTCTTTACAATTAGGGAATATAGGTGAAGAGCACACAGGAGTTCATTGTACTGTTCATACAACTTTTCTAAATGTCTGAAATTATTTTAAAATAAAAATTGCAAAAAAATTACTTAAACCAGCAAATCATGAATTCTCATAAAAAATCAAACAATGTGGCTTAAGATAAGGAAAAATTTCCAGTCTTCCCCCTTCATGCATTTTAAATGAGTTCATCTTTTATGTACATTTTCTATCCAGTTTTCTTCAGTTAATATTTTGTAAGAATTTCCCACACATCATTATCTGTAACAACACTTTTTAAAACTCCTGCCCTTCCCACCACCAATTTCCCTCATGGGGAAGTGGCTCTGTTAGGTGACACTGACACAATATGTTTCATGCCATCATATGTTAAAATATCATGTTAAATGGCTACATAATATTTCATTGGGTCAGATCAGGTATACCATAGTCTCCAGTTGGGGATACTTAGGCTTTCTTCCATTTATCTCTACTGTTATACACAAAGTGGTGATAGATATTTTGTACATAAAGATTTATATATATATATATATTCAAGGTTATTTGCTCAACTTCTCAGAAGTCAAATTACTGGGTCAAAAGCCAGGAGCATTTTTAAAGATACATACTGCTGAACTTCTTTCTAAAATTGTTTTAGTAATTTATCATCAGTGGTTTTCTAAAGGGAAAGAAAACATCAGAAAGCACAAGAAATAGAAATGGACCTCAGATTTCTCATGTATTATGTATAATTGATGATCCAAAATCTCTTACCTCTCACATATTCTAAAATTCTCACGTAGTGTAACAAAAGGGTAATGTGTCATGAATGAAGTGCAGTTTGGATGTTCCAGTAGATGTTACTTTCATCTTGGGAGGAAGAAAGTTTGGGGAACCCTTCAACTGATGGTTTGGCATTCTCCATAGTAACAGACATCAAAGGCTATATGAACATTTGTCCATCTCCCTGTTTCAGAGCAGGACTTTATTAAATGGGTCCAAATTTTACCTGTTAGTTTTTTTTCATTTCTAAAGAAGCGAGGAGATCAGTGCCTTGAGTATAGCTGGTACTAATTAAAATGGTAAAGATCAAGATTAGCTGGAATTATTGTGAGGTGGTTAGGAAAGATATGCAGAAGAGGTAGAACCTGAGCTGAATCTTAAAGGCTGGGTGGGATTTAGACAGGCAGATGTGGGAGTTGGGAGGATACCTCTGTTATATATCGGGTGGGGATAGAAGCCAAGGGTGGGAATTGGCATTGTCTTGGGTATGGCAGTATTTGGGAGGAGAAAGAAGTATGTAGGAGTAGGTAAACTGGACTCGTTTGTTGGCGGATATGAATATATGGTTGAGAAGCTAGGACTTGATCTTATGGGCACTGGGGAGTCAGTCTAGGTTCTTAAACAGAAAGTGATCAAGAAAGCTGTATGTTATAAGGTGACTCCTTATGGCTGTACAAATGGTAAATTATAGTAGGAGAGAATGGGACTATTTCCATAAGATAATGGAGTCCCATGTATCAATAGATTGCTGGGAGTCAAATGGAGAAGAAGAGAAGAATTTTAGAGTTATTTCAAAGGAAGGAAAAAGAGGACTTGGTAATGGATAGACTTTAGGAGGTGAGGTATAGAAAAACCTCAAGATGATATCCAAGTTTAAGCCCTAGTGACTAGAAAAGTGGCAGTGCTGCTATCCATGTGATTGAGGAAGGCTCTTCACTAGGCTGGTTACTAGGGCCATGATATTTTCATGGTAAACTGAGTTTCTGTCAAACATATCCTATTTCTTCATGACTTCCATTTTACTTCAAAGATGCTTATTTTGCCTTCTTCTTGGTCTTCATCTGGCACTGGCTCTTATTTTAACTTTGTTTCTCTGTCCCAGAAGGTTTTGTCAAGTAATGATCTTAAGTGCGTAAATGCACTCAAGAAGTTCTGCTGAGTATCCCCTTATAATGCAATCTCCTTCAGTGTGACTGTTTTGTCACTTTCTCCTTTTGCATATTGGGATCTATAAGACCAGGTCACCCTTGTTGTTACTGAGAGGGTTTTACTTTTGTACAAGGATCTATTTCCTGAAAAGTTGATTAGTTCTCCACCTCCCTGCTTGTCCCAGCATACAAGATTAGGACTTGAAATGTTACAAGATTACAATTTCAAAACAAAAGATAAAAATTGTCAGGGGACTTACCTGGAAATAATGGTACATACCTCTATGTGTAAAATGGTGCCGTTTAAAGAGTAGTGTCCTGGGAATTAGGAGACCTGGATTCTAATCTCAGCTCTTCCACTAATTTGAAGTATGAACTTGAACAAGTCACATTTCCTCTTCTTTGTGTCTGTTTCCTTTTCTGTGAAATGAGGAAGACAAAAAAAGTGATTGCTAAGATCAATGCCAGCCCTAAAATCAACTATGTATTAAAACAATAAATGTTTACATAGTATTAGCCACATGTATGATACTTAGAGACCACTGGGTTAGATACAGCATCAAGTGAGGGGCACATTTATCAGTTAGCCATGTGTTTACTCCATAAAGATAGGACAAGAGGATGATTCAGGCTAAAAGAAAGGAAGTTTGAGAAAATTATTGGTTTGGGATGTTTTTATAGATGAAATAAACTAGATAATCCAGATTGAATCACCTCTTCCTTTGACATTCGGGTCAGCCCAATACTATATGTCTGTATGCCTAAGGTAGAATAGAATAGGACCCAAAGATGGAGTTCCTCTGATTTTCTGAGGTCTGTGCCCACAGCCTCTTGAGGGCTGATTCCCAGAAATAACAGTTATACTGCTGAGAGCCATCTTAATGAGTCCTCGTGGTTTCCATCATAAGGGGAACTAGCCCAAGACTGTTCTTCTAATAGAGGTTCCAAAGACTGTGTTGTTAGAAGAGGGTTTTCCTCCATTGTGCCCCTTCTAGGAATTAACTATTGCCAGAGTGTCTCTATTGCCTATTAATGATCCCCTATGGCTTTGTCATTTACAATTTAACCTTAGTGCTCCTCAGATCTGGATAGCAGATCACCTGGAAATCAGGATGCTCTCTATGAACCCTATAAAATATTGCCATAAATTTAATCTAACTTCTTTAAGAATTTGCATCCATTACGTCAAGATGCTCTGAGCACCATGTAAATAGAGGAACATGCTAACACATTCAAAAGCTCTGCTCAGCAAATCTTTCATCTCCTTACTCAGCTCAAGCCCTGTTCTCTTGTGCTGTCTGTTCTCCCAGCTACCCATTCTATCCACACCTTGCTCTCTGGATTAAATGCTAATGTGAACTGTGTTCTTTTTGGCTGCCAACTTCTTTTCAGAATTTTCTGCCTCCAAGACTGCCTCAGGTTGCAATTGCCCTGTCTTGCATCTCCAGCCCTTTCCCCCGCCTACCTGGCTTTTACAGGTAGGATTGAGACAGTGTGCTTCATACCATCATATGACTATAGGGAATTTTTGCTAGCAGTTTAAAGTGCAGACCTAAGTATATGAGCACATATGGATAAAATCAAGCCATTGATGATACCTAATATGCTTTTCCTAGGTGTTCTTTTGCTACAGGTTAATTTGTTATGCTATCTGCCAGCAGTCACTAAAGGATTAAGAGGAATTTGTGACTGAAAAACCTGAAATGGAGAAAAATTTCCCCATGGATTAAATTGTTTCTGCAAATCAATAAATGACCGCCACAGATTGATTTTTGTAGCATAACACCTTGGTGCAACCTAAAGAACATCAGTGATTTGTGGAACCATAGTGTGATGAATATCAGTGGATCAGAACACTTTTTTAGTGTTATTTGTGTAACTAGTCATCCTATACTACTTCTTATACTAAGCAGTTCTGTAAGTTATATTTTCAATTTACTGTGCAGTGTGGGACTTTTATTTATCCTCAAATTTCCTCTAATACTAGTATCCTGATTAAAAAGGTCCCTCTTGGCATTATCTCTCTGAGATGAAATGTGTCTCTGAGTCAGGAGGCTTTTAAGCTCTCCCTTTAGTTTAATGGTCCCTGACATCTATCTGAGGTTTTATGATTACAAAGTTCTTTTACATACATTATCTCATTCAATTCTTTCACTTACCCTTGCCTATTTCACAGAGCTGTTACCTTTTTAACTAGATGAATATTTTCCAACACCACAGAAATTAATAATTTGCTCTAAACCCCAAGGATTAGTAAATGGCAGAGACAGGATTATAACCCAAGTCCTCTGATTCCATGTTCCGTGCTTTTCCCACTTCTTGGTCCATTCAGTGTAAAATGGAGAAATGAAGGAATACTCTATGAAATACATTGATTAAAGCAAGACCCTTCATGTGAATTTTACCTCTGCATCCATCCCAGGGCTGTACTTCACATTGTTTTTGAGAACAGAGACACCATATTTCAGTTGAGCTTGAGAGAGTATTCTGCCCTTGGGCCCTTTATCAAGTTGGACCATGTTTATAATCCTTTTTAGTGACAGAAACCTTCCTCTTTGCTATGGACTGAATTATGTTCCCCCGAATTCATATATTGAAGCCCTAACCCCCAAGGTGACTGTATTTGGAGTAAGGAAGTAGTTCAGGTTAAATGAGGTCATGAGGGTGGGACCCTGATAGGATTGGTGCCCTTATAAGAAGAGACATCAGGGAGTTCTCTTGCTGTCTCCACTATCAGGACACAGTGAGAAGGCACCACCTGCAAGCCAAAAAGAAAGCTTTTGCCAGACACCCAACTGGCCAACCCCTTGATCTTGGACTTCTCAACCTCCAAAGCTGTGAGAAATAAATTTCTGTTGTTTCAGTCACCCAGTCTGTGGTATTTTGTTATGGCTGCCTGAGCTGACTAAGACGTCCACTTTGGTTTCTTCTTAACTTGGAAAAAATTTAAAAATTTGAAAAAGATATTCACATTCCAATAGCTGTGCAGATGGGGATAGGTAGATTCTACGTATTTCTTTCTGGAGTCATACATCTAATACTATACTCCACTCATGGTAGGCATTGACAAGTTGCCCTGGGTATGGGGTTAGGAGGAAATAAGGAGGCTTTATTGGGCGACTTGGGGGTGTGATACTTTATTTTTTTTTATTGTGAGAGGGAGTCAGTACTGTCTGTCCCTTGAAACTCCATGTAGCTGACTGGGAATTTGTAAGGCATGCTTGGTGGAATGGGCCTAATAGCTTTGTACAGGAATTGTTGATTTATAGTGAGAGGGGCTTGATCTTGTTTTCAGCACTTTTTAAAAAAATTAAAGTATAGTTGAGTTACAATATTATATTAGTTTCAGGTATATAGCATAGTGATTCAGTATTTTTATAGATTATATTCCATTAAAACTTATTATAACAAAATAATGGCTATAATTCCCTGTGCTGTACAATATATCCTTGTTGCTTATCTATCTTATACATAATAGTGTATCTCTTAATCCCATAACCCTATCTTGCCCCTTTCCCTTTCCCTCTCCCTGATGGTAACCTCTAGTTTGTTTTCTATACCTGTGAGTCTGTTTCTGTTTCCTATATACATTTGTTTGTTTTATTTTTTAGATTCCACATATAAGTGATATCATACAGTATTTGTCTTTCTCTGTCTGACTTATTTAACTGAGCATAATATTCTCTAAGTCCATCCATGTTGCTGCAAATGGTAGAATGCCATTATTTTATGGCTGAGTAATATTCCATTGTATATATATATATAGCACATCTTCTTTATCCATTCTTCTGTTGATGGGCACTTGGGTTGCTTCCATGTCTTGGCTATTGTAAATAGTGCTGCTATGAACATTGGGGTACATATATCTTTTCGAATTAATGTTTTTGTTTTCTTTGGATATATACCCAGGAGTGGAATTTCTGGATCATATGGTAGTTCTATTTTTAGTATTTTTAGGAACTCCATACTGTTTTCCACGTTGGCTGCACCACTTTACATTCCTACCAACAGTGTACAAGGGTTTTGTTTTCTCCACATCCTCACTGACATTTGTTGTTTGTGGTCTTTTTGATGATAGACATTCTGACAGGTATGGGGTGGTATCTCATTATGATTTTAACTTGCATTTCTCTGATTAATAGCAATGTTGAACATCTTTTCATGTACATGTTGGCCATATGTATGCGTTCTTTGGAAAAATGTTCAGGTTTTCTGCCCATTTTTAAATTGGGTTGTTTGGTTTCCTTGATGTTGAATTGTATGAGCTGTTTATGTGTTTTTTTTAACATCTTTATTGGAGTATAATTGCTTTACAATGGTGTGTTAGTTTCTGCTTTATAACAAAATGAATCAGCTATACATATATCCCCATATTTCCTCCCTCTTGCGTCTCCCTTGTTTATGTATTTTGGATATTAACCCCTTTTTGGTCATATCATTTGCAAATATTTTCTTCCATTCCCTAGGTCATCTTTTCATTTTGTCGATGGTCTTCTTTCCTGTGCAAAAGCTTTTAAGTTTAATTCAGCCCCATTTGTTTATTTTTGCTTTTATTTCTTTTGCCTTAGGAGACAGATTCAAAAAATATTGCTACAATTTATGTCAAAAAGTGTTCTGCCTATGTTCTCCTCTAGGAGTTTCAGGGTTTCAGGTCTGGTTTTGGTATCATATTTTACATCTTCATGTCTATTCCTTCACTCTTTATTGTAGTTATAGATGCTTTACAATTTTTCCTTTAGTCTTCATACTACCATATTTAAGCAGTTGATCCTCAGCCTTTATATTTGTCTTTATGAGTGGGATTTTTCCTTTCCTATAGTCTCTTACTTTTTTAAAATTAATTTATTTACTTTTGGCTGCATTGGGTCTTCATTGCTGCACACCGGCTTTCTCTAGTTGTGGTGAGCAAGGACTACTCTTCATTGAGGTTTGTGGGCTTCTCATTGCAGTGGCTTCTCTTGTTGTGGAGCATAGGCTCTAGGTGTGTGGGCTCAGTAGTTGTGGCTCATGGGCTCTAGAGTGCAGGCTCAGTCATTGTGGCACATGGGCTTCGTTGCTCTGCGGCATGTGGGATCTTCCCAGACCAGGGCTCGAACCCGTGTCCCCTGCATTGGCAGGCAGATTCTTAACCACTGCACCACCAGGGAAGGCCCTATAGTCTCTTACTTCTTGTTATAGCCTTTTCTTTTCCATGTAGTGAAGACTCTAACATTTCTTTTAGAGTAGGTTAATATTAACTCTTAGTTTTTGTATCTCTGAGAAGTTCTTTATCTCTCTTTCAATTCTAAATTATAATCATGCTGGGTAGAGATTCCCAAGTTGCAGGTTTTTCCCTCTCAACACTTTAAATATATCATGCCACTCCCTTCCATCCTGAAAAGCTTCTGCAGAAAAATCAGCTGATAACCTTATGGGAGTTCCCTTGTATATGACTGTGTTTCTCTTGCTGCCTTTAGAATCCTATCTTTATCTTTAACGTTGCCGTTTTAATTATGATATGTCTTGGTGTGGGTCTGTTTGGGTTCATCTTGTTTGGGACTCTCTGTGATTCCTGTACCTGGATATCTGTTTCCTTCTTCAGGTTTGGGGAGTTTTCACACATAATTTCCTCAAATACATTTTTATCCCCTTCTCTCTCTCTTCTCCTTTGGGACCCCTATAAGGTGAATGTTGGTAGGCTCAATTTTTCCCAGAGATTTCTTAAACTGTTTTCATTTTTAAGATTTGTTTTTTTCTTTTTGCTGTTCTGATTGGGTGATTTTCATCATTCTGTCTTCCAGATCACTTATGCATTCTGCTGTATCACTTAGTGTGTTGTTCATTCCTTCTAATGTGTTTTTTTTCAGTTATTGAATTCTTCATTTCTGATTGGCTCTTTTTTATATTTTCTAGTTTCTTGTTAAAATTCTCACTGTGTTCATCTATTCTTTTTCCTAATTCAGTTAACATTCATATTACCAATGCTTTGAATTCTTTATCAGGTAAATTGTTTGTTTCTGTTTCATTATTTATATTTTCAGGGAGTTTTTCTCTTGCTCTTTCATTTAAAAACAGTTCTTCTGTCTTTTCATTTTGCTTAAGTCTCTCTGCCTCTATGAACTTAGGTAAAAGTTACCTATTGTGCTCCTATGTGGGATCATCCCTATACACATTGCATGTGCCCAGTGCCTTTGGTGGGAGAGTTGGATCTGATGTGGACGCAAGTCATATTTTTCCTCAGGGTGTGCTGGAAGTTATCACCTTGTTAGGTGGTGGGGCTGGAGATGGAGGGGCTAGAGCTCGAGCGGGATGTGAGGCAGGACTTTCCTCCTGTTCAGTGGTTGTTACTGCCCTATTGGGGTGGGGGCAGGAGCTGATACCAAGTTGCTGGAACAGAAGCCCTGAGGGTCAGGCCTGAGCTATCTCTGTTCCCTTTAAGTGTGTGTTTTCCCCTCTCCTAGCACTGGCACCCTTGCCCTAGAAGGGAGGACTGCTGAAGCATGCAGTGCCTGTGTGGGCGCTTGGCTCGTGTTGGCTGCAGACAGAGATCCGAGCTGTCTCTGATGCACTGCCTGAGCAGGGACCCCCCCCCGGCCACTTGTTTCCCTTGTTCTGCTCAGATGCAACCTCAGGTGCAAGTCCTCTTTGTTCCTCATAGCTGATCAGTGCCCTCAGCCTTTGCTGTCCCTGTCCTGTTGTGGAGCCACACTGAAGGGCAGGTGGGGCCTGCATAGACTCTCGGTGAATATCAGGGTGTGAGCTGTGGTGGAGGGCAGCCATCAGAATTCTGTAACATGGAGTAAGTGGAGCTGTAGTGTTTGCTTGGCTCAGGCTGGGGTGTGTGCTGAGGTGGCTGTGGGAAACCTAGCAGCCACTAGAGCAGTCCCCTCTCCACCCTCTCTGCTTTGCCTCAGGGGCAAGCCAGCACATGCACTCCTCATGAGCAGAATCCAGGCTTCCTACAGCCCTCCTATTAGTCCCCACGGTCCTCCAACCAGTCAAGGGGGCTTGTCTCCCCTGTGTAGGACTCCAGGACTGGGGGATCCAATCTGTGGCTTTCACTGCTCTCTTCCCAGGGTGGATCTCTTCCCATGAATTCTCCCTTTTCCTCTGAGTCCTCTCCCAGGGCACAGGTCCTGATCTTATCACTCTTCTTTCCTTCCTACCTGATTACATGTGCATTGTTTTTACAGCCTTGGTTGTACAGGAGTGTTTTTGCATTTCCAGTTAGTTTTCAGTGAGAATTGTTCCACATGTGGATATATTTTTGATATGTTCAAGGGTGGGAGGTGAGCTCCATATCCTCTTACTCTGCCATCTTGATTGAACCTCTGCTCTTAGTACTCTTCCTCCTCAAAGGTGTTAAAAAGATTGCATATATTCTACATGTTTATTAGTGAGCTATTGTACATCAATAATTTATAATGTTATTTTTTAATCCTGAGCAAAAATATTATTTTGAACTGAAATAAAAATGATAATTTCATGACAAACCTGGTTTTTGATAGCAAATTCTTCTTCCTCATTTTTCTCTGGCTTCTCATTACAGTATTTCTTTTCTTCACTTACATGAACCAATGGACATTCCTAGTTTTGATATATTATGGCATGGTTACTATTGTAAGGGTATTTTATTTTATTTTGTAAAGATATTTTAAACCTTTGAAGTTTATGGATGGTTTTGTTGTCATTTTCTTCTTTCATTTGTTTTCCCTAATATAAGAATGTTCTTTAGGGGATGGGCAATACAGACTGGTCAGCAGCTCATATAGTGTTCTCTGCTAGTATTGTAGGTAGTCAGTCCAAGATAGGAGAAGCTACTGCCTAGTCTTTCACGCAGTCCCACATGCAGATACACTGGAGCTGACCTTCTGAAAGACTGAAAAAGGAAGTTTGGGGGGGTATTTGTACTTCCCCTTTTTTATTTCTCTCTCAAATCTAACCCCACTACCTGTGCTAAGCACAGAGCCTATGGGCCAATGTCACAGAGCCTTTTTCTCACTTAGCTGCCTGACATCCATAAAGGTGTTAGCTGATTAAAAGGCTTAATGTATTCCCACTCACAGGAAATACCTTGCCATTTTAAAAGGGGATTCTTAGAAATTGAAAAGACTTTAAGACCCATACTAATGAATTTTTAATGATGTAATTTTGAGGATAGCTATTTTTGTTCTTGAGAGGAAAAGGTATGCTTTATGTACAATATTTGTTAGGGTGGTCTAACACCCCTGATGAACAGGGAGCTTGCATACCTGTTCCTAGGTAGGTGAATTCTGCTCCTTGCACACTGCTTTATAGTGATGCTTTCACAGTGATTCTAATCTGTCTCTTTCATAGTGATAGAGGCAATAGTGTACTGCAGATGCCTCCTACTATCTCACTAGAAATGACTGTTAAATTACCAGGAATTTTTTTTTTTTTTTTGTAGTACGCGGGCCTCTCACTGCTGTGGCCTCTCCCGTTGCGGAGCACAGGCTCCGGAGACGCAGGCTCAGCGGCCATGGCTCACGGGCCCAGCCGCTCCGCGGCATGTGGGATCCTCCCCAACTGGGGCACGAACCCGTGTCCCCTGCATCGGCAGGCGGACTCTCAACCACTGCGCCACCAGGGAAGCCCCAATTACCAGGAATTTTTAAAGCTGGTTTTTAAATATAGCTTTTATTAAAAGTTAAATTATATCAACTTACAATTAAATAAGTTATTTTTAAAACAAATTATTACTTAAAACTCATCACTTCTTAGTTACTTTACTATATTTTAGTGTAATCTATACTTTTGAGGATATTTATATCTATTTTATCTCAATGGTGGAACTATTACACGTTAGTAGCTTAAAATTGGCCATAGTGAGAGTATTTACACCACCACACAAATTGGCAAAATGCTATAAATCAGGGCTAGATTTATTGTTTTGTTGATGGTCTAAACTTAAATGATAATGAATTATACTTCAAAAAACTGGAAAAAAAATAAATGATGGAGAAAATGTTAATAATGCAGATTAAACTTAAAAGTATGTCATGCAGGGACATCTACTTCTGGCCAGAATGTAATAACAGGGGCTGAATTTGACCTTGCACTTGAAGCAACCAAAAGATGAGATGAAACATATGACACAATGGTTTTCAGGTCTCTGGACATCAGCAGTGAAGGACAGTTATCTCTGAAGATAAGAAACAAGTGAGGAGAATTCTATGATTGTCCAAGATTACTGCCTTCAGAGAGTTTCCAGGCCATAGTATAGGGAGAGGAAACTGAGGCAGAGCCTGGTAGACTCTCTGTGATGAGATAGAGATAAGAGTACAGGGAAAGCAAGGCAGCTAGAGATCACAGGATAGAGTACTGGTCAAGAGAGAGAGTTTCAGAGAAAGAGAACTCCAAATATATGCATAGGGTTCTCCATAGGTATTAAGGAGAACACTGATCAGTACATGTATATAAGAAGACAATTCAAGGCTGGAGAAAGAACCACCCGAAAGGTTGATGGAACATTACCTGGTGTTCACACAGAAAGGGGAATAGATCCTATTGCTACTAGCCAGCCTGGAAACCTTCATATATTATGGGGCACTGGGGAGAAAGGTCTTACCTTGGTAATGCGAAATAATTAGCCCTAGACTAAACAAGTCTCTGATACCATATAACAAATTTTAAAAGCAGGACTGGAAAGGATCATTCTGTTTCGGTGTATACTACCTGTGTCCCTAACAAAGCTGAAGAATATTTATAGGAGTATGATAATACCTAGCATGGGAGAAGCACTTCTGGCATAAAATCAATGAGAACACTGGCAAAAAAAAAATGTTAAAAGTGACATGCTCTGGAAATTAATCAAAGGCTTGCAACAATTTGAGGAGCATTTATTCCAGAAAAACAGCTAAATCTCGATAGGAACAGAGAGCATTTTACTTGCTCTAGTCCCATTGCCCATTCTCCACATTTACAGTAGCCTTGAAAACCTGCAACCTCACAACTGCAGTAACTGAAAAAGTCAGCAGCATAGTAGTCATTACAGATGACAGAAGGGGTTTGGAGCTCACCAAATGCCCATCCCCAGAGAATTGTCACCATTTGATCTGCCTGGCAAATCTCTGGAAAAACTCCATTCTCAGGATTTGTCTTTATCTGACCTTACTTCAGGGCTTTTTCAGTGAGGAAAGCCCTATCCCCAGGCTGTCAGAAAAAAATCAGCTGCAATTGTTTAACACTATATTTCCCTGAGTTAGTTCGGGCAAACAAAAGACTGATCAAAAACTCAAATGTAAAATACGGGGAATGAGATGCCCATCGGAGTCTTTGAAGATCTCTGAAAATTTTCTCAGAATCTAAAAGGTGATACACATTCAGTGCTGTGTGTATGCCCAGAAAAGACCTGAGAAAAGCCTACCCACTCACATAAGACTGACATTGCGGCCCTGCACAACTAGGAAGTAAAGGTTAAGGCATAATTGTTAACTGCCTCCCATGGCATTGAAGGCTTGCCCCAACACACACAGAGCCCTAAGGCAAAAGCTGGGAGAATTAGTAGTTCAAAGCATTTAAGGAAACCTCTGTCTAATTATTAACTGACCACTAAGCTAACTGAGCATAGACTTCAGTGGACATATACAACATAGAATATAAACTTTACAGAATTAGTCCAGGAAATTCACTAAATAAACAGCAGCAACACAAAACCCAAAAAACAACAGCATCAGACACTGGATAGGGGAGTAATATAATTTTCACTGGTGCCGAAAAATTTTATTTGAAACGTCTTGTTTTCAACAAAAATTTCTAGACATGCACAGGAACAGGACAATATGGCCCATATATAGGAAAAAAAAAACTAGTCAATAGAAAATGTCCCAAAGGAAGCCCCATAATTGGACTCCTAGACACAGACTTAAGTTGGCTATTATAAACATGTTAAATAAACTAAAGGAAACCATGTCTAAAAATTAAAGTATGATAACACTGTCTTACCAAACAATGAATATCAATAACGAGATAGAAATTAAAAAAAAAACAGAAAATTTGAAGTTGAAAAGTATAGTAACTGAAATGAAAAGTCCACTAGAGGGGCTTAACAGCAGATTTTGAGCTGATCAAAGAAGAATCAGTGAACTTGAAGGATAGGTCAATTGAAATTATCCAGTATGGAGAACAGAAAGAAAATAAAACATGTGGAAAAGTGAACAGAGCCTCAGAGACTTGTGGGACACCATGAAGTGCACCAATTTACACATAATGATAGTCTCAGAAAGAGAAGAGAAAGGGGCAGAAGAAATATTTTTAAATAATGACCAAAAATTTCAGAAATTTTATGGGAAAACATCACCCACATATCCAAGAAGCTCAACAAAATTCACATAGAATAAAATGAAAGAACCTAGACACACCACAGTCAGAGATCAAAAAACAAAGAGAATCTTGAAAGCTGCAAGAGAGAAGCAATCCATTACATAAAGTTTCCTCAATAGGATTAACAACTGAAGTTTCATCAGAAAGAGTTGAGGGACTTCCCTGGTGGCATAGTGGTTAAGAATCCACCTGCCAATGCAGGGGACACAGGTTCAATCCCTGGTCCAGGAAGATTGCACGTGCTGTGGAGCAACTAAGCCTGTGTGCCACAACTACTGCGACTGTGCTCTACAGCCTGCAAACCACAACTGCTGAGCCTGCATGCCACAACTACTTAAGCCCATGTGCCCTACAGCTCACGTGCTGCAATAAGAGAAGCCACCACAATGAGAAGCCCACACACTGCAACGAAGAGTAGCCCCCACTCACTGCAACTAGAGAAAGCCTGCACAAAGCAATGAAGACCCAACACAGCCAAAAAAAAAAAAAAGAGTTGAGGTCAGAAGGTAGTGGGAGATATATTCAAGGTGCTGAAAGAAAGAGACTGCCAACAAAGAATGCTATATACAGCAAAACTATCCTTCAAAAATGAAGGAGATATGAAGACATTCCCAGATGAACAAAGACTGACTAGACTTGCCCTAGAAGAAGTAATAAAGGGATTCCTTCAGGCTGAAATAAAAGGATACTACACAATAACTTGAATGCTTATGAAAAAAATAAAGACCACCAGTAAAGGAACTATATAGGTAAATTAAAAAGATACTACAAATGTAGGTTTGTTGTAACTCTTTTCTTCTACTTTCTGATTTATAACATAAATTCATAAATCAATAATTAAAAATGTGTCCATGAACATTCTCCAGGATAGATCATATCTTGGGTCATAAATCAAGCCTTGGTAAATTTAAGAAAATTGAAATTGTATCAAGTATCTTTTCCGACCACAATGCTATGAGACTAGATATCAATACAGGAAAAGATCTGTAAAAAATACAAACACATGGAGGCTAAACAATACACTACTTAATAACGAAGTGATCACTGAAGAAGTCAAAGAGGAAATCAAAAAATACCAAGAAACAAATGACAATGGAGACACGACGACCCAAAACCTATGGGATGCAGCAAAAGCAGTACTAAGAGGGAAGTTTATAGCAATACAATCCTACCTTAAGAAACAGGAAACATCTCAAATAAACAACCTAACCTTGCACCTAAAGCAATTAGAGAAAGAAGAACAAAAAACCCCCCAAAGTTAGCAGAAGGAGAGAAAACATATAGAGCAGATCAGAAATAAATGAAAAAGAAATGAAGGAAACGATAGCAAAGATCAATAAAACTAAAAGCTGGTTCTTTGAAAGATAAACAAAATTGATAAACCATTAGCCAGACTCATCAAGAAAAAAAGGGAGAAGACTCAAATCAATAGAATTAGAAATGAAAAAGAAGTAACAACTGACACTGCAGAAATACAAAAGATCATGAGAGATTACTATAAGCAACTCTATGCCAATAAAATGGACACTCTGGAAGAAATGGACAAATTCTTAGAAATGCACAACCTACCGAGACTGCACCAGGAAGAAATAGAAAATATGAACAGACCAATCACAAGCACTGAAATTGAAACTGTGATTAAAAATCTTCCAACAAACAAAAGCCCAGGACCAGATGGCTTCACAGGCGAATTCTATCAAACATTTAGAGAAGAGCTATCACCTATCCTTCTCAAACTCTTCCAAAATATAGCAGAGTGAGGAACACTCCCAAACTCATTCTACGAGGCCACCATCACCCTGATACCAAAACCAGATGAATATGTCACAGAGAAAGAAAACTACAGGCCAATATCACTGATGAACATAGATGCAAAAATCCTCAACAAAATACTAGCAAACAGAATCCAACAGCACATTAAAAGGATCATACACCATGATCAAGTGGGGTTTATTCCAGGAATGCAAGGATTCTTCAATATATGCAAGTCAATCAACGTGATACACCATATTAACAAATTGAAGGAGAAAAGCCATATGATCATCTCAATAGATGCAGAGAAAGCTTTTGACAAAATTCACCACCCATTTATGATAAAAACCCTGCAGAAAGTAGGCATAGAGGGAACTTTCCTCAACATAATAAAGGTCATATATGACAAACCCACAGCCAACATCATCCTTGATGGTGAAAAACTGAAACCATTTCCACTAAGATCAGGAACAAGACAAGGTTGCCCACTCTCACCACTCTTATTCAACATAGTTTTGGAAATTTTAGCCAGAGCAATCAGAGAAGAAAAAGAAATAAAAGAAACCAAGTTGGAAAAAAAGAAGTAAATCTGTCACTGTTTGCAGATGACATGATACTATACATAGAGAATCCTAAAGATGCTACCAGAAAATTACTAGAGCTAAGCAATGAATTTGGTAAAGTAGCAGGATACAAAATTAATGCCCAGAAATCTCTGGCATTCCTATATACTAATGATGAAAAATCTGAAAGTGAAATCAAGAAAACACTCCCATTTACCATTGCAACAAAAAGAATAAAATATCTAGGATAAACCTACCTAAGGAGAAAAAAGACCTGTATGCAGAAAGTTATAAGACACTGATGAAAGAAATTAAAGATGATACAAATAGATGGAGAGATATACCATGTTCTTGGATTGGAAGAATCAACATTGTGAAAATGACTCTACTACCCAAAGCAATCTACAGATTCAATGCAATCCCTATCAAACTACCACTGGCATTTTTCACAGAACTAGAACAAAAAATTTCACAATTTGTATGGAAACACAAAAGACCCCAAATAGCCAAAGCAATATTGAGAATGAAAAATGGAGCTGGAGGAATCAGGCTCCCTGACTTCAGACTATACTCCAAAGCTACAGTAATCAAGACAGTATGGTACTGGTACAAAAACAGAAAGATGGATCAATGGAACAGGATAGAAAGCCCAGAGATAAACCCATGCACATATGGTCACCTTATCTTTGATAAAGGAGGCAAGAATATACAGTGGAGAAATGACAGCCTCTTCAATAAGTGGTGCTGGGACAACTGGACAGGTACATGTAAAAGTATGAGATTAGATCACTCCCTAACACCATACACAAAAATAAGCTCAAAATGGATTAAAGACCTAAATGTAAGGCCAGAAACTATCAAACTCTTAGAGGAAAACATAGGCAGAGCACTCTATGACATAAATCACAACAAGATCCTTTTTGACCCCCTCCTAGAGAAATGGAAATAAAGACAAAAATAAACACATGGGACCTAATGAAACTTAAAAGCTTTTGCACAGCAAAGGAAACCATAAACAAGACCAAAAGACAACCCTCAGAATGGGAGAAAATATTTGCAAATGAAGCAACTGACAAAGGATTAATCTCCAAAATGTATAAGCAGCTCATGCAGCTCAATAACAAAAAAACAAACAACCCAATCCAAAAATGGGCAGAAGAGCTAAATAGACATTTCTCTACAGAAGATATACAGACTGCCAACAAACACATGAAAGGATGCTCAACATCTTTACTCATTAGAGAAATGCAAATCAAAACTACAATGAGATATCATCTCACACCAGTCAGAATGGCCATCATCAAAAAATCTAGAAACAATAAATGCTGGAGAGGGTGTGGAGAAAAGGGAACACTCTTGCACTGTTGGTGGGAATGTAAATTGATACAGCCACTATGGAGAACAGTATGGAGGTTCCTTAAAAAACTACAAATAGAACTACCATATGACCCAGCAATCCCACTACCTGGCCTATACCCTGAGAAAACCATAATTCAAAAAGAGTCATGTACCAAAATGTTCATTGCAGCTCTATTTACAATAGCCTGGAGATGGAAGCAACCTAAGTGTCCATCATTGGATGAATGGATAAAGAATATGTGGCACATATATACAATGGAATATTACTCAGCCATTAAAAGAAACGAAATTGAGTTATTTGTAGTGAGGTAGATGGACCTAGAGTCTGTCATACAGAGTGTAGTAAGTCAGAAAGAGAAAAACAATTGCCATATGCTAACACATATATATGGAATCTAAGAAAAAAAAAGGTCATAAAGAACCTAGGGGTAAGACGGGAATAAAGACAGAGACCTACTAGAGAATGCACTTGAGGATATGGGGAGGGGGAAGGGTAAGCTGTGACAAAGTGAGAGAGTGGCATGGACATATATACACTACCAAGCATAAAATAGATAGCTAGTGGGAAGCAGCCACATAGCACAGGGAGATCAGTTCGGTGCTTTGTGACCACCTAGAGGGGTGGGAAAGGGCGGGTGGGAGGGAGGGAGATTCAAGAGGGAAGAGATATAGGAACATATGTATATGTATAACTGATTCAGTTTTTTATAAAGCAGAAACAAACACACACACACACACACACACACACACACACACACAAATGTGTCCGTGGCCTAATTACATATACATATGTATTTTTTTGACAATAATAGTGAAAAGGAGAGTGGAGGGAACAGAAATATGTTGGAAGAAAATTTGTATTACTGTTGAAATTAAGTTGCTTCTAATCCATGTTAATTTTTTAAAGTTAAGATGTAAATCCCTTATAGCAGCCACCAATAAAATAACTCAAAAATATAGTAAAAGAAACAAAAGAGAATTAAAGTGGTAGACTAGAAAATATCTATTTAACACAGAAAGGGCAATACTGGAGGAACAGAGGAACAAAATGTATGACATATGGAAAACAAATAGAAAAATGACAGACATAAATTCTACTTTATCAGTAAATACATTAAATGTAAATGCATTAAATACTTCAAATAAAAGGCAGTGATTGGGAGAATGGGAAAAATACAGCTATATGCTGTCTATAAGAGACATTTTAGATTCAAAGACACAAATAGATGAAAAATAAAGGGTTAAAAAGATATACCATTGCAAATAATTATAAAAACAAGCTGGAATGGTTTTACTAATATTAGATAAAATAGGCTTTAAAACAAAACATGTTACTAGTGAGAAAGAGGGACATTTTATAATGAAAGGGTCATAAAGATAGAGCAATTATAAACATATATGTGCCTAATAACAGAGCACCAAAATATGTGAAACAACTGACAGAAATGAAGAGAGAAATATAAAATTCAACAATCATAGAGTTATTCATACTATACCCCACGTTCAATAATGAATAGGTCAAGGAGGAAGAATATCAACAGAGAAATAGAACATTTGAATAAGACTAAAAACAAACTAGACCTAACATAACAACAACAGCAGAATGCACATTTTCTCAAATGCATGTGGAGCATTATCCAGGACAGACCATATACTTGGCCATAAAACAAGACTCAATAGATTTAAAAGGATTGAAATCATAAAAACTATGTTCTCCAAGCACAATGCAATTCAATTAGACATCAATAGAAAAGGAAATTTGGGAAATTCACAAATATGTTGATACTTAACAAAACATTCCTAAGTAACCTATGGGTCAAAGAATAAATCATAAGGAAAATAAAGTATCTTGAAATGAATGAAAATGAAAATACAACATGCTGAAATAAATGTAATACTCAAAGGAAATTTATAGCCATAAGCAACAATATTATAAAAGAAGAAAGATCTCAAATCAATAACCTAAACTTCTACCATAAGGAACTAGAAAAATAAGAGGAAATAAACAGAAAAAAAGCAGAAGGAAGAGAATAATAAATATTAGAGTGGATATAGATAGACAATGGAAAATCCATTGAGAAAACAAACAAAACCAAAAGTTGATTCTGTGAAAACTTTAACAAAGTTGACAAACCAAACATTTTAAGAATAATTAACACCAATTCTTCACAAAAATAGAAGAGGGAACACTTTACAACTCATTTTATGAGGTCAGTATTAACCTGATACCAACACCAGACAAAGACATCACAAGAAAGGACACTACATAATAATATCCCTTAGGAATATAAAATACTAAGAAAGTGAATTCAGCAACATAGAAAAAGGATTATATACCATAACCAAATGGGATTTATCTCAGGAATGTAAGGTTAGTTTAGCATATAAAAATCAATAAATGTAGTATACCATATTAATAAAATGAAGATCGAAAGCCACATGAACATCTCATTAGTTGTAGAAAAAGCATTTGACAAAATCCAACATACTCTTATGATAACAACACTCAACAAACTAGGAATAGAATAAAATGTACTCAGCTTGGATTGGGTGTCTACAAATACAAACCAACCAACCATGGCTGACACCACATTTAATGATGAAATGCTGAAGGCTTTCTCCCTAAGGTCAGAAAAAAGACAAGATTTTTTTCACTTCTATTCCACATCATACTGGAGGTTCCAGCCAGGGCAATTAATTAAGCAAGAAAAAGAAAAAATAGATTGTAAAGGAAAATGTGAAACTATCTATATTCATAGATGACATGATCTTGTATAAAAAATCTCATAAGGAAGCCTCACACACACAAAATTATTAGAACTAATAAACAAAACCTGCAAGTCTGCAGGATGTAAGATCAATACACAAAATCAATTGTATTTCTATACATTAGCAATGAACATTCTGAAAAATGAAATTAAGAACACAATTTCATTTATAATAACATCAAAAAGAATAAAATACTTAGGAATGAATTTAACAAAACCTCAAGAAGTGTACACTAAAAAACACCTCTGAAATAAATTAAAGATCTACATGAAAGGAAATATATCCCATGTTCATAGACAAGAACACTTTATATTAAGATGCCAATGCTTCCCAAAATGATCAACAGATTCAATGCAATGCCTATCCAATCCCAGTTGGCTCTTTGTAGAAAATGATGAACTCATCCTGAAGTTTATGTGGAATTGCAAGGGACCTAGAATACCCAAAAACATCTTGAAAAAGAAGAACAAAGTTTGAGGACTCACTCTCCTTTATTTCAAACCTTACTACCAGGCAACGATAATTAGAATTACTGTTACCATAATTGTGGTACCAGCAAAAGGATGGACATATAAATCAATGGAATAGAGTTGTAATTCCAGAAATAAGCCATATGTCTCTGGTAAAATAATTTTTGACAGAGATGTCAAGGCCATTCAATATGGATAGAACTGTCTTTTTTAAAATGACTCTGGGACAACTGGAAATTAAAAAAACAAACAAAGTCAAAATGAACCAAAGACCTAAATGTAAATGCTAAAAGCATAAAATTCACAGAACATAAAATAGGGGTAAATCTACATAGCCTCGAATTTGGCAAAGGATTGCAGAACAAGCAACAGCAGGAAAAATAGATAAGTTAGACTTTGTCAAAGTTGAAAATTTCTATGCTTCAAAGGCTGCTACCAAGAAAGTGAAAAGATAACCCACAGAATGGGAGAAAATATTTGTAAATCATATATCTGATAAGGGATTTGTATCTAAAATATATAGACCACAAACCTCACTAATAAAAAGACAAATAACTCATTTAAAAAATGGGCAAAAGACTTAAATAGATATTTCTCCAAAGAGGATATGCAAATGGCCAATAAGCACATGAATAGACGCTCAACATCATTAGTCATCAGGAAATGCAAATCAAAACAACAATGAGATACCACTTCCCATCCACTATGATGGCTATAATCAAAAAGTAAAATAATAAGAAGTGTTGATGAGGATGTGGAAAATTCAGAATCTTCATACACTGCTGTTGGGAATGTAAAATGGAGCAGCCACTTTGGAAAACAGTCTCCCAGTTCCGCAAATGGCTAAATATAGAGTTACCATATGATCTAGCAATTTTACTCCCAGGTATATACTCAAGAAAAATGAAAACATATGTTCACACAAAAACTTGTACACGAACATTCATAGCCGCATTACTCATCATAGCTGAAATGTGGAAACCACCTACATGTCCATCAACTAATGAGTGGATAAACAAAATATGGTTATAGCTGTACTATAAAATATTATTTGGCCATAAAATGAATGAAGTACTGATACATGCAGCAACATGGATGAACCTTGAAACATTATGCCAACCAAAAGAACCCAGTCAAAAAATACCACATAATATATGATCCCATTTTTATGAAATGTTCCGAAGAGGCAAATCTATAGAGCCAGAAAGTATACTAATGGTTGCTTAGGGCTGAGAGAGATGGGGGACTTGGCAGATGATAGCTAAAGTGTATGTGGTTGCTTTTTTCTTTTTAATATTTTCTTTTTTTGACAGTTTTTGCTTTATTTATTTATTTATTTATGGCTGTGTTGGGTCTTCGTTTCTGTGCGAGGGCTTTCTCTAGTTGTGGCAAGCGGGGGCCACTCTTCATCGCGGTGTGCGGGCCTCTCACTGTCGCGGCCTGTCTTGTTGCGGAGCACAGGCTCCAGACGTGCAGGCTCAGTAGCCGTGGCTCACGGGCCCAGTTGCTCCGCGGCATGTGGGATCTTCCCGGACCAGGGCTCAAACCCGTGTCCCCTGCATTGGCAGGTGGACTCTCAACCACTGTGCCACCAGGGAAGCCCGTGGTTGCTTTTTGAAGTGAAGAAAATATTCTAAAATTTACTGTAGTGATGGTTGTACATATTTGTGAATATATTAAAAAAGTGAATTGAATACTTTAAATGAGTGATTTGTATGCATACCATATATGAATTATATCTCAGTAAAGCTATTTTAAGATATAAGTTAAGTATAGATATTGGAGGTATAAAAAACAAATTGAACTTATAGCAATGAGAAGTACAGTGTCTCAGGTGAGTACTACACTGTATGAGATAAATGGTGAAGAAGAAGGGATTAGATTATGAAGAAGAAAACATTAGTTAACTTGAATACACAGCAATAAAACTATCCAAACTAAGACTGTCATCAATGAGCCTGGACAGCCAACTGTTGAGAAATTCATCTGCCCCTCACCTAAGATGTGGCTTCTCATTCCAGTTGTGCAAAAACATACATTGGGCCAATCCTGTAACTTCCCTGACCCTCAGTTCTCTCTGTATAAAGAAGACTTGTAAATGTCCATCAAGAGGGAAGTAGATAAAGAACATGAGGTACTTTTACACAATGGAATATTGCACTGCAGTTAAGAGGAATGATGTAGATCTCAAAACAATGCTGAATGAAGAAAGTCAGATGCATACTGTATGATACTTTTTAAACAAGTTAAAACACACAAAAATAATACTACATGTTTTTATGTATATAGAAGTATCAAAAATGGTCTGAAAGGAAAATCCGTAAACTGGTAATAGTTCATTCCTTTGAGCGGAAAGGGAGGGCACAAGGAGGTGTCCCAGATTGGGAGGAGGTCATCAGTTTTATCTGTAATGTTCTGCTCTAAATTTTTTTAAAAATTAATTATTAATTTTTTATATTTGCTAAACAATTTTCTGAAATAAAAAAAAATATTTTTTAAATGGAGAGGGTTAGACTAGGTAGTCCCTAAGGTCCATTTAAGCTCTAAATTCTGTGGCTATAAGATAAAAGGAGGAATTCAGTAGTGGAAGGTCACAACGCTCAAAATTCTCATGGGATGGGGCTTCACACTTTTCTCTGGGATAAATGGTTTATATTTAAATGGCCCTGAGACAGGGAGATAAACAAGATGACCTCTAGGACCTCACTTTAGCTAAAATATCCCCTGGGAGATCAGAGTAGACCACCTTTTAGATTTATTCCAACACTGAGTATCTATGAAAACAAGTGAAGATGGACTCAGCTCTCTTAAATGATTCATCGCTTTCTGGACTCCTGCATAAACTATGTCCTGCCTTTAACGTAGGAGTTGAGGATCAGAAGTGCTTGACTACCAGATGTCCTATTACAGAGAGGTCAAATTGTCTTGGATATTTCCCCACTTCTATCTTTTGAAAGGAAAATCAAGGGAAAATGTTTTCCCTGCACAATTTCCTTCCTTTGCTTACTTTTTCTCTTACACTAACTGTTGCTGCTAATAGAAACTGCTCTAAGCTGAATTTCTTTATCTTTGATGAGTAGACAAGGGCTTGTCTGAAATTAAAAGACCCAGACATCTGATTGCCACTTATTGTGGTAAAAAGACAAAAGAACGAATTGGCAACTATTCTCTCACCCCCATCAGTTGTCTGTCTCTTTCCTCTTTCTTTTTTTTTTTTTTTGCGGTACGTGGGCCTCTCACTGCTGTGGCCTCTCCCGTTGTGGAGCACAGGCTCCGGACGCACAGGCTCAGCGGCCATGGCTCACGGGCCCAGCCGCTCCGCGGCATGTGGGATCTTCCCGGACCGGGGCACGAACCCGTGTCCCCTGCATCGGCAGGCGGACTCTCAACCACTGCGCCACCAGGGAAGCTCTCTTTCCTCTTTCTTGTGTCTCTATCTCTTCTAGGTCAGAAATGCAGGGCCGTTAGATACCTTCAACCCTGAACACTGGGGATACTCTCTTTTCCTGTATACCCACTGAATTTGCTATACTCATTCCTGCCTCTAACCCAGTAGTCATCCCAGCGACTAGATGCATTTGGAATACTTCTTCCTTCTCTGGGCCCATGCCAGTTACTCCTTCAAAAAGCCTTTTCTGACCACCTCAGTGCACGGTGACCCTCTTTCCTGTACTCCTATGACATATCAGCTGTACTATTTAGATTAATCCTTATGTTACACTGTTTCGAATTATCTCACCACTTAAGCAATATTTATCAATCTTCTTTGCTCATCATCCCATTTCATCAATAGGGCTGGGAATTGGATGGATGGGTGATAGTGAACAAGGGCAGTGGTCTATTAGGGCCCAGACGTTCACATAATCCTCCATCACTCCCAGTATTTTCTTCCCATTTAGAGTGAAAATGTTAGGTTAACATATGGGTGGAGGACACACATGAGCAAATGAGCAAAGCTGATAGATAAATCGCGTTGATAAAGAAAAGCCCTTTAGGGCTACTATGCATCATTTTCTAAGAACTTGGTGGCAATCTATCACTTCTAGATTCATTCATCAAATAAATAGGTAGGGTAGGTTTTATTAAAAAAGTGAATTTAGCTGCTGACTGGCTCTGCTACCTTTGTCATAGCCTAGGAATGTCTCTACTGGGTAAATTAGAGATTTTTCAAAAACTTATAAATGCCAAACTTATTTTTCCTAATACACAGAAGCCCAAAAGGATACCTAAGGTTTCTGTCTATCTGATGAATAATCTGCATCTTTTGGGTCTAAAAAAGAAAAAATCAATCAATACAGCTGATTTCTTAGATTAGCTGTCTAACTCAGATAATTTATCATCACTCTTCTTAGTTTAGTTAGCCTGGATGTCAGCCTGAAGTTGAAGTTGAGCATTGAGAATCCCAAGTCACAGGTCAGCAAATTGTGACACTAATCAAATGAACCTAGTATATTAGGGACAGAGATAGTATGATCATTGGGCAAGGAGAGCCTTTCCTAAGTTGCTGCCTTGAACATTCAAAAAATAATTTGTGCTTGGGGATGGGGTAGAGGGCAGATAGGAGTTGCCATGAAGGCTTACAAAGGGCATGGAAACTTTAGGGGGTGACGGATATGTTCATTATCTTCATTGTGGTGATGATTTCACATGTGCATGCATATGTCAAAACTAATCAAGTTGTACACTTTAAATATGTGGTATTTACTGTTTTTTAATTATACTTCAATAAAGCTGTTAAAGATAATTTGATGATAATAAATTTTTAAAAATTGTACACTCATTGAGATAAATTCTCATAGGGCATAATTTCCACTTTAACCCCTACGGTTAATAACATTGGCTTTGGAGTTGGAGAGACCTGTGGCTTTGGCATTTATTAGCTGAGTGACTTTGGGGAGTTTTTCTAAACCTCTCTGAGTCTCAGTTTCCCATCTGAAAAATACAGATTGTAATGAGAGCACTTAATTCATACTTTAAGGATTAAATGAGATAATGCACAGAAAACATTAGTACAGTATTGAGCACTAATTAAGCCTTAAAGAAATGACAATGGTTAGTTTACCTGTAAATGTGATATTAATCTGGTCTTGGGTGAAAGCATACAAAATCACCAACAGATTCCTAAAACAGTTTATTGATGGCAGTCGATCAGCTACTTTTATTAGATCCTCACTTGTGAGCAGATCCTCATAACTGAAACTGCTGGGAAGTGAAAAGGTAATCAGATCAGACCCCCTGACCTCAGTGAGCTGATACAATGAATGGGAGAGATGGGATATGTACTTGAATGAGACTGTACCAAACATTAGATGAGGTAATGCATTTTTACAATATAGTAAGCGTTGAACAAAAATGTGAGCAAGTTCTATTGTTATATCTCCAAATCTCAGGGTTCTTTTTTGCTTTTGTTCCTACACATTTCTTTCCACCATATTGATGGGAGATTTCCATAGAAGAATCCTAGGGCAATTTCACTAACCAAAACGCTCCTGATTTGCCTGGCAGTGTGTCAAGTTCTCAGAAGTCCTGATGATTTCTGCCCTTTTGAATTCCGCTTAACCATTCTAGTGGGTAATTAGAGCTAACACTTACATGGTGCTATAACACAATACTTTGTGTCAAACAATACAGGACATTTTAGAGAGTACTCACTGCCCCAAATCTTGCTGTGCCTGGGTGTATTAGCTTGGGCTGCTATAACAAAAAACCTCAGACTGGGTGGCTTAAACAATAGATATTTATTCTCTCAAATTTCTGGAGGCTGGAAGTCCAAGATCAAGATGCTGGCTGATTCAGTTCCTGGTGAGGACCATCTCCATGATTTTCTAGGCAGCCACCTTCTCACTGGGTCCTCACATGAGGGAGAAAGGAAGCAAGCTCTCTGTTATCTCCTCTCATAAGGACACTAGTCCTGTCATGAGGGTTACCCCTTCATGAACTCATCTAACCTTAATAACCTCCTAAATGCCTCATCTCCAAATATCATCACAGTGGGGGTTATGACTTCAATATATGAATTTGGGAGGGGCACAGTTCCGTCCATAGCACCAGTCTACTAATTTATGTTCAGTATCAAGTAAATGGAAAGAGCAATCTTGCAGGTTTTTGGGGCAAAATCTTTGAGTTATCTAGCAGTTAGGATTCCTGCTTTGCATGCATGTGGTCGAGCTTTGACTCTTGGTGTTGGAATACTGGCCTGGTAGAGAGGCTGTGGAGTGGAGTGGTTTGAATTCAGACTCTTGAGCAGAACTTCGTGAGTTTGAAATACAGCTTTGCTACTTATCAGCTGTGAGACTTCAAAGAACTTAATTATCCTCTCTGTTTCCTCATCTGTGGAATGGAGATAATACCATACAAACATATCTTATTGGGTTGTGGTGAGGATTCAATGAGTTCAGAAAGTGAAGAGCTTAGAACATAGGAAGTACTTCATAAATGTTAGCTATCCTTATCCATTAGAAGGCAACCTCGAGAGCAACAGCCAGCTCTACCCACCACCAGTCATTCCCATCAGGAAGCTTGCACAAGCCTCTTAGATAGCCTCATCCACCAGAGGGCAGACAGCAGAAGCAAGAAGTACTACAATCCCACAGCCTGTGGAAAAAAAACCACATTCACAGAGAGATAGAAAAGATGAAGGCAGAGGGCTATGACCAGATGAAGGAACAAGATAAAACCCCAGAAAAACAAATAAATGAAGCAGAGATAGGCAATCTTCCAGAAAAAGAATTCAGAATAATGATAGTGAAGATGATCCAGGATCTTGGAAAAAGAATGGACTCGAAGATCGAGAAGATGCAAGAAATGTTTAAAAAAGACCTAGAAGAATTAAAGAACAAAAAATCAAAGATGAACAATACAATAACTGAAATGAAAACTACACTAGAAGTAATCAGTAGCAGAATAACTGAGGAAGAAGAACGGATAAGTGACCGGGAAGACAGATGGTGGAATTCACTGCTGCGCAACAAAATAAAGAAAGAAGAATGAAAAGAAATGAAGACAGTCTAAGAGACCTCTGGGACAACATTAAATGCAACAACATTCACGTTATAGGGGTCTCAGAAGAAGAAGAGAGAGAGAAGGGACCTGAGAAAATATTTGAAGAGATGATAGATGAAAACTTCCCTAACATGGGAAAGGAAATAGCCACCCAAGTCCAGGAAGCACAGAGAGTCACAGGCAGGGTAAGCCCAAGGAGAAACACGCTGAAACACATAGTAATCAAATTGGTAAAAATTAAAGATGAAGAAAAATTATTGAAAGCAGCAAGGGAAAAGCAACAAATAACATACAAGGGAACTCCAATAAAGTTAACAGCTGATTTTTCAGCAGAAACTCTACAAGCCAGAAGGGAGTGGCATGATGTACTTAAAGTGATGAAAGGGAAGAGCCTACAACCAAGATTACTATACCTGGCAAAGAACTCATTCAGGTTCGATGGAGAAGTCAAAAGCTTTACAGACAAGCAAAAGCTAAGAGAATTCAGTACTACCAAACCAACTCTACAACAAATGCTAAAGGAATTTCTCTAAGTGGGAAACACAAGAGAATAAAAGGACCTACAAAAAAACCCCCAAAACAATTAAGAAAATGGTCATAGGAACATACATATCGATAATTACCTTAAACGTGAATGGATTAAATGCTCCAACAAAAAGACATAGGTTTGCTGAATGGATACAAAAACAAGACCCATATATATGCTGTCTACAATAGACCCACTTCAGACCTACGGACACATACAAACTGAAAGCGAAGTGATGGAAAAAGATATTCCATGCAAATGGAAATCAAAAGAAAGCTGGAGTAGCAATATTCATATTAGATAAAATAGACTTTAAAATAAAGAATGTTACAAGATACAAGGAAGGACACTACATAATGATCAAGGGATCAATCCAAGAAGAAGATATAACAATTATAAATATATATGCACCCAACATAGGAGCACCTCAATACATAAGGCAACTGCTAACAGCTCTAAAAGAGGAAATCGACAGTAACACAATAATCGTGGGAGACCATGACACCTCACTTACACCAATGGACAGATCATCCAAACAGAAAATTAATAAGGAAACACAAGCTTTAAATGACACAATAGACCAGATAGATTTAACTGATATTTATAGGGCATTCCATCCAAAAACATCAGATTACACTTTCTTCTCAAGTGCGCACGGAACATTCTCCAGGATAGATCACATCTTGGGTCACAAATCAAGCCTCAGTAAATTTAAGAAAATTGAAATCATATCAAGCATCTTTTCTGACCACAACACTATGAGATTACAAATGAATTACAGGGAAAAAAACGTAAAAAACACAAGCACATGGAGGCTAAACAATACGTTACTAAATAACCAAGAGATCACTGAGAAAATCAAAGAGGAAATCAAAAAATACCTAGAGACAAATGACAATGAAAACACGACGATCCAAAACCTATGGGATGCAGCAAAAGCAGTTCTAAGAGGGAAGTTTATAGCCATACAAGCCTATCTCAAGAAACAAGAAAAATCTCAAATAAACAATCTAACCTTACACCTGAAGGAACTAGAGAAAGAAGAACAAACAAAACCCAAAGTTAGCAGAAGGAAAGAAATCATGAAGATCAGAGCAGAAATAAATGAAATAGAAACAAAGAGAACAATAACAAAGATCAATAAAACTAAAATCTGATTCTTTGAGAAGATAAACAAAATTGATAAACCATTAGCCAGACTGATCAAGAAAAAGAGGGAGAGGACTCAAATAAAAAATTAGAAAAGAAAAAGGAGAAGTTACAACAGACACCACAGAAATACAAAGCACCCTAAGAGATTACTACAAGCAACTCTATGCCAATAAAATGGACAACCTGGAAGAAATGGACAAACTCTTAGAAAGCTATAACCTTCCAAGACTGAACCAGGAAGAAATAGAAAATATGAACAGACAAATCACAGGTAATGAAATTGAAACTGTGATTAAAAATCTTCCAACAAACAAAAGTCCAGCACCAGATGGCTTCACAGGTGAATTCTATCAAACATTTAGAGAAGAGCTAACACCCATCCTTCTCAAACTCTTCCAAAATATAGCAGAGGGAGGAAAACTCCCTAACTAATTCTATGAGGCCACCATCATCCTGATCCTGATACTAAAACCAGACAAAGATACTACAAAAAAAGAAAATTGCCAACCAGTATCACTGATGAATATAGATGCAAAAATCCTCAACAAAATACTAGCAAACAGAATCTTACAACACATTAAAAGGATCATACACCATGATCAAGTGGGATTTATCCCAGGGATGCAAGGATTCTTCAATATATGCAAATCAATCAATGTGATATACCATATTAACAAATTGAAGAGTCAAAACCACATGATCATCTCGATACATGCAGAAAAAGCTTTTGACAAAATTCAACACCCATTTATGATAAAAACTCTCCAGAAACTGGGCATAGAGGGAACCTACCTCAACATAATAAAGGCCATATATGACAAACCCACAGCAAACATCATTCTCAATGGTGAAAAACTGAAAGTATTTCCTCTAAGATCAGGAACAAGACAAGGATATCCACTCTCACCACTATTATTCAACATAGTGTTGGAAGTCCTGGCCATGGCAATCAGAGAAGAAAAAGAAATAAAAGGAATACAAATCAGAAAAGAAGTAAAACTGTCACTGTTTGCAGATGACATGATACTATACATAGAGAATCCTAAAGATGCCACCAGAAAACTACTAGAGCTAATGAATGAATTTAGTATAGTTGCAGGATACAAAATTAATGCACAGAAATCTCTTGCATTCCTATATATTAATGATGAAAAATTTGAAAATGAAATTAAGGAAACACTCCCATTTACCACTGCAACAAAAAGAATAAAATATCTAGGAATAAACCTACCTAAGGAGCCAAAAGACCTGTATGCAGAAAACTATAAGACACTGATGAAAGAAATTAAAGATGATACCAACAGATGCAGAGATATACAATGTTCTTGGATTGGAAGAATCAATATTGTGAAAATGACTATAATACCCAAAGCAATCTAGAGATTCAATGCAATCCCTATCAAATTACCAATGGCATTTTTTTACAGAGCTAGAACAAACATTCTGAAAATTTGTATGGAGACATAAAAGACCCTGAATAGCGAAAGCAGTCTTGAGGGAAAAAAGCAGAGCTGGAGGAATGAGACTCCCTGACTTCAGACTATACTACAAAGGTACAGTAATCAAGACAATATGGTACTGGCACAAAAACAGAAATATAGATCAATGGAACAAGATAGAAAGCCCAGAGATAAACCTACACACCTATGGTCAACTAATCTATGACAAAGGAGGCAAGGATATACAATAGAGAAAAGACAGTCTCTTCAATAAGTGGTGCTGGGGAAACTGGACAGCTACATGTAAAAGAATGAAATTAGAACACTCTCTAACACCATACACAAAAACAAACTCAAAATTGATTAAAGACCTAAATGTAAGACTGGACACCATAAAACTGTTAGAGGAGAACATAGGAAGAACACTCTTTGACATAAATCACAGCAAGATCTTTTTAGATCCACCTCCTAGAGTAATGGAAATAAAAACAAAAATAAACAAATGGGACCTAATGAAACTTCAAAGCTTTTGCAGAGCAAAGGAAACCATAAACAAGACGAAAAGACAACCCTCAGAATGGGAGGAAACAAATTGCAAACAAATCAACGGACAAAGGATTCATCTCCAAAATATATAAACAGCTCATGCAACTCAATAATAAAAAAACAAATAACCCAGTCCAAAAATGGGCAGAAGACCTAAATAGACATTTCTCCAAAGAAGACATACAGATGGCCAAGAAGCACATGGAAAGCTGCTCAACATCACTAATTATTAGAGAAATGCAAATCAAAACTACAATGAGGTATCACCTCATACCAGTCAGAATGGCCATCATCAAAAAATCTACAAACAAGAAATGCTGGAGAGGGTGTGGAGAAAAGGGAACCCTCTTGCACTGTTGGTGGGAATGTAAATTGATACAGCCACTATGGAGAACAGTATGGAGGTTCCTTTAAAACTTAAAATAGAATTACCATATGACCCAGCAATCCCACTACTGGGCATATGCCCAGAGAAAACCATAATTCGAAAAGATACGTGCACCCCAATGTTCACCGCAGCACTATTTACAAAAGCCAGGTCATAGAAGCAACCTAAATGCACATTGACAGATGAATGGATAAAGAAGATGTGGTACATATATACAATGGAGTATTACTTAGCCATAAAAAAGGAATGAAATTGGGTCATTTGTTGAGACATGGATGGATCTAGAGACTGTCATACAGGGTGAAGTAAGTAAGAAAGAGAAAAACCAATATCGTATATTAACGCATATATGTGGAACCTCAAAATGGTACAGATGAACCAGTTTGCAGAGCAGAAATTGAGACACAGATGTAGTGAACAAACATATGGACATTAATGGGGGAAGCTGAGGTGGGGTGGTGGTGGTGGTGGTGTGATGAATTGGGCGATTGGGATTGACATGTATACACTGATGTGTATAAAATGGATGACTAATAAGAACCTGCTGTATAAAAAAATAAATAAAATAAAATTCAAAAAAAAAAAAGAAGGCAACCTCCATGAAGGATTTTTTTTTTTTGCTTTGTTCACTGCTCTGTCTCAAGCACACAGAACAGCACCTGGTACATAGAAGGTGCTCAGTAAATATTTGTTGAATAAATGAATAAATCTTTACTTCCTTTCTTTCTTTCACACCTCATATTCAATCTATTAGTTCTACTTTCAAAATATAGCTACAATTTGACCAGTTTTCACTGCCTTCTCTGCTACCATCTGGTTAATATCCTCCATCTCCTTTCACTTGAATGATCACAACAGCATTCTAACTGGAATTTTAACAGCATTCTAATTCACTATTTTTTTCCTTTACCCACCAAAACCTGCCTCCTTGCTCCCTGCCCTGAATCTTGTCTTCAAACAGCACTCAAAGTGATCCCTTTTTTTCTTTTTTGGCGGTACGCGGGCCTCTCACTGTTGTGGCCTCTCCCATTGCGGAGCACAGGCTCTGGACGCGCAGGCTCAGCGGCCATGGCTCACGGGCCCAGCTGCTCCGCGGCATGTGGGATCCTCCCAGACCGGGGCACGAACCCGTGTCCCCTGCATCGGCAGGTGGACTCTCAACCACTGCGCCACCAGGGAAGCCCAAAGTGATCCTTTTTAAACATATGTAAGATCATGCTGCTCCTCTCCTCAAAACGCTCCCATGACTCCCAGTTCATTCACAACAAAGGGCAAAATTTTTACCTGATCTGCTCTTACCTACCTCTCTGATCTCATCTTCTACTACTTTCCCTCTTGCTTGTTGTATTCCAGCCACATTGCAATAGAATAGAATTTCTGTAACACACCAGGCACATGCTCCTGCCTCAACATCCTCGTACCTGCTGTTCCTCCTGCCAGGAATGCTCTTTTCCAAGATATGCGCTTAGTTTAGTTCCTCACTTCCTTCAGCTCTCTGCTTAAATATTGCCACTAGAGAGACCATTTCTGATCATTCTATATAAAACAGCATCCTAATCCCTAGCATGCCCTAACCACCTTACTCTGATTTAGTTCTCTCCATAGCATTTATCATCACCTGACATATTTAGTATGTGTTGATTAGTTATTGTCTGTCTCACCTCATCAGAATGTCATCTGTAATATGGAAGGTACTTGGACAGTTTTGTTCACTGCTACATCACCAGTGCCTGGACAGTGCTTGGAATATTTTGATTCTTCAATAATTATGTGTTGAGTGAATGGATAAATGGTCTTTAAAAAGTAATGCCCCTCGCTGGAGTCTTCTTACTCTAAGGAACAGTTTATATTCTATATAACCTCATTCCAGGGCCAGCTATATTTGGCTTTGATTACTGGAGAGTGGGAAAAATAAATTTTTTCTTGATAAAATCAGTTTGGTAGGCAAAATATAGGAAAACATGGAGTTCATGGCGGGGAGGAAATATTAACAAAAAGCCTTGGGGATGAAAATTTGGAGGGGCAATGATCCTATTGTGGCATCACTCTTCCGAACTATAAGCCTAGTTAAAACCTTGCCAGCATGAGGCCAGAAGTACTGAGGGTCAGCTCCCTTTAGCTGTATTTAAAAATCATTCTGAAGAGTCTGTTCCATTATTTTTATAAAATAACATCTTTCAAAAGACTCAAACTGTTAATGGTGTTTTCTGGGAAAAAAATTTTTTTTGGCAGAAGAGGATGGGTGCAAGGGAAGGGACAAGCAGGTGTTTATATAACTCTGTATTATTAATTACACAGAGCAACAATTAGCTTTTTAAACAAGAATGCCTTCTCTATTCTGACTTTTTTTCCCTTGGGGGTGAAACCTTGGAAAATAACAGTTGATGACAACTCTTTCTATTGTATTTTTAAAAAATTGATGGCATTCTAACTTAAAAAAAATCTTTATAGTGGGCAAGTGGCAGGAAAATTTTAAACCTAAAAGCTATTGGCAAGGTTATTGAAGCTTTGGATTATTTAAGTTTGTTGCAGCTTCAAATAAAATGTTTGATTCATAGATTTTTGCTTGGGGCTGTGACTTTATGCTCTGGAGAGGAGGGGACTTAAAAATTAGGAAGTCTCTGGTCTTCCCATCTATGTTAAATTCATGTAATCAGATGAGTCACAATGAGCTGTGGGGAGAAGGGGGAAGCTCTTTGCTTTTACAAAGCACAAGTCCACCAGAACTCTCTGAGCCTCTTCCTGGGGTTTTGCACACAGTGGCTAACAGTCAGGGAGCAGTGCTAAGCTGCCAGACTGAACAATTCAGGGCAGAGCCTTCAGCTTCTTTGCTTTTGACCCAAATTGTAACTACTGAGGAGGAGAGGCAAGGTGGCTGGCCAGAACTCAGGCTTGGGGGTGAGGATGGGGAAAGCAAATAGGGCCAACTGTTTTCTAAACCTGACCTCACCTGAATGCTACTTCCTAGATGTCCAGGAAATGTCCTTGAGTGGTAGACATCCCATAACTCAGATATGGCTTCCCCTGCATCCGGCAAGACTGTCAGTGTGCCTTGTGTCACCATTTTCTCCACTGATTGGCACCACTGTTCTTTAGGCCCAGTGCCTATAAAGTGTGTTTCTGCTCTTCTCAGCAGCTTCTTTCCCATTGTACACCCAAATATACCTCCTGCTCTTTCTTTCTGGTTGCCTAGACCATGGAATTAAAAAGACAAACAAACCAACCCAAACCACTTAGATTTGAAGCTGCCTGTTGCTTTGCTTTTCAACACAGAGCTCACTGGAGAGTTGAGGTGTACATGGCTCCACTACTTGTAGTACCATGTTTCAAGACTCTTAGACTCTTGTCAGGGTGTTTTTCAAATCTTCCCCAAATTGGACAGGTACACGGCATTTCTTAAAAACATCAAAAAGTGAGTAGACACCGTGCTTTAAATACTCCTTCATTTGTTTTAACATAATTAGGTTTGGGAGCCAGCAGTCAATCAGAGTGTCTATGTGTAGCATTTTGGAAGCAGCAAGAAATTGGAAATAGAACCATTGTGACTCCATTCTAATCAGCTTGAATGCAAGCAGAATAATTCCTCTACTGCAAAGAGTTCAGTGGGAGTCAGTTGTTCTAAGACCCCTACAAACAGAGGATGTTGATAGCTGCTCCATCTCCCTTAGGACATGAGTAAGACTAGGGGCTAATTATGTGGACATTCATTTCAGAGAGAGTGTATGGGTGCCTACTACTAGTCAAGCAAGCACTGGGCAAGGTGCTGGTATATAATGGTGAGCAAAAACAGATGTGATCCCTGCTTTCTTGGAGCTTCTGATCTCATGGGTGAGATAGACATTAATTACATAATTACATAAATGAGTATATAATTATAAACTGAGATAAATATTCTGAAGGCTAGAAACACAGTTCTAAGGAAATGTACACTCTAGCAGGGAGTTAATGAAGGCCTTCTTGAAGAAATAGCGCTTAAACTGAGATTTGAAGGGTCAGTCGACACGAATGAGACAGAAAAAAAATTGTATTCCAATAAAAAGAATACCACCAGGCTCAAGGTGCTGTAGAGGACTAGAAACGAGGTCAGGGTGGCTGCAGTCCAGACTGCAAGGGAGAGGTGGGAGATGAAGCTGGAGAGTTTGATGGGGGTATTTCTCAAAGGAGGTGCCATTGGCTTTGGGGCAGGACAATTCTACATGGGGGTGGGAGGTGCTAGTTTGCATATGCAAGGTTGCAGGAAGTTTAACCTCCCTGGTCCCTGCCTACTAAATGCTAAACTGTCCCCTTGGTATTTATGACAACCCCAAATTCCCTAAACTTCCAAACACCTCCTAGTTAAGAACTGCTAAATGAAGGGCCTTCTCGATCATTTAAGGATTTAGGGTTTTGTCCTACAAGCAAGGGGAAAACAATGGGAAACAGTTTAAGCAGAGGAAGAAATGAAAGTGATTCAATTTATATTCTGAAAAGATCATTCTGTAAATGCATATTACTAAGTGGAAGTAGCCAATCTGAAAAGGCTACCTCCGGTATAATTCCAGCTATATGGCATTCTGGAAAAGACAGAACTCTGGAGATAGTAAAAAGATCAGTGATTGCCAGAGGTTAGTGGGGAGTGTTTCAACAGAACACAAGATTTTTCATATGATAATATAATGGTAGATACACGTTATCATACATTTGTCCAAATCTATAGAATGTACAACACCGAGAGTGAACCCTAATGAAAACTATGGACTTGGGTGGTTATAATGTGTCAATGTAGGGTCATCAATTGGGGGATGTTGGTTATAGGGGAGGCTATACATGAGTCAGGGACATATGGGAAATCTTCGTACCTTCCACTCAATTTTGATGTGAACCTAAAACTGCTTTAAAAAATAGTCTATTTTTTTTAAAAAAAGCAAAGGAAGCCCAGAGGATCACTGTCATAATACTGAAGGTAGGACATGAAGATTTGATTAAGATATACACTTGGAATTAAAAAGGAGAAAGTCAGTCCCTTTAAAAACAGAAGATTATTCTGGCTGAAGTGCAAAAAATGGAGGGTTTCCCCAGAGACTCTCTCTGACAAGTTTGTTGTTAGAATGCAAAGGCTGCCTAGGGTGGGTGGTAGAGGGGATAATTGGGCAAGATCTCACCAGATATTAATAGTAAAGTTTGAATGCATTTGTAATAGCAACTATTTATTGAGCACTTAATACATGCCAGGTTTATGATTTACATACATTATTTTATTTCATTCTTTGTGATAACCCTGTAAAATGTTATGAGATTCATATATTACAGATAAGAAAATGCAGCATCAGAGTTTAGTGACTGAACAGCATGAAAATTATGATGATCTACAACCAGAGGAGGGTAATTGAAGTGTACATAGAGGGAGGAAGAAGAACACGGCAGGTCACTGTGAGATACCTGAAATCCAGTCAGCAATATGGCTGAGTAGACTGGAACAAAGGCATTGTGACTTTTAGAACCACTCAGCTCCGTAATAATTACAACAAACAACATTAGTAGCTAGTATTGATTGAGAGCTTTAGGCCAGGCACTGTGCTTAGAGATTTGTTTCTATTATCTCATTTAGTTCTTACACCGACCTTATGAGACATGCACTGTTGGTATTCCCTCTTTACAGACGAGGATACTGAGGTTCAGAGAGGTTAAGACATTTGCCCAGAGTCATACAGCCAGTAAGTATAGAATCAGGACCCTAAGCCAGGTCTGTCTGACTCTAAAATGTGAGCTGTTAACCATTCTGCTACAGTTAGTTCATGGTAAAACCATCCTCAATTCTGGAATGGGTGGAATTTGTATGGGATGTATGGAAGCTTAGACAGAGGCCAGATAACAGAAGGCCAGGCTGAGGAGTTTGAGTCTGATTCTAGAGACACTGGAGAGACATTAGAAATATTAAGGCACTATTATTGATATTAGTAAAATATCTCTGGCAATAAATATTCTGTGTAAGATGCATCTAGATGGGGAGAGACAGACAGGACTGGCTACTGAATTGGCAGGCCCACTGCAAAATGAAAGCGCACAGGTAGCATGCTCATGAGGCCAGCCCTGGAGACGGGAAGATAGTCAAGAAGGTAGTGCATAGCAGAGGGGGTGGGGTACGGATAAAGTCAGGGACTGGGGTGGTGGTCGAGGGGATAGAAAGAAAAGAATGAGTGCAAGCCTCATTAGGGAGGAGAAGCAACACAATTTCATGAATGGTCTTCTCTCTTTCACCCCCCATATTCAGTGACAACTCTGACATCAAGTCTGGATGACTGAATGGAAGGATCAGGTTAGAGGAGCTGATTTGAGACAGAAATTGATAAACTTGCTTTGGAAACCTATGCAGTTCCACCTGCACGCTTAGTGTTTAGGTGAGTACGAATGTTCTTAATTCATGCTAGATGGTGTCCTGTAAGGGACTTGGTTTCTCGCTGAGTTATGAAGCTATGTTTTGCTTCCCTCCTGAGAGAGATTTATTTAAAGTTTGTTCCTGGGAGCTAGAGGTGGGCAAAGTAAACTCTCCTCCAATCTGCTTCCTTGGGACTAGAAAGGGAGTTCCTACATGGATTAGAGTTAGAGGGTACACAGCAGAACTTCTCCCTCCTTCCATGCCTAAGAGTCTGTGTGGATCCTGAAGGTCATTCCAAGTACAAGGGGATGACGCAGTGTAAGATCTGTGACCTTGACGCACAGCATCCCCTATGTTCTCAGCATTTACTTGGCCCTGTTTCCCTTACTCTGCCCCTTAGGACACAGAGGCACTCTAGGTGATCCTTGTCCCAAATGAAAGCCTTTGAATGGTTCCATAGCAGTTAGCCTTGCTCTCCAACCAAGTCACTCTGACCAAGGGACAGTCTGGATCCAAAGAAATGAGAGAGGTCTCAGTCTCAGTGTAGCCTGGCAGGTTTACTTGTTGACTAGTGCTCGGGCAGCTCCACATTAAAGAACCAGAATGGAGGAGTCCACTCAACATGGCCTAACCATCTGGGTGACAGGGAGACCTAAGGGGAGAGGAATTTCAACAAATAGCCACTCTATGTCCTACTATTCATTCCCTGCCTGTGTCCTGTTCATGAAGTGTCTGGCAAATGACACCCTACAAAGAAAGTAGGCCCTCCACTCCATCCGAGGTGAAACCCACCAAACACATGCTCATGTATGAGTTTATCCTGGTGAGGAGGGCCTGGGTTGGACATAAGTGAGGAGATGGGTGCCTTGGTGATGATGTGAGTTGCAGTGGCCCACCTCCTCCGTGATCCCCAACCTGCTAGGTCCTTGGCCTGCCAAGTAACTCACAATCCTTTATACCTACTTCCAAATGAGAGATAAAAGATTGATGGGGACATGCAAAAGTCACCTCCTTTTGCATGGACCCCACTGTATTTTAGATACAGAGAAGATAGCTTTGGGGACAAACAGAAAGTCCCCCATTTGCCACTTAGTGGTTATGTGACCTTTAAGCAGTTACTTAACTTCTCGGAGTCTCAGTTTTCTTCATAATAATAAATACATAATAAAGTCACTATGAAGATTAAATGAGTTAATACATGTAAAACACCTATAACGGTGTCTGGTACAAATCAGATGTTTGATAAAGGGGAGATTCATCTTAATGATAGAAGCTGAGTGGTTAGGGTGTGTGCGTTGTACAGCCACCACAAGCTGAGAGTCTGGGTTGTAAGCTTTGCCAGGGGACCTGCCTATCACTGCCACAGTCAATAACCTTGGCTCATTCAGACCTTTAAAGGGCTTTCTTGTGCCTTCCTATCTGGATGCTTCGCTGTCACGTTGTTCTCTCAAGTGATGCTGCAAGGTGGGTGAGCTGAACACAGACTTCACTGACTGGTGTCAGAGCCACGATGGGGGCAACTTTGAGTCCGGACACCCACTCACCAGGGGCCTCACTCATTAATGGGGGAGCCTCTGCTCTGGCAGAAGAGGACCTTGCTGCTGCCCATCAGCTTTGACTTGGGGTTAAAGAAGTCAGATTGGGGGCCAAACCAGGGAGGAGGTAATGACTATCTTCAATGTAGGCTTGTTTGTTCTTGTGGGGCCTTGCCGCCCCTAGGTAGCCAGTATTTTCACATGAAATCCCTGTCTACTTAGGGATCCTCCTCATGGTCATTCTCAGGCCTGTCTCTCCTGGGCAACTCTGGCAGCCATAGACATTTCCTAAACTCTCTTCCTCATCTTCACAACTTGCCTGTTTAGGGAGCCAAACTCTCAGGACTCTGCTTTGACTATGATAACGTGCTTTGGGCCTGGGTGTTCATGACCAGTGGTGACTATATTACCCCTGCCAAGTTTTATTCACAACTCAGGAAGGGCTTTGGATACCTCAGAAGAGGGATCAGAGTATGAACTGTGACTCAGCTGGGCAAGGGGGAGACATTTTAGAGCAGATGTCTTTAGTGCGCCCCAACTCAAGCCTTACTGCAAGTGGCTGTACCTCTAAGTAAGACCTCTGACCTTCCCTCTGCCCTAATTCACTCCTTAGAAAGGTCTTACTTCCAGAGGCATGATATTCTAGTAGTTCAGGGAGTAGGCTGTGGAGCCAGACTTCTTGGTTGAATCTCAGCTCTCCCACTTACCAGCTCTGTGACCTTGGGTGGGCTACATCGTCTTTCTGTGCCTCAGGTTCCTCATCTGTAAAATGGGTTTAATAATTCTACAGATTGCCCTGGGTTGTTATGAGAATAATAGATGAGTTACTATGTGCATAGCGCCTAGAACAACACCTGCCACATGGTGAGTGTTACATAAATGTTTGTGAAATAAATGTGGAACCAGAGAAGCCTGGCAGCCAAACTTCCTACCTGGGAGAGGGCCATCCAGCTACCCACTTCCCTCAGGGGAGAGCATGAAGAGTGTCCAGGCTGGAAACAGAGTGGCCTTAGTCCTCTACAGCAGGGATGTGCCACCATCCCCAATTTGACGAGGGTAAAAGACAGGCTCCGTCTAAGGAGGCAGTGGGGGTAAAACGATGAGTCTGATTCTAACATCAGCTGAGATGCGGCTGCTTTTGGGAAACCTCCACTTGAGAAAGTGCCTCCAATTTCTCCTTTGATTCAGCGGCCCTTAATCCCCTTGGCTTCTGGGACCAAGGGACCTAAACTACTGGTGTCTGAACAAGTCACAATGTATCTAATCTGGTGGGTGTAAAACCCAGCAGGCACTCAAGGAAGGTGGAAGTGGTAGGGCTCTGTGGGATATGCATATATATTTATTCTGATTTATAACAAAATTAATCAGTTATACATATACATATGTTCCCATATCCCCTCCCTCTTGCGTCTCCCTCCAACCCTCCCTATCCCACCCCTCCAGGCGGTCACCAAGCACCGAGCTGATCTCCCTGTGCTATGCGGCTGCTTCCCACTAGCTATCTACCTCACGTTTGGTAGTGTATATATGTCCATGCCTCTCTTTCGCTTTGTCACAGCTTACCCTTCCCCCTCCCCATATCCTCAAGTCCATTCTCTAGTAGGTCTGTGTCTTTATTCCTGTCTTAACCCTATGTTCTTCATGACATTTTTTTTCTTAAATTCCATATATATGAGTCAGCATACAGTATTTGTCTTTCTCTTTCTGACTTACTTCACTCTGTATGACAGACTCTAGGTCCATCCACCTCATTACAAATAGCTCAATTTCATTTCTTTTTATGGCTGAGTAATATTCCATTGTATATATGTGCCACATCTTCTTTATCCATTCATCTGATGATGGACACTTAGGTTGTTTCCATCTCCGGGCTATTGTAAATAGGGCTGGTATGACCATTTTGGTACATGACTCTTTTTGAATTATGGTTTTCTCAGGGTATATGCCCAGTAGTGGGATTGCTGGGTCATATGGTAGTTCTATTTGTAGTTTTTTAAGGAACCTCCATACTGTTCTCCATAGTGGCTGTACCAATTCACATTCCCACCAGCAGTGCAAGAGGGATCCCTTTTTTCCACACCCTCTCCAGCGTTTATTGTTTCTAGATTTTTTGATGATGGCCATTCTGACTGGTGTGAGATGATATCTCATTGTAGTTTTGATTTGCATTTCTCTAATGATTAAAGATGTTGAGCATCCTTCCCTGAGTTTGTTGGCAGTCTGTATATCTTCTGTGGAGAAATGTCTATTTAGGTCTTCTGCCCATTTTTGGATTGGGTTGTTTGTTTTTTTGTTATTGAGCTGCATGAGCTGCTTGTAAATTTTGGAGATTAATCCTTTGTCAGTTGCTTCATTTGCAAATATTTTCTCCCATTCTAAGGGTTGTCTTTTGGTCTTGTTAATGGTTTCCTTTGCTGTGCAAAAGCTTTGAAGTTTCATTAGTTCCCATGTGTTTATTTTTGTCTTTATTTCCATTTCTCTAGGAGGTGGGTCAAAAAGGATCTTGCTGTGATTTATGTCATAGAGTGTTCTACCTATGTTTTCCTCTAAGAGTTTGATAGTGTCTGGCCTTACATTTAGGTCTTTAATTCATTTTGAGCTTATTTTTGTGTATGGTGTTAGGGAGTGATCTAATCTCATACTTTTACATGTCCCTGTCCAGTTTTCCCAGGACCACTTATTGAAGAGACTGTCCTGTCTCCACTTTACATTCCTGCCTCCTTTATCAAAGATAAGGTGACCATATTTGTGTGGGTTTATCTCTGGGCTTTCTATCCTGTTCCATTGATCTATCTTTCTGTTTTTGTGCCAGTACCACACTGTCTTGATTACTGTAGCTTTGTAGTATAGTCTGAAGTCAGGGAGCCTGATTCCTCCAGCTCCATTTTTCATTCTCAAGATTGCTTTGGCTATTCAGGTCTTTTGTGTTTCCATACAAATTGTGAAACTTTTTATTCTATTTCTGTGAAAATTGCCAGTGGTAGTTTGATAGGGATTGCTTTGAATCTGTAGATTGCTTTGGGTAGTAGAGTCATTTTCTCAATGTTGATTCTTCCAATCCAAGAACATGGTATATCTCTCCATCTATCTGTATCATCTTTAATTTCTTTCATCAGTGTCTTATAATTTTCTGCATACAGGTCTTTTGTCTCCTTAGGTAGGTTTATTCCTAGATATTTTATTCTTTTTGTTGCAATGGTAAATGGGAGTGTTTTCTTGATTTCACTTTCAGATATTTCATCATTAGTATATAGGAGTGCCAGTGATTTCTGTGCATTAATTTTGTATCCTCCTACTTTACCAAATTCATTGATTAGCTCTAGTAGTTTTCTGGTAGCATCATTAGGATTCTCTATGTATCGTATCATGTCATCTGCAAACAGTGACAGATTTACTTCTTCTTTTCCGATTTGGATTCCTTTTATTTCCTTTTCTTCTCTGATTTCTGTGGCTAAAATTTCCAAAACTATGTTGAATAAGAGTGGTGAGAGTGGGCAACCTTGTCTTGTTCCTGATCTTAGTGGAAATGGTTTCAGTTTTTCACCATTGAGGATGATGTTGGCTGTGGGTTTGTCACATATGGCCTTTATTATGTTGAGGTAGGTTGCCTCTATGCCCACTATCTGGAGGGTTTTTATCATAAATTGGTGTTGAATTTTGTCGAACGCTTTCTCTGCATCTATTGAGATTATCATATGGTTTTTCTCCTTCAATTTGTTAATATGAGGTATCACAATGATTAATTTGCATATATTGAGGAATCCTTGCATTCCTGGAATAAACCCCACTTGATCATGGTGTATGATCCTTTTAATGTGCTGTTGGATTCTGTTTGCTAGTATTTTGTTGAGGATTTTTGCATCTATGTTCATCAGTGATATTGGCCTGTAGTTTTCTTTCTTTGTGACATCCTTGTCTGGTTTTGGTATCAAGGTGATGGTGGCCTCGTAGAATGAGTTTGGGAGTGTTCCTCCCTTTGGCATATTTTGGAAGAGTTTGAGAAGGATAGGTGTTAGCTCTTCTCTAAATGTTTGATAGAATTCGCCTGTGAAGCCATCTGGTCCTGGGCTTTTGTTTGTTGGAAGATTTTTTATCACAGTTTCAACTTCAGTGCTTGTGATTGGTCTATTTATATTTTCTATTTCTTCCAGATTCAGTCTTGGCAGGTTGTGCACTTCTAAGAATTTGTCCATTTCTTCCAGGGTGTCCATTTTATTGGCATAGAGTTGCTTGTAGTAATCTCTCATGATCTTTTGTATTTCTGCAGTGTCAGTTGTTACTTCTCCTTTTTCATTTCTAATTCTATTGATTTGAGTCTTCTCCCTTTTTTTCTTGATGAGTCTGGCTAATGGTTTATCAATTTTGTTTATCTTCTCAAAGAACCAGCTTTTTGTTTTATTGATCTTTGCTATCGTTTCCTTCATTTCTTTTTCATTTATTTCTGATCTGATTTTTATGATTTATTTCCTTCTGCTAACTTTGGGGTGTTTTTGTTCTTCTTTCTCTAATTGCTTTAGGTGCAAGGTTAGGTTGTTTATTCGAGATGTTTCCTGTTTCTTAAGGTGGGATTGTATTGCTATAAACTTCCCTCTTAGGACTGCTTTTGCTGCATCCCATAGGTTTTGGGTCGTCGTGTCCCCATTGTCATTTGTTTCTAGGTATTTTTAATTTCCTCTTTGATTTCTTCAGTGATCACTTCGTTATTAAGTACTGTAATGTTTAGCCTCCATGTGTTTGTATTTTTTACAGATCTTTTCATGTAATTGATATCTAGTCTCATAGCATTGTGGTCAGAAAAGATACTTGATACAATTTCAATTTTCTTAAATTTACCAAGGCTTGATTTATGACCCAAGATATGATCTATCCTGGAGAATGTTCCATGAGCACTTGAGAAAAATGTGTATTCTGTTGTTTTTGGATGGAATGTCCTATAAATATCAATTAAGTCCATCTTGTTTAATGTATCATTTAAAGCTTGTGTTTCTTTATTTATTTTCATTTTGGATGATCTGTCCTTTGGTGAAAGTGGGGTGTTAAAGTGCCCTACTATGAATGTGTTACTGTCGATTTCCCCTTTTATGGCTGTTAGTATTTGCCTTATGTATTGAGGTACTCCTATGTTGGGTGCATAAATATTTACAATTGTTATATCTTCTTCTTGGATCAATCCCTTTATCATTATGTAGTGTCCTTCTTTGTCTCTTCTAGTAGTCTTTATTTTAAAGTCTATTTTGTCTGATATGAGAATTGCTACTCCAGCTTTCTTTTGGTTTCCATTTGCATGGAATACCTTGTTCCATCCCCTTACTTTCAGTCTGTATGTGTCTCTAGGTCTGAAGTGGGTCTCTTGTAGACAGAATATATATGGGTCTTGTTTTTGTATCCATTCAGCCACTCTGTGTCTTTTGGTGGGAGCATTTAGTCCATTTTCATTTAAGGTAATTATCGATATGTATGTTCCTATTCCCATTTCCTTAAATGTTTTGGGTTCGTTATTGTAAGTATTTTCCTTCTGTTGTGTTTCTTGCCTAGAGAAGTTCCTTTATCATTTGTTGTAAAGCTGGTTTGGTGGTGCTGAATTCTCTCAGCTTTTGCTTGTCTGTAAACATTTTAATTTCTCCATCAAATCTGAATGACATCCTTCCTGGATAGAGTAATCTTGATTGCAGGTTTTTCTCCTTCAGCACTTTAAATATGTCCTGCCAGTCCCTTCTGGCTTGCAGAGTTTCTGCTGAAAGATCAGCTGTTAACCTGATGGGGATTCCCTTGTGTGTTATTTGTTGTTTTTCGCTTGCTGCTTTTAATATATTTTCTTTGTATTTAATTTTTGACAGTTTGATTAATATGTGTCTTGGCGTATTTCTCCTTGGATTTATCCTGTATGGGACTCTCTGTGCCTCTGGTCTTTACTGACTATTTCCTTTCCCATATAAGGAAAGTTTTCAACTATAATCTCTTCAAATATTCTCTCAGTCCCTTTCTTTTTCTCTTCTTCTTCTGAAACCCCTAGAATTCGAATGTTGGTGCATTTAATGTTGTCCCAGAGGTCTCTGAGACTGTCCTCAGCTCTTTTCATTCTTTTTTCTTTCTTCTGCTCTGCAGTAGTTATTTCCCCTATTTTATCCTCCACGTCACTTATCCGTTCTTCTGCCTCAGTTATTCTGCTATTGATCCCAACTAGAGTATTTTTCATTTCATTTATTGTGTTTTGAATCGTTGCTTGATTCATCTTTAGTTCTTCTAGGTCCTTGTTAACTGTTTCTTGCATTTTGTCTATTCTATTTCCAAGATTTTGGATCATCTTTACTATCATTATTCTGAATTCTTTTTCAGGTAGACTGCCTATTTCCTCTTCATTTGTTAGGTCTGGTGGGTTTTTATCTTGCTCCTTCATCTGCTGTGTGTTTTTCTGTCTTCTCATTTTGCTTATCTTCCTGTGTTTGGGGTCTCCTTTTTGCAGGCTGCAGGTTTGTAGTTCCCGTTGTTTTTGGTGTCTGTCCCCAGTGGCTAAGGTTGGTTCAGTGGGTTGTGTAGGCTTCCTGGTGGAGGGGACTAGTGCCTGTGTTCTGGTGGATGAGGCTGGATCTTGTCTTTCTGGTGGGCAGGTCCACATCTGGTGGTGTGTTTTGGGGTGTCTGTGGACTTTTTATGATTTTAGGCAACCTCTCTGCTAATGGGTGGCATTGTGTTCCTGTCTTGCTAGTTGTTTGGCATAGGGTGTCCAGCACTGTAGCGTGCTGGTCGTTGAGTGAAGCTGGGTGCTGGTGTTGAGATGGAGATCTCTGGAAGATTTTCACCATTTGAAATTACGTGGAGCTGGGAGGTCTCTTGTGGGCCAGTGTCCTGAAGTTGGCTCTCCCACCTCAGAGGCACAGCACTGACTCCCCGCTCCTCAGTTTGGGATGATTCATTGTCTATTCATGTATTCCACAGATGCAGGGTACATCAAGTTGATTGTGGAGCTTTAATCCACTGCTTCTGAGGCTGCTGGGAGAGATTTCCCTTTCTCTTCTTTGTTCTCACAGCTCCCGGGTCTCAGCTTTGGATTTGGCCCCGCCTCTCCGTGTAGGTTGTAGGAGGGCGTCTATTCTTCGCTCAGACAGGAAAGGGTTAAAGGAGCAGCCTCTTCGGGGACTCGGGCTCACTCAGGCCTGGGGGGAGGGAGGGGCACGGAGTGCGGGACGAGCCTGCAGCGGCAGAGGCTGGCGTGATGTTGCACTAGCCCGAGGTGCGCCGTGCGTTCTCCCAGGGAAGCCGTCCCTGGATCCCGGGACCCGGCAGTGATGGGCTCCCTGGAAGGGGGGCGTGGATAGTGACCTGTGCTCGCACACAGGCCTCGTGGCGGCGTCAGCAGCCCCAGCATCCCACACCTGTCTCTGGGGTCCGTGCTTTCAGCTGCGGCTCGCGCCCGTCTCTGGAGCTCCTTTAAGCAGCGCTCTTAATCCCTTCTCCTTGCGTACCAGGAAACAAAGGGGGAAGAAAAAGTCTCTTGCCTCTTTGGCAGGTCCAGACTTTTTCCCGGACTCCCTCCCAGCTAGCTGTGGAGCATTAGCCCCTTCAGGCTGTGTTCACGCCACCAACCCCAGCCCTCTCCCTGGGATCCAACCGAAAGCCCGAGCCTCAGCTCCCAGCCCCGCCGGGGCAAGCCTCTCGGGCTGGTGAGTGCTGGTCGGCACCGATCCTCTGTGCGGGAATCTCTCTGCTTTGCCCTCCGCACCCCTGTTGCTGAGTTCTCCTCCGGGGCTCCGAAGCTCCCCCCTCCGCCACCTGCAGTCTCCGCCTGCGAAGGGGCTTCTAGTGTGTGGAAACCTTTCCTCCTTCACGGCTGCCTCCCACTGGTGCAGGTCCCGTCCCTATTCTTTTGTCTCTGTTTTTTCTTTTTTCTTTTGCCCTACCCAGGTACATGGGGAGTTTCTTGCCTTTTGGGAGGTCTGAGGTCTTCTGCCAGCATTCAGTGGGTGTTCTGTAGGAGTTGTTCCACGTGTAGCTGTATTTCTGGTGTACCTGTGGGGAGGAAGGTGATCTCCATGTCTTACTCTTCCGCCATCTTCCCCGGAAGTCTCGATATGCATATATTTTTATAATGAAGGGTTTGCAGGTGTCATGATGACTGCGAGGACTTGGAAAGAGTCATCTGCTGCTGTTGCCTGGTCTCGGCAGAGATCAGCTCTATGAAGCAGCCCATTGCTGTCGGTCGGAGGCTCGTGGAATCTCAAGGAACATTCTGTTCTGCACGTCGGCCTCCCTTTGGCTGTGCTGAGCTCCTTCAGCATGCCAGGCTCCTCCAGGGAGGGTTGAGTGTGCCACTGGCCTCCTATCCATGAGCTGGCTGGAAGGAAGGGAGCAGGGCCAGGTGGGTGGTATTTTGAAAAAAAAAGGAAGGTAGTATTTTGAAAAAGCAACTCAGAAAGTATGGGGATCTCAGTAGGTCACTCAGACAGGAAAAGCTCATTTTACATTATATTCAGTTTAGCACTTGCTTAAACATTGGGGGATTGCTACTGTTTTCCTGTGCAAATCAGTCATTTCTTCACAGTATCAGACCTTCCATGAAATGAGGCACAGGCTCGTATATTAGGTTGAATCATATAAGTTTGGTGGGTTTATTGGTTAAATGGTCAATGTTGCAATTTTGTATGATTCCGCCTACCATTTCTTGGCTATGCCTCACAGTATCTGGTACAGAGCTCTGTATGTAGCAGGTACTTGTCAAAACCGTGATTTTGTTTGATTAAGTTGCAGGCTGCCAGGATCTCACAACTCCCTTGAATTTCACATGCAAAGGTAAATCAGGACAGTAATATCCCCTGTCATTGACTGAGCATTTAAGATTGTGTTGGGTTCGAAACTGGGTGCTTTACATAGTCCATTGTCCTATTTTTTAAAAACTTTTTATTTTATATTGCATTGTCGTATTTAGTGAGGAGAACAACCATATGAAGCCAGTGTTATGGTTTCCCTTTCACACATGAGTCTGTGACTCAGAGATGTTAAATGGCCTAAGTTCACACAGCTACTGTGGAGCAGGGATTTGCATCCCCAGCCAGCCTCTTCCCACTGCCCTAGCTCTTTTCACTATTTTCCTTCCTTCCTGATGATGTTTTCCTTGACCCTTTGTTATATTTTTCACCTTCTAATGTTTAAGGGCCACTGAGGGGTTCACCCAGCCCTGCAAGCCTAATGAGCTCAGCGGCTTCCCCAGTCATTTGCGCATGTCTCCCAGCTACTCCAAGCAGCTTCCTGCCACAAAGAGAGACCGCTGTGTACTACTCAGACAATGGAAAGCGATAAGTGGGTTGGGGTAATGTTTAATCCGGTGGTTGCTTGCCCCGTATTAATGAGTAAACCACCTCCTATAGTAGCAGTGGGAGTGTTAGTAGAAGTAGCCATTTACTGGGTACTGGAAATTGATTAGCACATAGAGGCTACAGAATTCTGTATTCTGAGACTACAGAAGAGTTTGTGTTTGTATGGCTGTATCTTTACAGAAACTGTCTGGGTCACTAACTCTCTCAATATTGAAGTGCAGATCTTTAAACAAAATATTTTAGATGTCAACAGAGCCCTTGGAGAGCTTGTAATCAGAATCCCTCTCCTCCATTTTATAGCTGAGAAATCCGAGGCTAAAGTGGGAAGTGCTTTACTCCAGGTCAAGAGGCTAGTTTAAAGGCAGAGCCAGGACCCAAACTCAGATATGTCTGACTTCACAGTACCCTGCCTCCTTCAGCACTATTACCCTTGGTTTACAGGTACCCAGATAAATATTTAATGAGCACCTGCTGTGTGCCAGATTTTGAGTCAGAGATGTTAGTTGATTTCCATGGGGTCACACTGCAAGCACACGTCAGGGTTTAGAGGCCCAATCTCCAGTGTATCCTCCCAGCCACAATGCCAGCTCTCATCGCAGCCCTGCCCCTCAGCATTTTCCAGCACAGTTCTGAGAAGGGGGTGATTGAGGGCTAGATAGGCAGGCTCCTTGGTGAATACTTATTGATGTGAAAAAAAAGGAAAAGTCGACTCTTCCTTTGAGGATCAGTTGAACGAACTCATTAGAGCTGTGTTTCTCAAATTTGAGCATGCATCAGGGTTACCTGGAGAGTTTGTTACAACGCAGATTGCAGGGCCCCACCCCTAGAGTTTCTCATTTACTAGGACTAGAATTACATTTCTAATAAGTTTTAGGGACCACAGATCGAGAACCACTGTTCTAGTCTATAAAATGGGTATGATAATGCTTGACTTGGTTCCTCTCTAAGGGTCATCTCAAAGTTTTAATTGAGAATGGTTTTGGACATCAGACCTCAGTTTTCTCCATCATTTTGAACGTGCAGGAACAACTTAAAATCATATCTGCCCTTATCTTTTTTCAGAGCCTTGTGGAAGAAGTTTGGAAGAAATATGAGGTCATTTAGTCTAGCCTTCTGCATCTAAGCTGGAATGTGCCTAACCTAATCCAAATATATGCCTGGAGCCTCCTACTTCTTTTGTTCATTTATTCCTTGAATGATTATGATCAGCACCTCTCTGTCTGGTCCTGTGAACTAATCATCTCTTTATCTTAATTCTTCCCCTTGGATGTTTGCCGGTGGTTGCTCCCAGGAGATTTACCTGCTCAGGGCTGTGTGGGCCTAATGCCTATTGTAGTGTTTGATGCATGATAGCACTCAATGTGCATTAGCTTCCTTGTCTACAAACTGGTAATACATCCCCATTACACAGAAGTCATCCTGGCTCCAAACCAGGGCATTGACCAGAAGATAACTGAAAAGGGAAAGTCCTCCAGACGACAGTCTACCATATATTTCTGTAAATGGTGGTTCTCAGCCCTGGTTGCACATTAGGATCATCTGGATAACTTTTAAAACATTATGTTGCCTGGGCCCTACATCAGACCATCTGAGTTCAAACCTCTGCAGCCAGGGCCCAGCCATCAGTATTTTTAGAGCTCTCCAGATGATTCTAATGTGCATCCAAGGCTGAGAACCTCTCTTAAAACCAAAGCCACTTTTCCCTTTACTCTGCCTTCTTGTCTTTTTAAGCAGAGTTTCAGAAGGGATTCAGTAAAGCAGTTGTTCTGAAACATTAGTGAGTGGGCATCAGAGTTACTGAGTCCCACAGGCTTCTGGCCTCACTCCCAGAGATTCTGATTGTGTAGCACTGGGGTGCCCCCCGGGAATCTGGATTTCTAATAAGATCTCCCGTGGTGTGGGTGCTGCAAACCATTGGTGTTCAGGGAAGTGACACAATTCTCTTCATCTAGTACCCCTTACCAGACAGTTGTGATGTGTGATTTTTTCTTTACCCTCAATCTCCATGATAATTTTCCAGCACTGTAAGCGTGTGCACACCCACACAGCTGTGTTGGGGAGAGCGACACCAAAGTTACCAAGTGTCCACTTGCAAAGACAAGTGAAAGACAAATGAGCACATGTACTCTTGGGTAATGCGAGGCAGCCAGCAGCTGAGGAAAGAGTTAAATCATTAGGTTGTTTATCTCGCTTCAGTCTCTGTAGGGCTCGGGCATTTGCCTCCATCTCCACCTGCCATGATTAGAACTGTCTTCTACCATTTAAAGAGAAACAGGTTCATTGTTAAAGCACGAGGGTAACTTAGAGATCACAGGCAGCAAGAAAGCAGAACAAAACAAATCATAAATCATTCCTAATCCAGGGCAGCAGAACAGAAAGAAGAATGTTTTCGGTTGTTTTTGAATATCTCAGTCAGCTTTAGCTAACACTGCCCAGTGCTCACAAGCTTAATTATTTGCCACAAAGATGGGGGGGGTGGGTAGCTAGGTAGGGATGATGAGGTTGGGAGGGAATTGGTTAGTCACTCTGTTGGCTCAGAATGACTGGCAACACAGCTTCCGCATTTGCCATCCATTCCCTCTTCTCTCCTGGATCAAAGACAAGAACAGAGGCGACAAATTAGTCCAACAGCCTCGAGACACCAATTAGATTATACCTTGCAGAGAGGCACCTCTGGGAGGTTGGAGTGTGTGTGTGTGTGTGTGCACGCATGTGTCTCCCCCAACAATAACAACTTTATTAGATATTCAGTCTTTCTTACTAAATATTCTCTTGCACAGCCCAGAGTAGGGATGAGCTGGCATAACTGCTGGCCTAGCTAGGGGTACTCAGAATTCAGGGTTGGCGGCTCAATCCTGATACCTTTTCTCTTCCTGGCTCCACATCCTCTCAGGTCCCTTCCCTCAGAATGACCACCAGCTCACCATTTTGAGAGCTTGGTCCAACCTAACCATGTATTTCTCAGGGCTAAGCTTTTGCTGTGTGTGCATGTGCATGTGTGTCTGTGTGTGTGTGGAGAGGGAGGTGAAGATGTACTACAGCTTGTTGACCCTCTACATTCAGACTCCTTGGATTTAAATCCCAACTGTACTTTCTATTAGCTGTATTACCTTGAACAAATCACCTCACCACTCTAAGCCTCAGTTCTTACCTTTAAACAAGGGATAACAAAAAGAGCCTAATATAGAGAGTTGTTGTGAGAGTTAAGAAATAATCCATGTAAAGCACTTAGCTTGGCACATCATAAGGACTTAATACATGTCATCTGTTGTTATCATTATCATTACTTTTATGGAAGGAAGGAGAGACTTCTGGGGCAAGCAGAGAAGCCCACAGTGGTTGGCAACATGACCTAAATGTCTGGGGCACTGTAAAACCAGTATTTTGGCCCCCCAGGATAGACTTTTCCTTGGGTGATTGCTAGTAACACCATGGCCAAATGAAGCTATTTAACAGGGTCTGACGTGTAAGATACTCTTGGGAAAAGGGGTTTAGAGAGTAACAATTCCAAGCAGAGAAAGGACTGGGCAGGATTTGCTTATGAGTGACCCTAAGTAGGAAGAGGCAGAGCTGACAGAGTGGATCAGTAGACAGTGAGCCTAATTCCATGGGCCTTTCTTCTTCCTTCCCCGTCCACACTCCAGCAGTGCCTGAAATACCTGCAGTTCTCTGGGAATGGTCCACTTTCCTCTCTCTGGCCTTTGAGCAAACTCATTCTTCTCACACTGCCTGTTCTTTGCTTATGCTAGTGTCCCTCATCCTGGAACACCCTTGTACCCACCATTCACCCGGGTAACATGATTAAGTCTCCCTTGTTTTCTCCCTTTCCCAATCTAAGTTCAATGCCTTGCCTTCACGTTTCCACAGCCTAACAAGTTATCACAGTGCATCATAGTATCAAGTAGACGTGCTGTCCAGTACAGTAGCCATGAGCCACATGTGCTTATTGAGGGCTTGAAATATGGCTAGTCTGAAATGAGATATGTTGTAAGTGTAAAATACAAACCATTAATAATTCTGTATTTTGATTACATGTTGAAATCATATTTTGGATACCTTGGGTCAAATAAAATATATTAAAATTAATTGCATCTGTTTTTTATCTGCTTTTCTAAAGGTGGATACTAGAAAATTTAAGATGACAAATGTGGCTCACATAATACTTCTGTTGGACCACCCTGCACTGGACTGTCAGGTCCATGAGGGCAGATGCCTTGTCTGTTTTTCTTATCATGGAATCCCCATTGCCTGCCAGAGAGTAGTGCTCCCTAGATATTTCTAAATAACCAAATGAAGGAATTGATCTTGTATCTGGATTTGCATTGAACCCTGGAACTTTAGCTAGATGCGTGAAATCATCTTGGATTTAGTTTTCCATTCCTCTGGATGACCATGTATTTAATTCACATTACTGGATTTCATGTCTTTAATTTCACTGATGACAGGAAGTTGTAGCTGTGGCTAAGTGATGTAATGTTGCTTCACTTACAGATTTATTATCTGTAAATCCTACTCATGTCTGTTCAGAGAAAGTGATGTGAAGAAGAGGAAATAATTCACAAGCTAAGGGCAATTTAAAGCAAAAAAAATAAGTGGAGAGGTCAACAGGAGCCAAGACTATGTGGCTAAAAGAACTTGTATTAGTGTTGTACTGCTGTATTAAAATGTACTACGGACTTAATGGCTTAAAACAACATAAGTTTATTAGGCAACAGCTTTTGTGGGCCAAAAGCCTGGGCACAGCATGCTTGGATTCTCTGCTCAGGGTCTCACTGCACTGAAATCAAGGTATCCAGTTAGGGCTGCCATTTCTCATCTGGGCTCAGGGCCTCTTCTAATTCCATTCAGGTTGTTGGAAGAATTTGGTTTTCTTCTGGGTGTTGCTGGCTGGGGACTGCTCTCAGTTCCTAGAGGCTGCCCACAGTTCTTTGCCATGTAGCCCCCAAAAGCAGTTCACAAGATGAATGTTTGCTTTCTTCCAAGCCAGCTGGAGCATATCTCTCTGACTTCTTTCTCATCAGCCAGAGAAAAGGCTGCTTTTAAAGGGCTCATGCAATTAAGTCAGCACTACCCAGATAATCATCCTATCTTAAGGTCAGCTGATTTGGGACCTTAATTACATCTGCAATACCTTCACAGCAGTACCTACTGATAGATAAGTGTTTTATTGAATAACTGGGGGAAGGTGTGTATGCACCAGTGACTGGGAATCTTGGGAGTCCATCTTCGAATTCTGCCTACCACAAGACCTCAGACAAGATCCTCCACTGTTTCAGTGAGAATAAAATTGTGAGCAGAAACTTTGAGTTTACAGAAGAAGCTAATGACTTTAGAGCTGGAGAAGGCCTATTTAGGAAGTGGCCACAGGACCTGTGGAAGGGACTCTGAAATCAGGAAATGTTGGCGCTGGAAGGCATGCTGAAGATAATATAAAATAACCCTCCTGTTTTACAGTTGAGGATACAGAGGCCCAGAATGTGGGAGCCTTTTGGGAGCGGCCACTGCAGCCACCTCATGTCCCCTCTGTAGAATCTGTTGACTGTCGGAAAGGCTGGCAGATGGAATGTTTGAAATCCGGTAAGATGAAAACCTCTCATCCAAACTAACTTTCTCCCTTTTCCCGTGATTACCTGTATTCTGAAACAACTGACAGCCTAAAAACACTTGTATTTTTGGGGTTTTAGATAAATAAGTTTACTTTGTATTTAACAATGAAGTCCTCCTCTTATTCGTATCTAACACTGAATGTACTGGTTGTTAACGTTATGAATTGTGCTAAATTTCCTGATTTTCAGTTGTATATTTTTCTTTAAACCAATTGTTTAAGAGATGAGGAATTTGGGCAAAATAGTGACTATTTCTCATTTAGGACAAAGTACAGTGATGGAATTATTTGAGAGCAGACTTTTAAGGGGAGGGATTTAGAGGCTCTGGGCCATTGAGGGCAAACAGTCTCGACAGCTTCGGATGGAAATAACCTTTGAGCCTCAAAGTCCTCTGTTCAGCTCCTTCCCCTGCCCCCAGCCAAAGGATCTGATAAGGAACACACAAGGGAATGTAAAACCCCGGGATCTCAAAGGAACATTACCTGAGTGATATTCTTAGGCCCAAATTTTAAAAATTCACACATACAATTTGTTCCTCCAGTGCTGACAGTACACTATCAATGTGATGAGATGAGCAAGTATTATTTTTGCAGAGGCAGAAAAAAAAATGGAGTCTCTTGGGACTTTGTCAAGGACTGAATTTAAAGGTACAGCTGCCTCCTTTATTTCTTACCTTTGGATTTGGGCTGGAGCCCGATTCAGATCCCTGTCAAATCAGCTTAGGTTATTTATTGAAAATGTTTCCTTCTCATTGTTCATGTTTCCAGGGGTTCAGGCACTGAGGATAATTTTTCTACTGCGAAATAATCAGTAACCTGACTGCAGCTGACTTTTCCCACTCGTAACAGCAGTCAATTCTCAACTCTCCTGGGGATGTTTATCTAGTTGCCTGATGCTTTGGGCTACTTGCTTGATGACTTCCATTGGTTTCAGGTCTTCGGGGTCTTTATCCTCCCTATTACCATCTCCACCACAGGGTCACAAGAGGATAGAAGGAACTGGCAGAAAATCAGTTTACTTTCTTTTTGTTTGAAGCTTTAAGGAAAGGACTAGTAGGAGTTGGGCTAGAAACAAAGTATTGATTCTAATGGTCTGTGGGGAATTATGTCACGTCTCCCTTTCTCTTGTTCTCCTGTCTGTCCCATCCTTACATATAAATGAGAACTGACTTGGTGAATCCAAGAAACCCTTTGGATCTGCAATATTAAAGGGTGTCCGCTGTGCCAACCCACACAGTAAATGTGATAGGCAGGTAAAAGCAATAAGAAGAAAACAAACAAAAAACAGTACCGGAAAACCTCCAGATGATCAGTATAGGTGCTTCTATCTAATTAACTCCTTGTAGCCAAGTCAAAACTGAAGGTTCTCCACCAACCAATGGTAAAGTAGAATATTCATAAATTTCACCATTCATACAGATATGAATGAATTTTTGCATTAATCTTTTTTGCATTAATGTTTTTGCATTAATCTCAACTGTGAAACTGCCCAGACCTCAGGTTTCCCAATCCCTGAGTAGGGATAGAAGTGCAGACTTTCAGTCATATGCTATTGAATGAATCTTTCACTACCACCACTATCCTTCTGACCCCTCTTGGTGCCTCCATGCAGATATGGAATCTAAAGGGAATATGAGCTACTGAACAGTCAAGATGATTGAATATATCTGCTCCGAGGACTAAGGCTACTACATATGCTGTGCTTATGACCATGTTTCATGCACATAGGATGATTAATAAAGAAAAAGAGTCCCCCATAAGGACACTAGGGGACAAGGGCCATGGAGTCAAAAGAATGATTTTCATATTTTAAAGAACTACTTACTAGCTTATTGACCTTGCGTAAGTCATTGACACATCTTGCTGGGAAAACTGAAGTCTAGGAAGGTTAGGAATACCTCTTCTGCATCTCCCATAGGGTTGTTGTGAGGAATAAGTGAAATAATTATGTGAGCATGACTGGAACTTAATGGCTATTCAATAAATATTTGTAGATTCTGAATGATGGCCCTCAGGGGTCTGGCTTCAAGAGGCCCAGGAGCTTGATGAATTAGAGCTTAGGTATACATTTTGGAGTAGATAGAAGTCCAAGGAATTAGTGAGGGAAGATACTGTATTTATACTGTAAGAATTGGATGTTCTAAGCCACACTCATATTTCCATTTATCCCAATCTTCAGTCATATTTGATGGAGAATAGAAATAATTTTCTAGGACTCAGATGCTCCATTAAACCATTAAAGTGCAGGCAGAGAAGAAAGAACTTCTGGTTACAGTGAAAAGCTGATTCTTCATGTGTGTATAAGGAAAGATTGAAAGTCCTACTTACCAGGCTCTCCCAAAAGCACGTTAGGAAGCTCACAGAAACACAGGCTTTATGAGAGAGGGGATTTTTGTGTGGTTTTCTCACTGCTGTATATCTAGTGCATAGAAAAATACTTGGCACATAGTAGGAACTCAATACATGTGTTGAATGAATGAATAAGTACTCTCGTTCATCATTCAAGATAGGACATTGTAACCAATACCTATATATTACTTTGTATTGTAATTGTCATGGAGTGGGACTGTGGAATCTAGAAAAGGCATGGGGATGAGAGAAAGAGAAGTTTATGGTAGTCCCAAAATTATAACCACAAAAAGAAATTAGGTTGGTAAGACTTTCCAACTTGGCTCAAGTTTTCAGGAAAAGAGGAAAAAAGTGTTAATTGTCATGGGATTTACTGGAAGTAATATTTCACTGGAGCAACATTAACGATGAAATTTACCAACAGCAAGACTAGCGTTTTCTACCATTTGTGTAGTCTGATTTCAACACAGTGAAGCCCTCCATGAAACCTATCCTTGGGGGCTGAGGAAGATTTGTTACAAACAGGACTTAGATACTTAAAAATTCTTTACTGTCTTCTTTCTTCTTGGCCTTGTCTTTGCAGTTCTCCTACCTGTCACTGAAATCTGTTCCCAACTTCCAGCCTCTGGTGGGTTTCTCACAGTCCTTGGCAGATGCTTCTGACAAGGATCCTGATTCTGTGACATGTGGCCATATTGGTACTAGAACAACCAGATCCTGGTGAGCAGGTCCTAGGCTCCTGTGAAAAAATCTAAAAGGTTTCCTGTCAGAGACAGAAGTTGTCCGGTTTCTTCTTGTCTCTGGATCCTATACTATTTTGACCCCTTCCTTGGACTTGCCTGGCCATCTAGCTTCTGGACTCTTCTACTTATTGCTTTCCTGGCTCTGATCTGTTATTTTATTCTGACATTCAGTTTCCATAAACTCCCTGGAAGTGGACTGTTTTCTTGATGTGTCCCTATATTTTGGTTCTATAATCTACCTTAATCTACAGCTATAGTTGCATGTTTTTCTGTAGGTCATGGCTCCTTTGCCTGATATCCCTTGATGCTCCAAAACCTGCCTAAGCTCCAACAGAGGGGAAAATGCAAGGTAGGACCAGTCCAAATAAAAGATAATTTGCAAAGGAAGTGAGGGCAGTTTCAACTAGTGATTTTACATCTTTCCCCTATTTAAAGAGCTAGGGACATGGTTTCCTCAATCTCTAGAAGTCTCTTCCATAGGAATTCTGGTCTCAGAAACTTCATTCAGTCTAGAAGTTCTTAAAAAAAAAAACGAACCCTACTTTATTGGAGATGCTGGTCCATCTCTGAGCAGAAAGGAACTGATGAATCCCCAAGTCCTATTTCCCCAGATGAGGTAAGCGTTTCCCCCATCCCTGCTGTGATGGTTAATTTTGTGTCAACTTGACTGGACCACGGGTGCCCAGGTATTTGGTCAAATATTATTCTGAGTGTATCCGTAAGGGTATTTTTGAATGAGATTAACATTTGAATCGGTAGACTGAGTAAAGCAGATTGTCTTCCCTAATGTGAGTGGCCCTCATCCAATCCGTTGAAGGCCTGAACAGAATAAAAAGGCTGACCTCCCCTGAGGAGGAGAGAACCCCTCCTGCCCAACTACTTGAGCAGGACGTAGGCCTTTACCTGCCTTTAGACTTAAACTGAAACATTGGCTCTTCTTGTGCCTCAAGACTGCCCAGCTTTTGGACCAGAACTTAAACATTGGCTTTTCTGGTTCTCAGGCCTTTGGACTTGGATTGGAACTATACCATTGGCTTTCCTAGGTTTCCAGCTTGCTGGCCCACCCTGCAGATGTTGGGACTTCTCAGGCTCTATAATTATGTGGCCCAATTTCTCATAATCTCCCTCTCTCTCTCTGTCTCTCTGTCTCTCCCTCCCCCTCCCCCTCTCCCCCTCCTCCTCTCCCCCTCTCCCCTTCTCCCCCTCTACACACACACACACACACACACACACACACACACACACACACACACACACACACACACACACACACACACACACACACACACACACACACACACACACACACACCCTTAATTATCTTACTGTTTTTCTTTCTCTGGAGAACCCTGACTAATATATCTGCCCTTCCACATTGGCTGCTCCATGAAGAACAAGAGAAAAGATGGAAGAAAGTTTCAAGCAGTCTTATTATACTTGAGAAAATATTTCAAATCAGGGTGATTTTGGAGAAAGGAAGCCTTATTAAGAATTAAGAGACCAAAGCGAAAGAGCGGCATGGACATATATACACTACCAAACGTAAGGTAGATAGCTAGTGGGAAGCAGCCGCATAGCACAGGGAGATCAGCTCGGTGCTTTGTGACCGCCTGGAGGGGTGGGATAGGGAGGGTTGGAGGGAGACGCAAAAGGGAGGGGATATGGGAACATATGTATATGTATAACTGATTAAATTTGTTATAAAGCAGAAAAAAAAGAATTAAGAGACCAAAGTTGTAATCCTGATTCAATAATTTATTTGTGGCATGACTTTCAATACGTCATCTCCCTCATATTACTCCCATTTTATAGTGAGATAAACTGTTGTAATGAACATGCACCCTATAGCTATACCATAGGTTGTTCTAATGAATGTTCAGCGCATACCAATGCCATGGTTATGCTATAAAAATCAAGCAACTCAATCATTGTTACTGAGCAATAATATCAACTCCCAATATTTTTTTTACTTTTAACCAAGAACAATTTATTATAATCTTTTCTGATGCTAATTATACCAAAGGCAATGTGAATCCCTTGCTTTGTTTTGTGTCCTTTAAATAGAAATAGAGATACAATGTCTCCTAGGAAGAATGGTTTTTGTGACCATGACAATCCAACAGAATTATGTGCAGGAAATGGGTACCCAGATATTATGAAAAAGGTCTAGCCACACATAATCAAAAAGCCCTGTAAATTATGGTATATCAGTATATGGGATAAGATTTGATATTTTATTTCCAAGCTTGCTGTTGGAGATAAAAGCAAGAATTAGCTGATTGTGCCAATTGTAGAAACTGCAGCTTATTAGGGCTCATATCAAAGCTGAATCCTCCAGTACTGATACCAGTATGAAAGGGTCAATAGGAAAAGATTCTGTCAGAATAGGAATAAAAGTTTTCTGAGTAGGAGACATAGGTCCACAAGGAATGGCTGGAAAATCATTCTTGATGCATCTGTGCCCCTGCACCTTTACTCAGACTGTACCTCTGCCAGGACGCCCTCCTCCTTCCAACTCATGAAACCCTCCCCAAAGGCCATAACCCAGTTTAAGTCCAACCTCCCCTAGGAAGCAGCCCCATATGTACCACAGGCCCCTGTGATTGTGCCCACCCACATAATTTTTCTCCAGCACTTATTTGGCATTTAGCAGCAGCAGAAATACCACAAGGAAAAATGTATTCTCCTCTCTTCAATACTTCATGACTTGGCTAAACACTTGCAGCAAAACCTTGGACAGATTGCTGGATGCATCTTGACCTCCATTTCTTCATCTTTGAAATGAAAAATTTGGATCCGAGCTGTGGTTTTCAGTCTTTCTTTTACTTATGAAACCCTTTCTACTCTGTAGAACTCCAATATACAAAATTGAGACAAAAAAGGGAGTTTCTTTCAAAAAAATAAGCCTGTGGACCTAGAGCCTTCTGACTGCAAAAAATCCCCCTATGGCCCTTCTTAATGTCAGTCTGAAGCCCTTCTGTGGAACCCTTGAAAGCTCTATGAAAGAGTGAAAACCACTGGACTGTATGATCTCTAAAGAACCTTTCCAGCCTCTATAGTGTTTGTTTCTATGTGCACATGTGGAGTCTTGGCTGGATTGCAAGCATCTTGAGGGCAGTGATCACGTATGACATTGGGTCTTTAGACTTCACATTGTCTGTGGAGAGAAGGTGCTACATTAAGATATGTAGGCCAAAGAGGAGCATGAACTCCCCTGGAGGCATTTGGTCTTCTGTTCAATAGTCTGAAGAAGTTTTTGCCTATTTCTTGGACTAGGGAGATGGACTCAATAAGCTACCACATCTGTCCTTAACCTTGAGACTTTGAATCTGCCCTTTAAATAAGCTTCCCTAAGTTTTGGCCTCCTAGAAGCTCTACCCATGGTAGTATTCATAGATTGCTTGATTTACTAGGTAAAAACAATTTAAGTCTCCTTGAACTCACATTTAACTGATGTAATTTGAGAGATAGATAGGTCTTATTTCCTTGAGGAGAAGAGGAGTGTATGTGTGTATATGTGTATGTGCCACACGCATACATATTTGTGAAGTTTTTTGTTATGTTTCATCTTTCAAAGCAAAGGGATCAAAGCTTAACTAAGTTGCTTTGAAAATAGGAGAAAATGCCCTCAGCCCTGAAAGTAGACTATGTTGATATTTCAGACCAAATAACAAAATTCTCTTTTCTAGGTCCCCTTTTATGATTACTTTAAAAATATTCCATACCAAATAATTCATCATCATATCTCTGAATATAGGTTGATTCATTATATCAGCATAGTGACTATTATATACTCATGTTATTTGCATAGTTTAATTATTCTGTGCATATAAAATCAGAGGCTTACTTTCAGAGAGAATAAACCTTAGAAAATGCCAACAAGGAGAACTTCCCTGATAGTCCAGTGGCTAAGACTCCGTGCTCCCAATGCAGGGGGCCCAGGTTCGATCCCTGGTCAGGGAACTATATCCCACATGCATGCTGTAACTAAAGATCCTGCATGCTGCAACTAAAGAGCCCACATGCAGCAACGAAGATCCTGCACACAGCAACGAAGATCTTGCATGCCACAACTAAGACCCAGCGCAGCCTAAATAAATAAGTAAGTAAGTAAATAAATAAATAAATATTTAAGAAAATGCTAACAAGGAATTATATAGGATCTCCATCCTAGGTGCTGGCCTTAAGTCATCTAACATTAAATAAACTAGTTGACCTCTTGAAGTCTCTCAAATAGCCTAATGTCCATGACTCTTCTTACTAGCAAAGGCTGTGACTTGTCCTTCAGCTTTAGTGATTAGTTTCATGTAAGTTTAAAACTGGAAGGGATAGTCGAGCCCACACTCCTCCATTCACTATATGGGAACAGGCCCAGAAAAATGGTGTGCTAGTTAGCAGAAAAGCTAGGGCTAAACTCAATGTTTCTAACTTTTAATTTGTTGTATTTTCCAATGACAAAAGCCTCTTGTCTTTCAACTTTTAAATTGAGCCATATTGATAGGAGCCTACATAACGTAATGTAGGGCACCCTTAAATGGTAATTTGAATGAAAAGAAATGTAGAATAATGATTCATTTTCATGACAGTCTCATCTTTAAAAGGAGTCCCTTTCTGTAAAATAGGGTAGAATTTTATGTGATAGGAAGAGGGAGGGAATGAACATTTATGAGTTGTTGACTATGTGCTTGGCATTGTGCTAAGCACTTTACATGTATTTATCTTGCATAATACACATAACAGCCCTACAAGGTAAGTATTATTCATTATAAGTGAGAATTCCAATTCTCAGAGAAGGAAAGTGACTTGCCTAAGGTCCATAGCTAGTGAGTAGGAGATCTGAGAATTGAACCAACATCTGTATGGATCTATACCCACATTCTTATTAGTCACTATAGCATTCGGAACCCTATAACCTCCTGAGGAGGATAAGAAAACCATTACTCTTCTTGTTCAAATGATTTCATTGTTATTCATTCCCCAGCTGAGCTTCCTTTTGCTCATGGGATGTGAATACCTTTGGTTTCTTATGGGGCCAATAGAAAAGGCAAGGATTCTGGGATGAAATTGTTCAGCATCCTCTTTCTGTCATTCTGCTGATCTCTCTGTGAGGAATATGCTTTTATCCCTCCTCATGCAGGATGTTTTACCAGGTGAAAAAGCATTGCTTTGAATACTCGTCTTCATCACCTGGTATAATTGTTTTGGTATCTTTTGTAATTGAAGGTTTGGCTTATTATCCTTCTTCATCAACCAACTCTACTTTTTTTGGAAGGGGAGTGAAGTGGGAGGGAGAAGTCATCTGTAATTTGATTGAAGAAAAATAACTAGCATCAAGTATCTACTATGTGCTGGCATGTGTTGGGTACTTTGTATCTACCTCACTTAATCTACAAAATAATCTTTCAGAGTTATATATTCACATTTAAGAGAAAGGAAAACTGGTTTGAAATGGCTAAATAAATAACATGAGGTCACATGGCTATTAAGGGGCAGAGTTGGGATTTGAACTCAGGTCCATTTCACCCTAAAATCCAAGGTCTTGGACTTCCCTGGTGGCACAGTGGTTAAGAATCTGCCTGCCTATGCAGGGGACACTGGTTCAAGCCCTGGTCCAGGAAGATCCCACATGCCGTGGAGCAACTAAACCCGTGTGCCACAACTACTGAAGCCCATGAGCCCTAGAGCCTGTGCACCGCAACTACTGAGCCCATGTGCCATAACTACTGAAGCTTGCGTACCTAGAGCCTGTGCTCTGCAACAAGAGAAGCCACGACAAATGAGAAGCCCGCACTCCACAAAGAAGAGTAGCCCCCACTCGCTGCAACTAGAGAAAGCCCACATAAAGCAACAAAGACCCAATGCAGCTAAATAAATAAATAAAATAAAAATAAACTCCAAGGTCTATTCTACTATAATACTCAACCTTCATTTAAAACATAGTTATTGCCTTCTACAAGTATCTAGACAAGATGAGAAATCTCAGTCTTGCTCAATTATCTCTCAGTCCTGGCTCCCTGTCTCTGAAGTTTTCCCTGCAGTAGAATGAACACAATCTACCACCTTTTCCAGAAAGAAAAAATGCAGAAAGCACAGCTCCCTGACATGGACTTGAAGGATTATTTCCTGTTTCTTCCTGTCCCTGCCCTGAATGAAAGGTCTGGATATACCTCTCCTGCCTCTAGTCAAGTCAAGGACAGGCACCTGGGTGTGTCATCTTGGCTACAAAAAGTCGGATGGCGTTTTTATTGTCATTTTAACTGCAAGCATTTCCTCTAACCTCCTGTTTCCAATTCCTGCATCTGCTAATTGGCTAATTTTGTTTTCAGTTTGCTGAAGCTTGTATATTCTTAATTATGTTAATAGGGGTAAACTATTTAGAAGATTAACAATTAAAACACGTACTGGGCACCAGCAAAGTTTTTAAAAAATAATTTATTGAGGTACAATTCACATAACATAAAATTAACCATTTTAATGTGAGCAAATCAGTGGCATTTAACACATTCTCAATGTTGGGCAACTAACACTTCTACCTAGTTCTGAAACATTTCCATCACTACAGAATAAAACCCCTAATCCATAAAGCAATTTCTCGTCATTTGCACCCTGCCACCTCCACCCCAGCCCCTGGCAAATACCAGTCCGCGTTCTGTCTCAATGGATTTACGTATTCTGGATATTTCATACAAATGGAATCATAAAATATGTGACCTTATTTTTGTCTGGCTTCTTTCATGTAGCATAATGTTTTCAAGGTTCATCCACACTGTAGCATTTATTAGTACTTCATTGCTTTTCTATGGACAAGTGATATTCCATTGTATGTATATACCACAATTTCTTTATCCATAAATTCTGTTGATGGACATTTGGGCTGTTAACACCTTCTGACTGTTGTGACTAGTGCTGTTATGAACATGTGTGTACATATACTTGCTTTGGGACCTGTTTTCAATTATTTTAGGTATATACCTAAGGATGGAATGTAGGTTTATATTGCCATTCTGTTCTCTGTTTAACTTTTAGAGGAACCACCAAACAATTTTCCAAAATGGCTGAAACATTTTACATTCTCATCAGCAGTGTACAAGAGTTCCAATTTCTCCACATTTGCCAACACTTCTGATTCTCCTTTTTATATTATGAGGTATCCTAATGGCTGTGAAGTTCCTTATTGTGGTTTTGAATTTCGTTTCCCTAATGACTAATGATGTTAAGCAGCTTTTCATGTGCTTGTTGTCCGTTTGTTTATCTTCTTTGGCGAAATGTATATTCAAATCCTTTGCTCATTTTAAATTGGGTTTTTATCTTTTTGTTGTTGACTTGCACTAGTTCTCTATATATTCTGGATACAAACCCTGATTTGGTATATGATTTGAAAACACTTTCTCTAATTTTGTAAGTTATCTTGTCCACTTTTTGATAATGGCCTTTGATGACATAAGTCTTTAATTTTGATGAAATCCAATTTATCCATTTTTTCTTTTGTTGCTTATATTTTTTGTATAATATCTAAGAAATCATTGTGAAAGTCAAGGTCATGAAGATCTACCCATATTATTTCTTCTATGAATTTTTATGGTTTTAGCTCTTATTTTAGATTGTTGATCTATGTTGAGTTAATTTTTATATATGGTGTGAAATAAGGATCCAGTTTCATTCTTTTGCATGTGGATATCTAGCTGTCCCAGCACCATTTGTTGAAGAGACTATTCTTTTTCCATTGAATGGTCTTGGCATCATGTCAAAAATCAATTGGCCTTAGATGATTTGTTTATTTATTTATTCATTTTTGATAGTTAAAACAAACAATTTATTGTGAAGGGTTATAACATATGTATCAAAATGACAGTACTATGTAACATATGATAATATTAGCATAAAACAGGGTCAAGATATAAATGGAATTGTATTGCTGCAAGATACTTTATCCATGAAGTAGTACAGTATTTTTTTAATTTGCATTCTTTGCAGTTTTTATTGAAGTATGGTTGATTTACAATGTTATATTAGTTTCAGGTATACAACACAGTAGTTCATTATTTTTATAGATTATATTCTATTTAAAGTTATTATAGAATATTGGCTATATTCCCTTTGCTGTATATTATATCCTTGTATCTTATTTATTTTATACCTAGTAGTTTGTACCTCATAATCCCCTTCCCCTATCATGACCCTCCCCTCACCACTCTCCCACTGATAACCACTAGTTTGTTCTCTGTATCTATGAGTCTGTTTCTGTTTTGTTATATTCATTCATTTGTTTTATTTTTTAGATTCCACTTGTAAGTGAAACACAGTATTTGTCTTTCTCTGTCTGACTTACTTCACTAAGCATGATACAGGTACATACATGTTGGAAATGGCAAAATTTCATTCTTTTTTATGGCTGAGTAATATTACATTGTGTGTGTTTGTGTGTGTGTATTTATCATATATCAATCACATCTTCTTTATCTATTGATAGACACTTAGGTTGCTTCCATATCTTAGCTATTATAGATAATTCTGCTATGAACATTGCATTGCATGTATCTTTTTGTATTAGTGTTTTCATTTTCTTCAGATACATATGCAGGAGTGGAATTGCTGGATCATATTGTAGTTTTATTTTTAATTTCTTGAGGAAACTTTATACTGTTTTCCACAGTGGCTGTACCAATTTACATTCCCCCAACAGTGAACTAAGTTTTCCCTTTCTCTACTTTCTCACTAATATTTATTATATTTATTTTCTTTTTGATAATAGCCATTCTGAAAGGTGTGAGGTGATATTTCATTGAGGTTTTGATTTGCCTTTCCCTGATGATTAGTGATGTTGAGCATCTTTCCATGTGCCTGTTAGCTATCTGTATGTCTTCTTTGGAAAAAAATGTCTATTCAGGTCTTTTGTCCATTTTTTAATCGCATTGTTTGGTTTTTTTTATATTGAGTTGTATGTGCTCTTTATATATTTTGGATATTAACTCTTTATCAGATAAATCATTGGGAAATAACTTCTCTTGTTTAGTAGGTTGTCATTTTATTTTGTTGATGGTTTCCTTCACTGTGCAATGCTTTTAAATATAATTAGGTCCCATTTGTTTATTTTTGCTTTTGTTTCCTTTGCCTGAAGCAATAGAGCCAAAAAATATTGATAAGACTTATGTCAAAGAGTGTACTGCCTATGTTTTATTCAAGGAATTTTATGGTTTCCATTCTTACATTTAGGTCTTTAATGCATTTTGAGTTTATTTTTGTATATGGTATGAGAAAATGTTCTAATTTCATTCTATTATATGTAGCTGTCCAGTTTTCTCAACAGTACATATTGAAGAGACTGTCTTTCCCCCAACTGTATATTTTTGCATCCTTTGTCATAGATTAATTGATAATATGTGAGGGGGGTTATTTCTGAGCTCTCTATTTTGTTTCCTTGATCTATGTGTCTGTTTTTGTGTCAGTTCCACACTGTTTTGACTACTGTGGCTTTGTAGTATAGTTTGAAGTCAGGGAGCACGATATCTCCAGCTTTTTTCTTTTTTTTCTCAAGATTGCTTTGGCTATTTTCAGTCTTCTGTGGTTTCATACAAATTTTAGGATTATTTGTTCTAGTTCTGTGAAAAATGTCATGGGTATTTTGTTAGGGATTGCATTAACTTTGTAGATTGCTTTGGATAGTATTTTTTAATGCATGTTCCTTTATATTTTATTTACCATAAACATTAAGAGAATACAGCAAACACTGGAGAAAGTCTTTTTAATAATTTTTGATATAAAGTTTAAGACTTAAAATTATGATTGCTACACCCACCCACCCCAATTCAACATGCAGGTATCATTTATTTCCAGATACAGTGATTCTAGAGTATTGCACTCTTTTAATAGTTTTATAACAGTATCCTTGCCCTGTAACTTAAAACAATTTCACAAACTGTGTACAATCATGGTATACTACCATCATTCAGAGAGTTCCCCCAAATGAATACATTCACACAATATTACATTAAAATATAAGTTTTTAGAACATCATCTTCATAAGCCAAACCACAAAAACCCAGGTTCTAGTTTTAAATGTATTTATGAAGACTGCTGCTGAGCTCAAAGCATGCAGATATTCATGACCACCTAGATGACGCTGGATATTGAAACTTCTTCAGTAGGTCCAATGATGCAATTTTTCACTCATCCCAAGTATCTCCATATTTGTTTACTTTGACTTGGGCAATATGATCAGTAATACCAGTGGGAGTAGATTCATTCATAGAAGCACTGAATGGAGTTGGCTCATAATGAGGAAGCATCTCTTTTTCTATGTTGTCTGCTGCTGGGGTTGTCACAAAAGATAAATGACCACTCATGTTTGAGTCATATTTTGACTTCTGAGAATAGTGCCCAGTTGGTGAAGATCGTCATGCCTGTCCTGATCATAAAGCTTCTCCAAGAGGGGAATTCTCAAGATTCTTTAACTTCTCTTGGCAAGTTTTCACATAGGAAAGCTTTCCAGCAAAGTATCCCATGATGCAAGCAAATATGTTTAGGGATGGAACCAAATTTGGGATGACCTGAAAGGATTCATCTGAACCAGAAGCTTTCATCATTGCCTTCTGCAAAGACTCTTCTTTCTTTCTCTATTGGAATGTAATCAGCCCTTATGTGGGGAATTGGTCTTGGAACTTCTGCATTTGGCTCTTGAAAATCAGCCCTCCTATTCATCTTTCCTCCAAATGACAGCAGTGGGTGAGAGCACGGCAAGCCTTGGTGACCAGGGGCAGAAGGCCCGGAGGGGACCCAAGAGGGGTCGGTGGGGAGGGGAGGGCAGGAGACATGCAGGACCACAGCGGAGTTGGGGGCTGGGGAGCAGTCAATGACACGACCACCTAGAAGTCACCCAGATACAGGCTCAAAATGACCATGACCTGGAAGCACTGGCGACCTGCAGGAGGAAATCGCTTTGGATAGTATTAACAATATTAATTCTTCCAATCCATGAGCATGGGATATCCTTCCATGTATATGTATCACCTTCCATTTCCTTCATCAATGTCTTGTAGTTTTTGAAGTATAGGTCTTTTACCTCCTTGGCTAAGTTTATTGCTAGGTATTTTATTCTTTTTGATGGGATTGTAAATGGGATTGTTTTCTTGCATTTTCTTTCTGATAGTTTATTATTAGTTTATAGAGTACCTTGCAACTTTACTGAATTCATTTATTAATTCTAATAGTTTTTGGTGGAGACTTTATAGCTTTATATATATCACATTACTTTTAGGGTAGGTTTAGTATCTTTATCTTTCCTTCAATTCTGAATGATAACCTTGCTGTGTAGAGTAACTTAGGTTGTAGGCTTTTTCTTTTCAGTGCTTTAAATATATATGACATTACATTCTGGCCTACAAAGTTTCTACTGAACAATCATCTGATAACCTTATCGGGGGGTGTTCCCTTATATGTGAGTCTTTGTTTTTCTCTTGCTGCCTTTAAAATTCTCTCTTTATCTTTAACTTTTGCCATTTTAATGATGATATATCTTGGTGTGGGTCTCTTTTGGTTCATCTTGTTTGAGACTCAGTGTGTCTCCTGTACCTAGATATCTGGTTCAAGAAGTTTTCAGCCATAATTTCATCAAATACATTTTCTACCCCTTTCACTCTTCTCCTTCTGGGACCCCTATAATGCAAATGTTAGTGCACTTGATGTTGTCTCAGAGGTCCCTTAAACTATTCTCATTTTTTCAAAATTTGTTTTTCTTTTTGCCCTACTGATTGGGTGATTTCCACTATTCTATCCTTCAGATCACACATGTTTTATTCTGTATCATCTAATCTTCTGTTAATTCCCTCTTGTGTATTTTTCTTTTCAGTTATTGTATTCTTCAGCTCTGTTTCTTTTTTATATTTTCTAGTTCTTTGTTAAAATTCTCACTGTGCGCATCTATTTAGCATTCTTCTTTTTTTAAATTTTTGGCTGTGTTGGGTCTTCGTTGCTGCATGCAGGCTTTCTCTAGTTGCCACGAATGGGGACTGTTCTTTGTTGTGGTGCACGGGCTTCTTATTGCGGTGGCTTCTCTTGTTGCAGAGCACGGGCTGTAGGCACATGGGCTTCAGTAGTTGTGGCACACAGGCTCAGTAGTTGTGGCACATGGGCTTAGTTGCTCTGTGGCATGTAGGATGTTCCCGGACCAGAGCTTGAACCCATGTCCCCTGCATTGGCAGGCAGATTCTTAACCACTGTGCTACCAGGGAAGTCCCTATTTAGCATTCTTATTACTATTGTTTTGAACTCTTTATCTGGCTAATCTGGGGTGCCCAATATATGGCTTGAATCTTTCCCTCTGCAGGGAGGAGCCTTGAGTCTGTGATATCCCCTTCCTCTTCTGGGTCCCCCACTAGGCATGTGGGCCCCGACCAGATCACTTCTCCCTTCCTACCAGACTCCATGTGGATCTTTCTTCACAGCCTTGGTTTAGAAAAGCCAGCCTGCTAGCCAGGTATATTTCAGAGAGAGTCACTCTACACATAATTGTAATCTTCATGTGTTCGTGAGGGGAGGTGAGCCCAGCATCCTCCTATTCTTCCATCTTGATCTTGAAGTCTACATGGTCTATTCTGGACTCTTAATTCTATTCCATTGATTTGTATGTTCGTTCTTATGCCAGTGACATGCTGTATTGATTACTGTAGATTTGTAGGGAATTTTGAAATCAGAAGTGTGAGTCTTCTAACTTTGTTCTTCCTTTTCAAGATTGTTCTGGCTATTTAGGGCCCCTTGCAAATCCACATGAACTTGAGAATTGGCTTTTCCATTTCTGCAAAAAAAAAAAAAAAAAAAGGCTACTGGAATTTTGATAGAGATTGCATTGAATCTGTATATCCCTTTAAGGCAGAATTGACATATTAACAATATTAAATCTTGTAAACCATGAACACAGAATGTATAGAATGTCTTCCCATTTACTGAGGTTTCTTTTAATTTCTTTCAGCATTTTTTAAAAAAGTTTTCAGTATATGTCTTTCACCTCCTTGGGTAAATTTATTCCTGGATATTTTATTCTCTTGACCAATACGGTAAATGGAGTTATTTAAATAATTTCCTTTTTGGATTCTTCATTGTTGGTGTATGTTAATTTTGCATCCTGACATTTTGCTTAATTTCTTTATTAGCTTTTCTGCATCAGTTGAGATGATGATGTGGTTTTTCTCCTTCTTTCTTTTAAGTTATGTTTTACATTGATGGATTTTATTATGTTGAACCATTCTTGCATTTCTGGGATAAATCCCACCTGGTCATGGTATATAATCCTTTTAATATGCTGTGTATTCAATTGGCTAGTATTTTGTTGAGGATATTTGAATGTATATTCATAAGATATATTGTTCTGTAGTTTTCTTGTGATGTCTTTATCAGAGTAATGCTAGCCTCATACAATGAGTTAGGGAGCTTTCTATTTTTTTTTGAGAAGTTTGAATTAGTGTTAATTACTCTCTAAATGTTTGGCAGAGTTCACCAGTGAAGCCATCAGGTCCAGAATTTTTCTTTGCTGAGATGTTTTGCTTTGTTTTGCTTTATTACAAATTCAATATATTTACTGTTCAGAATTTCTATTTCTTCTTCAGTCAGTTTTGGTAATTTGTAAGTTTCTAGGAATTTGTCCATTTCATCCAGGTCATTTTATTTGCTGTGATATGGTTGTTCATGGCATTCTCTAATAATCCTTGTTATTTCCATAAGGTTGGTAGTAATGCCCCCATTTTCATTTCTGATTTTAGTTCTTTGTATTATTTCATTTTTTTCTTTGTCAGTCTACCTAAAGGTTTGTCAATATTGTTCTTCTTTTCAAAGAACCAACTTTTGGGCTCTTTGATTCTGTTATTTTTCTGTTCTCTATTTTGTTTATCTCTACTCTAATCATTATTATTTCCTTTTCTCTGCCAGATAGGCGTTTACTTTGCTTTTATTTCTCTAGTTCTTTGAGGCATAAGTTTATGTTATTGATTTGAGTTTTGTTTTTTAATGTAGGAGCTTAGAACTATGATTTCATCTCTTAACAATAGATTCCCTCAGAGGTGGTTTCTGTCAACTTCTTTTCTCCTGTGAATGGGCCATACTTTCCTGTTTCTTTGTGTATGCTGTAACTTTTTGTTGAAAATTGGACATTGAATATTATAATGTTATGCATCTCTAGAAACCAAATTATTCCCCTTGTCTAGGATTTGCTCTTTTTGACTGTGGAAGGCTGTAGTTATCCATTTGTTTAATTACTTTTCCAAACTATTTTTGCAAAGACTATTCCTTGTCATGTGTGTTCAGTGAAGTCTCTGTTCCTTCAGTTAGTGTTCAACTAATGTTTTGACAGAGATTTCCTTTAACTCCAGAATACACACACACAGGCACACACCCCAATAGTTAAAAAAGCCAAAAATCCACCTTTCCCAGTCTTTGCAGATTGGTTCTATGCTGGGACACTCTTTCAAAACTTAGCTAGACTGTTTATAACTCTGGCTTGGCCTTCACTTCCTGCTTACACTGAGCTCAGAGATCAGCCAGAGGTGAAAACTTAGGGTCTTCTTAGGTCTTTTCTGAACATGTTTCCCACTCTGGGAATGTGTATGGCTTTCTGGATTCCCCAGTATACATGGGTGCTTTTGAATGTCCTACTTTCCAAAAAAATCTCTCTCCCCAAATATCCTTTCAGGCTTTAGGCAGTCTATTGTTTGTCAAACCACAATCTTTTGCCCCAGGTGTGTGCAGGGTTTTCATTTGCCTTACAGTGTTTTGGGGGCAAAGTCCACCATTTTACTGTCCTGAGTGATTTCTGAGTTAGGTGAAACAGAGATGAGTGCCTTGCATCAGTCCTTTCAGGAAGCCCATAGACAGTTTAGAACAGATAAACATAATAAGTCTCAGATAAGGTCTGCTCTGCTTCCTCTAGAACCAGGGATTAGGGTCTCACACAAGAAATGGGAGTTGCTGTCTTCAAACCACTGCTGAGCTAGGGAGGGGGTGGAACAAGGGCAGTAAAAATGCCACATAGCTTTCTTACCATATGAAGTTGATTTTTTTTCTTGATTCAGTGCTTTCTTGGTTTCTGTAAATCTTTGACTGTTTTCCAGATTTCTGACAAAGTTGATTATGACTTTCTGCTGGTTTTCAATGTTTCTGAGAAGGGACAGGAGTTTGGAGCTGCCTACCCTGACAATTTGCTGATGTCACTCTCACCAACAAAGTTTTAACTGGGTCACTGAATCCAGGGCTTGTCCTGGAAACTTGGCTTAAGACACTTCTCTCCAGAGAGCCTTAAAAAGAACCCTGACCTCTGTATGTCTTCCCCACATAGGACTTCTTGCTTAGACTTAGGCCTAGTGGATACCCATGGGCATTTGAATGTTGATGGGTGGTGGGAAAAGATTCCCACCATGCTACGTAATACCTCTGGTATCTAGGTTTAATTTAGTGGTCCTCTTCTCTCAGTCCATACTTACCACTTTCTGCAGTTCACCTATCTTTCCTAGTCTGGACTCCTTAATACTGAAGGTTGAGATCCCTCCAAGGCTACTCCTGTTGCTTCTCTAATTCCCCTCCCCACCCCTGCCACCAAAGTCTAAGTAAAAAAAAAAAAAAAAAGAATCAGATTTGCTTTATCTAGCTTGCACTGGCTACTTCCTCTGGAATCTGACCTTTTTACTTACTGGGAAATTCATGCCAACTTTCTTTTGCCATCTTGACTTTATCATTTTTCCCCCTAAATCTTTCCTGCAGTATTGCCCTCCTTTAGAGGTACTTTTGTAGTCATGATAGTAGCTCTTAGAATTCAGCCATACAATTTCCTCTCCATCTCAATTCTCTCTCCCTCTGCTCTGGGCCCATTATTCTCACCGTTTTCCAAAATCTCTGAACTATACCTTACAAATACAGGTAGCTTCCGTTTCTTTGGCATTTTCAGAAATGTAGGTTGTGGACCTGTCAGATAAATTGTCAAAACTGCAGTTGCTGCAGGCAAAATGGAAACTAAGTACTGTGTATACAGATGAGTAATCATACTAATTGCCTTGCAATCTAATTGGATGAACAGTCTACTGCAAAGATGCATTGTGGGTAATTTGCTTTTACTTTGGAGGGGGGGTATCTATATTTGCACCAAAATTTTTACTGGAAATTCACTGCTAATATAAGAATGAGGGCACTTTATGACCCCTTAGAAGCATACAAAATATGCAATTAAAAATAAAGATCCCCCTTTCTTTCCAAGAGTTGTAAAACTTGGCAAAAATAGGAACGTATTTTTCCACTGCAAAAAGGAGCGTAAGATGCAAAATCATCATCTCTCACCAAGAGGTGACCAAGGCTGTAAATGATGAGGTCAGAATGATATAGAGTGAAACCACAACACATGGAGCTCTTTAAAAAGCATCTTTCTGGATGGTAGAGTTTTCTGGAGTTCAAAGTTACTCTTTGTATTGCAATGATTTTAATTTAATCATTTTGTATAAAACGTTTTCTAACGTGTATTGCACACTTCCTTGCCTCCTTAAGCAGAATATATTGAATATAATTTCATCTTTTCTCTATGACTCAGGGTGCATGCTATGATTTTCATCTTCTCACTGTGCTGTATCCAGTGATACCCTTAGGGCCTATTACAAGCTATAAGAATATTTGCTCCAACACTAAATGTTCGCAGACTGCAGAGAATTATTTTGTCAGCTTTTTCCTAGTTTTTTTTCCCCTCTCTGTCCCCTTGCTCTAAGTATTCTCTTGTCTTTGTTTTAACATCCACTGTCTAGCATTTGACATGATGTTCCTAATCTTTGGTAGGATCAGAGATATCCAAACTTGGTTAGAATTATATGAAAAATACAGGTGTATAGATTCTGAATAAAATCCTATCTAGGTTCGCCTTGAGGGAAGCACACACATTAAAATGCATGGATATGATGCTCAGATATCCTCTTTGTTTTGTTCCTGGTTCTTAGCTGCGTTATAGGTAAGTGATGTTGCTGAGGTTGTAAGGTGAGGTTGCGAAATGTGAAGGGTCATTTTTTACAGTAACATTCAAGTTACTACAAAGCCAGGAGGTAGTTGACAGTGTGCTTCCTGTTGCACTCCACTGTTCTAAAATGATACCCCTATTATTGCACCTTTCAGAGAAATATATTCAAGCCATAGCTGAGGTCCATAATTTAAGCATATCATTGGGTTGTACCTCATTCCCATAACCTCAGTTTCTGATCTCATGAACACCTTATACCTAATGCCCAGGACTCTGAAGGCTTTAACCCATGGGTCCTGCAGATGCAGGAGTTAAGGTAGACAGCAAGGGTCAGGGTAGAGCCCCTTTTATTGTTTACTTTTGCATGAAAAGACAAAATTCTGGTTTGATCACATCCATAGATTTGAACATTGCAACAGAGATGACTTCTAACTTGGCAACTCCTCTTTGGGAGATTGGATGAAGAATACTCCTTTTATGATACTCCTAAGGAATAACTGTGATAGGAGTTTTCACTTATGTTTGTAGTGAAAAAGACATGTGCAGATCCTTTTGACAAAGCTAAGGGGCTTGTTCAGGTTTTTATCTATCCCAAAGCTGCAGGGAGCCTCTGTTACTGTCATGCAGAGCTTAAAATCAACTGGAAAAAACAGGGACAATGAAAACAGCAGATCTGTGCTGAATCACATTCGGTAAGGAGCATTCAGATGTTAGTAAGTCCTGTGTCTGACACTTAATTGGATCAGTGATTTATTTTATCCCAACCTCTAGACCCAAATCACTTTTTATGAAAAATAAAAATAGCCCAATATGACCTTGCCATTCACCTGAGTACTGAGTATCTTGGAGGGAAGGCAAGCACAGGCAAGGTTTTCACTGATGTATCTGCTCATACACTGCTTCCTTAATTACAATCCTTTATGGGGGACCAGATGGCCTTTAATTAAAGAGGCTCTCTAAATAAGAGGCCCCAATGTACAGAACCTTCTTGTGCTCTACATCTAGCAGATGCTCAGTCTAACTAGCCTCAGTTATAGAATCCAGGGTTATAGGGTACTTCCCTTTTGGGTAGGAGATACAGAACATAGAGATGGCCCAGAAAGGAGGACACATCACATAAATAAATCCTTATTACCCAGTGGTGCATCCACTGAGGAACCGTCAGCACCCAGCTCTTTTGTATGTCTTCCAATGTAATGAGAATTCATATGTATTGATATATACACACATGATCCTGAGGCAAACTTGGTTCCCCAATTTCCTTCTAAATCATCAAAGGAAGCTTAATTTGCATTCAATGTGACAACTGTGCTAAATGTTACTTTAAAAAAATCAGTTTCAGTTAATTCACAACTTCTTTATTAGCTAGACTCTTTGGTGAACTAGAACAATCCATTTCCAGACTCTGACAGGTAATTCTATTTTCATTAGGTAGATGGCCAGTTAAGATCAGACACTTAAAGAACAAACTGATAAATGTTCCTTTCACACATGGAAAAGTTCAATGATATCAGTCGGTTGGAATGTGACCCTTTCTTGCCTTGTCCAGACATACTTTTGGGAGATCAACTGATATGCAATGAGGAGAAGGATAATGGGGTATTACTGACATTATTAGTCTGTTTGTGCACAGCTGGAAAAAGCTATGATATATACTCTGGTAACAGAAAAAGAATATATATGGTAACAAGAGACTTGGTTCCAGGCCCAGCTCTTCCATTAAATACCCACATGACCCACAACTCAGTTTACCTACTGCAAAATTATGGTGTATACCCTTACATATCTCACAGGTTTCTGAGAAGATCTTAGTTTGGGCTTCCCAAGCTAAACAAGGATTCAAGTATAAGTAGTTTGTTTGAGAATAGAAGAATGGGGCAGTGAAACAAGGAAGGGAAGAAAGAAGGGATTAAAGGTAGCATTATCAAACTAGCTATCACAGAGAGTGACTAGGGCTCAGCCTTGAGGGGAAAGTCTGGGAGGCAGTATAAGACATCTGCTTCAGAGTGATCCCACCTGAGGGGTGAGGTGACACCAACTCCTGTCAGTCTTTGGTTGAGGGCTGTTAACAACTCGGTATGTCCTACCTGACACACAGGTTGGTAAAGTGGGCTTCACTATCCAGAGAAAATCCTCAGTGAAAGAATTGCAGGTGCTGGCAGTAGGGAGTTGGGGTAGGGTCGCATGCTCTGAAGTGGTAAGAGTAAAGAAGTATAGGCATGATAGCATCTGCTACATTTGGTACAAGGGTATAAGTGAATGTATTTTTTTAACATCCTTATTAGAGTATAATTGCTTTACAATGGTGTGTTAGTTTCTGCTTTATAACAAAGTGAATCAGCTATACATATACATATATCCCCATATCTCTTCCCTCTTGCGTCTCCCTCCCTCCCACCCTCCCTATCCCACCCCTCTAGGTCATCACAAAGCACCAAGCTGATCTCCCTGTGCTATGCGGTTGCTTCCCACTAGCTATCTATTTTACATTTGGTAGTGTATATATGTCCATGCCACTCTCTCACTTCGTCCCAGCTTACCCTTCCCCCTCCCTGTGTCCTCAAGTCCATTCTCTAGTAGGTCTGTGTCTTTATTCCTGTCTTACCCCTATGTTCTTCATGACATTTTTTTCTTAAATTCCATATATATGTGATCTTTTTTTTTAACATCTTTATTGGAGTGTAATTGCTTTACAATGGTGTGTTAGTTTCTGCTTTATAACAAAGTGAATCAGTTATACATATACATATGTTCCCATATCCCTTCCCTCTTGCATCTCCCTCCCTCCCACCCTCCGAATCCCACCCCTCTAGGTGGTCACAAAGCACCGAGCTGATCTCCCTGTGCTATGCGGTTGCTTCCCACTAGCTATCTATTTTACATTTGGTAGTGTATATATGTCCATGCCACTCTCTCACTTCGTCCCAATTTACCCTTCCCCCTCACCGTGTGCTCAAGTCCGTTCTCTACATCTGCGTCTTTAAGTGAATGTATTTTGTATTAATAAAAGTTCTTAGTAATTATAAGCGTTAGAATTCTAGGTACCTGCTAATACCCATGAAAGTGATGACAAAAAGCCATATGGCTGGAGAAAATGGAAATGATTGTAATCATAACATCTATCGAACACTTACTATATGTCAGATATCAGACATGTTTTAAATACGTTGATTCATTTAATCCTCTTTATGAGCTAAATATTGTTATTATCTCCATCTTATAAGACTGAAGTTCAGACAGCTGACATAACTCACTCAAGGTCACAGAGCTATTCAACTGCAGATCTGGGATTTGAACGCTGGCAGTCAAACTATGAAGTCCATACTCTTTTTTCTTTTTAATAAATTTATTTTCATTTTTGGTTGTGTCGTGTCTTTGTTGCTGCGCATGGGCTTTCTCTAGTTGTGGCGAGCGGGGGCTACTCTTTGCTGTGGTGAGCGGGCTTCTCATTGCGGTGGCTTCTCTTGTTGTGGAGCGTGGGCTCTAGGCATGCAGGCTTCAGTAGTTGTGGCATGCCAGCTCAGTAGTTGTGGCTCACGGGCTCTAGAGCACAGGCTCAGTAGTTGTGGTGCAGGGGCTTAGTTGCTCTGAGGCATGTGGGGTCTTCTCCGACCAGGGCTCGAACCCGTGTCCCCTGAATTGGCAGGTGGATCCTTAACCACTGCGCCACCAAGGGAAGCCCCTGAAGTCCGTACTATTAAAAGAGTATATCCTACCTACAACCCTTGGGATAAGGGGCAGAGCAGCCTCTTTGGTGACCTTGAAGATACCGTTTCCTTTAATTTTTCATTTATAACCAACTGCCTCAGCTGGTAAAGAGGATTTAAGATATCTTGCTGAGGTTTTGTTTGCTGGTTTCTGGACCAGTGCCTTGAATATGACAGGAACCTCTGATCTATTTTTTACGGGTTACATTGCATATAGCTCTGTAAAGGGAAAGAAATCAACATGTTTTATGAACATGGCTCTCCTTACTGCAAGAAGATATTTTATAGCTTGACGCTTTCTCTAGTTCTCAATGGTCTTAGGCAAGCTGACCAATTTGGAAAATACTTTTTGTTTCACCTGTCACTTTATGGACAGTGGGGTGATTACATAAATACAATCAAATAAACTAAGCTTAATTTGCATGTCTCAATCCACTTAGGAGAAGCAGCATGGGGAAACCAGAGTGTTAAGAATTAGAAAATAATTCGCTATGTGCAGCCTATGATGAAGCTGACAGATGCTCACTGAAGGTATGACAAGTGCATATCTTATCTTAAAATTGTCTTCTGCAAGGACTTTGGTATAAGCCTTCTTACTGCTGCCCATGAAATGACAGTGTTACAGTCAAGTTTCCCAAACGATGTGACAGCCATTAAATGCATGATCCGTGGGAGGGGAAGATAAATGGCACTGAACATTTGGAGGAACAATAGAAGGTGCCGCATTGGACCTGGGTACTCTGATGTTATTGATGGGCTGTGCTCAATTGCTCCAAGAGATAAGAATACTTTTCCTTTAACTCTCTTCCCCACCTGAAACAGCATCTTCAGTTGTCTCTTCTGTGCATGTATCTATCATCCTCTGAGACTAACCATATCAAACAGAACTCACCATCCTTCTCCAACTCTTTTTGGGCTGCTATTAGTGCTGATGGCTTTCTTCTCCTTGGCTCAATCAAGGTCATGGTCCCTCCTTTTTCTCCTCTTCTCATGGATTGACTCTCTTCAGTTCCCCACACCTGGCTTCTTCTCTGTAACTAATCCTAATTGCAGACCTTCTCTGACCTAAGCCTTCATCCTTACTTCGAGAGCCCAGTCTGCATACTGGGACAGCGAAAAGTATTATAAGCCAAAAATCTTTTCTAAACTCTCTGCCTTTAAGACTACACATGATATAACTTGGCTATATTTCTCCATCCTGATTTCTGCTTTATCCAGGCAAGTCCCTATTCTGACCTGCAATCCTACCAGGTTCTCACCTCTCTGCCTTTGTGATCCTTATTCATTCCATCTGAACGATTCTTGCCTCTTGTATCAATACACGCTCATGTAAAACCTATCCAACTTTTAAGTTCTTCTCCATGAGACCTGCCTGTCTATCATAATCCACTATGCTTCATACTATCTGCAATCACTCTTTTGAATAGGTACTTATGTATACATTATATTTATATTATAGATACGCTTCATTTAGGAATCTCATCTCAAATGAATTGTAAACCTCCTGAAACAGGAACTGTAGCTTACATTTCTCCTGAGTTCTCACAATTCCTAGCAGAGTGGCAAGTCTAGACAGCCTCATCATTAAGATTGGTGACAACCTGAACGTTGTTTACTATGATGTGCTAGTATATCTGTGATGCAGCTATTGAATATTTCTTTATAAAAAACACTTAAATGTGTGGGGTTTTTGATTTGTTGTTTTGGTGTGACCTTAAGTTTGTATCACTTAGCTTGGAAAAAAAAAAAGACTCCATCTGTGGCAGAAGATAATAAGTGGATGTTGCAGGTAGTTAGAAATTTGCTAAGGAAACTCATCACATGTAAATTTTAAGTTACACTAAGCCAGAGGTTAGTTACCATTGGAAATATCTGCTAGGAGGATGGATGTTGCTGTCTTCCATAGACTGAATATTTGTGTCCCTCCAAATATTGAAACCTAATGCCCAATGTGACAATATTAGGAGGTGGGGAGTTTGGAAAATCATTAGGTCATGACAGTGAAACCCTCATGAGTGGGATTAGTGTTCTTATAAAGGAGACCCCATAGAGCTCTCTAGTGCCTTCTGCCATGTGAGGACACAGTCTAATGTCTGTGGATGTTTTGTTGGATGCCTATGAGCCAGGAAGTAGGTCTTCACTAGACTCAGAATCTGCTGATGCCTTGATCTTGGACTTCCCGGCCTATAGAACTGTGAAAAATAAATGTCTGTTGTTTATAAGCTACTTATCTATGGTATTTTGTTATAGCAGCCCTAACAGACTAAAACAGTATATTTTTAGGACTAGATTGAAAATTTACCTCATTCTTATAGTAGGAAAAGCTATGGGGCTCTATGCTTTCAGTAATAACACATTGTTGTTTGATTTTCTGCTGAGAAGCAGAAAAGATAGAGATAGGAAACTCAAAAGGAGAAACTGTCTTGCCTACTCTTTTCTCATTAGAGAAGTTCTTTCCCTGAAATCGTAGAAAGTACAAAAGAATAAAAGCTGTTTCCACCTGAGAAAAAGAGCCCGTAACTCTTTTGTTGGTAAGGCAAAGAGAAATCCTGAAGCCCTGTACTAGTCAGAAAGGAAATTTGATTTAAAAATAAAGATTTAGAGTGAAGTAAAATGGAAAATTCTAATTATGTCTGAGAATAAGACCAAGCTTTAGTTAAACTGTAGTTGATACAGAGATTATTTCAAAAGATAAGAAATTATATATATAGATATATTTCATTTTCTTTAAATGATTTTGTGTGCCTGATCTTTAAGCATATCTGAACATACTACTTAAAATAGACCAGCAAAGTGTAATATTTTTTCTAAAATGTAAAGTCCTAGAAATCCACAATTTTTGTTGTAGTCTAAGGTAAGCATATCTAACAGTTTAAATTTGATCATTCAAACCACTTACCCAAGGGTCTTACTGCCACCTGTTGTTCATGAATCTGAATTACATGAAAAGTGCCTGAAGGGTATTTGAGTCTCTTGAGGGTTGAACTACATGTAAAGTGACACTGGCCAGAACTACATGTAAAGTGACACTGGCCATCTATATTGACATCTCAGTAGCTATGGGTCATAACTTAATAAGAGATCTAGATATGTAATTCTCAAATGATATGATACTTAGAGGAGACAATTGTGATAAGAGGATGAAGGCTTAGATTTTATCCAGCTTGGGAAAATCACTTCTCAAACCTCAGTTTCCTCATCTATAAAATGAAATGACGATAATGCCCTTCCATACAGAGGTGTTGTGAGAATTCAACTGGAGACCATTGTGTGAGAAAATTTTATAACACTGTATATAGCATATGCCTACTCAGTGCTGCCTATGTGTAATGCTGAATAGCAGGTGAAACAGAATGTTGTCATGGGCTCAATGAATATTAAAAGGCTACAGTTTGCCTTCTCATGCTGGGTTAAGTCTCCTTTTGTTTCCCTTGTGCTGTTCCAATATCTTGGGAGAGTCTATGTGTTTGCCTACCCCTAAATCTCTCAGCATGATATGAGATTTTTTCCATAATCCTCCCTAACCTAGAAACTCCACCTAATCCCTCATGATTATACAGACTCCACAGGGCCTTTCACTATGTTTTCTGGAGGAAGGGGAAATAGGTCTCTATCCTTCCGGGCCATAGTTAATTAAAAAGAGGAGTTAGAAGCCCTGGATTCTTGCCCCACCTCTACCAGTCTCTCACCATGCAACCTCCTATAAGTGATTTAACTTCTTTATGCCAGTATTTCCTCATCTATAAAATGGAAATAATAATTTTTACCTGCTTCACAAGGGTGGTAGGCTGATAATAGCTCTCCACCCTCCAAAAAATATTCATACCCTAAACTCTGGAACTTGTGAATATTACCTTATATGGCCAAAAACCAGGGGGAAAAAACCAGCAAAACACCACCACCAACAACAAAAAGAGTCAGATGTGATCAAATTAAGGATTCAAAGAAATTATCCTGGATTATTTGGTTGGCCCTAAATGTAATCATACATATCCTTTTTTTTTTTTTTTTTTTTTTTTTTTTTTTGCGGTACGAGGGCCTCTCACTGTTGTGGCCTCTCTCGTTGCGGAGCACAGGCTCCGGACACGCAGGCGCAGCGGCCACGGCTCACAGGCCTAGCTGCTCCATGGCATGTGGGATCTTCCCGGACCGGGGCACGAACCCGTGTCCCCTGCACCGGCAGGCGGACTCTCAACCACTGGGCCACCAGGGAAGCCCCATACATATCCTTATAAGAGGGAAAAAGAGGGAGATTTAATAATACACAGAAAAGGAAGAGGTAATGTGACCACAGAGGCAGAGATTAAAGTGATGTGGTTAAAAGTCAAGGGATTTTGGCAGCTTCCAGAAGCTGGGAGAGTCAAGGAATAGAAGATTCTCCCCTAGACCCTCTAGAGGAAGTGTAACCCTGTCAACACCTTGATTTCAGCCCAGTGATTTTGATTTCAGACTTCTGGTCTCCAGAGCTGAGAGAGAATAAATTTATGTTGTTTTAAACCACCAAGTATGTGGTAATTTGTTATAGCAGCCACAGTAAACTAATATAGGGGGTATGAAGATTAAAAGCTCCTGGTGCATAGAAAACAACCAATGAATGTTGAACTGAATTCAAATAAAGTGACAGATGTGGAAAACATGAAGTGCCATACATTTCTAAAAGGTAGTCATCATAATTTGATTTTGGGTCCCCTAAATGTTGGCCCTCAGGAATTCATCTTTAGTGAGTGAAGACATTTATCCAATGATGTTGGGTTGTTTAAAATCAATGGAGGCAGTTGAGAAAATACAGGTAGAAGGCAGTTAACTATCCAAATTATTGATGTGAACCCTGGAGTGGTGTCCTGTGTATTTAGACTCATCTGATCCATTAGGTTTGCAAAATGTAGTCTGCGTGGTCTCCCAAGAGTAAATGTCCAGGATCTCTAACTGCTCTAATTTCTAGGGCAGTGGTTCTCAATTGGAGGTGATTTTTGCACCCTGCCCCCCGGCCCCGCTCAGAGAACATTGGTAATATTGCAATATATTTTTGGTTGTCACAATTTGGGTGGGGGAAGCTACTGGCATCTAGTGGCTGGGGGCCAAGGATGGCCAAACATCTTACAATGTACAGGACAGTCCTCTACAACAAATACTTATCTGGCCTAAAACATTAAGAGTGCCAAGGTTGAGAAATCCTGCTCTGGGGGGAGAGAAAACTAGTAGCAGCCTAACTCATTCCCTCTGTTTTTCAATTTATTTCTTCTGGGTTAGAAAAGAGGAATTTTAAAACAGTTTGTTCAGGACTTCCCTGGTGGTGCAGTGGTTGGGAGTCCGCCTGCCAATGCAGGGGACACGGGTTTGAGCCCTGGTCCGGGAAGATCCCACATCCCGCGGAGCAACTAAGCCCGTGTGCCACAACTACTGAGCCTGTGCTCTAGAGCCCACGAGCCACAACTACTGAGCCTGCGTGCCACAGCTGCTAAAGCCCGTGCGCCTGGAGCCCGTGCTCCACAAGAAGAGAAGCCACCAAAAGGAGAGGCCTGCACACCACAATGAAGAGTGGCCCCCGCTTGCCACTAGAGGAGGCCCGTGTGTAGCAATGAAGACCCAACGCAGCCAAAAATAAATAAATAAATTTATTTTAAAAAAATACAGGGCTTCCCTGGTGGCGCAGTGGTTGAGAGTCCGCCTGCCGATGCAGGGGACACGGGTTCGTGCCCCAGTTCGGGAAGATCCCACATGCCGCGGAGTGGCTGGGCCCTTGAGCCATGGCCGCTGAGCTTGAGCGTCCGGAGCCTGTGCTCCGCAACGGGAGAGGCCACAACAGTGAGAGGCCCGCGTACCGCAAAAAAAAAAAAAAAAAAAAAAAAAAATACAGTTCAAGGCTGTGGGATTTGGTGGGATAGTGAGCCCATCAGACCCCTTCTCTGGATGGCTTTGCTTCTCTGGATGGTTTACAGTCAGAAGAAGGAGAAGTTTTGGAGCTCTTTGCAAAGCTCTTAGTGCAAGGAGCAGTTCTCCTGGGAAGAGGAGCTGAGCCAGAGCTTGGTATTTCCCTCCATACCAGGGCTTGGATCAGCAGCTTAATTCCTGATGCCCTGCAGGTGATCATGCTCTCACAGTCACCAGGGCCCCCATATATTATTTAGAATCAGAATGTTTGTTTATGTTCCTAGACAAAATGGATCTGGCAGTTCTGTTGCACTGCAGTAAAAGGTTAGAGCTTGTATAAGCCAGATAAAGGAAAAGTCAAGGTGACTCTATTTTATGTATCACATTAACATAGAACTGTAAATCCTCGGGGCACACTTCAGGAATCCAAGGAAGTCGTGGCTATCTGCCTAGAAAAGGGAAAAGATGCATGCAATTTAGAGAAATAACGTAGATAATGAGAACTGTGTAGAGCCTTGGCATCTCTCCCATCTGGAGTTTACCTCTGTTGTGGAGCAGTCTGTAAAGGAATTGCGGCAGGACCAAGTTGGATGGACCAACTGTGTCCACTTCTCTCTTTCTGCTTTGGTTCCCCTGTACTAACCAGAAGGTACTTACATTATCATTGCTCCATTTTTCCTGATCTTCAAGAGTTCAAAAAAAGTGAAAACTAGGTCTTTCCTTGGCTATCCAACCCACTTTGACAAGGAATTGCTCCACTAGACAATTAGCTTTGTGAGGGCAGGGACCCTTGTCTTACTTCTTTATTGAATCTTCAGTACCTAGCATGGTGTCTTGTGCATAGTAGGTAATACAAAAAATATTTGTTGGATAAATGGATGAATGAACTCTCAAGTTTTTTTTTTTTTTTTCCTTTCTGCAACTGAGGCCCATATTCTCTGATTTGCATCTTTGGTGGAGTGATTGGCCAGATGACCTATATCCATTCACAAATATCTGTTGAGTGTCTCCTTGAAAGTGTGTTTTAAACTTAATCATACATCAGAATCTTGTGGCGGGCTTGTTAAAACACAGATTGCTGGGCCCCAGCCCCAGAGTTTCTGATTTACTTGGTCTTGGCTTGAGAATTTATATTTCTAACAAGTTCCCAGGTGATGCCAGTGTACTATAAAGTTTCCAGAGGTGGGGGGATACTTTGAGAACCACTGCCCCTAGGTTTATGGTATGGTTATGTGTAGCCGACCCGATCTGGTCACAGCTGAGAACACAATGCTATTGATTAGCTCTTCTGGTGGAGAGGAAACAGCATGAAGTAAAAATAAATGTTCAACCTTACAAATAATGTTTTAAATGCTAACTAAAAAATAATGAGCCCCCCGGCCCAAGCAGATTGGTAAAGAAAAAGGAGACTATTCGATATAAGCAAGAGAGTGGGTACTTCATACTTTACTTGGGGGAATCTACTTTGGCACAGCCTTCTCCTCATTGGCTATTTTCTTTCTTATCCTTCAGATCTGAGCTTAATTGCCCCTTCCTTAGAGAAGCCTTCCATGCTTGCCTAATCTCAAGAAAGATTTTTCTTTTCCTTCATAGTGTTTGATGTTATAAGTCCCTATAAATATTTATTAATGTTTTTACTGGTTTAATGCCTCCTGTCCCTACTATACTATCAATCCCTGGAAGATTGGGTCTATATCTATTTTGTTCATTGCTCTACCTCTAGCACCTAGCACTATGTCTGGCACCTAGTAGGACCTCACTTCCTCAATTAGTATCTGTTGCTCAGTGCCGTTTGTAGTTGAGGAAAGTTGTAAACAATTTAAATGGCCAGCAATAGGTATGTGGTTAAAAACATAAGGTACATCCAGTCAGTGGAGTGTTTAGCATCCACTAAATATATTGTAGAAATTTATCTGTTGACATGTAATGATGCCAAGAAATATGGGGGATGATAAAAGCAGGTTTCAAAACAGCAATCTGGCATAATTTGGGGAAAAGAAAGATTTCTCTTTGACTCTAAGATGCCATGACTGTAAGACACATCATCTATATGATAACCCTAACCATGTTTATGAGGGAAGCACTACCACATCAACTGTGAACATCCATTGGGAGACAGGGCCAAAGTCTGGAAACACTAGCATGTGATGTGAAATGTCTCGACCTGCTTTTGAGTCCTGGCTCTGCTGAGTAACCATGGAAGATATGCATAATCTTGCTCTTTTTCATTTGTAAAATGGAGATGGTCATACTTACCTCAATTGTTCAGAAATGGCATGGTGCACGTGAAAGCTCTTTGCAACTGTGAACTGCTCTTCAAATGTGAATTGTTATTATTAGTGCACATACAGCAGCCACATTTCATCTTGCTTAAATAGTGCCAGGTACCAAGGGACTGCCTTGTATTAATGTCATTCTGGAGTGCTTTTTCTGATTTGAGTTAGAAATTATGCCTTTTTTTTGTATGGTATGTAATCTATAAAAATATTGAATCACTATGTTGTATACTAGCAAATAATATAATATTATTCATATTATAAAAAAGAAGAAAAAAGAATAAATACCATAAAAAGGAAAAAAAGAATAAATAAATTTTAAAAAGAAAAATAAATAAAAAAAGAATAAATACCATACAAGGAATCTTGAAAAAACAAAACAAAAAGAAATTATGCCTTTTGATGCCCCCTAATCCCTGTAAAAATCTATCTGGAAGCACCATCAACTGAAGGGGTCACTAGAGCAGGAACTGAGAGAGAGAGAGCATATGTTATGGGCTAAAATATATTTTTAATTGTGAGTATAGCATTATTGGGGACTGAAGTATAAATGTACAAAGAGGTTGTCTGGATATATGACTTGGTTTAGCGATTCAGATCATTCCAAAAGAACTTGAGATGCTGTGGGCACAACGGTCAAATAAATTGAACAAAAGAAAAAGGAAATGCCATATATTTTACTACTAGAGTACTCAGAAATTCACAACATGTATTCGAACATCAAAGGCTATGAGAAGTCCTGCAGTAGAGGTGCCTGTTTATCTTTGTTTATTCCAGCATTTTGCAGACAAATTTGACTTTTTCCCCCTTGTAACACTTGTTAACATTCTAGATGAATACATGCTGGGCAATATTGCCTTAGGTGATTATCCCAGGAATAACTGGTCTCCTGTTAATGATACAATGTAAAAGAAACAAAGTAACAATTAATGCCCTGGCTCCCACTCTCATGAGTGGCAATATTGGTTTTATGAAAGCAAAAACAAATTACTGGGTCTGAGCAAATGTATGTGTGTGGATTGAGGCAGAGGGAGAACAAGGACCGTGTGTGGGTTTGTACATATTACTGAAAAATCTCTGAAATTAGCAGGGGCATTGATAAGAACATATATTGATACATGCAAAAACTGAGACCAGAGAGGAAAAGTCACTTGCTTGAGACCAACATATATCCCACCTACCACCTACCACTTTGGTTTTTCCTACTATGCCATATTGCTTTCTGATGTTCCCAGGTAGAGAAGAAAAGGGTTACAAAAGAGTGGAAGAAACATTATTTTTCTGTGTTTAACAGTACTTTGTAGGGTAAAAAAGAGTTTGTCGTTTGCTATTTGAGTTTCATAGAGCCCCCATTAGGGAGCAAGACAGGGGTTACTCTGTACAAATTCCTAAGTGGGTCAAAAATCTGAATAGGTGAACTGACTTGCCTAAGAGCCCATGGTTAGTAACAGGCCTAGGACTAGGGCCCAAGTGGGCTGCTTATTCTGTTTGCCACCTCAGCACATATACACCATATCCATTCTCTGCCCTGCTCTGTGCATTTAGAGACTAACTCCAGCAGAATATATAGCCTAGGTCCTTTGCTGGCTGGTTTCCAGTTGGGATCAGCCAATGGGAGGTTGCTGCAGAATACCTAAAGGTGGGAAGAGATAGAGCTCAGGATATTCCTTCTCTGCTTCTTCTCTGTTTGGTGCCATTTCCTTGGTGCCATGACTCCAGCTTCTGGCAGGCAGCTCCCCCTTCAAGTTTCTAGCACTATTTCCTCCTCTTATTTCTTCACCTTTAGGGGTGACAGTGGAGTTCTGGTGTTGCTAGTCTCTGGGTACCTCATCATCCCTTTATCCACTTTCTTTATTAGAATTTCTCTGAATATCTGGGGTGAATTCTGTTTCCTGCTGAGACCCTGTCTGACACAGTGTGTCTTGTCAACTCAACATCCACTGCTTTTCCCCTCCACCTTCTGCCTCAGTAACATGGGAGCAGGGACTAGAGATGTTTTCCAAAGCAATATTCATCTGCTCCAAAGATGATAGAAATAGACACAGAAACTGAACACTCATGAGAAAGTATGCTTTTGCATTGCCCCACCTGATCTTGGAGCCAGTTTTGCCAGGGAAGCATTTTTTAAAAAATTGTGGCTAAATACATGTAACATAAAATTTACCATATTAACCTTTTTAGATGTACAGTTCAGTAGTGTTAAGTACATTAACCTTGTTATGCAACCAATCTCCAGAACTCTTTTCATCTTGTAAAACCAAAACTCTATACCCATTAAACAACAACTCCCCATTTTCCCCTCCCCCAGCCCCTGGCAACCACCACCATTTTAGTGTCCCCATGAATTTGACCACTCTAGGTACCTCTTATAACTGGAATCATACCATATTTGTCCTTTTGTATCTGGCTCATTTCATTTAGCATAATGCCCTCAAGGTTCTTCAATGTTGTAGTATGTGTCAGAGTTTCCTTTTTTTTTTAAGGCTGAATAATATTCCATTGTATGTATATATCACATTTTGTTTACACATTTATCTGTTGATGGACACTTGGGCTGTTTCTACCTTTTGGTTGTTATGAGTAATGTTGCTATGAACATGGATGAACAAATACCTTTTCAATACCCTGCTTTCAATTCTTTTGGGAATATACCCAGAAGTGGACTTGCTGGGTCATATGGTAATTCTATTTTTAATTTTTTAAGGATCTACATATTGTTTTCCATAGTGGCTGCACCATTTTGTATTCCCACCAACATTTCACAAGGATTCCAATTTCTCCATATCCTTTGCAATACTTGTTATGTATGTATTTATTTATTTGATAATAGCCATCCTACTGGGTGTGAGGTGGTAATTCATGGTGGTTTTGATTAACATTTCTCTAATAATTAGTGATGTTGTGCATCTTTGCATGTGCTTGTTGGTCATTTGTTTATCTTTAGAAAAATGTCTATTCAAGTCCTTTGCCCAATTTTTAATAGGATTGTTAATTTTTATCATTGAATTGTAGGAGCTATTTATTCTGTATATTAATCCCTTAACAGATATATTACTTGAAGATATTCTCTCCCATTCTGTAGGTTGCCTTTTCACTGTTGATTTCATCTTTTAGATGCATAGAAGTTTTAAATTTTGATGTAATCCAGTTTATCTCTTTCTACTTTTGTTGCTTGTGCTCTTGGTGTCATATCCAAGGAATCATTGCCAAATCCAATGTCATGAAGTTTTCTATGTTTTCTTCTAAGAGTTTTATAGTTTTAACTCTTACATGTTTAGGTCTTTGATCCATTTTAAGTTAATTTTTGTATGTAGCATAAGGTAAAGTTTCAATTTCATTTTTTGCATGTTGATATTGAGTTTTCTCAGTGCCACTTGTTGGAAGACTGTCCTTTCCCCATTGAATGGTCTTGATAGCCTTGTCAAAAATCATTTGAGCATATATATGAAGGTTTATCTTTGGGCTTTCTATTCTATTCAGTTGGTTTATATCTTTCTTTATGTGCCAGTGAAACTTTTATGGAGAGCTCTAAATAATTTTTATTTTTTTAGTATGGTGATGTCTCCCCTCACCCTTTGAGTTATGGGGTGGGGTAGCAGCAACTGAGTCAGGGGAGGAATCAGGTGGTAATACCAGGGAATGTGAAGAAAACCTGTTAGCTAATGGCAACATTAACAGTAGTGTACTCAAGGAGAAAGCAGTCTAACTGGAGAAACAAAATGGGCAACTTTACAAAGGAGCTCACTCATGGGTACAAATCCTTTAATGGTTCAAATTCCAGAAGCTGACATTTAAATCAACTTTGGAAACTTGGTTTGCATTTTCCTGTAGAAAGAAGGCGTGTATGGTGCCTTCCTTCTAAAGCCAGATCATAAAAGACAATTTAATCCAGGATATGTTTGAAATAGTGGCTATTAGTAATGAAAACTAAGATAGGCTGGAATAACATTTTACTCTTTGAAAGACAATGAATGGAGATAATACTTTGTTTGGTGTATTTTGAAGGCTAGTCCTGGAGTAAAAACAAATTGAGTTTGAGGATCAAAGAGGAGATTGGTGAAGACTTGGAGAGTCTGAATGAACCTTGCCAGACTATGGAGCAGAGTGATAAGGGAAGGACTTTGAGGTGAGGTAAGTGTGCTTTCTAGCTTGTATGACTTAGATTCTTTGAGCTTCTACTTCCTCATCTATAAAATGGTTATAGTAGTACCTATGTTTTGGGAGATTAAATGAAATTCTGTATGCTTAGCACATATCATAGTACTTGGTCCATAGTAGGCACTTAATAAACACTGTTCCCTTATATTTAAAGGGTTTTAGAAGTTAATGGCACGAGTTCTGATGCTGGTGTATCCATAGCACCATCCCTTGACACCATTATTTAAAGTTATTAGAGGAATGACTAGTTAGAGCTATATGGGTGAGTGGTGGAGAGGTTTTTTTCTGGTATAACAGATCAAGAGCTGGCCTAGAGAGGAGATATAGGAAGGGGGTGGAAGATAGTGTATGTGTGTATGAAAGAATTTCCTGGTGAGACTACGTGGAGGAAAATGGGGAGTACTTTAAGTGCACACTTTCCCTGAGGTTGGAGAAAGGATATGGCAGGTGAGGGGACAAAGCACCAGGTATGTGTCTTTCCATATATGAGAGTGCTTAATGTACTTAATAAAACTGTTTTTAAGTTAACCCATTAGCTCACATGTATTGAATTAGCTCACATGTATCTAACTTATAATGTATCTAATTGTTGTACTAGTTACAATTTTACCCAAATCTTAATAAAGCAGACCTGGCCTGGCTGCCATTTGGTAGTACTCTATGAGTAAACAGTTTAGGTGGATACATGCACTTAAAAAGTATTGCAAGTTCCACATTCTTCAAATTAGATTTTTTTTTCATTCACTGGAATGCTGAGCTGATCTAAAATAGGTGAGGTTTGACTGTGGTACAAAGAGATTACAGCTGGAGGTGATGCAGGACTATAAGGTAAGCAGGGTGGGGTAGAAGAATATGGGGAATACCTCCTGGAGGCTATGTGTTTTGAGCTGGGCCTTGAAGAGAGTGATGGGGGATGAATCATCAAGGGAGTGGAATGTCGTGTTAAAAAATGCTAATGGGAGATGTGTTTGTGTTGGCTCAAGAAAATATCTTAGCACACCAAGATGAGATGGGTGAGGTGAGGGTGCTAGAGGCTGAACTAAGGCGCATGGATTTAACTCAGGAGGCCATAGGGAACCACTATGCGATATTGCAATAGGGAGTGACAGGATGTGGGTAAAAATACCATATAACCATGGTCATGGCCATGGTTTACTTTGGTGATTCTCAAACCTAGCTTAGGAAATACAGATACCCAGGTGGCATCCCCAAAAATTCTGATTCAAGGGGTAGGTCTGAGAAAGGTGGGCATAGGGAGTCAATGGTGACATGTGAGACAGATGAGGATCATGGCCAGAACTAGGGATCAAAGTCCAGAAACCTGCTTGTCTCCGAAGTCTATGAACATAACCACCACTTGTGTTGACAGTTCTCATATTGTTGCCTCTTCCTGGGATACATTTTCTCTCCATCTCCTTGAAAATTCTGCCCATTATTCAAGGCCCAGCTCAGCTGTACATTTCCCTGAGAAGCCCTCCCTGGTCCATGTCTCCCTCCCAACTGCTGTGACCTCTCCTGTGATTAGTATGAGACAGGATATGAAGACACCATAAGACTAGATTTCAGAAGGGAATTGGAGGAACTCAGCCAATCACAGGACATGATAATAAGGGAAGGATCTGAAGGGCAGAATGGAAGTTACAGAACAAGAAGAGGTTGATGATATCATCCTCATTCCTTCATTTATTCTTCACATTCTTGAAATATATTGGAGCTTGTGTGTGTCTGCTTATGTGGAATTACAGATCGTGTTTTCTAGTTTTAATTAACCTAAAACAAAAAGAGCAAATAGTTTAAAATTTTTCCTGCAAATAAACCAGGGATTAAGGAGAAACATACTGTACACACAAGAGAACAATAAGAAAATGGCAGAACTAAAGCCATTCTGCTCCTAGAAGGTTCTATTCCTAGAATAAGCTTGTTGTCAGTCACATCACCAAATCAAAACAGCAACAATCTAATTAATAAACTATAAGAAGTGGGCCAAAAAAAATTGCCAAAAGTCTTTGTGAAGTATCTTTTTTTGGGGTTATGACAGCCATTAATACCAAGAATTGAAATTATTGAACTTAGAATTGGAACTTCAGATAGCTAGAGAATGAAGAATCAAACTAAGATTTAACAAAGTTTATTAAATCACTTGCTCTCTATAAAGGCATGATTTTACTACTATTTTTTTAGTGAGAGCAAAAAGATTTTGGAGTGTATTTATACATTATTTTAAAATATGGTCAATTTCATCTTTTTTGGGTACACTTTCAGATTTCTATTTTGTGTTGTTTTATAAGATATACAATGTAGTAGTACAGTAGCACATTTAGTTATAAATATAACTTGAAAACCATTGCATTAAGCAACTACATAGTTTCAGTGAGGAGCATGGGGAAAGGTTACTACCCATTGAAAGGGCTTTTTCTGCCCAGAGACACAGAAGAGGCAACCACCAAACTGAGCCTATTTTAGGATTGGGAGAGGGTTCAAGAATATTGGGGTAGAGCAGGCTTAGAGCAGGGAGTGGTAGTAATACCTGAGAGAGGTGGGAGCCATGGAGATGGGGCTGATACTAATCCATGTTGTGTCTTTGTATAAATTTTAGAAAAAGGTACACCTTCCTCCAAGCAGATGCAGCCTGTACCAGGGTTCATGGCCCCCACTGGTGGGCACTCTCGTGCAATGCATAACCTGCACAACTGTATACAGTGGCCCTGCATGAGAATACTTAATAAGTGGCAGATTCACATAAAAAGCCTCCCCAAGTGATTCTTTTACTTTTATTTTATCTTTTACTGACATATAGTTGATTTACAATGTTGTGTTACTTTCTGGTACACAGCAAAGTGATTCAGTTTTATATATACACACACACACACACACACACACATATTCTTTTTCATTATAGTTTATTACAGGATATTGAATATAGTTCCTTGTGCTATACAGTAGGACCTTGTTGTTTATTTGTTTTACGTTGTAATTTGTATCTGCTAATTCCAAACTCCTACTTTATCCTGCCCCCGCCTTTCTTCTTTGGTAACCAAAAGTTTGTTTTCTGTCTGTGAGTCTGTTTCTGTTCTATAAATAAGTTCATTTGTATCACTTTTTAAAATTCCATATATAAGCGATATCATATGATATTTGTCTTTGTCTGGCTTACTTCACTTAGTATGATAATCTCTAGGTCCGCCCACGTTGCTGAAAATGGCATTATTCTTTTTAATGGCTGAGTAATATTCCATCATGTGTATGTACCACATCGTCTTTATCTATTTATCCGTTGATGGGCATTTAGGCTGCCTCCATGTCTTGGTGATTGTAAATAGTGCTGCTATGAACATTGTGGTGCATGTATCTTTTCAAATTAGGGTTTTCTCTGGCTATATGCTCAGGAGTCTTCCCAAATGATTCTGATGGCCAGCCAAAGTTATGAACTACTAGCTTACATAATACTATGTTTACTTATTTATTGTATAAACTTTGTAGAATTTTTAAGAGAAATGCATTTTAAAAACTGGTCTATAATTCTGACATCTCACTAAATTTGCCTTGCCACAAATGTGTTTGATTTAGGGAATGTTTATAACCAATGATCTGGCTGTGTGACCGTGGTTTAATCACTTTCCTTCTCTGAGCCTCAGTTTCTTCAGTTATAAAATGAAAGAGTTGAAATAGATGATCTAGAAGGACCTTTCCACCCATAGCACCGTATGTTCAATGCATTTTGCTGCTTATCGATGTATGAAAATTCTCTGACAGGCAGCCTGTGTAGCTACATTTTACTGGCTGGCTTTGGCTCATTTTCCTGAGAGGGTTGAAGGCATATGTTCACTTTAACTCTGTTTTTAGAGAGGGGCCATTTTTACTATTAACTGCACTGTCTTCCTCTTGCAAGTGTCTAGCAGGCATCTCTAAAGTAGGGTTACAGTACAGGCAGCATTTACAGCCAACCAGAGTGGCAAGTACAATTGTTTGATTATCCTTCATATAACTATATGCTTAATTGAATACCATATTTACTCATATATCTTGTAAATTATTCAAAAACTTTTCTTTCCTGCCTGCTCCAGTAGAAAGCTGTGAAGCTAAAGGTCTAGCTTCAACAATTTGGAAGCTTGATCAGAGCAGCTAAAGATCTGTGAAAAGTGGTTTTTGAGCTTTTTCACTTTCAGTCACAAAGTGTCATCAGATCTTCTTTAGATGCTCTGCCCAAACTCTCAGATGAGTTTCTGCTTCAGCTCACAGGCAATAAACCCTAATTGGAAGGCAAAAATATAGTGGGAGAAATGGTGCTTTCTTCTCAAAATTGGGGGAGGGGAGGGAAATGTGGGCAGATAGGCAAACAAGCCAAGGAAGTTTGGTCTTCCCAACAATGACATCTAATACTTATAACCAATTAACTAGTTATGTGATCTTGGACAAATGACTTCCACTCTCTAAGCCCCAGTCTCCTTAGTTGTAAAATAAGTTCATGTGAGTTCAAGGAGCTCAAGAAATGTACAAAGCACAATCAGAGGAATTTTTTCACTTATCCTTTTATTATTATTCCTGGAGACGGAAACATGACCCTCTCTTCAGGTAATTCAGGCTTCATATGGTTCAAGCTTTTCCCTGAACTACCAAACCTAGTCACCTTATTTTAAAAACAGAAATATATGCTAAGATTTACATAGCTTCTGTTGGTTTCATATTCCTATATGCCTAACCACTTTGCCAGAAATTCAATTCTCTTCAGCTACAATTAACACCTATTTCCAGTCAATAACTAACTTGTCCATAATTGAGATGACCCCCCACAAATAGCTAATCCGTCTTTCAAGGTGTATTCAGGGAGCTAGTGATTGGTTAGACCAGAGGCTTTAAAGCAAGTTTAGTGGACAACTGAATCACTTGGGGAGCTTATTAAAATTGAAATTCCCGGGCCCCACTACCACAGATTCAACTCCAGTGGGTTTGGGTAGCACTTAGGAATCTAATATTTTAACATGCACTCCAGATGACTTCACTACAAGTGATCAGTGGTCCAAAATTGGAGAAACACTTCACTTGAAAGACGGTAATGGAGAGAGGCTATCATCTAATGGTAGTCCCTGCTTTCCATTTCTCTGGCCCCTGGACTATCTTGTTTCTGCTCCTCATGAAGTGTCTTTGTGAGAGAAGCAGGGACAGTGATAGCAAATTCTGTTTGCTTCAGGTTCAAAGAGGTGATGTGACTTCTCCAGAGCCCCCAGCCAGTGGAGAAGGAACAGTATTGGAGTTTCCCCTCCCATCTTGGAGATGATCTCCTAGACCAGACTTCTTAGAGCAATCTTACCCTAAGATTGCTTCTTATGTTCTTCAGCATAAGAACAGGCCAGGATGGAAAGCAAGCCAATGAAATAATGTTAGTCCTTTTACCTACTAGCTGGCCTGGGTAATTCCATTGACCAGTTAGGTTTGATGGGGAACAAAATGGAACCACTGATAAATAACACATTGCCCTCAGATGCTTGCTGCAGCTTTCACTGCTAAAGGATGATCTCTACTGTCCTCTGGCAGCTGGTATGAGCAGATGAACTGGGGGCAGGAGCCTTTGATTCCACAATTTTGGTCTCGTGGAGTTAAGGCAGCATGGAAAGGATGACTGTTAGTCTTGGACACTAAGAGAACCTAAGGCATATGTTGGATACCATTCCCATATACCAAGATGAAGGTAAAAAGAAGCATCAACTGATATTGAATAAAAGTTGTGCTACCAAAAAATGCTTGAAAAATCTATGATATCGTCCCACTGCCTCATTTTACAGATGAGTCAACTAAGATCTAGAGAGCAGACATGACTTGTTTAAGATCTCTTCAGGGCTTCCCTGGTGGCGCAGTGGTTGAGAGTCCGCCTGCCGATGCGGGGGAAGCGGGTTCGTGCCCCGGTCTGGGAGGATCCCGCATGCCGCGGAGCGGCTGGGCCCGTGAGCCATGGCCGCTGAGCCTGCGCGTCCGGAGCCTGTGCTCCGCAATGGGAGAGGCCGCAGCAGTGAGAGGCCCGCGTACCACAAAAAAAAAAAAAAAAAAAAAAAAAAAAAAAAAAAAAAAAAGATCTCTTCAAACTTTTAAATATTCAGCATTGATTTCAATTCTTACTTTTAAAATAGCTTTTAAGAGGGAAGCATATTAATAATAACTAATCTATTTGAGTATTCATTGCATATTCTATGTGCTTCATATTTGATCCTGACAGCAAAACTGTAGGGTAGATAGTGTTATTACCATCCTCATTTTATAGATGAAGGAACTAGGCACAGGGAAATTAAGCAAATTGCCCAAGGCCTAACAGATAGCCTTAGAGTTGGGATTAGAATGCTGAGAGTCTGACTCCAGAAACTATGAGCTTAACCAGTACACATCCTGCCTCTCAAACACAAGCGGTAGGATTACCAAAATAATCTTCATCAAACTCTCCCCATCTTGTCAATTCCCTGCTCAAAACCCACATTGGATTCTGCTTGCAACAATACTGAATCCTGACTAGCTTCACTGCTGTTTGAGGAATTCCAAACATGTTGAAATGAGAACCTCAGCTCACCAACCACACCTTGCATTACTATTCATGGACTCCACCATCTCTCAAACCCATTTTGTTTTTATGGGTGTTTGTTTTTTTAAAAATTTTTATTGGAGTAGAGTTGATTTACAATGTTGTGTTAGTTTCAGGTGTACAGCAAAGTGAATCAGTCATACATATATCAGTACATATATCCACTCTTTTCAGATTCTTTTCCCGTATAGGTTATTACAGAGTATTGAGTAGAGTTCCCTATGCTATACAGTAGGTCCCTATTAGTTATCCATTTTATATATAGTAGTGTGTATATGCCAATCCCAGTCTTCCAATTCATCCCTCCCCCCTCCCTGGCTGGTTTTTTAGCATTACTAAAATGTGTTTGGTACTATTCTATGCACAACACCTGGAATGACCTCTGGCCTCTAAGAAACTTTACATCTAAAGCATCTCTGCAGCTGCCATGGGCAGCACAACTTCTCGTTGCATACTATTATTTTAGTTGCTACGGCCTCTGCCACATGATGCAGTTCCATTTCTAGGACTGTTCAAATTAGTGACGTAAAACCCATTTAAAGACTGTGGTTCAGGGTATACACCCAGTGGACAAGGTAACTATCTGGACTTTCTGAATTATCTCATGCTGTAGTTTAAAGGATGCAAGGTTAAGAAGGTGAGAAAAGAGAGCCCAACAACCATGCCAGTGATTTATTTTGCTAACTCTAAAACTCCATGCCAATCCCTACCATCAGAAACTCAGCCTAAAGTGACTATTTCTTGGAGTTTTCACCTGTGTTGATCTCAGAACAGGGCCAAGCTAGGGCATCAGCTCCATACTGTCCAAAATGCCAGAATAGGTCTCCGGAAAATAGCTAGAGACAATGTTGATGGTGAATGAAAGAAATGTTATAGAGATGTTTCAGTTAAAGGAGAACCATGCAAAACTTTTGCCCTGGAGGATAGAATAAGGGGAATGGTATTAAGGTGTGAAAAATTAATTTTTACTGAACCTCATTAAGAATCTGATCCTTAGGGACTTCCCTGGTGGTCCAGTGGTAAAGAATCCGCCTTACAATGCAGGGGACATGGGTTCAATCTCTGGTCAGGGAACTAAGATCCCACATGCTGCAGGGCAACTAAGGCCGCATGCCACAACTACTGAGTTCGTGCGCCTCAACTAGAGAGACCGTGTGCTGCAAACTACAGAGCCCACGCACTCTGGAACCCGAGTGCCACAACTAGAGAAGAGAAAACCCACACGCCACAACTGGAGAGAAGCCCATGCACCACAATGAAGAACGCTTGTGCCACAATGAAAGATCCCACATGCCTCAAGGAAGATCCCGTGTGCTGCAACTAAGACTTGATGCAGCCAAAAATAAATAAAATAAATAAATAATAAATCTATGCTGGGAAAACTGGACAGCTACATGTAAAAGAATGAAATTAGAACACTCCCTAACACCATACACAAAAATAAACTCAAAATGGATTCGAGACCTAAATGTAACACTGGACACTATAAAACTCTTAGAGGAAAACATAGAAAGGACACTCTTTGACATAAATCACAGCAAGATCTTTTTTAATCCACCTTCTAGAGTAATGGAAATAAAAACAAAAATAAACAAATGGGACCTAATATAACTTCAAAGCTTTTGCACAGCAAAGGAAACCATAAACAAGACGAAAAGACAGCCCTCAGAATGGGAGAAAATATTTGCAAATGAATCAATGGACAAAGGATTCATCTCCAAAATATATAAACAGCTCATGCAGTTCAATATTAAAAAAACAACCCAATCCAAAAATGGGCAGAAGACCTAAATAGATATTTCTCCAAAGAAGACATACAGATGGCCAAGAAGCACATGAAAAGCTGCTCAACATCACTAATTATTAGAGAAATGCAAATCAAAACTACAATGAGGTTTCACCTCACACCAGTTAGAATGGGCATCATCAGAAAATCTACAAACAACAAATGCTGGAGAGGGTGGGAATGTAAGTTGATACAGCCACTATGGGGAACAGTATGGAGGTTCCTTAAAAAACTAAAAATAGAATTACCATATGACCCAGCAATCCCACTACTGGGCATATACCCAGAGAAAACCATAATTCAAAAAGACACATGCACCCCAATGTTCATTGCAGCACTGTTTACAATAGCCAGGTCATGGTAGCAACCTAAATGCCCATCGACAGACGAATGGATAAAGAACATGTGGTACATATATACAATGGAATATTATTCAGCCATAGGAAGGAGCAAAATTGGGTCATTTGTTTAGATGTGGGTGGATCCAGAGACTGTCATACAAAGTGAAGTAAGTCAGAAAGAGAAAAAGAAACATCATATATTAACGCATATATGTGGAACCTAGAAAAATGGTACAGATGAATCGGTTTGCAGGGCAGAAATTGAGACACAGATGTAGAGAACAAACGTATGGACATCAAGGGGGGAAAGCGGTGGAGGTGGGGTGGGGATGATGAATTGGGCGATTGGGATTGACATGTACACACTGATGTGTATAAAATTGATGACTAATAAGAACCTGCTGTATTAAAAAAAACCTGACTGACATCTATGTTGATAAAAGAAAACAAATATCAGATAAAAAAAAGGGTAACCTGACTTTTCCATGAACCTATTACAAACTGTACTGTGTGAGATGTACAAAACAAATTGCTCCTGATACCATGTTTCTTCTCCTTTTGGCTTCTTAGTGTTGTGACAAAACCAGGGAGATAGAGACTAGTTTGACTTTCGGAATCCTATGCAATTTTACTGGCCTCATGTTATTTATACAGATGTTGCTATCACAGAAATAGGTGATATTTAATTAAACCTTAAAGCAAAGTGGAAAAAAAAGAAAAGAAAAATAATAAATCTAAAAAATAAATAAAAAGTAAGTGACCATAAAATTAAAAAAAAAGAAGAATCTGATTCTTAAAGAGTTCTGGTTGATTTGCAACATTAAGTACAGCATGACCAAATACTCTATTTGAAAGCTATTGAGGACTCATCAAGCCCATCCCACTTCCCTTCTAGTCCTAACTAGGGGCAGGAAATGAGGTACCCAAAAGTTGAGTCCCAACCTTAGAAACCTATGTTTAGCCAGCATGTAGTTTTATAAAGTTTTGAATTTAAGTCCTTTGGTTGAACACATCCTTTCCTGATCACCACAATTCTCACCACTTCCAATTGTCCTGTATCCAACCATTCCACACACTTAACGTTATCTGCCTCTGGCCCCTGAAGACATTTAAATTTACAACCCCTGACAAACTACTTCAGAGTGATGAAATTATATACTGTATAGGGAGGGGCATCCACCCAGAGCCATATACAACCATTCAGAATTTGAAGCAAGAGGGAATAAAAGATATTACTTTTACAAATTCAGGCAAGATTGTGAATAATACTCATAATATGTCTTTTGAAGGATCTAAAATCTAACATTTTCCAATGTTGATACACTGAGGGTGTTCCTATCAGTGTAATATATTTAGCAGAATAAATTACTTGGACATTAATACATTTGAAATAAAGAACCTTATCTGAGGCCCTGTGTCAAAGACATTGGTGCTTTCTGATTCCTGTGTTTAGTTGAATTGATCACCCTAGTTTAGCTCAGTGGTTCTCCACTGGGGGTGCCCATAAACATATTAGAACTTCCCAGGGGAAGCTCCCACAGTAAATTATGCTGTGCAATGAGGGGTGTTGCTGATTGGAGGATGTTGTTTGTATGAATGGTATAGGGGCAAAAAAAATGGTTGTGAATCAGTGACAAAGCCTATTTTGAAAGGCTTCACAAGAAAGAGTTAGTTTGTTAGCTGCAATTTGCTTTCTCTCTAAGTTCATGCCTCTGTAGTTCCCCTGTGAAGTGGAGAAGATGAAAACCTGTTTTTCTTGGTTTTCTTACTTTGTGGACTCAGATGAAGATGCTTGATGACTTAATCTTGGTTTTCCCTGGACTCTCCAACAATGGACCATTTCCCGGACCTTAATGTTCTATTTCCTCTTTAGAAACCTCCTTCCATTAGTGAGGAAAACACTTCTTGGGTTAACTCTATCCTGATTTGTGTCCGATTCAGCTTGTAAGCCGTCAAAGCTGCTCTACCACTGTTTATTAATTAAGCACCCACAGGGTTTGTTGGGCTGTACTGAGTAAGGCAGAGCGGTTCAGGAAGCAAGCTCCTGAGTCTCTGGCATTTGGTTTCAGGTTAGGACTGTAGTCCCACACTCACCAATTTAATCTGAGTCTTCCAAGGAGGCCAAGGAGGAGCAACATTTACTAAGGCAGCTAATAAATGGATCTCTCTCTTTCCCTCCCCCCTCCCTCGCACACATACCCACACTCTAATGTTCAAAACCTGAGTGTATGTGTGTGTATGCACGTGTGTGCATATATGGGCTCTAGTGGTGGTTGGGACCCCAGCAGGGATGAAATAACAGGAGAGGGAGGGAAAGACAGAGTAAAGGAAAAAGTCCAGAAGCAGGTTCTTCTTGTGCCAGCCCATCTCCGTGTTTTTTCTTTACACTAATCCACAATCTGTAAGGAAGCCTAAAACTAACTCCTAACTGGAAGTTACTGAGAGTTTTGAATTAGTTCTTCTGACTGAAACCAGGAACAGTTTATCCCAATGATATAATGGTTTGATTTCCCTTTATAAGTTACAGTCATCTTTCTCTTTCTCCTATATATCTTTCTCCTAAATTATTTTTATAGGCGTTCTTTATATCACCAGGCCATTCCATTTAATCAGCAAGATATATTTGCCTTCTAGACTTGGAATTCAATTGTATCGTGGCTGAGATAACCAACTTATTTTACTTTTGCCCTGCTTCATTTAGACTGCTTCGATGCTGCCTGACAGAATTTCTCTCCAGAGCAATAAGATTTCTGATTGTAAATACACTGTTATAAAAATAATTGAAAGAAATATTTATTGCCTTCCTATCCTATACAAGGCAATGTGTTATTTGCAGGGTGTGGAGTGAGGGTTGGCTAGAAAGAAATACAGAACTGAGTCTCTGCTCTCAAGGAGCTTAATCTACTTGGGAAGAGAAAAAATGTATAGATAGAAAATCATGGCTAATAGTAATGTAAGGGAATTATTTAGACTCAGGGAAGGGAGCAGTCATCAAAAACTACAAAAGCTAGCAAAGGCTTTAAAATGTCTGATACATACTAGACACGCAATATATTGGGTTGGCCAACCCAATATATTTGTTGGGTGAGGTAGAATTTGAGCTAGATCTCAAAGGATGGGTAATATTTAGAGAGGTAGTTTAGAGCAGGGACTATATTCTTTTTTTTTTAATTTTATTTTATTTATTTTTTTATACAGCAGGTTCTTATTAGTTATCCATTTTATACATATTAGTGTATATATGTCAATCCCAATATCCCAATATATTCTTTTTTTTTTTTTTTTTTGCGGTACGTGGGCCTCTCACTGTTGTGGCCTCTCCCCTTGAGGAGCACAGGCTCCAGATGCGCAGGCTCAGCGGCCATGGCTCACGGGCCCAGCCGCTCCACGGCATGTGGGATCTTCCCAGACCGGGGCACGAACCCGTGTTCCCTGCATCGGCAGGCGGACTCTCAACCACTGCGCCACCAGGGAAGCCCTCCCAATATATTCTTGATTGAATACATGGTACAGGCAAATGTGGGGGAAGCATAGGTTGTACCGGAGGAAACTGCAAGTAGCTGTTTTTCTAGAGTGAAGGGTTTATGGAAGGAGATAACACTGAAAATGTGGTTAGGGCCAACTAAGGAAAGGCCTAGGAGGCCTATGAGAGGAGTTTGAGCTTTATCCTGTACGCAGTGAGGAAGCACTGGAGGTTTTGAGCAAAGGATAATGTCGAGGGAGGATGAATCTGGTGATACTGTGCAGGATGGAGAGACTGGAGGCAGTTGGACCAGCCAGGAGGCTACCCCGTTGTCTGGACAGGAAGTGATAAGGGCTGTAACTAGGCTAATAGCAGTGGGAAAATGCAGTAAGATATGCAGCAACACCACGTAGAAGATAAATAAACTGGGCTTATTGACTTGATTTCATCATGTGGGGCAAAGGAAAGGTGGAAGGTAAGATGACCCAGGCTTTTAGTTCATGGGACTGAAGAACGGTGGTGGCATCACCGGAAATGTTTTCTCTGCTTAGAAGTTGTTTACTGATGTCTTAGGCTACTTTGAAAAAGGACAAGTCTCAGGCTGTTTAAGTCCATTTCATTTTGTTGTATTGTGGGACTCTGGGGCTTGAAGAGACCTAGAGATTCTAGACTGGCATGTTTGAACTCTGGACTGTAGGCAGGGCCAACCAACATTATGACATTAATTTCACTGTGTCCTGATTCACCTTTCTTGCTATTTCACTCAGATTGCAAGTCTGTTGGCTTTATCCAGGCTTACCTTTTATGGGCTGAAGAACTCTTATTCATTGGCATGTCTTCCTCCTTCCTCACCTGTGCAGTACTGTCTCTGCTTGATATTAGCACGTCTTCATGCTCATTTTTGGCTTTTGAGAACTATAGACATCTCAGGGATTGATGCTTGCTCCTTTTTTAAAATGCACCTGAAGGCAGCAGCCCTAGAAAATTAATGACGCCTTAATTTTTATTTTATTAATTTAAATAAAGGAGCCCTTCTGCCTGTAGAGCAGGCACAGAGGCACAGGGAGATTGGGGTTTTTTTTTCCCTTTCCTTACAGGGGCTTGGGTTCAGTAGTGTATGCCTGAATGAATTCTTTGTAGCAAAAGAGATACTGGAGGAAGATATATGAAAGATTAAAAGAATAATGTCAGATAGTATAAAAAATATACTTAGCATTTTAAGTGCTTACTTATGCCAAAGCCATTTATAAAAATTTAGTTTGTCGGCAAGCCAACATACTCCCCACCCTACCCCAAATATACAAACACTTCAAAATAACAAAGTTTCATGGTCACTTCTTTCATATATAGGAAAGTAAATGGAGGCAGAGTAAAAATATCACTTTTGATTGGAACAATGATAGATTGTAAAGTACAGTCCAAGGATCTTGGTGCTTGAAATTATGATCTATTTCACCTACAATACAATATATTTTAAAAGGCATTTTCATACTCTTTAGTTCATTTCATTCTCAAAGCTTTCTGGTGAAATAGATCAGCTAAATATCATTATTTCCCAAGCAACAGAGAGGATAAATTACTCACTCAAAGTCACCAAGCAATTTACCATCAACGCCATTTTTCTTTTTTTAAAAATTTTCCTCAGAAGAGAAAAGGCTGTTGCCAAGCTTTGCTCTGGGCCTCTAGTCAATGAGTCATCAGGGCCAGGGGACAATTGGAAGAAAGATGAAGGCCCTTCTGTAATGTAGAGTCCATGGAGCTGCTTTCCACTATGGCAGTCCATACATCTCAGACAGCTAGCTTTGGAAATGGGAAGGAAGTGCCCAGGGTCTCTGGCTCAATGCCCTCAGAATGGGAGCCAACTCTCTGCCTTGTCCATATAAGTGATTGATTTTCCTTAATCATCTAGAAATGTTGTATTGGAATAATCCCCCTACTGAAAAGTTTAGATAATGGGGTCATAGAAAAGCAAGCCATATCTTTTTGTCTGAAGACCTAGAGAGTTCCCTTTCAACACAGGATGGATCAAGTCATGGTCTGGGTCGTTTTAAAAAAGATCAATCACACTCACACACATAGTTTCTATGACTGAATTGTATAGCCATGAATAGCAAATCTAATCTCTTTCTACCTTCCTCCTGAACTTATGTGTCCAACTGCCTACTGGGCATCACCACTGGTATGTAATCCCTTTACACATACCTCAGACGTAACAGATCTAATACCAAATTCATCACCACTCCCATCTTAATCTACCACACATATTTTATATTAGTCTTTGGCAACACCATCTATGCAGTTTCCCAGGCCAGGAAAGTGGGAGTCATCCTCGAATCCCCCTTTTCCATCACTTTCCCACATCCCATCACCAAATGCTGTCAATACAGCCTCGAAAAAGTTTCTCACCTCCATTCCCTTCTCTCTATTCCCATAGCTGTTGTCTGACTTTGGGACATGGCCATCACTCTGTTGGACTATTGTAACCTCCTATTCTGTGATCTCCCTGACTTCATGCTCTTCTCTGTCATTCACTCAGTGATTATGAGGTTTCCAGAATACAAATCTGATCATATCTTTCCCATACTTAAGAGTTTGCTGATTTTCCTCTGGCTACAGGATCAAGTTTGAATTGATCAGTAGGCCCCTACCTAGCTATCCAGAGGTATCTTTCTGCTACTCCCACTCACATATCCTAGACTCCAGCCACACCAGACTACTTGTCCCCAGCACATTGCTAACTTGCCTCATGCTTTTCTCTTTGCCTGGCATGCTGCCACCTGACACCTGTTCTCTGCTCGTGAATACCTACTTCTCCTTCAAGTTGCAGCTCAAATGTTACCTCCCTTCTCAGTAGCTCTCCCTGACTTCACCAGGCAGAATGAAACAGTCCTGCTTCTGTGCTTCCCTGGTCCCAGAATTGTCTGTAATTCCGTCCATACATTGAAAATAGCTCCTGTCTCAAGGTATTGCAGTTATTTGTTTTTCCACAAATAAAACAAGCTTGGGGGTAAGGAGATGGGTCTTGTCTACTTCTCCCCCATCCTAAACATTTGCATAGTATTTGGCATTTAGTTGGTTTTCAGAGAATACTTACTGAATCTGTAATTCATGAATAACTTCATTTAATCATTGAGCCCCTATGTTAGGCCCTAGGAATTTGGCAGTGACCCAGCAACGCCTGGCCTGGCCCTTATGGAGCCCACCATCAATGCTTAGACTGGTAGAGGATGCCCACAAACTATAGAATTCCAGCAAAACATAGCAGGTGTACAGTTTGAATTTCAGCTGTCAGGAAGCATAACACAGAGGTTAAGAGCATGGTCTCTTCTCTGGAATTGGGCTAGCCTGGGTTCAAATCCTGATTTTTTTTTAAACATCTTTATTGGAGTATAATTGCTTTACAATGGTGTGTTAGTTTCTGCTTTATAACAAAGTGGATCAGTTATACATATACATATATCCCCATATCTCCTCCCTCTTGCATCTCCCTCCCACCCTTCCTATCCCACCCTTCTAGGTGGTCAAAAAACACCGAGTTGATCTCCCTGTGCTATGTGGCTGCTTCCCACTAGCTATCTATTTTACGTTTGGTAGTGTATATATGTCCATGCCACTCTCTCACTTTGTCCCAGCTTACCCTTCCCCCTCCCTGTGTCCTCAAGTCCATTCTCTATATCTGCATCTTTATTCCTGTCCTGCCTCTAGGTTCTTCATAACCATTTTTTTTTAAGATTCCGTATATATGTGTTAGCATACAGTATTTGTTTTTCTCTTTCTGACTTACTTCACTCTGTATGACAGTCTCTAGGTCCATCCACCTCACTACAAATAACTCATATTTGTTTCTTTTTATGGCCGAGTACTATTCCATTGTATATATGTGCCACATCTTCTTTATCCATTCATCTGTTGATGGACACTTGGGCTGCTTCCGTGTCCTGGCTATTGTAAATAGAGCTGCAATGAACATTGTGGTACATGACTCTTTTTAAATTATGGTTTTCTCAGGGTATATGCCCAGTAGTGGGATTGCTGGGTCGTATGGTAGTTCTATTTTTAGGTTTTTTTTTTTTTTTTTTTTTTTTGCGGTACGCGGGAGTCTCACTGTTGCAGCCTCTCCCGTTGTGGAGCACAGGCTCTGGACGCGCAGGCTCAGCGGCCATGGCTTACGGGCCCAGCTGCTCTGCAGCACGTGGGATCCTCCCAGACCGGGGCATGAACCCATGTCCCCTGCATCGGCAGGCGGACCCCCAAACACTGCGCCACCAGGGAAGCCCCTATTTTTAGTTTTTTAAGGAAGCTCCATACTGTTCTCCATAGTGGCTGTACCAATTCACATTCCCACCAGCAGTGCAAGAGTGTTCCCTTTTCTCCACACCCTCTCCAGCATTTGTTGTTTGTAGATTTTTTGATGATGGACATTCTGACCGGTGTGAGGTGATATCTCATTGTAGTTTTGTCAAATCCTGATTTTACCATATACTAGCTGTGTTGCTTTAGGCAATTTATCTAATATCCTGCTTTCCTCATCTGTAAAATGGGAATTATCATAGTCTTTACATTGCAGGGCTGTTATGAAGATTATATGAGTTAACATTTGTATAACAGTATCTGGCATATAGCAAGTGTTTAATAAAATAAATTAAACAAATCCTAGTGGAGAGTACAAAGAACTTTAAATTGCTTGGTTTGAGGGCTAATGTGGCCGGCCTTGTTCCCTCCTTACCAACTGTGATTTTACCTCTGTATAATGACTGACTGTCCCCATTCCTGTCACTTTACGTGCAGGGCTTATTTGGGAAAAGAAAAGAGGAAGGTATGGTGGGAATGCCTATGCAGGGTGGAATGCACAGCCCAGTATCCTGCCACTCTCTCTACTTCCCTGTCTCACACACTGGGAAGCTCAGCCTTGCTTGGGGCCAGTCACCTCTCTGGGGCTGGGGCTGAATCATGGGGCCCTGACAAGAGGGCCTTAGGTACCTCTCTGTCCTATCACCAGTCTCATCTCTTTTCCATCTCTTACTGGAGGTTGTTCTTAGCTCATCCCTGCCTGCTCTCCTCACAGAGAAGACTGTGGCGCCCCTTGGGGCTTTGCAGGCAGACATTTTTGCAGGGCTCTCAACCTCTGGCCAAATGGAATCCTTGGCCCCAGCTATTCCTTCTGCTGTCACCTCTCTTCCTCTGACTATCACCCTTGTGGGGCCTTTGATCCCAGTAGTGTCAGGGATGGGGAAGGGAGAGAGAGAAAAAATAGCTAATAGTCTCAGTAATTACTTATATATTGCTTTATTTCCTGAGACAACTGTTTTGCCATATTGCTGCAATGTGTGTCTGTGGTCTCAGATTTGGCAGGCTAATTATGTCACTGCTTTAATGACTCCAGAGCCATGTCCCTGAGAGGTCAACCTAATTGTTTCTGCCTCCCCAGCTTGTACCAGGGGTGTTATGTCTGTCTGGAGGTTGTGGCCAGAAAGACATGTAGTCTCAAGAACCTTGCCCTCTGCCCATTGCCCACCTCCTCTGCTCTGGGATCAGAGATCTTAAGACCTACTGCTGGCCCCTGGGAGAGCTGGTAAACTCCCCTTTTGCTGGAGATAGACTGAGAAATGAAGCATGGCAGGTACATGACATGCTCTACTTAACAGCAGAGGGGCTGGGAGGGACGCCAGATGCATCTCATCTGGTCATTAGCTGTCAAGGTCACTGCACCCTTAAGACTCCCTTGGGAGGTTCACCGGGTGCCTTTAGTGCTGGAGTCCTAATAATCCCTTATGTCTGGGTAGGGATTTCTAAGCATATTCATACACATTATTTCTTCTTACTCACAAAATAATCTGGTGAGGTAGATGGTATTATCATCCCATTTTACAGGTGAAAAAAACTGAGGCTTAGAGAGGTTAAGAAGTTTGCTGATAGCATGGGAACCCTGACCTTTGCATTCAAGTCTGTGCTCTTTTTAACCTTCCAGGGATGTCTATTCAGTCCTTCCTGTCCCTCCATCCCCAGACAGGGTACAGATGAGTTGCTTTATCAGCCTACCCTTTTTGTGTCCCTTTCTCTGTTTATAATGTCTCCTCTGCTGTTCCCAGTGCTCTCTAGCTGTACAGGAGGCCTAAGCAGTGTCCTGTCGTTTAAATCTCCCTCTTCCCCCCTCCCAGAGAGAGAAGGAGCTGGAGAATCTGATTCCTACTACTGAGCTGATAACTGATCCTTGGTAACAGGCCTTGTAGGCAGGTCCTAGGGAGTTCATCTTTTGAATAAGGACTGAGGCTTAAAGGAACAGTGCTCACCTGCTGGAGGTTCAGATGCCAAGGTCGGCTGGTAGTGGGGAGAGGAAAGTATTTCGAGTATGAGGACGGCTGGATCCTGCTATTTCCAAATACTGTTCAGTTGCTACAGGAGTTAGGAGAAGGCTGTGAAATTCTCGCTTCTGACATCTGCCTGAAAGGGGCTCAGTCTGTGCTGCTACCTTTCTGGCTGGTGAGCAGCAGGGAAGCACACACATCAGCAGTCTCCACTGCTGGGTCCAGATGGGACCCTCTCTTCTGGGTAGAGGACCAACTGCTCCCAGAGAACATGAGTGGGAAGAGCCCTGGGTTGGGAGTAGAGGGGTCTTGGGTTCTCATCCCTGGTTTGCCATTGCTTCATTGGATAAACGCCTTTACCTCTCAGGCCCCTTTTCCTGTCTGTAAAAATGGGGTGATGCTCTTTCAAACAGAAAATGAGCATCTGGATGGTACTGTATACTTTCCACACACTGTATTTTGATTAATCGGCAAGTTTGCTTTAAACTGAGGATGAGGAAGCAGGCTCAGGGAGGTATGTGACTTGCCCAAGGTCTTATGACCTGTAAGTGGTAAAGCCAAGGTTCAGGCTTAATTTTGTTGGCAGTCACACTTCAAATCTTTAGATGTTACATGGGGATGAGGAGGATGGGGGAGGAGGCTGAGAAAGCTAATGAATGCTTATCATAAGCCAGGCTCTGTGCTAAGCACCGTTATTATATCCTTACAACAACTCTGTAAGAACAGTACTACTCTTATCTTCATTTTACAAATGCTAAAAGCTGAGGCCCGGAGTGGTTAAGTGTCCTCTTTAAGGTCATAGTACTGGTAAGTGGCAGAGTTAGTGCTTAAATTCCTGGCTCCTAGGGTAGTGCTCTTGACACTGTACTAGTCTGCTTAAAAGGCTAGATAAGAAAGTGCTTTGGGAATATGCGGTGCTATCTGAAGGCCAACTGGTCCCCTCCATCATGTTATCAGGCCCACTGATGTGCCTGGCAGCCTCTAAGGGGAACAGATACTTGTCTGGGCCCCAGGCCAGAAGGTCAAGGTAGGATGGGGACATGCCTTCAGGAGACTCACTTTCTCCAGGCTCGAGCTCTCTGAAGGTAGTGTGGCACAGAATTTTCAGAACTACCCTGTTGTAGTGTCAGCTGACTGCACATCTCGAGGGGGCCTAGCAGGCACCTGTTTGGGAGCACGCGTTGTTCCATTTCTTCCTTGCCACCTTGACTCCTGGCCAAAGCATTTGTTCCCTGTATCTCCGGCCTCCTCCAGCAAGTAGGGACACACGTCCCCTTCCCCGACCCCTGCTCTGTCTTTAGTTTGTCCAGACAGGAGTTGGTCTGTGAGCCCTGTCACTTTACCTCTGGGGTCTTAAGGGAACCAAGCCTAACATACTATCTGCTGTAGCATTTTATTTGGATCCATGTCAGGACACCATAAAGCTTGCATCCTGGCTCTTGCAAATTAAAAGGGATTCTATCGCTGGGCTCTTGGAGTCCCGATCGGGACTCAAGCTATCCCTGGCACTAGCCCTCACCCTTCAGCAGTACCACTCCCTCTCTGCAAAGTCACAGTTTACGTTCCTCCTCCGAGTTTCCAGCCTACCGTCTGCCTGTTATCACGTTGCAAAGAGATTTCAGGGAAGGAAATCTAGAAATGTCTGGGGAGGCTGTGCCACTGTGCAAATTCGATGCCACACCAGGCAGGATAAAGTTGAGCAAGCTGCAGTGCCTGCTAACAAGATAGTGGTTCTGAGGACAGGCTGGTGCGGAATCAAGTGGTTGCCAGTGGCGGTGTCGCATTTTCCAAGTCTTTCAACCCATCTGCAAATCCTGACCCAACTCAACTCTTCCTTTCCTAGATCTCTTCTCCCAGACTTTGAAATACCTCTAGAGAAAGTTACATGACTGTGCAGATTGGTGCCGCCAAGTTCTGATTTTCCAAGCTAGGCCAAGCCTCCAGTGCCATTCCACACACACCTCCCTTTTGCATCTCCCGAGTCTACTTCCTTTTGAAAGTCCCACATCCAGGGATCCATCCTGTCCCACTGCCCCCTGCCTCACAACAGAAGAGCTTGTCTCCTGCTTCACAGAAGAAAGGGTCTTTGAGATATGAACTTCCACCACTCCACGGCAAATCTTATATTTGTATCTAACTTTATTTTCGTTTTTCAGCTGTTCCCACGCCTTTTCTAAGGCTAATCTCCCCACCCCTGCTTTTGGTCCTCCACCTCCTACCTCCACAGTGTGTTGTTCCATTTCTTTTCTCCCATATGCTCAGTCTTCTTCACCCAATTCTCCCCTTCTCAGCCCTTGAATGTGTTTGCATCTCTCCATCAAAAATAAGAATCCCCACCCCCACCCCAGCTACTTCCTTCCCCATTCTCAACTCTGCTGTGAAAATTCTCAAAATCATAGCTTCCATTTGTTTAGTCTTCATCTCCAGTTTGGCTTCTGTCTCTGTGACTGATTTCTACCACATCACAACATTAACAGCAGCTCACATTAAGTTCTAAATATGAACCAGGCACTGTTAGGTACTTTGTACACATTGTCTTATTTGATCCTCACAACAATCCTATGAGGTCGGTACTAGTATAATCTCCATTTTACAGACGGTGTTGGTTAGAGCTTCTAAGTGACTTGTTGAAGGTCACATAGCCTAGTGAGTGGTAGAGCTGGGATTTGAATAGAGGTGATTTGACATTAGAGCCCATTCTGTTTTTTTTTTTTTTTCCCGTGGGTCTCTCACTGTTGTGGCCTCTCCCATTGCGGAGCACAGGCTCTGGACGCTCAGGCTCAGCGGCCATGGCTCATGGGCCCAGCCGCTCCGCGGCATGTGGGATCTTCCCGGACCGGGGCACGAACCCGTGTCCCCTGCATCGGCAGGCGGACTCTCAACCACTGCGCCACCAGGGAAGCCCAGAGCCCATTCTTTAACTCAGGGGCCCACAAACTTGTTCTGTAAAGGCTTAGATAATAAAGGTTTTAGGGTTTGCATGCCATATAGTCTCCGGTGCTACTGTTCAGCTCTGCCATTGTGGTCTGAAAGCAGCCATAGAGGATGTATAAAAGAATGAGAGTGACTGCATTCCAATAAAACTTTACTTATGGACACTGAAGTTGAATTTCCTATAATTTTTACATGTCATGAAATCTTCTTCTTCTTTTGACTTTTTCCCAGGCATTGAAAAATGTGAAGATCATTTTTAGCTTGCAGTCCATACACAAACATGTGGTAGGCCAGATTTGTCCCATGGTTGTGGTTCGCTGACCTCAGCTCTAGCCATTACATAATTCAGGGCTCCTCAAATTGTCAAATCCAATGGTTACAGTTCTCAGTGCTGATAATACACACCCCCTTTCTTTCTCCCCCCATGATTTTGAAGGCAACACTTACTTCCAGTTCTCCTTCTACCTTTATGATCTCTTAGTCTCTTCAGAAAGCTTCCTTTCTCCCACCTACTTCTCAAATGTTGGCATTTCCAAGGATCAGTAGTTAACTTATTTCTTTGTTTACTCTACTCTGTTAGAATAATTGATTCTAGTTCAATGACTAACACCGCTGTTAACATGGTAGCTCAGCACATGGGGTTTGGAGTTTTACTTGCCTGGCTTTAAATCCTGGCTCCAATAGATACTACTTGTGGTACTTCATAGGGTTGTTGTGAAGGTTAAATGATTTATTATTAGGAAAACTCTCGCAACCATGCCTTTAATGTAGTATATATTTAATAAAATAGTTGTCATCATCATTGTTATCACTATGATGGGATGTTGATTTCCTAATCTATGTCTCCAGCTCAGACTTCTATTTTGAGTCCTAGACCCACATATCTAATATCTGTACTTGGATGTCCACTGGCACCTTGACCTCAACATGTCCCACACCTAACTCATCATCTCTCTCCCACCCCTGTATCCCCTCACCCTAACCTGCTCTTTTCCCTCCATCATTCCTTGTTCTTCTTAACAGCAATACTGTTCACTCAGTCACTTAATTGAGAAAACTGGAAGTCCAGTTTCATGTTAGAAAAAAATGACATGAAACATCTAGCTTTAAAGTGAAGATGAGACTGAACATTTAAAATCTCTCCTTAGTTGGGACTGGAGATTAACTATGTGGTTGATTTGAAAAAAAATTTCCTCTCTTCCCTTTCCTAATCTTCTCTTCACTCCTGTCAGATGTATCTCCTCTCTCTCCCTTAAACCTGATGTGCCAATTTCTAACTCCTCACTTGGATCACATGATTCCTCTCATCTGAAATGCATCCCCCCATATATCTCCAAATGTCATCCATCATTCAAGGGCTAACACACCCACGAAAATTTCTTCACCTCTCTAGTCAATAAAATAAGGTATATTTTGGAACCAAGAGCTTATATTTTTAAAGCGAATGTCATTATTACATATTCCATACTTTATAATGCTCTCTGTCACAAGTCTCAGTATCATATTGTTTCATCGGGATTATAAGCATCTTAAGTTCACAAGGCATAGAATGTTCTTCCTCTGAATTCTCCATGATGCTTGGCACAGTTATCCTTTTGCCTTCCATCACTCTTTCTCTGGCGCCTCTCCTTCCAGTTAACGTGGACCATCAGGTTCTACTTTAACTGCTTTTCCCCCTCTTCTGACTTTCTTCCTTAGACATTGTAAATCTACTTTTTAGAGATAAAATTTTTATATGTATATCTATGACTTCCCAGATTTTCATCTCATTTCCTACCCTCTCTCTTGAGCTCCATTTCCACATCTAAATTTCTTGGTGGACATTTTTATAAGGATGCTTTGTCTGGCTTCAAACTTCATACTATATCAAAATCTCAATTCATCATCTTCGCATCTCACCCCACCTTCACGTTTCCTTATGGCATCATCATTCTCTGTTACCTGGACAAAACTTGCAGTCATCTTTGACTACCTTCATCACACATATACAACAGTTCACCATAATATATTTACTTTTCCTTATGATGTCTTTCACAGCCCCTCCTTTCCAGGCCCACTACTACAGTAACAAAAACAGTAATAAAATCTACAACAGTTAACATGGATCAAGTGCGTGCTATGGCCAGGTACTGGGCTAAGTACTTTATATGTATTAACTCATTTTATCCTCATATCATTCCCATGAGGTAGGTCTTCTTAGTATCCTCTTTTCATAGACGAGAACATGAAGGCTCAGTGTGGCAGAGCTAGAATCACACCCAGAGCTAGTCCACACTGGGTTTGGACTCAGATTCAGTACTCAACCACAGTGTCACTTACTCCTCATGCCTGGATTTCTATAATTGCTTCCTAACCAGTATGCCTGCCATTGCTTGCTCCTCCATCAATCCTTCCTGCATAGGATTTCCAGGATAATCATCCCCAAACATTGCTATCCTTATTTCATTTCTTATCTCAAAATCCATTGCTATCTCTGTTTCATACATTAAATTAAATCTAGCCACATCCTAACATATAAAGCTCTCCACAGACTTACCACAACCTAATTTCCCAGTTCTGTCTCTTAGATGTGCCTGTGTAGATTTCCATGAATGGATTAAACCACAGCGTCCTACTCAGCCACACCATGATTTTACTCATCCAACTCACTCCTGATCATGTTGTAAGCTCCTAGAGGGAAAGAGTGGGCATGCACATTTGTATCCCACAGTGCCTTCCACCTAGTCCACACTCAGTGAACATCTGTCAAGTGATTGACAGTACGGGCTCAGTTAACCCTTGGAGGATTTGACTGTTTAATGACTACTTAACACTCTCCCCTTTCTTTCCTCCCCATTCGCTCTCTCAGTTTTCTCTTCCCTGGTATAATGATCCTATGACAAATGTGAAAATCCTCTTTTCTGCAGTCCTAGGAAAACCTTTACTTATACATCACCACTTCATCAGCTCTTTCCTTGATTTATCCCCAAACATACCTTTCTTTATTGCTTGGTATTTCTTAGACTAAATGGTACCAATCTAGGAAATGTTTCTGGGAATGACCACTTTGTGAAGATGTCAGCACAGTCTATAGCATAAAGTGGCTTTTGAGGTAAAATATTTTATGTAAGCTGCAGACTTTCAGGTGATGTTCAGTACTGGCCAGGGCCCCTGAGCCACTGTATCTAAGAGATGGCAATGGAAGTGACAACTGGGAAGCTCAGTTCCAAATCCAGATGTCATAAATCCCCAGATGTTCTTGCATCACAGAGAGAAAGCATTCCCATTTTTATTGGATTTTTAAGTTTTTCTTTGGATCCCTGTTGCTTTCTGGGCATTGCCACAGATTTGGTACTACAACACCAAAGGGTAGCATAGAGTTCCCTAATAGTTCAGGAAGACCAAGGTTTTTATGTTTAGGCAGAGATTCATTTATTTATAAGGATTATTTATAATATCTGGCCAGTGGTTCCAATAATTCAAAGCAATATTTATCAAACTTTTTGACAGTAACGCACAGCAAAAAAAAATTTTACATAGGATCCAACATACACACAAACGTGCACATACTCACACACACATATGTTCACCACACATACTCACAGACTCACATACATATGGTACTGAACAAAGGTTTCATGAAACAATGTTTACTCTTACTACATGTGATTCACATTTTTCTCTTTTAATCTATTTTATTTAAAAATAGTGGTGATGAACTACTAAACTGATTTCACACTATATTAATGAATCATTGCCCACATTTTGAAAAACACTGGTTTAAACAAAAAAAGGATGATAAGATGTTCTATTTTGTGCTATGAGAAGACAAGTACATACTGCATGCAACTGATATATTGGGAAGAAGCAGTTCTTAAGTTACAATCTCCATAGCAGGGATAACAGAAATAATTAACTGTGGCATATTGATTTTGTTATCAGTTTTACTCAATTCTTTGTTTAAACCAAACTTGTCATCTTTTTCTCTGCCTGTTGATATATTACATTCCACCCAACTATATGGTAGTCTGTTTCAGTGTTTACAACTATGCAAAAGTTCCACATTCTTTTGCAAGTTAGATGGAAAGCTGTGTCAGTTTTTAAAAGATTATTTATAAATAAGACATTGGGCTTATTTATACTAAAATATGATCCCCTTGTTACTCTGTGGGGTAATGAGAACTATATTTCATGAATTTTTAATGTTTTTTGCCCCAGTGTGCACTGTGAACACTTCTCTCCTTTCTCTATCTTCCTCCCCCACCCCTCCCCTCTTGTGTTTGTGCTTCCTTGGATTCCAGGATTCTGGAATGTTCAGATAAAATTGGTGGGATATATAAAAATATTGAGGCATTAGGGTTATATGATGTACAGAGTATTCAGGTGAGCACCATGGGGTCAGTGGGACTATAAAGCGTTATAGAAAGTGGGCATGGTCACCAATTGCTTGTGTAACTGATTGGCCCAAAGATTTGTCCCTTAACACAGGTGTTAGTTCTTCCAAAGTTGTGTTGTATTGAGAATGTAGCAAAAGGACAAAATGGATTTGGGCTGTAGCTTGAGAGGTTTTGTTATGATGTAAAAACCTTTCTGCACATCAATTCATAGTTTCTTACATTTTCATTCAGAAGTTCTAGAGGGGAAAACATAAAATGGTGCAGGGGTGGTGGCAACCAAGTAGATGGGAAACAGTGGAAGCAAGGCTTGTCACTGAATACCCTTTTATATATTTTGATTTTCAAACAATGGACACAAATTACCTATTCAAAAATTTAAATAAAAAAGAAAACAAAATAACAACAAACAGCAACAAGGAAAACAAAAATAACAATTGAAAGAGCTTTCTGATAATGAGCAGGCATTATAATGCAAGCCAAGGGGAAAATGCAAGATTTGGAGAAAGAGACACCTATGTTCCCATTGTGCCTCCACCGTTTGCTAGCTGTACAATATCAGGCATACCACTTAACTTGCCTGATCCTGTTTCCCCACCTGTTAAATGGGAGTAATAATACCTATCATTTAGAGACTGTAGTGAAGATTATTTAAGATAATGTATTTGTAGCACTCAACACATAGAAGATTATGGTAGGCAACATAATGGCCCTGCAAATATGTCAGCACATCCCCAGAACCTGTCAATGTGTTAGGTTAAGGTTGCTAATTAGAATACCCTAAAATAAGGAGATTATCCTGGATGATCCAGGTAGGCCCAATATGATCACATCGGCTCTTAAAAGCAGAAGAGGAAAGCAGACAGAGATGCAAAGGAAGAAGAGGCAGGAGAGATTCAAATTGTGATAGGGACTCAACCTGCCCTGGTGGCTTCCGTTCAGTCAACTCTTTTGCCCACACTTAAGGCTTTTACACTGAGTACAGAGAGAAGTGGACCTGGGGAAAGTTCATATTTTTAGTTTTTTAAATGATAAGCTGCATGAATTGTCCCTACATGCCCAGTAGGTAGTTGTTTATTTTCAAATGACTTTCTGATGCTTTTTGGGATAAGCTCTAGCCAGTGCCTCTCAAACTTTAGCATACAAAAAAATCTCTGGGGGATATTCTTAAATGTCAGATTCTAATTTGGTAGGTCTGAGGAAGGGTCTGAGATTCTGTATTTATAAATAGCTGCCAGGGGATGGTGGTGCTACCACTGTGGGGACCACACATGGAGTAGCAAGGCCTTAGCCCACTCATTCTAGCCTCTTTCCTATACTTGTGATATTCTCCCTATTATGTGAAAGTTTTTCACATCATTCTTCTGGGCTGTAATAGACATGTCTTCATTGGCGTCTTTTCTCAGATCCTAAAAGAAACTATGGTGGGATTAATGGAAACCAGGCATCAGGGCTAAAGAATGGAGGCAGGAAACAGCCTCCCTGCAAACCTTCCTTCTTCTCATACTTTACTATGAAAATCATCTGCCTTCTCTTTTCTATTTCCTTTGTTTTAATTTTCCAGGAAGTGTGTGTGTGTGTGTGCATACATATTTATGGGTGCCAATTCTGAGTATACAAAGCCTAAACCATAGTTACTAGATTCTACCAGCTTCCATTCCTCAAAGCTAAAAGGGAGCGGCAGAGACTGGGTTTTCTAGATGTCTTGCTGTTGGTGGTGTGAGCCATATCAGTCAGATAAGTGTGAGCAGCTAAATCTTTGTCATGTTTAATTCTGCCCTCCACCTGAATATACTGGCTATAAGCATATGCCATGTTTTCTTAGCTAGCAAGATAGGGGTGTGTGTGTGTGTGTGTGTGTGTATGTGCGCGTGCTGGGGGCAAATGGTGGGTGAGAAGGCAATGCACAAAGATATGGCAATAAACATATAAGTATGAATATATAAATACGGGATGGAAGTAGAGGTCTGTGATCTTGATAAACTTGGCTTTTGTTACCTCTTAATTTTTTGGAAAGATCTTCGGAGAGCTTTAGGAAATATATTCAGTACCAGCAGGCAGTCCTGGGTTGGTTCTGTCACTAGCTGGTTCTATGTTTTGGGGAAGTCATTTCTACTCTCTGGGCCTCAATCAATTTCTTTCTTTCTTTCTTTCTTTCTTTTTTTTTGTGGTACGCGGGCCTCTCACTGTTGTGGCCTCTCCCGTTGCGGAGCACAGGCTCTGGACGCGCAGGCTCAGCGGCCATGGCTCACGGGCCCAGCCGCTCTGTGGCATGTGGGATCTTCCCAGACCGGGGCACGAACCCGTGTCCCCTGCATCGGCAGGTGGACTCCCAACCACTGCGCCACCAGGGAAGCCCTGGGCCTCAATTTCTTTATAGGAGAAATGAGGGGATTGGACCCTGCCAAGATCCCTGCTTATTTCCTACCATCAGCTCTTTCCTTGCCCTTGCTAAGGCTAAAAGCTGGGGCAATTGCGTGGGCTACCAGCATCAACTCCACAGTGAGTGATGGACAACCAAACCTAGGGAACTTGCAGAGTTCCCTGACCCAGCGAACTGCAATTTTTGCTTTGTCCCACCAGCTTTTATTATTATTATTTTTTAAATGATCTCTTCTTGCTCAGTTGAGTATGGTGTACATGTTTGCTTATGAGACCACAGCTGGGTCATTCAGGACTCCTTCCTTGCTATTGGGATGGGTTGGTTGGTCTCACTGGACAAAGGGCTTGAGAGACCCACCAACAGAAGGGAAGCTATGTGAGTTTAGAAGGGATGATACTATGGAAACCTCAGCTACTAAGCTCTGGACTCAGTGGCGAGCCTCAGCTTAGCCCTGGTCTGGGGTTGATTAGCTACAACTTCTGCCTAGAATGAGGCATCATTTCTGTCTGCAGGCTGCAAACTTTGTCGTACCCCTCCCCAGAAATCTGGAAACTAGCCAGGCCAGATCAGGCCGGTGGCACAGGGCACTCTGGGGAGAAAGGTCCTGCCCCTCTTATTCCCCACCAGCTCACAGGAGGCTTCTGAACGACTTTGTGTACTTAGCTGAAAACAAGAAACTTTGGCAGAAGTAAAGCAGGCAGAAATATTTTGGTCCCTCTCTTTCAGTGATGGAGTCATGGCAAAAGACAAAGTAGAATATTTGGAAGCAGGCTGGAGGGCAATAGCATGACATGTTTGAAATTATCCATTTGATAATTAAGCACCTGAATGGCTCATAGATTGGAATTGAATATGCCAAGGAGTGAAATGCGATGGCAAAAATGAAAATGTACTTCAGTGCTCCCCATTCTCAGGTTCTAAGGAATTCTCTCACTGTTTGCAGTGTTTACAAGGCAAGTCATAGGCAATTTTAGGGTGCTTCACTTCTTAATTTCCCGGACTAATTCCATCCCCAGCCAAAGCAAAAGAAAGCAAACACCTGGATGGTTTTCTTTCCATGTTTCAAAACATCTTTGGGTTCTGTCCTATCCTCTTCCTCTTCATTCCCACTGCATCTGTAATTTTCTGGCCTGGCCTTCTCTAAGCACTGTGGTTCTATGTGTCATTCTGGTTTCAGTTGTTAATTCTAGAAAGAATGGACTCATAGTGCTATAGCTCTTATAGCTGGTAGAAATGGCAGATGTTATCTGGTCCAGGTCTCTGCGTTAGAGCATACACTAAAGCCAGGTGAATGTGTGTCAACACAGCTGAGGACTACATGGCTCTGTATCCCTGAACTGCCCATCTCCTTGTCCCCTGAGGAACCGTGGACCAGGACCCACTGCAGCAGCCAGATACTCACATCACCAAGAACAGAGCAAAGACCTATACCTTAGGCTTCATGCCTGTTGACACTTTCAGTTCTTCCCCTAGTATGAAGCTGCTGATTCTTTCCTACCTGTCTGCAACCTGGTCTTTGCTATTTATGGGAATGTGTAATTTTAACCTAAGAAGATATTTGCTTATGACTGCCTAAAAAAGTAACAGAACGGGCACCTTTTCAGTTCCTACTTGAGTAATCCTTGTTCTACCCTGTCTCTCGGCAGTGAGCATTAGAACAAATTGCCTGATGCAACATAAACAGTTCACTTAATGCAAAATCTGTTTCTCTCATTTGCTGAGTTGGAAAGAGGTAATTCATTGTATTTTGGTAACATAATAATAAATAGAAAGTTTAACAGAAGAGCCTGGATGCTTTGGAAGCACAAATTCAAATACTCCCCACTCAGCTACAGCAGCACAGAGCCCAGATTGTATGGAGTTGATCTGAGTCCTTGAAAAAATACATACACACCACAAATATTACAACTTTATGAAAGCAGTGTCACACTCTATCTATCTATCTGCCTCTCTGTCTGTCTATCTATCTATCTATCTATGGTAAAACTTATCTTTCTTTCTTTCTATCTATCTATCTATCTATCTATCTATCTATCTATCTATCTATCTATCTACTTACCTACCTACCTATCTATGGTAAAACTTCATGAAAACAGCATCTTCCAGGGACCAAAACAGATTTCAAGTGGCATTCAGCTTTTCCTTCAACCTGGCAAATAGAGCTTGACCCTTTGGGTTTCCTTTATCCTAGGCTAAACATTTGCTTTGAGACCAACTTGGTACTATGCAAATGTATTTCCATGCCTTCTGGTTTAGAATAAGCAGATGTTAAAGACTGGGTGAAAGATACCATTTGACATCATTTATCTCAGGTTTTTAAGAGTCTGTAGGAAAGGAAACATCATATAACACCAAATACCAACATCTGTAGAACACCAAAAAAATGCCCGAGACCGACAATAGACAATTACAAACGCTACTATATAAACTTGCCATATTTGCTAAATGCCATGAAGATAAAGATATAGCAATAGACAGGTGGATCTGGGTGCCATGTCAATGTAGTAAATATTTTTTCATTTGAAGCCAAGGCTGACAGGCACAGTCTCTAAAGGGAGCATTACTGATAAGCCTGTGTCTCTCCTAGTCATATGATAAACTCAGGTAAAGTTCAGAGATCCTGTCTTCCAGATCACTTTCCTGGCTTCCTGCTTTTTTCCTGGCTTCCTGTGGTAGCCATCACCACATACTTGACTATGGCAAGAAGATCCCAAGCTGGCAAAGGGGGAAAGAGCTCTTTTCCTAGTTTCACTCTTACAGACCATGGAGAAAGATCAGGATCTGGAAATACAGCTCAGTACCTGTGTGTGTGGGGGTACAATCATGATCATGGCTGTTTGTCCAAGTCAGTGTGTGTGTTTGGGGAGCGAGGGGGTGTCCACTTTGGAGCAGAGATCTGACTGATGTCTCCCTATTTGTATTTCCTGGTTCCTTTAAGGATCCAGGGAAATGAATCTGGCCATTTCATAAGTTTGAAGGATACAAAACAGAAAGAAGGTCAATGGGGGCTCTGGTCCCTGAGCCCTCGTGAGCTCACCTCCGGCTCTCGGCATCTTAAAGTGGCTTTTGGTCAAAGGGCCAGTGTCCTTATTCCATGCCCATCTCCCAAGTCAATATTGATCTCAGATCTCAGATCACTGTCCAGGGGTAGGGCAAAGCTCTGGTTTAGGAGAACATCCCAAATGAAAAGGATGTTTTTGGATATTGCCAAGAGCCACCTTGTCCTAACATTCCTAGAGCCCCAGCACATCTCTCTCCCTGTGTCCAAAAAACAATCTGTTGCTTGCTTCGCTCTGCTCCCCACCACCCTAGCCCACAGCCAGCCAGCGCCTCCCAGCCCTCAGCATCCCGGCATCTTCACTCAGCCCGCACCTCGCTGCCTTTTGGCAGCGCTCCGGCAGCAAAGCAGAGGGCTCTGGGCCGCCGGTCGACTTACCCCAGGCCAAGTGATTTGTTCGGATGTGCGTCGTCTGGCGTCCGAGAGCCAAGGAGCTCGGTGCTGCCGCCTTACCGGTTCTCCCGCGGCGCGCCAACAGCAACCGCCTGGGACAGCCTAGCCGGGGCCTCAAGGCTGCCTGGCCGGTGGGCGGATGGGCACCGGGAAAGGGGCGGGGCGTGGCAAGAAGCGCAAGTGCCGGCTCCTACCGCGGTTTCTCCCTTCGCTTCTCAGTCATTCCCAAACTTCCCTGTGGCCGGCCGGCTCTGCTCACCTTTCGCCTTCGTCAGCACCCCGAAACTCTCCGCTCTACCCGCGCCCCTGCCTTGTCCTCGCTCGCTTCTCCCGGCTCTCTGACCCAACGTGGGCCGCTTCAAAGGCACACACTCCTTCCCGCAGCCTGACACACAATAAGAGCAGGGGAAGAAACTGACACGGGGAACTGACAGAGGTAGCTGATGCGGGAGTGTGAGGGGGAGAGAGAGAAGACACGGGGAGAGACAGACCTGCATCCGCACTCTCACATGCGCACACACACACTCCAGCTCCAGCTGCTAGGTAGTAGCTGGCGGGAGCCCTGGCCACCCTTCCAAATCTTTCTAGACCAGAGGTTTCTGTCCCCTTCCGCTGTCGCTTCTGGAAAATGCTATACAACGAAGGGGAGAGAAAAGCAAAGAGGGGTGGGGAGGGGAAAATCGAGGAGGCGCGCTCCTTTTCTCCTCCGCACCCCAGCTCCAAAAATGTCCAACCCTGAGCTCTTCCCTTTCCCTTCTATCTGCTCCCGGCTTCCCTCTGCTCCTTTTCTCTTCCTCGTCTCCTTTGGGTGGCTGCGAGCTGGGCGAACCCGTCGCGGTTGTGAGGTGTGTGTATGTGTGTGTGTGTGTGGGGGGGGGCGTTGGGGGGGCCCGCTGCCGTTGGCGAAAGCACCTCTCACCTCCCCCAACCTGGACCGGGTGCCTCACACACTCTGAGCTCAAGGCAGGGCGGGCGGGGCAGGGCGGGGGAGGCGGGGAGGGGGGAGGGAAAGAGAGAGAGGGAGGATGGGGCAGCAGCTCCTGCCTTCTCTGCAGCTCGGTAGCCAGGGGTGGAAGGAAGCCGCAGATGAAACCCCAAGTCAGCCCCCGCGCTGCCCTGTCCCACCGTCTCATCTCTCCCCCCTCGGTACGGAATTTTCTGTTTCATTCGTTTGCTCTCCCCGGGCCTCCCCCTCCCCTAGGGGGTGACAGAGACTGGGGGGCTGAGCGCGGTTTCGGGTAGAGGGGACCGGAGAAGCTCGGAGCGCCTGGCCGGCAGACTCTCTTTGCCCCTTGTCCTGAGTGCCCCTCCTTTGGACTGTGACCGCCCCCCCGGCCCCCGTCAGCCCGGGCTCTGAGCCGCTGGTGGCGGGGCTGCATGGGCAGCCACGGGTCATCCCGGGGGGAAGGGAGTTGAGCCAGCGAGAGCGCGGGCGAGCGGCCGGTGGACAGCAGGACCTCGGCACCGAGCGCAGGACCGAGTCGCCAGGAGCTGACGTGGGGGTCTTGGATCCCTGACCCTTCTAGTGCAACCCAGTGCAGGCAGCCTTGGGGTGCAGCCCAATACTCCCATCCTTGCCCCTCTCACCCGTAGGGTTAGGGTCGGTCATCCAAGACCCAACCTAGATAGAAGAGGAGTGGGGATGGATAGCAGTATTGTAGGATGAGGGAGTAAGTTGCTTAGCGGTGGCAGTGGCGTCTGTGTGTGTGTGTGGAGGGGTGGGTGTCACCGGCCACTTGGACCCCTCCTTGATCTTTGCACCTTCGGGTCACGTGAGGCACCTCCCCACCCGCCACCACTCACGCTGTACTCGGGCACCCTGAACCCTCTTGAAACTTCCTGGGAAGAAATGGCTGAGATTCATACCTGCAACCTGCAGGTGCTTAGGTCCACTAGCTGGCAGCATCTCCTGGCCCGGCCACACAGCCCCAAAGCTCGGCTTTGTCTTTTATCTCCCTCACTACCTCTCTCCAGAAAGGCGGGTGCGGGGCTCTGCCTTTCTGGCCGCTGGGCTGGTACCTGAAACCCTTTTCCCTGCCCGTTCTCAGAACAACCTAGAGCTCAGAGAGAGAAAGCTCTGCTGTGCTTGCCGCTGTTGCCTTAACCCCCTGAGCACGCACTGCGAGCTTGAGTCGAGCTCCAGAAAGAACCGTCTGCCCTAAATGGCCGAGTGTTCCCATTGCTGTACTGGTGAAGCTGGCTTACTTATGTTCAGTGGGAGCCCTAGCAACTCTCCTAGGTTACCCTGAGAAAGTCCCTCGAGGCACCAAGCAAGACAAGTTTATCTGTTGTCCTCTGTTCCCTAAGCCCCCGGGTGGCCCAGTATTCTGGAGAGTATTAAGCTTTTGTGTGGGATCAAGGCGCTGGAGAAAAGTATTGCTTTGGGGAACGAAGAGTTTGTGTTCCTGGCTGAGGGGGTTTGGGGGGCAGGGGTGAGAGTGGAACCTCCATTTCCATACTCTTTTTTTTTTTTTTACAGCTTTATTGGAGTATAATTGCTTTACAATGGTGTGTTAGTTTCTGCTTTATAACAAACTGAATCAGCTATACATATATCCCCATATCCCCTCCCTCTTGCGTCTCCCTCCCTCCCACCTTCCCTATCCCACCCCTCTAGGTGGTCACAAAGCACCGAGCTGAACTCCCTGTGCTATGCGGCTGCTTCCCACTAGCTATTTTACGTTTGGTAGTGTATATATGTCCATGCCTCTCTTTCGCTTTGTCACAGCTTACCCTTCCCCCTCCCCATATCCTCAAGTCCATTCTCTAGTAGGTCTGTGTCTTTATTCCTGTCTTACCCCTAGGTTCTTCATGACATTTTTTTTCTTAAATTCCATACATATGTGTTAGCATATGGTATTTGCCTTTCTCTTTCTGACTTACTTCACTCTGTATGACAGACTCTAGGTCTATCCACCTCATTACAAATAGCTCAATTTCGTTTTTTTATGGCTGAGTAATATTGTATTGTATATATGTGCCACATCTTCTTTATCCATTCATCGGATGATGGACACTTAGGTTGTTTCCATCTCCGGGCTATTGTAAATAGAGTTGCAATGAACATTGGGGTGCATGTATCAAAGATATTGTTATGTATATTCCTTCAGGAGAACCAGGACCCTGCCCTGAGGCTGTACTATTGTTTCTTGATTGTTCCTCCTTTGTCTCTGCATCCCTCTTCCTTCCCCGATTAGCAACTGTGAATCTGCCCTTTGGAACTCACGGAAGTTCTAGGAGGCTGAATGAAGCCTATTTTTCCTACAAACAAGAATGGGGGTGGGGGTTAGTGGAGTGCACAGAAAGGATTTGTACCTGGGAGGGCCCCACAGGGTGCTGCTTGGTTTCATCCCCATCTTGGGACAACCAAACATGTCTCCAGACATTGCTAAATGCCCCCTATGGTGCAAAATCACCCTCCCCATTGAGAACCACTGCCATTTAATGTAGTAGTGTCACATTTCAAAGATGGGGATGTTCACTTAATTTTACCCACCTGGGATTGTCCAGATGTTGTATGGAACAGAATCTCAGAAAATATGAAATATTTTGTGAGGAAACAACATGAAAAGGAGTCCTCACAAATTAATAAATTTTGACAAGTGATTGAACTCATTCTTATAATCACTGCTACCTCCCCATCACCATCTAACTTGTGGTGAGCACTAGCTGTGAGTAGGGTGTTGATTATAGCAAAGATCTACAAGGCATAATACCAGCTTTCAATACACTAAGAAACTATTGACTTTTTCATCCTGAAGGGAAAGGTTTACAGATTTTCATGGAAAACCAGTTTCTGGATTGAATCTGGCCTTCTACCTCTTATTTCTCAGTTGTCCCCAAACAGTGACTTATTCTTTAAGGTTCTGCCTTAGGGAGATTGCCCTTTGTCTTGCTAATTACCATAGCTCTATGTTGAGATTTTTTGTGACTTCCCTATATAAAGCACTCATGCCATAACAATGTGTCCAGCATCGAAATGACCACAACATCATAAAGGCTTTAACAAATTGAGCAGTTTGAAGGCAAGTTTTTATTTACTGCTGACTAAAAAAAAAAAAAAAAAGCACAGCCTAAAAGTTGAGAATTATTTTTTGTTTGGCAGACTGGAGGCAGCCTCTCAGATAGCTCTGAGGGACTGCTCCAAAGAGTTAAAGGAGGGGCCATGATACATAGGGGTTTTTGCAACAAAGACCAGGTAGTTGGAAGAGCAAAAGATTACTGTTAATTAAAGAAAACCAGATGTCTCAGGTTGATGAATTTAGTGCTTTTCTACATATGAGAAGATGCAAGAGTCTGGGCTCATTGAAATCATTCCTTTGTTATGCACCTTAGTTATCTAGGGCCAGTATCCTGTTCTTTCCCATCCTGAGTCCCCCTCAGGGTGCACCACTGGGGGTTGACTGAAGGCTTGGCAGTGGGTAGCAGCCCGTTTGTCTCCATCCTGAGTTCCCTCAGGGCTAACTGTTGGGGCTATGGTAGTGGCTGATGGCTTGATGGCCGAAGCATCCTTTTTTTGCTGATATGACGGGCAACGTTTTTCATTCACAGTACAAAGGAAGGGACTTCTAGTTACCTGCATGTTAGAGAAATACTCAACAATGGCAAAGGAAATGGAATGAACTGGAATGGAATGGAACAAGAGATGATTCTTAAAATACTGCGGAGTGTTGAAAAAAATGTCTTGGTGTGATTGTGGGTTTTAACACTCAGCAGTATCTCTGCCCCAGGAAGTCAAACAACACTAATGTGAGTTGTGGGATCCTGATCAGGAATTCAGCAAAGGAAATGCAGGAGGAAGTGTGGAATATCTGTTTGAAAACAGCTGAGTAAACTCCTGCCTTAGAAAATAAGTTACCAGTGAGCCAGACTTACATCAGTGTCACTTACTTTGAATAACTCCTAACCCAACACCATGCATATGTATAGCAACATGCCACTTATAAAGGCCAATGCAGGGACCAACAAATCAGTACATTAAAACTTTGTGTATTCATAGATTATGATTTTCTTGTCAAGGCTGATGATTTATTTAAATAAAAGTTTGTCTGAATTGGGACCATGAGTGGCTGTAACTGAAAACATGTTTCATATTTCAAAAGTAAGTTTAAGTTCTTACATAGCAACAGGATCCCTGTAATCAAGGCATAAGGCCTTAAATGGTGATTAATCTTAATAAAAGAAGTGTAAACGAAGTCACACATCATGGATTAGCTAAGGACTTTGCTGTGCTTACCACTAATAAGAATACAAATGGGGCTGGCCCTGGGCAAATTTATTAAGTGGGATTTCAGAATCACAGAAGATTAGAGAACATTGGGCCAGTGAGAAGGGCCTTGCCTGAGGCTGCATAATGCTTAGTGACAGAGACAAGCGACAGAGACAAGTCTTGCTGCTCTGTGACTGACTCTCTATGTGGCCTAAGGAAGGGAAGGATTAGTCTTTATTCTGTCTGCTCCCTACTCAGCTTATTAAAATCTGCCCTCATGAAATGATGTGATCTGCCCTAATCAAACTACCAGTGTGTTTCCTCTCCCAGGAGTAGTTCTGTCTTCAACCTTTTTTCTAATTGTGAACCCAAGACTCTGTCTCCTTAGTAAAGAGCATTAAAGCATGAGGGGGCAGGTATTTCTTTGGGATAAAGACTTCCCGAGCCCCCGAAATCACCCCAGTTACAGGTCAGGCCTTGTAAATCTGTGAAGGCTGTGTGTTTCTCCTGCCTTTTCAAGAATGGACATTTTTTTTTTTTTAATTTCAGGGAGGGCTTGGTACAAAAATAAAATTTTAATTTGAATATTTTTCTCTTCAGGGTTTGTTGGTGTGAAGGAATATCCGGTGAGCTGTGCTTTATTCTTGGTCAATAACACAGGTCCTTATGGACAGAGTACTGAGAGGCTAGCTGTGGAAGGTTCTTGGAGAGTGGGCTGTGCTAGAGAGTGTAGGCTTTGGAGTCAGACAGACCTGGGTTTGAATTACAGCTCCATGTATTATTAGTTATGGATATTAACTTACATGAACCTTGGTTTGCTGTTCTGGGAAATGGCAATAATGACTCACAGAGTTGTTTAGTGCATTTAATTGGATAATACATAATCTTAGCACAGAGCCTAATATATGGCATACCTCAACAATTGCTAATTTCCTTTCTTTTCCCTTTCTGCCCTTTTTGTATTGAGGTGACACATATAGCATAAAATTAACGATCTTAAACTGTATAATTCAGTGCCATTTAGTCCATGCACATGTTGTTCAACCTTCATCTCAATCTAGTTCCAAAACACTGTCATCACCACAAAAGGAGACCCTGTACCCATTAATCAGTCACCCCCATTCCTCCCTCCCCTAGCTACTGACAACAGCTAATCTGCTTTCTGTCTCTATGGATTCAGCTATTCTAGATATTTTGTATAAATGGAATCATGCAATATATAAACTTTTCTGTCTGGCTTGTTCACTTAGCATAATATTTTCAAGGTTTATCCATATTCTAGCATGTATAGGTACTTCACTCCATTTTATGACCAACTAATATTCCATTATGTGGATATCATTATATGGACTGTCTTAGTTTAGGCTGTTATAACAGAATACCATAGATTGAGTGACTTAAGCAATAAATATTTATTTGTCATAGTGTCAACATCAGGATTTCCAAGACCAAGATGCCAGCAGATTCTATGTCTAGTGAGGACCCTCTTCCTGGTTTGCAGATGGCTGCCTTCTTGCTGTGTCCTTACATGGCAAGGGGTGGGGGAGGGAGAGGAAGAGAGAGAGAGAGAGAGAGAGAGAGCGCGCGCAAGCGTACAAGCATGCTAGCTCTCTGGTTTCTTCTTATAAGGGCATTAATCCCTCCTTGGGGGCTCCACTGTCATGACCTCATCTAAACCTAATTACCTCCCAAAGGCTCTACCTGCAAATACCATCACATTGGGGATGAATCTTGGGGGGATACAAAATTCAGTCCATAGCAACCACATTTTGTTTTATCCATTCATCAAGTGATGGACATTTAGTTGTTTCTACCTTTTGGCTATTATGAATAATGCTGCTCTGAATTTTTGTGTTTGAATACCTGTCTTCAGTTATTTTGGCTTTGTACCTAGGAGTGGAATTGCTGGGTCATAAGGTAATTCTATGTTTGTTTGAGGAACCACCAAATTGTTTTCCACAGTGGCTGCACCATTTTACATTCCCACCAATGGGGTACAATGGTTCCAATTTCTCTACATCTTTGCCAACACTTGTTATTTTCCTTTTTTTTTTTTTTTGCATTACAACCATCCTGGTGGTGTGAAGTGGTATCTTATTTGGATTTTGATTTGAATTTCCTTAGTGATTAGTGATGTTGAACATCTTTGCGTGTGCTTGTCGGCCAATGTATATCTTTTTTGGAGAAATGTCTATTTAAGTCCTTTGCCCATTTTTAAATTGAGTCAATTTTCTGTTATTTGTTGAGTTGTAAGATTTCTTTATATATTCTGGATACTAGACCCTTATCAATGTATGATTTGCAAATATTTTATCTCATTCTGTAGATTGTCTTTTTACTTCCTTGGTAAGTATCCTCTGATTCACAAAAGGTTTTAATTTTGATGAAGTCCAATTTATCTATTTTTTTGTTGTTCTTGTTGCTTGTGCTTTTGGTGTCATATTTAAGAAACCATCACATAATTCAAGGTCATGAAGATTGCCCCTATATTTTCTTCCAGACAGCTTATGGTTTTAGCTCTTATGCTTAGATCTTTGATTCATTATGATTTAATTTTTTTTATTATGTGAGATAGGGGTCCAACTTCATTCTTTTGCATGTGGATATCTAGTTGTTCCAGCACCGTTTGTTGAAGACACTGTTCTTTCTCCATTGGATGGTCTTGGCACCTGTCAAAAATCAATTTGCCCTAGGTGTATGGGTTTATTTCTGGACCCTCAATTCTATTCCACTGATACAATTTGTCTGTCTATGTGCCAGTACCACACTCTTTTGATTACTGTAGCTTTGTATTACGTTTTGAAATAGGAAAGTATGAGGCCTCCAACATTGTTTTGCTTTCTCAAGATTGATTTGGCTATTCAGGGTCCCCCAATTCCATGTAAATTTCCATTTCCATTTTTTCAAAAAAGGCCAGCATTTCCATTTCTTCAAAAAAGGCCATTAGGATTTTAATAGTGATTATATTGAATCTGTAGATCACTTTGGGGAGTACTTTGATCTTAACAATATTGTCTTCCAGTCTATGACACTTGATATCTTTCTTTTCATTTAGGTTTTCTTTAATTTCCTTCAGCAGTGTTTTGTAGTTTTTAGTGTATATGACTTATACCTCCTTGGTTAAAGTATCAATATTTTAATATTTTGATACTGTTGAAAATTAAATTGTTTTCTTAATTTTATTTTTGGATTGCCCATTCCTAATGTACAAAAATGTGAATGATTTTTGCACATTGATCTTGTACAACCCGCTACTTGTCAAATTCATCTAATGGCCCTAGTTATTTTGTTTATTCTTTAGGATTTTATCTGTATATAAGATCATGTCATATGTGAATAGAGATAGTTTTACTTCTTCCTTTCCAATTTGGATGCTTTTTATTTCTTTTTCCTGCCTAATTACACTGGCTAGGACTTTTATTCCAATGTGGAATAGAAGTAAAAAAAAAAAAGTGGCATCCTTATCTTCTTTCTGATCTTAGGAGGATAGCATTCAGTTTTTCATAATTGAGTATAATGCTATCTGTGGGTATTTCATAAATGTCCTTTTTTCAGGTTGATGAAATTCCTTTCTATTGCTAGTTTGTTGAGTGGTTTTATCATGAAAGGTGTTGAGATTTGTCAAATGCTCTTTTTCTTCATTAACAGAGATAATCGTGTAGTTTTTCCTTCATTCTGTTAATTGGTGTATTACATTGATAATTTTCTTGAACCGGTCTTACATTCCTCGGATAAATCCTACTTAGTCATGGTGTATATTCCTTTAATATACTGCTGGATTCAGTTTACTAATATATTGCTGAGGATTTTTGCATCTATATTCAAAAGAGATACTGGTCTATAGCTTTGTTTTTATGTCTTGGTCTGGCTTTCGTATCAGAGTAATGCTGGCCTCATAGAACGAGTTAGGAAAGACTTCCAAACATTTTTTGGAAGAGTTTACCAAGGATTGGTTTTCATTCTTCTTTAAATATTCATAGAATTCAGCAGTGAAGTCATCTGGTGCAGAGCTTGTCCTTGAGACCTTTTTGATTACTGATTCAATCCCTTTGCCTGTTATACGTCTGTTCAAAATTTCTATTTCTTCTTGAGTCCGTTTTGATAGTTTGTGTGTTCTAGGAATTTTTCCATTTCATCTTGGTTTTCTAATGTCTTGTTTTTTGTTTTTTTTTTTTTGCGGTACGCAGGCCTCTCACTGTTGTGGCCTCTCCCATTGTGGAGCACAGGCTCCGGACGCGCAGGCTCAGCAGCCATGGCTCATGGGCCCAGCCGCTCTGTGGCATGTGGGATCCTCCCAGACCAGGGCACGAACCCGTGTCCCCTGCATCGGCAGGCGGACTCTCAAACACTGCGCCACCAGGGAAGCCCCCAGATGCTTAATTTTTCTTATAATCTTTTAAATTTCTGTAATGTTGGTAGTAACGTACCCACTTTCATTTTTGATTTTAGCAATTTGAGCTTTCATTTTGTTCTTTCCTAGTCAAGCTAAGTAAATGTTGTTAATCTTGTTGGCTGATCTTTTCCAAAAAATAACTTTTTATTTGATTGATTTCCTCTGTTGTTTTTCTATTCTCTGATTTATTTATCTCTTCTCTAATGTTTATTAATTCTTTCCTTCTACTAGATTTGGGTTTAGTTTGTTCTTTTTCTAGTTCTTCAAAGTGTAAAGTTAGGTTACTGATTTGAGTTATGTTTTAACATAGTTGTTTACAGTATGAATGTACCTTGGAGCCCTGCTTTTGCTGTATCACATAAGTTTTGGTATGTTGCATTTTCATTTTCATTCTTCTCAAAGAAATTTGAAATTTTCTCTTGTGATTTCTTCTTTAAAACTTTTGTTGTTTAAGGTTTGCTGTTTAGTTTCTGTTTATGAAATTTCCTGTCTTCCTTCTGTTATTGATTTCTATTCTTAGCTCCTCTCCATTTTGGTTGGTGAAGATACTTTGTACAATTTTAATGTTTTAAAATGTATTGAGGGACTTCCCTGACTGTCCAGTGGTTAAGACTCTGTGCTTTCACTGCAGGGGGCAGAGGTTCAATCTCTGGTTAGGGAACTAAGATCCCACATGCTGTACAGCATGGCCAAAAAATAAATAAATAAACAAAATAAAATAAAATTTAATGAGAATTATTTTGTGGTCTAAACTATGCTCTGTTTTGAAGAAGGTTCCTTGTGCACTTGAGAATATGTTTATTCTGCTGTTTTGGGATGGAGTGTTCTGCATATACCTGTTACATCTAGTTGGCTTATAGTGTTATTCAAGTCCTCTGTTTCATTAACCTTTTCTTTCTCATTGTTCTATTCATTATTGAAAGTTGGGTATTGAAGCCTCCAACTATTATTGTAGAACTATCTATAACTCCCTTCAATTCTTGAATCATATATTTTGAGTCCCTGTTGTTTGGTGTATATATGTCTATATTGTTATACCTTCTTGAATTGGCCCTTTTATCAGTATATACTATTCTTCTTTGTCCCTTATAACAATTTTTGGCTTAAAGTCTGTTTTGTCTGTTATTAGTATCTTCATCCCAGTTCTCTTTTTGTACCTATTTGCATCAAGTCTCTTTTCCATCCTTTTACTTTCAACCTATTTGTATATCTGAGTCTAAAGTGAGTCTGTTGTATACAGCAGATACTTGGATCATGCTTTTTGTTAATTCTATTCTGCCAGTCTCTGTCTTTGAATTAAAAATTTTAATAATTTATACTTAAAGTAATTACTGCTAAGGAAGAATTTACTTCTGCCATGTTGCTATTCTTTTTCTATACATCGTATATTTTTTGTCCCCCAATTTCTCTATTTCTGTCTCCTTTTGTGTTTGACTGATTTCCCCTTCAACTTTGGGATTCTTCCTGGCAAAGGACCAATATGGGAAAGCTATAAACCTATTCTTCATATATTTGTGCAATAACTATGAAATAGAAGACCCTCACCTCCCTCTATACCAACTTATTCATCTTCTCTCATAGGCATACAAATGAACCTCTCTGGTCCCTACCACTCACTCCCATACCTATCCACTTAAATGTTCAGCCATCAGTTCAAACTCAGTGGTTCTGAAGTTGACTACCTCTCCCCATAAAATCCATTTTGTTTTAATAAGTAAAATAGAATCAGGCCTTTTATTATCCCAGTCTTCTAGACTTAAGATTATCCTGGCTTCTCCACTCTTCTTTAGTCCCCCTTCCATAAAGTCACTAAGGTTTTTATGCAATTTCTCCTTGTCCCTTGAATGTGGGAGATTTTGAAGGCAAAATTCCAGGCAAAAGTGATAGCATGTGAAGACTCCTGGGCAAAAGCATGATATGTTCTAGGAAGTGAAAGAAAATAAAAACAACTGTCATGTAGATTCCAAGGAGAATGAGTGGCGAGAACAGTCAGGGACTAGATTATGCGATTATGTGAAATCATGTGAGGGCTTGTCATGCTAGGGACTTTGAATTTCATCCTACAAAAAATGAGAAGCCATTGAAGAAGGAGAGTTACATGACCAGCAATCCATGTTAGAAGGATCACTCTGTCTATGGAAAACGGGTTAGAGGGGAAAAGACTAGAAGCAGGGAGATGAGCTAAGAGTGTGTTGAAATAATATAGGAAAGAAGAAATGGTGGCCTAGAATTAAGGTGGTTACAGTCAGGATGTAGAAAAGAGGACAGAACCATGAGTTAGTTAAGAAATATAGTTAATGAGACAGTGATAGATTGAGTGTGGTTGATGAGAAAGAGAGATGTATCTAAGATAACTTCCAAGTTTCTGGCTTGAACAAGTAGGTGAATAATGATACCATTTTACTGAAATGGGGAAAGTGAAGACTATGCATATTTGATGGGAAGAACATGAGTTCAGGTAGGATAGGAAGAGTATAAGATGCCTGTGAGACATCCAAGGGGAGATGTTAGAGTAGGTCATATAAATCTGGAGGTCAAAAGAGAGCTCAATGTTGATGACTGGATTTGGAAGTTGTCAGAATGTAGATGGTATTTAAAAACACGTGATTGAATGATATCACCCAGGGAGAGAGTATATATGGAAGAGGGCAGAGGGCTGAGCTGTGGAGTCCTCCAAAATTTATAAATACATCAGAAAGTGAAGTAAAGTCCATCAAAGAAGACTGAAAGTACTAGGGAGAGAGGAAAAAAAAAGGAGTAGTGTGGTATTCCAAACAGCTGAAGATGGTGGCCAAGGGATAAATATTTCAAGAGGGAATAATCAACATCTGATGCTGCTGTGAAAGGCAAAAAATGACTAGTGAAGTTAATGACATGATAGTCATGGCTTCCTTGATTTTAGTTAGAATGCACTGATTGATGAGTAAGAGAGAAGTGAGGAAATGGAAACAGTACAGAAAACTTGTTCAAGATATTTGGAAGAAAAGAGGAAATGAAAGGAGTGACTAGTTGGTAGGGCATGTGGCATCAAGTGAGGTTGGGTTTCTTTTTTATTTTCAAGATGGGAGAGGCTTTGAGATGTTTAAATACTGACAAGAAAGGACCAATAGGAAAGGAAAGAAGGAGAAAAGAGATAATCAATATGGTGGGGGTGCCCTAAAAGGGGGCAGGATTAGCCTTAGAGAGGAGGGGAACATCTTTTTCATAGTAACATGAATGAAGGAGCAAAAGTATCAGTGTAGATTCACATAAGTTTGTAGATTTCATGGTATAAAGGTGTGATGGTTTCCTTCTGACACGTATATTTTCTTTGGAGTATTAGGAAATGAGACCGTTTGCTGAGAGGGAGGGCTCAAGGTGTGAGAGCTTGGAAGTTTGAGGAGAGTGGAGAAAATAATTTTGAGAATGGGAGCTCCAGCTAAGTAAGTAAACTAGAACTACCAGGCTGTGTTGAGAGCAGGTTAGTGGTTTTCTAACACTGCTCAGCAGACTGAGTGCAGATGTGGAGAAAGGGGATGGTTCATTTATCCAGGGTTTTCCAGGTGAGTGTGATAGAAGGTCAATGGATCCAGAGAGCTGGAGGTATGATGTGTCAATGAATCCAAGCTTGCCACAGAGAGGAGTGAAGGCAGGTGGAAGCTATGGATAGGGTAAAACAGACGGTTCCATGGACAGGTGGTCCCAGTGAGGTTGAAGGACCTCATTTTCTTGAGGATGATAGCATGCATGCAACAGAAAAACAGCAACTTTTGGTAAGAGAGTGGGGTCAGAAGTTGTAATTTTAGAGAATGAGCAATTTCTGGTACTGACAAAGTCAGGGGTGTAGCTGTGAGAGTGGATGGCTGAGCTACAGTGGAGTAGAAGATAATTGGAAATAAACTGAAGGGTCAGGGTGCTGTTTGGATCATCCATACAGCCATGGATGTCACCCAAGGTGATGGCAGGAGTTGGTATGTGGAGGAAGTTGAGGACATAAAGTTTTCAATGAACGGCAGAGGATGGAGATGGTGGTGGAGAGCAGTGGTGAGAAAGTGACTGTAAAGTTGGTACATGAAAATAAGAATGGTTAGAAAGCTATTTAGCTAAATGGTGTGAGCTATAAAGTAGCAGGGATTATATGGAATCTGGAGCCAGATTGCCTGAACTTGAATTCTGATTCCACCAGAGAGATGACTGTCAAGTTACTTGACCTCTGTGCCTCAATTTTTTATCTGTAAAATGGGTATGATAATAATACCTACTTCATAGGCTTGTTAAGAAGATCAAATGAGTTAATAGCTGAAGAGTATTTAGAACAGCACCTGGTCCAGAGTAATTGCTATTAAGTGTAAATTTTTATGTAGTGTCTTTTTTTTTTTTTTTTTTGCGGTACGCGGGCCTCTCACTGTTGTGGCCTCTCCCGTTGTGGAGCACAGGCTCCAGACCCGCAGGCTCAGCGGCCATGGCTCACGGGCCCAGCCACTCCGCAGCATGTGGGATCCTCCCGGACTGGGACACGAACCCGTGTCCCCTGCATCAGCAGGCGGACTCTCAACCACTGCGCCACCAGGGAAGCCCTGTAGTGTCCTTTTTTACAGAAGGCTGGGTGCCCATCTATGATTATATTCAGAAGTAAGATCTCAACCAACTATAGATATCTCATTTATCTGCTTGAGGGGTTTTATTCCTATCATCTGTGATCTATTCTTAGTAGTTAGGTTCTTGGACTCAGCTGGGTCATCAGCAGGGAAGCCAGTTTGTTGAGAAAAAGACTAATGGGAAATATATCAGCAGTATACTGAAAGGCTGTAACAGTAATGAGGGACATTAGACTTACTAAAAGCAGAGTGACCTGGCAAGAACTTCATCAGCAGCTTTAGAGTCACATTAAAGAATGTGGTATAACCATTCCCAATAGCCGTTTTCCTATTTGGAAACCACAGCCAGCCCCACAGTGTGAGAACCTTGCCTTACATAGCAAGGAAAGGATGTGAGTAGGGAGGTAAGAGGGTGGATTGTTTCTGCATGTTTTCTGTTTTCCTCCATTTCCACAGTAAGTGCCTAGCACTGAAAATGCACTTTTTATACCCCATCTTTCACAATGTGTTCTCTGGAAAAGATCTGATAAAACGATTATGAGTACTTATGGCCCATCCCAGAGACACATTGTTCAATGGTGAGTGCCTTAAGTCAAAGGTGGAAAGGTGGAATTTTAGGCATTAGTGAGCTGAGAGGGGGTAGATGTTTGGAGGACCAGGAACCTTCTCTTCAATCTGGCCCTGACTATTGGTCCATTTTTTGAGCCATACACTGTGCTAGATCCTAGATCTGAATAGATCAGTATACTGCTGATATATTTCCCATTAGTCTTTTTCTCAACAAACTGGCTTCCCTGCTGATGACCCAGCTGAGTCCAAGAACCTAACTACTAAGAATAGATCACAGATGATAGGAATAAAACCCCTCAAGCAGATAAATGAGATATCTATAGTTGGTTGAGATCTTACATCTGAATGTAATCATAGATGGACACCCAGCCTCCTGAATTCAAGAAGCTCAAGATCTATAGGAGGGAAATAGACACTGTAAAACACAATCACAACATGATTAGTACCGTTATCAGTGGTGTGGGCAAAATGGCAATCTAGAGGAGAAAGATTGACTACTTCCTAACCCTTTCTGTGGGACTCGGGTAAGACTTCGTGGAAGAGGTGATATTTTAACTGGGACTTGAAGGATGAATGAATGTCCTGGAGGAAGAATATAGGGAAGGGAAGATATTCTATGCAGGGAGAACAACATGTGCAAAAACATGGATCCATAAAAGGATTTACTAAAAGTGTATTTTCTAGTGGTGTGAGAACTCTACTATAGCTAGAGCATAGAAAGTGTGTGGGGAAGGTGTGGCAGGAGATGAAGTAGAAGAGGGAGTGTCTCAGATTGCTAAGGAAGTTTTACACCATACTAAGGAGTTTGACAGTAGAGAATCAATAGAGATTTTTAAAAGCAAAGTGGATATGTGATTATATATGTTTGTTTTTATTTTTCAGAGACTGGGATTGGTAGCTTTATGGAGGATGAGGTAGAGACTAGAGAGGCATAGAGCTAGGAAGCTGTTGGAATAGTCCAAGCAAGAGACAGTGAGCATCTGAACTAAAGCTGTGTCTGTGATAGAACTGAAGAGACATTTCTGAAGTAAGATTGACAGGATTTGGTAACTAATTGGAAATACAGAGTGAGGCAGAAAGAAGCGTGAAGGATCATATTAAGGTTGGCTGTCTAGATATTAACCAAAATGAGGTAGACCGAAGGATGCAGCCTTAAGGGGGAATAAGATTAATTCAGTTTTGAGATGGTTGTAGGGCATTCAGCTAGATAGAAATATGGCTCTGGGCTTCAGGAAGAAAACCAGAAGAAAACAGTATCCTGAAAAACAAAAGTATGACATTTTCCAAAAGGATAAATTAGAGTGAAGATGGAAAACCATAGTTTTCAGTGTATAGCTCTTTCACTTCCTTGATTAAATATATTCCTGAGTATTTTAATCTTGTTGATGCTATTGGAATTGTTTTCTTCATGTACTTTTTGGATAGTCTCTTGTTAGTGTATAGAAACACAACTAATTTTGTATATTGATATCGTATCCTACAACTTTACCAAACTCATTTATAAGTTCTAACAGTTTTTGATGGAGTCTTTAGATTTTCTATATATAATATCATGTCACTGTAAATTGAGACAATTTAACTTCTTTCTTTATGTGGTTGCCTTTTATTTCTTTTCCTTGCCTACTTTCTCTAGCTAGGACTTCCAGTACTGTGTTGAATAAGAGCAGTGAGAGTGGGCATCCCTGTTTTCTCTAGATCTTAGAGAAAAAGTTTTCAGCCTTTCACCACTGAATATAATGTTAGCTGTGACCTTATCATATATAGAAATACAGTTGACCTTTGAACAACACGGGGTTAATCCATGCATAATTTATAGTCAGCCCTCAGTATCTGTGGTTCCTCTGCATCTGTGGATTCAACCAACCATGGACTGTGTAGTACTGTAGTACTTACTTACTACTGAAAAAATGTCCAAGTATAGGTGTAACTGCACAGTTCAGACACACGTTGTTCAATGGTCAACTGTATATTCTTGATAGAAGCTGGTTCCAGAACACTATTGTATTAATTATCTGTTGCTATATAATAAACTACACTGAAATTTAGCAGTTTCAAAGAGCAAACATTTATTATGTCATACAGGTTTTGAGACTCAGGAATCTGGAGGTGGCTTACCTGGGTGGTTCTGAGTCAGAGTCCCTCATGCATTTTCTGACAAGACATTGGCCAGGCCTGTGGTCTTCTTAAGGCTTCACTGGGACTGAAGAATTCACTTCCAGATTTACTCACATGGTTTTCTGGCATGCCTCAGTTTCTCCCTGGGAGTTGGCCAGAGGCCTCTTTTTCTTATCCTTTGGGCAAACCGATAGGCTACCTGAGTGTCCTCGTGACATGACAGCTGGCTTCTCCTAGAGAAAGTGATTCAAAGGAGAGTAGAGACAAAGACAAGGAAGCCACAGTCTTCTGTAACCTAATCTCAGAAATGTCATACCATCACTTCTGTCATCTGACACTTGTCACACAGACCAACTGTGTTAATGTAGGAAGGAGCTACACAAGATTGTGAATACCAGGAGGTAGGAATCATTGGGGACCATCTTGGACGCTGGCTCCAAGAACAATTATGCTCAACAAATATGCATATATTTGTGTATAGGGAGATACTGATGAAAAATATAGACATCAAAGTACGAAGAATGTTTATCTCTGGGAGGTGAGATTATGGCTCTTTGTTAAACATATTTTTCTTTTTTATCTGTTTTGCAATTATTATAGGGAACTCAATTACTGATATTTGATAAAATCAGAAACCAATCAATATATTTTATTAAAGGGATGAATGGGAGTTGAGGAAATAGAGAAACTGTATATAGACTATTGCTTCGACAATTTTGGTAGTCAAAGTAAGGTAGAGAGATTAGTTTTAGGAATAGGCGTAATTGAGGAATGTGGGTTTTTTTACATCTGAATTGGAGTATAATTGCTTAACAATGGTGTGTTAGTTTCTGCTTTATAACAAAATGAATCATTTATACATATACATATGTTCCCATATCCCCTCCCTCTTGCCTCTCCCTCCAACCCTCCCTATCCTACCCCTCCAGGCGGTCACAACGCACTGAGCTGATCTCCCTGTGCTATGCAGCTGCTTCCCACTAGCTATCTAACTTACGTTTGGTAGTGTATATATGTCCATGCCTCTCTTTCGCTTTGTCACAGCTTACCCTCCCCCCCCATATCCTCAAGTCCATTCTCTAGTAGGTCTGTGTCTTTATTCCTGTCTTACCCCTATGTTCTTCATGACATTTTTTTTCCTTAAATTCCATATATATGTGTCAGCATACAGTATTTGTCTTCCTCTTTCTGACTTACTTCACTCTGTATGACAGACTCTAGGTCCATCCACCTCATTACAAATAGCTCAATTTCGTTTCTTTTTATGGCTGAGTAATATTCCATTGTATATATGTGCCACATCTTCTTTATCCATTTATCCGATGATGGACACTTAGGTTGTTTCCATCTCCGGGCTATTGTAAATAGGGCTGCTATGACCATTTTGGTACATGATTCTTTTTGAATTATGGTTTTCTCAGGGTATAGGCCCAGTAGTGGGATTGCTGGGTCATATGGTAGTTCTATTTGTAGTTTTTTAAGGAACCTCCATACTGTTCTCCATAGTGGCTGTACCAATTCACATTCCCACCAGCAGTGCAAGAGGGATCCCTTTTCTCCACACCGTCTCCAGCATTTATTGTTTCTAGATTTTTTGATGATGGCCATTCTGACTGGTGTGAGATGATATCTCATTGTAGTTTTGATTTGCATTTCTCTAATGATTAAAGATGTTGAGCATCCTTTCATGTGTTTGTTGGCAGTCTGTATATCTTCTGTGGAGAAATGTCTATTTAGGTCTTCTGCCCATTTTTGGATTGGGTTGTTTGTTTTTTTGTTATTGAGCTGCATGAGCTGCTTATAAATTTTGGAGATTAATCCTTTGTCAGTTGCTTCATTTGCAATTATTTTCTCCCATTCTGAGGGTTGTCTTTCGGTCTTTATGGTTTCCTTTGCTGTGCAAAAGCTTTGAAGTTTCATTAGGTCCCATGTGTTTACTTTTGTCTTTATTTCCATTTCTCTAGGAGGTGGGTCAAAAAGGATCTTGCTGTGATTTATGTCATAGAGTGTTCTGCCTGTTTTCCTCTAAGAGTCTGATAGTGTCTGGCCTTACATTTAGGTCTTTAATCCATTTTGAGCTTATTTTTGTGTATGGTGTTAGGGAGTGATCTAATCTCATACTTTTACATGTCCCTGTCCAGTTTTCCCAGCACCACTTATTGAAGAGACAGTCCTTTCTCCACTGTACATTCCTTACTCCTTTAACAAAGATAAGGTGACCATAAGTGCGTGGGTTTATCTCTGGGCTTTCTATCCTGTTCCATTGATTTAACTTTCTGTTTTTGTGCCAGTACCACTGTCTTGATTACTGTAGCTTTGGAGTACAGTCTGAAGTCAGGGAGCCTGATTCCTCCAGCTCCATTTTTCATTCTCAAGATTGCTTTGCTATTCGGGGTCTTTTGTGTTTCCATACAAATTGTGAAAATTTTTGTTCTAGTTCTGTGAAAAATGCCAGTGGTAGTTTGATAGGGATTGCATTGAATCTGTAGATTGCTTTGGGTAGTAGAGTCATTTTCACAATGTTGATTCTTCCAATGCAAGAACATGGTTTATCTCTCCATCTCTTTTTATCATCTTTAATTTATTTCATCAGTGTCTTATAATTTTCTGCATACAGGTCTTTTGTCTCCTTAGGTAGATTTATTCCTAGATATTTTATTCTTTTTGTTGCAATGGTAAATGGGAGTGTTTTCTTGATTTCACTTTCAGATTTGTCATCATTAGTATATAGGAATGCCAGAGATTTCTGTGCATTAATTTTGTATCCTGCTACTTTACCAAATTCACTGATTAGCTCTAGTAGTTTTCTGGTAGCATCTTTAGGATTCTCTATGTATAGTATCATGTCATCTGCAAACAGTGACAGATTTACTTCTTCTTTTCCAATTTGGATTCCTTTTATTTCCTTTTCTTCTCTGATTTCTGTGGCTAAAATTTCCAAAACTAGGTTGAATAAGAGTGGTGAGGGTGGGCAGCATTGTCTTGTTCCTGATCTTAGTGGAAATGGTTTCAGTTTTTCAACATTGAGGACGATGTTGGCTGTGGGTTTGTCATATATGGCCATTATTATGTTGAGGAAATTTCCTTCTATGCCTACTTTCTGCAGGGCTTTTATCATAAATGGGTGTTGAATTGTGTCGAAAGCTTTCTCTGCATCTATTGAGAAGATCATATGGTTTTTCTCCTTCAATTTGTTAATATGGTGTATCACGTTGATTGATTTGCATATATTGAAGAATCCTTGCATTCGTGGAATAAACCCCACTTGATCATAGTATATGATCCTTTTAATGAGCTGTTGGATTCTGTTTGCTAGTATTTTGTTGAGGATTTTTGCATCTATGTTCATCAGTGATATTGGCCTGTAGTTTTCTTTCTTTGTGACATCCTTGTCTGGTTTTGGTATCAAGGTGATGGTGGCCTCGTAGAATGAGTTTGGGAGTGTTCCTCCCTCTGCTATATTTTGGAAGAGTTTGAGAAGGATAGGTGTTAGCTCTTCTCTAAATGCTTGATAGAATTCGCCTGTGAAGCCATCTGGTCCTGGGCTTTTGTTTGTTGGAAGATTTTTTATCACTGTTTCAATTTCAGTGCTTGTGATTGGTCTGTTCATATTTTCTATTTCTTCCTGATTCAGTCTTGGCAGGTTGTGCATTTCTAAGAATTTGTCCATTTCTTCCAGGTTGTCCATTTTATTGGCATAGAGTTGCTTGTAGTAATCTCTCATGATCTTTTGTATTTCTGCAGTGTCAGTTGTTACTTCTCCTTTTTCATTTCTAATTCTATTGATTTGAGTCTTCTCCCTTTTTTTCTTGATGAGTCTGGCTAATGGTTTATCAATTTTGTTTATCTTCTCAAAGAACCAGCTTTTAGTTTTATTGATCTTTGCTATCGTTTCCTTCATTTCTTTTTCATTTATTTCTGATCTGATTTTTATGACTTCTTTCCTTCTGCTACCTTTGGGGTGTTTTTGTTCTTCTTTCTCTAATTGCTTTAGGTGCAAGGTTAGGTTGTTTATTGGAGATGTTTCCTCTTTCTTAAGGTGGGATTGTATTGCTATAAACTTCCCTCTTAGAACTGCTTTTGCTGCATCCCATAGGTTTTGGGTGGTCGTGTCTCCATTGTCATTTGTTTCTAGGTATTTTTTAATTTCCTCTTTGATTTCTTCAGTGATCACTTCGTTATTAAGTAGTGTACTGTTCAGCCTCCATGTGTTTGTATTTTTTACAGATCTTTTCCTGTAATTGATATCTAGTCTCATAACATTGTGGTCGGAAAAGATACTTGATACAATTTCAATTTTCTTAAATTTACCAAGGTTTGATTTGTGACCCAAGATATGATCTATCCTGGAGAATGTTCCATGAGCACTTGAGAAAAATGTGTATTCTGTTGTTTTTGGATGGAATGTCCTATAAGTATCCATTAAGTCCATCTTGTTTAATGTATCATTTAAAGCTTGTGTTTCCTTATTTATTTTCATTTTGGATGATCTGTCCATTGGTGAAACTGGGGTGTTAAAGTCCCCTACTATGAGTGTGTTACTGTCGCTTTCCCCTTTTATGGCTGTTAGTATTTGCCTTATGTATTGAGGTGCTCCTATGTTGGGTGCATAAATATTTACAATTGTTATATCTTCTTCTTGGATCAATCCCTTTATCATTATGTAGTGTCCTTCTTTGTCTCTTCTAGTAGTCTTTATTTTAAAGTCTATTTTGTCTGATATGAGAATTGCTACTCCAGCTTTCTTTTGGTTTCCATTTGCATGGAATATCTTTTTCCATCCCCTTACTTTCAGTCTGTATGTGTCTCTAGGTCTGAAGTGGGTCTCTTGTAGACAGCATATTTGTGGTTCTTGTTTTTGTATCCATTCAGCCAATCTGTGTCTTTTGGTGCGAGCATTTAGTCCATTTGCATTTAAGGTAATTATTGATATGTATGTTCCTATTCCCATTTTCTTAATTGTTTTGGGTTCATTATTGTAGGTCTTTTCCTTCTGTTGTGTTTCTTGCCTAGAGAAGTTCCTGTATCATTTGTTGTAAAGCTGGTTTGGTGGTGCTGAACTCTCTCAGCTTTTGCTTGTCTGTAAACATTTTAATTTCTCCATCAAATCTGAATGAGATCCTTGCTGGGTAGAGTAATCTTGGTGGAAGGTTTTTCTCCTTCATCACTTTAAATATGTCCTCCCAGTCCCTTTTGGCTTGCAGAGTTTCTGCTGAAAGATCAGCTGTTAACCTTATGGGGATTTCCTTGTGTGTTATTTTTCCCGCGCTGCTTTTAATATGTTTTCTTTGTATTTAATTTTTGACAGTTTGTTTAATATGTGTCTTGGTGTATTTCTCCTTGGATTTATTCTGTATGGGTCTCTCTGTGCTTCCTGGACTTGACTGACTATTTCCTTTCCCATATTAGGGAAGTTTTCAACCATAATCTCTTCAAATATTTTCTCAGTCCCTTTCTTTTTCTCTTCTTCTTCTGGAACGCCTATAATTCGAATGTTGGTGAGTTTAATGTTGTCCCAGAGGTCTCTGAGACTGTCCTCAGTTCTTTTCATTCTTTTTTCTTTTTTCTGCTCTGCAGTAGTTATTTCCACTATTTTATCTTCCACCTCACTTATCCATTCTTCTGCCTCAGATATTCTGGTATTGATCCCATCTAGTGTATTTTTTATTTCATTTATTGTGTTTTGAATCATTGCTTGATTCATCTTTAGTTCTTCTAGGTCCTTGTTAAATGTTTCTTGCATTTTGTCTATTCTATTTCCAAGATTTTGGATCTTGGAAATAGAATCTTGGATCATATTTACTATCATTATTTTGAATTCTTTTTCAGGTAGACTGCCTATTACCTCTTCATTTGTTAGGTCTGGTAGGTTTTTATCTTGCTCCTTCACCTGCTGTGTGTTTTTCTGTCTTCTCATTTTGCTTATGTTACTGTGTTTGGGGTCTCCTTTTTGCAGGCTGCAGGTTCGTAGTTCCTGTTGTTTTTGGTATCTGTCCCCAGTGGCTAAGGTTGGTTCAGTCAGTTGTGTAGGCTTCCTGGTGGAGGGGACTAGTGCCTGTGTTCTGGTGGATGAGGCTGGATCTTTTCTTTCTGGTGGGCAGGTCCACGTCTGGTGGTGTGTTTTGGGGTGTCTGTCGGCTTTTTATGATTTTAGGCAGTCTCTCTGCTAATGGGTGGCGTTGTGTTCCTGTCTTGCTGGTTGTTTGGCATAGGGTGTCCAGCACTGTAGCTTGCTGGTCGTTGAGTGAGGCTGAGTGCTGGTGTTGAGATGGAGATCTCTGGAAGATTTTCGCCGTTTGATATTATGTGGAGCTGGGAGGTCTCTTGTGGACCAGTGTCCTGAGGTTGGCTCTCCCACCTCAGAGGCACAGCACTGGCTCCTGGCTCCTCAGTTTGGGATGATTCGTTGTCTATTCATGTATTCCACAGATGCAGGGTACATCAAGTTGTTTGTGGAACTTTAATCCGCTGCTTCTGAGGTTTCTGGGAGAGATTTCCCTTTCTCTTCTTTCTTCTCACAGCTCCCGGGTCTCAGCTTTGGATTTGGCCCCGCCTCTCCATGTATGTCACCAGAGGGCATCTGTTCTTTGCTCAGACAGGACAGGGTTAAAGGAGCAGCCTCTTTGGGACTCTGTCTCACTCAGGCTGGTGGGGAGGGAGGGGCCCAGAGTGCGGGGCGAGCCCGCAGCGGCAGAGGCCTGCGTGACGTTGCCCCAGCCCGAGGCGCCCCGTGCGTTCTCCCAGGGAAGCCGTCCCTGGATCCGAGGACCCCAGCAGTGACATGCTGCATAGGCTCCCCGGAAGGGGGGCGTGGACAGTGACTTGCGCTCGCACACAGGCCTCGTGGTGGCGGCAGCAGCCCCAGCGTCCCACGCCCGTCTCTGGGGTCCGCGCTTTCAGCCGTGGCTCACGCCCCTCTCTGGAGCTCCTCCAAGCAGCGCTCTTAATCCCCTCTCCTCGCACACCAGGAAGCAAAGAGGTAAGAAAAAGTCTCTTGCCTCTTAAGCAGGTCCAGACTTTTTCCCGGACTCCCTCCCGGCTAACTGTGGCGCATCAGCCCCTTCAGGCTGTGTTCACGCTGCCCGCCCCAGTCCTCTCCCTGAGCTCTGACTGAAGCCCTAGCCTCAGCTCCCAGTGCCGCCCGCCCTGGCGGGCAAGCAGACAAGCCTCTCGGGCTGGTGAATACTGTTTGGCACCGATCTTCTGTGTGGGAATCTCTGCGCTTTGCCCTACCCACGTACGTGGGGAATTTCTTGCCTTTTGGGTGGTCCGAGGTCCTCTGCCAGCATTCAGTAGGTGTTCTGTAGGAGTTGTTCCACGTGTAGCTGTATTTCTGGTGTATCTGTAGGGAGGAAGGTGCTCTCCGCCTCTTACTCTTCCGCCATGTTCTGGGGTTTTGTTTAAATAGGAAAATACGTTTGTAGACTGAGAGGAAGAATCTGGAGGAAAGGTCAAGATCTGATGCACAGGAGAGAGAAGGGACTATTGATGAAGCTCTAGTGTATGTGGAAGGAAGTGAACTGCAATGTGGAGGTGGAGGTCATTGTCACAGTCACAGTGAATGATAATGGAAGTGTAGATATGTGAAAGAGTTGGCCTTGAACATGAGAATGTGTAAGCATTGGCCAAAATATATTAGCTTTGGCTAAGAATAGTTAACGTTGAGTTGGAGTGGGGAAACATTGACCTCTGAAATATGAGAGGAGGAAAAGATGGGTGCCATTATTAGAAATTAATTAGAGTATTAAGACAAGAAATTTTATGGAGTTCACACTTAATGGTAGGTTTTATTCCTCTGATAAAGGCAGCAAGACATTCTGCTGAGTCTGTCTGTGATAGGGTAAAAGGCCTGGAGAGGGTTATGCAAGTTTAAAACATCTGTTGTTTGGAATGAGAAAGTGCCAACCAGGGGAATGGATTGTAGAAAAAGCTTGAGAGTCCAGATGATAATATCTGTGGTCTCTTGTGTCATCTTTAAACACAAAGAATGACATTACCAGCTCTAATGTGTAATAATGTTTATCTGTTGATCATTAAAATAGTTGCTGCCTTTCATGTTAAAGGGAAATGTTTCTCTACTCACAACACTTCTTACATCAAATATATGGTTTTTTCTTTGACATCAACCAATTTTCCAACTCTCTGGACAGTAAGTGGATATCCTATAATTTAACTCAATTCTGAGTTAAATTAATCAATTCTAATTACCCAGATTTAGTGTCAGACTTCATATGCTTAAGAGTTCATTTCCACAAGAATGCTCTCACTTTGGATGCCATTGGCAAGTAATGTAGGTCCCTACAGTACCTGCACTTCTGTTTGACTTGGCTACAAAGTTGGGGGTTCCCACAAAACCCTCCTCAGATCTGATAATTTGTTGGAATTGCTCAAAACTCAGGGAAATATTTATTTACATTTACTGATTGATTATAAAGGATACAGATGGAAAGCCAAATGAAGAGGTACGTTAGGGTAAGGTCTAGAAGGGTCCTGAGTGCAGGAGCTTCTGTCTCCCAGAGAGTTTACCACGCTCTTGGCACATGGATGTCTTCAGCAACCTGGAAGCTCTTCAAACCCCATGGTTTAGGGATTTTTATGGAGGCTTCATCATGTAGGCATGATCAATTATTAACTTAATCTCTACTCCCTCTCCCCTCCCAAGAGGATGAGGATGGAGCTGAAAGTTCCATGTTTCTAATCATGGCTTAATCTTTCTGGTGATCAGTTCCCATTCTGAAACTATCTGGGAGCCCATGAAAAGTCTCCTTATGAGAAAAAAAAAAACGCTCCTATCACCCAGGAAATTCCAAGGGATTTAGGAGCTCTTTGTAAGATACTCCTGTCACCCCCATCAGTCAGGAAATTACAAGTTGCAAGAGCTCTGTGTCAGAAACAGAGGGCAGAGACCAAATATGTATCTTCTTATGTCACACATGTTATTGGCCAGCCTCTTACATAGTTTACATCTCTTTAAAAATGATGAGTTAATGTAAGATGTTTTCACAACATTTCTCCTTACTTCTTGTTAAGTTAGCTTGCTTGAATTATGTTTATAGAAATCCCATGATGTACCTGGCTTCAGTTTTAGGGTGACAATTATCAGTCCCTATTTATGGGCCAAACCAAAAGCAAAATTTTGGTCTTCTTTTTGAAATGGCTATGGCCATGAAAATGTGACGTTTGCAAGGGTATTTTATGTAGGTAATATGAATGAGTTTTAGGTAGAAAAATTATATAGGTCAAGAGTTGGTACATAAAGCTTAGGATTTTTAGAACTTGGAAGCTCATTAACATTTAAGAGAAGCCCTCTATATTAGCAGTTTCCCTTTTTCTGAAGAAAACCCCCAAAACCCAATTTACTGGAGAACACAAAAAAACACTATATACCTGAGCACAGGAGCTGAAAAGTACATTAAAAACACCTTTCAGCAAATTGAAATGAAACTCTTTTCATCCTACATACAGATGGAGAATTTGGTATACACAAAAAATTATATTCACTTTCCAGTCCCTCTGTTGACTGATGCCTAGGGCTCACTGAATGCTTGCAGCTAATAGGCTCTTCTTTCTTAAGTTAGAATACTCTTGCTGACACCAGTTGAGAGGTATAAGAGTCAAGACAGGGTTGTATTTGTTTTCATACCTGTTTAGGCCAATCAAACTTGCTATTGTAATTCCATAATTTAACTTTTATATTATGATAACCAGTCAGAACATGACTACAAAAATAAAATTATTGTTTCTATAAAAACCAAGTTGGCTGAACAATATTAGGAATAAAGCAAGGGACTTAACTAGAGATATAACAGAGATTAAGAAGAATATATTAAAGTATTTTGTGCTAAAACTGTTGAAGAATTAGATGAAATGAATAGATTTCTAGAAAAATATAAATTACCAAAGGTGACTCAATAAAACAAAAGAAATGCCTTAATTAACTGTGATAATATTCAAGGAACTTACTCCAGTAGTTGAAAATCTCTACTGGAAAACACCAGACCCAGGCAGTTTTACCATCTCACACAAAGTATTTTAGGGGAGAAAAAAAGAGGAAACAATCCCTAAATTATTTTATCAGATAAGTATATAACTATGATACCAGACCAGAGAATAATATGTGGAAGGGGAATTAGAGGTCAAATTCACTCATGAATATAGATACAAACTTTTAGTAAACATATTTAAAAATTTATTCTAGCAATATTTAAAAACATAATTCATTAAGATCCAGATGGATTTATTTCAGACACACAAGGGTTTATTTCAGAAATGCTATGAAAATAAACTTTAGATTCCTCTGTGAGAATTTTTAAGCAATAATAGATTAGAAAATCTATTAATGTAATTCACCACATTAACATATCTCAGTAGATACAGGAAAAGCATTTAATAAAACTTCAACATGTATTCATGATAAAAATAAATACTTAGCAAATCAGGTATAGAAGGAAATTAATTTGATAAAGAAGACCTAAAAATGCCCCTAATGCAAACATCATACTTCAGGTTGAAATTTTAAAAGTGTTCCTTTGAAATTAGAGATAGGAATACCTATGAACACCATTTCTATTTATTATTTCTAGAATATCTAAGCCAGAAGACTGAGACAAGGTAAAGAAATGGAACTTATAAAGATTTAAAAGGAAGAAACAAACGATAATTTTTTCTAAGATGTTATGACTTTGTGTCACTTTCTCAGATTATATGCCTGTGTATTATTATGTGACACCTTTTAAAAAATTTATTTTATTGAAGTAGGTTGATTTACAGTGTTGTGTTAATTTCTGCTGTACAGCAGAGTGATTCAGTTATATATATATGTGTGTATATATATATATATATACACATATATATATATACACACACACACATCCTTTTTCATATTCTTTTCCATGATGGTTTATCACAGGATATTGAATACAGTTCCCTGTGCTATAGGAAGGGTTAATTTACTTGAAACAACCCCCTCCCCATTCAAAGAACTAACAATTGTGAATAAAATATTGTTTAAAATCTTCTTAAAGGCAACCAAGAGATTACTAGATATTAATAAATTACAAGGCCAAAGTCTAAGATAATAGTGGGAAAAGGGAGATATTAGCTGAGCTCCAAAGCCATTTTTTATCCTTTAGGAATTTGCCAAGATAGGTGACAGTCTCAGGGTAACAGGTGGGGCAGAAGTTATTATCCAGGGCATGCCTAAGGTGAGGAGACTACTAGGTGACTTTTCTTATAAAAGTGAACCTCAAAGAACTATACTCTTGAGTAAGGGTAAATCAGAAGGAAATACCACCGATTCCATCTGCTGAGAAAAAGTGCATGAGAAGTTGCCTTGGCACTGAGCAAAATATGGGGATAAGAGGACTAGTCCCTAAGAAATTGTTAACACAAGCTGGACCTCACATACATTTGTAGTCAACATTTATCACCTGGTTGGACAAACATCTTCAAGAAATGAATGTAATTAAGGTTATGCTTAACAGACAGGTCCCTAGGTGCTTGGCAGAAGCAAACACAAATACTCTTTGGAGGAAAGTACTTTCATCTTAACCCCCAAATAACGTCTACAAATGAAAACACAACATAACAAAACTTACGGGATGCAGCAAAAACACAGCATAACAAAACTTATGGGATGCAGTGGAAAATTTATAGCTGTAAAAACTTACATTAAAAAATGTCAAATAAATAAATTAACTTCATGCCTCAAGGAGTCAGAAAAAAAAGAGCAAACTAAATCCAAAGATAGCAGAAAGAAGGGAATAATAAAAAATAGAGCAGAGATTAAAAAAAAAAGAAAACAGTGAAATCAATGAAGCCATGAATCGCTTGGAAAAGATCAACACAGTTAACAGACGTTTAAGTAGACAGAAAAACAGATAAGATGGAGATAACTGAAATCAGAAATGCAAGTGGAGGCAATACTACTGACTTTAAAGAACTAAAAAGGATTATAAAGAACACTGTAAACAGTTGTAACACCAACAAATTAGATAACCTAGATGATATGGGAAAATTCCTAGAAACACATAAACTACCAATTCTAACTCAAGAAAAAATATAAATTCTGAACAGACCTATAAAAAATAGATTGAAAGAGTTATCAAAAATGTCCCCCAGAAGGAAAGTCCAGGAACAGATTGATTCACTGGTGAGTATACCAAACATTTAAAGAAGAATTAACACCAATCCTTGTTAAAATCTTCTAAAAATATAAAGGGAGGGGGAAACACTTCAGTTTATTCTATGATACCAGCATTACTCTGCTACCAATGCCAAAGATATCACACACAAAAAAAATTACAGGCCAATACCCCTTATAAATATAGATGTAAAAATCCTCAGCAAAATAGTAGCAGACCAAATCTAACAGCATACTGAAAGGATTATTCACTGTGGTTAAGTGGAATTTATCCCAGGAATGCAAGGGTAGTTCAATCTAAGAAAATCAATGTAATGTACCACATTAATAAAATGAAGGGGGAAAAAACCACATGGTCATTTCAACTTATGCAGGAAAAGCATTTTTCAAAATCCAATACCCATTGATGATAAAAAAAAAAACACTCAACAAAAAGTGGAAGGGAATTCCCTCAACATGATAAAAAATATTTATGAAAATCCAAAGTTGAGGGCTTCCCTGGTGGTGCAGTGGTTGAGAGTCTGCCTGCCGATGCAGGGGACATGGGTTCATGCCCCGGTCCGGGAAGATCCCACATGCTGCGGAGTGGCTGGGCCCGTGAGCCATGGCTGCTGAGCCTGCACGTTCTGAGCCTGTGCTCCGCAATGGGAGAGGCCACAGCAGTGAGAGGCCTGCGTACTGCAAAAAAAAAAAAAAAAATCCAAAGTTGAAATTATACTCGGTGGTAAATGACTGTAAACTTTCTTCCTATGATCAAGAACAAGATAAGAATGGCTGCTTTCACTGCTTCTATTCTATTGTGATACATGTTCTAGACAGAGCAATTAGGCAAGACAAAAAATAATAGGCATTCAAACTGGAAAGGAAGAAGTAAAACCATCCTTATTCAGATGACTTGATTGTATGTGTAAAAAATTCCAAAGAATCCATAAAAATTGCTAGAGCTAATAAAAAAAATCAACAGTGTATATCTGTATACCAGCAATGAGCAATATGAAAGTAATTTAAGAAACCAATTTAAAATACCAACCAAACAATAGAATATGTAGGAATAAAATTTAACAAGGAAAGTGAAACACTTGTACACTAAAAACTATAAAATATTGCTTAGGAAATTTAAAAAGGCTTAAATAAATAGAAAGACATCACATGTTCATGGATTGGGAGACTTAATATTGTTAAAAATGTTAGTACAAACCAAAGCTGTCTACAGATTCAATGCAGTAAACATAAAAATTTTATTGGCCTTTTCTTTTTTCTTTCAGAAATAGAAAAGGTGATCATCAAGTTGTTAAGGAATAGCAAGGGGCCTTGATTAGCCTAAGCACTCCTGCATAGAAGAAAAGTATTGGAGAATTAACATTCCCAATTTCAAACCTTCTACAAATCTATAGTAATAAAAAAGTATGGCACTGGCCTAAGGACAAATACATAGGTAGGTATAATAGAATTGAGCATCCAGAAATAAATCTTTACATCTATGACAAATTAATTTTTGGCAAGAATGCCTAGGTCATCAGTGGGGAGAGAATACTCTCTTCAGCAAGAAGGGATGGGGTGTCTGGATACCCACATGCAAAGTTCTTAGAATAAAACTTAGGGGTAATTCTTCATGACCTTTCATTTGGCAATGATTTCTTAGAGGTGATGCCAAAAGCATGGACAACAGAAAAATAGATAAATTGGACTTCATCAAAATTAAAGACTTTTGTGCACCAAAGAACATTATTAAGAAGAGGAAGAGATAATGTATATAATGGGAAAAATTTCTGTAAATCATGTCTAATAAGGGTCAAGAATTTATAAAGAACTCTTAACAACTCAACAACAAAATGACAATCCAATTAAAAAATATCATTAACCATTAGAGAATACATATCAAAACCATGAGATACCACTTCACAACCATTAGGATAATTATTTTTTTAAATGCAAAATAATTATTGGTGAGGATGTGGAGAAACTGGAACTCTTGTACATTGTTTGTGAGAATATAAACTGATTCAGCACTGTGGAAAACAATTTGGTATTTCCTCAAAAATTAAACAACCTCAATATATATATGTATTTGGGATCTCCAGGAGAGAGGAGGAGGGTCAAAAATATTTGAATACATAATGGCTGAAAGTTTCAAATTTGAAGAAAATTATACAAGAAGCTCAACAAAACCCAAGCACAAGAGACATGAAGAAAACTACAAGTATGGTAAGCAGTCTTCTGAAATATATACCACAATGACTTCCACCTCCTGATATAAATGCCCTTGTATAATCTCAACCTCTTGAATGTAAGTTGGGCCAAATGAATAGAATATAAAAAAGTGATGGGGTGTCATTTCTGACATTCAGTTATGAATGACCATGATTTCTAACTTGGTGGTACTCTCTTGTTGACGTTGATCAACCCAGATGCAGTGTTGTAAACTGCCCTATAACGATACCCTCAGTTTCTTGCCATATGGGTATCTTCTGACCAACAACCAGTGAGGAACTGAATGAAGTCCTCAGCCTAACAATCCACAAGGATATGAATCCTGCCAAGAATTACTAAGTGATCTTGGAATCAGAACTTGGCCCACCTGAACCTTGATATGACTGTAGCCCCAGCCAACCACTTGATTGTAGTTTGGTGGGCAGTCTGAGACACAGATGCAGACAAGCAACATCCAAATTCCTGGTGCACAGAAATCATGAGATAATAAACCATTTTTTTAGCCCCTGAGTTTGGGAGGTAATTTTTTAATGTAATAATAAGTAATACACAAAATATTACAATTAATTGTTTAAACCAGTGATAGTATAAAGAGAAAATCTTAAAAGTAGCAACAGAGAAAAAGAGACATTACACACAGAGAACAAAGAACGGAAGACAAAGATTTCTTGTCAGAAAAAAATGCAAACAAGATAACAGTAGAACAACATCCTGAAAGTACTGAAAGAAAAAAAATGGATGAACTTGGAATCCTATAATGTACAAATATCGCATTAAATGTAAATTATCTGAACATCACAGTTAAAAGGGAGAGATTATCAGCGTGGGTAAAAAAGCAAGACCCGGCTATTTACTGCCTACAGGAAACTATTATAAAGATACACTTACTTTAAAGTAGAAGGCTGGAAAAAGATATGTGTTAGTACTAGAAAGTAGGACTGGCTATATTAATAACATACAAGTGGATTTCAGAGCAAATTATCAGGAAAGTCATTTCATAATGATAATGGTGTCAACTCATCAGGGGAACATAAACCTAAATGTCTATATACCTAATAAGAGAGTGTCATTGATTGAATGTTTGTGTCCCCCACCCCCATTCTTATGTTGAAATCCTAACCTCCAATATGATGGTATAAGGAGATGGGACATTTGGGAGGTGATCATGCCATGAGGGTGGAGCCCTCATGAGTGAAATTAATGCCTTTATAAGAGAGTTCTGGAGAGCTCCCTTGCTCTTTTCTACCATGTGAGGACACAGCAAGAGGTTGGCTATCTGTGACCCAGAAAGTGGACCCTCATCAGACACTAAATCTGCTGAGAACTTGATCTTGAACCTCCCAGCTTCCAGAACTGTGAGAAATAAATGTTCAGTCATGTTATTTTTGTTATAGCAGCCCAAATGGAATAAGATATAGAGGTTCAAAATATATGATGCAAAGATTGATAGACTGCAATCATAAATAAATAAATTCATGATTACAGTCAGATTCAACATTCCTCTCTCAATATTTGATAGTGCATGTATATAGAACAATTGTAAGAATGTAGAATACTTGGACACTATCAACAACTTGATCTAATTGACCTGTTTAGACTATTCCATCTAAGAACATCAGTATACACATTCTTTTCAAGTACACATTGAACATTTACTGAGGTAGACCATATTCTGGGCCATAACAGATGTATATGTATGACTGATTCACTTTGTTGTAAAGCAGAGACTAATAAAAAAAAAGAAAAAGAAAAAAAATTCTCTATATATTAAAATAAAAGTCAAGTCATACAAAGCCTGTAATCTGAACATGATGGAATTGTATTAGACATCAATAACAGAATAATATTGAGAGAATCTCCAATTGTTGAGAAACAAAATACAATTTCAAGTGATCTATGGCCCAAAAGAGAAATTGAAAAAGGAAATTTGAAAGTATTTTGAATTTAGTGGAAAATAAAACACAAAATATCAAAACTTACAGGATGCAGCTAAAGCAATACTTAGAGGGAATGCCTAAATTAGAAAAGAAAAATGATCTCTAATCAGTGACCTCAGATTCTATCTTAAAAAAATAGAAAAGAGCTAATTAAATCCAAAGTAAGCAGAAGAAACAAAATAGTAAATATCAGAGCAGAAATCAATTAAGAAAATGGAAAACAATGGAGAAAATGAAACCAAAGGCTAATCCTTTGAGAATATTAAAAGAATGTGATAAAATTCTATCCAGACTGGTGAAGGAAATAGAAAGAAGACAACATCAGTAAGGAGTTTCTACAGATATTAAAATGATAATACTGGAATATTAGTACAATTTATGCAAATAAATTCAACAACACAGATGAAGTGGATAAATTCCTTGAAAGACAAACTACCAAAGCTCGCTAAAAAAGACATAGAATGACTAGCCCTATACCTATTTAAATAGTATTTTTAGTTAAAAATATTCCTAGAAAGAAAATTACAGGGTCAACTGGTTTCACTGGCAAATTATACCAAACATTTAATGAAGAAATGAAACCAATCCTAAATAAACTCTTCCAGAAACTTCAAGAGGAACTGCTTCCCAGTTCATTCTGAGGCCAGCATTACCCTGATACCAAAACCAGACAGAAAGATCACAAAGAAACTATAGATAGATATTCTTCATGAAAATAGATGAAAAAATTCTGAACAAAATTTGAGTGAATTGTCTCCAAAATTATATAAAAAGAATAATAACCCGTGACAAAGCAAATTCAAGACTGGGTACACATTATGTCTATCAATTTAATTCACCATATTGAGAGATTAAAAAACAACAATATAATGATCATAATAAACACAGATAAAGCATTTGAAAACAGTTCACTGCCCATTCCTGATAAAAATTCTCAGGAAACCAGGAACAGAAGGAAATTTTCTCAACCTGATACAGTTTACCAGCAAAAAAAAATAAAGCTAACATCATATGTAAAGGTGAAAGACTCAATGTTTTTGCCTTGAGATCATGAAAAATTCAAGTATGCCATCTTTTAACACTTATATTCTACAGTAGACTGACAGCTCTGTCCACCATTATATGGCAAGAAAAAGGAATCCAGGTAGAAAAAGAAGAACTAAAACTAAAACTACCATTATTTTAAGACTATATGATCTTTTATGTAGAAAATCTGATGGGATCTACAAAAAAGCTATTAGAAATAATAATGGGATTTAGCAGATATTCAGGATAGAATATTAACATACAAAAATCAGTTGTATTTTTATATATCAATACTAGAAACAATCAAACTGTAGTGGAGAAGCAATGCCATTAACAGTGGCATCAAATTATGTTAAATACTTAGGGATGAATCTGACAAAAGATGTGCAAGACTTATACAATGAAAGCTAAAAAACATTGCTGAGAAAATTTAAAGGAGATCTAAATATTTAGAAAGGTATATTGTTCTCATGAATCAGAAAGAAGCCTCAATATTATTAAGATACTAATTATCCACAATTTTTTACTGAAGTATAGTTGATTTACAATATTAGCTTTAGGTGTACAACATAGTGATTCAATGTTTTATAGACAATGCTTCATTTAAAGTTACTATAAAATATTGGCTATGTTCCCTGTGCTGTACAATATATCCTTGTAGCTTATTTATTTTATACATAGTAATTTGTACCTCTTAATTTCCTACCCATACTTGCCCCTCCCTCCTTTCCTCTCTCCACTGGTAGCCACCAATTTATTTGCTATACCTGTCAGTTTGTTTCTGTTTTGTTATATTCATTCCTGTGTTTGTTCTTTATATTCCACATGTAAGTAATAACATACAATATATGTCTTTATCTGACTTATTTCACTAAGCATAATACCCTTCCGGTCCATCCATGTTGTTGCAAAAGGCAGACTTTCTTTCTTATGGCTGAGTAATACTCATTTATATATATACCCATCCTTTTTTATCCATTTATATCTTGTTGGACACTTAGGTTGCTTCCATATCTTGACTATTGTAAATAATGCTGCTATGAACACTGGGGTGCATGCATCTTTTCAAATTATCGTTTACATTTTCTTCCAGATATGTACCCAGGAGTGGAATTGCTGGATCATATGGTAGTTCTATTTTTAGTTTTTTGGGAAACTTCCATACTGTTTTTCATAATAGCTGCACCAATATACATTCCCACCAACAGTGTACAAAGGTTCTCATTTCTCCACATCCTCACCAATGTTTATTAGTGGTCTTTTTGATGATAGCCATTCTGACAAGTGTGAGGTGATACTTCACTGAGGTTTTGATTTGCATTTCTCTGATGATTAGTGATGCTGAGCATCTTTTCATGTGCCTGTTGGCCATCTGTATGTATTCTTTGGAAAAATGTCTGTTCAGTTCTTCTGCTAATTTTTTAGTCGAGATGTTTGGTTTTTTGCTATTGAGTTTTATGAGCTCTTTCTATATTTTGGATATTAACCTCTTATTGATCATATCATTTGAAAATATTTTCTCCCATTCAATAGATTGTTTTTTCATTTTGTTGATGATTTTCTTTGCTGTGCAAAGGTGTTTTTTTTTTTGGGGGGGGTTCTTTTGCTTTTGCTTCCTTTGCCTTAGGAGACAGATTTAAAAATATTTCTAAGAATTATGTCAAAGTCTGTTCTGCCTCTTTTCTTCTAGGAGTTTTATAGTTTCTGGTCTTACATTTAGGTATTTAATCATTTTGAGTTTATTTTTATACATGGTTTGAGAAAATGTTTTAATTTCATTCTTTTATGTGTAGCTGTCTTGTATTCCCAGCACCACTTATTGAAGAAACTGTCTTTTCCCAATTTTATATTCTTGACTCCTTTGCTGTAGATTAATTGACCATATTTTTGTGGGTTTACTTCTTGGCTCTCTATTTTGTTTTATTATCTATGTGTCTGTTTTTGTGCCAGTAGCATACTGTTTTGATTACTGTGGCTTTGTAGTATAGTCTGAAGTCAGGGAGCATGATATCTCCAGCTTCTTTTTTTTTTTTTCCTGAAGATTGCTTTGGTTATTCTCTGTCTGTTGTAGTTCTGTACACATTTTAGGATTATTTGTTCTAGTTCTGTGAAAATTGCCATGGTTATTCTGATAGGGATTGCATTAAGTCTGTAGATTGCTTAGGGTACTATGGACATCTTAACAATATTAACTCTTCTAATCCGTGAACATGAGATGTCTTTCTATTTCTTTGTATCATCTTACTTTACTTCATTAATGTCTTATAGTTTTTAGAGTATAGGTCTTTAATCTCCTTGGTTAAGTTTATTCCTAGGTATTTTGTTATTTATTTTAACTGAATTATAGTTGATTTACATCATTGTGTTAATTTCAGGTGTACAGCAAAGTGATTTGGAAATATATATATATATATATATATATATATATTTCAAAGAATATATATATTTATATGTTTATTTTTTCTTTTTTTGTTTCTTTTCCATTATACATTATTATAAGATATGGAATATAGTTACCTGTGTTATACAGTAAATCCTTGTTGTTTATCTATTTTATATATAGAAGTGTATATCTGTTAATCCCATACTCCTAGTTTATCCATTCACCACCCTTCCCCTTTGATAATCATAAGTTTGTTTTCTGTGTCTGTTAGTCTGTTTCTGTTTTGTAAATAAGTTCATTTGTACTATTCTTTGGATTCCACATATAAGTGATATCATATGATATTTGTCTTTCTCTGTCTGACTTCATTTAGCATGATAATCTCTAGGTCCATCCATGTTGCTGCAAATGGAAAAAATTTATTCCTTTTTATGGCTGAGTAACAGTCTGTTGTGTATGTATATATATATATATATATATATATATATATATATATATATATATATATATACACACACACACACCATCTTTCTCCATTCATCTGTTGATGGATACTTAGGTTGCTTTTATCTCTTGGCTATTGTAAACAGTGCTGCTATGAACATTGGGGTGTGTATATCTGTTTGAATGAAAGTTTTCATCTCTTCCAGATACATGCCCAGGAGTGGGATCGCTGGATCATATTTTAACTCTATTCTAAATTTTTAAGAAAAACCTTCATAGTGTTTCCTATAGTGGCTGCACCAATTTATATTCCCACCAACAGTATAGGAGGGTTCCTTTTACTCCACACCCTCTCCAGCATTTATTATTTAAAGACTTTTTGATGATGGCCATTTTGACTTGTGTGAGGTGATACCTCATTGTAGTTTTGATTTTCATTTCTCTAATAATTAGCAATGTTGAGCATCTTTTCATGTGCCTATTGTCCATCTGTATGTCTTCTTTGGAGAAATAATTATTTAGGTCTGCTGTCTATTTTATTCATGGGGTTGCTTGCTTTTTTTTTTGATATTGAGTTGTATTTGTACACTTTGAAAATAAAGCCCTTATTGGTCTCATCATTTGCAAAAATTTTTTTCCCAGTCCACAGGTTGTCTTTTCATTTTGTTTACGGTTTCCTTTGCTGTGCAAAAGCTTGTAAGTTTTATTATGTACCATTTGTATATTTTTGCTTTTTTTTTTTGCCATGGGAGGCTGACCTAAGAAAACATTGCTATGATTTATGTCCGAGAATATTTTGTCTATGTTCTCTTCTAGGAGTTTTATGGTGTCATGTCTTATGCTTAAGTCTTTAAGCTGTTTTGAGTTTATTTTTGTGAATGGTATGAGGGAGTGTCCTAACTTCATTGATTTACATGCAGCTGCCCAGCTTTCCCAACACTGCTTGTTGAAGAGACTGTCTTTTCTCCATTGTACATTTTTGCCTCCTTTGTCAAAGATTAGTTGACCATAGGTGTGTGAGTTTATTTTTGGCTCTCTGTTGTGTTCCATTGATCTATATGTCTGTTCTTATGCCAGTATCATGCTGTTTTGATTACTGTACCTTAGTAGTATTGTCTGAAGTCTGGAAGGGTTAGGCCTCCAGCTTTGTTCTTTTTCCTCAGGATTACTTTTGCAATTCTGCATCTTTTGGGGTTCCATATAAATTTTAGGATTACTTGTTCTAGTTCTGTGAAAAGTGTCATAGGAAATTTGATAGGGATTGCATTAAATGTGTAGATTGCTTTGGTTAGTATTGCCATTTTACCTTTATTAATTCTTCCAATCAAAGAGCATGGGATATCTTTCCATTTCTTTCAGTCATCTTCTATTTACTTTATCAGTGTTTTAGAGTTCTCAGCATATATAGCTTTCATCTCCTTGATGAGGTTTATTCCTAGATAGTTTTTTAAAATTCTATTTTAAACTGGATTATTTACTTTCTCTTTCTGATATTTCACTGTTAGTGTAAAATTTCTGTATATTAATCTTGTGTCCTGCTATTTTGCTGAATTCATTTATCAGTTCTAATAGCTTTTATGTGGAGTATTTACTGTTTTCTGTATAGAATATCATGTCATCTGAATATAGTAAAAATTTTACCTTTTCATTTCCAATTTGGAAACCTTTTATTTCTTTTTCTTGTCTGATTGCTGTGGCTAGTACTTCTAACACTAAGTTGAATAGAAGTGGTGAGAGTGGGCATCCTTGTCTTATTCCTGAATTTAGCGGGAAGGCTTTCAGCTTTTCACCTTTGAGTATCATGTTGGCTGTGGGTTTGTCATAAATGGCTTTTATTATGTTGAGATATGTTCCCTCTATACCCACTTTAGTGAGAGTTTTTATCAAGAATGGATGTTTAATATTATCAAATGCTTTTTCTGCATCCATTGAGATGATCATGTAATTTCTGTCTTTTCTGGCATATGACATATGTTCATAGTATTATCTTATGATTTTTTTGTATTTCTGTAGTATAGATTGTTATTTCTCCTCTTTTATTTTGTTTATTTGAGTCCTATCTCTTCTTAGTGAGCATCGCCAGCCAGAGGTTTGTCAATTTTTTTTATCCTTTCAAAAATCTACTTCTTGGTTTTATTGATTTTTTTCTATTTTTGAAAAATCTTTCTTTTATCTATTTTCTCTCTGATCTTTATTATTTCCTTTCTTTTGCTCACTTTAAGTTTGGTTTGTTCTTCTTTTTCTACTCCTTTTAGGTGGTAAGTTAGGTTGTTTATTTGGGATTTTTCTTATTTTTTGAGGAAGGCCTGTATCACTATGTACTTCCCTCTTAGAGCTGTTTTTTAGCATTCCATAGATTTTAGAAAATTGTGCTTTTATTTTCATTTGTCTCGACCTATTTTCATTACCTTTTTTTTTAAGGGCTGGGAAGATGCTGAGATAATTTAATTAGAAACATGAAGAACTCAATCCATTTTCTGATTTCCACTTTGATTCATTCATTGACCCAACTGTGTTTTAGTAGGATGTTGTTCAGTCTCCATGTGTTTGCATTTTTCCCATTTATCTTCTTCTGATTGATTTCTAGTCTCATACCATTGTGGTTGAAAAAAATGCCTTATAGAATTTTTGGCCTCTTAAATTTTTTGAGACTTGTTTTGTGGCTTAGCATGTGATCTATCCTGGAGAATGTTCATTTTACACTTAAGCAGGAGGTGCATTCTGCTGTATATGGATGAATTTCCTGTAAACATCTATTAAGTCCAACAGTTCTAATGTATCATTTAAGACCTATGTTTCCTTTTTGATTTTATGTCTGGATGATCTGTCCATATAGCTGATTCACTTTGTTATACAGCAGAAACTAACACAACATTGTAAAGCAATTATACTCCAATAAAGATGTTTAAAAAAAAAAGTGGACTGTTGAAGTCCCCTACTATTACTGTATTATTGTCAATTCCTCCCTTTATAACCATTAATAATTGCCTTATATATTTAGGTGCTCATATATTAGGTGCATACATATTAACAATGTTATATTCCCTTCTTGTATTGATCCCTTTATCATTATAAAATGCCCTTCTTTGTCTTTGGTTATAGACTTTGTTTTAAAGTCTACTTTGTCTGATATGAGGGTTACTCTTCCATCTTTCTTTTCATTTCTATTTGCATGAAATACCTCTTTCCATCTCCTCACTTTCAGTCTGTGTGTGTCTTTAGCTCTCAAGTGTGTCTTTTAAGCAGCATATTGATTTTTTTTTTGTGTGTGTGTGGTACGCGGGCCTCTCACTGTTGTGGCCTCTCCTGTTGCGGAGCACAGGCTCCAGATGCGCAGGCTCAGCAGCCATGGCTCACGGGTCCAGCCGCTCCGCGGCATGTGGGATCTTCCTGGTCTGGGGCACGAACCTGTGTCCCCTGCATCGGCAGGTGGACTCTCAACCACTGTGCCACCAGGGAAGCCCTGGTTTTTTTTTTAATCCAATCAGCCACCCTTTGTCTTTTGATCAGAGCATTTAGTCCATTGCCGTTTACCGTGATTATTTATAGGTATGCAGTTATTGCCATTTTATTATTTGTTTTCTGTTAGTTTTTGTAGTTCTTCTCTGTTCTTTTCTTTTTTTTCTCATCATTTGATGATTTTCTTTAGTGTTACAGTTGTGTTCCTTTCTCTCTAGTTTTTGCATATCTGTATTTTAGGTTTTTGATTAGTGGTTACCTGTGGGCTCCATATATGTTGACTTATAACTATATCTACTTATTTTAAATGGATATTCATTTAAGTCAAAAACATTCTAAAAGATCTACATTTTTACTCCCCTCCCCCTCGTTTTGTGTTTTTGATGTCATATTTTACATCTTCATGTTTATCCCTTTACTATTTTTTATAGTTATAGTTGATTCTACAATCTTTGTCTTTTAATGTTTGTACTAGCTTATTTAAATGGGTAAACCACAGCCTTCAACATATATTTTTCTTTATGTATGGGATTTTTTCCTTTCCTGTAAGTTGTACATCTCTTTGTAGTCTTTGCTTTTCCAGTTTGAAAAGATCCTTTAACATTTTTTTAAAGATGTGATTTACTATTGATGAACTCTTTTAGTTTTTGCTTTTCTGAGAAGTTTTTTTATGTCTCCTATAATTCTAAATGATAATCTGCCTAGGTAAAATATCCTAGGTTGAAGGTTTTCCACATTCAGCACTTTATATCATGCCACTCCCTTCTTGCTTGCAAATTTTCTGCAGAAAAATCAGTTGATAGCCTTTTGGGGTTCCCTTGTATCTGAGTTTTTGTTGTTTTCTTGCTGCCCTTAGAATTCTCTCTTTAACTTTTACTATTTCAATGGTGGTATATCTAGGTGTGGATCTCTTTGAGTTTATCTTTTTTGGGACTGTCTGACTCCTATACCTGAATATCTCTTTTCTTCTTTGATATGTTTTCAGCCATAATTTCATCAAGCTTATTTCTATCCCTTTATCTCTCTCTCTTCTCATTCTGGGACTTTTATAATGCAAATGTTAGTATGCTTGATGTTGGCTCCAAAGTACCTTAAACTATTCTCAATTTTTAAAAAAAATTCGTTGTTCTTTTTGCTCTTCTGATTCATTGATTTCCATTTTTCTATCTTCCAGATCACTTATGCATTCTTCTATATCACCTAGTCTGATGTTAATTCCTACTAGTTTGTTTTTCATTTCAGTTATTGTATTTGTTAGTTCTGACTTGTTCATTTTTCTATTTTTAGTCCTTTGTTAAAATTTTCACTGTGTTCATTTATTCTTTTCCCAAGGTTAGCTACCATTTTTATTACTAATGCTTTGAACTTGTTATGTGGTAAATTATTTATCTTTGTTTCATTAGTTGTTTTGACAGGGTTTTTTTCTTGTTCTTTAGCTTTTAACAAATGCCTTTGTTTTCTCATTTTGCTTAACTTTCTCTTTCACTATGACATTAGGTGAAGCAATTACTTATCTCAGTCTTGAAGGGGTATTCTTGTGTGGGAGCATCTCTATTCAGTCTGCATGTGTTTGTTGGCTTTTGTGGGAGAGCTAGATTTGAAGTGAGAGTGGTTCACATCTTCATCGGGATGTGCTGTTGTCTATCACCTTGGTGGGAGGTGGGTCTGGAGATGTAGAAACCAGAGCCAGGTGTGTGTTGGGGTTTCTCCTATGCTCAGTGGCTGTCTTTGACCTATCAGGGACAGGTTCAGGTCCCAAGATGCTGGAGCAGAATCTTTGAGGGTCTGATTTGAGCTCATCCTATTTCCTCTAACTGTACTCTCTCTCCTCTTCTAGCAACAGCATCTTTACCACAGAGGGGAGCAGCACTGGAGCAAAATGGGGCCAGAGTAAGCATTTGGCATAGGCTGGGACATGTGCTGGGGTGATCCCAGCACAGCAGTCAGAGTTCCAGACTGCACCCCATCTGTTGCCTCCGTGAACATTATTAATGGCTGCCTTCACCCCCTTTGGATGCCATACTGGGTTAGAGCTGACTCTGTTACCGCCCTCTCCCCACCAAGTGCACACTCCCCTCAGCAATGGTAGCCTTCCCCCTTTGTGAAGCTGCTCCATAGCTAGAGATGCTGGATTGGGCACTGGGCATGGGTTGGACTATGTGCTGTGATGGTCATGGGAAACTGGCCAGAGTCCCAGGCAGTTCCATATGCTTCTTCCTCCTTGTTCCTGGGAGTTAGCAATATGTGTGTGTTCTTCACAAGTGGAGTCTAGGTTTCTTACAGCCATCCTGTAAGTCCCACTGGTTTTTAAACCAGTTAAGGGGACTCGTCTTCCCAGTGTCAGACCCCAGGGCTGGGGTGCCCAATATGTGGTTTGAACTGCTTACTACCTAGGGAGGATCTCTGAGCTTGTGTAATCCCCCTGCTCTTCTGTGTCCCTGCCTATAGGCATAGTTCTTGACCTGATCAATTCTCTTCCCATCCTACCTGACTCTGTGTGTATCTTTCTTTACAGCCTTGGTTGTATAAGAGTCTTTCTGCCAGTCTCCAGTTTATTTTCTGTAGAATTGTTCCACATGTAGATGTATTTTTGATGTGTTCATTGGGGGAGTTGAGCTAAATGTCCTCCTACTCTGCCATCTTGATCTCTTCCCTCCACAATTCTATCTACAGATTCTACACAATCCCAAACAAAATGCTGGTATGATTTTTTTTGGGAAATTTACAACCTGATTCTCACATTTACATGGAAATATAAAGAACCTAGATCAGCCAAAACAACTTCAAAAAAGAACAAGGTTGGAGGACTTGCACTAACTGATTTTCAAGTCTTATAATGCTACCGTGATCAAAACAGTGTGGTATTGGCATAAAGATAGATAACTAGATTGATTTTTGTCAGCATCCATGAAACTGGCAGGCCAAGTTGTCAGCTTGCAAGTAGGGTAAAATCTCAGACACTTCACAGTTCTTGACACAAGGGCTTTCAAAGCTATCTGTAATGATGTATTTGTTAAACTGGTTGTAAGTACATGGATGCTCTTTTAATGTTTGTCCTTTACATCTTACATATACATTATATATAATTTTTGTATGATATATTTAATAATAAAAGTTAAAAATACTAAAATTATTTGGGAAAATTCAGTAAATCCATGTCACTAGAAATGTTGCTGTCAACCCAAACTGGGTTATTACAAGTGTAAATACATGGGAATAAGATAATAAAATCTGCAAGGATTCTTATTTAATATACTTTATAATTGTTTGTTGGTTCTTAAACTCCATGTTAATGGGACTGAAACTAAAAATTACTGATGATTCTTATGGGTAAGTTTTATAAAAGTAAATGATAATGTAAGCCTTGGTACTATATCAAAATATTAGAAAATGAATATACATTTATGTTTTAAGTTAAAATAAGGTATACATGTAATTTTTAAATTGTTTTCTGCTTTGAAGGAGATTTTTAAATTAGTCAGCCATCTACCTGTTATTGCATTGGTTGGAAGGTTTTTTCCATATTTTTATTACTTAATGTAGCAAACAAGACCTTGGGTAAATATTGCTTGTATGTTTGGCTTTTCATTTATGTAGAAGCTCAAGAGCTTGGGGAGAACTTCAAATTTCCATGGCACTCAGGGTCTTGTTTGCAGCTCTGAGTACAACAGGAAATCTGACATTGATTTTGGCTGAGATTGAGCCATTCAAGGGGATAGGATATGTTTAGAGGTAATTGTGTATTTATATATGAGATTTATGGTGAAGATGCAGTAGTTCAGTAATGAGATCTGGTATTCCTTGAAATTTGACTTTAACAAATGCTTTTTATTTTCCATTGACTATTCATGTCTTAGAATCTTTCAAGTTTGTTCATGTTTCCCTGTTTTCTGACAAGTGGATAGCAGGGAAGACAGGTATAGAATGAGATAAAGAGAGTGATTAAAGAGAGAAAGTAGAAAGAAATTGAAAAATAGAGGGGGAAGAAGGAGAGAAGGAAGTGGACAACCAGAAAAAAATAATAGGACAAAAAATATAAAATATAAATATAAAAAACATGAATATATAATATAAAAATATAAATATAAATATTAAAAAATAAATATATAAAATATAAAAAATATAACAGGACAGAGAGAAAAATAAGTAGAGGGAATTTTTTAAAAAACAGGAGTAAGAACGCTGTGATTATGATGATAATAGTGAACTCTCATAAGAATTTCTAATATTTACTATGCTCTTTCTATTTACCAGGCACTTCACCTTGTATCATTTAATCCATACAACAATATTATGAAGTAGCTCCTATTATTCCCATTTTATAAATGAGGTAACAGAGGCTTAAAGAAGTTAGGTAACTTGCCCCAGAATGGTAGAGTCTGCATTTGAATCCAGGTCTGTTTGTCCCTAGAACCAATACTTGCCACCACTGTATCCGGCTACCTCTGTATGAAACAGGTTAAAATGCAAAAGCTTGTATTCAACAAGTTATTTGTCATCATATAAACAGAACACACAGCACAAAATACCTAACATTTTTCTCTTCGTCACCTCTCCTCATGCTCCCTATAAGATTAGCAGGCAGATAAGCAGGCAGGCAGAAAAATAAAGCCCTAGACTCAGTTTTCACTTTTACTGTGGCTTTCAGGTCAAGCAGACAGCTTACCTCCCTCTGATCTCACAAATGGCCTAATGCCCAGTTCAGTCATAAAAACTTGGTCCAAACCAGAGTTTCCTAACCTGATGGGGGTTGTGAGCTCATTTGAGATTCTGAAGAAAGCTAGACTCACTCTCCAGAAATCTGCACATACCTGCAGAATTTTGCACAAAAATGGAAGAGTTTCATAGGGCCCTTTAAAGTTCTGAGGTTTGCATCTGAGATGAAAATATTAGGGTCTGGCACTGCAAAGAAAGTGACAGTGAATTCTGAGACACAGGGTGAGCACCAAGCCTAGCACCCTGGCTCTGGCAGAAATTTGATGAGTCTTTTTCAAATGTGAGGTTGCCTGTGGTTGTCTTCTCTTCCATATTAAGGCATATTCCTATAAAAAGTTTGATGCAAGAAGCTTAAGCTTAAATTCCTACCTGGACTCCTACCTGATTTGCGCTAAGAAAGATAAGTTCCGTCATAGCATTACATATTTTGTACACTCCACTGTCCACTGGTGGTCAAGGAAAAATCTTTTTTCTTGAGTATTTGGATATTGGAGATGGCTATTACTTCCTGGAGGAGGATAGCTCACTCTGAATTTCAAAATAGGGTCTTCTCTCTAGACATTGTTTACTTTCAATTTTGATTTTTCAAAACTCATGTATTCCACTAAAATTTTGATGAAATATTTTTGGGGTTCATGGTGAAGCAGTGGCGTACAGGAAAGAATACTAGACAAAGAGTCAGGACCTGCCATTAACTTGCTGTTATTGTTACTGAAGGTAAAGCACATTCCCTTTGTGTTCTCAGTAATTTCATCTGCAACATGAAGGGATTGTACTGTTATCAGAGCTTTTCAAACCTCTTAAGTTTTTTTATTAGTAGTGAAAACTTTTTGCACTGAAATCTTGTGCAGAATGTGGATATATAAACAAATAAAAGTAGAGCTGCTGTGATCAAAAAAGTGAGGATAGTGATGATGAGGGGTCAGACTTCCTTCCACCATCTCACCCTCCCTCTACACCACCAACACATCCATGAAACATTTCCACAGAGTGTAGTTTGAAAACATTTGATCTAGAGAGGAACAGCATGTGATGGTCAAGAGCATGTGCTTTGGAGTCAAGCATCTATGGGTTCCAGTATAGGCTTCACCACTTAATAGCTCTGTGCCCTTGGGCAAACCACTTAACCTCTCTATGCCCCAGTTTCCTTGTCTGACAAGTGAGGATGATAAATAGCTCTTACCCCATAGGGTGATTGTAAAGATTTAATGAGTTAATACATGTAAAGTGATTAGTCCAGTGCCTGGCACACAGTAAGTGCTCAATAAATGTTTGCTTTTATTACTATTATTGATTTATATGATTTTAAAGAAAGGTGTGGTTCATGAAAAATTAGGCCATCCAAATTTCCCATTCTGCTCTCTTGCTCAATAACTCCTTTCTTCCTATTCCATGCTAGAGCTGATGTAACGAGATTGGTAAAAAGGACTTCCCAATCTCTCTAATGTTTTAGCTATACTATAATAACTATAATAAATGGATGTAGTGAAAAATTAGTCACATAGCAGACTGAGCTATACCTGTAGACTTTCCATTTTTTTAAAGTTGTGAAGTGCTTTTATTTTTGTAAATGAAATATTACTCTGAAATTCAGTATATAGCAAATGAGTGGAGGTACTCTAATTGAAGCAGAATGGAAGAGGGACCATTACCTTCTATGTCTTCTCAATGCTGACAACACCACCCCCCTCATATATACATACACTCTGGAGAACTCAGAGGAACTCCAGTGTCCTGTGGAGTAATGTCTGAAAACCGCTGAACCACTAAGAGCCTTCCAAAACTTAGGTTCTCTGGAACTAATTTATTTTAGACTTGGACATACAATTTGAGGTTTTTCATATGTCCATCATTTCAAGGAAAGTACAGATTCTAGACAATACAGATCATTTTTACACCTATTGAATGAGAAAGTGAGGGCTCCCTGTCCTACTACTGTGATCTCTCTCGAGTCTATGTACTCTGAACTCCCATAATACTTCAAAAAATAACAGATTTTTGGATGTGTACATGGCATACAATAAACTGTACATATTAAAAGTGTACCGTTTAATATGTTTTCACATATGTCTACACTCGTGAAACCATTACTGCCATAAAGATAGTGAACGTATCCATCACCGCCCAAAGTTTCAACAGGCCCCTTTGGTATACCCTCCCAGTCCTTGGAAACTTATTTTGGTCAATATACATTAGTTTACATTTCCTAAATTTTTATATAAATGGAATCATACAGTATGTACTCTTTATCTCTGTGAGGGGGAGGTCTGGATTCTTTAACTCGATTGTTATTATTTTGAGATACATCTAAATGTTGTTTAGTGTGTATCAACAATTTATTACCTTCCTGTAAAAATTTTTTTAAGTTTTATTTTATATTGGGGTACAGTTGAGTTACAGTGTTGTGTTTTAGGTGTATATCAAAGTGGTTCAGTTATACATATACATATATCAATTATTTTTCAGATTCTTTTCCCATATAAGTTATTACAAAATATTGAGTAGAGTTCTCTGTGCTATAGAGTCAGTAGGTCCTTGTTTTTTGGTTTCTTGTTTTTGTTTTGAATTTTATTTTTATTCTTTTATACAGCAGGTTCTTATTAGTTATCCATTTTATACATATTAGTGTATATATGTCAATCCCAAGCTCCCAGTTAATCACACCACCACCACCAACCCCCACCACATTCCCCCCTTGGTGTCCATATGTTTGTTGTCTACATCTGTGTCTCTATTTCTGCCCTGCAAACTGGTTCATCTGTACCATTTTTCTAGATTCCACATATATGCGTTAATATACGATATTTGTTTCTCCCTTTCTGACTTACCTCACTCTGTATGACAGTCTCTAGATCCATCCACGTCTCTAAAATGACCCAATTTTGTACCTTTTTATGGCTGAGTAATATTCCATTGTATATATGTACCACATCTTCTTTACCATTCATCTGTCGATGGGCATTTAGGTTTCTTCCATGACCTGGCTATTGTAAATAGTGCTGCAATGAATATTGGGGTGCATGTGTCTTTTTGAATTATGGTTTTCTCAGGGTATATGCCCAGTAGTGGGATTGATGGGTCATATGGTAATTCTATTTTTAGTTTTTTAAGGAACCTCCATACTGTTCTCCATAGTGGCTGTATCAACTTACATTCCCACCAACAGTGCAAGAGGGTTCCCTTTTCTCCACAGCCTCTCCAGCATGTGTTGTTTGTAGATTTTCTAATGATGCCCATTCTAACTGGTGTGAGGTGATACCTCATTGTAGTTTTGATTTGCATTTCTCTAATAATTAGTGATGTTGAGCAGCTTTTCATGTGCTTCTTGGCCATCTATATGTCTTCTTTTGAAAAATGTCTATTTAGGTCTTCTACTCATTTTTGGATTAGGTTATTTGTTTTTTTAATATTGAGCTGCATGAGCTGTTTATATATTTTGGAGATTAATCCTTTGTCTGTTCATTCGTTTGCAAATATTTTCTCCCATTCTGAGATTGTCTTTTCATCTTGTTTACAGTTTCCTTTGCTTTGCAAAAGCTTTTAAGTTTCATTATGTCCCATTTGTTTATTTTTGGTTTTATTTCCATTACTCTAGGAGGTGGATCAAAGAAGGTCTTGCTGTGATTTATGTCAAAGAGTGTTCTGCCAATGTTTTCCTCTAAGAGTTTTATGGTGTCTGGTCTTACATTTAGGTCTCGAATCCATTTTGAGTTTACTTTTGTGTATGGTGTTAGGGAGTGTTCTAATTTCATTCTTTTACATGTAGCTGTCCAGTTTTCCCAGCACCACTTATAGAAAAGACTGTCTTTTCTCTGTTGTATATCCTTGCCTCCTTTGTCATAGATTATTTGACCATATGTGCGTGGGTTTATCTCTGAGCTTTCTATGCTGTTCCATTGATCTATATTTCTGCTTTTGTGCCAGTACCATATTGTCTTGATTACTGTAGCTTTGTAGTATAGTCTGAAGTAACGGAGTCTGATTCCCCCAGCTCGGTTCTTTTCCCTGAAGACTGCTTTGACTACTTGGGGTCTTTTCTGTCTCCATACAAATTTTAAGATTTTTTGTTCTAGTTCTGTAAGAAATGCCATTGGTAATTTGATAGGGATTGCATTGAATCTGTAGATTGCTTTGGGTAGTATAGTCATTTTCACAGTGCTGATTCTTCCAATCCAAGAATAGAGTATATCTCTCCATCTGTTGGTATCATATTTAATTTCTTTCATCAGTGTCTTATAGTTTTCTGCATACAGGTCTTCAGTCTCCCTAGGTAGGTTTATTGCTAGGTATTTTATTCTTTTTGTTGCTTTGGTAAATGGGAGTGTTTCCTTAATTTCTCTTTCATATTTTTCATCATTAGTATATAGGAATGCAAGAGATTTCTGTGCATTAATTTTGTATCCTTCAACTTTCCCAAATTCATTGATTAGCTCTAGTTGCTTTCTGGTGGAATCTTTAGGATTCTCTATGTATACTATCATGTCCTCTGCAAACAGTGACAGTTTTACTTCTTCTTTTTCAATTTGTATTCTTTTTATTTCTTTTTCTTCTCTGATGGCCATGGCTAGGACTTCCAAAACTATGTTGAATAATAGTGGCAAGACTGGACCTCCTTGTCTTGTTCCTGTGCATAGAGGAAATGCTTTCAGTTTTTCACCATTGAGAATGATGTTTGCTGTGGGTTTGTCATATATGGCCTTTATTATGTTGAGGTAGGTACCCTCTGTGCCCAGTTTCTGGAGAGTTTTTATCATAAATGGGTGTTGAATATTGTCAAAAGCTTTTTCTGCATCTATTGAGATGATCATATGGTTTTGTTAATATGGTGTATCACATTGATTGATTTGCATATATTGAAGAATCCTTGCATCCCTGGTATAAATCCCACTTGATCATGGTGTATGATCCTTTAAATGTGTTGTTGGATTCTGTGTGGTAGTATTTTGTTGAGGATTTTTGCATTTATATTCAGCAGTGATATTGGTCTGTAAATTTCTTTTTTGTAGTGTCTTTGTCTGGTTTTGGTATCAGGGTGATGGTGGGTGGCCTCCTAGAGTGAGTTTGGCAGTGTTCCTTCCTCTGCAATTTTTTGGAAGAGTTTGAGAAGGATGGGTGTTAGCTCTTCTCTAAATGTTTGATAGAATTCACCTGTGAAACCATCTGGTCCCGGACTTTTGTTTGTTGGAAGATTTCTAATCACAGTTTCAATTCCATTACTTGTGATTGGTCTGTTCATATTTTCTATTTCTTCCTGGTTCAGTCTTGGGAATTTATACCTTTCTAAGAATTTGTCCATTTCTTCCAGGTTGTCCATTTTATTGGCATAGGGATGCTTGTAGTAGTCTCTTAGGTTGCTTTGTATTTCTGCAGTGTCTGTTGTAACTTCTCCTGTTTCATTTCTAATTTTATTGACTTGAGTCCTCTCCCTCTTTTTCTTGATGAGTCTGGCTAATGGTTTATCAATTTTGTTTATCTTCTCAGAGAACCAGCTTTTAGTTTTATTGATCTTTGCTATTGTTTCCTTCATTTCTTTTTCATTTATTTCTGCTCTGATCTTTATGATTTCTTTCTTTCTACTAACTTTGGGTTTTGTTTGTTCTTCTTTCTCTAGTTCTTTTAGGTGTAAGGTTAGATTGTTTATTTGAGATTTTTCTTGTTTCTGGAAGTAAGATTTTTTGCTATAAATTTCACTCTCAGAACTGCTTTTGCTGTATCCCATAGGTTTTGGATCATGATGTTTTCATTGTCATTTGTCTGTAGGTACTTTTTGATTTCCTCTTTGATTTCTTCAGGCATCTCTTGGTTATTTAGTAACGTATTGTTTAGCCTCCATGTGTTTGTGTTTTTTATGTTTATTCCCTTGTAATTGATTTCTAATCTCATAGTGTTGTGGTCAGAAAAGATGCTTGATATGATTTCAGTTTTCTTCAATTTACTGAGGCTTGATTTGTGACCCAGGATGTGATCTGTCCTGGAGAGTGTTCCATATGCACTTGAGAAGAAAGTGTAATCTGCTGTTTTTGTTGGAATGTCCTATAGATATCAGTTAAATCTATGTGGTCTACTGTGTCATTTAAAGCTTGTGTTTCCTTTTTAATTTTCTGTTTGGATGATGTGTCCATTGGTGTTCGTGAGGTGTTAAAGTAGCCCGCTATTATTGTGTTACTGTTGATTTCCTCTTTTAGTGCTGTTAGCAGTTGCCTTATGTATTGAGGTGCTCCTATGTTGGGTGCATATATATTTATAACTGTTATATATTCTTCCTGGATTGATCCCTTGATCATTATGTAGTGTCCTTCCTTGTCTCTTGTAACATTCCTTATTTTAAATTCTATTTTATCTGATATGAGTCTTGCTACTCCAGCTTTCTTTTGATTTCCATTTTCATGGAATATCTTGTTCCATCCCCTCACTTTCAGTCTGTATGTGTCCCTAGGTCTGAATTGTGTGTCTTGTAGACAGCATATATATAGGCCTTGTTTTTGTATTCATTCTGTGAGTCTGTGTCTTTTGGTTCGAGCATTTAATCCATTCATGTTTAAAGTAATTATCGGCATGTTTGTTCCTATTACCATTTTCTTAATTGTTTTGGGTTTGTTTTTGTAGGTCCTTTTCTTCTCTTGTGTTTCCCACTTAGAGAAGTTCCTTTAGCATTTGTTGTAGAGCTGGTTTTTTGGTGCTGAATTCTCTTAGCTTTTGCTGATCTGTAAAACTTTTGATTTCTCTGTCACATCTGAAGGAGATCCTTGCTGGGTAGAGTAATCTTGGTTGTAGGTTGTTCCCTTTCATCACTTTAAATATACCATGCCACTCCCTTCTGGCTTGTAGAGTTTCTGCTGAGAAATCAGCTGTTAACCTTATGGGAGTTGTCTTGTATGTTATTTGTAATTTTTCCCTTGTTGCTTTCAATCATTTTTCTTTGTCTTTAATTTTTGCCCATTTGATTACTATGTGTCTTGGTGTGTTTCTCCTTTGGTTTATCCTGCCTGGGACTCTGCACTTCCTGGAGTTGGGAGGCTAATTCCTTTCCCATGTTAGGGAAGTTTTTGACTATAATCTCTTCAAATATTTTCCCGGGTCCTTCCTCTCTCTCTTCTCTTTCTGACACCTCTATAATGAGAATGTTGGTGCGTTTAATGTTGTCCCAGAGGTCTCTTAGGCTGTCTTCATTTCTCTTCATTCTTTTCTCTTTATTCTGTTCTAGGCAGTGAATTCCACCATTCTGTCTTCCAGGTCACTTATCTGTTCTTCTGCCTCAGTTATTCTGCTGTTGATTCCTTCTAGTGTGTTTTTCATTTAAGTTATTGTATTGTTCATCTCTGTTTGTTTGTTCTTTAATTCTTCTAGGTCTTTGTTAAACGCTTCTTGTATGTTCTCGATCTTTGCCTCCATTCTGTTTCCCTGGTCCTGTTTCATCTTCACTATCATTATTCTGAATTCTTTTTCTGGAAGGTTGTCTATATCCACTTCATTTACTTGTTTTTCTGGGGTCTTATCTTGTTCCTTCATCTGGTACATAACCCTCTGCCTTTTCATCTTGTCTGTCTTTCTGTGAATGTGGTTTTTGCTCCACAGGCTGCAGGATTGTAGTTCTTCTTGCCTCAGCTGTCTGCCCTCTGGTGGATGAGGCTATCTAAGAGGCTTGTGTACTTTTTGTGATGGGAGAGACTGGTGGTGGGTACAGCTGGGTGTTGCTCTGGTGGGCAGAGCTCAGTAAAATTTTAATCTACTTTTCTGCTGATGGGATGGGTAAGGCTGGGTTCCCTCCCTGTTGGCTCTTTGGCCTGAGGCGACCCAACACTGGAGTCTACCCGACTCTTTGGTGGGGCTAAATGTGGGCTCTTGGAGGGCTCATGCCAAGGAGTTCTTTCCAGAACTTCTGCTGTCAGTGTCCTTGTCCTCACGGTGAGACACAGCCACCTCCCACCTCTGTGGAGACCTTCCAACACTAGCAGGTAGGTCTGGTTCAGTCTCATATGGGGTCACTGCTCTTTCCCCTGGGTCCCGATACACACTACTTTTTGTGTGTCCCCCAAGAGTGGTGTCTCTGTTTCCCCCAGTCCTGTCGAAGTCTTGCAATCAAATCCTGCTAGCCTTCAAAATCTGATTCTCTAGGAATTCATCCTCCCATTGCCAGACCCCCAGGTTGGGAAGCCTGATGTGGGGCTCAGATCCTTCACTGTAGTGGGTGGACTTCTGTGGTATAAGTGTTCTCCAGTTTGTGAGTCACCCACCCAGCAGTTATGGGATTTGTTTTTATTGTGATTGCACCCCTCCTACCATCTCATTGTGGCTTCTCCTTTGTCTTTGGATGTGGGGTATGTCTTTTGGTGATTTACAGTGTCTTCCTTTCAATGATTGTTCAGCATTTAGTTGTGATTCTGGTGCCCTCTAAAGAGGGTGTGAGCGCACGTCCTTCTACTCCGCCATCTTGAACCAATCTTAGTCAACAATTTATTACTCTTATTTATGAGCAGTATTCCATTGTATGGCTATGCCAGTTTGTTAATCCACTCGCATGTGGATGGACAGTTGAGTCATTTCCACTATTTAACTATTACATATATAGTTGTTATGAGGATTTATATACAAGATTTTATATGGACACATGCTGTCATTTCTCTTGTATAGATACCTGGGAATAAAATGGCTGAATTGTATCATAGTTGTATATTTAAGTTTTAACATTTTAAGAAATTGCCAAAGTATCCTCAAAAGTATTCTTTTCTTTTTGCGGTACGCGGGCCTCCCACCACCGCGGCCTCTCCTGCTGCGGAGCACAGGCTCCGGACACGCAGGCTCAGCGGCCATGGCTCACAGGCCCAGCCACTCCACAGCATGTGGGATCCTCCCAGACCGGGGCACGAACCCACGTCCCCTGCATCGGCAGGCGGACCCCCAACCACTGCGCCACCAGGGAAGCCCCTCAAAAGTATTCTTTAACACTTTAAATTTCCAGCAACATTGTGTGAGAGTTCCAATTGTTTGAAATCCCCACCGACACTTAGTAAGGTCAACCTTTTTAATTTTAAGCATTCTAATATGTGTGTAATTGTATCTTATGATTTTAATCAGCATTTCCCTAGTGATTAATGTTGTTGAGCATCTTTTCATATGCTTATTGGTCATTTGTATATTTTCTTTGTTGAACTGCTGGTTCAATTTTTTGTCCTTTTAAAAATTTGAGTCAATGTTTTCCTCATTATGGAGTTTTGAGGGTTATTTATCATATATGCTTTGCAATGATTTTCTGCCCGTTTATAGCTTGTCTTTTCATCCCCTTACCAGTATCTTTTTAAGAAGTGGGTATAATTTTGATGAAATCTAATTTATCAGTTGTTTAGTGTGGACTGTCATTTTGGTATTGTATCCAAATCTTTGCCTAACCCATGGTCAAAAAATATATTCTCCTATGTTTTTTCTAGAAGTTTTAAAGTTTTTTACATTTAAGTCTGATCCATTTTGAGTTAATTTTTGTATACAGTATGGGATAAGGATGGATGTTCCTTTTTTGCATATGGATATTAAATTATATGAGGACTATTTACTGAAAACACTATCTTTCTCCATTGAATTGCTCTTGAACTTTTGTCAAAAATCATTGAACATATATGTGTGGGTCTATTTCTTGGTTTTATATTTTGCTCCATTGACCCATTTATGCATTCTTACATGAATATCACACTGTCTTGATTACTGTATAAAACATCTTACAGTTACACAGTGTTTATTCTCCAACTTAGTTCTTTTTTTCTAAAGTCTTTTTGTTATTCTAAGTTTTCATTTGCAAATTAACTTTAGAATCAGCTCTATCTACAATAAATATTGCAAGAATTTTCCAACTATTAAAAAAATACTTCTAAACTTACTAAAAGAGTTGCAAAAATGGCTCATAATATGCCCATATATGCTTTGCCCAGGTTCTACTAGTATCTTACATAACCATGATACAATGGTCAAAACTAAGAAATTAACATGAGTACAATACTATTAACTATAGACTTTATTTAGATTTATCCTGTTTTCTACTTATGTCCATTTATTGTTTCAGAATCCAAACCAGGATATCATATTGCATTTTGTTGTCTTTTCAGTCCATGGTAGTCCCTCAGTCTTTCTTGTCTCTTATGGCCTTCACACTTTTGAAGAGTACTTCTCAAATATTTTGCTGAATGTCCCCTCAGTTTGAGTTTGTATGATATTTTCACATTGTTAGACCAAGGTAATAGATTTGGGGAAAGAATACCACAGAGGTAAAGTGCTTTTCTCATCACCCAATATCAAGGGTAACATGATATCAAAATGACTTATCATTGGTAATGCTAACCTTGATCATTTTGGTAAGGTGGTGTCTGATAGATTTCTCCACTGAAAGGTACGTTTTTTTTCTGTTTCCATACTTTGTTCATTAAAAGAAAAACATTAATTCCAGCCAACACTCAAGGGGATAGGAATTAAGCTCCTTCCATCTCCAGGAGGGAGGAGTATCAAAAAATTATGGGCATATGTTAAAACCAACACAGTAATTAATAAATATTACTTGGAGGCTATGTAAATATCTTGTTTTTCCTTAACGTTTTACCCACTAATTAATCAGTGGATTTTGCCTGCAGAAGTTGTTACTGTTGTGTTACAATTGTTATTTTCTATTTCCCCCATCACTTCTACATTTTTAATTTAAATTATTCAGTAAGGAAGAGCCATTACTTCTCTTCCATTTACTTATTCAGTCATTTATTTATTTTAGTCTGGACTCATAGATATTTATTGTATTCTTTGGGCTATAATCCAACACTATCATTACTTAGCTTGTTGCTCAAATTGTCCAAATTTTGGCTATTGAAAGCTCTTTCATGTCATCTCCTGTGTCCTTTTGACATGGCCCTATCTTTTGTTTTTCTAAGCACTGTGTTACTTTTTTGGCACAATAAGATGGTCCAGGCACCTTTTATTTTCCCTGTCCCAGCCCTAAAATCAGACACTTCTCCAAGGAGCCCTGGTTCCTTTGACTGGAGAATATTAGAAATGAATATTGGGGTTCTAGGTGTGCTCATTGCTGATTGGGTGTCACTTCTTCTAGTTCCTCTGAGCAAACAGAGTTGGGAAATGTGTTCACTCTTTGTGATGTACAGTTCTATGAGGTTTGAGAAATGCATAGTTATATATTCACCCCCACAGTATGATACAGAACAGTCATAGCACAGTGTTGTGTCTTTGTAGTAAATTCCTTCTCCACATGTGCAATCTCATACTGGGGTTTTGATTGTGATTGCATGTACTCTATAGATCAATTTAGGGAGAATCAACATCTAAATATTGAATATTCTAACCCATATACAGAGTATATGTTTCTATTTATTTAGGTCTTTGTTTTCTCTCAGCAGTGTTTTGCAGTTTTCGGTGTATAGCTCTTACACATACATTGTCAGATTTATCCCTAAGTATTTAATATGTTTTGATGCTTTTGCAAATGGTATTTCTACTTTTATTTCAATTTTTGAGTGTTAATTGTTAATCTATGAAAAGACAATTTCTATATTGATATTTTATTTACAATCTTACTAAACCCACACGTTGGTTCTAGTTGCTTTTTTGTAGATTCCATCAAAATTTCTACATAGGTAATCAGGTCATTCACAAATAAAAGATGGTTTTGCATCTTTCTTTCCAATCTTGATAACTTTTATTGCATTTTTTCTAATTGTAGTTAATATAACCTCCAGTACACTGTTTAAAAGAAGCAGAGAGTATGAATATGCTTTTCTTATTGCTGATCTCAGGGAAAAAGCATCGGTCTTTCACCATTAAGTATGATGTTAGCTGTAAGTTTTACACTGATGTCCTTATCAGGTTGAGGAGTTGGGTAAGTTTTCCTTTTATTCTGAACTTGTTGAGACTTTTCCTCAGTATAGATGTTGAAATTTTGTAAATTTTTTGCATTGATTAAGATGATCATATGGTTTTACTTTTTTTGGTTTGTCTTATATAATACAGCCACTCCAACTTTGATTATTGTTAGCAAGGTGTATCCATCATTGTACTTTTATCTTATTTGTGGGTTTTTTTTTTAATTTGAAGAGTTTTTCTTGAAGACAGCATACAGTTGGGTCTTGTTACTATATCCAATCTTATAATTGTAGCCTTTTAATTGGGATGTTTAGACAATCTACATTTAATGTGATTATTGATATGGCTAAGTTTAAGCCTCTCCTCTTACTCTTTGTTTTTCATTTGTCATATGTATTCTTTGTTTCCTTTCCTGTTTTTTGTTTGTTTGTTTTTTGGCTTTCTTTTGGATTACTTGAAATTTTAAAATTCAATTTAATCTTCTTTATTGGTTTACTTTAACTCTTTGTAATTTCATTCGTTTCTTTGGGGTTTATAGGATACATCTTTAACTAATCACAGTCCTTTCTTTTCCTTTTTTACAATTGAAGTATAGTTATTTACAATGTTTTGCTAGTTTCTGGTGTAAGGCAAAGTGATTCAGATATATGTATGTGTGTATATATATATATTCTTTTTCATATTCTTTTCCATTATGCTGTATTATAAGATATTGTATACAGTTCCCTGTGCTATACAGTAGTACCTTGTTGTTTATCTATTTTTAATTAATTAATTAATTAATTTTGGGGGGCTGCATTGAGTCTTTGTTGCTGTGCATGGGCTTTCTCTAGTTGCAGCGAGTGGGGGTTACTCTTTGTTGCAGTACATCTTTGTTTTCCCCTCATTTTAAGATTTTTTATTGTGGTAAAACATACATAACATAAAATTTACCATTTTAACCATTTTTAACTGTACAGTTCAGTGGCATCGAGTACATTCACACTGTTGTGCAACCGTCATCCCCATCCATATCCAGAACTTTTTCATCTTTTTCAACTGAAACTCTGCACCCATTAAACACTAAATGTCCACTCCTTCCATCTGCCCCTGGAAGCCACCATTCACCTTTCTGTCTCTATGAATTTGACTACTTTAGGTACTTCATGTAAGTGGTATCATACAATATTTGTCTTTTTGTGAGTGACTTATTTCACTCAGCATAATGTCCTCAATGTTCATCGTGTTGTATAGTATGTATCAGAATTACCTTGTTTTTAAAGCTGAATAATATTCATATATATATATATATATATATAAAACATTTGTTCATCCATTTACCTGTTGATGAACATTTGTGTTGTTTCCATCTTTTGACTATTGTGACTAATGTTGCTATGAACCTGGGTGTACAAAAATCTGTTCAGTTCTCTGCTTTTGTTTCTTTTGGGTACATACCCAGGAGCATATGGATTTGTTCCTTTTATTTTTGGAAGATATTTTCTTTTTTTGTATTTTAAAGATGACATTCCACTGTTTGGCTGTCATTGTTTTTTTTTGTTTCTCTACATAAGTTGTCTTTTTTCCCCTGACAGTTTGATTATGATGTATTTTGGTCTGTTTTTTTTTTTTTTTTTTTTTTTTTTTTTTTTTTTTTTTTGGTGTGAGTTTCCCTGAGGTTCTTAGATATATGGTGTTATGTTTTCAACAAATGTGGAAAGTTTTTGGTTGTTACCTTCAAATGTTTTCTCTACACTTCCTCTCTCTCCTCTACTCTTTACTCTTTGTGTTTTATTTTGGATACTTTATATTGCTGTGTATTCAGATTTACTAATCTTTATGTATTCAGTATCTAGTCTGCCATTAATTATATCTAGTAGAATATTCTGTGTAACACATTGTAGTTTTCATCTCTACAAATTTGATTTAGGTCTTTTTTATATCTTCCATATCTTTATTTAACTTTAATATATATAGAATACAGTTATTATAATTTTTTAAATGTCCTTTTCTGCTAATTCTAAGGTCTGTTTCAGTAGTGGGTCAGTTTTGGTGAGTTGATTTATTTTCTCGTTATTGGTCATCTTTCCCTGCTACTTTGCATACCTGGTAGTTTTTTATTGGATGCCAGATTGTGAGTTTTACTTTGCGGGTGTTGGATACATACATACATATATATATATTTGTGTTCTTATACATATTCTTCAGCTTTGATTTGGAATGTAGTTACATCACTTAGGAAGAAAATGATACTTGCAGGTCTTACTTTTAGGATTTGTTAGGCAGAACTGGAGTTATATTCAGTCTAGGACTAATTGTTTCCCACTACTAAAGATAGACCCTTCTGTCAGTAAAAGATCAGGGTCTGCGCAATTGCCTGGATTGGCCATGCCCAAGGCAGGGTTCTGAGGATACTAAACAATGGCACTGGTGTAAGGCAATGAATGAGTTTTCCTTGTTCTAATCAGTTCAACCAGACCATGGAATAGGAGACTAAAAAGCTATTGGGGTTTGAAAGTCCTGTGATTAGTGTGTGTTTCTGTGTATGTGTGTATATAATTGGTGTGTAAGCACTATAACTTGTTTAAGCTGAATAGTATATGACTTCATCTTCCATTTATGGCTTATGTTAACATACATGAAGGCATATTCTGGCAGTAGAGGAGAATGCTTTAGATGTGATTACCATTATTGAATATTTAGTGGTTATGATGGGATGTGTGGTATGGGGCTGATGCAGGATAAGTCAGTCAGAAAGCTATGAACTCTCTATGACTTTACATGCCAAGATTGGTGGTTAAAGACACCCCAAAATTATTCTGAGATAAGCTTAGGAAATTTGTTTACAGATTTAAACAAATCGGTCCCAAACAAGAATTAAGTAGAAAATATAAAATAGGCTGCAGTCAGCTTCCACATGTCTAACTTATAGGTCTTGCTTTTGTCATTATTGTTGTTACTCTGTAATTTTGTATGTGTGGATTCAGCACCCAAAAGGCTATTGTCTCCTGTCATCCTCAGAATGAACTAAAAAGGTAATTAAAAATGTAAACTTGCAGGCCTCACTCCATACCTACTAAATTAAAATCTCTGGGTGTGGGCATAGGAATCTACATTTTTAACAAGCTGCCCAGAGGTTTCCATGGCACACTGATAATTTTTTTTAAAGTACTCCTACAGAACTAATATTCTTTAAAGGAAAGAATTTCCTAAGTACAAATCAGCACCTTTAGTGTTAATCCTTAAATGTTCCCAGATATAGAATCTTCTAACCTTGGATTTAATCTTATATTTGTATTTTGGCTCAGTGCTTGTGTTTAACTCACTAACATCTTCTCTTGGGGATGAGAGTCCTACAAAAACAGTATCAGCTTTAGTGCTTCTGTTCAGTTGGGATTCAAAGTATATCTAGTTTGCTTCTTGCACCTCCTAATTAACTCTTTTATAGTCAGAGGGGGTATATTCACTTTTCTTAATATGTCACCTGGAGGGCTTGTTAAACCACACATCACTGGGCCTCACCCCCAGAGCTTCTGATGCCCTAGATCTGATTTGGAGACCCATAGTTTGCATTTCTAACAGGTTCCTGGGTGATACTGTTGCTGCAGGTCTAGTGATCACACTTTGAGAACCAGAGTTTAAAAAAACCGACTTAGGATTTGGATCAGCTAAAAATGGTTCTGAAACCTCACTGCACATTGCAATCACATGGGAAGCTTAAACAACATACTAGTGCCTGGAACTTACTCCAGATTAATTAAATCAGAATTCTGGGAGTGATGCCTAGGTATATCTTAATATTCACAGTTGATTCTAACGTGAATCATTGTGCTACAAAGTACAGGCCAAATTCCCTTCTGTTCCTCCACTTCTTCTCTCCTGTGTAGCTGAATAATGAGTGGAAATAGTGAAAATCCCTTTCACTTATTACTTCCTCCATTGGACAACTTTTCTCATTGTACAATGTTGCCCGGGGCCAATCCTGCTCTTTGACGCCTCCTTTGACCTATTTTCAGGGTTCCCCATGCTGACTTGGAGCGAGTTTGCACATCAGCATGCTCTTCCCCTTCTTTCCTGTGTCTCTGGTTCTACAAGTCAGTATCTTTCTGTAGCAATAAGCCATTCATCATCAGAACTATTATCCTGAAGGGCTCTGTGCAGGAGTTCTTCTCCTATACAATATTTGCAACAGGTGATGTTTTTAACCTCTTTATTTATAGCATCCTCCTTAACTGGAATGTGCCAATCAAGTGACACTAGTTGGAATATCTTAATTATTGTACATTCATCACAACCATAGTTAGGAACAGTAGTTTTGATCATGATGGATCCTTTCTCATTAAAGTATTGTAGACTGGAGAAACCACAGTTTTGCCCTTAAAATAAGACTTTCAGAGAGCTATATAGATGCTTAATTTACCTGTTAGGGTCAAGGTGGGGTGAAAAGCAGTTTCTTCACAGACTCCCTATGGCATTATCTAGGATGTAGACTTTATTTTGGAAGGAGACTTGACAGAGACAGGCAGGGCATGTTGGGACCCAGTCGAGTCTCTAGTGAGATTTCCATTTTCATTCATGTACTTAACAAATATTTGCTGAGGGCTTACTGTGACAGGTACTCTTTTAAGTGCTAGGGATAGAGGAGTGGCTAAGGTAAAGTTACTGCCTCATGGAAATGACATTCTACTGGCTAGTGTGCGTGTGTGTAAGACATTTAAAATTGTAAGCAAGTAAAAATATTATATATACGCACATACAGTTTCAAATAGTGAAAAGTGCTATGAAGGAAAGAAGTGGGATGGCGGGATAGAAAGTGCACTGGCAGGGCTATGCTGCTCTACCCAGGGATGTCCAATGAGAAGTCATTGCAGGAAGTTTTAATCAGAGGAATCACATTATCTGAATGATGATTTTAAAATGCTCACTCTGGCTGCTGCATAAAGAATGGTCTATAAGGCAGCAAGAGTGAATGCAGGGAGATCAGACTGGAGGTTTTTGTGGTAATTTAGGCCAAAGATAATGGTAGCATAGCCTAGGCTTTTAGCAATGCAGGGTTGAGAAGTGGATGAATTTGTGACTATCATAAATGTCATGAATTTTAGAGGCATAGCCAACATGACTTGCTGATGGATTAGATATGGGATCGGAGGCAAAGAAAGGGGGTCCTGGGTTTTTGGTTTGAACAACTGGGAGGATGTTGAGGGCATTCAATGAAATGGAGAATAGTGGGAGTAAGAGCAAACCTGGAAAGAAAATCATGTACTTTGAGAAGTCTATATTGAAATGGAGATGCTGGATTGGTATCATGACTCTGGAGCCCAGGGGAGAGAGGTCTGAGCTGGCCATACGAATTTGTGAGTCATCAACAGACAGAGGGAATTTAAAGCCCTGGGCATGAATGAGATGCCCTAGGGAATGAGTGTAGAAGACAAAAGAGATCTGAAGCCTAAGTGCCATGGCAAGCTAAAGGTCAGGGAAATGAGGCGGCAGCAGAGGAGGCTAAGAAGGAGCAACTAGTGAAGTAAGAGGGCAAACCCAGTGAGGGAGCGCCTGTCCCAGAAACCCAAATGAAAAAAGTGAATCCAGGAGGGAGGAATGGCCAACTGTGTCAAGTCACACTGACCAGTGCCTGTCCTGAACCAGTGTAATGCAGAGAACAGAATGCTGGTTTGCAAAGCAGGAAACTTGAGTTTTAAGGTGTAACTGGAACTGACTGCATCATCATCATCATTATAATAGTAGTAGTCAATATTTTTCCTATATCTAGTATGTTTCAGGTACTGGCCTAAGTATATGAATGCATTAGCTCAATGAATCCTCAAAGCAACCATATAGATATAGCCTATTATCATTCCCATTTCACAGATGGAGGAACTGAGGCTCATAGAGGTAAAATCATTTGCTTCACATCTCTTCTTTTCTCTCTTCTAAATTATTTGCTCAATGTGACACAGTGTCACCTGGGGTGAATTATTTTCCTTCTTTGCGCTTTAGTTTCCCTCATCTCTAAAATGAGTGAGTGGATCAGTTTAAATTCTTTTCAACAACAGGACCCTCATCTCAAACAAAAGCAGACACAGAAACTCAATATATAAAACAGAAGAGTTGCATTGTTTCAAGCTTGGGTGTAGAGTCTGTAACCCCATACGGTGGGCTTCGGCCCACCCCCTACTCTCTGCCCTGTGGTTTTGCAAACCACTCAACTGGATGGATCCTATATGTCCTTCGGCTTTTAAAACTCCAGAATTCAGATTCTCACTTATCCCCCTTGTGACAAAGGGTTGGCATTACAGGTTTATTGGTCAGTGTTAGAAATTCTGTGTCTCTGGGCCACACATCACGAAGACATCAGTACACGTGGGATGAAGTCATGACCACTTGCACTTCAGTGAACTGGCCATGATGAAAGCTCCTCACTTACTTTACAGAAGTAAACATCTGAATGATTAAGTCCTAACACCATACCTTGAAAAAATTCGTTGTTCAATATGTGGTTGATTTAAAAAGAATTGAGTGGTTCTTTGTAATGTCGTCAGGAAAACCTTTCTCTACATCCTCTAGTAAAAGTCAGATTTCCCCCTCTTTATGTGTCTCATGAACCCTCTTCCTACGCCCCATTATAGTCTTTGCCACATTGGATGGTCATTTATCATCTGATTACATATCTCTCTCACCTGCTAGATGGAATCACAATCACCTTTCTGTCCTTGGCACCTAGCACAGGGCCTGGTCACTGTACTCATCTAACGTACATTGAATGCATAACAGACCCTCCTTTTTGGGAAAAGGTGGCTATAAGAAAGGGAAGAAAATTGTTTGGCAGGGAAACCTGGTGCCTTCCACTCATCTGGTGTTCAGTGGAATGTTTTGTCTCTGGGAACTTGCTCTGTACAGTGGCATAGGCTTGGAATTCCTTAGAGCCCATTAGCATGCCATAAACAAGGAGGACTGCATGTGTTCCACTTCTCCCAATGTGATCAGACTGCTATGTGACAATTACAGTGCAAAATTCTGGTTTTGGTCTTCTAGCTCTAGGTCTGCTAATGGAGATGAAATATAGTCAGGGGAATACAGGCAAATACAGTCAACAGCCTGCAAGGGAGAAGATTGATATTTGTTGTGATGTGCTGCAGGGGGCGGGACAGGGCAGCAATTTAATTCCTGTCAGTGCAGGGGCCTTTTGTAGCTGGGAATGGAAAGTACTGCAAATGCCAAGTAATTTCACGTCTGAGGGTTTTGACCTGTTTGTCAGAATGAAAACTTTGGATGAGGGTACATTCCCTCCCCTCAGCTAGAGTAGTATGGTGGTACAGAAAGAGCAGAGTCTCTGCGTGCCATTGACCTGGTTTTGAAAACCAGTTCTGTGTATTTCTACTCATGTGACTTTTGGCACATTACTCAATTTCTCTAAGTCTTAGTCTCCTCTTCTATAAAATAGGGGTAATGATATGTACTTTGATGTGTTTGTGTGAGGATTTTAGGTGGTTATATAAAGGGCCTGGCACATAGTAAATTCTCAATACACAGTAGCTTAAAAAATTAAACTATTGATAGTTTTACTTGTGCCAGAAATTGTTCTTGCATCTCATCCTATTGATGTGTCTTATCTGCTAAGCACTTCAGGTAGGGAGTGGGGGGTGGGGATGGCACGTCTGAGGACAGGTAGGGAAGGCAGTCTCTCTGCCCTTAAGCATCTCAGTATCTCCTGCATCTGTCCGCAAATGGACGCATATGTATTTTCATGTTTAAGCCATTCAGTCATTTTTTAAAAAAAATTTTTTAAAAATTTATTTTTGGCTGCGTTGGGTCTTCATTGCTACATGTGGGCTTTCTCTAGTTGCAGCGAGTGTGGGGCTACTCTTCCTTGTGGTGCACAGGATTCTCATTGTGGTGACTTCTCTTGTTGCAGAGCACAGGCTCTAGGCATGCGGGCTTCAGTAGTTGTGCCACATGGGCTCAGTAGTTGTGGCTCGCAGGCTCTAGAGTGCAGGCTCAGTAGTTGTGGTGCACAGGCTTAGCTGCTTCATGGCAAGTGGGATCTTCCCAGACGAGGGCTCGAACCTGTGTCCCCTGAATTGGCAGGTGGATTCTTAACCACTGCCCAACCAGGGAAGCCCCATTCAGTCATTCTTTTCTCCTGGAAAGAAACAAAACAAAACAGAAAAACCTCAACTGATGATTACTTTAGCACAGTTTACCCTATAAGATTAATCTTTTTCATTCATTCACTCACTTACTAGTTCTTTAACAGATATTTAAATATTTAACAAGTGTATGCTAGGAGTGAGGTGCTTCCTGGGCACTAGGGATACAGGACAGACAGAAATCCTCTATTTCATAGAGTTTACAATCTTTCTGAGGGAGACAGACAATAAAAAAATAAGTAAAATATGTCATGTATATTAGATAATGCTGAGTACCAGGAAGAAAAATAAAGGAGGAGAAGTTGATAAGAAGTATTAGAGGTATCCTAAGTGAGAGAGTTTCAGTTTGAGACAGAGAAATCAGGGAAAGGATCACTGAGAAGGTGACATTGCAGAAAAGGGCTGAAGAAACACAAATATCTGGGGAAAAGCATTCTAGGCAGAGGGTACAGGACAAGTGCCAAGGCCCTAGAGCAGGGGAATGGCTGATGTGGGCACAGGGTAGGAAAGGGGCCAGGGCGGCAGGAGTTGGGCAACCAAGAAAAACAATAGTAGGAAATGAGGTGAGAGAGGTACCTGGGGTATTAGAGGGCAGATAGTGAGGACCTTGTGCTTTGCCTTTGGCTCAGTATGAGATGGAGAGCTACGGAGAAGTTTGAAGGATCTCTCTGGTTGCTGTGTGAGGATTAGACTTCTGTGAGGGAGCAAAAATCAGGCCAGGATATCCATTTGGGAGGTTATTGCCCATTTTACTCACTGTCATCAACAACGAAGGTGGTAGAAAGAAAAACGTTTTCTTGCTCTTGCAAGCGCACCAGAATCACAACTAACTGCTGAACAATCATCAACAGGAAGACACTGGAACTCACCAAAAAAGATACCCCACATCCAAAGACAAAGGTGAAGCCGCAATGAGATGGTAGGAAGGGCACAATCACAATAAAATCAAATCCCATGACTGCTGGGTGGGTGACTCACAAACTGGAGAACACTTACACCACAGAAGTCCACCCACTGGAGTGAAGGTTCTGAGCCCCATGTCAGGCTTCTGAACCTGGGGGTCCGGCAACAGGAGGAGGAATTCCTGGAGAATCAGACTTTGAAGGCTAGTGGGATTTAATTGCAGGACTTCAACAGGACTGGGGGAAACAGAGACTCCACTCTTGGAGGGCACACACAAAGTAGTGTGTGTATCGGGACCCAGGGGAAGGAGCAGTGACCCCATAGGAGACTGAACCAGACCTACCTGCTAGTGTTGGAAGGTCTCTGCAGAGGTGGGAGGTGGCTGTGTTTCACCATGAGGACAAGGACACTGTCAGCAGAAGTTCTGGGAAATACTACTTGGTGTGAGCCCTCCCAGAGTCCGCCATTAGACCCACCAAAGAGCACAAGTGGGCTCCAGTGTTGGGTTGCCCCAGGCCAAACAACCAACAGGGAGGGAACCCAGCCCCACCCATCAGCAGTCAAGCAGATTAAAGTTTTACTGAGCTCTGCCCACCAGAGCAACACCCAGCTCTACCCACCACCAGTCCCTCCCATCAGGAAAATTGCACAAGCCTCTTAGATAGCCTCATCCACCAGAGGGCAGAAAGTAGAAGCAAGAAGAACTACAATCCTGCAGCCTGTGGAACAAAAACCACATTTACAGAAAGATAGACAAGATGAAAAGGCAGAGTGTTATGTACCAGATGAATGAACAAGATAAAACCCCTGGAAAGCAACTAAATGAACTGGAGATAGGCAACCTTCCAGAAAAAGAATTCAGAATAATGATAGTGAAGATGATCCAGGACCTGGGAAAAAGAACAGAGGCAAAGATCAAGAAGATGCAAGAAATGTTTAACGAACACCTAGAAGAATTAAAGAGCAAACAAACAGAAATGAACAATACAATAACTGAAATGAAAACCACACTAGAAGGAATCAATAGCAGAATAACTGAGGCAGAAGAACGGATAAGTGACCTGGAAGACAGAATGGTGGAATTCACTGCCGTGGAACAGAATAAAGAAAAAAGAATGAAAAGAAATGAAGACAGCCTAAGGGACCTCTGGGACAACATTAAACGCAACAATATTCACATTATAGGGGTCCCAGAAGGAGAAGAGAGAGAGAAAGGACCTGAGAAAATATTTGAAGAGATTATGGTCGAAAACTTCCCTAACGTGGGAAAGGAAATAGCCACCCAACTCCAGGAAGGGCAGAGAGTCCATACAGGATAAACCCAAGGAGAAACATGCTGAGACACATAGTAATCAAGTTGGCAAAAATCAAATACAAAGAAAAATGATTGAAAGCAGCAAGGGAAAAACAACAAATAACATACAAGGGAACTCGCATAAGGTTAACAGCTGATTTCTCAGCAGAAACTCTACAAGCCAGAAGGGAGTGGCATGATATACTTAAAGTGATGAAAGGGAAGAACCTACAACCAAGATTACTCTACCCAGCAAGAATCTCATTCAGATTCAATGGAGAAATCAAAAGCTTTACAGACAAGCAAAAACTAAGAGAAGTCAGCACTACCAAACCAGCTCTACAACAAAATACTAAAGGAACTTCTCTAAGTGGGAAACACAAGAGAAGAAAAGGACCTACAAAAACAAACCCAAAACAATTAAGAAAGTGGTAATAGGAACATACATATCGATAATTACCTTAAATGTGAATGGATTAAATGTTCCAACCAAAAGACACAGGCTTGCTGAATGGATACAAAAACAAGGCCCATATATACATGCTGTCTACAAGAGACACACTTCAGACCTAGGGACACATACAGGCTGAAAGTGAGGGGATGGAACAAGATATTCCATGCAAATGGAAATCAAAAGAAAGCTGGAGTAGCAATATTCATATCAGATAAAATAGACTTTAAAGAATGTTACAAGAGACAAGGAAGGACACTACGTAATTATCAAGGGATCAATCCAAGAAGAAGATATAACAATTATAAATATATATGCACCCAACATAGGAGCACCTCAGTACATAAGGCAACTGCTAACAGCTCTAAAAGAGGAAATCAACAGTAACACAGTAATAGTGGGGGACTTTAACACCTCACTTACACCAATGGACAGATCATCCAAAGTGAAAATAAATAAGGGAATAGAAGCTTTAAATGACACAATAGACCAGATAGATTTAATTGATATTTATAGTATAGTCCATCCAAAAAAAGGAGATTACACTTTCTTCTCAAGTGTGCATGGAACATTCTCCAGGGTAGATCACATCTTGGGTCACAAATCAAGCCTCAGTAGATTTAAGAAAATTGAAATCATATCAAGCATCTTTTCTGACTACAACACTATGAGATTAGAAACAAATTATAGGGAAAAATGTAAAAAACACAAACACATGGAGGCTAAACAATACATTACTAAATAACCAAGAGATCACTGAAGAAATCAAAGAGGAAATCAAAAAATACCTAGAGAAAAATGACAATGAAAACACGACGATCCAAAACCTATGGGATGCAGCAGAAGCAGTTCTAAGAGGGAAGTTTATAGCTATACAAGCCTACCTCAAGAAAGAAGAAAAATCTCAAATAAACAATCTAACCTTACACCTAAAGGAACTTACACCTAAAGGAAAGAACAAACAAAACCCCAAGTTAGCAGAAGGAAAGAAATCATGAAGATTAGATCAGAAATAAATGAAATAGAAACAAAGGAAACAATAGCAAAGATTAATAAAACTAAAAGCTCGTTCTTTGAAAACATAAACAAAATTGATAAACCATTAGCCAGACTCATCAAGAAAAAGAGGGAGAGGACTCAAATCAATAAAATTAGAAATGAAAGAGGAGAAGTTTCAACAGACACTGCAGAAATACAAAGCATCCTAAGAGACTACTACAAGCAACTTTATGCCAATAAAATGGACAACCTGGAAGAAATGGACAAATTCTTAGAAAGTTATAACCTCCCAAGACTGAACCAGGAAGAAATAGAAAATATGAACAGACCAGTAATAAGTAATGGAATTGAAACTGTGTTTAAAAATCTTCCAACAAACAGAAATCCAGGGCCAGATGGCTTCACAGGTGAATTCTATCAAACATTTAGAGAAGAGCTAACACCCATCCTTCTCAAACTCTTCCAAAAAATTGCAGAGGAAGGAACACTCCCAAACTCATTCTATGAGGCCACCATCACCCTGATACCAAAACCAGACAAAGACACTACAAAAAAAGAAAATTACAGACCAATATCACTGATGAATATAGATGCAAAAATCCTCAACAAAGTACTAGCAAACAGAATCCAACAACACATTTAAAGGATCATACACCATGATCAAGTGGGATTTATCTCACGGATGCAAGGATTCTTCAATATACATAAATCAATCAATGTGATACACCGTCTTAACAAATTGACGAAGAAAAACCATATGATCATTTCAATAGATGCAGAAAAAGCTTTTGACAAAATTCAACACCCATTTATGATAAAACCTCTCCAGAAAGTGGGCATAGAGGGAACCTACCTCAACATAATAAAGGCCATATACGACAGACCCACAGGAAACATTATTCTCAATGGTGAAAAACTGAAAGCATTTCCTGTAAGATCAGGAAGAAGAAAAGGATGTCCACTCTCACCACTATTATTCAATATAGTTTTGCAAGTCCTAGCCACGGCAATCAGAGAAGAAAACGAAATAAAAGGAATACAAAAAAACAAAAAAAGAAAAACTTTTTTTTGAGAGGAGGCCCCTGGCTGGTCGGTCAGTCTGAAACAATCACTGCTTGAGGATGTAGCTGAGGAGCATGAAAAAGGAAGGTGGAAATGTATCAAAGCCCCAACTGATTTAACAAGTGTTCTGTTATCTGGTTTTTCCTGGCCATGGTGTGTGGGGAGGTCTCAGCAACCTCAAGGCACTGCCTCAGCTCAGCTGTCATTGTCACTGTGACAACAGGCTCATCTTGGGTCTCACTCTGGCTCTGGAAAAAGGCCCAAACTCACAGTGAAATGCCAAACTGCAATTGCCTCTTCCTTGGTATGTCTCTTTTTCATCATGGTTTCCCTCCCCCCACCACCCGCCTCAGGTTTAATCTTACGCTTTTGCCAGGCACTCAGCACCAGGTTTCTTAGTATAAGCAACTGGGTGTCTGAGAGATCTGGGAAAGTGGTTACATATGTCATTTCCTCTTTGGATGAGGAAATCATGGGTGACATGCTCTCTAAGGTTCAAGGCTTTAATATTGTCAGTTTTCTTAAATTACATTTACTTTGAATATCTAGAAAAGTGAGCATGGGGCTATTTCTAAGTTTCCTGCCATTCAAGAAGTGGTCTAGGTACTAATGGCAGAATGTCACATCCTGCCTGTTGCTAGTTGAACCCAGAGGCAGAGAACACATTTGGCAAATTTAGCAAATAAGTAAATACGCTCCAAGAAGGATGAAAGAGGGCAATGGTCTTAGCCATTAGGTGGCCATAATAAGGGAAAAGCTAAGGCCGAATGATGTGATTGTGGCAGAGCTAATCTGTTGATTTCCACTGCCTTAATGATGCACTGCCTGCCTCGCAGCACAGTGTTGAGTACAAAACTGCTGACTTGAATCAGGATGTTCTACCACACAGTACCAAGATGCTAGACTCATCATCTGCCTCCAGCTTTTCTGATACAATGTTACTAATATACTTAGCCCTCTCCAGGTTATTTTCATATATATCTTATTTCATCATTATGGGATGGGCAAGTCAGGGATTATTATACCTATTTTCAGATGAGGAAATTGAGATCCAGAAGAGGGGAAAGCTCTTGCCTGTAACCAAATAGCAGACCCATACCTTGAATCCAGTCTTTATTGCTCCTTCCTAAACATAAATCACAGTGCCTGTCACAGAATTAGTAACCAGACTTTATTAAGTGCCTGTTTACACTGGATGCTGAATTAGGCATGAAACAAAAACAAAAAGTACATAAACTTGTTTTCTCTAAATCTTTGTTCTCATATGACAAATGAGAGCACAGGGATAAAACAAATATCGAATTTGGTGATATCAAATTTGGGATGAAGTATGGATATTGTAGGGTAGAAAGAAGGATGAGTTTATAGATATGGTCTGAGTGACAACGAGGGTGATGAACCATCCTGGTTTACCTGGGACTGAGAGGGTTCCTGAGAGACAGAACTTTCAGTGCTAAAACCAGGAAAGACCTAGGCAAACCAGGACAAGTTTGTCACCCTGGACAGACAATCTTTCCTGGGGGCAAAATATGGAAACAGAAGGATGTCATGGAAGGAGCACTGGACTTGAAGTTAAAAATCTAGGTTAAAATCCTGACTCTGTCATGTACCACCAGTGTAACGTGGGAAATGTCATTGCTTCTCTCTGGGTCATAGCTTACTCACGTGGAAAATGGTGATATTAATAGTACCTATCTCTCAGTGTAGTAAGCATTAAATGAAATAATCCACATAGGTAAAAATGCTAAATTGTGGCTAGCTCTACAAATGTGAGGTTTTATTTGATGGTGGCTCCAAAGAAAACTCAAGAAAACAATGAAAGCAAGTTTTATGTTTGTTTTTATGCATCTGCTCTATATATGAAAATAAAGTTTCAGTGAGCCTTGATTGATTTGAAGAGCCAAGTCATTCAGCAAAATTGTCAAATCCAAAACAAATTGGAGACGGTACTACATGTCTGCTGCTTTCATAGATCTGGAGACTAGAACATAAGCAATTTTAGATGGTACTTATCTTTTCTCCTGTACCAAGTCTAATATGAGAAAGCATCCTTCTCCCACTTCCTTCTGTTCACCAATTTTCTCAAAATCTGTGGTCAGATACCATGTGAATAGTGACCACACAGTGTCAAAAATGGAAAATAGAATATTCATGTTAACTGGGGTTTTACTTTCCTTTATGTCCCTATTTCTACTTCAAATCCTCAAATAGTGGTTTTGAGGGAGTTATTCATTTTTTAAACTGCATCCCTGGTGTTGGTATTGGGATAGTGTAGTTAAGAACAAAGAGGACTTAACTTCTATAAAGGTCTTCTCATTTGTTCATTTACTCATTCAACACATTTATTGAGTCTATCAGGTCCCCATTAGTGCACTTGGGCACTAGCTACAAGTAGGCAACGAGGCCAGCCTGGTCCCAGACCCCTCATCAGCTTTCATCCTAATGGAAGGAAGCATATGTTAAACATCTTTTAAAAAATAAATGCATGATCATTACACATGTTGAATAGTGCTATGAAAGAAAAGGGCAGGGAGCTTTGATGAAGAAGAATAATGAACATTGTAATTTAGATTGAAGGGCTTGGCCATGAAACTTATACTTCAAAGGTCTCATCTGACTTTGGAATAGAAATGAAATGCATGGTTAATATAGATTGTTTTCTCTTTACCTAAATTGCCAATGAGAAACTCAGTATGGGAGCTTTGATACTGAGCTCTCTGCTCATCATTCTCTGCTCATTGTTCACTCAACAGATATTTACTGAGTACCTACTATGCATTAGACATTGTGCTAGGTGCTGGGATAAGGTGCAGGGAGCAAGGTAGGTGGAGTTCCTGCCTTCATGGAGCTTACAGTCTAGTGGAGGGGAGAAAATAAATATATCTCAGTTGGTGAGATATACTAAGAAAAATAAAACAGAGTAAAGGGGAAAGAGAAAGATGAAGTGGGGGTTAGTCACTCTTTTAAATGAGGTGGTCAGGAAAGCAAGGGAGCCAGCTTTGGTGGTTTCTAGTAGGAGATTGTTTCTAGATAGAGGGAACATCCAGTCCACAGGATATGAGGTTAGAGTGTGCTTGTGTGTCTGAGGAACAGTGAGGAGGCCGGTGTGGCTGGAGCAACATCAGGGAGGAGGAGAATGGCAGATGAGGTCAGTAAAGTAGTGAGATTGATGGCAGGGTGGATGGGGCTGGTGGATGCAATCATGTAAACCTTGTAGTCCATTGCTAAGAGTATGGTTTTTATTTATCTGCTTGAGAGAAATGATGGCGATCCTTTAACAAAATACTATATCTAAAACTTGGCAGGACCATTCTACTGTCCCTATGAAGCAAAGGGTATGTGCACTACCCAGGAAGCTAGAATGATGCTAGGCCAGAACTAAGTCATCCATGTTTTAGAAGTTGTCAGAATATAGGTTGGTAGCTTTTCTTAGAAATGGAAATTCCAGTTTGGGACATGAAAAAGAATATAAAGACCATGAAACGAGAAGAATTCCAAGTGTGGACAGTGTCTTGGTAAATGATTTAAAAAATCTTGAGGCCCAGGATGAGGTTCTTAGAAGAGATTATTTAATCAGGTAGCATTTTTCAAATTGGAGTTTGAAATTTCTTCACTTCCGGAAGGAGCAGTGGCATGGAGAAAGCAGGTATAATCTTGAAGAGATTAAAGGACATGGGAAGAGACCTAGGCAGTGGAGCTCCTTTTAGCTCTTCCAACCAATTTCTCCTGACTGAAATGATTTGTCCCCCACCACTTGCCCAGACATAGCCACTTTTCTTTTTACCTCTCTCTTCCCTTTGAATCTGCTGAAATTCAAGAGGGCAGACGTACAGATGTTCAGTGGCGGCAACATCGAAAACAGTGATGTTTAACCTTTTAAGAGTAAAAGGTCCGATGAGAGTCTGATAAAAGCTATGAAATATCTTTTTAAAAAGTTCTATGGACACATGAATGTGAAATTTTGCATATTTCCATAGGCTCCTGGGCTCCCTGATAACCATCCTTGGATGCTCTAGGGGAACGTGAGTTCAGGTTAAATAGCTCTGTGCTAAGAGATCAACCAGGGCTTTTGTTTTGATAAAGGCAAATGTGGGATGTGGAGGATTATGAGAGGAAAGGGTGGAGAACCATTACTCTGATAGCATTAATTGAGGTTATTTTCCCACCTAGTCATTTTCTCTGGACTCTGAAAAGCACCCTTTGTTTCTGCCCTTCTCAATGCTAACCATCTGCTTGACACAAGGGATTCAGAGGGACATCAGGCAGGGACTTCTGAGTATCCCTCTGCTTTCTCACCCTCCCATGGGAAAGGGTTCTGGCCACTATGTTTGAAATAAAGTCAGAAAAAAGAGGAGCAGTCAGGGTACATTAAGGGTTCCAAATCTCCTTTCATTTTTAATTCTTCCAAAAGGAAGAATGTTCTTTTCAACCAGGTTTAGGCTGGCTGTGAATGCTGATGTCAGTGCGTGGTCTCACAGAGATTTGTCCCATTGGGGATATTTTTCTTTGTCTGGAAGCTTCCTTTTTTTGTTCATAATTTTTAAGCCTCTCAGCAGATATTCAATGGAAAAAGCTCAGGGCTGAGCCAAAGGCAATTATGAAGCACTTATAGAGTTGGAGACTGACAAGTGGTAATTATTTGGAGATGCTTGCTTTCTTTTCTTCTTCACCACTGTCTCCAACCCCACCCCACAACCTGGTGTGGACTGTCTTTTCAGTTTATCTTGGCTTATTACCAAGGTTTGCCTTTATCACTTCTATATTATGTAGAGAAATATCAGTAATGAAGCCATTTATGCTACTTCTCCAGCACTGAAGTTAGAAGTCTGATGATTTCATGTCAATGCTGAATGTCTTTTCACTATTTCCTTTTATTAGCTGCTGGGAAAAGGAAGAAACAGATTTGATGGTGTATGCCCTATACTCTCCCCTGGAAGCAAATTATTTTAATTCATTTCTACAGTCTCACCTTTTGTCCTCCTCAGCAAGGCAGGTGTTCATGCTGCTTTAATCTATTCAGAGCAATGACTAATCAAACCATTTTGCAGCAATTCTGTTCTAAGCCCTGACCCTATAGCTCCTCTGATCACAAAATCTCCATGTTAACAGCCATGCAGGTTTATAAATGGAATGCTGGAGGGAAACAAAGGAGAAGGAAGTAGACCCTGTGGGTCAACACAGTTTTTAATGTGCTTGTTGAGCATTTGACTAAATCCATAAAACAAAACACCATTTCGGAGGGGGTTGTTCTTCCTGTCAGACTTCTAGGCTTCCAAGGACCAGTTAGAAACAAGGAGATAAGGTTATAGTATCAGTATATTTTTTATACTATATAAAAATATAGTATATATATATATATTTTTTAAAAATTTTTATTGGGGTAGAGTTGATTTACAATGTTGTGTTAGTTTCAGGTGTACAGCAAAATGAATCTGTTATACCAGGGGTCCCCAACCCCCAGGCCATGGACCAGACTGGTCCATGGCCTGTTAGGAACCAGGCCGCACAGCAGGAGGTGAGCCGCAAGCAAGTGAGTGAAGCTTCATCTTATTTACAGCTGCTCCCCATCGCTCACATTACCGCCTGAGCTCTGCCTCCTGTCTGATCAGTGGCAGCATTAGATTCTCATAGGAGCCTGAACCTTACTGTGAACTGCACATGCGAGGGATCTAGGTTGCGTGCTCCTTATGAGAATCTAATGCCTGATGATCTGAGGTGCAGCTGAGGTGGTGATGCTAGCGCTGGGGAGTGGCTGCAAATACAGATTATCATTAGCAGAGAGATTTGCACAGAGACCATAATAAATCAATTGCTTGCAGACTCATATCAAAACCCTATCAGTGAGTGGCAAGGGAAAACAAGCTCAGGGCTCCCACTGATTCTGCATTATGGTGAGTTGTATAATTATTTCATTGTATATTACAGTGTAATAATAATAGAAATAAAGGGCACAATAAATGTAATGCGCTTGAATCATCCTGAAATCATCCTCCCGCTCCTGCCCCCGGTCCATGGAAAAATTGTCTTCCATGAAACCAGTCCCTGTTGCCAAAAAGGTTGGGGACCGCTGTGTTATACATATACATATATCCACTCTTTTTTAGATTCTTTTCCCATATGGGCCATTACAGAGTATTGAGTAGAGTTCCCTGTGCTATACAGTAGGTTCTTATTAGTTATCTATTTTATATATAGTATTTTGTATGTGTCAGTTCCAATCTTCCAATTTATCCCTCTCCCCTTATCCCCCAGTAACCATGTTTATTTTCTACATCTGTAACTCTATTTCTGTTTCGTAGATAAGTTCATTTGTAGCCATTTTTTACATTAAAATAAAAGCGATATTATACGATATTTATCTTTCTATCTTGCTCAGGGTATTTCCTTTTTTGTTTGGAATGAGAATGCTATCTTCAGACTGGGCCTAAGAAGAACAAACACAACAGGAAAGGCCATAGTTGCCCCTAACAGCTTTGCAGGAGATAGTTCTGTGGCCTTTAGGGCTGAAAATTGGGCCTGGGTAGGGGTAGAGAATTCTAATTTTTGCCCAATGTTCTGAAATTTGGAATATGCTGAAAAAAATTATTCTTTGGAGTGGATTTTGAAAGACACTTAAGAAATCTTATTGGAAGTTTGTATAATTGGGAACTTGGACAAGAAAAATTATTCCTCACCTGACTGTAACCACTGTAAGGGTGGGACCTGTGTCAATTTATGTTCACTATTATATCTCCAGGGCCTATTACAGTGCCTGGTCCATGATCACTTTCTATTATATATTTGTTGAATGAATGAATGACTTACTGCCCTGGTAGCAACTTGACCTTATCTCCTCTCCTGCACAGCCATACAGGCATTTAGGAAAGAAAGCTACTGCTCTGTAGATTAACCCAGCTAGGTAGCAGGCTTGTGAAAGAAGTTTGGAAGAAGTAGCCTCTGACCCCTTCCATGTCCTGTAAACTTTCTGAAGTCTTTTCCCAACAGGTTTATACTACTCGTATCTCCACTAGAGAGTTAGCGTAAATGAAAAAAAGACTTTGGCTCTTTAATGTATTTTTCTTCAGTCAAGTTCATAGTCCTTTCAAACTGTTTGAGGCAGTTTCTTCTGTTACATCAAAGTCTTACTGGCTTTAAGAAAGATACCTTAGAAAGTTGGATTAACTTGTTCATGTCCTTAGAGATCCTTAAAGATCCTAGGAAAAAGCCTACTAAACATTGCCCCAGTCTTCCAAAAGAATTCAATAGCTTCCAGAGTACTTAATTTACAGTCAGGTGCAAAAATTGTTTATGTATCTGAAGGCCAGACTATGGAAAAGATCAAATAAACAGATTTCTTTGGCATTTTCAGCCCACTAGCTGATGAGCAAGAGTAAGAAAACCAACATAAGGAATTGACTTTTTTTTAAAGCAGCATACAAGGACTGGTTAAGACTTGGTGTGTATTCAGCCCAAGTTTTCCAAAACCAGTTATATCTCTAGTACTGGATGATGAGATATCATATTCTCCATGGGGACATTAAAGTTGTAAACAAGGTTCAATCACTGAAGAAAAAATGGTTATTCTCACTAGAGTAGATTTTCTGTTTTTCATGTTATTATGTCCTCATTATTTGAAAAATGACAATTTATGTAAAGTAGAAAGGGCTGACAACTTTTAGTTGCCCAGAGTGATCAATTAAGAAATATGCCATTTCCCCAATCAAACTGAATAAATGAGATATTTCTGTAATGGTTTCTATATTTTGATTTATTTAATCAAGGTTTTTTTTCCTCTGAGATAATTTGCTTGCAAGTATTTTGATTATGGATCCTAGATCCAAACAATCAGGCTTTCTGTAAGCTAATATAATAACAAAAATAGTACAATTTCCCATACAATATTCATTTCCATAAAAATGAAGATCTAATTCATGTGTTTGGCTGTTTGAATATAGGGTGACATAGATAGTCCTAAAGCATACATTTTAAAATAAAAAATAGACAACTAAGTACCATACTTTCAAGATTTTCTTTTTTTTCATTGACTTTCAAACAGCTTGATTATGATGTGTTGTCACAAATCCAGAAATATCAAAATTAAAATCACCAAATCAATAAGTAGTATTTAGTAAGTATTTATTGTGCCTATAAGAACAGTTCACAAACTAGGAGCTTTTAAATTCAAAGACTGATACGAAAGTCAGAGGCATGATGTTACAGGATGGCTTATAAAGTGAAAATGATGAAGTTGTTTAAACTTTATAATGATTGGTTATTACAGTGGGGGTTTCCAGATGGCAAGGGCTTGATTAAAATTGATAATCTTATACTATTTTTAGGAAGATGACTTAATTTTCTTTCATGATTATCAGAGGCATTTACAACAAGTGGCCCAAGTTAAGTTTCACCTACGTGGCTTAAGTGGTTTTGTCTGCTCAGGGAATTTTCAAGTTCGGTCTCCATTTTTTATTTAATTTTAACAGTGTCTAGTTATGGATCTCTTTAACTTTATCCTACCTAGAATTTATTGAGCTTTTTGTATCTGTAAATTAAGGTTTTTCATAGAATTGGCAAAGTTTTAGCCATTACTTCTTCAAATATTCTTTCTGCCCCTTTTTCTTTCTCCTCTCCTAGAACTCCTATTAGGTATATTTTGGTATACTTAATAATGTCCACAGGTCTCTGAGGGCTCTGTTCCCTTTTCTTTCTTCTCTCTCTGTTCCTCAGACTGGATAATTTCAATTGACCTACCTATCAGGTTGCTGATTCTTTCTGCCTTCTCAGAAAGAGTCATTCTAGTGAATGTCTCATTTCAATTATTGTACTTTTATTAAATTCCAGAATTTCTACTTGGTTATTTTTATAATCTCTAATTCTTTATTGATGTTCTTTCTATTGATGGCATCATTCTCATACTTTCCTTTAGTTCTCTGGACATGGTTTTCTTTAGTTATTTTTTAAAAAGTTATTTAAAATAGCTGATTTAATGTTTTTGTCTAATAAATCCAACACCTGAGCTTCCTCAGGGATACTTTTTACCAACTGCTTCTTATCCTATGAATAGGTGATAATTTCTTGTTTCTTTGCATATACTGGTAAATTTTTGTTGAAAACTGCACATTTAAAATAATATGTCAAATTTGGATATCAGATTCCCACTGGCCCAGGGTTTACTGTTGCCATTTGTTTTTGTTATGGCCATGTAGTTTTTGTTTGCTTATTTAATGACTTTCCTGGATTAACTCTGTAAAGTCTGTATTCGTTGTCATGTATGGTCGCTGCAGTCTCTGCTTGGTTATCTTAGTGGTCAACTAATTATTGGACAAAGATTTCCTTAAATGAATTGAAGCAAAAAGTCTTTCACCTTTTGCAGAGGGTCTCTGTGTGATCGTTGGGGCATGCCTTCAGCCCTCCAGCAGTTTATAACTCTGCCTTACCCTTTACCTCCTACTTGCAAATGCAGAGCCTCAAGGTCATCTAGAGGTGCGAGATTATAGCCTTAAGTCTTTCCTGGGCAAGCGCACAGTCCTACCCATTTGCATGACTTTTTTTTAACATCTTTATTGGAGTATAATTGCTTTACAATGGTGTGTTAGTTTCTGCTTTATAACAAAGTGAATCAGTTATACATATACATATGTTCCCATATCTCTTCCCTCTTGCATCTCCCTCCCTCCCACTCTCCCTATCCCACCCCTCTAGGTGGTCACAAAGCACCGAGCTGATCTCTCTATGCTATGCGGCTGCTTCCCACTAGCTATGTATTTTACATTTGGTAGTGTATATATGTCCATGCCACTCTCTCAGTTTGTCACAGCTTACCCTTCCCCCTCCCCATATCCTCAATGCATGACTTTTTAAATCCCTAGAAATGTGTTGGAGCTTTTCAACCCCCTCTATGTGCATCTCATTCCCTAGTTTTTCCTTGTAAGTTTTTAGGTTACCTTCTTATTTGCCCCAAGTTTTATTACTGTCTTAGGCAGATATGATATTAAATGATTGCCACTGATTGTTTTCAAAACTCCAGGAAAAGGCTGTTCACACTGAGAAATGTCTGAGTTAGGTCAAATAAAGACAAGCACTGTGAATTGAGGTTTCAGTGGAACTGCAAGACAGGTCAAATAATGACAGTGTTGCAAATAGTAGTTTTGGGAAGCTTCAAAACCTTTCTGCCCTGACGAATAGCTACTAGACTGCTGGTTTTCACCATGATTGTGAGGCTGTTGGTTGTTAAGGTTACTGTGGGGATGGGAGATGGGGGTTATGAACAGGGCAAGTACAGTACCACAAAGTTCACTGTTCTTTCCAAGATTCAACCATTTTTCTTGAGTAAATGTTGGTCAGGTTGTTGCAAACCTGTGATTAACTTAAAGAGTTCTGAAAAAGTTGATTTTGCCTTTTTTTTTTTGCCATTGTTCTCATTGGTTTTATGGAGGAGTAGCTTTTTGTAGGTCCTTACTCCGCATTCTCACTGATGTCATTCCCCTAGGGACCATAATTACTAATCCTGTTATGAATATCTGGTTAACATATCTAGAGTTTTAAGTTCAAACTTCAGAAAAATGCATCTTTTAATTTATTCTGGGTGGCTCTGGGAGTTTTAGGCCAAATTTCCAGCAGTTCAGCATTTCATTTTGCTTATAAGATTTCATGGCTATTGGTCATTGGGTTGGCTACTATGTTTCAGTCCAAGAAATCTGGATATTGTCCTCATTTAAAGGCTATTCTGAAATAATTTCTCAGTGGTTTAAGCTGCCTTGTTTTCAGGTTTTCTTTTTAATCTGTTTAACTTTTCCTTAAAAGAGAGGCAGGAATGTCACCCTCTCTGGAAAAAACTCCAAGCGAATCTTTTTCTTTGAGTTATTTGATATATCACCTGTGACTTGCAAGTCAAAGAGCTAAATTATTTTAAAATCAAGTAACATAAATAAAAAGTAAATGAAAGACACGTGAAGAGTCATTCAATCAAAATGGCATGGGTAGTTCATGCTTAGAGAATCCTTCCTTTCCTAACACACAGCAATGACAGATAAAATATAGATAGAGGAAATGTAGAATACACAGCTATACTCAAAATAATATAAACATATTCACGGATGGGAAAATGGACAGAAACACAAAAAACGGAAAACAATTTTAGTATCATGTGTCTGTTGCATTCCTGGTTTAGGTGTAGGCAGAGGTGGATGGGTGTTCAACTATTTTGGAATAGTAAAGACTAAAAGTGCTTCACTGGAGGATGAAGAACTAGAACTATGTTTGCTACTCAGAATCAGGGTCTGGTATTAATCTTTTCTGCATTGAGGGTGTGGTGGTGGTTAGATTTTTCTGCATTTGAAAGAGCATTGCAGGGAATTCCCTGGTGGTCCAGTGGTTAGAACTCAGCGCTTTCACTGCTGAGAGCCCTGGTTCAATCCCTGGTCAGGGAACTAAGATCCCACAAGCTGTGCAGGGTGGCCAAAAAAAAAAAAAAAAAAAAGAAAGAAAAGGAAGATTGCAAAACAGCTTCAGGTTATGACTTGTGTATACCAAGGAAGTGGGAGGAAGTAGACACATTCTAGCATCTAGGACTTGAGTGAAATCCATAGCTAGCTCAACAATTATGTCTGCATTATCACCAGTATCATATCAGGATGGGGATTTACGCCACCTGGTTCTGAACTGCAGGGCAAAAGTGGGTGGCTTTGTGAGCAGAGGCAACTAAAAATGTACTAGACAGAGACGGTTGATAAAAGAGAAAGCTTGACCTCATTCAAGTTGATCCTGCAAACTAATATTCCAAAACTAAAGAAAAATAAGTGTAAGGAAGGTAACTAATAAAAATCAGGAAATGAATTGAATGCAGACCAAATGAAAATAACAGTAATCAGAAAATGATATTAAAATGTTTTTTAATGCTCTGTATGTTTGATATATCCATTAAAAAAAACAACAAAAACTAGACCTGGTATAAACTAAACAGAAACACACATAATTAGAAATCTTGGAAATAAAAAAAAAACACAGAAGTTAAAATAAAAAAGCTAAATAAATGGAATAAATTCTAGGCTGCAAATAGTAGCAGAAGGCAGATTTCCACTCAAATGGCTGAAGAAAGTACCAATCTAGAGTTCTATAACCTGATAAACTATCATTCATGAGTGAGGGACAAATAAAGATGTCAAAAGACTAAGAGAATGTGATGTCAAAAGACTAAGAATTGACCACTTACAAAACCTCTTTAAACTACTTAATCACAAACCATACGAGCATGAGTGGAGTAAAATATTTAAACTCTTGAAGAAAATAAACCCCAACAGCCTAGAATTCTGTATTCTGTGAAATTATCCATCAAAAGTAAAGACATATTTTCTCTGACCTACAAAAATTGAAGGAGTTTGTAGCCAGTAGCTTTATCTTGCAGGAAATGTTAAAAGAAGTTCTTTCAAGAGAAGAAAATAATATAGGTCAGACAGAAATAAAGACGCAGACATAGAGAATGGACTTGAGGGCATGGGGAGGGGGAAGGGGAAGCTGTGACAAAGCGAGAGAGAGGCATGGACATATATACACTACCAAACGTAAGGTGGATAGATAGTGGGAAGCAGCCGCAGAGCACAGGGAGATCAGCTCGGTTCTTTGTGACCGCCTGGAGGGGTGGGATAGGGAGGGTTGGAGGGAGGGAGACGCAAGAGGGAAGGTATATGGGAACAGATGTATATGTATAACTGATTCACTTTGTTATAAAGCAGAAACTAACACACCATTGTAAAGCAATTATACTCCAATAAAGATGTTAAAAAAATATAGGTCAGAAACTCAGATCTACATATACAAATGAAAAATATTGAAGAAGGAATAAGAGAGGGTAAAATAAAAACCTTTTATTTTTCTCATTCTTAATTGATCTAACAAAAAAGATAGTTCAAAATAATAAAAGCAACAAAGTATATGATTATGTATGCTTATGGATATATCTGTACATGTATGTATATATAAGCTTATGTATGCTTATATATAAGTGAAATGAATGACAGCAATGATACAAGGGAAGTGAGAGAGAAATTAGGGTTATTTTGTTATTATAAAGTACTCACTAGTGAAGTGTTACAGAGTTATTTAAAAGTGGACTTGGATTAGTTGTAATTGTATATTGCAGACTCTAGAGTAAACACTAGAAAAAAAAAGAAGTATAACCAGTACATTAAGGAAGGAGACAGAATGGAATCATACAAAATGTTCAGTTAAAACCTCAAAAGGCAAAACAGAGCAGAAGACAAAAACAAGAACAGAGGCAACAAATAGAAAACTATAGTATAAATATGACATAAATTGAACTATCTCAATAATTGTTTTGAATGCCAATGGTTTAAATTCATTAATCAAAAGACAAAGATTGTCAGAGTGGATAAAAACACACCCATCTATATGTTGTCCACAAAAACTTTAAGGACATATAGATTACAAGTAAATGGATGGAAAAAGATATACCATGTTAATACTAATCAAAAGAAATCAGGAGTAGCTATATTAATTTCAGCACAGACTTCAAAGTGAGGAAAATTATCAGGGATAAAGAGGGTCAGTTCTCCAGAAAGACATAATAAACCTTAGAGTGTATGCATCTAACAAAAGAACATCAAAATATGTGACACAAAAACTGTTAGAGTCGCAAGAAATAGATTAGTCCACTATATACTTGGTGACTTCAATACCCTTCTGTCAGAAATGGACAGAGCCAGCAGGAAGAAAATCATTAAGAACAGTTGAATTCAACCACACCATTAATCAATTCAATATAATGCACATCTATAGACTACTTCATCCAATAACAGCAGAATACACGTTCTTCTCAAGCTCACATTGGAACATTCAGTGAGATAGGCCATACTCTGGGCCATAAAATACTCCTGCACAAATGTAAAAGAATAGGAATCATATAATGTCTGCTCTCAGACTACAGTACAATCAAACAAGAAATAAACAACAGAAAGATACTTGGAAAATCCCCCAATACATGGAGATTAAACAACTCACTTTTAAATAACACATGGGTCAAAGAAGTAATCTCAAAAGAAATTAAGAAATAACTTTAACTAAATAAAATTGAAAACACAACTTATCAATTTGTGGGATGCAGTGAAAACAATGCTTAGAGGGAAATTTAGAGCATCAAATGCATATTTTAGAAAAGGAGAAAGAGCTAAAATCAAACATATAAGCTTCCTCCTCAGGAAATTAGATAAAGAAAAGCAAACTAAATCCAAAGTAAGCAGAAGAAAAGAAATAATAAAAATTTGAGCAGAAATCAATGAAATTAAAAAAATCAATAGAGAAAATCAGTAAAACCAAAACTGGTTCTTTGAACATATCAGTAAAATCAAAAAGCCTCTAGGCAGACTAACTAGGGAAAAAAGAGAGATGATAAAAATTACTAATGTCAGAAATGAAAGAGAGGGCATTTCATTTCTGAGATCTAATTTGCATTAAAAGGATAAAAAAAAGATACACTATGAATATCTCTATACCCATAAATTTGATAACCTAGATGACATGGGCCTATTCCTTGAAAGGCACAATCTGCCAAAACACACAAAAGAAGAAATAGATAATCAACATAGGTCTATATCTATTAAAGAAGTTGAATCAATAATTATCATCTTCCAAAACAGAAAGTACCAGGTCCAGATGTGTTTACTGGTGAATTCTATGAAACATTTAAGGACAAATTTTACCAGTTTTCTACAATCTCTTTCACAAGGTAGAAGCAGAGGGAATACTTTGTAACTATTTCTATGAGGCCAGCATTACCCTAATACTAAAATCAGACAAAGACATTTTAAGAAAAGAAGACTACAGACCAATATCTCTCAGAAACATACATACAAATATTCTCAACAAGATATTGTCATATGAAAAGAGGCTCCACATCATACGTCATCAGGGAAATGCAAATTAAAACAATGAGATATCACTACTCACTGAATAGAATGCCCAAAATCCAGAGTACTGACAGCACAAAATGCTGGTGAGGATGTGGAGCAACAGGAACTCTCATTCACTGCCTGTGGAAATGCAAAATGGTATAGCCACTTTGGTAGACAGTTTGGTGGTTTCTTGTAAAACAAAGCATACTCTTACCGCATGATCCAGTAATTGCACTCCTTGGTATTTATCCAAACAAGTTGAAAATTTATAACCACACATAAACCTGCACACAAATGTTTATAGCAGCTTTATTCATAATTGCCAAGAACTTGGAAACAACCAAGATGTCCTTCAGTAGGTGAATGGATAAATAAACTATGATATATCCAGACAGTGGAATATTATTTAGCACTACAAAGAAGTGAGTTATCAAGCTATGAAAAGACATGGAGAAAACTTAAATGCATATTACTAATTGAAAGAAGCCAATCTGAAAAGTTTGCACTTATGTGATTGCAAGTATATGACATTCTGGAAAAGGCAAAACTATGGAAACAGTAAAAAGATTAGTGGTTGGTAAGAGTTAGGGGGAAGAGAGGCATAGGCAGAACACAGAGGATATTTAGGACAGTGAAAATGTTATGTATTATATTTAATACACACATGATTCTAGTTAATCATGATACATATCATTATATATTTGTCCAAACACATAGAATGTACACCACCAAGAGTGAGCCCTAATGTAAACTATGGACTTTGTGTCAATCATTGTAGGTTCATCAGTTGTAATAAATGTACCACTCTTGTGGGGGATGTTGATAATGGAGGAGGCTATGCATGTGTGGGGAGCACAGGGGAATATGGGGAAATCTCTGTACCTTCCTCTCAATTTTTCTCTGAACCAAGATGTTCTAAAAAAATAGTCTTAAAATACACACACATTCGCTGTACAGCCGAAGCTAGCACAACATTGTGAAGCAACTATATCCCAATTAATAAAAAAGGTAAATTAGATCAGCCTCTTATAAATTGTGGAAAAAAAATACACGCACAAACAAGAACTACTTAAGGTTGTATTTTAACAAAAAGGAAGTGAACCCAGAAGGAAGGAGTGGGGTACAAGAAATTATGGTAAGGACAGAAACAATAAAACATTATGAATATTTAATTAACTATAAACTTTATAAAATAATTGTATTTATGCATTTATAACAGAAGATATAACTAAAATTCTAGAAAGCAATCACAGGAAATATGTAGATATTCAGTATTAATAAAGATAGTAAGGTCTTTGCCTTGTTTGAGAGGAGGACAGGAGCCCTGGATAACTTCAGACTCTGTTAGAGAAGTATGTAGTTAATATTGATTAAAAATTTAAAGTTACTCACCAAATAATAAATAAATGAAACATAATTCCAACCAGCAGGGGGAAAATGGAATAAAGGAAACTTTGTCAACTCAACAAAAAAGTAGGAATAGACAAAAACAAAAACCAAATAAAAAAAGTTCTGTTAAAAAAAAAAGATGGCAGAAGGAAGTGAAAAGAAATCACAAATGATGTAAATTAAACAAACTTTTTCTGAGACAGGACCCATCAGATTGGATTAAAAATAACAAAATACAGCTGTATACACATTATGAGACACATCTAAAAGAAAAATAGAGAAAATGAAAATAAAGGAATAAAGACAAATGAATGAGACAAATACTAGGAAAAGAAAAGCTGGTGTGACAAAATTAGTATCAGACAAAAATAGAATTTAAGCCAAATAGCATCAAACAGGATAAAAAGGATACCATCTAGTAATATAAGGAACAATATGTTTTACAGATGAATTATTATTACTAACAAGAGAATTCAGCAAGTTAATCTAGATATAAGATAAATATTTTAAAAATTGAAGGCATACTTCTACAACAGTAATTAAATTTAGAAAAATATAATGGGAAAAATCCACTCATAAAAGTAGCAGAAACTATAAGATTATAAAACATTTAATGAAGGAAATAAAAGTAATCCTAAAGAAAAAGACATGATATACTATTTTTGTAACCAGAAGACTTGGCAGCATATAAAGACCTAAATAGAAAGAGCAAAACTACAATTTTTGTATAGGTGAATATATAATCTCAGAGCAGGGAAGGATTTCAAAAACATGACAGTGCAAGAAGAAACCATAAAGGAAACTACTGATAAATGCATTAAAATGAAATCTTCTGTGCATCAAAAGACAATTCTCAGAATCAGATGTTTGTAGTTCATTCAGGTAGCAAATGATCCAGAATATATTAGGAACATATACACACATATAAGAAAAAGGCTAACAGCCCAATTAGAAAAATTGGAAATGTATATGCAGGCAGTTCACAGAATAGAAACCTGAATGGTCAGAAAACGTGCCCATCTTCACTAGTTAGAAGGGAAATGCAAATTAAAACAATCAAGTACCACTCACCTATCACACTGGCATGTTTTAACAAATCTGACTATTACAAATGTTGTGAATGTGGGGAAAATGATACTAAGGAGGTGCAGATTGGCACAGACATTTTTGGTGAGCAGTTTGCCAGTATCAGTCAAATTGAAGATATTTATTATCATAATGTGCTGCTGATAGTGAGAGCTGCTTCTTTTCTCACTTCTGACATTTCCTTCCACACTGAAGGAGTCCCACTGATGTAGCACTTTTGGCCTCTCTCTTCCCCTTCATTCACTCCTTCCCAGGGGACAGAAATCATTTATTTTTATTGGTGAGTTTGGAAGGGGAAACTGAGTCTGTGGAGGCCAGCCCTTCCATCTTTCCTTCCTCTTGGGGGGCTAAGGTGAGGCTGAGCACCTGTTCTCCTATACTCCTCTGTGTTTTAAGTTTTGCTGTCCAATGATGCTTGTGACTTGAGTGGGAGTAAATTTGGTTCTAGAATTAAAAAGTATACCTGGCTACAGATATAAACGCATTCTCTAACATTAGCTTTATTTGTTAATAATAATCTACTTTACTCTTAAAATGAATTAAAGAAAAAACCAAACTCCTCAATTGATAACCTGAGTGAGGAAGGGAGATGCTATCTATTGGAATCTTCTCAAAACCCAACACTCATCATTCTAGTTTTATGTATATACACTAGAGAAACAATCACATGTGTACACGAGGGGATATTTCCAAGAATATTTATGGCAGTTTTGTTTGTAAGAGTGAAATGAGCAACCACCGAAATTTCTCTCCACAGAAGAAAGGATAAATACAATGAAGTCGGCCTACATGTATCAAAATGTCACAAAACATGTGTAGTGAAAACAATAAGTTTACATAAGGATGATATGTCCTGTGTGAGACCATTTACAAAAATGTTTAGAACATATAAAATGATACCATATACTGTACATAGGATGATGAAAAGTATAAAGACGTCTTTTTGAATGATCATACCAATTTAAGAGCACTGTCACCTCTTGTGGGGTCATGTAGGAATGAAGTGAGATTGGGGAAGCATGCAAAGAAAATTTCAACTGTCTACGTAAAGCTGTGTTTCTTAAAAAGATCTAGAGCAGCAAAGCTGGCAGGGTATTAACATTTGTTAGATCTGGATAGTGGGTATATGACTGTCTGTTATATTGTTTTCTGTACTTTTCTCTGTGCTTTAATAATAAAAAAGATATCCCAGAATATTAGCCTAATATAGTGACCTCAATTTCTCACTGAAAATATTTTTAAAATGTCTTTTAACCCTGAATGCAGAACATGGGGCTATTGAATGCGCTTGATTACTTTCTCCCTGTTTTGTTTTTAAAGTGAAGCCTAAAGCATATTCCTTCCTTTTCCTTGGGCCTGAATTTCCTCATTTATAAATCAAAAGAGGTTGGGCTAAATGATCCCTAAGTATAGTTCTCCATAGTGTCTTGCTCTGATGTTCTGTGAGATTGGGATGTTTTCCACAAGGCAGATACTGAAAGAAAGGGAAAAGTTATATAGCAGCAGCCTAAGGCCTGTGATTTTTGGGAGAACCTATAATGTCCCTCCACTCCACCCTAGGCTTTTCAGCTGTTCTGCTCTTTATTCTTCTTTTCTCTCCACCCTCTTTGTGATCAGTGCCTTAGCTGGTCTAGTACAGGTGGGTAATTGTAGACAGGTGCCATGCATTTGCCTATGCAGCGATGACCTTCCATGCATATACAGCAAGTGCTGCAGTCCTTAAACAAGCAGGTTGAATGTATGGCAATCTTTTTCTACGTGTGCAGGGAGGGCTGCTCAAATTCAACACAGAAAGCCTCAACGCTCACGCCCTCCTGTGCTGCTTCCTGAGCTGCTGTCCTGTTCTCTCTGACTAGTTCCTGTTCTTCAGTTATTCCTTTTTGATGGATTTGAAGCTTTGGCCCTGGTCCTCCTATAAAAGGCAGACCCTGCTTCCACCCATGCACTTCAGCCCAATCTGGCACTGTAAAAACTGACCTTTGCCAGGCTCACTTGCTGAGGTCTTGCCTTTAGCCTGTTCCCTCTGGATCCATGGGACCCTATTGACAGCCACGGACCCTGCCCTTGCCTCCCTGGGACCCTACTTTTCTTGAGATCTCTCGTGCCTTTACCACACTGGCCCCAGCTGCCCTGACCCATTGTTTCCTAGGTGGCTGCCTTGAAAGGCAATTTGAATATCATTTGACTCCAGCCTTCAACACTGAAAGGAAACTGCCTGCCTGCCTGTGATAAAACAAGGCGTCATAGCAACCTCAGCCTAGACCAGAAACCTTTCTAAGCAAGTGAATATCTTTTAAAGAATAAGCTATTTTTAATAAATTATTGATAGTAGACACCTAAAGTGATTTTTTAAATTATCTTTTTAAAATATAAAAGTAATGCTTATTATGTAAAATATGGAATAAATACAAACAAAAAGAAGAAAATAAAGTACTTGCAATTACAACGATGAGAGGTGACAACTAACATGGTGCATATCCTTTTTGATTGTCTCTCCCTCTTCATGTATATATGAGAACCATTATTTACGTGTGTATGTATATATATGTACACATATATGTATAACCACACATATGTGTATACACACATACTACACACATGCATACATATACATAGACACACAGAATTTGAACTCTTTTTACAAAACATGATTAGATTGTATATGATGTTTTTCTTTTAATGATATCATATTATTTTTAATGGCTGCATAATATCTATTATGGATGTACTAAGATATAATTTAACCATTCTTTAACTGTTATACATGTAAATTGTTTGCAGTTATTTTTGCTATTATAAGTAATATGTAATTAATCTCTCTATGGCTAAGTCTTTATGTCATTATCTGATAATTTCCTGAGGATCAATCCCTAGAAATGAAAACACTGGATCAAAGAGAATGCATATTTTGAAGGCCTTTGAAATGTATAGCCTGGCTGGCTTTCAAAAAGTTTGCACAAATATATACTCTAACCAGCATATAAGAGAAAGTCTGTTTCTGGAAATCTTGTCAAACTGGATATTACCTATCTTTTCAATCTTTAACCATTTGTTAGGAAAAAATTACTATTTCATTCTTACTTTAAATCGCATTCTTTGATTACCACTGAGATTTTTATTTTACCATATGCTTTTTGGCCACTTGTATTTCTTTTTTATGAATTGCCTTTTTGTGTCCTCTGCTCATGTTTCTGTTAGTGTGTTTGTCTTTGTCACATTGATTTGTAACATCTTCTAATGACATTATTTTAAAGCAGAGATGTGAAGTGGCTTCACTGCAACCTTCCTAGGCAATTTTAGTTACAGGCAGGAATAGAATCTTTTGCTCATTTATTATTTCAGCATCATTGTATGTCAGGACTGGAGCCCAGGGGCAGGATAGACATGTTTGGGAGCATGAAAGTAAGTCCTAGAGAGGTTCAGTGGCTTACCCAGCATCTGGGATGTGATGCCCAACTTCCTAAATACTGTCATGTTAAGTTACTAATCTCACGTTCCAAAGAGATCCAGAGGGGAAATAGTGAAAATACCTCTCTTGATGCCAATGTCTTTAGGTTCAAATAAATCCAGAAGCTCAGTTTTACATGGGCTATTTAATAATTGACTGGGCAAGGTAAGGCAAACATTTTGTCACTACATTAATCTTATCACTTTATTCCTTATCACATAAACCTCCGGTGGCTCTCCATTGTTTCCAGGCACATCCAGACTCCCCAGCTTGGCATCTAAGACCCTTGGTAATCTGCTTCTACACAGCTCCATGCCCTTCTCTCTCCCCAAATACAGCCCATTCAGATTGGTCTCCTCGGTGATGTCACATGTGACATTCTCTGTAGCAATCCCTGTGATACTGCTGTTCACCACATCTGCACTGCTCTTCTTCCTTCCCTTTCTTGTACCTATGTAAACACATCCTGTCCTCTGGAGTCCAGATAGAGAACAACTTCCATGGAGCCTTCCCATCTCAGCTTTTATATATATGTATGTAGGTTTCCTTCTCACAATTTTTTTTGGCTGTGCCATGCAGCTTGTAGGATCTTAGTTACCCAACCAGGGATTGAACCCGGGTCCTCAGCAGTGAGAGCGTGAGGTCCTAACCACTGGACCACCAGGGAATTCCCTCCTTCTCACATATCTTAAAGCCTGACCACATACAGTTGATTTACTGTAGTCTTTTTTGTACTGTCCTATCTCTTAAAGCTGCATGTGGTTTTGTCTCATATCCCCCAAATGGAAGAACGTATCTGGGGGGGATTATGTGGGACAGAACCTGAATACATCTTGCCTATCATTATGTATATAATCTGGAATAATCTGGAACAGAGGCTTATAAGTTGATAGGTGCCAATTGGTATTTGTGGAGTTGACCTTTTCTTTGAAACCTATAGTAAGCACTTATTGTGTGCCTCTACTTGGCTAAGTGCTGAAAGGTGTGTGCTTTTGAGGAAGTCACAGTCCACTGGGGAAGGTAGACCTAGGTTCTAAATCTGTCTCTGCCAGCAACTTAATAGTTTACCTTGGGAATGTCACATAATCATCTCATCTATTCATTCCACAGGCATTTCCCTATGTGTCAGGCAGTGTGCTTGGTGCTTAGAGTTTAACGAGGTCAATCTCTGCCTCCAAAAGCATCTGTGTTCCCAGTTCCTTATAACACAGTGTGAGAAGTGCTGTAGTTAAAGTATGTACAAAGTGCTATGGGAACTGGAACAGGAGGGAAAGTCACACTTACGGGCTTGCTAGGTGGCAAGTACTATCTATGTAAATGCTCTAAGCTTAGGTAGGGGTGGGGCACAGAGGCAGGGAGTATAAGGGAAGGTTTTGAAGAACTGGACATTTGAACTGGATAAGTTTGTTACTGACTTTTAGAAGGTAGAGGGAGAGAGAGAGCAGGACTGTTCAGAATATGTTATAGGAACTAAGGGGTGTATGTCTATGTGTGTCTTGTGATGTATGTTGGGAGGTGGTGAGAGAGGGGAAGAAGAGCTCGGAGAGTTAGGTTAGGAATGGGTTACAAAGGGCTTTGAATGCCATGCTAAAGAATTTGAGGAACGAGACAAAGTTTTGCCATGTTCACTGTGTGGAAGGAGAAAAGAAATGATAAATAGGAGTGAATAAGAATGCATGTTCTCTTTAAGAAATTTCAGTATAAGTGGAACTGCCATATCACATGGTGCCTCTGTGGTCTGTGTATGTAAAGGAGCTTGGTAAACTGTAAAGGCTTAAGTAGTATTGTCCTTGTTGTATAATTTTATTTATTTATTTATTTATTTATTTATTTATTTAAATGTTTTTATTGGAGTATAATTGCTTTACAATGGTGTGTTGGTTTCTGCTTTATAACAAAGTGAAACAGTTATACATATACATATATCCCCATATCTCCTCCCTCTTTCGTCTCCCTCCCACCCTCCCTATCCCACCCTTATAGCTGGTCACAAAGCACCGAGCTGATCTCCCTGTGCTATGCAGCTGCTTCCCACTAGCTATCTATTTTACATTTGGTAGTGAATATATCTCCATGCCATTCTCTCACTATGTCACAGCTTACCCTTCCCCCACCCCATGTCCTCAAGTCCATTCTCTAGTAGGTCTGCATCTTTATTCCCGTCTTGCCCCTGCGTTCTTCATGACCATTTTTTTTTTAGATTCCATATATATGTGTTAGCATATGGTATTTGTTTTTCTCTTTCTGACTTACTTCACTCTCTATAACAGATTCTAGGTCCATCCACCTCACTACAAAAAACTCAATATCGTTTCTTTTTATGGCTGAGTAATTTTCCATTGTATATATGTGCCACATCTTCTTTATCCATTCATCTGTTAATGGACACTTAGGTTGCTTCCATGTCCTGGCTACTGTAAATAGAGCTACAATGAACATTGTGGTACATTACTGTATTTGAATTATGGTTTTTTCAGGGTATATGCCTTGTAGTGGGATTGCTGGGTCATATGGTAGTTCTATTTTTAGTTTTTTAAGGAACCTCCATACTGTTCTCCATAGCGGCTGTATCAATTTACATTCCCACCAACAGTGCAAGAGGGTTCCCTTTTCTCCACACCCTCTCCAGCATTTATTGTTTGTAGATTTTTTGATGATGGCCATTCTGACCGGTGTGAGATGATATCGCATTGTAGTTTTGATTTGCATTTCTCTAATGAAGGATGATGTTGAGCATCATTTCATGTTTTTGTTGGCAATCTGTATCTCTTCTATGGAGAAATGTCTGTTTAGGACTTCTGCCCGTTTTTGCATTGGGTTGTTTGTTTTTTTGATATTGAGCTGCATGTGCTGCTTGTATATTTTGGAGATTAATCCTTTGTCAGTTGCTTCGCTTGCAAATATTTTCTCCCATTCTGAGGGTTGTCTTTTCATCTTGTTTATGGTTTCCTTTGCTATGCAAAAATTTTAAGTTTAATGAAGTCCCATTTGTTTATTTTTGTGTTTATTTCCATTTCTCTAGGAGGTGGGTCAAAAAGGATCTTGCTGTGATTTATGTCAAAGAGTGTTGTGCCTATGTTTTCCTCTAAGAGTTTTATAGTGTCTGGCCTTACACTTAGGTCTTTAATCCAGTTTTAATTTATTTTTGAATATGGTGTTACGGAGTGTTCTAATTTCATTGTTTTACGTGTAGCAGTCCAGTTTTCCCAGGACCACTTATTGAAGAGGCTGTCTTTTCTCCATTGTATATTATTGCCTCCTTTATCAAAGATAAGGTGAACATATGTGCGTGCGTTTATATCTGGGTTTCTATGCTGTTCCATTGATCTATATTTCTGTTTTTGTGCCAGTACCATACTGTGTTGATTACTGTAGCTTTGTAGTATAGTCTGAAGTCAGGGAGCCTGATTCCTCCAGCTCCATTTTTCTTTCTCAAGACTGCTTTGGCTATTTGAAGTCTTTTTTGTTTCCATACACATTGTGAAATTTTTTCTTCTAGTTCTGTGAAAATTGCCATTGGTAGTTTGATAGGGATTCCACTGAATCTGTAGATTACTTTGGGTAGTAGAGTCATTTTCACTATATTGATTCTTCCAATCCAAGAACATGGAATATCTCTCCATCTGCTTGTGTCATCTTTAATTTCTTTCATCAGTGTCTTATAGTTTTCTGCATACAGGTCTTTTGTCTCCTTAGGTAGGTTTATTCCTAGGTATTTTATTCTTTTTGTTGCAAAGGTAAATGGGAATGTTTCCTGAATTTCTCTTTCAGATGTTTCATCCTTAGTGTATAGAAATGGAACAGATTTCTGTGCATTAATTTTGTATCCTGCTACTTTACCAAATTCACTGATTAGTTCTAGTAGTTTTCTGGTAGCATCTTTAGGATTCTCTATGTATAGCATCATGTCATCTGCAAACAGTGACAGTTTTACGTCTCTTTTCCTATTTGGATTCCTTTTATTTCTTTTTCTTCTCTTATTGCTGTGGCTAAAACTTCCAAAACTATGTTGAATAATAGCAGTGAGAGTGGGCAACCTTGTGTTCTTCCTGATCTTAGAGGAAATGCTTTCAGTTTTTCACCATTGAGAATGATGTTGGCTGTGGGTTTGTTATATATGGCCCTATTATATTGAGGTAGGTTCCCTCTGTGCTTAATTTCTGGGGAGTTTTTATCATAAATGGGTGTTGAATTTTGTCAGAAGCTTCTTCTGCATCTGTTGAGATTATCAGATGGTTTTTATCATTCAGTTTGTTAATATGGTGTATCACATTGATTGATTTGCTTATATTGAAGAATCCTTGCATTCCTGAGGTAAACCCCACTTGATCATGGCGTATGATCCTTTTAATGTGCTGTTGGATTCTGTTTGCTTGTATTTTGTTCAGGAGTTTTGCATCTGTGTTCATCAGTGATATTGGCCTGTAGTTTTCTTCCTCTGTGACATCTTTGTCTGGTTTTGGTATCAGGGTGATGGTGGCCTCGTAGAATGAGTTTGGGAGAGTTCCTCCCTCTGCTATATTTTGGAAGAGTTTGAGAAGGATAGGTGTTGACTCTTGTATAAATGTTTGATAGAATTCACCTGTGAAGCCATCTGGTCCTGGGCTTTTGTTTGTTGGAAGATTTTTAATCACAGTTTCAATTTCAGTGCTTGTGATTGGTCTGTTTATACTTTCTATTTCTTCCTGGTGCAGTCTCGGAAGGTTGTGCTTTTCTAAGAATTTGTCCATTTCTTCCAGGGTGTCCATTTTATTGGCATATAGTTGTTTGTAGTAATCTCTCATGGTCCTTTGTATTTCTGCAGTGTCAGTTGTTACTTCTCCTTTTTCATTTCTAATTCTATTGATTTGAGTCTTCTCCCTTTTATTTCTTGATGAGTCTGGCTAATGGTTTATCAATTTTGTTTATCTTCTCAAAGCACCAGCTTTTAGTTTTATTGATCTTTGCTATTGTTTTCATCATTTCTTTTCTTTAAATTTAATTAATTTATTTATTTATTTTTGGCCGTGTTGGGTCTTCGTTGCTGTGCACGGGCTTTCTCTTGTTGTGGCGAGTGGGAGCTACTCTTCGCTGTGGTGTGTGGGCTTGTCATTGCAGTGGCTTCTCTCATTGTGGAGCATGGGCTCTAGGCATGTGGGCTTCAGTAGTTGTGGCACGCGGGCTCAGTAGTTGTGGCTCATGGGCTCTAGAGCACAGGCTCAGTAGTTGTGGCACACGGGCTCAGTAGTTGTGGCTCATGGGCTCTAGAGCGCAGGCTCAGTAGTTGTGGCACAGAAGCTTAGTTGCTCCGTGGCACGTGGGATCTTCCCAGACCAGGGATTGGACCTGTGTCCCCTGCATTGACAGGAGGATTCTCAACCACTGCACCACTGGGGAAGCCCCTTTTTCATTTATTTCTGATCTGGACTTGATGAATTCTTTCCTTCTGCTAACCTTCGTTTTTTTTTTTCTTCTTTCTCTAATTGCTTTAGGTGTAAGGTTAGGGTTTTTTTTTGAGATTTTTCTTGTTTCTTGAGGTAGGATTGTATTGTTATAAACTTCCCTCTTAGAACTTCTTTTGTTGCATACCATAAGATTTGGGTCATCGTGTTTCCATTGTCATTTGTTTCTAGGTATTTTTTGATTTCCTCTTTGATTTCTTCAGTGATCTCTTGGTTATTCAGTAGTGCATTGTTTAGTTTCCATGTGTTCGTATTTTTTACAGATTTTTTTCCTGTAGTTGTTATCTAGTCTCATAGCATTGTGGTTGGAAGAGATACTTGATATGATTTCAATTTTCTTAAATTTACCAAGGCTTGATTTTTGACCCAAGATATGATCTATTCTGGACAATGTTCCATGAGCACTTGAGAAGAAAGTGTATTCTGTTGTTTTTGGATGGAGTCCTATAAATATCAATTAAGTCCACCTTGTCTAATGTATCATTTAAAGCTTGTGTTTCCTTATTTATGTTCATTTTGGATGATCTGTCCATTGGTGAAAGTGGGGTGTTAAAGTCCCCTACTATTGTTGTGTTACTGTTGATTTCCCCTTTATGGCTGTTACCATTTGCCTTATGTATTGAGATGCTCCTATGTTGGGTGCATAAATATTTACAATTGTTATATCTTCTTCTTGGATTGATACCTTGATCATTATGTAGTGTCCTTTGTTTCTTGTAATAGTCCTTATTTTAAAGTCTACTTTGTCTGATATAAGAATTGCTACTCCAGCTTTCTTTTGATTTCTATTTGCATGGAATATCTTTTTCCATCCTCTCACTCTTAGTCTGTATGTGCCCCTTGGTCTCAAGTGGGCCTCTTGTAGACAGCATATATATGGTTCTTGTTTTTTTATCCATTCAGCCAGTCTGTGTCTTTTGTTTGGAGCATTTAATCCATTTTCATATTTTTTAATAAATTTATTTATTTTTTATTTTTATTTTTGGCTGTGTTGGGTCTTTGTTGCTGTGTGCAGGCTTTCTCTGGTTGCGATGAGCAGGGGTTACTCTTCATTGTGGTGTGCAGGCTTCTCATTCCAGTGGCTTCTCTTGTCACAGAGCATGGGCTCTAGGATTGTGGGCTTCAGTAGTTGTGGCATGCAGGCTCAGTAGTTGTGGCATGTGGGCTCAGTAGCTATGGCACACGAGCTCTAGAGTGCCGGCTCAGTAGTTGTGGTGCACGGGCTTAGTTGCTCCATGGCATGTGGTTCCTTCCCAGGCCGGGGCTCGAACTCATGTCACCAGCATTGGCAGTCAGATTTTTAACCACTGTGCCACCAGGGAAGCCCCTAATCCATTTACATTTAAGGTAATTTTTGATATGTATGTTCTTGTTATCATTTTCTTAACTGTTTTAGGTATGTTCTTGCCAGCCTTAAGGTAATAGATTAAAGCGTAAGAGTGGGAGAGCATTGTTGACACCCACCCTACTCCCTTGTTTCCCAAAGGAACTACCATTTAGCGAGCCTAGCATCTGCTAGGTACTTGGCAGACTTCATCCCATTCAAACCTCCTAGCAACGCTATGAAAGTATGTACTACTGTTCATCTCCACTTTACAGTTGAAGAAATAGAGGCTCAGAGATGTTATGCATATTTTCCAGGATCACAGAGTTAGTAACTGAATGGGTCTGACTCCAAAGTTCAAATACACACTTTCTACTCTACATGGGACCAGTGCTTGAAGCAGACCTCTGATTGTGTAATGAAAGTTTTTATCCTCAAGTAAAAGAAGTGTAGGCCTCAAGGGTTCCATGGTAGATGTATTGGGAGGTACTTCATGAAGTAATGAGGTTGCTGCCCACTATAGCTATGGTAAGGGCTGTCCTTGGCCTTCAGCACGCAGAGACACACCACATTTTGCAGAACTCTATCCCAAGCAATAACACATTGGAACCTCACATCAACCCTCTAAGTAATACAGGACAGCTATTATTACTCCCATTTTAGAGTTAAGGACAGTGAATCTCAGGAAAGTTAAGTAATTTGCCCAAAGTCACCAAGCTGGGAGCTTCACAGAGCTAGCATTCAAATGCAGGATTCCTGGCTGGATTCTACACACTTATGTTTTTCCTACAATTCTGTGCTGTGCTTTGTACAGTTCCCCATGTGGTATGGATGCTCAACAAATAATCAGTGACATCTACTGCTTGGCTCCCAACCCAGAGTAGAACACAGTGAAAATGTGCTCTATGCATCTTTAAGCACCGGAATATGAAGAACAGATAAATGAAGAGAAGCACAAATTGTGTGCCAGGTGCTTAGTATTCATCATTTAGCATCAGCAGCAGGCGTCAACGCTGAGGCAATTCTATTTTCAGATGCTGCTAAATAAATTCATCTCCTTTCCCTGGTATGACAATAATAGTAATAAATTCTCCTGACTTTTCTTTTTTTTCTTTTTTTTTATTAGTTTCTGCTTTATAACAAAGTGAATCAGTCATACATATACATCTGTTCCCACATCCCTTCCCTCATGCATCTCCCTCCCTCCCACCCTCCCCATCCCACCCCTCCAGGCGGTCACAAAGCACCATCTCCTGACTTTTCAAGATGAAACTTTATCTCCTTACGATCCTCCAGAGCAGAAAATACTGAGCAAAATTGCAGAAAACAAGTCAGCAGTAGGAATTCCTGAATAAACTACATCTAGGGGAGGTTTGTCTACTTTAGAAGACAAAGGAGATGAAGTGAACCCATGAATTTCTAAGATGGGGTCAATGATAATTAACTGTAGTAAAGGTCTTCTAGTGGTTTAGTGCTAAGGTCACTTTTTGCCCTGAGGTTTGCAATCTCCCATATAATTTTGTCTGAAGAACTATTTCAGAGCTGGGCCAGGTCTGCTTGGAAATATAGTGTTAGTGTAATATACCATGGTCAGGGGTTCTAAACCAAATTCTATCACTAATGATGTCAGGCAAATCCTTTCTCTTTTCCTTAATGGAAATATGTGAAAGGCCAATATCTTCTCAACTGAAAAAGGATATCTAACAGTTTTTGTTAGTGTTATAACCAATCATGCAAACATTGCCCTACAACATCCGTACCAAACACCAATCTACCAATGAGAAGATTGAGAAAAAATGGAAAGGAGAGTTTTCGTATGTATTACAAGAAAATTTGTCTCCTTGGAGGCCAGTTTTTGACTGAAAAAGGTTTTCTTCAGTCAGGACTGACTCCAAGTGAAACAAATGTTTCATGCAGTTTTATTGTTGTTTTTTGTCATTGTTATTGTTAAACCAGGTTGATTTGGTTAACCATGGACTATATACCGATACTCCCTGTGATACAACTGTCTAAAATTTCTTTCCAAAACCCTCTTTTGTAAAGAGCAAATGTAATTATGTTTAATTAGAATAAATACAAGTTATCTCTAAAAATCTATCCTGTTGAAGCCAGTTATAAAATTTGCTGTTTATAAGGGTATGACTTTGGCAAGTCATGGTTTGCATGTGGAAAAAAGGTAGTATTGATCAGAAAGGAGAGGGACATTAAATAGATTTTTCCTCAAAATAAAAAAGGGAGAAGAGTAAACTGAATGAGTAGTCCTGGCAAGAACAATGCCTGATGGTGATCTGAGCCACACCAACCAGACTCTCCATTACTCTGCCTTCTTCCCCCCATAAGAAGGAGAGAGAAGAAAGGTGAAATGTACAGGGAATACATTTGATAACAAACTGTGTGATGGATGATTCCTTAAGCTGAAGTACTCTAGTTGGCAACTGTAAAACTCTAAAATGGTTTTTGAAACTCAACTGTTATAAGTTCCCAGCACTGAAATTCCAAACTATCCTTCATGTGAATTAACATGAAGATAGAACTCAGAATAGGTTCTAAATTGAATCGATGGCTGGGGCAAATTTCAGGGTAGATTAAACTGGAACTAAGTATGGTGAAGTATGGTGGAGTTGTCACAGTATTTGAGTTTCAAGGTCAGGTTTAGAGAGTTGGATAACCTTTTTAATATTAAAAATTTCAAGCTTTAGTTGAAAACAGAAATGCTACATTCACAATTTGTATTTACTCTTTAAATTTGAAGTGTAAAAATCAGTTGAACTGGGGGACCTTCAAGATGGTGGAGGAGTAAGATGTGGAGATCACCTTCCTCCCCACAAATACATCAAAAATACATCTACATGTGGAACAACTCCTACAGGACACCTACTGAACACTGGCAGAAGACCTCAGACTTCCCAAAAGGCAAGAAACTCCCCACGTACCTGGGTAGGGCAAAAGAAAAAGAAAAAACAGAGACAAAAGAATAGGGATGGGACCTGCAGCAGTGGGAGGGAGCTGTGAAGGAGGAAAAGTTTCCACACACTAGGAAACCCCTTCACTGGCGCAGATGGGGGGTGGGCGGGTGGGTGGAAGCTTTGGAGCCACAGAGGAGAGCAAAGCAACAAGAGTGCAGAGGGCAAAGTGGAGAGACTCCTACACAGAGGATCGGTGCTGACCAGCACTCACCAGCCTGAGAGGCTTGTCTGCTCACTTACCAGGGCTGGTGGGAGCTGGGAAGTGAGACTCAGGCTTCAGAGGTCAGACCCCAGGGAGAGGACTGGGGTTGGCTGCATGAAGACAGCCTGAGGGGGCTAGTGTGCCCCAGCTAGCTGGGAGGGAGTCTAGGAAAAAGTCTGGACCTGCTGAAGAGGCAAGAGACCATTGTTTCGGGGTGTATGAAGAGAGGGGATTCCTTCCCCTCATGCCCACACAAGGCAGAGCACTGCCTAAGCAAGCTCCAGAGACAGGCACGAGCCACAACTATCATCTAAGACTCCAGAGACTGGCATGAAACGCTAATGCTGATGCTGCCACCAAGAATCCTGTGTGCAAGCACAGGTCACTATCCACACACACACACACCTCCCTAGGAACCTGTGCAGCTTGTCACTGCCAGGGTCCCGTGATCTAGGGACAACATCCCCAGGCAAACCCATGGCACACCTCAGGGTGTTGCAATGTCATGTCAGTCTCTGCCACTGCAGGCTGACCCAGCATTCCAATTATAACTACCATACCTCTCCCTCCCGAGGGCCAGAGTGAGCAAGAGCATCCTAATCAGCTGCTGCTTTAATTCCTTAACTGTCTGGGTGGGGAACAGACGCCTGAGGGTGACCTACAAGTAGAGTGGGCCAAAACCAAAGCTGAACCCTAGGAGCTGTGCAAACAAAGAAGAGAAAGGAAAATTTCTCCATGCAGCCTCAGGAACAACAGATTAAATCCCCACAGTCAACTTGATGTACCCTGCATCTGTGGAATACCTGAAGAGACAAAGAATCATCCCAAAATTGAGGTGGTAGATTTTGGGAGCAACTGTAGACTTCGGGCTTGCTGTCTGTGACTGATTTGTTTCTGATTTTTATGTTTATCTTAGTATAGGTTTTAGCACTTGTTACCATTGGTGGATTTGTTTATTGGTTTGGTTGCTCTCTTCTTTTTCTTTTCATTTTAATAATTTTTATTTTATTTATTTATTATTTAATTAAAAAATTTTTTTCTTTCTTTTTTTTCTCCCTTTTCTTCTGAGCTGTGTGGCCGATAGGGTCTTACTGCTCCGGCCTGGTGTCAGGCCTGAGCCTCTGGGGTGGGAGAGGCAAGTTCAGGACATTGGACCACCAGAGACCTCCTGACCCCACATAATATCAATCAGTGAGAGCTCTCCCAGAGATCTCCATCTCAATGCTAAGACCTAGCTCCACCCAATGGCCAGCAAGCCCTAGTGCTGGACGCCCCATGCCAAACAACTAGGAAGACAGGAACACAACCCCACCCATTAGCAGAGAGGCTGCCTAAAATCATACTAAGTTCACAGACAGCCCAAAACACACCACCAGACACAGCCTTCCCCCCAGAAAGACAAGATCCAGCCCCACCCACCAGAACACATGCACCAGTCCCCTCCACTAGGAACCCTAAACAAGCCACTGAACCTACGTCATCCACTGGGGGCAGACACCAAAAACAAAGGCAACTATGAACCTGCAGCCTGTGAAAAGGAGACCCCAAACACAGTAAGTTAAACAACATTAGAAGACAGAGAAACATGCGGCAGATGAAGGAGCAAAGTAAAAACCCACCAGAGCAAACAAATTAAGAGGAAATAGGCAGTCTACCTGAAAAAGAATTCAGAATAATGATGGTAAAATGATCCAAACTCCTGGAAATAGAATGGAGAAAATACAAGAAACGTTTTAAAAGCACCTAGAAGAACTAAAGAGCAGACAAACAATGATGAACAACACAATAAGTGAAATTAAAAATTGTCTAGAAGGAATCAACAGCAGAATAACTGAGGCAGAATAAGGGATAGGTGACCTGGAAGATAAAATAGTGGAAATAACTATTGCAGAGCAGAATAAAGAAAAAAGAATGAAAAGAATTGAGGACAGTCTCAGAGACCTCTGGGACAACATTAAATGCACCAACATTCAAATTATAGGGGTCCCAGAAGAAGAAAAGAAAAAGAAAGGCTCTGGGGAAGTATTTGAAGAGATTATAGTCAAAAAATTCCCTAACATGGGAAAGGAAGTAGTCAATCAAGTCCAGGAAGCACAGAGAGTCCCATACAGGATAAATCCAAGGAGAAACACCGCAAGACAAATATTAATCAAACTATCAAAAAATAAAGACAGAGAAAAAATATTAAAAGCAGCAAGAGAAAAGCAACAAATAACATACAAGGGAATCCCCATAAGGTTAACAGCTGATCTTTCAGCAGAAACTCTTCAAGCCAGAAGTGAGTGGCAGGACATATATAAAGTGATGAAAGGGAAAAACCTACAACCAAGATTACTCTACCCAGCAAGGATCTCATTCAGATTTGACAGAGAAAATCAAATCCTTACAGATGAGCAAAACTTAAGAGAATTCAGCACCACCAAACCAGCTCTACAACAAATGCTAAAGGAACTTCTCTAGGCAGGAAGCACAAGAGAAGGAAAAGACCTACAAAAGCAAACCCAAAACAATGAGGAAAATGGTAACAATGAGGAAAATGGTAAGAGGAACATACATATCTATAATTACCTTAAATGTAAATGGGTTAAATGCTCCAATTGAAAGACATAGACTGGCTGAATGGATACAAAAACAAGACCCGTATATATGCTGTCTACAAGAGACCCACTTCAGACCTAGGGACACATGCAGACGGAAAGTGAGGGGATGGAAAAAGATATTCCATGCAAATGGAAATCAAAGGAAAACTGGAGTAGCAATTCTCATATCAGACAAAATAGACTTTAAAATAAAGACTATTACAGAAAACAAAGAAGGACACAATGATCAAGGGACCAATCCAAGAAGAAGATATAACAATAGTAAATATTTATGCACCTACCATAGGAGCACCTCTGTACATAAGGAAAATGCTAACAGCCATGGAAGGGGAAATTGACAGTAACAAAATAGTAGTATGGGACTTTAACACCCGACTTTTACCAATGAACAGATCATGCAAAATGAAAATAAATAAGTAAACACAAGCTTTAAATGACACATTAGACAAGATGGACTTACCTGATATTTTAGGACTCCATTCAAAAACAACAGAATACCCTTTGCTCTCAAGCACTCATGGAACATTCTCCAGGATAGATCATGTCTTGGGTCACAAATCAAGGCTTGGTAAATTTAAGAAAATTGAAGTTGTATCTAGTGTCTTTTCCAACCACAGTGCTATGACGGTAGATATCAATTACAGGAAAAAAAAACTTAAAAATACAAACACATAGAGGCTATACAATATGCTACAAAATAACCAAGGGATCACTGAAGAGATCAAAATGGAAATCAAAGAATACCTAAAAGAAATGACAATGAAAACATGATGACCAAAAACCTATGGGATGCAGCAAAAGCAGTTCTAAGAGGGAAGTTTATAGCAATGCAATCCTACTTCAAGAAACAAGAAACCTCTCAAATAAACAATCTAACCTTACACCTAAAGCAATTACAGAAAGGAAAACAAAAAAAGAAACCCCAAAGTTAGCAGAAGGAAAGAAATCATAAAGATCAGATCAGAAAGAAATGAAAAAGAAATGAAGGAAACAATAGCAAAGATCAATAAAACTAAAAGCTTTGTCTTTGAGAGTAAACAAAATTGATAAAAGGTTAGCTAGACTCATCAAGAAAAAAAGGGAGAAGACTCAAATAAACAGAATTAGAAATGAAAAAGGAGAAGTAACAACTGATACTGCAGAAATACAAAGGATCATGAGAGATTGCCAAAGGCAACTCTATGCCAGTAAAATGGACAACCTGGAAGAAATTGACAAAGTCTTAGAAAAGCACAGTGTTCCGAGACTGAACCAGGAAGAAATAGAAAATGTAAGCAGACCAATCACAAGCAGTGAAATTGAGACTGTGATTAAAAAAACTTCCAACAAACAAAAGCCCAGGACCAGATGGCTTCACAGGCAAATTCTATCAAACATTTAGAGAAGAGCTAACACCTATCCTTCTCAAACTCTTCCAAAATATGGCAGAGGGAGGAACACTCCCAAACTCATTCTACGAGGCCACCATCACCCTGATACCAAAACCAGACAAAGATGTCACAAAGAAAGAAAACTACAGGCCAATATCACTGATGAACATAGATGCAAAAATCCTCAGCACAATCCTAGCAAACCAAATCCAAGAGCACATTAAAAAGATCATACACCAGGATCATACACCCTAATGATGAAAAATCTGAATGAGAAATTCAGTAAACACTCCCATTTAGCATTGCAACAAAAAGAATAAAATACCTAGGAATAAACCTACCTAAGGAGACAGAATACCTGTATGCAGAAAACTATAAGACACTGATGAAAGAAATAAAGATGATACAAACAGATGGAGAGATATACCATGTTCTTGGATTGGAGGAATCAACATTGCAAAAATGACTATACTACCCAAAGTAATCTACAGATTCAATGCAATCCCTATCAAACTACCAATGGCAATTTTCACAGAACTAGAACAAAAAATTTCACAGTTTGTATGGGAACACCAAAGACCCTGAATAGCCAAAGAAGTCTTGGGAAAGAAAAATGGAGCTGGAGGAATCAGGATCCCTGACTTCAGACTATACTACAAAGCTACAGTCATCAACACAGTATGGTACTGGCACAAAAATGGAAATATAGATCAATGGAACAGCATAGAAAGACCAGAGATAAAAACATGCACATATGATCAGTTTGTCTTTGATAAAGGAGGCAAAAATATACAATGGAGACAAGACAGCCTCTTCAGTAAGTGGTCCTGAGAAAACTGGACAGCTACATGTAAAAGAATGAAATTAGAACACTCCCTAACACCATACTGAAAAATAAAGTAAAAATGGATCAAAGACCTAAATGTAAGGTCAGACACTATAAAACTCTTAGAGGAAAACATAGGCAGAACACTCTATGACATACATCATAGCAAGAGCTTTTCAGACCCGCCTCCTAGAGAAATGGAAATAAAAACAAAAATAAAAAAATGGGACCTAATGAAACTTCAAAGCTTTTACACAGCAAAGGAAACCATAAACAAGATGTAAAGACAACCCTCAGAATGGGAGAAAATATTTGCAAATGAAGCAACTGACAAAGGATTAATCTCCAAAACATACAGGCAACTCATGCAGCTCAATATCAAAAAAACAAACAACCGAATCCAAAAATGGTCAGAAGACCTAAATAGACATTTCTCCAAAGAATATATACAGGTTGCCAATAAACACATGAAAGGATGCTCAACATCACTAATCATTAGAGAAATGCAAATAAAAAATACAATGAGGTATCACCTCACACCAGCCAGAATGGCCATCATCAAAAAATCTACAAACAATAAATGCTGGAGAGGGTGTGGAGAAAAGGGAACCCTCTTGCATTGTTGGTGGGAATGTAAGTTGATACAGCCACTATAGACAACATTATGGAGGTTCCTTAAAAAACTAAAAGTAGAGCTACCATATGACACAGCAATCTCAGTACTGGGAATATACCCTGAGAAAACCATAATTCAAAAATAGTTATGGGGGTGGGGGCTTCCCTGGTGGCACAGTGGATAAGAATCTGCCTGCCAATGCAGGGGACACGGGTTCAAGCCCTGGTCCGGGAAGATCCCACATGCCTCGGAGCAACTAAGCCCATGCGCCACAACTACTGAGCCTGCGCTCTAGAGCCTGCAAGCCACAACTACCGGGCCCACATGCCACAACTACTGAAGCCTGTGCACCTAGAGCCCATGCTCCGCAACAAAGAGAAGCCACTGCAATGAGAAGCCCATGCATCGCAACGAAGCGTAGCCCCCGCTCGCTGCAACTAGCGAAAGCCTGCGCATAGCAGCAAAGACCCAACACAACCAAAACTAACTAACTAAATAAATTTATAAATTAAAAAAAAATAGCTATGGGGATTTCCTGGTGGCGCAGTGGTTGAGAGTCTGCCTGCCAATGCAGGGGACACGGGTTCGTGCCCTGGTCCGGGAAGATCCCACGTGCCATGGAGCAGCTGGGCCCGTGAGCCATGGCTGCTGAGCCTGCACATCCGGAGCCTGTACTCCACAACAGAAGAGGCCACAGCAGTGAGAGGCCTGTGTACCGCAAAAAAAAAAAAAAAAAAAAAAAAAAAAAAAAAAAAAAAAATTTATGTACCCCAATGTTCATTGCAGCTCTATTTGCAATAGCCAGGATATAGAAGCAACCTAAGTGCCCATCGACAGATGAATGGATAAAGAAGATGTGGTACAGATATACAATTGAATAGTACTCAGCCATAATAAGAAACGAAATTGAGTTATTTGTAGTGAGGTGGATGGACCTAGAGTCTGTCATAGAGAGTGAAGTAAGTCAGAAAGAGAAAAACAAATACCATATGTTAACACATATATTTGGTGCCTAAAGAAAAAAAAAAGGTTCTGAAGAACCTAGGGGCAGGACAGGCATAAAGACAGACGTCGAGAATGTACTTGAGGACACCGGAAGGGGGAAGGGTAAACTGGGATGAAGTGAGAGCATGTCATTGACATATGTACACTACGAAATGTAAAATAGATAGCTATTGGGAAGCAGCCACATAGCATAGGGAGATCAGCTCGGTTCTTTGTGACCACCTAGAGGGGTGGGATAGGGAGGATGGGAGGGAGATGCATGAGGGAGGGGATATGGTGATATATGTATACATATAGCTGTTTCACTTTGTTATGTAGCAGAAACAAACACAACATGGTAAAGCAATTATGCTCAAATAAAGATGTTAAAAAAAGTTAAACAACGAAGCACTACATGATATGTACACAGCAGCTGTAAAACATGTTTCATTTTCAGAACCATTAAAATTCCAAAGGAATCACATGGGTCTTAGCCTTGAGAAACTATGGCACATGTACCATCTTATCCTACACTTGCTTATAGATTCAGTGAACTGTTCTCTGTCTCCTGTCAATGTGTCTTGTCTCCCAAATTAAGTGGTCCATCCATTGGAGGGAAGGACTTCTTATTTCTTCTTATTTTTTAATCCTCCCTTCAGATCAACCCTCACTCTTCCCTCCTGTCTTGGTTTTGGGCACAAAGCTAGGCACACAGTAGGTTCTCAGCAAATCCGTGGAGAAGTGGATTGAGTAAATCCAAACACCTTGAATCATGTGTCTCCTGCTGGGCCAAGACCAGTATGAAATCGTATTCCCTGCAGACAGAGGTCACTGGCTTAAATCTGTTCTCTGTTATTTTTAATATTGTTGACTCTAGTTTATTTTCTGCACTTTGCATTACTTTGGCTTTGTGTTCATATCACTCCTCCTCCAGTCAGGTAACAACCAAGAAAGGCCCTTCAGAGAGGACTGTGAATGAGCTGCTGCAATCACTATTTCCTTTCTTGACCTTCTTTAGGTGCCCTTCCAGCCCCAAGATGGCAGGGTCCTGCAGGTGTATTATCAGGGACCTTCTAAGGTTTCCTTTCTGGCCAGTATTGTAGCATTTTGGTTTCCACTCAAATGCCATTAATGGAGAACATGTTCTTTAGAAATGGAAAATATCTTCGTTAAAATCAATTCGTATAGAAAAATACAGTACTCTTCACAAAGAAGGAAATTAAGCATATTTGCAACCTGAGGAATAAGTGACTTGTTGAAATCACCTCCTTCCAAAGGATCAGCCATTTCTTAAAAGCTCTAGAGGGTAATTAATATTGTGTTCTTGACAAAGTGCTGAGTAGTAATGGCTTACAGATCCATATTATTCAGCAGTGTCTTTCAGAGGCTCTGTCCAACGAAAACATTCCCAGTGCCAGTGTAGCTGCTGTGTCCACTAATTGTGAACATGAAGATAGGGTTCAGTACATTCTTTGGGTATTTAATTCTTTCAGCTCCCTTTCACATTTCCTATAAAAGACCATGTTCTTGAATGACCTGAATTGGCAGGAGGTGGGAGAGTAGTTAAGTGTGCAGTAGACGATCATTTTTTGTACATTGGCAACTACCAATGGGACAAGAGCCAGTGAGCTCAGATGAATGACAAGGCAGGGAAGAGGTAAGTAGTTAATTTTCAGGACCTGCTGAAACAATGTCCTGCTGAAATACCTTTTTGAAGATCTTTTTTTTTTTTTTTTTTTTTTTTTTTTTTTTTTTTTTTTGCGGTACGCGGGCCTCTCACCATTGTGGCCTCTCCTGTTGCGGAGCACAGGCTCCGGACGCTCAGGCTCAGCAGCCATGGCTCACGGGCCCAGCCGCTCCGCGGCATGTGGGATCCTCCCAGACCGGGGCACGAACCTGCGTCCCCTGCATCGGCAGGCGGACTGTCAACCACTGCGCCACCAGGGAAGCCCTTGAAGATCTTAATTGTCAATAAGTGTGGGTGACAATGACTGCAGGCTAGAGGAGGTGAGTAAATAGGGATAAATATGGATGTTTGAAAAGAAAAACTGCCTGGAGAAATAGAGAAGGAACACTTAGGGGGTTTATCTTTTACTCTGGTTAATTGCAGCCTGTGCTTGAAAGTGCTTTGTTTCCTAGAGGGATAACATGGCACTGGGTTTACAAGCAGAGACCCGGGAGTCGGGCTGGTTCTACCACTTACTAGCTGGGTTACATGAGTGAGTCTGTGCCTCAGTTTCTTTATCTGTAAAATGGGATAGTAAAAGTACCTACCTCATGAGGTTGTGTGAAAATTAAGTGAGTTGATATATGTGAAGTGTTAAGAACAGGGCCGGATGCACAGTATTACATAATTAATTTTGAATATGTGTTTTGGTTTAGGATGATTTTTTGAGTCTAATCTCCTTCTGCTACGGCTGCCCATCTTCTGCTTTAAGCTTGGCAGGCAGTCCCTACTCTGTTCTCTTACTTGATTTCTTCTCTTTAAACGTAAACATACTGAAAGCCTCTATCTATGTGTACTTGACAGAAAGTAATGAGATGAGACAAAAGCTTCCTTAGAGCAAAAAAATATACCACAGACCACAAGTTTGTAGGTGCAGTAGGTCAGATTGGCTTGAGCCGAGTCATGTGTCCATTTAGAAAATCTCAGATCATTATGGTCAGTGACAGTAGGGGCAGATTTCCATCCATGAGTTAGATTTACGTCTAACAAGATGTGTCTTCCAGCGACATGCTTGGGGACCCTGTTAGGTTTATTAAGACTTTCATATCACTAGGGAAAGGAAAAATAGAGGAGTTAAAGCAAGGGAGGAGTGAACAGTGGGACAGCAAAGTGTGTTAGTAGATTTTGGGTAAGTCTCTTCCTTGGCAATAAGGCTCCTCATTCTACTTAACTTGCTTCATGTGTTGCTTTTTCCTGACCTCTAGAGGCACAAAAGCTAAGCAGTCTGACCCTGAATTCAAAGTCTTCTGTTGTTTTCATTTTTTGCAGAATTAACCTCATATTTATATCGCTGACATCCTCCTTTCAGAAGGCTTGTTTGTTTTTTAAAGAAATATGCATTGAGTTCCTGCTACATGTCTGCTAATTTTTCTGTTGAGCATTGTAACAACCTGTAACACACTGGTATTATCTTTGTTTTATAGGGGAACTGAGTTTAAGTGAGGTTTGGATGTATCCAAGGTCATGTAGTACTTTGTAGTAGTGGCATTTTCCAAAATGGTAATAGCTTTATTGCTATTATTTTTTATGGTAGGAAAAATGCATACACAATGTTGAAATAAATGAGAATATACAGAAAGGCCTAACAAAATGAGAAAAAAAAAAACCACTATCAACATTTTGGTATATAGCCTTCCAAGACTGTTTCCCTTTATCTACATATCTATTTCTTTTTTTTCTTTTCTATTATGGTTTATTATAAAATATTGAATGTAGTTTCCTGTGCTATACAGTAGGACCTTGTTGTTTGTCTATTTTATATATAGTAGCTTGTATCTGCTAATCCCAAACTCCTGATTTATTCCTCCCTGCCCCTATCCCCTTTGGTAACCATGAGTTTGTTTGCTTTGTCTGTGAGTCTATTTCTGTTGTATAAATAAGTTCATTTGTGTCATATTTTAGATTCCACATATAATTGTACATATCTATTTCTCTATCACTTCATTTGTATTTGGGGAATTGCCAAGATATCAGTTCATATCTAACCAGGGCTGATATGACTGACACAAGTATTGCAGAAAGGTTCACCTGTTTGTCAATAGGCCATTTCTGCTGTGCATCTATCTTGCATGCTAAGCAAAAGATTTATCAGGAGAGTTGGAATTGTTCTAAAAGGCCAGACACCACTTCACCTTGAATGCCATGAGTTCCCCTCACTCTGGGTGGACTCTGCTTCTCTTCCACACTTCCTCTCATACCCTACTCTCCCAAGCCCTCTGAAAGGCACCCTGAATCTCTGACATCATAGCAGACCAGGAGGAAAGAAGAGGTTCCACATGAGGTATAAGGCATGAAATCTTTGGTGGCCAGAATGTCAATTTTCATCATCTTCAAGGTCTGTGTTTTCCAAACCCCTGCACTGCAACTGTGACATAAGTAGAAAACATTTCTATGGAACTCTGGTGTAAAAAGGTGAGACTTGTAGCTCCCAGAGGTGATCAGCGCTGGGACCGTGAGACTGAGTGGGTCAATATATCATCAATGCGTAGACAGATCTGTAACTCGCAGCACACCAGAGTGCTGGGGCAGACTGACTAGGAAGCACAGCTAGTTAACAGCATTCTCTCCACCTCTCCTCACATAGTTCTCCTGATTATATCTCTTTCAAACTCTCCTGGTTCTAACTTCCTCATGCCTTCTGGCAGATGTTCTATCAGATAAGAATTGGCCTACAGACTATTAGTTTGCTGGTGACAATGTTTTGGCTCCAAGAAAGAAGAGTGGGTGGGTAACAGGTGCTGCAAGAACGTAAAGTGAGCCTGTGAAATCCCTACTGCTCCTACAGAAACATCAGGCAACACATCAGGTACTCTAGGAAAGTACCTGATCCAAAAATAATGTTTAAAAGTCTATTGTTTTTCTGATGTTTCACTTTCAGCAACAAGTGATGATGGAGGATTATAGAGGATATGAAATGCTGTCTAGTATGGTAAAGAGCATGGTGCTCCAATCATTTCAAACTGGGTTCCGATCCCAGCTCTGCCACTTACTGTCTGTGTGACCTCGGGCAAGTTACTTGGCCTGTTTTCTCATCTCTAAAATGAAGACAACAAAAGCAGTATGGTTGTATGATTTCTGAAGTGTAGGGGAATGAGCAGCCTGTTCTTGAGAGAGCTTGAGGGGAAGCAGGGGGCTTGTGGTAGAGCCAGATTTCAGTTAAGGAAACAAGTGTTATGTGAAGAAGCTGGGCATGTTGGAGAATTTGTTTATCTTGAAATGCTGATTCCAGAGAGCACAGGTGGAAAAGGTTGGAAGGAGGATATAGGGAAAGGAAGTGCAGAGCAGTCCTAGAAGTGAAAGGGGATTGGGACTAAATGAAGGCATTTCGACATTTTGATCCTTTCTGTATTGTACTTTTATTAGAAATGGTTGGGTGCATGTCTTTTCTCCCTCACTAAAATCATAGGAGGATAACTCCTCTTTGTAATCCCGTAGTCCATGCACTAAGTATTCAATAAAGACTTCAGTGATAAAAATACTCTTTTATCTGATGGTAATCTAATGTTTTAGTCATCCTGAAGATACAACCTTGTGAAAGGAAAACATTAAAATATTTAAATAGATTCTACCCAAGGATTTCCCTTATCCCTGTTTCTCAATATCACTGTACTCATGTCATGCAAAGCTCTCCCAGAGCATTGGTCAGGATTGATTTCCCCCTTCCCACTACCATGCCATTCCAGCCTTTCTATGGTTGTGATCTATACTTAATTCGAGATTCCAGCAGCTGGGGCCTGGAGTAGAAGACAGGCTCAGCAGTCCAGTATTCCCAGAGTCTCCAGGGAAGCCTCACTCATGGCTGAATATGACCCTGGCCATGCACTAGACCTCTGATGTAGGTTGTGCATTCTGACTAATAGCTGCACACTAATAGCTTCCACTTGGTAAAGACCATTTAGCCTCTTATTTCTCTACCTGTTGATTCAATCTAGATCACTTTCCATAAAGGGCCAGCTAGTAAATCTTTTAGGCTTTTGGGGCCTGTTGCAACTAATCAACTCTCTCTTTGTAGTGCAAAAGCAGCCACAGACCATACTTAAACAAATGGAAGTAGCTAAGTGTTCCAATAAAACTTTATTGACAAAAACAGGTAGCAGATTTGGCCCACAGGACTGTAGTTTGCAACATCTAGAACGTTCCATGTGTTTGGCACACTTTGATTTAGTAACCCTAACATGGCTACTTGATCATACCAGTTTGCCATTCTTAATAGAGTTGGAGGCAGGGAACTCATTCAGTGTGTCAGCCTGAATGCCTGACCATAATGCCTTTTTACCCCTGAGCACGCTTCTGCCACTGTGGTCGTCATGGAGTCCTACTGAGTTCTTGGTGGCTTCTTCTCCTTGCTGAATTTTCAGAAACTCTGATTAGTGACTTTGAAGCCTCTGGGAGAATGGCCATCAAATTCCTTTTTGTCTGCCTAATCTCTACTTGGCACCTGAGGTTGTTTTCTTTCTTTTCCTTCATGCTTTTCCATTATCTGAAAGATGTCCTTCTCCTTGCAACATCCTTTTTTGATTTTGCTGTTTAGCCAAACTCCCCTTGACTGTACCATGCAGTGCGGGCTAACCAGGATTCGTAGTCAGAAAAAGAGAGGCCCGAGGGAGCAGGTTTCCCTTAATGAGCTTGGCCTAGGCTTGGCCTCTTGATTAGATCTTCTCACATTGTACCAAAAAGCCATCTGTTAAATGAAATGTGGAATCCTAGATTGGACCCTGAAACAGTAAAAGGACATTAGTGGAAAAACTGATGAAATCCAATAGTTTAGTTAATAGGAATACATCAATATTAATTTCTTACTTTTGACAAAATGTATTATAGTTACACAAGATGTTGACATCAGGGGAAACTGAGTGAAGAGTATAAAATAGACAACTGATGGAAACATACTGTATAGCACAGGAAACTCTGCCTAATGCACTGTGGTAACCTAAATGGAAGAGAAGTCCAAAAGGGAGGAGATATCTGTATGTGTATGGCTGGTTCATTTTGTTGTGCAGTGGAGGCTAACATAGCATTGTAAAGCAACCCTACTCCAAAAAAAAATAATTTAAAAATAAGAGTATATGAGAGCTCACTGTATTAGCTCTGCAACTTTTCTGTGAATCTAAAATTATTACAAAAGACATAGTTTATTTTTTAAAAAAAAACTGCCTGCTTAATTGATTTCTTACCCTCACCCCTCTTACTTCATTGCTAGGTATTATGACAATCTCATCCGTGACAGCAGGTGCAAGGTGCAACTCCCCAAACCCAATCCCCACATTGATTCCATGGGATAACATAACATACACCAAGGACACTTCTGGAGTAGTTGGGAATGCGCTTCTGTCATATTTCTCTCCTCTGGCTATGTACTTCTTTGAAAATAGATCCTTAATACACAGTGAGAGCAAAGAGAGTGTGAAGAGTCTCTTGAATTGTCAGTAGAAAAAAGAATCCTTTTGGGTTCTTGGTCTAGAGGACATAAGCTATAACAGTTGGCAAAGAAAAAAGTGGTTGGTTGGATTGATTCCCTCCTTAGGGAACAGATTCCCAGTATTCAGTGTTTTCTAAATTCTTTTTCAAGGATTGCCTGTCCAATGTGCTGGTGGAAGAGGGGGCCAGATAGAATGACTTGACAGGAGGTTAAAAAGGTCCCCAGTTTCTGTTGCCCCCTAATTAATGTGGCCCAGAGTTCTTCACTCCTATGAGCTAGGCCTAGGGCTTTAAAGTGTTCCCTATTAAAATGCAAATGTTGCCTAGGAGGGGTATGAGGACCTGCAGGGGAGCTATGGTGTGTAGTTATGTTTCTGCTTCATATGTTTTGGTCAAAACTATTTTAAGTACTCACATGTACAGGAACATAAAAATAGCCTTAAGGAAAAATGAATAAATGAATAGTTTTGTGGTTGGGCCCTTTTATATGCAAAAATGCTTGATTTAGCTATTTTCTTCCTTGGGTTAGATGTGAGTCCAGTTCACCATCTATATATCAGGTAGGGCAAGCAAAGGACTGATGCCCTAGGAACAGGAAAATTAGGTTGATTCAGAAGATCTAAGACATGGAGATTGAGGCCCAAAGAGTGAGCTATGGCAAAAAGGAACAGGCAAGTATCACTCATTCATTAGTTAATTAAACACATTTTTTGGAGCGCTCAACTATGAATCAGGTACTATTCTAGGCACTGAGGGAACAAACAGACACAGTTCACTGTATTCTTAGGGCTTGTAAACAAACAAATATATAATATGTTAGGAGGTAGTAAGTGCTATGAAATTTAAAAAAATCAGGATAAGGGAATAGTGATGATGAGAGGTCGGGGTGCTGTCCCAGAACTAGGTGAGCATGATATAGAGGCTGAAAAATCCAGTGTAGCAGCAAGCCAGCACTAGTGAACAAGAGATGCTAAAGACAAATGCTAATGTTTGGGCAGAGCTGTTTGTTCTCTACTTCGGTTTTTCCTTTGTTGGAGGTGGCAGACTTCAGTCCACAGGTATTGATCAGAATCGTAAAGGAGTCTAAAGAACAGGGGCATATCTTGCCTCTGATTGAGGGTGGAGTAGAGTTTTATATATCACCATTAAAATGTCTTGACATTTGGAAACATTCCTTTATATGCCAACTGTGGCTTGCACTTATGCTATCTTGCATGCCACACCCACTTTCCAGATAGCCTACAGCTTGGATTAAAGGGGTGGGTTGGAGTAAAATGAGAAAGGGAAGAAATTCCAAAGAAAGGTGGAAAATATTTAAAATTGGCATTAAAATCTTGGCCTTGGAGGCTTAACATCTAAACAGTTCTTAAAAGCCAAAAAATATGACAATGTCTAATACAGTACTTGATGTAAAATCTATGCTTAGTAGATATTTGAATGTATGAATGAATGAATTGAACAAATGCCACAACAAAAGGAAAAACTGGAAGCAAAAGGATAAAAACTGGCTTCTTGTGATGGGAGATAGACTTTTTCTCCAAATATAGATTCCTCTGTGGATTTTTATCTTTTGAAATAGGGCCATTTATAAGCAGTTAATGAAACCTTTTTTTTTCCTTTAAAAACCACTCCATGCTAGTTAAATGAGGTCAGTTTATTTCTCTTATTTAAAGAACTAGTTAATGTACCTTATGGACTTATAGCTCAGAACACTGTGATCTCATTGCATCCACATAATTTCAGGACCTTTATATTCATGGACCTAAGAGCAATCTCTTAATCACCTCATTATCTTTAAAGATAGAAGGAAGATCCACCCTGCCTGCCAGTTTTTCACTTATCCTATTCAGATGCCTCAGAATATGATGTTAAATCTGTAGTTGTTATCTTTCTCTCTTTCTTCCTTTAATAGATGGCTGCTTAAATTATAATCTTAGCCATAGTACTTGAACTGCTCATTTACTTAAAAATGCTATCATTTTAAAATTTAATCAGAAAAACGTATTCTGTTCAAATTGCAGAACAACAAACATAATTGAACAGGAGAACTATTTTCTCTCTCTTAACTCCCACATATCAAGAAAATACAAAGATTTGAATCTAGACTCTTCAAAATGGAATTTCTAATGCCCTCACTCCCACTTTCTCCCGAGAGAAGAGAACAAATCAATTCTAGTTCATGTTTTCCTTCCTGGCCAAGGCAGAAAGTATTCATCATTCTCTGGGCAGAAGGTCATGTGGTTTCCTTGAGTCATGCTTTGCTTTCACATTCAACTATTTGATAAAAGTTTCCCTGGAGACTTTTTGGATGAAGAGATCACCTCTCCAGAATGAATGTGTTCATCTTTTTTTTTGTTGCAACACAAGAATTCATTTGAGATCTTGGTGAGAGAAATGGCTTATAGACTATAGCCAGGGACTGCAAGACTGGTTTGTGACCAGGTAAGCTGGCCCAGCCATCCCTTCTTTCGCTTCAGGAGCTCCAACAAAACTACCTAAATGTTAACTATCTTGTTTTCGATTAAGAGCCTGCAAATAATCACCCAGGAATCCCAAGCTCATTACCCAAGTGCTTTCTTAACTGTGCTGAAAACCTGGACAGACTCTAATTAAATAGGCTAATGGTTATAGAATCCTAGAACTAGAAGGAATCTTAGAGATTATAAAGTCCAAACTTACCATCCTTAGAAAGGGGAAACTGAGGCTCAGAGAAGGGAATTTGCACAGAGTTATACAACAGTCAGTGGTAAAGCTAGGATTATAAGGCAATTTTTCTTGATTCCCAATCTAGTGCACGTTAAACTATCCTCTCATCAGTTCAGCACTGTAAACATCTTCTGCATGGTTATGCTCTTGGTAGGCTGCTTTCTCTGTAGTGCATTCGACAGCCACTGTATCCCAATGGTGATGTTAGGAGAAGGGACGTGCCCCTGCCTTTTCTTCACCTTTGCCCAAAGTTTAGTCACCTTCCCTCCTGCATCAGCTATTTTGTTGGACACATATTTTTCTCAGTAGATAGACTGCTCAGATTGATAAGTAAACAGAGAGATAGATACATAATCTCATTCAGGCTCCTTTGTTAAGTGCTGTCATAGAATTGTGTTCTTTTTATCACAGTACTTATTTACCTCTGTGTGCATAATTTTAGACTGAGGTTTGAGAGGAAGATAGCATGGTGGTTAATCGCATACATACTCTTAAGCCAAACTGCTTGGGTTCAAAACTTGGCTCTCCCCATTTGTGAACTGTTTGACTTTGGGCAAGATGCTTAATGTCTTCATGCTTTAGTATCCTCATCTTTAAAACAGGGATAACAATAGTACCCACCTCAGTGTCAATAAAGGTTCAATCAGAGAAGCGGAACCACTAGAGGTGACAGAGAATAAGGGATTTTATTATAAGGGTTAGACATGATGTAATTGTGAGATCTAATTAGTTTCCTTAAGACTCATTTCAGCATTTAATGTTGAGCCTAAAGTCATCAGGGGAAGTGGGAGAACAAATTGGAACCTAATAGGACATAATCAGTCCTGCAAGGACAGTCTAGAACCTGTGCCTATCTTGTAATGCCTCCAGCCTTGGTGATGTGGAGCTGTACATGTACCTGGTCCAGAATTCAGAGGAGCTGAAGGAGGACATCCTGCAGGAGCTTGGGGAGCTGCAGGTCTGCTTCCTGTTCCATGCCAATGAGATGGGCCCCACAATGCCATTCAGAGTGTTAAAAATGTCTGCTCCTTCACTTTCACCTTTCAAAATTTACGTGCAAATTCCTCTTATGGCCAACCCTAAATTGGAACCATACAGGAAAGTAATTCTGGGAAGCATAGCTCTAGATTATAACTAATTCGACATAATATAAAGCCACCAGGCAGCGCCTGACATATCATAAGCACTTACTAGACATTGGCTGTTATACTTGCTAGTGTGGTTCTTTGATGGGTGTTTTTCTCTTCTACGAGATTGCAAGTGCCATGAGAGGAGAGAATGTGTATGTTTTTGTGTACTATTGTATCCTACTGCATAGCATAGTGGCTGATACAGGGTGGGAACTCATAAAATATTTGTTGAATGAATAGAAAGTCAGGCAGAAAGAAAACAATTTGGAGAAAATGTAACAGTTGCAAAACAATCTATCAGGAAGTATTGTGATGTTATGGGGAATGCAAATATATGTATAAGGTCTAGTCTCTATCATAACTTGCAGTTGAAGAGTGGAAAATTGGACAGTGGGGTTGTACGAACCTCAGTAGCATAAGGAAGTTTGAGTAAGGCAGGGCTAGTGATAGCAGAAACTGGTCCACCTGTTAGTGTAGTCCACCTATGCAGAATATTCTCCATTTTTTCCTACAGTCCTTATCCTCTGCACTCTGTTCTTTACTCGAGGAGGCTGACCTTTATGGATATATTCACTAGATTATTTTGCCTTTTGACTTCTCAGTTGGGTACAGCCAGTGAAAGACAGCAGCAGAAGATGGGAAGAGATGGAGATCAGGATATTTAGTCCCCGAGGTTGATACTGGTGTCAGTGGCTGAATACTTCCCTCAAAGGCCACAATTTGTTGGGGGAGGGGGAGCTTCAATCTCCTAGTCACAGCTGTGGGTCTCTCTCTAGGTTCTAGTAACTGCTCCCTCTACTTGTTCCTTTAGGTGTAAAGATGGAAAAGGCTCCATTGCTATTGTTAACTTTAGGGTCCCCCATCATCCTTTGTTGGTTTCTCTTAACCTTTCCCACACCATTTATATAGCCCCTTCATTAAACTCTTCTCAGTTACCCTTCTGAATGTGCCTTATGTTTCCTTCTATAGCCCTTATGGAAACATCATCAGTCCAATATAGTACTCGAAGGAATGTACTGAGGTTTGTGAGGCATGGGAACAACAGGGTCTAGGTGACAGACAACACTCAAAGTCTGGTGTGGGGCGGCATCCTGGTTCTCAAATATGGTAGTAAGAATCCCACTATAGCTGAGCGTGCCATGATACAGAACCAGCTTCCTGAGAAAGAACTGGTTAGATCTAGGCAGACAGACAAGATAACCTTTACTCTCACCAGGAAACTAAGGCCAGAAGATCAGTCATCAACACTGAATCACCATGGAATAAGGAGCAGACGTGTCACAGGAACGTGAGTCCAGGAGTCACTCCGGGCTTATTGGATACCATGAGTGGGGCAGAACAACTAAGGTCAACCCTGCCCACTGGAGGAGATAAAGCTCCCAATACACTCCCAGCCATGGTTAGGATGTGTAGGGTAATCAAGCAGACCTGGAGTTGCAAGTAAGTAGTCTCAAAGACCAATGAAGTAGGAGAGGCTAAATAGTGAATTAGATGAGGCCAAATTGTGGAGGGCATTAGTGCCAAACAAAGGAGTTTGGATTTGGAACTGTAGGAGATAATGAGATTGATAGCTTTTTAGCATTTAATGTCAATGACCTTTGAAAAATGATGTGTTATGTTAATGATTTAGGGATGTCTTTACTGACAGTATGAGAGAAATTGATGATAATGATAGCATTTGTCATTTATTGAGCACATACTAGGTGTCAGGCACATGCCCCCCACTTTATAGACAATGTCTTATTTAATCTTTGAAATAATTCTTGTATAGTCAATATTATTATTATCCTTATTTTACATATGAAGTAACTGAGGCTCAAAAAAGGTTAAACATTTTGCTTAGAGTACTAGAGCTAGAGTTGAGCCTAGGACTGAATGGCTCCACACCCTGTGCTTACAATCTCTAAAATAGACCATCTCAGTTTCTCATTCTGTTGTCTTCTCCTTATCTCCAGTCCACCTATGGCCTTTTAATCTTGAAGTTGGCACTGTCCCCTCAGCAGTATTACAAAGGATACTAATTTACCAGCTTTATTCATGAGCACCAAATACTGCCTTCATTCTCAGGCAGATACTGGGCTCTCTGCCAAAGTAATGGCCCTGATAGAAATCTTCGTCCAATCCTCCTACATTTGGATAGCAGATGATGAGAAAGGAGAGTCTGGAAACTTTAAAGCTGACTTTGGAATTGCCCTCTACAGATGCCCTGAGGAGGTCTTAGAATGAGTCACCAACTTTCCTGACTGCATTTACTGATCTTTGGAGAGGAAATATTATCTAGCTCTGGCAAGGGACATTTATGAACCTTAGCTTCCAGTGACCCCAAAGCTTTGGGAAGATACCCTGTGCCTTTGGAATAGAAAAGAAACTCATCTTCAGAAAAACTAAACCCTCATTAGCATCGGATGTTCAATTATCTTCTCCCCACTTTCATATACTCACTTGTTATTTCTTATTTATTTATTTATTTATTGACCACTCTGCGCAGTTTGCGGGATCTTAGTTCCTTGACCAGGGATTGAACCTGGGCCCTCAGCAGTGAAAGTGTGGAGGCCTAACCACTGGACCGCCAGGGAATTCCCCTCACTTGTTATTTTTAAGTAAATGTTTGAGTTAGAAAGGCCCTTGAGGATCTAGTCCAACCTCTTCAGCTTACACATGGGAAAACTGAGGCCCATAGAGCAGAAAGGACTTGCCCGTGGTCATATAGTAAGTTAATGTTAGAGCCAAGACTAGAGCCCGTGTCTCCTGGCCTCTTGGTCAGTCACCCCTTTCTGATCTTTTTTAGTATCTATTCATGGTTTATTTTTTACAGCTAGTATGTAAGCTCTTGAAGAAAGTAATCCATTCTATATTTCTTTTGTATGCTTATGAAATGCTTAAAGGTGCCTGGAATACAGTGGGTTCTCTGTGAATGTTTGTTAATTAAACTTTTTTTTTCTTCTGTTGACCATAGTTGGAGCAAAACAGATCTCTCACAGGTTTGGGGCATTGGGTCAGTTTGAAATCATCTTTACCAATTTAATTTCATCTTGGTCCAATAGAAAGGCCAGTTCAATCTTTTCACTGGACAAAAGGCCTATCAAACAGGCCAAGCTCCCCAAAGGACATTATCTAATCCTAATCCTTAGAAAAACTCCTCAGGAAACAAACTTTCTAAGAAAGCTTGATTTCAGTTTTTTCTTTTAGACCTAAGAGTTGATAAAGTCTCATTGGAGAATCATTCTCATAAATTATATACCATAGGAGCCTCTCCTTATTTTTCCTTTCATGTGGGAAATTCATGAATGCTAACACTTTACAGCTCAACTTCTCTGGCTTTTCTCATCAGGATCCATGATTAGATATGATATCAGTGTGTTTATCTTTTCCTGGGGCTAGAAAGTCTAAGAGTGGTTTAGAAGCACTGCCAGAGTCATTGGAAATGAAATAGCTGCATCTCATGGGAGGACCTCTCTTGCCTTTTTGAGATCAACTTTCTCTATGTGGTTAGTCCCTCTGATATGGTCATTGATGATGGATAACTCAGTGCTATGGCTGTAGTGTCCATGCATTGATTTTCGGGCAAGGTTCCTAAGCTAGAGGGTCACAACTCACCTTCTACCAAAGTAGAGAAATCCCTCTCTCCACACTCTAAGAATGTGCTGGTAAGACCACCTGGAGCAGCCTAAGCAAAATGCCATAATGCCCAGTCCCTCGATTGGCAGGGGGTGCCTTGAAAGGTAGGGATGGTACATGATGGTGAACTATTAGGTGGAAATATTGCAAAAAAAAAAAATAAGTGAAATGTGGACTTCGTGGTCTACTGATTGCTGTTTCTGCCTCCTTGCAACCTCTATTTAATCTCCAAGTGCCCTATCTTGTACTGTTCTATTGGAAAATTGCATGTGTCCTTTCCTAACACTTCTTTCCCATCAAAATAGTCTTGATCTCTGACACATTCACATTAGAAGGCATATGAATGCTGTGGAAAGAGCAATGGACTTGGATTCAGCATATCTAGAATCTTCATTAACTTTAAAGCCTGGTAAATTATATGGCTACTAGAAACCCTTTTCTTTCCTTCCACCCTCTCCCTTTCCTCTCACCATTTTGGTATCTGTGGCTTTCCTAGAATTCTAGGGTATCAGAGAGAAAAGCCTAGACCAGTTTTGATTGGAAGAATTTTAGAAACATTGTAGATTTAATGCATTGCTGTAACCATGGGATTAGGCATTAATGTATCTTAAGCACAAATGAAAGTAGAACTCTTTGGCTGCGTTTTATAAAGTTAATCTTCCTTTCATTACCACTGTTTAAGATTTTCAGGATCTCCTTCTAATTCAGCTCTTTTCTCCTGTCAACAAAGAAAAGGGGTATAGGCAATTTGAAAGACCAATGGAAGGGGTAAACCTGCAAATGTGACCTTCACCTCCAATTCAGACATGCTACCATCAGTGATCTCATCAAGTGATTACTGAATGGTTTTTAGCATCTTGTGGCATAGAGCTGCCTCTCATTGCCTTCTCTTCTCATGGAAAAAGAGAGAGAAGGTGCTGAGTGCTCCATAGATTTTGGTACTAGGGATATTATTTAGCTTCATGTGTGTCTTCCCAAATATTCAGCATAAATTGATAAGAAGAACTCAAAATGGTGCTAATCTTACCAATAAAATGGGGGAAGAAAAAAGAAAGCAGGTTGTTGGTGAGCAGCCACATCCATGGATAAGAAAATGCAGTGTGTTAGAAAATTAGAAACATATGCTTCAGGGAGAACAAAAAGAGAGGAAATACTCATCAAGGTAGGCTAAATGCAGATTGCAACATCTTAAACTTGGGGGGTGGGGAGTATAACTTATCCTCACTCTACTAGCAAACAATAATAATTATTATTATGATAATAGTAATAACACAATGGATGATCACTATAAATCAGGCACTATGTTAGGGGAATTAGATTTTTATTCTCATTTATTCCTAAAAACAGCCCTATGAGGTATCCACTACAACTATCACTATTTTTTTTTTTTTTTGGCTTCACCGCGAGGCATGGAGGATCTTAGTTCCTTGACCAGGGGTCAAACCCGTGCCCCCTGCAGTGGAAGCAGAGTCCTAACCACTGGACCACCAGGGAATTCCCTACTATCCCTATTTTATACTTGAGGAAACAAACTAGACACAGAAATAGTATAAATAATTTGTCAAAGATCATAAAGACACGAAATGAGGCAATTTGGATTCTTTTGTTTTAATTCACATATAATTTACATACAATAGATGTCACCATTTTAAGGTGTACAAATCAGAGCCTTTCAGTACATTCACAATGTTGTGCAATCATTACCACTATCTAATTCCAGAATATATTAATCGAGCCCAAAAGAAATCCCATACCCATTAAGCAGTCATTACCCATTTTCCTTTGCCCCCCAGCCCCTAGCGATCCATAGTCTGCTTATTTATTCATTTATTTTATTTTATTTATTATTATTATTATTATTATTATTTTTGCGGTATGCGGGCCTCTCACTGTTGTGGCCTCTCCCGTTGTGGAGCACATGCTCCGGACACACAAACTCAGCGGCCATGGCTCACGGGCCTAGCCACTCCGTGGCATGTGGGATCTTCCTGGACCGGGGCACGAACCCGTGTCCCCTGCATCGGCAGGTGGACTCTCAACCACTGTGCCACCAGGGAAGCCCCATAGTCTGCTTTTTAAAAAAAATTATTGAAGTATAGCTGATTTACAATATTGTGTTAATTTCAGGTATACAGCATACTGATTCAGTTATTTTTTCTGATTATATTCTGTTATAGGTTATTATAGAATATTGAATACATTTCCCTGTGCTATACAGTAAATCATTGTTGCTTATCTATTTTATACATAAGTAGTTTATATTTGTTAATCACATACACCTAATTTGTCCCTCCACCCTCCCTCTCCCATTTGGTAACCATAAGTTTGTTTTCTATGTCTGTGAGTCTGTTTCTGCTTTGTATATAGATCCATTTGTATTATTTGTTTAGATTCCACATATAAGTGATATTATATAGTATTTTTCTTTCTCTGACATACTTCACTAAGTATAATATTCCTAGGTCCATTCATGTTGCTGCAAGTGACAATATTTCATTCTTTTTCATGGCTGAGTAATATTCCAGTGTGTGTGTGTGTGTGTGGTGTGTGTGTATGATTGTATGTGTGTATGTGTACACCCCACGTCTTCTTAAACCAATCATCTGTTGATGGGCACTTGAGTTGTTTCCATGTCTTGGCTATTATAAATGGTGCTGCTGTGAACATTGGAGTGTGTGTACCTTTTTGAATTAGAGTTTTCATTTTTTCTGGATATATAACCAGGAGTGGAATTGCTGAATCATATGGTAGCTCTATTTTTAGTTTTTAAAGGAACCTCCATGCTGTTTTCTACAGAGGCTGTACCAATTTACATTCCCACCAACAGTGCATGAAGGTTCCCTTTTTTGCACAGCCTATCCAGCATTTATTATTTGTACACTTTTTTTTTTTTTTTTTTTTTTTTTTTTTTTTTTTTTTTTTTTGCGGTACGCGGGCCTCTCACTGCTGTGGTCTCTCCCGTTGCGGAGCACAGGCTCCGGATGCGCAGGCTCAGCGGCCATGGCTCACGGGCCCAGCCGCTCCGCGGCATATGGGATCCTCCCAGACCGGGGCACGAACCCGTATCCCCTGCATCGGCAGGCGGACTCTCAACCACTGCGCCACCAGGGAGGCCCTATTTGTACACTTTTTGATGATAGCCATTCTGACTGTTGTGAGGTGATACCACATTGTGGTTTTGATTTGCATTTCTCTGATACTTAGCGATTTTGAGCATTTTTTCATGTGCTTCTTGGCCATCTGTATGTCTTCTTTGGAAAAATGTTGATTTAGATCTTCTGCCCATTTTTTGATTGGGTTGTTTGTTTTTTTGAAATTGAATTGTATGAGCTGTTTGTATATTTTGGATCTTAATCCCTTGTTGTTTGCATCATTTGCCAATATTTTGTCCCATTCTCTAGGTTGACTTTTCGTTGTGCTGATGATTTCCTTTGCCTGCAAAAACTTTTAAGTTTGATAAGGTTCCATGGGTTTATTTTTGCTTTTATTTCTTTTGCCTTGGGAGAGCAATCTAAGAAAATATTGATATGATTTATATCAGAGAGTGTTTTGCCTATGTTATCTTCTAGGAGTTTTATGGTATCAAGTCTTATATTTAAGCCTTTAAACAACTTTGGGTTTATTTTTGTATGTGGTATGAGGGGGTGTTCTAATTACATTGATTTACATGTAGCTGTCCAGCTTTCCCAACACTACTTGTAGAGGAGACTGTCTTTTCTCCATTGTATATTCTTGCCTCCTTTGTTGTAGATTAATTGACTGTAGGAGCATAGGTTTATTTCTGGACTCTGTTCTGTTACATTGATCTATATGTCTGTTTTTGTGCCAGTACCATGATGTTTTGATTACTAAAGCTTTGTAGTATAGTCTGAAGTCTGGAAGGCTTATATCTCCAGCTTTGTTCTTTTTCCTCAGGATTGCTTTGAGAATTATGGATCTTTTGTGGTTCCATACAAACTTTAGGATTATTTGTTTTAGTTCTGTGAAAAATGTCATGGGTAATTTGATAGGAATTGCATTAAATCTATACATTGCTTTGGGTAGTACGGACTTTTTAACAATATTAATTCTTCCAATCCAAGAGCACAGGATATCTATTTCTTTTAATCATCTTCAGTTTTCTTTATCAATGTCTTATAGTTTTCAGCATATAGGTCTTTCACTTCCTTGGTTAAGTTTATTCCTAGCTATTTTCTTTTTTTAGGCAAGTTTGAATGGGATTGTTTTTTGACTTTCTCTTTGTGGTATTTCACTGTTAATATAAAGACATGCAACAGATTTCTGTATTCTAATTAGTTCTAATATTTTTTGCATGGAGACTTTAGGACTCTCTGTATAGAGTAGCATATCATCTGCAGACAGTGACAGTTTTACATCTTCCTTTCCAATTTGGATAACCTTTGTTTCTTTTTCTTTTCTGATTGCTGTGTCTAGGACTTCCAATACTATGTTGAATAGGAGTGGTGAGAGTTGGTATCATTGTCTTGTTCCTGAATTCAGTGGGAAGGTTTTTGGCTTTTGCCCAGTAAGTATTATGTTTGCTGTGGGTTTGTCAAAACTGACCTTTATTATGTTGAGATATGTTCCCCTTATACCCACATTGGTGAGAGTTTTTATCATGAATGGATGTTGAATTTTGTCAAATGCTTTTTCTGCATCTATGAAGATGATCCTGTGGTTTTTCTTTCCTTTTTTAATGTGGTATATCACATTGTTTGATTTGTGTATGTTGAACCATCCTTGTGACACTGGGATGAATCCAACTTGATCATGGTGTATGATCCTTTTTATGTGTTGTTGGATTCTGTTTGCTAATATTTTGTTGAGGATTTTTGCATCTATATTCATAAAATGTATCGGCCTGTAATTTTCTTTTTTTGTAGTGTATTTTTTCTGCTTTTTGTATCAGGGTGATGGTGACCTCAAGAATGAATTTGGGAGTGTTCCCTCCTCTTCAGTCTTTTGGAAGAGTTTGAGAGGATGAGTGTAAGTTTTTTTTGTGTGTGTGTGTATGTTTGGTAGAATTCCCCAGTGAAGCTGTCTGGTCCTGGACTTCTGTTGGCAGCAATTTTTAAAATTACAGATTCTAATTCACTTTTGATCATCAGTCTGTTCAAATTATCTGTTTCTTCTTGATTCAGTTTTGGCATGCTGTATGTTTCTAGAAACTTGTCCATTTCTTCTAAGTTGTCTATTTTGTTGGCATATAACTTTTTATAGTATTCTCTTATGACGTTTTTGTACTTCTGTGGTATCAGTTGTTATTTCTACTCTTTCATTTCTTATATTGTTTATTTGAGTCCTCTCTTTTCTTCTTGGTGAGCCTGGCTAGAGGTTTGTTGATTTTGTTTATCTTTTCAAAAAAACAGCCCTTGATTTTATTGATCTTTTCTATTGTTTTTATCACTATTTTATTTATGGATTACCTCTTGATCTTTATTATTTCCTTCCTTCTGCTAACTTTGGGGTTTTTTTCCTTCTTCTTTTTCCGATTCCTTTAGGTGGTAGGTTAGGTTGTTTGAGATTTTACTTGTTTCTTGAGGAAGGTCTGTATCACTATGAACTTCCCTCTTAGAACTGCTTTTGCTGTATCCCATAGATTGTGTGAGGTTGTGTTTTCATTTTCATTTCTTCTGAGGTATTTTCTGATTTCTTCTTTGATTTCATCATTGACCCATTAGTTTTTTAGTAGCATGAAGTTTAATCTCCATGTGTTCATTCTTTTTCTTTAACATCTTTATTGGAGTATAATTGCTTTACAATGGTGTGTTAGTTTCTGCTTTATAACAAAGTGAATCAGTTATACATATACATATGTTCCCATATCTCTTCCTTCTTGTGTCTCCCTCCCTCCCACCCTCCCTATCCCACCCCTCTAGGTGGTCACAAAGCACCAAGCTGATCTCCCTGTGCTATGCGGCTGCTTCCCACTAGCTATCTATTTTACATTTGGTAGTGTGTATATGTCCATGCCACTCTCTCACTTCGTCCCAGCTTACCCTTCCCCCTCCCCATATCCTCAAGTCTATTCTCTAGTAGGTCTTTTCCCATTTTTCTTTTTTGTGGTTGATTTCTAGTTTCATACCAATGTTGTCAGCAAAATGCTTGAAACAATTTCTATCTTCTTAAATTTGGTAAGGATTGTTTTCTGACCTAATATGTGGTCTATCCTAGAGAACATTCCATTTGCACTTGAAAAAAATATGTATTCTGGTTTTCTTTTTAGTTTTGTTTTTTGTTTTTGCATGTAGTGTCTTACAGATGTCAATTAACTCCAACTGGTCTAATGTGTCATTTAGGACCTGTGTTGCCTTATTGATTTTCTGTCTGAATGATCTGTCCTTTGATATCACTGGTTATTAAAGCTCCTACTGTTATTGTATTCCTGTCAGTTTCTCCCTTTATGCCTGTTAGTATTTGTTTTATATGTAGGTACTCCTATATTGGGTGCATATTGGTTGAGTGTAATATCTTCTTCTTCTATTGATCCCTTTATCTTTATATAATGCCCTTCTTTGTCTTTCTTTATGGCGTTTGTTTCAAAGTCTATTTTGTCTGATATGAGTATTGCTACCCACTCTTTCTTGTCATTGCCATTTGCATGAAATATATTTTTCCAACCCCTCATTTTTAGTCTGTGTGTGTCTTTGACCCTGAAGTAAGTCTCGTGTAGGCAGCATATTGCTTTTTTTAATCCAATCTGCCTGTGTCTTTTGATCAGAGCATGTGTCTATTGACATTTGAAGTAATTATTGATAGGTAGATAGGTATGTACTTATTGCCATTTTGCAGTTCCTTTGTGTGTGTGTGTTTCTTCTTTGTTCATTTCTTCTTCTTTCTGTTTTTTCTTTTGTGGTTTGATGATTTTCTTTTGTATTATGCTTGAGTTCCTTTCTTTTCAGTTTTTGTGACTCTATTGTATGTTTTTGATTTCTGGTTACCATGGAGTTCAAGTATGTTGACCCATGAATACATCTACTTCCTTTAAACTAGTAGATGAGAGGCATACAAATTCAAACACATTTTAAAAGATCTAAATTTGTATACTCCCTCTCCCACAATTTGTGATTTTAATGTCCAATTTTACGTCTTTGTACTTATCTTTTTACTGTTTGTTATAGTTATAATCACTTTTACATTATTTTTTATTGTTTTTAAATCTACATACTGGCTTATTTAAGTGATCTTAATCCTTTTATATATTTACTTTTCTTATTGTGATTTTCCCTTTCCTATAGAGTCTTGCTTCTTTTTTATTTAGAGAAGACCCTTCAATATAGAGAGGAAGTGTAGGTTTAGTATTGCTGAATTCTTTTAGTTTTTGTTTGTCTGAGAAATTCTTTATCTCTCCTTCTATTCTAAATGATAATCTTGCTGGGTAGAATATCCTCAGTTTCAGGTTTTTCCCTTTCAAGGCTTTGAATTTATCATGCCACTCCCTTTTGGCCTACAAAGTTTCTGCAGAGAAATCAGCTAATAACCTTATGGGTGTTCCCTTGTAACTGACTCTTTTTTTTTTCTCTTGTTGCCTTTAGAATCCTCTCTTTAACTTTTGCTGTTTGAATTATGATATGTCTTTGTATGGGTCTGTTTTGGTTTATCTTGTTTGGGACCCTCTGTTCTTCCTGAACCTGAATATCTGTTTTCTTCTTTAGATTTGGGAAGTTTTTAGCCATAATTTCTTCAAATACATTTTTGATCCCCTTCTCTCTCTTCTCCTTCTGAAACCCCTATTATGGATAGGCTGGCACATTTTATATTATTCCATAGCTCTCATATGTTGCTTTCATTTTCTTCATTTATCTTTCTGTCTGCTGTTCAGATTGGGTCATTTCCATTATTCTGCATTCCAGATCACTTATTCATTATTCTGTGTCATTTAGTCAGCTGTTCATTGCTTCTAGATTGGTTTTTATGTCAGCAGTTGAATCATCTATTTTTGATTGGTTCGTCTTTACAGTTTCTAGTTCTTGTTACAGTGATTTGCACTTCTATCAATAATCTTTCTTAGTTCAGTTAGCATTTTTATTACCTCCTTTTTAAACTTGGGTTCTAGTAGACAGGTAAGCTCTGTTTTATTATTTGTTCTTTCAGCAGATTTCTCTTGTTCTTTTAATTGAGAATGGTTCCTCTGCCTTTTCATTTTACTTAATTTTCTCTGTCTCTATGAATTTAGGAGGAACAGTTATCTACTGTGGTCTTGAAGGGGTGTTTTTATGTGGGAGCATCCCTGTGTAGACTGTGTGTGTCCTGTGTTTTTGGTGCGAGGGCTGGGCTGGTTTTGGTATCGAGATACCAGCCACGTCTTTCCTCAGGGTGTTCTGGCCATTATCTCCTTGATATGGGGTGTGGTTGGTGTTGGGGGATTTAAAGCCCGTGTAGGGTGTGAGGTGGGGCTTCCTCTCTATGGCTGTCACCACCCAGTCAGGGGTGGGGTCTGCTCCCCAGTTGTTGGAGTAGAAGCCCTGAGGGTCGGTTTGATCAGGCTCCATTGCCCTTGAGTGAGTGCCCTGCCCCAAAGGAGGTGATTGCTAAAGCAAATGAGGCCCGTGTGGTCACAGAGGACCTATGTACTGCCTGTGTAGGTATCTGCAATTCTACTCAGCAGTGGCCCAAGGTCACATCCCTTTTTCTGTTGTGTTCATCCTAGATCTAGTGCAAGGCTGTGGTGTGGAGTAGGCTGGGGCTGAGAGTCGGGGTGTTGTGGCTACAGGAATTGAGGTGGCTGTGCTGCTGCCTGGATCCTGGCCTCCCTCTGTGGCAGACTTCTCCCAGGACCTGTCTGCCCCAGATCTAGCACGAAGCTGTGGTGTGGAGTGGGTGGAGCCGGGGTGCTCTTGCTGGGAGATGTACTGCTGTGTACTCCTGAGCATGCTGATAATGGCAACTATAGCCCAACTTGCTGCCCTATGTGCTTGCTGACCATGGCTGCCGCAGACCCACTAGGACCACACCTCAGGCCCTTTGGACTCTCTCTACGTAGCTAAATCAAGCCCTCTCCCAGTGCCTTGCTGCCTGAGATTCAGGTCTTAGCAGAGGTGTGCTTTTGTGTTACTGCCTCACATGCATGCTGACAGTGACTTCTGTGGCTCCACCCACCACCCTGTTTGTGTGCTGACAATGGTGATCACAGCTCCACCTGGCTCATACTCTGGATGCCCCAATTTGTCTCTATATAGCTAGACTGAGTCTTTTCCCAGGGCTCAGTTGGCCCAGATCTCATGCCAGGCTGTGGTGTGGAGTGAGCAGGGTTAGGGTGTTCGCCCCTTTAGATTTGAAATTACAGTGAAGTGGCAGCCACCAGTACATGACTCTTTCCACCTTGATTGTTGGCAAGCCAGAACATGCACACTCCTTGTGAGTATTCTAGGCTTCTTCAGCCCTGCTCTCTGTCTCAGCAGATTTCCCAGCAAGCAAGAGGGCTTGTTTCCTCTGCATAGGACCCCAGGACTGGGATTCCCAGATTGTGTCTCACCCTGCTCCCTCTCCAGTGCAAAGGTTTACCTATGCAGATATTCTTTTCCTTACATATCCCTTCCTGGGGTGCAAGTCCCAACCCAATGCCTTTTTTTCCCCCCATTTTACCTGGTTACATGGAGATCTTTCTTGCAGCTTTGGTCTTATAGGAGTTCTTCTGCCACTTTCTAGTTAGTTTTCCATGAGAACTGTTCCACATTTAGATGTATTTTTGATATGTTTGTGGAGGAAGGTGAGCTCCATGTCATCCTACTTCACCATCTTGATCCCAGCCCACAGTCTCCTTTTTATGGATTTATCTATTCTGGATGTTTCATATAAATGGAATCATACAATATGAGTCTTTTTGTGTCTGGCTTCTTTCACTTAGCATAACATTTTCAAGGTTCATGCATGTTGTGGCTTGCATCACTACTTCATTTATTTTTATGGCCAAATAATATTCTGTTGTATAGATATACCACATTTTGTTTATCTGTCCACCATTTGATAGACATTTGGGTTTCTGTCTTTTGGCTATTGTGATTAGTCCTGCTATGAACATTGACATTCCTGTATTTATTTGAATACCTATATCCACTTCTTTTCAGTATATACTTAGGAGTGAAATTGTTGAGTCTTATTATTCTATGTTTAACTTTTTGAGGAACAACCAAATTGTTTTCCATAGTAGTTGTAATATTTTACATTCCTACCAACAGTGTACCCCAGGGTTCTGATTTCTCCACATCCTCACCAAGACTTGTTATTGTCTGTCTTTTTTATTATAGTGTGCATGGTGGTTATTGCAGTGGAATTTCATTGTGGTTTGATTTGCATTTCCCTAATGACTAATAATGTAAAGCATCTTTTCATGTTTGTCTTGGCCATTTGTGTATCTTATTAAGGGAAATAGCTATTGAAATCCTTTGTCCATTTTTAAAATTAGATTGTCTTTTTATTTTTTTCCATTAATACATTTTAATTTTATATTGGACTATAGTTGATTTACAATATTGTGTTAGTTTCAGGTGTAATATTGAGTTGCAAGAGTACTTTATATACTTTGGATACTAGGCCCTTATCGGATATATGAATTGCAAATACCTTCTCCCATTCCTTGCATTTTTTTAACCTTCTTTATAACGTTCTTTGGAGCACAAAAGTTTTAAATCTTTATGAAGTACAGTTTATCTATTTTCCCTTTGATTACTTGTGCCTTTGATGTCATACCTAAGAAACCATAGCTAACGCAAAGTCACAAAGATTTACAACTATGTTTTCAATTATTTTATAGTTTTGACTCTTATATTTAGGTCATTGATCCACTTTGAGTTAATTTTCATAAATAATGTGAGGTAGAAGTCCAACATTATGTTTTTTTGTATGTGGATATTCATTAGTCCCAGCAACATTTGTTAAAAAGACTATCCACCCACAAATTGTTCTGGTATCATTTACATTTAATGTAATTGCTGATAAGGTAGATTTATGTCTGATATTTCGCTCTTTGTTTTCTATGTGCTTCATGTCTATTTTATTCCTCAGTTCCTCCAGTACTGCCTTCTTCTGTGTTTAGTAGATATTTTCTGGTGTACCATTTTCATTCTTTGTAGTTTCTATTGCTGCTTATTTTTGTGTTATTTTCTTAGTGGTTGAGTTGGGAACAGCCATTATCACTTTAATTGTAACAATCTATTTCAGAATAATACTAAGTTAATCTCAATAGCATATAAAATTTTGTTTCTCCATAGCTTTGTTCCCCCCTCCATTATGCCAGTATTGTCACAACTTACATCTTTAAACATTGTGTCCTCATCAACATAGACTTATAATTACTTTATGTGCTTAATTGCCATATGTATATCCTCTTCAGTGAAATATCTCTTCCCGTCATTTTTCCATGTTCTAATGGTCTTGTTTATTTTTATTGTTGAATTTTGGGATTTCTTTATATAGTCCAGATACTAGCCCTTTGCCAAATATTTTATCTCCATTTCTAAGCTGTCATTTCGTTCTCTTAACAGTGTCTTTAACAGAGCAGAAGTTTTTAGTTTTGATGAGTTCAAATTAATTGATAATTCCTTTTATGGATTTTGCCTTTAGTATCAAGTCTAAGAACTCTTTGCCCACTCCTAAATTCTGAAGTGTCCATCTTCTTTTAAATATCATTTTAGGTTTTACATATAAATCAGTGATCCATTTTGAGATTTTTTTTGGGGGGGGGTGTAAGTTGTGCAGGAGATTTAGATCAAGGCTTTTTTGATTGTTTTTGTTTGGTTGTTTTTTGCTTATCACTGTCAAAGTGCTCCACTACCATTTGTTGAAAAAGCTATCTTTCCTCCACTGAATTCTTTTGCACCTTTGTAAAAAATAAAATAATTTGGGCATATTTGGGATCTATTTCTGGATTCTGTATTATGTTCCATTGATTTATGTGTATCTCTCTGCTAATACAATTCTGTCTTTATTATAGCTATGTAGTAATTCTTGAAACCAGGTAGACTAATTCTTACCACTTTTCTCTGATTCTTATTACTTTGCTTTTTTTTTTCAAAATTGCTTTAGCTACTCTAGTTCCTTTGCCTTTCCATAAAATTTTAGAATAATCTTGTCTGTATCTATAAGACATCTTGATGACATTTTGATAAGAAGTTGATAGGAATTAAACCCCTATGTCAATCTGGGAAGAACTGCCATCTTTTTACTATGCCAAATTATTGTTCTTCCAATCCATGAACATGGTATATCTCTCCATTTATTTTGATCTTCTTTGACTTCCTTCGTCAGTTATGTATGTTTCAGCATACAAGTCTTGTATATGTTTGTTAGATTAAATTTAAGTAGTTCATATTTTGCACAAATTGTATTTTTAATTTATCATCCATATTTTCATCACTAGTGTAAAGAAATACAATTTAAAAAAATGTTTATCTTGTATCTTGCAATCTTGCTGAACTTACTTATTAGTTCTAGACAATCCTTTACAGATTTTGTAGACTCCTTGGAATTTTCTCCATAGACAATCTTCTCATACGTAAATAAGGATAGTTCTTTTTCTTTCTGTGCTATATGTATGCCTTTTATTTACTTTTCTTGTTATTTTTGCACTGGCTAGAACTTCCCAGAACTGTGTTGAATAAAAGTAGTGTGAGCATAAATCCTTGGCTTGTTCCCAGTCTTGGGAATAAAAACATTCAGTCGTCCACTATTAAGTATAACATTAGCTGTAGGTGTTTTGAAGATTCTCTTTATCAAGTTGAGGAAGTTCCTGTCTATCCCTATTCTTCTGAGAGATTTTGTCATGAAGGAGTGTTACATTTTTTCAAATGCTTTTCCTGCATCATTGATATGATTATCTGATTTCTCTTCATTATTCTGTTAATGTGGTGGATTATATTGAATGATTTTTGAATATTGAACCAGTCTTGAATCCCTGGAATAAACCTTACTGGGTCAATCATTTATAATTTATTTAATGTATTGCTGAATTCTAAATGCTAATATGTTGTGAAGGATTATTGTGTCTGTGTTCATGAGGAATATTGGTCTGAAATTTTCTCTTTTTTATGCTGTCTTTGCCTGGTTTTGGTATCAGGTTAATACTAGCTTAATAACATGAATTAAGAAGTATTCCTTCCTCTTCTGTTTCCTGGAATAGAGTGTGTAGAATTGGTGTTAATGTTTTAAATGTTTGGGGAGAATTCTTCAGTGAAAGCATCTGGGCTTGGAGATTTCTTTTTTGGCAGTTTTAAACGTACCACATCAATTTCCATAATAGTTCTATACTTGTTCATATTATCTGTTTCATATTGGTTAAATTATAGTAGATTTTGTGTCTTCAGGAACTGTTCCATTTCATCTAAGTTCTCAAATTTATGTGTGTAGGATTTTTCATAGTATTCCCTTGTTATTCTTATGAGGTCTGCAGGGTCTGTAGTGATAAACTTTCTTTTCGTCGCCTGTGGTAATTTGTGACTTCTCTCTCTTTTTCCTCCACAGTTTTTTTAGAGGGTGGTCAATTTCATTGATCTTTTCAAAGAATTAGCTCTTTTATTCCATTGATTTTTCTCTATTGTTTTTCTGTTTTCAATTTCATTGGTTTCTGTTCTTATCTTTATGACTTCCTTCCTTCTGCTTACTTTGGATTTGTTTTGCTCTTTTATTTTCCTGGCTCTTAAGGTGAATGCTTATATTATTATTTTGGGGTTTCCTCTTTCCTAATGGGTGCATTATCTCTATAAAATTTCCTCCTAGTACACTTTGGCTGTTTCCCACAAATTTTGATATGTTGTATTTTCCTTTTCTTTCATTTCCATGTACTTTTAAAAAATCCTTTGGGACTTTTTCTTTCAGCTATGGATTATTTAGAAGGTTGTTATTTAGTTACCAAGATGTTCAGATATTTTCCTTTCATCTGCCTGTTATTCATTTCTAGTTTGATTACATTGTGATCTGAGCACACATTACGTGTGATTTCGAGGCCTGTTTTATAACTCAGGATATGGTCTATCTTCCCATATGTACATGGGTACTTGGAAAGAATGTTTTCTGCAGTTGTTAGTTGGAGTGTGGACAGGGATGGACCCCTGCTAATGCTGGGTAGTGGTGGAAATCCAGGTTCTCCACCAGGCCTCCACTGACACTGTGGAGGTGTAAGCTCATTCTTGGTCATACAGTGATGAAAGTATCAGCTTCTTGCTTAGCCTTATCTGGTCCTACCCCAGCACGGAGGTTTGGCTGCCTCATTACAACATTGTGAGTGTGGAAGTCTAAGCTGTCCACTCTGGCCTTACTCTTGGGGGTGAGGTCACATTTTTTTCTGTGGGGTATAGGTGGAGTACAGCAGTAATGCCTTATTGTATTGCAGTATTGTTTTAAAGTTTTCTTTCTTGTTAGGCTTCTTCTTTTCTGATCATCTGGCTAGAGAGAGTAGGCTTTGTTGGGGCTTTTTTTGTCTGCACCTATTGGCACTACCAGGTTATCAGCTTCTTCAGCTACAAGTGTGAGTTATAGGAGGCAAAATAAAAACACAGGAACCTCATGTTCACATTGTTCCCTGGGTCCTGAGGTCTCTAGCTGGTGTGCTTTTTTTCCTCTTCACCCTTCAGAATCTTCTTATGCTTGTTTTTTAATGTAATTTTCATGAGTTTAGTTGTCCTTAGTGGGAGAAATAGGGAGAAGTATGTCTGTCACATATTCCTGGAAGCAGAAGTCCCAAATTAGTTTCTGTAAATGTCAATTTTATGACCGTTTCTCTCCACAGCCTCATAAATAGCTAATCCCTAACTGCTTTTCCATGGTACAGAGAAGCAGAAGAAGAGAATTTCAGAGCAGAAGGCATTATCTGAGGGTCTGATGCTGAGCACATGGTGGGGGATTAGGACTCAGTGAAAAATGTGGCTTGCCAGAAAATGTTAGATCTAGTGTTGTGATGGTTCACAGGGAGGGGAGCATGCTCTGAAGAAGATATGTGCATGTGTGGAAAAATGGGGCAGAAGGAAAGAACCTTGGATATGCTACTTTCTTTTTTAAAAAATTCTTAAAGAATAGAAGATGAATAAAAAATGAGCTCAGTGTGTGTTCAAGGAACAGATATGGATATGCTACTTTCTAACATAATTTACTTACTAACCTTATTTATTGTCTCTCTCTCCCCACTAGTATATAAGCTCCAAGAGGGTAGGAATTTTTGTCTGATTTGTTTACTAACATATCCACAGAGCCTGGAGTGGCATCTGGCATGTATTGGCTCTCAATAGATATGTGTTGAATATTCATGCAAGAAATTCAACAATATCTTGGAGTTGGGAGACCTAGATTCTTGTCCTGACTTTGCCCTAACTAGAGATCTTAACCAGGCCACATTCCTCTTTCTGGGCTCAGTTTCTAAATTTATGAAAGATGAAAATTGCACTAAAAGTTCATTCAGGTTCTTTTGTCCTCTATTATTCAGTAGTTCTGTAAATATTTCTATTTTTTCTGTAACATATCTATGATGTCTATTCATCCATTTTCTCATCCATTCATTCATTCATCCATCCCCGTTCCATTCTTCCATCCATCCATCCAACCATCCAACATTTCTTGAATAATGACTGTGTGATGAGGACTTCAGGATATACAAGGATTTGTGCCAGGGGTAAAGAGGCAGTTAAAGTTGTGCAGTGGGTTACCATGGATAACTGTGGAGTACCATGGAGTGTATAACTGTGTATAACCTCTAAGCTAAGGGGCTAGGTGGGGCTCTGTGATGAAACTAGGTGAGAGCATGGGTTGCAGAAGTGGGTGTAGCATTACCAGCAGAAGGAGAAATAGATTCAAAGGCCCTGAGGCAGAAAAGAGCTTTACCTGTGTCAGGGGAAGAAAGAACTGTTCATGGAGTTTAGTGACCTAAGGGCATGGTGGGTGCAAGATAAAATTCAAGAAGTAAACATGTACATGTGAGTCCTTAAAAGAGTGCTCAGAGAACATCTATGTGTATATCTTGTCTCCTTTCAGCTCCTTGACGAAGAATGGATGGGTAGTGGATAGGGGAGGCTCCATTAACCTCCTCTCAGCTCCCCTCTCTGCATTTATATTTCTTTCTTGGAGACTTTTTATAGAATGAAAGAGTAATAAATAACATTGTTAGGTTATAATCAAAAAAGGAATATCTAGTTAAAATTATTATACTTGCCACGAGACTGACTACTATGTAGGTCATTTCTCATAAAGCCATTTGGATGAATCTAACTTCACAGAAGAGCCCTTAGGCTCATCAAACTCTACCAAAAATTTGCTCAAACATTTAAAAATAAATGCTGTATACTTCCCAGAAAGGGCTGTTAATCACATTGCACAGAAAAGTTCTATTTCAGATCATCTTTCCTCAGATTTTTTTAAAAAAAATTCCTTTCTTAATTATAAGAAGAGTAGTGTAGTAGTAGTAGTGGTAATAGTTAAAATTTATGGAGCATTTGCTAGTGGCAAGCACATAAGTAATGACTTTCCATGCATTATTTCATTTATTATGTGCCAGGCACTATTCTAGTGCTTTACATAACTCATTGAATCCTCACCACAACCTAGAAGTAAGAAACGTTATTATACCCATTTTACAGATGAAACTAAAATCTAGAGGAGTCAGTTTGCGATTCAAGGTCCCCCAGATAGCAAGTAGGAAGTTAATAATTTAAATTTAGGCAGTCTAACTCCAGGGATTGGGCATTCAACTATTTTGCTGTGTAATGAGTTAAGCCAGCATGAGCTGCCAGTGCCAAGATACAAAGGGATCAAAAATGGCAGAAGCCAACAGATAGACACGAGAATCCAGTTAGTGAATTAGGAATTGGAAAGAAAGATAAGCTCAGATATTGTGTTCAGTTACCCACCACATACAAACCTGAGTGGGACTAATTTGAGCACCAAAGTTGGTGGGGTGATCCTGAGTCAAAAGCCAACAGGAGCAAACCAGAAATTAGGGAGGGAACATCATTTATGAGTCTGCAGTCATTCTGATTGGTTCTGGTGGTTGGAACATATGCTCCCTTTGAAAGCCCGGTGTCTCTTCCCCTCAACAAACTGCCCAACTTAAAGGTAGGCTTTTGCATTTTTCAGGGATAGCACGGAGACTCAAGAGTGATAGAATAGAGAGAGTATTCAAAGAAAGAGAAGGGAAAGGCATAATGAAGAAGGATCTCTTCCATTATCATTATTGTTTTTTATTTTTGAATTTTATTTATTTATTTTTGGCTGTGTTGGGTCTTTGTTGCTGTGTGCAGGCTTTCTCTAGTTGCAGCGAGCAGGAGCTACTCTTCATTGCGGTGCGTGGGCTTCTCATTGCAGTGGCTTCTCTTGTTGCAGAGCACGGGTTCTAGGCACGTGGGCTCAGTAGTTGTGGCTCATGGGCGCTAGAGTGCAGGCTTGGTAGTTGTGGCACATGGGCTTTGTTGCTCCGTGGCTTGTGGGATCTTCCCAGAACAGGGATTGAACCCATGTCCCCTGTATTGGCAGGCAGATTCTTAATCACTGCACCATGAGGGAAGTCCCAATTATCATTATTTGCATCTCACCATCTCCTTGTGGTACCATTATAATATCTCTACTTTGTTGTAAAAATCATTTGCATGCACTCCCAGTTTCCTCAAGAGGAATTCTCCACTCACCTGCATCCCACAGGCATCTTTAAGAGAGTAAGTGCCTTTCATCAGTGGTTATAATGCACTCGAAACACGTCAAGGACCAGAGAAATACAAGTAATACACAGATAGAAGGAGAGGAGACTGAAAATCACCTAACCTATTGGGAGCACAGTTGAGATGCAGGCAATAAGGAGGAAAAGAGCCTCTGAAAAATCAAATTAGGTTGAAACAAGAGGCTGCAGTAGAGCCGCCTTCTGTGTGAGAAATGCATTCATTTCAGGACATTGATTTTGCATTACCTGTTTACTTTTTAAAATGTGCATTGACTTTTATTTTAACATCTTTCTTGGAGTATAATTGCTTTACAATGGTGAGTTAGTTTCTGCTTTATAACAAAGTGAATCCGCTATACGTATACATATATCCCCATATCTCTTCCCTCTTGCGTCTCCCTCCGACTCTCCCTATCCCACCCCTCTAGGTGGTCACAAAGCACCAAGCTGATCTCCCTGTGCTATGCAGCTGCTTCCCACTAGCTAGCTATTTTACATTTGTAGTGTATATATGTCAATGCCAATCTCTCACTTGGTCTCAGCTTACCGTTCCCCTCCCCGTGTCCTCAAGTCCATTCTCTACGTCTGCATCTTAATTCCTGTCCTGCCTCTAGGTTCGTCAGAAACATTTTTTTTTTTTTAGATTCCATATATATGTGTTAGCACACATATTTGTTTTTCTCTTTCTGACTTACTTCACTCTGTATGACAGACTCTAGGTCCATACACCTCACTACAAATAACTCAATTTCATTTCTTTTAATGGCTGAGTAATATTCCATTGTATATATGTGCCACATCTTCTTTATCCATTCGTCTGTCGATGGACATTTAGGTTGCTTCCATGTCCTGGCTATTGTAAATAGAGCTGCAATGAACATTGTGGTGCATGACTCTTTTTGAATTATGGTTTTCTGATGGTATACGCCCACTAGTGGGAATGCTAGGTCGTATGGTAGTTCTATTTTTAGTTTTCTAAGGAACCTCCATACTGTTCCCCATAGTGGCTGTATCAATTTACATTCCAACCAACAGTGCAAGAGGGTTCCCTTTTCTCCACATCCTCTCCAGCATTTATTGTTTGTAGATTTTCTGATGGTGGCCATTCTGACTGGTGTGAGGTGATACCTCATTGTAGTTTTGATTTGCATTTCTCTAATGATTAATGATGTTGAGCATCCTTTCATATGTTTGTTGGCAATCTGTATATCTTCTTTGGAGAAATGTCTATTTAGGTCTTCTGCCTATTTTTGGATTGGGTTTTTTGTTTTTTTGATATTGAGCTGCATGAGCTGCTTGTAAATTTTGGAGATTAATCCTTTGTCATCTTCTTCATCTGCAAATATTTTCTCCAATTCTGAGGGTTGTCTTTTCATCTTGTTTATGGTTTCCTTTGCTGTGAAAAAGCTTTTAAGTTTCATTAGGTCCCATTTGTTAATTTTTGTTTTTATTTCCCTTTCTCTAAGAGGTGGGTCAAAAAGGAACTTGCTGTGATTTGTCATAGAGTGTTCTGCCTATGTTTTCCTCTAAGAGTTTGATAGTGTCTGGCCTTACATTTATGTCTTTAACCCATTTTCAGTTTATTTTTGTGTATGGTGTTAGGGAGTGTTCTAATTTCATTCTTTTACATGTAGCTGCCCTGTTTTCCCAGCACCACTTATTGAAGAGGCTGTCTTTTCTCCAGTGTATATTCTTGACTCCTTTATCAAAAATAAGGTGACTATATGTGCATGAATTTATCTCTGGGCTTTCTATACTGTTCCATTGATCTTTATTTCTGTTTTTGTGCCAGTACCATATACTCTCTTGATTACTGTAGCTTTGTAGCATAGTCTGAAGTCCAGGAGCCTGATTCCTCCAGCTCCGATTTTCTTTCTCAGGATTGCTTTGGCTATTTGGGGTCTTTTGTGATTCCATACAAATTATGAAATTTTTTGTTCTAGTTCTTTAAAAAATACCATTGGTAGTTTAATAAGGATTGCACTGAATCTGTAGATTGCTTTGGGTAGTATAGTCATTTTCACAGTGTTGATTCTTCCAATCCAAAAACATGGTATATCTCTCCATCTCTTTGTATCATCTTTAATTTCTTTCATCAGTGTCTTATAATTTTCTTCATACAGGTCTTTTGTCTCCTTAGGTAGGTTTATTCCTAGGTATTTTATTCTTTTGGTTGCAGTGGTGAATGGGAGTGTTTCATTAATTTCTCTTTCAGATTTTTCATCATTAGTGTATAGGAATGCAAGAGATTTCTGTGCATTAATTTTGTATCCTGCTACTTTACCAAATTCGTTGATTAGCTCTAGTAGTTTTTTGGTAGCATCTTTAGCATTTTCTATGTATAGTATTATGTCATCTGCAAACAATGGCAGCTTTACTTCTTCTTTTCCGATTTGGATTCCTCTTATTTCTTTTTCTTCTCTGATTGCCGGGGCTAAAGCTTCTAAAACTATGTTGAATAATAGTGATGAGAGTGGACAACCTTGTCTTGTTCCTGATCTTAGTGGAAATGGTTTCAGATTTTCAACACTGAAAAAGATGTTGCCTGTTGGTTTGTCATATATGGCCTTTACTATGTTGTGGTAAGTTCTCTCTGTGCCTACATTCTGGAGTGTTTTTATCATAAATGGGTGTTGAATTTTGTCGAAAGATTTTTCTGCATCTATTGAGTGGATCATATGGTTTTTCTCCTTCAGTTTGTTAATACGGTGTATCACATTGATTGATTTGCATATATTGAAGAATCCTTGCATTCCTGAGATAAACCCCACTTGATCATTGTGCATGATCCTTTTAATGTGCTGTTGGATTCTGTTTGCTAGTATTTTGTTGAGGATTTTTGCATCTATGTTCATCAGTGATATTGGCCTGTAGTTTTCTTTCTTTGTGACATCTGTCTGGTTTTGGTATCAGGGTGATGGTGGCCTCGTAGAATGAGTTTGGGAGTGTTTCACCCTCTGCTATATTTTGGAAGAATTTGAGAAAGGTAGGTGTTAGCTTTTCTCTAAATGTTTGATAGACTTCATCTGTGAAGCCATCAGGTCCTGGGCCTTTGTTTGTTGGAAGGTTTTTAATCACAGTTTCAATTTCAGTGCTTGTGATTGGTCTATTTATATTTTCTATTTCTTCCTGGTTCAGTCTAGGAAAGTTGTGCTTTTCTAAGAATTTGTCCATTTCTTCCAGGTTGTCCATTTTATTGGCATAGAGTTGCTTGTAGTAATCTCTCATGATTCTTTGTATTTCTTCAGTGTCAGTTGTTACTTCTCCTTTTTCATTTCTAATTCTATTGGTATGAGTCTTCTCCCTTTTTTTGTTGATGAGTCTGGTTAATGGTTTATCAATTTTGTTTATGTTCTCAAAGAACCAGCTTTAGTTTTATTGATCTGTGCTATTGTTTCCTTCATTTCTTTCTCCTTTATTTCTGATCTGATCTTTATGATTTCTTTCCTTCTGCTAACTTTTTGGGGTTTTTTGTTCTTCTTTCTCTAATTGCTTTAGGAGTAAGGTTAGGTTGTTTACTTGAGATGTTTGTTGTTTCTTGAGGTAGGATTGTATTGCTTTATAGTTCCCTCTTCCAACTGCTTTTGCTGCATCCCATAGATTTTGGGTTGTTGTGTTTTCATTGTCATTTGTTTCTAGGTGTTTTTTTATTTCCCCTTTGATTTCTTCAGTGATCTCTTGGTTATTAAGTAGCATATTGTTTAGCCTCCATGTGTTTGTATTTTTTACAGATTTTTTTCTGTAATTGATATCTAGTCTCATAGCGTTGTAGTTGGAAAAGATGCGTGATACAATTTCAGTTTTCTTAAATTTACCAAGGCTTGATTTGTGACCCAAGATGTGATCTATCTTGGCAAGGTTCCATGAGCACTTGAGGAGAAAGTGTATTCTGTTGTTTTTGGATGGAATGTCCTATAGATATCAATTAAGTCCATCTTGTTTAATGTATCATTTAAAGCTTGTGTTTTCTTATTTATTTTCATTTTGGATGATCTGTCCATTGGTGAAAGTGGGGTATTAACGTCCCCTACTATGATTGTGTTACTGTCGATTTCTCCTTTATGGCTGTTAGCATTTTCCTTATGTATTGAATTGCTCCTATGGTGGGTACATAAATATTTACAATTGTTATATATTCTCCTTGGATTGATCCATTGATCATTATGTCTTTTTTGTCTCTTGTAATAGTCTTTATTTTATTTTTTATTTTTTATTTATTTATTATTTTGTGGTACACAGGCCTCTCACTGTTGTGGCCTCTCCCGCTGCGGAGCACAGGCTCCGGACGTGCAGGCTCAGCAGCCATGGCTCATGGGCCCAGCCACTCCGCGGCATGTGGGATCCTCCCGGACCGGGGCACGAACCCATGTCCCCTGCATTGGCAGGCAGACCCTCAACCACTGCGCCACCAGGGAAGCCCTAGTCTTTATTTTAAAGTCTATTTTTTCTGATATGGGAATTGCTACTCCAGCTTTCTTTTGATTTCCATTTGCATGGAATATCTTTTTCCATCCCCTCACTTTCAGTCTGTATGTGTGCCTAGGTCTGAAGTGGGTCCCCTGTAGACAGGATATATATGGGTCTTGTTTTTGTATCCATTCAGCCAGTCTCTGTCTTTTGGTTGGAGCATTCAATCCATTTACATTTAAGGTAATTATTGATATGTAAGTTCCTATTTCCAGTTTTCTTAATTGTTTTGGCTTTGTTATTGTAGTTCTTTTTCTTCTCTTTTGTTTCCTGCCTAGAGAAGTTCCTTTAGCATTTGTTGTAAAGCCGGTTTGGTGGTTCTGTGTTCTCTTAGCTCTTGCTTGTATATAAAGATTTTAATTTCTCCATCCAATCTAAATGAGACCCTTGCTTTGTAGAGTAATCTTGGTTGTAGTTTTTTTTCCTTTCATCACCTTAAATATGTCCTGCCGCTCCCTTCTGGCTTGCAGAGTTTCTGCTGAAAGGTCAGCTGTTAACCTTATGTTAACCTTATGTATGTTATTGTTTTTCTCTTGCTGCTTTTAATATATATATATTTTTTGTATTTAACCTTTGATAGCTTGATTAATATGTGTCTTGGCCTGTTTCTCCTTGGATTTATCCTGTGTGGGACTCTCTGCACTTCCTGGACTTGATTAAATATTTCCTTTCACATATTAGGGAAGTTTTCAACTATAATCTCTTCAAATATTTTCTCAGTCTGTTTCTTTTCCTCTTTTTCTTCTCGACCTCTATAATTCCAATGTTGGTGCACTTAATGTTGTCCCAGAGGTCTCTAAGAATGCCCTCTATTCTTTTTATTTATTTTTTCTTTATTCTGCTTTGTGGTGGTTTTTTCTACTCTTTTGTCTTCCAGGTCACTTATCTGTTCTTCTGCCTCAGTTATTCTACTATTGATTCCTTCTAGAGAATTTTTAATTTCATTTATTGTGTTGTTCATCATTGTTTGTTTGCTCTTTTGTTCTTCTAGGTGCTTGTTAAACGTTTCTTGTATTTTCTCAGTTCTATTTCGAAGATTTTGGATCAACTTTACTATCATTACTCTGATTTCTTTTTCAGGCATACTGCCTATTTCTTCTTCATTTGTTTGCTCTAGTAGACTTTTACCTTGTTCCTTCATCTGCTGTGTGTTTCTCTGTCTTCTCATTTTGCTTAACTTACTGTGTTGGGGATCTCCTTTTCACAGGCTGCAGGTTCGTAATTCCCATTGTTTTTCGTGTCTGCCCCCAGTGGCTAAAGTTGATTCAGTATGTTCTGTAGGCTTCCTGGTGGGGGGTGCTTGTGCCTGTGTTCTGGTGGATGAGTCTGGATATTGTGTTTCTGGTGGGCAGGCCCACATCCAGTGGTGTGTTTTGGGGTGTCTGTGACCTTATTATGATTTTAGGCAGCCTCTCTGCTAATGGGTGGGGTTGTGTTACTGTCTTACTAGTTTTTTGGCATAGGATGTCCAGCACCATAGCTTGCTGGTCGTTGAACGGAGCTGAGTCTTAGTGTTGAGATGGAGATATCTCTGAAAACCTTCGTCATTTGATATTATGTGGAGCCGGGAGGTCTCTGGTTGACCAGTGTGCTGAACTTGGCTCTCCCACCTCAGAGGCACAGTCCTGACACCCGGTCGGAGCACCAAGACCGTGTCAGCAACGTGGCTCATAAGAAAAGGGAGAAAGAAAGAAAGGAGGAAAGAAAAAAATAAAATACAGTTATTAAAAATTAAAAATAATTATTAAAAATTAAAAAAGAATAAAAAGAATAAAGCAAAGAAGGGAAGAAAGAAGAGAGCAACCAAACCAAAAAAAACAAATGCACCAATGATAACAAGTGCTAAAAACTAAACTAAAAATAAAAAAGAACCCTAGAACAAATGGTAAAATTAAAGCTATAGAGACAGAATCACACCAAGTAGCATACACATACACATTCACAAAAAGAGATAAAGAAAAAAAATATGTATATATATTATAAAAGGAGGAAGAGATCAACCAAATCAATAAACAAATCTACCAATGATAATAAACTCTAAATACTAAACTAATATAACTATAAAACCAGAAACAAATTAGTTGCAGAAAGCAAACCCCAAGTATCCTGTTGGTACTAAAATCCACCACCTCGATTTTGGCCTGATTCGTTATCTATTCAGGTATTTCACAGATGCAGTGTACATCAAGTTGATTGTGGAGATTTAATCCGCTGCTCCTGAAGCTGCTGGGAGAAATTTCCCTTTCTCTTCTTTGTTCGCACAGCTCCTGGGGCTCAGCTTTGGATTTGGCCCCGCCTCTGCATTTAGGTCACCGGAGGGCATCTGTTGTTCGCTCAGACAGGATGGGGTTAAAGGAGCAGGTGAATAGGGGGCCCTGGTTCACTCAGGCCGTGGGGAGGGAGTGGTATAGAATATGAGGTGAGCCTGCTGTGGCAGAGGCCAGCGTGACCTTGCGACAGCCTGAGGCACACTGTGTGTTCTCCTGGGGAAGTTGTCCCTGGATCACGGGACCCTGGCAGTGGCAAGATGCACAGCCTCCCGGGAGGGGAGGTGTGGATAGTGACCTGTGCTTGCACATCGGCTTCTTGGTGGCTGCAGCAGCAGCTTTAGCATTTCATGCCCGTCTCTGGTGCCCGCGCTGGTAGCCGCGGCTTGCGCCCGTCTCTGGAGCTTGTTTAGGCAGTCCTCTGAATCCCCTCTCCTCGCGCACCAGGAAACAATGATCTCTTGCCTCTTATTTAGGTCCAGACTTTTTCCCAGACTCCCTCCCGGCTAGCTGTGGAGCACTAGCCCCCTTCAGGCTGTGTTCACGCCGCCAACCCCAGTCCTCTCTCTGGGATCTGACCTCCGAAGCCCGAGCGTAAGCTCCCTGCCCCCACCCGTCCCAGCGGGTGAGCATTCAACCCTCTCGGGCTGGTGAGTGCTGGTCGGCACTGATCCTCTGTTCGGGAATCTCTCTGCTTTGCCCTCCGCACCCCTGTTGCTGCGCTCTCCTCCCTGGCTCTGAACCTTCCCCCCGCCACCCCCTGTCTCTGCCAGTGAAGGGGCTTCCTAGTGTGTGGAAACCTTTCCTCCTTCACAGCTCCCTCCCAGAGTTGCAGGTCCCGTCCCTATTCTTTTGTCTCTGTTTTTTCTTTTTTCTTTTCCCCTACCCAGGTACGTGGGGAGTTTCTTGCCGTTTGGGAAGTCTGAGGTCTTCTGCCAGCATTCAGTAGGTGTTCTGTAGGAGTTGTTCCACATGTAGATGTATTTCTGATGTATTTGTGGGGAGGAAGGTAATCTCCATGTCTTACTCCTCCACCATCTTAAAGGTCTCCCTGCACTGACTTTTAAAACATTTTATTTTGAGGTAATTTTGCTACATTCAGTTGTATGAAATATCACAGAGATATCCTAAGTATGCTCTACCTAGGTTATCCCAGTGATGACAGCTATATATGACTATGGAGCACATCACACCAAGAAATTAATATTGTTACAAACCTATTATCCTATTCAGATTGCCCCAATTTCACTGGTTGTATTTGTGTATGTGTGTTGTCACGTGTGCAGATTTGTGTGACCACCACCACAGACAAGATACATAACCGTTCAGTAACCACAGGGGTCCTCTGTGTTGCCCTTTATAAGCAAACTCACCTCCCTACAGAACCCCCCCAACCTGACCTTAACCCCTGGCAATCACAAATCTATTCATTTCTGTAACTTTATCATTTTTAAAAGTTATATAAATGGAATCATGCAGTATGTTAAACTTTAGTGATTGGCTTTTTTTTTTCCACTCAGCATAATTTTCTAGAGATTTATCCAAGCCATTGCTTCTACAAATGGTCTTTTCCTTTTACTGTTGAGTAGTTTTCCATGGTATGGATGTAACATGGTTTGTTTAATCATTTAATCATTTACTGCTCAAGGACCTCTGGGTTAAATCCAGTTTTTGACAAGTGAATAAAACTGCTATTGATATCTCTGTACATGTTTTTGTGTACATAGAAATTTTAGTTCTCTGGGATAAATGCTTAGATGCGCAACTGCTGGGGTCATATGGTAGTTGCATGTTTAGTTTTATAAAAAACTGCCAAACGTTTTCCAGAGTGGCTGTACCATTTAAATTCCCAATGACAATATATGATCTTATTCCTCTGCATACTCTCCAGCATTTGGTGTTGTCTCTATTTTTTATTTTAGCATTTCTTATAGGTGTGTCATAATATATCATTGTGGTTTTAAGTTTCATCTCTCTGATGGTAAATGATGCTAAATATATGTATATCTCAGAGGTACTGCAGGTTCTGTTCCAGACCACCACAATAAAGCAAAAATTAAAATAAAGTGAGTCACATGATTTTTTGGTTTCCCAGTGCATATAAAAGTTATGTTTACACTGTACTGTAGTCTACTGAGTGTGTAATAGCATTATGTCTGAAAAAACAATGTACATACCCAAAAAGATTTTATTGCTAAAAAATGCTAACAATTATCTGAGACTTCAGTAGTCATAATCTATTTTCTGGTGGAAGGTCTTGCCTCTATGTTGATGGATGCTGACTGATCAGGATGCTGGTTGCTCACGGTTGGGGTGGCTCTGGCAATTTCTTAAAATAAGACAACAATGAAGTTTGCCACATTGATTGACTCTTCCTTTCATGAATGATTTCTCTGTAGTATGCAATACTATTTACTAGCATTTTACCCACATAGAACTTCTTTCAAAATTATAGTCAATCCTCTCAAACCCTGCTGCTGCTTTACCAACTAAGTTTATGTAATACTCTAAATCCTTTGTTGTCATTTCAACAATCTTCAAAACGTCTTCACTAGGAGTAGATTCCATCTCAAGAAACCACTTTCTTTTCTCATCCATAAAAAGGAACTCCTCATCCATTGAAGTTTTATCATAAAATTACAGACATTCAGTCACATCTTCAGGCTCCCCTTCCAATGTTAGTTCTCTTGTTATTTCCACCACATCTGCAGTGACTTCCTCCACTGAAGTCTTGAACTCCTCAAAGTCATCCATGAGGGTTGGAATCAACTTATTCCAAACTCTTGTTAATGTTGATATTTTGCCCTCTTCCCATGAATCACCAAAGTTCTTAATGGCTTCTGGAATGGTGAATCCTTTTCAGAAAGTTTCAATTTACTTTGCCCAGATCCATCAGAGGAATCACTATCTATGGCAGCTATCACCTTATGAAATGCCTTTCTTAAATAATAAGACTTGAAAGTTGAAATGACTCCTCGATCCATGGGGTGCAGTATGGATGTTGTATTAGCAGGCAGGGAAACAACATTAATCTCATTGCAGATTTCCATCAGAGCTCTTGGGTAACCTGGTGCATTGTCAATAACAGTAATATTTTGAAAGGAATCTTTTTTTTTCTGAGCAGTATCTCTCAACAGTGGACTTAAAATATTTGATAAACTATGTTGTAAACAGATGTGCTTTCATCAAGGCTTTGTTGTTCCATTTATAGAGCACAGGCAGAGTAGATTTAGCATATTTTTAAGGGCCCTAGGATTTTCAGAATGGTAAATGAGCATTGGCTTTTCAAGTTTAAGTCCCCAGCTGCATTAACCCCTAACAAGAGAGTCAACCCATCCTTTGAAGCTTTGAAGCCAGGCATTGACTTCTTATCTCTAGCTATGAAAGTCCTAGATGGTATCCTCTTCCAATATTAGACTGTTTCACCTACATCAAAAATCTGTTGTTTAGTGTAGCTGTCTTCATAAATTTTCTTAGCTGGATCTTCTGGATAACTTGCTGTATCTTCTACATCAGCACTTGCTGCTTCACTTTGCACTTTTATGTTATGGAAACACCTTCTTTCCTCAAACCTCATGAACCAACCTCTGCTAGGTTCGAACTTTTCTTCTGCAGCTTCCTCACCTCTCTCAGCCTTCATAGAATTGAAGAGAGTTAAGGCCATTAAAGGACCTAAAATTTGGCCTTGCTCTGGATTGGGCTTTGGCTTAAGGGAATGTTGTGGTAGGTTTAATCTATATAGACCACTAAAGCTTTATATCAACAATGAGGCTGTTTCACTTTCTTATCATTCATGTGTTCACTGGAGTAGAACTTTTAACATCTTTCAACAACTTTTCCTTTGCATCCACAACTTAGCTAACTAGCACAAGAGGCCTAGCTTTGGGCTATCTCGGCTTTCAACATGCCTTCCTCACTAAGATTCATAGATGCACATGTACGTGCATACACACACACACAAACACTCACACACACAACCCCTTCACACTGAAAAGAGTGAATTGACCTGCATTAACTTTAACATGAGGGACTTAGATCAACAGTTATAAAAGGACCATTTATTTTTAAACTAGCTAGTATTGAATGTCCAGTGGTAATATAAGTCTATTTCACCAGTTTGGATCACAAGCCCTATCTCTACCATGTGTTAAAAGATATATACTGGTGAAACAACCATGTCAATGGAGAAAGAGCTGGTTAAACATGGGCCAGCAAGATAGGCAGTGCATCAGAGGAGGGTGTGATGATTATATGTTGCAATATTCATTAGGGACTGGGGCTTATAGGATTTCTTCTTTAAATTTAGATAGTGGTTTTAAATTCCCTACACATCTTTCTGCTGAAATGATTTAAATGTTTTTTTCACAGGGTTAATATTGGCAGTTCCCTCTGCACATTTTGAATCTCTCTTTATTGACTCTTGGTCTTCTCCTGGGGTGGTAGAGGAAGTACATCTTTCTCTAGGCACATCTGTGGTCATGTTTTTGCCTTTATCCCCCACCACTGCCAAAACAAAGACTTGATCTGTTAAATTTTACTGGGCCAGATCTCATTCCCAGCAACGGTTTTAAGCAGCAGTTGGCAAGAAGATGTTTGTTTGCAATGGTTTCTCTTGATAACTTCCTCTCTAGTTCTTTTATGTGGTCTTCTTTGGCCTGTGGCTGTTCTTATACCTCTACAAAGTAGGCGACTAGCCAAGTGACAGTATTTCAGAAAGAGTGGGAAGACTGTAATGACTTGCTCCTCCCTAAATCTTTCTATTTATTGTCCAAAGACTGAAATTCCACCATCAGTTCTCTGTCTTTATCTTACTCTATTCCTCAGAAACTTTTGACACAGGCGACCAAACCCTGCTTTCAGAAACACTCTTTTCTCCAGACTTTTATGATACCACACTCTCCTGGTTTTTCTCCTACCTGACAGAGTGCTTTTTCTGTTATTTTCTTAGCTCCCTTTTTCTCTGTCTTCTAAAATTCAGGGTTCCCCAGCATTTAATTGTGTCATGCCTTCTCTTTTCTATCTATATTCATTAAGTAGGTAATCTCATTTAGTTTTATGGCTTTTATATTGTCTCTGTGCTGATGACTCCCAAAGTTATATCTCCCTAGTAGTTCAGACACCCATCTCCAACTGGCTTCTTGATATCTCTTGGATGTCTAATAGGTATAGCAAACATAATACACTCAAAAAATTATTCAATTGATTCTGTCCCTTAGTCCCCTCCTCTGCCCTGGTCAAACATATGTGTTCATTACATAGTATTTTTCATCTCACTTAATGGTACTACAATTCATGCAAACGTCTAACCCTAAAACACAAGAATCATTCTTGATTTCTCTTTTTCGTTCATAACTCACATTCAATTCAACATCAAATTCCCTCAACTTTACCTCTAAAAGTATATCCCACATATATCTGTTTCTGTCTTCCCTATTACCACTCTAGTTAGTAATCATCATCGCTCAACTGAACTATTATAATAGTCTCCTTAATACTTTTCCCTATTTCTCTCTTGCCCTCCTCTACAACCAGCCCCAGGACTAATCTTCTGCAATTTTTTTAAACATCTTTATAGGAGTATAATTGCTTTACAATAGTGTGTTAGTTTCTGCTTTATAACAAAGTGAATCACCTATACATATACATATATCGCCATATCTCTTCCCTCTTGTGTCTCCCTCCCTTGCACCCTCCCTATCCCACCACTCTAGGTGGTCACAAAGCACTGAGCTGATCTGTACTATGTGGCTGCTTCCCACTAGCTATCTATTTTATATTTGGTAGTATATATAAGTCCATGAAACTCTCTCACTTCGTCCCAGCTTACCCTTCCCACTCCCCACGTCCTCAAGTCCATTCTCTAGTAGGTATGTGTCTTTATTCCCATCCTGCCCCTAGGTTCTTCATAACCATTTTTTTTTTTAGATTCCATATATATGTGTTAGCATACGGTATTTGTTTTTCTCCTTCTGACTTACTTCACTCTGTATGACAGACTCTAGTTCCATCCACCTCACTACAAATAACTCATTTTCGTTTCTTTTTATGGCTGAGTAATATTGCATTGTATATATGTGCCACATCTTCTTTATCCATTCATCTCTCGATGGACAGTTAGGTTGCTTCCATGTCCTGGCTATTGTAAATAGAGATGCAATGAACACTTTAGTACATGACTGTTTTTCAATTATGGTTTTCTCAGGATAAATGCCCAGTAGTGGGATTGCTGGGTCGTATGGTAGTTCTATTTTCAGTATTTTAAGGAACCTCCATACTATTTTCCATAGTGGCTGTATCAATTTACATTCCCACCAACAGTGCAAGAGGCTTCCCTTTTCTCCACACCCTCTCCAGCATTTATTGTTTGTAGATTTTCTGATGATGGCCATTCTGACTGGTGTGAGGTGATACCTCATTGTAGTTTTGATTTGCATTTCTCTAATAATTATGATGTTGAGAAGCTTTCCATGTGCTTCTTGGCAATCTATATGTTTTCTTTGGAGAAATGTCTATTTAGGTCTTCTGCACATTTTTGGATTGGATTGTTTGTCTTTTTAATATTGAGCTGCATGAGCTGTTTATATAATTTGGAGATTAATCCTTTGTCCATTGATTTGTTTGCAAATATTTTCTCCCATTCTGAGGGTTGTCTTTTCATCTTGTTTGTAGTTTCCTTTGTTATGCAAAAGCTTTTAAGTTTCATTAGGTCCCATTTGTTTATTTTTGTTTTTATTTCCATTTCTTTAGGAGGTGGGTGAAAAAAGATCTTACTGTGATTTATGTCAAAGAGTGTTCTTCCTATGTTTTCCTCTAAGAGTTTTATAGTGTCTGCTCTTATATTTAGGTCTCTAATCCATTTTGAGTTTATTTCTGTGTATGATGTTAGGGAGTGTTCTAATTTCATTCTTTTACATGTAGCTGTCCAGTTTTCCCAGCACCACTTAGTGAAGAGACTCTCTTTTCTCCATTGTATATCCTTCCCTCCTTTGTCATAGATTAGTTGACCATAGGTACGTGGGTTTATCTCTGGGCTTTCTATCCTGTTCCATTGATCTATATTTCTGTTTTGGCGCCAGTACCGTATTGTCTTGATTACTGTAGCTTTGTAGTATAGTCTGAAGTCAGGGAGTCTGATTCCTCCAGCTCTGTTTTTTCCCTCAACACTGTTTTGGCTATTCGGGGTCTTCTGTGTCTCCATACAAATTTTAAGATTTTTTGTTCTGTTCTGTAAAAAATGCCATTGGTAATTTGATAGGGATTGAATTAAATATGTAGATTGCTTTGTGTAGTATAGTCATTTTCACAATAGTGAATCTTCCAATCCAAGGATGTGGCATATCTCTCCATCTATTCGTATCATCTTTAATTTCCTCCATCAGTGTGTTATAGTTTTCTGCATACAGGTCTTTTGTCTCCCTAGGTAGTTTTATTCCTAGATCTTTTATTCTTTTTGTTGCAGTGATAAAATGGGAGTGTTTCCTTAATTTCTCTTTCAGATTTTTCATCATTAGTGTATAGGAATGCAAGAGATTTCTGTGCATTAATTTTGTATCCTGCAACTTTACCAAATTCATTGATTAGCTCTAGTAGTTTTCTGGTAGCATCTTTAGGATTCTCTATGTATAGTATCATGTCCTCTGCAAACAGTGACAGCTTTACTTCTTTTCTAATTTGGATTCCTTTTATTTCTTTTTCTTCTCTGATTAGTGGCTAGGACTTCCAAAACTATGTTAAATAATAGCGGTGAGAGTGGATATCCTGTCTTGTTCCTGATCTTAGAGGAAATGCTTTCAGTTTTTCACCATTGAGAATGATGTTTGCTGTTGGTTTGTCATATATGGCCTTTATTATGTTGAGGTAGATTCCTTGTATGCCCACTTTCTGGAGAGTTTTTATCATGAATGGGTGTTTAATTTTGTCAGTAGCTTTTTCTGCGTCTATTGAGATGATCATATGGTTTTTATTTTTCAGTTTGTTAATATGGTGTATCACATTGATTGATTTGCATATATTGAAGAATCCTTGCATCCCTTGGATAAATCCCACTTGATCATGGTGTATGATCCTTTTAATGTGCTGTTGGATTCTGTTTGCTAGTATTTGGTTGACGATTTTTGTATCTATATTCGTCAGTGATATTGGTCTGTAATTTTCTTTTTTTTTTAGTATTTTTGTCTGGTTTTGGTATCAGGGTGATGGTGGCCTCATAGAATGAGTTTGGGAGTGTTCCTTCCTCTGCAATTTTTTGGAAGAGTTTGAGATGGATGAGCATTAGCTCTTCTCTAAATGTTTGATAGAGTTCACCTGTGAAGCCATCTGGTCCTGGACTTCTGTTTGTTGGAAGATTTTTAATCACAGTTTCAATATCATTACTTGTGATTAGTCTGTTCATATTTTCTATTTCTTCCTGGTTCAGTCTTGGAAGGTTATACCTTTCTAAGAATTTGTCCATTTCTTCCAGGTTGTCCATTTTATTGGCATAGTGTTGCTTATAGTAGTCTCTTAGGATGCTTTGTATTTCTGTGGTGTCTGTTGTAACTTCTCCTGTTTCATTTCTAATTTTATTGATTTGAGTCCTCTCCCTCTTTTTCTTGATGAGTCTGGCTAAAGGTTTATCAATTTTGTTTATCTTCTCAAAGAACCAGCTTTTAGTTTTATTGATCTTTGCTATTGTTTTGTTTCTATTTCATTTATTTCTGCTCTGATCTTTATGATTTCTTTCCTTCTGCTAACTTTGGGTTTTGTTTGTTCTTCTATCTCTAGTTCCTTTAGGTGTAAGGTTAGATTGTTTATTTGAGATTTTTCTTGTTTCTTGAGTTAGGATTGTATTGCTATAAACTTCCCTCTTAGAACTGCTTTTGCTGCATCCCATAGGCTTTGGATCATCATGTTTTCATTGTCATTTGTCTCTTGGTGTTTTTTGATTTCCTCTTTGATTTCTTCAGTGATCTCTTGGTTATTTAGTAGCGTAGTTTATCCTACATGTGTTTGTGTGTTTTTCACTTTTTTCCTGTAATTGATTTCTAATCTCAGCGTTGTGGTCAGAAAACATGCTTGATATGATTTCAATTTTCTTAAATTTACTGAGGCTTGATTTGTGACCCACGATGTGAACTATCCTGGATAATGTTCCACGCGCACTTGAGAAGTGTAATCTGCTGTTTTTGGATGAAATGTCCTATAAATATCAATTAAATCTGTCTGGTCTATTGTGTCATTTAAAGCTTGTGTTTCCTTATTAATATTCCATTTGGATGATCTGCCCATTGGTGTGAGTAAGGTGTTAATTTCCCCCACTATTTTCGTATTACTGTCAATTTCTTTGTTTATAGCTGTTAGCAGTTGCCTTATGTATTGAGGTGTCCTATGTTGGGTGCATATATATTTATAATTGTTATATCTTCTTCTTGGATTTATCCCTTGATCATTACGTAGTGTCCTTCTTTGTCTCTTGTAACATTCTTTATTTTAAAATGTATCTTATCTGATAAGAGTAGTACTCCTGCAGCTTTCTTTTGATTTCCATTTGCATGGAATATCTTTTCCATCCCCTCAATTTCAGTCTGTATGTGATCCTAGGTCTGAAGTAGGTCTCTTGTATACAGCATATATATGGGTCTTGTTTTTGTATCCATTCAGTGAGCCTGTGTCTTTTGGTTGTAGCATTTAATTCATTCATGTTTAAGGTAATTGTGAGTATGTATGTTTCTATTACCATTTTCTTTATTGTTTCTGGTATGTTTTTGTAGGTCCTTTTCTTCTCTTATTTTTCCCACTTAGAGAAGTTCCTTTAGCATTTGTTGTAGAGCCTGTTTGGTGGTGCTGATTTCTCTTAGCTTTTGCTTGTCTGTAAAGCTTTTGACTTCTCCATTGAATCTGAATGAGATCCTTGCTGGGTAGAGTAATGTTGGTTGTAGGTTCTTTCCTTTCATCACTTTAAATATGTCATGCTACTCTCTTCTAGCCTGTAGACTTCTGCTGAGAACTCAGCTGTTAACCTTATGGAATTTCCCTTGTATTTTATTTGTCATTTTTCCATTGCTGCTTTCAATAATTTTTCTTTGTCTTTAATTTTTGTCAGTTTGATTACTATGTGTCGTAGCATGTTTCTCCTTGAGTTTATTCTGTCTGGGACTCTCTGCACTTCCTGGACTTGGGTCACCATTTCCTTTCCCATGTTAGGAAACTTTTCGCATGTAATCTCTTCAAATATTTTCTCTCTCTCTTTTCCTTCTGGAACCCCTATAATGTGAATGTTGTTACATTTAATGTTGTCCCAGAAGTCCCTTTTGTTGTCTTCATTTCTTTTCATTCTTTTTTTTTCCTTATTCTGTTCTGTAGCTGTGAATTCCACCATTCTGTCTTCTAGGTCACTTATCTGTTCTTCTGCCTCAGTTATTCTGCTATTCATTCATTCTAGTGTATTTTTTATTTCAGTTATTGTATTGTTCACCTCTGTTTGTTTGTTCTTTAATTCTTCTAGGTCTTTTTTAAACATTTCTTGCATCTTCTCAATCTTTGCCTCCGTTCTTTTTCCGAGGTCCTGGATCATCTTCACTATCTTTATTCTGAATTATTTTTCTGGAAGTTTGCCTAACTCCACATCATTTAGTTGTTTTTCCAGGTTTTTTTCTTGTTCCTTCATCTGGTACATAGCCCTCTGCCTTTTCATGTTGTCTGTCTTTCTATGAATGTGGTTTTTGTTCCACAGGCTGCAGCATTGTGGTTCTTCTTGCTTCTGCTGTCTGCCCTCTGGTGGATGAGGCTATCTAATAAGCTTGTGCAATTTTCCTGATGGGAGGGACTGGTGGTGGGTAGAGCTGGCTGTTTCTCTGGTGGGTAGAGCTCAGTAAAACTTTAATCCACTCGTCTGCTGATGTGTGGGGCTGGGTTCCCTCCTTCTTGGTTGTTTGGCCTGAGGCGACCCAACACTGGAGCCTACCTGGGCTCTTTGGTGGGTCTAATGGAGGACTCTGGGAGGGCTCACGCCAAGGATTACTTCCCAGAACTTCTGCTGCCAGTGTCCTTGTCCTCACAGTGAGACACAGCCACCCCCCGCTTCTGCATGGGACCCTCCAACACTAGCAGGTAGGTCTGGTTCAGTCTCCTATGGTGTTACTGCTCCTTCTTCTGGGTCCCGATGAGCACACTACTGTGTGTGTGCCCTGCAAGTGTGGAATCTCTGTTTCCCCCAGTCCTGTCAAAGTCCTTCAGTCAAATCTAGCTAGGCTTCAGAGCCTGATTCTCTAACATTTCCTCCTCCCGTTGCCAGACCCCCAGGTTGGGAAGCCTAATGTGGGGCTCAGATCCTTCATTGTAGTGGGTGGACTTCTGTGGTATAAGTGTTCTCCAGTTGGTGAGTCACCCACCCAGCAGTTACGAGATTTGATTTTATTTTGATTTCAACCCTCCTACCGTCTCATTGTGGCTTCTCCTTTGTCTTTGGATGTGGGGTATCTTTTCTGGTGAGTTCTAGTTTGTTCCTGTTGATGATTGTTCAGCAGTTAGTTGTGATTCCCGTGCTCTTGCAAGAGGGAGTGAGAGCACGTCCTTCTACTCTGCCATCTTAAACCAATCTCCAGATAAGTAGATTCTTAGAGTTTGTTTTACTGTTGAAACAGCCCGATCATTATCATTTCATGCTATTTTTTTTCACCTGCCCTCTTAAACCCTACTCCATGTCTTATCTGAGAGGTATTATAGGATAGTGGCTAAGAGAGTGATATTTGGAGAAAGACAGACCTGTGTTGTAATCTCAGCTCTGTCAGTTATGAGCTCTTTGATCATGGAGCATGTTAGTTACTTCTCTGTACCTCAGCTTCCCCATGTACAAAATGAGAATAATAGTAGTACCTGTGTTGTATAGTTGTTGTGAAGATCGAATAATAGAAAAAATGAAAACAAAAGGCATAGTGCCTGACATATATTAAGTGCTTTTTAAAGATAGCTTTTATTATATCTAAGCTATAGTATATGAAGTAACTCTGATTGTGTTACAAACATGCGGTCATGACAGATTCTGTATGAGTTAGTTCAGCGATAACAAGAACATTGAAGATATTGACATACAGAGCTAATATTTTAGTTTCTTGTACATTACTATGTTTTCATTATATCTTATCCAAAATTCATGTTGATAACTTTCCTAAAGATCTAAAATCCCTGTGTCTTTTCTTCCCAGATTCACCTGAGGTCTCCTAAGCCAGTGGGGATTTCACAAAGAGAGCAACACAAACCACTGACCTAGTCAGTTGATTTGCATTTGCTAAAGTTTCAATTGACATTTTTAGATAGGTTTCAGGGTATCACATCCAAGGAGGAAAAAGTCTCTTGGTAGCAGTTCTTCAATTTTTCAGCTCCTGGGAGAACTTGAGAAAAAAAATTTGCATTTTAGCTTGGATTTCACCAAGTCCTAGAGAACATCAAGTTTTCCCTGAAGGAGAGTTATTTTTCCTTGAGAATTGTCTTCACTATGTCATGGGATATACATTCACTTTTCACCATTAGAAACCAGTAATAGGAATGGCAAGGACATAAGGGAGCTATTTCTTCAAAACAGTTGGTTTATATATTCTAAAACTCTGTAAAAAAAGAATAGGAAGGCCTTGGAGACGAGACTTCACCCCCTTCAGAAAATGACACCACATGGAATGCTGAATACATCTTTCTCTCTGCATGAGATGATATTAGTGGCCTAGAAATAGAACTTGGTAAAATGAATCTCACAGTCATAAATAGACAACTGAAGGTTTGGAAGTGCAGGGAGGGGATTTAATCATGAAAACGTTCTTTTAATTTTAACAGTTTTTCATAGCAAAGCCACTGAGGAGCTTAGAAAGAGGACTAATTAAAACAGGGGGACAGAGGGTGAAATAGATGATTCTTGTACTGAGGCTGCTGCAGTGTGGGAAAAGTGCATTGGCATATTTTCTTCTCAAGAAAATTGTGGAGCTGCTCATGTGAGCCACAACCTGGGTCAGCCCTACATGGTAGGACGATTTGTTAGAATGTGTATTGCAGTTAGAACAGTGCTGCCTAGAATTGGACCATGGGGGTGGCAAACAGAGTAAGACAACATTTAATAAACTGTCTGATGAGCTGTGCCTGCTGTTGATTTGGCTGCTTTGATACAGCACATGGATCTGGGTTTATTGTGAACTTTGAAGATGACTGAACCAGAGTATTGGCCAAAATTTGGTGCTGGCAGCCTACAACAATTCAGCAGTGTCATTTAGTAGTTAAGAGCACAGGCTCTGGAGTTAAATCTGCCTGGGTTTTAGTTTCTCCCTTCTTCTTTGCTTCCCTCCCTCCCGTAAGTGTTTATTGAGTGCTAAGTAATATATAGGCACCATGCTAGGCTGTGGAGATGTAATGTAGAACAGTACTGGATATGGTTCTTGTCCCTTTAAAGTTTAGCATCTAGTGAGGGAATGGACAACAACAAACTACAAATTGTAGGAATTACTGTGAAAGAAACAAACAAGGTTTGGTGATAGCGATGAACAGGGAGTGTATAATCAGGTAGTGTGGTAAACTTTACTACCTACTCACTGTGTTAACTTACCCTCTCTTAACCTAAAATTATCTCACCTGTAAACTAAGGATAACAATAGTACCTTCTTTATGGAGTTTTTGTGAAGATTAAATGAAATGATGTGTAGGCAGGGCTTATTAGATCAGTTCTTGGCATTGAATACAACCATTGCTACTGCTCTTCTATTAGAAACAAGGCTTAGTGTCACTAAACGTTCTCTTCTCCAAACTAACGCCCCAGGTCCTTTGGGCGTTCTTCACCTAAAACACTTCCCTGATCTCTTGATGTTTTGGTTCTTCTTTCCAGACACCGATGCTGGGGTTTTGAGTAATCTCTCCATAATCTCATAAACTAGCACTGGGAGAGGACTCAGCTGAAGTTCTGAGAGTTGGTTGCTAGTGGCAAAGTTGAAGTGCAAACAAATTGGCAAGGGGTGAGGGGGCTGAGGCAGAATAGCTAGTGAGATATTCAATGTTCAGTACTTTCACTAGTCACCTTTCAGTGTCCCTCATTTGATCAGTGGATGTTTTCCTTTCCAAGTTCAACCAAGATTCTCTCTCCCTACTGAAATCTACTTACATAGGAGCTGCTACATTTAATTACAGTGATGCATAAATGAACAAATTGACCTACAATGTGGGTTTAAACTGGCTGACCACACCCCAACCCTTATCCCAATGTTGGCTTTAGGTGCCAAATGACCCTGGAGTGGGGATATATTAGCTATGTGAGTAGCAATATTTGCTGGCTTCAGTAAGTTTGTCCTATAGGAAAACCTGATAAGCTCACTTCTATGTCTTTATTCTAAGTTGGGAGAAAAAGCCAGTAAAAGAGAAAACAGAATAGTCATGGCAATGGGGGAAAACTGACTATGCATAAGTACATGGAAAGGAAAAACATATCTGGAAGTTTGTAGTGGACCACAATCTTACTATGTATTGAATGTTTTAGAAGCCACATAATGCTGTTGGCAGGCTTCAGTTTCTTCCTCAATAAAATAAGGCTAATAAAAATCACTTCACAGGATTGTTGGGAGGATTAAATGAGTTAATAAATGAATGGTGCTTGGAGCAATTCCTTTCATAGTGTAACACTGAGAAAGTGTTATCGTCTTAGTATGAGAATAAGTCTGTTCTTATTAAAATCCCTGATCTAGATCAAGAGAGGTGATAAAGTCTATTATACTTGGTGCTGGCTAGGCCTCAGTTAGACACCTGGGTCCAGTTCTGGTGCCATGTAGACATGTTTTACTTGTACCATTGAGTATTTTTTACTATTAAGCTTCATATTTGTTCAGATTTCACCATTTTTTAAAGTGGTAAATCTATATTACATAAAATTTACCATTTTAACCATTTTTAAGTGTACACTTCAGTGCCATAAAGGATATTCACATTGTTGGGCAACCATCACTACCATCCATCTCCAGAACTTTCTCATCTTCGAAAAGTAAAACTCTGTACCCATTAAAAAATAGCTCCCCACTCCCCGCTCCCTACAGCCCCTGGCAACTACCGTTCTGCTTTCTGTATGTATGAATTTGATTACTCTAGGTACCTCATATAAGTGATATAATAAAATATTTGTCCTGTTGTCTCTGGTATATTTCTCTTACCTTAATGTTTTCAAAGTTCATTCGTGTTGTAGCATGTGTTAGAATTTCCTTCCTTATTGAGGCTGATTAATATTCCATTGTATGGATATACCACATTTTGTTCATCCACTCATCTGTTGATGAACATTTGGGTTATTTCCACCTTTTGGCTATTGTGAATAATGCTCCTATGAACATGGGTGTACAAATATATCTTTGAATCCCTACTTTAAATTCTTTCGGGTATACACCCAGAGGTGGAATTGCTGGATCATATGGTAATTCTATGCTAAATTTTTTTGAGGAACTGCTATACAGTTTTCCACTGTAGATGTACCATTTTACACCCTTACCAGTAATGCATAGGGTTCCAATTTCTCTCCACTGGGTAGTTTGGAGACTTTCAAATTAGTTGCCAACACTTAAAAATTAGGAGATTTCACCTCTGTCAACACTATTTTCCTTTATGTAAAAGGCTAGGGAGAGGGGGTATTATTTGCTTTAATTTCAGATTGAGGGTCTAGGGGACTGCACCAATGCTAAGGAGTAGAGCTTCTAGAGAGGTCAATCTGGACTCAATTTGAAATACCTGTGGCAAAGTGGGCTGCCTTGGAAAGTAAAGAGTTCCCAGTCATCTCTTGGAACCCTGTCTGTCAGGGACGTTGTAGAGGAGATTGGTGAGCTGAGTGAAAGATTGAAATAGAAGGCCTCTTTGGACTTATCCACATCAAATATTCCACCATATTAAACACTACAGTTAAGCAACAAGAATGATTGCCATGAACGCCTTAGAACATCATGACTTTATAATCACCATACTCCTAACCATAGGATATTTGTATTTTAATAGCTGCTGTAGCCTTAAATAAACCCCCCAATAATGAACCTATCTCTAAAGGAAGAGCTTTTTGATATTAGTATCAGGGCCTCAGAGGAATATTTTGTCTGCCTTAGCCCATTACTTATTTTGGCTATAAGTTCTGGTTGCAGGAGCTTATATGAAACCTATCTGAAAATTCCAGGTTAAATTTGGAATCTGTGTTCTCCACTTCCTCTGCTTCCTTTGCTTCTCCATGAATAGCTTTCCTACAGTGATGGATGGCCCCTAGTTTTAATGGACTTGTAAAGATGGGAAGTATGATTGGCTGAGAGGGATTTGAGATGGAATTTCTTGAGTATGTTTATATTAGTACAAAGGGGATAAGAAATCCTCTCCAGCATCTGTAGGATGATAAATTGGTCCATTTCCCCCAGTGGCAATGGAACAGCCCATTAACATCCATCCATAAATTGAGGGCATCTTGTTGCTTATTCCAAAGTCTTTGACCTCTGCATACTTAATGAGAAATTTAATCTAGCAGTCCTTCACTAGATATATGAAGAGTTAATGATCCATTCTTGACAACAGGGATCCTGCAGGACTTTATGAGCCTTGGAATCAATAGCTCTCATAACATTAGAAAAAGTGACATTATTTGGCCAGAGGTTAACACTGGTCATTGCTACCATGCATGAAAGGAGATTAGAGAATGAGATGGGGAGAGAGAGGAGAATAGATACAAAATTCTCTTTGCTTGTGATCTCAGGGGAGCTGAGCAATGTATGCACTAACTCTGCAGATCCATCCTGCCCTTCTGCCCTTCTGCAAGGGTCTGGGACAGTGGCAATAGGAAGTGTCCTGAGTATTTTTAGAAAGTAATGTGTAGGGTGCCCTCAGTCCATGGGGCACATGAATACAGGAGATGGTGACCAGAGAAAGCATAATACTTCATGAACCCAGGAAGGACCCTGCCTTTTCCATTATAAGTGGTTTGAGGTCAACCACACTCACAACTCTTTTTCATTTCTACTTCCCAATAGGCAGTAGAAAGTAGTTTTAAGAATACCAACTCCAGAGACAACTTGAGTTTCAGTGTCAGCTCTGCCAATTACTATCTGTATGCTCTCATCTAATTCCTTAACCTTTTCAGATTTTGATTTACTCATCTATTAATGGGGGAAGTCATAACAGCACAGGCCACATATGATTGTTTTGAGTATTAAATGTGATAATGCACATAACAAACAACCAGATGTTGGATAAGGAGAAAAGAATATGCCAATAATATTTCCTGCCATTAGTATATATACAATAAATATCTAACTGCTCTGCTTAACACAGAGTTGGCCTTAAAGGAGCCTAGGCAGTATGATTAAAAATTATTGGCTAGTCCCTTACATGAAATATTTCCTTCATTCCCTTTCATGGCATCTGAAATTTCATTTAAGATTTAATTTACTTGTCTATGGAAGAGTTTCTAGTCTTCAGGAGTGTCTTGCAAAAATGGAAAGAAAAAAAGGGGAGGAAAGAACCTCTGTGAAAAGGAATACTGTAAGCCATTACTAGACAATTTGGCAATTAATAGACAATTCTTATTGAGAGTTCATTGACAGCCAACTGGCACTAGCTTTTTGAGGACAACATCTAGGTTAAGTGTAGGATGAATCAGGAGTACCAGGAAAGGGGCAAGGGAAACTAAAAGAGAAGTGAGGGGGGTTACTAAAAACCAATATTGCCAATGGTATAATTTGCCCAGTAGTTCATCAGGAGTTCAGGATACTTAGCAAAGGTGGTAATTTTGGTAGGGATCAAACTAAAAAACAAACTGTATATAAGCAAGGGATACAACTTCCAACCCTGTGTCTATTTCTTGGCTGAGATAAACTAACCTCTCAGTGTCTGTTTCCCTGTCTCTGTGATGCTGGTCTGCATTAGGCCATCTACCAAGCTGCCAACTTGTGTTGCTAGCTGGTGCCAAAAATAGTGTCTTTTCATGTTTCTCCATCTGGGCAAAGAAGGAGGTAGTTGTCCCAGGACCACATTGCAAAGCCCAAGACTCAGTCTATAATTAGGCTGCCTGAGGGTTTCACCTCATAGGGTGTCTTTCTGTGAACATTGTCCTTTACTTCTTCCCCAGTTTTCCATTGTCTGCCTACTGGCAGCTGGCATTCCAAGTCCCTCTGCACCCAATTCAGTTCCCTTCAGATGAAGATCAAGTAGTTTAAGCCATTTAAGTCCTCAGCAAATTTTTCCTACTAGTTTCTGTTCCCTCACCACACTCTCATACACAACTCTGGGTGTGGTGTGAGTAGCACTTTCTAGTTCTTGGTTGGTAATAGGGCCGGTACTTCCCTGGAGTTCCAGTGGTTAAGACTCCATGCTTCTACTGCAGTGGGCACGGGTTTGATCCCTGGTCAGGGAACTAAGATCCCCCATGCTACACGGTGCGGCCAAAAAAAAAAAAAAAACGTCCACAGGGCTATTGGTTTCTGATCATATATTCTACTGGCAATTTAAGTAGCCACAACTGTATAGATATTAGTGCTGCTTGGCTGTCAGCTATGGTATGAAGACCTAAGTGCTTGGAAATTGCCATAGTCAGGCTTGATGATGATTGACAGCATCTGAAATTTATTTTGCTTCTACTAGCATTTATATTATAAGTCCTTTATCAACAAATAAGAAAAGAAAATCAGTTTTTAAAATTCATTTTAGGAGTCACAAAGACTAAAGGGTGATTTTGGCTCTGTAATGCTGGCATGGTAACTCCTGATACTACATAAGACCCATCCAGTAGATAATAAATGAAACATGACTTAGGTCTTTTATGATGGCACATGTCTATGTGTTGTGCTGAAGAGGATTCTAGAGTGGTAGTCTCCAAAATGGCATGCTGGAAGAAAATATTAGAAATTCTAGTGTTATCTTAACTTTCATTATATGAAAGAAATTAGGATGTGTTTACATTTGATATTCAGATTGACATTTGTACCCTTATTTAGTATATATGTTAGAGGGTTTCATTCCACCTGATTCACAAGATATCCTGAGGGAAGGGTAAGAATTTCACAACCAGAAACTCATTGATCTGCCTTCAGAACATTACAATACATTGCAGTTTATGTATTCCAGATCAGTGAATATATGAATTATATTATCTGATTTTAATTAAATAAACTCACAAAATGAACATTTAGCTTAATAAATATTTCTTCGAAGCAACTGTGGATTGAAGATCATACTCGTCATGTAAGCACAGATGAACAACAATAAAATGGCAGAGCTGTCACCTCTCCTGTTTTGTGGTATGAGCTATTCATCAGCTATTGAATTATCAGGTAAAAACAATGGTGATCTAATTAATTTAGAAAAGCAGTTTTCCAAGCAAAAAAAAACAAAATTATTGAGAAGACAATTTAAAAAAACCTCTTTATGTCCATTATTATTATTGATTATATCTCATCCTAAGTGTATATTTTGCCTTGAGATATTAGTGAATTATAATGGATTATGTACACAATTTAGAGATAAGTAAATTTACATATATTTAGACATTTTCTCCAAAATTGTTTTGTAATGTGGTACATGATCTCTGCCCTTATGCTAGGTATAGCTCTGGTTAGATTATTGAGGGCTTAATCCTAAGGATAACTTAGGATAGAGAAATTCTTATTTCTCCACACCTTCTCTCCTTCTATTCCTTAGCGTTCACTCTACCTCTTCCCTCTCTGATTGTTTCCCCAGTTCCTAAAATCCAAATCATTCCAATATTCCTATCCCTACCTCCACCTGTACTGTCAAATCAGTAATTCCCTCTCTATATAATCAGTTATGTTTACTCATTGAAAACCCTCATAGCAGATTTATAGCCTGGCTCTTGACACTAATATTTCTCTTCAAAGAGACACTGCCCCTCTTTCCTAGAACATAATCAGATTTTTAAATAATCCTATAAAATAGTGACTTCTTAAACTAAGAATTAGGTCAAGCTGTTTTGCTAGTCTAGATTGTATTTGCTGAATAGAAAGACTGTATATATTTTTTTAAAGGAGTCTAGTCAAATTCAAGCAATGGCACAATCGTGGGAATAGTGACACTGTTAACAGTAAAGGCAGTAATCATGCAATTAATTAGATTCCAAAGGACTCCAAAGTGCTCTCCAAATAACAGATATCATAGTTTGGTTGTACATGAATTAGGACTTTTTTAGTTGTGTGTAAGAAAGGAAATAACTCAAAGTGGTTTTGGAAGAAAAATTGACTCATGTAAGTAAACAATCCAGAGAGGTATTTAGCATCAGGCATGGCTGGATCAAAGTATTACAGCCAGGTCATTAGGAATCTGTTTCTATCACTTGGTTCTGCTTTTCTCTAATTTGGTGTTATTCTCAGCCAAGATGGATACCAACAGCTCTAGATTTACATCCTATTAGCTTAGCAGTCCTAGTAGGAAAACTCTCTTTTCTAATTTCAGTTAATATCTTGAGATTTACTCTTATTCACCAGGACTGAGTCACCTGCTTTTCTGTGAAGTCAGGGGGATGGGGTCAGCCACATGAACTGAGAGTGGTGAAGGAGTTGTTTTCCAAAGGAGATTTAGGGTATTATCAAAGGAAGGCTCAGTGGCCTACCAAAAGCAAAGATTTAACTTTCTTATTATGGCGTCTCTTGGGCTGAATGTAACTCCTTTGGGGTTGGTCAATGGCTTTCATTATTCAGATGGTCCTGTTTCCTGTGAGATTTTGAGCTTTTGTTGAAAATAGAGCCTTGCTCTTCTTGCTTCCATTGTGTCCTAGACAACAAAAACAATGAGTGTGAAACAATAAAACATCTTGAGCTTGTCTTGCATTCATTCTGTACTCCTCATTCTCTTACTCTTTACAAGATAAATATTAAAGGAAAGAGCTTATTTGTCAGAATGGAGGGTGAGTTCTAAGATTATCACTGTGGCAACTGTATAGTATCCTAAGGAGTCAAGGACTTAATTTTTTTTCTTGAATATATAGAGGCTCATCAGACCCATGAGATCTGTAGTCATGACCGGAAAAAAAAAATATGGGAAGACAATACTCTCCTATGTTGCCTTGGAGACAAAAAATATTATTTTTACCATCTCTCCAGAAATTCCCCATCTCTCCTCCCACCCCACACATTACAGTAGGTCCTCTTACAACTAGGGACAGGAAATACATTCTAAAGTCTAGAAGATCAGCTAGCGCTGCAGAAATAGGCCCAGCTTTAATAGCCCAGTCAGTGGGTTTTTTTAATCAGCTTTAATAGTAAAGATTTTCCTGTCATTCAGTAGGATCCAGTCAAAGAAATGCTGAATGGGGTTGATGCCATGTAATTGACAAGAAGGTCCCCTTGCCCTGGTATACTAGTGACAACTGTCTTGGGCTTTCCAACTAGTCACCAGTAAAAGAAGTGAGCACTGGGGGAGGGAAATCATTACCAAGGTTTTCACCCTCATCTAGTCCAGATTGAACACATTATGATACAAGTGTTAAGGTATCATGAAAACAGAATTATTGACAATTCTCAGCAGTGACTGAAGTGTGCACAGGATGCTGAACACTGCTCCTTTGGCTGACGTTTTGCAAACAGCCTGAACTGGGTGCAGGAAAGAGGAAGAAAGGTCAGGAGATGAGATTATCATCACAAGGATTTTTTTCTTCCTGTTCAAGCTGTCACCTGTTAATTGTATTCAGTTCTCGTCACTGTTGGTAAAGGAGGGTGACTAGAATTATGAATATGAAACCTTCCAGCTTTTAATTCATTTGTAACCAATGACTGATTGACTAGCACAACTGGGTTTGCATTTTAAATAGCTTTTTGGCATCCTTCCACCACCTGATACAATACAGATAATTCCCTGACAGCGTGCCAGAGATAATGCAATTACCATTGAGTTTCCTTAGACATGTTTTATATTATCTACTTAAAAGAATCCTATTTCCTTGCTGTAATCTAATCTAACTTGGACCTGACTATCTTAAATGAGACAGATAGTTTAAAGACAAAAGGATAAACTGGGGATGGGCTAAGGTGCTTGCTTCCTTTGCCTCCCCTGTGAGACCACATCTTCTGTGTAATCTGAGTCAAAAAAGAGGCCACAGCCCTCAGCTCTGCATCCTCATATCCCTAGGGACATTGGTGGTAGCTTCAGGATATTCCCATGGATGCTTCCAGTTACATACTCATAGGAAGAGATCTTGAGGCAACATATAGTTCATTTCCATCCCACTAGGAGGAACTACATTGGGACTATACCAGGAGACCCTGTTAAAAACTGCTTGAAATAAGAACCTTCTGTATAAAAAAAAATAAAATAAAATTCAAATATTCAAAAAAAAGATCCTGCTGTATAAAAAATAAATAAATAAAATTAAACAAAGGGAAGAAAAAGAAAACAGCTTGAGCCAGGTCCTTCGGCCTTTCTCTGCCCTACACAATAATCCACAGCAGTGCCTATTACCCTTTTCTCTCAGGAAGTTCTTCTTTATATCTGGTCTAAGTTACTGACAGTGTAACTTCGTGCTCATTTATCTTTAATGGAGATTTACGATACCATCTTCCTCTTCATGTAGTGATGACTTACAGTTCCTAGAAACCAGTCAAATGACTCTTTGGTCTTCCCTGATAAAATTGTTCCATTTCCTTTATTTTTTTTTCTTTTAGGCCTCAGTTTTGAATATCTGTTAATTAGCTATCTGCTCTCCTTGGCCGCCACTTAGGTCTCCACATGTGCTAAATTTGTGGAGCCCAGACCTGGTCCCTATTTTTTTTTTTTTTCTATGCAAGAGGTTCTTTATTATTATTTTTTTTTTACATCTTTATTGGAGTATAATTGCTTAACAATGGTGTGTTAGTTTCTGCTTTATAACAAAACTAATCAGTTATACATATACATATGTTCCCATATCCCCTCCCTCTTGCGTCTCCCTCCAACCCTCCCTATCCCACCCCTCCAGGCGGTCACAAAGCACCGAGCTGATCTCCCTGTGCTATGTGGCTGCTTCCCACTAGCTATCTACCTTAAGTTTCGTAGTGTATATGTGTCCATGCCTCTCTTTCGCTTTGTCACAGCTTACCCTTCCCCCTCCCCATATCCTCAAGTCCATTCTTTAGTAGGTCTGTGTCTTTATTCCTGTCTTACCCCTATGTTCTTCATGACATTTTTTTCCTTAAATTCCATATATATGTGTCAGCATACAGTATTTGTCTTTCTCTTTCTGAATTACTTCACTCTGTATGACAGACTCTAGGTCCATCCACCTCATTACAAATAGCTCAATTTCGTTTCTTTTTATGGCTGAGTAATATTCCATTGTATATATGTGCCACATCTTCTTTATACATTCATCCGATGACGGACACTTAGGGTGATTCCATCTCCAAGCTATTGTAAATAGGGCTGCTATGAACATTTTGGTACATGTCTCTTTATGAATTATGGTTTTCTCAGGGTATATGCCCAGTAGTGGGATTGCTGGGTCATATGGTAGTTCTATTTGTAGTTTTTTAAGGAACCTCCATACTGTTCTCCATAGTGGCTGTACCAATTGACATTCCCACCAGCAGTGCAAGAGTGTTCCCTTTTTTCCACACACTCTCCAGCATTTATTTTTTTCTAGGTTTTTTGATGATGGCCATTCTGACTGGTATGAGATGATATCTCATTGTAGTTTCGATTTGCATTTCTCTAGTGAGTAAAGATGTTGAGCATCCTTTCATGTGTTTGTTGGCAGTCTGTATATCTTCTTTGGAGAAATGTCTATTTAGGTCTTCTGCCCATCTTTGGATTGGGTTGTTTGTTTTTTTGCTATTGAGCTGCATGAGCTGTTTATAAATTTTGGAGATTAATCCTTTGTCAGTTGCTTCATTTGCAATTATTTCTCCCATTCTAAGCATTGCCTTTTGGTATTGTTTATGGTTTCCTTTGCTGTGCAAAAGCTTTTAAGTTTCATTAGGTCCCATGTGTTTATTTTTGTCTTTATTTCCATTTCTCTAGGAGGTGGGTCCAAAAGGATCTTGCTGTGATTTATGTCATAGAGTGTTCTGCCTATGTTTTCCTCTAAGAGTTTGATAGTGTCTGGCCTTACATTTAGGTCTTTAATCCATTTTGAGCTTATTTTTGTGTATGGTGTTAGGGAGTGATCTAATCTCATACTTTTACATGTCCCTGTCCAGTTTTCCCAGCACCACTTATTGAAGAGACTGTCCTTTCTCCACTGTACATTCCTGCCTCCTTTATCAAAGATAAGTTGACCATATGTGCGTGGGTTTATCTCTGGGCTTTCTATCCTGTTCCATTGATCTATCTTTCTGTTCTTTTGCCAGTACCATACTGTCTTGATAACTGTACCTTTGTAGTATAGTCTGAAGTCAGGGAGCCTGATTCCTCCAGCTCCATTTTTCGTTCTCAAGATTGCTTTGGCTATTCGGGGTCTTTTGTGTTTCCATACAAATTGTGAAATTTTTTGTTCTAGTTCTGTGAAAAATGCCAGTGGTAGTTTGATAGGGATTGCATTGAATCTGTAGATTGCTTTGCGTAGTAGAGCCATTTTCACAATGTTGATTCTTCCAATCCAAGAACATGGTATATCTCTCCATCTATTTGTATCATCTTTAATTTCTTTCATCAGTGTCTTATAATTTTCTGCATACAGGTCTTTTGTCTCCTTAGGTAGGTTTATTCCTAGATATTTTATTCTTTTTGTTGTAATGGTAAATGAGAGTGTTTTCTTGATTTCACTTTCAGATTTTCCATCATTAGTATATAGGAATGCCAAAGATTTCTGTTCCTTAATTTTGTATCCTGCTACTTTACCAAATTCATTGATTAGCTCTAGTAGTTTTCTGGTAGCATCTTTAGGATTCTCTATGTATAGAATCATGTCATCTGCAAACAGTGACAGCTTTACTTCTTCTTTTCCAATTTGGATTCCTTTTATTTCCTTTTCTTCTCTGATTGCTGTGGCTAAAACTTCCAAAACTATGTTGAATAAGAGTGGTGAGAGTGGGCAGCCTTGTCTTGTTCCTGATCTTAGTGGAAATGCTTTCAGTTTTTCACCATTGAGGATGATGTTAGCTGTGGGTTTGTCATATATGGCCTTTATTATGTTGAGGAAAGTTCCCTCTATGCCTACTTTCTATAGGGTTTTTATCATAAATGGGTGTTGAATTTTGTTGAAAGCTTTCTCTGCATCTATTGAGATGATCATATGGTTTTTCTCCTTCAATTTGTTAATATGGTGTATCACGTTGATTGATTTGCGTATATTGAAGAATCCTTGCATTCCTGGAATAAACCCCACTTGATCATGGTGTATGATCCTTTTAATGTGCTGTTGGATTCTGTTTGCTAGTATTTTGTTGAGGATTTTTGCATCTATGTTCATCAGTGATATTGGCCTGTAGTTTTCTTTCTTTGTGATATCCTTGTCTGGTTTTGGTATCAAGGTGATGGTGGCTTCGTAGAATGAGTTTGGGAGTGCTCCTCCCTCTGCTATATTTTGGAAGAGTTTGAGAAGGATAGGTGTTAGCTCTTCTCTAAATGTTTGATAGAATTCGCCTTTGAAGCCATCTGGTCCTGGGCTTTTGTTTGTTGGAAGGTTTTTTATCACAGTTTCAATTTCAGTGCTTGTGATTGGTCTATTCATATTTTCTATTTCTTCCTGATTCAGTCTTGGCAGGTTGTGCATTTCTAAGAATTTGTCCATTTCTTCCAGGTTGTCCATTTTATTGGCATAGAGTTGCTTGTAGTAATCTCTCATGATCTTTTGTATTTCTGCAGTGTCAGTTGTTACTTCTCCTTTTTCATTTCTAATTATATTGATTTGAGTCTTCTCCCTTTTTTTCTTGATGAGTCTGGCTAATGGTTTATCAATTTTGTTTATCTTCTCAAAGAACCAGCTTTTTGTTTTATTCATCTTTGCTATTGTTTCCTTCATTTCTTTTTCATTTATTTCTGATCTGATCTTTATGATTTCTTTCCTTCTGCTAACTTTGGGGGTTTTTTGTTCTTCTTTCTCTAATTGCTTTAGGTGCAGGGTCAGGTTGTTTACTCGAGATGTTTCCTGTTTCTTAAGGTGGGATTGTATTGCTATATACTTCCCCCTTTGAACTGCTTTTGCTGCGTCCCATAAGTTTTGGGTCGTCATGTCTCCATTGTCATTTGTTTCTAGGTATTTTTAAATTTCCTCTTTGATTTCTTCAGTGATCACTTCGTTATTGAGTAGTGTATTGTTTAGTCTACATGTGTTTGTATTTTTTACAGATCTTTTCCTGTAATTGATGTCTAGTCTCATAGCATTGTGGTCTGAAAAGATACTTGATACAATTTCAATTTTCTTAAATTTACCAAGGCTTGATTTGTGACCCAAGATATGATCTATCCTGGAGAATGTTCCATGAGCACTTGAGAAAAATGTGTATTCTGTTGTTTTTGGATGGAATGTCCTATAAATATCAACTAAGTCCATCTTGTTTAATGTATCATTTAAAGCTTGTGTTTCCTTATTTATTTTCATTTTGGATGATCTGTCCATTGGTGAAAGTGGGGTGTTAAAGTCCCCTACTATGATTGTGTTACTGTCGATTTCCCCTTTTATGGCTGTTAGTATTTGCCTTATGTATTGAGGTGCTCCTATGTTGGGTGCATAAATATTTACAATTGTTATATCTTCTTCTTGGATCGATCCCTTGATCATTATGTAGTGTCCTTCTTTGTCTCTTCTAGTAGTCTTTATTTTAAAGTCTATTTTGTCTGATATGAGAATTGCTACTCCAGCTTTCTTTTGGTTTCCATTTGCATGGAATATCTTTTTCCATCCCCTTACTTTCAGTCTGTATGTGTCTCTAGGTCTGAAGTGGGTCTCTTGTAGACAGCATATATATGGGTCTTGTTTTTGTATCCATTCAGCCACTCTGTGTCTTTTGGTGGGAGCATTTAGTCCATTTACATTTAAGGTAATTATCAATATGTATATTCCTATTCCCATTTCCTTAATTGTTTTGGGTTCGTTATTGTAAGTAGTTTCCTTCTGTTGTGTTTCTTGACTAGGGAACTTCCTTTAACATTTGTTGTAAAGCTGGTTTGGTGGTGCTGAACTCTCTCAGCTTTTGCTTGTCTGTAAACATTTTAATTTCTCCATCAAATCTGAATGAGATCCTTGCTGGGTAGAGTAATCTTGATTGCAGGTTTTTCTCCTTCATCACTTTAAATATGTCCTGCCACTTCCTTCTAGCTTGTAGAGTTTCTGCTGAGAGATCAGCTGTTAACCTGATGGGGATTCCCTTGTGTGTTATTTGTTGTTTTTCCCTTGCTGCTTTTAATATGATTTCTTTGTGTTTAATTTTTGACAGTTTGATTAATATGTGTCTTGGCGTATTTCTCCTTGGATTTATTCTGTATGGGACTCTCTGTGCCTCCTGGACTTGATTAACTATTTCCTTTCCCATATTAGGGAAGTTTTCAATATAATCTCTTCAAATATTTTCTCAGTCCCTTTCTTTTTCTCTTCTTCTTCTGGAACCCCTATAATTCGAATGTTGGTGTGTTTAATGTTGTCTCAGAGGTCTCTGAGACTGTCCTCTGTTCTTTTCATTCTTTTTTCTTTATTCTGCTCTGCAGCAGTTATTTCCACTATTTTATCTTCCAGGTCACTTATCCATTCTTTTGCCTCAGTTATTCTGCTATTGCTCCCATCTTGAGTATTTTTCATTTCATCTATTGTGTTTATAATCGATGCTTGATTCATCTTTAGTTCTTCTAGGTCCTTGTTAACTGTTTCTTGCATTTTGTCTATTCTATTTCCAAGATTTTGGATCTGGGAAATAGAATCTTGGATCATCTTTACTATCATTATTCTGAATTCTTTTTCAGGTAGACTGCCTATTACCTCTTCATTTGTTAGGTCTGGTAGGTTTTTATCTTGCTCCTTCACCTGCTGTGTGTTTTTCTGTCTTCTCATTTTGCTTATGTTACTGTGTTTGGGGTCTCCTTTCTGCAGGCTGCAGATTCGTAGTTCCCGTTGTTTTTGGTGTCTGTCCCCAGTGGCTAAGGTTGTTTCAGTAGGTTGTGTAGTCTTCCTGGTGGGGGGGACTACTGCCTGTGTTCTGGTGGTTGAGGCTCGATCTTGTCTTTCTGGTGGACAGGTCCACGTCTGGTGGTGTGTTTTTGGGTGCCTGTGGCCTTATCATGTTTTTAGGCAGCCTCTCTGCTAATGGGTGGGGTTGTGTTCCTGCCTTGCTAGTTGCTTGGCATATGGTGACCAGCACTGTAACTTGCTGGTCGTTGACTGAAGCTGGGTGCTAGTGTTGAAATGGAGGTCTCTGGGAGATTTTCGCCGCTTGATATTATGTGGAGCTGGGAGGTCTCTTGTGGACCCGTGTCCTGAAGTTGGCTCTCCCACTTCAGAGGCACAGCGGTGACTCCTGGCTGCAGCACCAAGAGCCTTTCATCTACCCGGCTTTTGCCAACTTCTGCTACTTTTCTCAGGATCCAGTTTTCGGGCGCTGGAGTGAGTGGGGTGTGCTAGCAGTTCTCATCCTGGTCATTGAGGCCTCACCTTGGGCCCAGTCCAGTTTAAGCTGAACCCAGTCAGCCCCCAGACCCGGTTCAACTTCTCGAGAGACACATTTATTGGTGGCATGCTCTTTCAGCAGACCCACCCTGATTAAACAGAGCAACATGGTGCAGGAAAGCAATGCGGCATAGTGACAAGAGCATGGCGTTTGGGAGCTAGACATAGATGAATTCAAACCCCAGCTCCAATATTAGTCACCCCTCTAAGCCTCAGTTTACATAGATGTAAAATGGGAATAAGAGTAACCCTGCAGGATCATTATAAATATCAGTAATAGTTTATGGGAAGCACTTACAAATTGTGGCTATTATTATTCATGTATTTGCCCTATACCAACAAATGCTACTACTGACTTTGCATCATCAATTATTTGATACCAGAGACACAGACTACAGTGTAGCTTTCCCTTTATCAACTGTGAATACCACTCTCCAACACACCCAACAAAAAGAATAGTATTTGAGATTGTCTTTGGTGACTCTCAACCTCGCCCTGAGCTCTGGTCAGGGCTGCCAATCCGTGCAAAAGCTATGTCCTTTGTTGCCCTGCACCTGTAAATGGCTGGCTTGCCTGATACCCATCTCTCCCCTCCTGCCTCATCTTCTTTATGGCTTTCAGGGCTATGAGTGAGTCAGGAGGGATAAAGTTGGGGTTGCGATGGAGCCCATGTACTACAGTATCAGTGTATCAAAACTCACTCTCCATGCACTGCTTGAGTGGCAGCCAGGCTCAGTGGGCTGATGAAGTGATGAAGTGGTTGTCGAAGAAACAGCTGATACCAATCCATCAAGTCAGCCTTTGGCCTACAGACAGGAGAGAGCCAAATGTGTCTGGAGTTCACAAGCCTAGGCCTGGATCCTACAGGATGATTGCCGCCAGGCTGGCATGCTGGAGAATATCCAACTCTACACAACTCTGTGGTGTCTAAAGACTTTCTGGAATGTTCTTTTTTAAACTAAAGGCATTATTGAAGGCTGCTTTCAAAGTGTAATAATTGTGAGTGGGGCCACTATCTGATATGGACACCTGTGCAGAAATCAGTTTATCAGTTTAGTCAGTCATTCAGTAATGCTGAGTGAGATTCAGGCAAGTGAGGTTTACAGTTGTGGCCAGGATGGGCTGATTCACTATCAGAACTGGGCAGGGGTTAACAGAGCACTTGCATAGTGGAGTGTGAGAGGAGGGGGAATATTGGAGTAGTTTTGAAAGTAAACTTAGCCATTCAGAAATGGGAGTTTTGTGGCTTAGGAACAAATTTGCCAGACTTTGCCATCTTGCTCAGGCTGATTCTGGGTCCCAGACTTAGAGCAGCTCCCTGAATAGCCAAGCAGCAAATGACTTCACTCACTGTTATCCTGCACTGAGAAACAGTAGATAGTGCAGTGACGATACCTGTACATACTTGCATGCACTTGCTGACAGCCCAGGGACTCCAGTTGCAGAGCTATATTTCAACAGCCTTTTTCACTGCTCACTCTCCCTACTTGTGGATGCAGGGATCCTGGGGAATCTCAATCTGTCAGAAGTAAGGATTTGAATAACAATGAGGGAAGCCAGTGCTGATTGCATTTCTTGGAAGAGTCCTAGTTGAGGAGAGGGGTAGCCAGTGAGGACAAGGGCCCAGGATCACGATTGGCTTTAGTCTGACTTCTTCCCGGCCATACCCAGACGTTCAAAGGCACCGTTTTTATTTTAATTGTAACACAGTGAATTCTGTGAGGGATGTGGGATTTTTTTCCATATAATTATAATTTTGTCTCAAGATCTGGTTAGCTGGGAATTATCTCAGAAGAAAATTTCAAATCAATTTACTAAAGCCAGGCAACCACACTCAGTCTTTCCTCACTGACTTCCTAATAAAGACAAAACACCAGACACCCAAACCCTCTATGAGATGAGTGATGCTTGACATCTATGCCAAAGAAGGTGTCCCCTCTAGGGGAAAAAGTACCTCCACAAGGATTCAACATCATTAATCCTCATTCAGCCCACTAATTATCTTGTCCACTCTTATCCAGTCTCTCTAGGGATGATGTTTTGTTTCTTTTGTCCCCCCTGTTGCAAATGGTAGGCTGTTTATTTCCACTCCATAAATATTTACTGAGTGTCTATTATGTATCAGGCACCATGCCAGGCATTGAGGCTGAAAATATAAATAATTACAATAGTTACCACTTGCTGAGTACTGAATATGTACCAGATACTTTAGATGGGTTTTCTCTTAAATCCTCCCAGTTACTCTAGTAGATAGGTACTATTATTGTTCCCATTTTACAGATGAGCAAACTGATACACAGAGTGGTTAAGCAACTTGTTCATGGTCACAAGTGGTAGAAGTAAAACTTTAAACCTAGTTTTCTCTGGTTCAACAGTGAAAGCTTTTATTCGATCATGTATATTACTGTGATAAGGTCTTTACCTTATCTCATGTGATACTCATAAAAAACCTGTAAGCTAAGTATTATTATTCCCAGTTTACAGATGAGGGGACTGAGACTGAGAGGGATTATTTAACTTGCCTGAGTTCATATGAGGAATAAGTGGTGGGGACAAGATTTAAGCCTTTGTAGTCAGACTCCAGAGCACATGTACTTAACTGCTATGTTCTACTGCCTCCTTGAAAGCAATCTTTGATTATTACATGAAGACAAAGAGGTCAAGAAGACATATCAGTGGCAATAAGACAGGGAAAACTAGAACTAGAAGCCCAGGAGATAACTTGGAATTGGCAGGTATTTTAATTCAGGTGGACCAATGGAATACCAGCAAGATTACAAGGAGCAAGAAAACAGGTAACTTAGGTTCAGGTACAGGAGATGAAGCCTAGAAATGTCAGCTAAGGCAGGTAGTAGCACAAATGCATTCAGCAAAGGGGTCATATCTGTTTTTTTCACAGAAGTCTGGAGATTTCCACCCTAGTCTGAGCCTTACTATCACCTCCCTGGGTGATAGTGGGCAAGTTAGGTCTCTTTGAGCTTCAGTCTTTTCATCAGTAAAATCCAAATTAGAGTCCCTACTCTGTCTATCTTACAGGGATAGTGTGAGGATAAAAGAAAATAATAGACACAAAGACTGTTCAAATGTTTTCATTTCTATTAAATTCATTTTTGGAGTAATTAGGTCCATTTTTCTATGTCTTTGCATCATGTAGGCACCACCTGAATTTGACTCTTGGTGATTAACTGATTCCAAACAAACCTTCCAATTGCCTTTATTTTATTTTATTTTATTTTTGGCTGCGTCAGGTCTTAGTTGCGGCATGCGGGATCTTCACTGTGGTGTGTGGGCTTCTCTCTAGCTGTGGCGTGCAGGTTTTCTCTTTAGTTGTGGCATGCAGGCTCCAGGGTGCATGGGCTCTGTAGTTGTGGTGCGTGGGCTCTGTAGTTTGCCACATGCAGGCTCTAGCTGAGGCACACAAGCTCAGTAGTTGTGGCACGTGGGCTTAGTTGCCCCACGGCACATAGGATCTTAGTTCCCTGAACAGGGATCGAACCCACATCCCCTGCATTGTAAGGCAGACTCTTTACCACTCGACCACCAGGCAAGTCCCCCCAATTGCTTTTAGACATACTTAAAAATGAGAGTCAACTGTTATTCCACAGGTGTTTCCCTGGGATCTCACACTGAGAGATCTGGGCATGGGCCCAAGCTGATTTCCAGTCACTTTTACTATTGACTTTTTAGTTTTGCAACTTGCTCATTTGGTTAAGGCAGAGGACACTGGAGTGGGCTTCCTTGAATTTGACAGAAAATCCCCCACCCTTTCTTTGTTTCTTGAGCCATTAGCTGGGATTTTCCTGCATCCTCCTCCAGTTTACAAATTTTAGGAGACTAGGAAATTTCCCTACGTCTTAATCCCCTACCCTCTTCCCCACCTTCCTTACTCCTTGAGGGGAACTAAGCTAAGGCCTAAAGTCCTTTCCCTATTTTGAACCTGATTCTCAGGAAAGGGGGTTGTGGTATTGAAACCGTGCATCTCAGATTGGTACTTAAACCCACGGGCCGGGACTAGAACCCAGCCAAAACCCAGATTGAGACTTGAACCCACGGTCTTTTAACTGAGACCACACACATGGTCTCAGGACTTAATGAAGCTCAGGTTCTTGATGTTTCATCGCAGAAAGAATTCAGTGAGAGACAAAGTGATAGGTAAGAAGTGGATTTATTTAGAGAGAAACACACTCCACAGATAGAGTGTGGGCCATCTCAGAAGGCCAGTGTGGCCCCAGGGTATGGGGTTGTCAGTTTTTATAAGGGTGCGTAATTTCATAGGCTAATGAGTGGGAGGAGTATTCCAGCTATTTTGGGGAAGGGGTGGGGATTTCTAGGAATTGGACCACTGCCCACTTTTTGACCTTTATGGTCAGCCTTGGAACTGTCATGGCTCCTGTGGGTGTGTCATTTAGCTTGTTAATGTGTTACAATGAGCATATACTGAGGATCAAGGACTAGTGGAAGTGACTCGTCTGCCATTTTGGACCTATTTGGTTCTAATCAGTTTATGTCATGTCCTCGGGCTATGTCATTCTTTTAAAGGTTGTGCCCTGACTCCTTCCCTCCAGTTTCAGTATTACAGCCATCGTTACCACTATTCATAGGACAGCAGGAAGGATGGTCAGCCAGTCATATGGTCCTCAGCTTCTTTGGGACCAAGAAGTAGTAACAGTAGTGGGATTGAATCACCCATTTTGACTCAGAAGAACATTAATGCATCTTGGTGGGCACAGAGGGGAGAAACAGGCTTTACCCTTTCTCCTCACTGGTCATCTCAGTCACTCACCAACCGTGTACCTGCCAACAGAGTGTGAACTCACAGGAAGGTCACAGTGGGCATAGGGGAACATGTGGCAGAAAGGAAGCTCAAGAAACAGCCAACAGCATCCATCTCCTTCAAATTGGTTAGTTGATTTATCCTGTGGTTGTAACTGAGTTGAACCTGTGTTTGGGGCTGTGCTTTTTTCATGCTGGGGAGAGCTCAGAAGAAGCTAAAACACATGGTTGTGGCCCAGAGTCAACTGATTTTGGAGCCGAGTTCTATTATAGCCCTTGAGGCAAAGAGGTCTCAGTCTGGGCATGACTGAGGTCTTAGACACCTCATATGGAGTCAGTTGTTTGTTACTGAAGGAGTAGCAGCAAAAAGAATGTCATTAGACTTTCTAAATCTTTCTATTGTCACTGTAGAACTTTGATTTTATTTATTGGAAGATTTTTCTCAAAAGTCATGATGAACCATTGATTTTGACTTTGGAGTCAGATTAAACCCTTACTGGCTGTGTGACCTTGGGCAATTCACCTAATCTTTCTGAACTGTAGAGTCATTTTTGCCCTGTCCACAGGGCTAGTGATGCTCTCCTCACAGATAGGCAATGAGGATTAAGTGGAATACCATAGGTAAAGCAGCCAGCATAGCACCCTGTCACATAGTAGACATGTAACAAGTACCAATTCCATGGCCCTCATTGTTTTGGCACTATTTGGCAAGGAGACGTGGGTACTGATTTGCCTTAAAAAAAACCTTTCTGCCACAAATAGTAAGTGGTTGGTTTGTTAACCAATAAATTCTTTATCTTCCAGAACTTAAGGGCCAGAGTGTCGCCTTATGTATACTTGCCCCTTTGTTCCTTCTGTTGGGTCATCAGCCCTGTACAAGTAGGACATAGCCATGTAAAAGAGAAACCAGTAAGTCTGAAACCCTAACCTGGGTTGATGTAAGGGTTGGTTTGCCTGGGGCCCTCCACTGCAGTGATACCATCATTCACACCATATATTCTAGGGACTGGGAACCCCTGGGTCTTTGATCTAAATATAGGAGTGCTGTCTCCATGGTTACAGTCAGCTGTAGAACTAGTGTTCAACTTGCTAAAGTTTGTGATTTCCACAGGCTGCAGTTGGGACAAAGGCTGCAAGCCATGAGTCATCCTTGAATCCCACCCACCTACCTGTACTCACTCCTCCTTTTCCTCTCCCACTGTCAGAGCAAATGAGTGGCTGGAGAGAAGCCAGATTGATGACCTCCTTTTTGTACTCCAGAAAAATCTGATTTTGAATCTCTACTTCAGGCAAGTGGGGTCAACATCACTGCCTCCTGTAAATATAAACATGGATGGCTTGATTTATCTCTCTCAAACAATTTCATTACGGTCACTTTATACTTAATGGAGCAAAAAGGTTGGGGGTAGTACTCAGTAGAGCTTTATGATTCTGGCCTGGTGGCTGATTATATTCACCCTGGCCTTGAGTTTGGCTAGTATTTATCAAGTGGGAGGGTAGGCTTGGCTTCTTAGATGTGTTTGGTTCTTCTGCTTTTGGAGTTTATGATTCAGACTTGCCTTTTTCAGGATTCAGGTAACTTTCCTTCCCTTTTTCTACTCCAAGTTGTTTCTGGCAGCAAAACTGAGAAATATTATCAAGGTCTGCTTATAGAATTATTTGCCACAGATGGTATCAAACTTGAATAAATATGTGTTCAGTTTGGGCTTCTTTAAAACCTACCACTTATCCCCACAGCCAACTTATATTAGTGGACTCAGTCAAGGACAAATGACAAATAGCTACCCTAGGCTAGAATATGGTCTTCTTAGCAGCAAGTGACATGACCACAGCCCAAATGTGAGTCAAACCTGGGCCTGCAGCTTACTTGATAAAGGAAAGTGGACTTCAGTATCTAGGTCTGAAGTTCTAGGATACCTCTGCTAAGTCCCCAGAATGATTTAATTCTTCACAACAGCTATGTTTCTTTGCTTCTGGCCCAAAGCAATCCCTGTAATTGGCATCACTGCCAGGACTGTTGTTTGCCTTAGAGGCAGATTGTCTGCCTGACTGTGTCTTTTGTGAAGGCAGGATTTGGCTACACAGCCTGTCATAGAATTGAGTCCCAGAGCTCTAAAACATTTCTTCTCTAATTATTGGGTAATATCGTTTTAGTTGTTGTGACTTAAGTAAAAGTATAAATATTAGTTGTATCCAATAAAAATGCCAAGCCAATTCAGAACTCTGTAAGGTCTAGCCAAGGTCTCACTGAAAAGTTGGGCCTGGCATCCTTCCCAGAAGGTCAACAGACTGGCTTTATTGATGCATCATGGAAGGAGTCATTCCCAAGGCAAGGATTCTGACTTGCTCCCACCCTGTCCTTGGCTGTTTAAATCTGAGAAACATTATCAGGAGCATATTGGGAAACCTCAGCTCCCAAGAGTCAACTCATGAGTAAGGCTGAGGAAATGATCCATTTTAAGGCTGTAAATGTTTGTGGAAATAGCTCCTTACAAGTACTCATACAGAGTCACGCATCCCAGGCTGTACCAAATGTTTCTGGCAGTGGAGGAAGCTATTGCTTTGGAGGCGGGGTGGAAAGAGATAAAGAGAGGAGGGAAAGTGTGAAACAGTTTAGACTGCAAAGTTGGCTCAAGTGCCATGGAAGGGAAGAGAATGGTTTGAATGAACCTAGTAGCTCACCTATCAGGTTATTTTTGCCTAATTTTGATGAATTGGTTCAGGGAACCCAGTGTCACAACAGCATTCTCTCATCTATGGTTTGCCACTTCCTATCTGTGTGATCTAAGTAGGTGATGTAACCCCTTTGAGCCTATTTCCTCACTTACATATGGGGAAAAGAGTATCTACCTTATAAGTTCATTGTAAGGATTAAATGTCCTTCCTTTCCCCTCTCTGTGGTATAATGCCTACTCCTCATTCTCGCAGGTACTCGCTTATATATATTATCCTTTCAGAGTAACCAAAAGATAGGGAAATTCACACTGTCCAGACTCATACCAGGGTCAACACCAGAAATCAGTAGACACCAGTGACAAACTTTGGATCAGGAGTCCAGACCACGAGGTGGATAAAGAAGCAAAGCAGAATATGCCCCACCTCAGCCAAAGGTATCTACATCCTAATCCCTGGAATCCATAAATATGTTACTTTACATGGCAAAAAGGGTTTTATGCATGTGATGAAATTAAGGATTTTGAGATGGGGAGATTATCCTGGATTACCTGGGTTGGGCCAATATAATTACAAGTGTTCTTATAAGCAAGATCCAGAGGATCAAAGGCAGAAGAAGGCAATATGATGACAGAAGCAGAGGTTGGAGGGATGTCACTGCCGGCTTTGAAATGGACGGGGATGATGATCTGAGACAAGTGCACATCCCCTAGAAGGTGGAAAAATCAAGGAAAGAGATTCTCCCTTAGAGCCTCCAGAAAGGAACCAAAGAGCCCCAGAATTAAGTGGTCTCTATTAAATAATCCTAGATTTCAGAACAGTCTCCTCTTCTTTTGATCAAGACTAACATTCTGTAGTGTGAGGTCAGCTGCCAAGATGGTTTTATGTCAGGGGCATCTAAAAGGGCTGCCTTGCTCATTAGAATTCACATTAGAATCATGGAGGGAAGACTTGTGTGGTTTATTGAGGAAGTAGGACAATTAGATAGCAACCTATGGGAGTAGAATGGTTTGCCACACAGCAACTCCACTCATAAAATTCACAGGGGCTAGACCTTTGCCTTGGAAATTCCCTGAGGATCAAGGTAGTGACCACCATCTTGATCTCCTTTGAAGTGGCCTCCAAAGGGCAAGTTCACAAATGAATAATTGCAGCTAACAGCAGGACAGATGGCTACAGTTTACTAACTGGCAAATTCTCTAGGGATTAGGTCCTACATTATGCTAGTTTAAGTATAAAATAAGGAAAGGAAACATTTTTCCTCCTTCCAAGTCTTTAAAGCTCAATTACTATATCTTACTGAACTCTAAGGGAAAATTAGTCTGAACATTTCTATAATGGAGGTATATACTCTGTATACATTTCTATTATAGCTCTTGTATAATATATTTTGTTTCTAAACACTGCCTTTGTATTATTCACCAGTGTATGCTCAGCACTTAGCATAGAGGGGAGCACTTACTACATTGCTTGAATGAATGCGGAGCAGTTTGTTCAGAAAGTCAAATGAGGCTGAGTCGGTCTCAATAAGTTTGGGACATGAGAAAGACTAAATGTAATTATCTATTAAAGGAGTATGTCGTGCTTTTCTAGAGTAAGGAAGGTGGACTCACTACAGACTGCATAATAACCACTTCAGAGGAAGTTCTATTTCCCTAACATGGCTCCTACAACAAAGCAAATGTGTCCTTTGCCTTCTATTGAGACATATTAAAATACAGACAAGTGCAAAGAAAAATAACACCCATATCCCCCAGCCCAGTCCTATAATTAACTATTAGCATTTTATCTTATTTCCTTCTATTTTCTTCCTTATTTCACTCTCACTGCTATTGCAAAGGGCATTGGAATGTCTTTCTTTTTTCAGACAAGATGGAGCAGCCTCATTCCTCCCACTTTCTCCCTCTTACAAATAAAAAAACATCATCTTAACACATCAAACAAACAAGAAATATCCAAAAGGATGAAATAAGAAGGCAGACTGCTTTAGAAACCTCAGGACTTGAGTAACAACACAGCAATAATTCTGCTGGGCTTTCTTTTTTACCTCTCATCTATCCCAGACAGGGTACTGTATTAGCCTCCAAACTGGAACCAACAGGTACAGCCAAAAAAAGCCTATTACAAAAAAAAAAAGAAGAAGAAGCCTGTTACTCCTATTCAAAGCACCAGGAAAAGGGTGACCTAACAACAAAAAATCTTTTTGGCAATACCTGCCCTACTCCAGCTAAACACCAATGGAAAAACTGCACAATTTTCACACCTCCCCCCACCCATCTTACAGAAATAGGTGATTATATTCCAATTCCCCCACTGGGAAGCAGATCTTCCAACCTGTCTCCACCTACTGAAAGCAGATGGTGGTACTCTGAGTACCTCATCCAGGTGGTATTGATAGGCAGAGTAGGGAGCTGAACTTCAACTCTCCTACTCCTTCTCTCTGTTACCTCTTGCTCCATGGAAGTAGGTGATATTCTGATTCCCTTCCTGGGATGGTGTTGGCAGGGCTAAGCAATAGGGAACTTATTTTACATCCCCCCACCTGACAGGAGCAGGTAATACTCAAAGTCCTTACTTTGAGAGTCAGTGAGGCTCAGTGAGGAGATAGGCTTCTACTCCTGCCCAACATCAACAAGGTAGGATGAGGAGGAGCAAGATGGGTCTAGTAAGGTAGACACTGCCCCCCCGCCCCCACCCCTGTCAGCCTAGTAGGGGGACCAGCGGAGAGCTGAGTTTCCATCCCCAGGCAGCAAAAATGATACTGAATGACAGGGCATAAGGCAGGATAAATAAACACTGTGCTTTTCCCCTTGTTGGTGTCAGCTAGGCCCAGAGGGGAGCTGAGAGCTGAACTTCCACTCACACATGGCAGCAACTAGGCAGAACATGGCTGTGCAAGGTGGTAAGAGTTGGCCCTCTGTTTCTTCCCCCATCCTTGGTGTCAGTACAGCCCAGAGAGGTGCTGAGCTTACACACCCACTTGGTGTGAGTTGGTACCCCACATTCACTGAGACAGTGGCAAGAAGAAGGGAACTGAACTTCCACTCCACCATCTACAACGGGACAGTGTGATTTAGCATCCACTTTTCCCAAGGTGGTATTAACAGGCCAAGACAGAAGCTAAACATCCACTTCCACCCATGCCCACAAATTATGATTAAACATGGTGACTGCCTGCAATAAAGAGATTAACAAGGATCCACAGACTCACAACATGATACCCAAATTTTCCAGAATACAATTAAAATTCACTTGTTATATACCAAGAATCAGGAAAACCATAACTTGAATAAGAAAAGATAATTAACAGACATCAACAATGAGATGACTCAGATTTTGGAATTATCTGACATTTTAAAACAGCAATAACAAACACTCTTAAAACAAATGAAAATTAAATATCTTGGTAAGGAAATAGAAAACATAAAGAATCAAAGGAATATTATAGAACTGAAAAATATAATAACTGAAATTAAAAATAAAAACTTCCTCTGCAGGCTCAGTAGTAGATCAGAGATGCCAGAGGAAAGAATCAGTGAACTTGACGACAGATCAATGGAAATTACCCACTGGGAACAACAGAGAGAAAGTAGGCTGACAAAATAATGAGCAGAGCCTTGGGGACAATGGACAATAACAAAAAAAATAACACTTGTGTTATCAGAGTCTGGGAAAGGGAGAAAAAATAGTGAGGACTGAAAAATTATTTGAAGAAACAGTGGCCAAAAACTTCACATATTTGGCAAGAGACATAAACCTACAGATTTAAGAAGCTAAGTGAATCACAAACAGGATAAACCCAAAGAAACCCATGCCAAGATTTCATGATAATCAAAAGTCTGAAAACTGAAGACAATAAAAAATATTGAAAGAGGCTAGAGAGAAACAACACATTATCAATACCTATAGGGGACCAATGATAAAAATATCAGTGAATTTATCATCTGAAGCCATGGAAGCCAGAAGTAAGTGGCACTAAAGTAACTGTCAACACCAAATTCTATATGCAGCAAAAATACCCTTCTGGAATAAAGGGGAAAGTAAACCAGTCTCAAATTAAGAAAAACTAAGAATTTGTTAACAGCATACCTACCCTGAAAGAATGGCTAAGGGAAGTTTTCTAAAGAGAAATAAAATGATAACAAAAGAAGGTTGTTACTCCAGAAAGGAATAAAACAAGGAATGGGTAAAAATAGGAGTAAATATAGATTTGTTTCCTCCTCATCAGGTTTTTAATTGTTTGATGGTTGAAGCAAAAATTATAACATTATCTGATTGTGGTGCCCAATGTATGTAGAGGAAATACTTCAGATATTTATATTTTAAAAGTGGTGAGAGTAAAGGGACTTACATGGATGTAAAGCTTCTTCACTTAAAGTGGTAAAACATTGTTACAAGTAGACTCCGATATATTCAGCATACGTATTGTAATACCTAGAGCAACCACTATAAAACCTATACAAATACACTATAAATTATAAAATTCAAATACATTAAGTATAAATCAAAATGGAGTTCTGTTAAATGTTCAAGTGACCCAAAAGAAGGCCTGGAAAAGGAAGCAGAGGAATAAGAAATAGAACAAATAGAAAATGCATAACACAATAGCAGACTTAAGCCCTACATATGAATAATTACTTTAGATGTAAATGGTCCAAATATAGCATTTAAAAGACTGAGATTTTCATCACCTCAAAAAGAAACCTGTACCCATTAACAGTCATTCCCTATTTCCTTCCTCCCCATCCCCAGCCCTAGGTAAACACCAGTCGACTTTTTGTCTCTATAGATTTGCCTATTCTGGACGTTTCCTATAAATAGAATCATATAACATCTGATCTTTTGTTACTGGCTTCTTCCATTTAGCATTATGTTTTCAAGGTTCATCCATGTTGTAGCATGCCCCCCTCATTTTTTAAGTTATCATTTATTGGACACGTAACATGGTGCCAGGCTCAATGAGTGCTTTATTTTGTTTGATCTTCAAAACAATCCTTTGAAGATAAATAAGATTATTTCTATTATAGATGAGAAATGTGAAATTCAGAAAAGTTTAATGATTTGCTCAATGTCCCACAGCTAGTAAATGGCTGAACCAGAAATTAAACCAGGTCTGATGCCAAAGCCCATGTCCTTTACACTATGCCATGTCATTTCACTGTTCAAGAAAAGGTGGATCTATATCAGAAGACAACTTGGAATATGCTCAATGACCAGTGATTATTATGGCTTGGCCATAACAATAATATTTAAGGATTCTATTGGCCTTGACTTGAGTTGGTGCCTTTGAGAACAGGACAGACTTGTTCCCTCCAGCCGTGAAACCTGGTCTTGAAGAACTGGTCCTCCCACATCTTTCATTTGTGACCAATTCCGCTGTATGTAAACAGATTTGGCCAGTATTATTCCCCATTTATAACAAAGGGTTAAGCATCTTTAAACCTTTGAGGTTTTAGATGAAAGAATATATATTTATTTTATACTATAGTGAGCACTGATTTATCTAGGTTATCATGCTTAATCAATATAAGTGGAAGACATTGTTTGCTACAGATAGCTATAATTATTTCCAAGAGAAACTTGCAAGTTTCAGGGAAGTTTGGTATTTCATTCTCTAGATCCTTTCTATAGTCACTTTAAAAAAATATCTATTGGGCTTCCCTGGTGGCGCCGTGGTTGAGAGTCCGCCTGCCGATGCAGGGGATGAGGGTTCGTGCCCTGGTCTGGGAAGATTCCACATGCCGCGGAGCGGCTGGGCCCGTGGGCCATGGCCGTTGAGCCTGCGCGTCCGGAGCCTGTGCTCCGCAACGGGAGAGGCCACAACAGTGAGAGGCCCGCGTATCGCAAAAAAAAAAAAAAAAAAAAATCTATTTTTCTTTAGTGGTGAAAAGAGCATTTTGAAATTTCCTCTCAGAGACTTGCAAGAAGAAAATTTGTTGAGCAAATAATGTGCAGTTGGGAAAAGCCGCTTAGGTAGCCAGATTTTTCAGTGGCTAATTTGATATTCTTAGATTGTCAGATACTGTAAGCCATCCAGGTAATTTGCTGCTTTGAACCAAAACACAATTTCCTCCCCAAGCCCCCATAACTTATTTTTGTTGTTTGAAATGTTGCCTAACAATGGTTTTCTCCCTTCAACTCACCATTCTGCACCATCTGTTAGGAGAGTGCCTATTTTGAACACAGTATCTCCCTATCATTCTTATAGCTCCTGGAGGAGCCAGGCTGTTTGGAGAAGGAATCCTGACATTGGGAAAGGGAAGAAGGAAAGAAGGTAGAACTAGAGACTTCAATATATTTCTATAAAGTTTCTCTGTTGTAGCGGGATAACTGTCCCATGGCAGTCCATTCCTTGAATATGTGGAGTGATGTTAAAAATGGATTAAGGTGTAGTCAAAGCCAGACCCAAATCAAGTAGAGAGTTTAAAGGGCCAAGCACCAATGAGTGCTTATTGGGTGCTTTATTTTATTTGCTCTTCAAAGCAATGATTTGCAGATCAGGAGGGTATTTTAGCTGTGTAGAGTTAATATCGGAGGTGCAGTCATGAATAAGAACCTAGGTTATCTATAAAGGTAGCAATAGAATGGTAGTGGAAAATCAGATAAAGCCCGTCTAACTTTATCCTGCCTGATAGCCTATTGCTGGCACAGGCTTATTTTTAAAGTCCTGGGAGCATCCCTTCTATGCTGAACTGCTGTTTGTCTTTAAGGCATTAACCAGAGCCCAGCATTACCAAGTGGCTAGGAAGAGAAGCAAAGTTGGGATACTCAGCAGTTTTCAATGCAGCCGGTCAGAGTGAGGTTAGTGAGTGGGTTAAGGAAACAGTCTTATCTTCTAACCCTCCTAACCTTAAATAATCTATTTATGGACACTTGCTGGGGGAAACAGAAAGTGCTGATAGTTGGCAAGCCTTGTGTTATACTGATGTCAATGGATAAAGATTTGGAGAGATGGGAAATGGAGGTCAGTGTGTGAGCATGTGAGCAGCTTACTCTTTCATCTGACCATTTGGATCAACCTTAGATCCTGTGATAGTTAATTTTATGTGTCAACTTGACTGGGCCATGTGGTGCCTAGATATCTGATTAAATTTTGTTTCTGGTTGTGTCTATGAGGGTGTTTTGGATGAGATTAACATTTGAATCAGTAGACTGAGTAAAACAGATTGCCCTTCCCAATGTGGGTGGGTTGAGTAAGAAAGAATACTTTCTCTCTGCCTCATTGTCTTCAAGCTGAACTTTGGTCTTCTCCTGTCTTTAGACTTGGCTTTCCCAGGTCTGGATTTCTCAGCTTCCATAATGGTGTGAGCCAATTTCTTATAATCAATCAATCAGTCTCTCTCTCTCTCTGTCTCTCTCTCTCTCTGTCTCTCTCCACATACACACACACACACACACACACACACACACACACACACATCCTATTGGTTCTGTTTCTCTGGAGAACCTTAATATAATAACAAATTCCCATTGCTTGCCCTGGGCTTCACATATGATCAGTCCAATTTTCCCACAGGAACCTTCTTGGGATAACAGAGAGGAATGTTCTTTCACTGTTTCTATAAGAGGAAGAAATAATTCTCTCCTGCCTAAACCCACAATCATCTTCTTCCATATAATTACAAAGATACATGTGTAGACCTAAAATTTGAGATCTGAGATAAAGTTGTGTGGTTGTTGGTTTATTTAGTTCTGTGCTTGCTTGATTGTCTATAGCTATAACTGTATGGGATCAGCTCTTCTGGCTGAATTGACTGGCCAAGTGGAAATGTTAAGTAGGCTCAAGACTGTACATTACTTATGTCTGGGGATTTTACTTACTGTTAAAATATAAAAGATTGTATTATTTTCTTTTAAAAATCAACGTGTTAGATCTCTGCTTCTTGGTGCTTTGACCAACATCAAGCTCTTTCTGTCTTTTATGTCTTTGCCTCCTCCCCTCTGCCCATTCCTTCTTTCCTTTCATCCTCCGCTTCCTTCCTTCATTCCTTCCTTGGCCATCTATAGAAAGATAAAAGACATTCTTTATTTGTTGGGCCCTGTTTATATCCTGCAAAATGTAACACTGCACATCAGGCCATCTGAAAATTTCTGGATTACTAAGGGAATTTTTCGATGTCCACAATGTTCCGAGTAAATAAGTCTTGATCAAACAAGTTATATATCAGATTAGTTTTGACTATCTTTGACTATTTTTCACACTTACGTAGACAATATATAATGTGTGTGTGGGTGTGTATGTGTTCGAATTGAGGATAAAAGATTAGAAATGACTCTATATTGAACTTGCAGGCTGGCACTCCACTTACAAAGCTTTTCAGCCATAGCTCCTAGTCTCTAGCCCTCAAATACCTAGTGATGTTAAGCCAGGATGAAATGGCTTTTCATTTTAAAGCAGATATACAGCTTCATTTATTTATTTTTTAAAATGTCCCATGCCTAAGAGAAAAACAGGTGCACTTCGGCTTCAAAGGATTTACTTGGTAAAGTTGTAAGCATTTTAATTAAAAAATGTGTCTTTGAACCTTATGAAAATGAGATACACTGAAGCATGGAAAGTGGATATAAACCAAAGTGCACACAGAAAGAAAGATCAATCTCTGAGCTTTCTGCCATCTGAGGTCTGGGAGATGATTTAAGTGGAACTTTTTCCATACTGTCAGCTGCTGCCCTGTTTGTCCTAAAAGATAAACAAAGAGCATCTCTAGGTGCAATGAAATGTACCTAAAATGAACTGAGTCTAAAGTAAACTGGTTCATAACTTCTTACCTGGCCCAAATTGTTTCAGGTGTCTTATTAGGAGTCACATTATTAAATAAAATGAGGCAATTAAAAAAAACACCCTTCTCCTAAGTTATGAGCTCATTTTTGCTCTGAACTCAATCTCCTAACAAGTACTGCTATGATAACATCAGCATGGGAAATATTTGTTTTATAACCTCCAATGCCAGGTTGGTCACTAAAATAAAGGTAGAATCGATTGTGAACTATTGTATTTGGAGAGACAGAGTATGTGTGTGAGAAAGAGAGTGACAGAGAGAGAGAGTGTGTGTGTATACATGGGTCTGTGTGTGAATATGGAGGATTGGGCCTGAGCACTAAGAAATTATGAAGTACGTACATTTTGTGATTTAGTAAACTCTATACCCCAACAACTGTGGGTGCCCCAGTTTTCCTGCTGGCTCTGTCCCATAGCTGTCTAAGTCCCCTGGCTCTTGTGCACATACCAGACTTGGCCCCATGCAGTGCCTCCTGCCCTGTATATTTCTCTCTCCCTGTTCTATCACAATTTGCCTATTCTGAACCTTGCTAATTAGGTAGCATTTACTAGCTGATAATGAGTACCTTTCTGGGCTGAAGAAATATAGAAGCATAGAAAATCAGAGCTGGATGAGACTTGGTCTAAACCCCTCATTTTTACCTTGGTGATCCTGGAGCCCAGAGATGGAAATTACCTCAACCAAAGTCACACAGCTGGTTATTGAGAGCTAACAGTTTACCCTTCCCATGTCTTATTTTAACTGTCAGCTTCTGGAGTTAATGCTTCAGCTCAAAGGTTTGACTCTAATGGTGAAATTACTCCATGGTTGGTGTGGAACAATAAGATAAGAAGAGGTTTTGGGCCATTTTGAGGCTTTCAGTGAGAAGTCTTTCCCTCTTTTCTGCTACTGATTTGGCTCCTATCTCCTAAGGTGCAAAGCATGGGCCCCGGTGCTAGGTGAGCATGTCATCCTAGCTGGTTGCTTCTATGCTGTTTGCCATAGGAACTGCCTCTGGTACCTTCTCTGATGGATGTCAAAGAAGTGGCTCCTGGGGAAGATATGAGTCCATTGCAAACTGCTTTCACTATTTCATTGAGTTCATTTCCATCCTCCCTTTTTTTCAAATCGCTGATGTGACTTACCCACATAAATAGAAAGAAGCAGGTCCAATTAAACATGCATGGGGCTGTTTCCTAAGAATTTCACAGTGGGAAACCAACCAGGAACACTCTAGAAAACACAGCCATCTTTATGCTTTGCTTCCTAGATTCTACTTGGAACTGAATATGCCAAAAACAAAAAGGTCAAGTGGGCTGGTATCAGGGGCCTGTGGGTGACGCACAGAGGTAGAGCTCTTTTTGTCCCAGGCTCCCTTTCTCTTGAAGTGTTCACAGATTTATGATGTAGGTCTTGGCTCTAATATATTACATCTCAATGACCATAGAGTTGGAAAAAACCATAGAGATTATCTATTACAACCTACCTCTTGACAAAGACTGTCTCCTTGACCAGTCTTTAGTCGGAATACTCTGAGACCTCTCCTCAACTAGACCTTGATCTTGGCCCCTGCCCTCTCTTTGGCCTGCCCAGCCCACTCTTAGCAAAACATCCTGCTAAGTAATTCCCTCCCCCCACCCCGATATCTGATCATCCTTGATATATGATCAATTTCCTCATCCCCCATCTTTGATGTCTAAGCCCTTGGCTGGCTTTTAGCAAGAATCTTATTAGGCCAGTTTAGTAAGAATGCCTCCTACTGTTGATATTTCCTCTTAGTAATTTTCTATCCATTGACCCCCTCACCCTGCACATTGACTATAAATCCCCAGCTGTCTTTGCTGTATTCGCAGATGAGCCCAATCTCTCTTCCCTATTTCAATACCTCTATTGCAGCAGTTTTTGGGTAAAATTTGCCTTACTGTTTAAGTAAGTATCAAAATATTTCTTTTCTTTAACATTCCCAGTGTCAGAATCCCACCTTACTGCATCCCTAATGGGATGATAACTCAGGCTCTACTTGAATACTTCCAGTGACATGGAGTTCATTACTCTGAGGTAGACCATTCTCCTGTTTAGATAACGTGAAAGATGTAAAAGGCAGCAACTTATCGGAAAGAGCATAGGCTTTGGTATCAGACAGGCCTGATTTGATTAGTTGGTTTCTTCCTTGTAACCTTCCTTTTACCTTCATTCAACAAACATTTTATGAGCCTTTTGCTGGCAACAGGGGAAGATGGGGTAAGGAATCTGTTCTAGATAGAAGGAATAGGCTATGTGAAGGCCAAGAGGGAAGAAATAGGCAAGAAAGAAGAGAGCATGGCATAGGTTAAAAAGTAAATTTCAGAAAGAGGTAAAATCATGATGCTTACACATGTATAAAAATGAATATGTGTTAAAGAATTTATTTTACTCATAAGATATAAGTGAACCAGGCAGATGTTATAACTGGTTCAAAACCTGCCTCCTCCTGGTCAGCCTGGAAGACGCCATGTCAAGGCAGCTTCCTCTTGCCTGCCAATACCCTGCAGGACTGGGCACCATGGGCCAAAATTTTGTGTCCAAGGAAGAGGCAAGAAGTGCCACCTATGTTTCACTTTGTGGTCAGGCTGTGTCTTCATGCTGTGACAGCATTGCCTTTATGGAGTGTAGACGTGGCATTTATGTACAATTTTGTTTGTGTCCTATTTTATTTTACTTTCGAAAGAAAAACACTATCAAAAACCAAGGAAGTCTGTGGTGTTCTCCACAAGTGGTTGACATTTGACTACTTTTTTGAATTATGTATGGAAAGTCATTGGCAGTGTGGATTGTTCCAGGGGTTGGCTTGTTTTGTGTTTTTGTTTTTATTTTTGAGTCTGAGTCATTGCATCCTCTACCAGCTGTTAATCCATCACTTTGTGTGTGGGGGGAAATGTTGCATTGCTGTTTGTAAGCTTTTTTATTTTTTTAAATTATAATTATTAAAGGCCTGACTTTCTCCTCTCATCACTGTGAGATTACAGATCTATCTGAATGAAATGTAACATTGAAAAGACTTGTTTGTTGCTTTCTGTGTAGTTGCATTATTGGGGTGGGGGGGCTGGGGGGGTTGGGAATTGAAAATGGAGGGGCTGCTGAGGTCCTGTGAATGTTTCAGTCATTGCGCTTTCTGCTAGAAGCCTGCAGAGAATGGAAGCATCTTCTTTATTGTCCTGGCATGTTCATCTCTATTGTCACTAAGTTGCAACTGGAGTTTCATTTGGATCTAGTTAAAAAATTTCTTCTGTGCAATAGGTGGGTTCGAGGATGTAGCTGCCCTGGTGTCTTGATCATATCCTGATAAGAATGCCCACGCTGAGGAGTCAGGTGCTGTATTGCAGGAGTGATGCAGGACAGGGCACAAGCCTGGCCGAGTTCCTGGGAAATCAGGGAAGAGGATAGAGACCCTTTCCTGCTGTTACCATGTATTCCCTTTGGGGAAGTCAGAAGTTAGGGAGGGAGCTTTGTTCCCATGTAGGACTCCTTGCTTCTCCCTAGTTCCTCTCTTCAGTCAGTCCAGCTCTCACTTCCACGCCTCAGAGCCCTGTGGGGAAGGCGTTAGCAAGAATGAAGCAGGCAGGGGCTGCAGCACCAGTGAGGCTCCCCACTTCTTTCTGAACATTGTTCTGTACGTAGCAGGGGACAGGAACAGGGACAGCGGCCTCCCCCGTCCCCACGCCATCCCAGCAGCTCAGCTAAGCCCCTGATTTGAAGAGGGCAGCAGGAGGTCTCTGAGGTGTACTGAGAGGCTGGCCACACAAGAAGCCTTTGCCTTTGCAGGAGGTTCTGGTGTGCTTTTTCTTAAAAAGGTAAGGAGCTGAGATTTTTTTTTTAATATTAAGAATCTATTAAGAAAAAATACAGGACTGACCCTCAGGCATCTTCCCCTACTCCCCAACAAATCCCCAGAAGAGACTGGAAGGCAGTGCAGAAGGCAGTTCGAGCTTTGGCTCTGCAGCCAAGAAGAGGTCAGCTGCTGAGAACACCAGTGGGCGCTCGGACCCGCCTGCCCCGGGGCCTGTGCTCTGCCCTGGCCACACAGGCGCCCCACTTGCCTTTGTACCTTGCTTATTTCCCCTTTTTAGATCTTATCACACATTTGCTTTTCTAGAAGATGAACTCTATTTCTTAACTGGGGGCAATGAAGAATGCAATGCTGGAACTCCTGCTGCCCCGCTAGCTGGTCACGGAGGATAGTGCCAGGCAGGATTCTGGAAACCCAGTGCACTTAAACTGATCCTGAAAAGAGCACTCAGAGCACTCTGGACACCAGGAGGGCTAGATTCGCCAGAAACTGTCTTACCTTTTGCCCAAAGAAACATGCTCGGTATTTGGGGCATTCCCTCCCATGAACCCTGGTACTTCTGTTACCTCAGGGCCTTAGTACCTGGATACTGTCACAGAACTGGGGTGGGAGAGGGACCTATTTTTAAATAACTGTTCAAAGTTGGGGGATTTTTTAAAATTAAGGAAAAGGAAAGCTATTCTGTATTGCACCTTTTCACAGTTTAATACATTTTCCTGTGATTTTTGAAATTAAACCATTGTGTGTCTTGTAATGTCCTAGCTGAGGTGCTGACCAGCAGCTTCCTTCAGAAAGCTTTGGAGCAAATGTGTCTGTTGCTTTGTCGCCTGCTGGAAGGGGACCTGGAGGGCTGCTGGGGACTAGTTTCTGTACACACTTGTTTGGCCTTTTCTGTAGTTGATGCTGTAAACTCTATGGCTTTTTAAAAAAAATTTCATGTTTTTATTTAGTATTGGAAATCCAATACACTTTTTTAATCCAAAAAAATAAGAAAAGTCAAAACAGCACAGATTTATATGGAGTAAAGGAATATTGAGATGAATTGCAAATAAAGACAAAACTCGTTTTTCACAAGGGTGGGGAGGAATCAACTAAATCACTACTGGGTAGGACATAACTTACGTGTCTCTCAGTTATCTACAACTTACAAAGAATTGTAAAATGGCTCAATGACAATGAAGAGATAGAATCTGATAACCTAGGAAATTGGGCTATAGAGGATGCATAGTTTTCCATTGAAACACAATTTTCTTCTATGTATATTTGAGTAATTCAAAGATATTCAATGTGGCCATAGTATAGTTCCAAGTGGTGAGTGGTTATAGAGAAGTAAGCTATGGCCAGATCATGAACGGCTTCATAAAAAATTTAAGTAGAGAAGTAACATGATCAGATTTATGTTTTAAAAAGAGCATTCTGGCTACATTGGTATTGGAGGGACAGGATTGGATGTATGGAAACCAATTTAGTAGCCTGTTGTAAGCTTGGATTCAAATCCTTGCTCTGCTTCTACTAGCTGTAGAGACTTAGGTGAAGCTACTCAACCGTTCTGAGACTCCACTTTCTCCTCTGGAAAATGAAGAATAATATCTTCCTTGTAGGATTGCTGTGAGGTATGCAATGGGTTTGGCATGTTGTAGACAGTAAACATTAATTTCCTTTTACTCTGCTCCTGCTCTGCAACCAAATTGTTAGAACATTTTTATAATGAGCCCAAACTTGTTTCCCTTAACCCTTGTGATTGTGGAGGTCCGAGCTGTGTTATTTGAAAGAATATAAAGTAAGCATAACCCCTCTTGCCTTCACATATTTGAAGATAGATTTATTTCCCTTAAGTCTTCCTTTTTGAAACTAATCTTTCTCAGCTACTTCATAGTTCTTTCTCTCTCCCTGATATTCTCCCCTACATGAAATATCCCTTCTAACTTATGACATGCAGGAATGAAATTAACATAATACTCCAGGTATGCTTGAGATAGTATATAATAAAGTGGAACAATCAGTTCTCTTGGTCTGGATAATAAAACTCTGTTATATTGCCTAAAATTGCATTAGCCTTTTTAAGCAACCATGTCATATGATTGGTTCATTTTTAGCCTATGGATATCTAAAATGCCCAGGTATTTTTATTTTTCATATGAACAGTTGTTTAAGTGAATTTTCCTTTATTTAGAATATATTCAATGGCATTTTTAACTTACAGATAGGGTTTTGTTTCATCCACTAAATTTCATTTTTGTTAATCTTGAACTAGCCTTCTAGCATATATATACATATATATATACATACACATAGCATATACACATTCAAACATCACAGAACTGTATACCAATGAGCAATATGTTTTCTTCCATTGATATACTGTCTCTTATTCTCCTTCCCCTGAAGCAACCACTGTTGCCATTTTCTTGTAAATCCTTTCAAAAATCTATTTCTATACAAGTAAATGTACAACTAAAAATACTAAAGACAGCATACTATACACAGTAGTCTGCACTTTGTCCTTTACATTAATAATTCCAATAGAATGTAAGCTCTAGGGAGGCAGGATTTTGTTTGTTTTTAGCATCTAGAAAAATATTTGACATGTACTAGAGGCTTCATAAATATTTGTTGAATGCTGAGCAATATTTGGAGGTTTTCCATATCAGCATGTACCAGGGATCAGCAAACATTTTCTATGAAGGACTAGATAGTAAATATTTTAGACTTTGCAGGCCATATGGTATCTGTCACAATTACTCAAGCAGCCACAGATAATACATAAACAAATAGGTGTGACTGTATTCCAATAAAATTTTATTTACAAAAACATATGGTGAATCAGATTTGTTTTGTGGGCTATAGTTTGCTGTCCCCTGGTATATACAAATCAATCTAGCCTTTTTTCACAGTTGCATACTATTCCATCATATGGGTGTACTATAAATTTGTTAATGAGACCCCTGTTTATGTTCATCTAGGTTAATAGTCTTTTGCTATGATAATCAATGCTGTAACAATGTTTCAATGAGCAACATTTTCTTTGTGCACCGGTCTGAAAATATATTCCTAAATTGTAATGGCCAAGTAAAAGAGAACAGGGATTCTTAATTAAACAGGTACTGCACAATTGCCATCTCAAGAGATTGCATTAATTTGTGCTCCCACCTCTAGTGTATGACATTGCCTGCTTCTCTACACTCTTTCAGTACTGTGCATTATTAAATTTTCATTTCTGCTAATCTAGGAGGTGAAAACTAGGTGATCATTCATTTTCATTTTTATTTTAAAAATCATCCAAACATACAAAAAGCCCAAAAAATCATATAACAGACACAGCAAAAATTAAATAGATGCTAATATTTTACTTTATGTGCTGCACATCTCTCCCTCTTCTTTCTTTTTAAAGAGGAAATAAAATGTTATTCATATAGCTAGAATCCCACTTCCTACCCTTTCCCTCTCCCTCCATCCTCAGAGGTAACTTCTACATTGAAGTTGATGTGTATCACTACATATATGTATATTATATAATAATATGCAATATATATAACAAATATGTATATGGATAGTGGTATATAATAATATATAAAGTTATATATCATTCCATATATGTGTGTATGCATATATATAATATGTATACCCACATTAATATATGTATTTCTCTGTGTTTTTAAGTTTTACATAAGTGGTATCATACTGTCTTTTTGCAACTTGCTTTTTCAGTTCAAAATTATTTTTGAGGTTTATACAGCTTGCTTTTTTTTTTACAACTTTATTGCAGTATAATTGCTTCACAATGGTGTATTAGTTTCTGCTTTATAACAAAGTGAATCAGTTATACATATACATCTGTTCCCATATCCCTTCCCTCTTGCGTCTCCCTCCCTCCCACCCTCCCTATCCCACCCCTCCAGACGGTCACAAAGCACCGAGCTGATCTCCCTGTGCTATGCGGCTGCTTCCCACTAGCTATCTACCTTAAATTTGGTAGTGTATATATGTTACAGCTTGCTTTTATTTATTCAAAATTATGTTTGAGATTTATATGGCTATATGTAGATCTAGTTCATTCATTTTAGCTATCATGTACTATTCCATTGTACAAAGAAACCACAGTTTAATTATCCATTCCCCTCCTGTGGGACAGTTAAATGATGTCAAAGATTAACGAAGCTGGTCACGAATTAAAGTGGAAAAGACAGAGTTTAATCAGTAATATATTATCGCAACAGGGACAAGAATCCAGTGTGAACTGGACTCAACTTTGATTTGTATAGAGGTGACTGGGAGATTTAAAGGGAGAATGAGGGAATAGGAAGGGGAGTGAGTAGGGACTCAGTAGAGTCAGGGAAGTGAAAATTACAAAAAGTGGGAAGAAAGTCTTGGTCCATGTGAAACCCATCTGGATTTGCTAACTGGCCCTTATTGAAGCTAGATTCCTATCCTCCCACAGAGACTGGGAGACAGGGGTGCTATCTTCAGATGTTGGCTGGAACAAACTGTGAATTCTTATGGCAGACTTGAGTTTTCTCAGGCAGGCACTTTAAGGGGATCTAGGGTCATCCTAGGGATGTGACACTGTGCTGTTAGAAACGATGTTAATGTTTTCTTCAAGCCTTCATAGGCCAAGGTTGAGGTGTAGTCAAGAAAGGGCTCAGAGAAGCCTGGATAGAGTTTGGTCAAGGAGAGAATCTTTGTCAACGATCGCCTCCTTTTTTGCGAGAAGAGTGCTGCAAAGCAAACCCTTGTACGTTTGTGTACTGGTGTGAGAGTTTCTTTAAGATAGAATCTTTTAGAATTTATCTAGCAGGTTTTCCTGTCCACACCAGAAACCCTCCCCCCACCACAAAAAAAAAGGACAGAATTTTAGAACTGGAATTACTATGATATAAGGTGTGGCATCTTCAGTGTTATCAAATGACTCTCCAAAATAGTTGTACAAATTTTTTATATTCCTACCAGAAATGCATAAAAGATCCAATTTCCCCAAATCCTCACCAGCGCTTTGATCCAACAGACCCAGATTAGAGTCAAGGCAAATAAGATGAGTCATGCGAGTGTATGGTGAGATTCTATCTTTGCTTAAAAGTTTGATACTTTGTTCATCATGTATTTTTTTGGCATAAATTTTGAGTTTTGTAAATATTGCATTAAAATATTGTTTATCTTGACTGCTGAGTTTTTTTGGTGTCCCCTTACATTTTGTGCCTAAGGAAAGAGTGCCTCTCTCACCTCACCCTAGTCCTAGCCCTAGCCCTGCTCAATGTTAGTTAAATTTATTCCTTTTTGCCATACTGATGGGTACAAAATGGTCCCTCATTATCCTAACTTGCATTTGCCTGATTATTAGTGAACTCAAGTATGTTTTCCTATGTTTATTAACCGTCTGTGAAGTACCTGTACATGTCCTTTAATCAATTTTCTGTTGGGTAGTTTGCCTTCTCTTTATTAATTTATAGAATATATATTCTTCATTAAAAAAAGAAAAACCTCTGTTGGCTGTATGCATTGCAAATATCTTCTCTCAGTCTGTGTCTGGCCTCTTCATTTGTTTTATGGTGTCTTTTAGTCACAAAGAAATTTATAATATAATTTTAATGTGGTCAAATTCATCCATCTCTTTATTTCTAATCTGTGCTTTTCAGTGTGTTTTATTTAAAACATTTTCTCTACCCCACTATCAAAGCTCTTCTCCCCTCTTTCCTTCTGAAAGTTTTGAAGTTTTGCTTTTCATACTTAACTCTTTAATTCAGCAGGATGAAGCATGAATCTAATTTTTGTCTTTTTTTCATATAGATAGCTCTTTGCCCCGAAAATTTATTGAATAGTTCATCCCATTTTTTCTTAATTGATTTATAACAAAATCTATTCATATATAAAACTCAGATATGTAAAGTGGGTCTGTTTCTGGGTTTTCTGTTACATTCTATTAGTCTATCCATGTAATGATACTACACTTAAAAAATGATAGTTTTTGTTACAATTGTTCTATTTTATTATGTTATTGCTGTTAATCTCTTGCAATAACTTAATTTATAAATAAACTTTAACATAGGTCTGTATTATAGGAACAAACATCATATATATAGGGTTCATTATCTGCAGTTTCATGCATCCCCTGGGGGTCTTGGAACACATCCCTCACAGATAAAGGGGGACCACTGTACAAAACCCTGCTTTATAATCAATATTTATTTCATGGTAGGTAAATCCTCCATTTATCATCATTATCATCATCATCACCTTCATCATTATTATCCTGACTGCTCTTGGCCTTTTATTCTTTAATAGACATTTTAGGACAAGCTTTTGAAGGAAAAATTTTGTTGGAATTTTATTTTGGGTTTATAAATTGACTTGAAGGAAATTATAATTTTTGTGATATTGATTTTCCCATCCATGAACATGACACATGAACATTGACAATTCTCCATCTATTTATATATTTTATGCTTTTAATAATATTTTATAATTTTCTCCATAAAAGTCTTATACTTCTGTTGTCAGATTTATTGTTTAATACTTGTAGCCTTCTTTTTCTGTTGTAAATACTGTCTATATTTGTTATTTTACTTTTAAATTATTTGTTGCTGATACATAAAAGCACAACCGTTGTACGTTAATTGTATACCCAGCAATATTTTAGTTTTAAAAACTTGTAGTTTTTTCTTGGGTTTTCTGTGTAGGCAATCATATTATCTCTAAATAACATCAGTTTTATTTTTTCTTTTCTATACTGAAATACTAGATTTTTTTTCCTTGTGTAGTTGTGTTGGACAGGTCTCCCAATATAATATTGAATAAAAACAGTGGTAGTAGGCATTCTTTATTTATTCTTGACTTTAAGGCAAATAAGTATTTCAAAGGTATCATCAATTATAGTTGTTATACATTTTCCAGTAGTTAACTTTTATCAAGTTCAGCAAATTAACTTTTTAAAAGACTATTTTTTAGAGCAGTTTTAAATTTACAGCAAAATTGAGAGGGAGACACAGAAATATACCCCACACATGCATAGCCTCCCCCGTTATCAACATCATTCACCAGAATGGTACATTTTTTTATTTTTACCAAGGAGGGACTTGCAGTGACACATCATAATCACCCAAAGTCCATAGTTTACCTTAGAATTCACTCTTGGTGTTGTACATTTTATGGGTTTGGACAAATGCATACTGGCATATATTCATCATTATAATATTATACAGAGCATTTTCACTGCCTTAAAAGTCCTCTGTGCTCTGCCTTTTCATCCCCATCCCCGACTGGCAGTCACTGATCTTTTCATCACCATAATTTTGACTTTGAGGAAATTAATTTTTATTTTCAGTTTTCGGAGTGTTTTTATGCTGAAAAGGTGTTGATTTTTATCAAAAGCTTTTCCTTCATTTCATCAAATTATTTTTCTGTTTGCTCTTATAGCGTTAACAGACATTAAATACTTTTTTTTTTCTTGAATGCTAAACCATTCTTTCAGTTTTCAGATATACCACACTTGGTCATGATGTAACACAGATGGATTCATTTTGTAATATTTTATTTAGTGTTTATGTGTCTATGTTCATAATTCAGTTTGGCTTATACTTGTTCATTTTCATTCTCTTCTTTTCTGCTTTTGATGTCAAAACTAAACTAGGCTCATTAGAGAACTGAGTACTTTTTCTGTAACATTTATGTAAATTAGAGATGATATGTTCTTTGAAGGTTTGTTTTTTGAAATTTGGTTGAAGGAGTAGATTTTTAACTGCTTATTCAAATTTTAAACAATAATTGTAGGGCTTGTTAGGTTTTCTGTTTCTCTATGGGTTGGTTTGAAGAGAATTTTCCCTAAATTTAATTTGATTAGCATAAAGCTCTTCATAATCTTCTCTTCTGATGGTTTAAAATATTCTCACTAAAAAATGCATTTAATTACAATGGTGGGTACATGTTATTATACATCTGTCTAATGCAAAGGCATTCTGTATAATGAAAAAAGCCAAGCTTTGGAGACAGTGAAAAGATCAGTGGTTACGGGGGTGTTGGGGAGGGGGGAGTGAGTACGAACAGGCAGAGCACAGAGGATTTTTAAGGCAGTGAAAATACTCTATGATACCATAATGATGGATACATGTCATTATACATTTTTCCAAGCCCATAGATTGTACAACAGGAAGAGTGAACCCTAACGTAAACTGTGGACTTTGAGTGATTATGATGGCTCAGTGTAGTCTCATTGATTGTAACAAATGTGCCACTCCAGTAGGGGATGGCAATCAATAATGGGGGAGGCTGTGAATGTGTCGGGGGACAGGAGGTATATGGGAAGTTTCTGTAGCTTCTATTCAGTTTTGCTGTGATCCGAAAACTGCTCTGAAAAATAAAATATATTATGCATGTAATTATGGGTGAGGTTAAGCATTCATATATTTAAAAGCCACTTTTAAATATTTCTGGGAACTGCATGTCCATGTTGTTTGTCCATTTTTAATGGAGTTGTTTGTGTTTTCTGACAGATTTCTCAGAACTCTTTTTTTTTTTCTTTTTTTTTTTTTTTGGCCTCGCTGCATGGCCTGTGAGATCTTCGGTCCCCCACCAGTTCGGTTCCCCTGCACTGGAAGCGTGGAGTCCTAACTACTGGACCTCCAGGGAATTCCCTTAGAACTCTTTACATATAAATGGAATTAGGCCTTTGCCCTATGTTGTAAATATTTTTTCACTTTTCTTTTGATGTTTAGGATAGTTTTTGCTGTCAGAAGTTTAACATTTTTCTGTATTCAAATGTATCAATCTTTTCCTGCATGACTCTTAGGTTTTGTGTGTTGTTTAGAAAGGCCTTACTCAATATTAGATTATTTTATAAATACTCTGCCATATTTCCATCTAGTATTTTTATTATCTTATTTTTTATATTTAAATCTTCTACTATCTGGAATGTATTTTTGGTTAGGGAGAGCCAATGTAATAACAATCGATAACGTGAGTTATCAATCAGTTATCAATTCAGTAACATCAGTTATTGAATAACTCATTTGCTGACAGATTTCAAATACCGTCCATAGGGTATAAAACTCCTATGTGTACAGGGGCTCTTCTGGGCACTCTGTTCTGTTACATTGACCAGTTTGTTTTCTTATTAGCCAATCCTGTATTGTTGTAATTACCAGAGTTTTATAATATTTTTTTCAGTACTTTTCTGGCTAGTCTTGCGTGTTTATTTTTCCACATGAACTTAATACCTTTATGTCTAAATCCAAAGGGTCCTTTTTCCACATGAACTTAATACCTTTATGTCTAAATCCAAAGAGTCCTGTTAGTATTTTCATTTGGATCACATTTAAATTAATAGACTAAATTTTAGACTAATATGTGAATTGTTATTTTACAATATTGAGTTTTTATATTCAGGAACACTGTATCTTTCTATTTGCTCAAATTTTGTTTTATTCCTCTCAGCAATAAAGCGGTCTTCATAGAAATCTTTTATGTTTTTCTTTAATATGTTCTAAATGGAATTTTTATTCCATTAGAATTTCCAGTGATATGAAAGTTAATGGTTTCTTCATTTGTAAATTAGTGATGATAATAATAGTTGCTACTTCCTGGATATGTTACAATGATTGAAGGAAATAATGTATGAAAGCACTTTGCACAGTGACTGATACATGATAACCACTCAATATTTGTTTGAGAATTTATTCCTTGACATTATGTAATGAACCTACCAGGGGTATACAGTACAGTGCTACCCAGATATCTGCTTCCTTGCCATAGTATCTAGACTCTGTATGCCTTGGTATCCCCATTGGAAATTAGGGCAAGCAATTCCAATCTCCATTTCAAGAAAAAGTGGTGGCTAGTGATGAGAATGGCTAATTCTCTAACCACCAGCAATCGAAGCAGTTTTCAGGAACTCTCTCCTCTGTGTTTCTATCTTTCTGTCCTGAGTGCCTAATAAAATACCAGATAGTATATTTTCTCCATACCCACCCCAAACTTCCCTGATTACTGAGAAGATAATAGTGTGGAATCTCTAGCTATGGTTGGGAAACATTTTCTAGGGTGGTTAGCATTAGATGATAATAAACAAAATTTTGGTGAGCTGGGCAGATGCTTTCTGCCTTGGAATACCTTGTCAGTTATTCCTAGTGGTCTGAGTTTTTGGTTCTGATGAGGCCAATTCTTCAAGTTTGAGATAGAGAAAATCTCAACTTTTGACCCAACTGGATGGAAAGCTCTGGGGCTTTTACAGTAGGATACAGAATCATAATTGGCTAGAAGGAAGAACAATTTATCTAGGACTGTTGGCTGCAGTATCTAACCCATTCATGCATATCAGCACCAGCTCATTGGAGTCCCTTACAGGAAATGGATCTGGGTCTTGGAAGCAAGTATAGCTTTTAAGACTGGTACATGTTCTATGATTTGGGGGGTTCCAAGCTGGTCCCACCACCCTTTGGAATCCTTCTCTGTCAGATCATGTTGGCCCTTTATTCTGCAATTGAGAAGTAAGTCCACAGGAAAAAGATTGCAGTGATGTGCAATTAATTCAAAAGGAAAGACTTGTGTTAGCTGGCTAACTTTTATAAGAGGAAGGCCTTGAATGTCTGGAGAAGGGGGTATTATATTGGGGAAATGTTACTACAGAGTGTTGACAGTGGTTCTGAAAGGGAGGGTTTGGTCTTCTAAAGGCAAATTTCCTTAATGCCAAACTTCATACACTAATAGCCAAATTAACACAATCACCATCCTTCTTATATCCTGACTTCAGTGTTACTAGCTTTATATATCCATCCAAATGACCACCTGCAAGTCTGAAGGAAATGAGCATCTATATATAAGACCTCTCCTTTCCCATTTATCTAAGCTCTGTCTTTCTTGCCTCAATACAACTATACATATACATTATCTTACTTACATTGTACTAAATCTAAGCACAATCTCAGAAAGCTTTTGCAGATTTGGGCCTCAGGAGCATAAAGAACCCCATGAATATCTATTGATACTTTTAGGTAAGGAACTTTGTTTTGGAGCATGAGCAGGCTAATGGGCTTATATAGCTTCACTCAGAATATCGAGTGGTTACTTGATCTAAAGTATAAGTTGTAACCCTGGCAACTGATCCTGGGGGACTTACAATTTGATAAGGCATAAGTAAGGTCAAGCTTTAGTTTTAATTCATTTATGAAACAAATAGTAATGGAATGTCCATAACATATCAGGCACTGTGCAAAGCACTGAGGATACACGAATGAACAGGGCATGGGTTCTACTCTCAAGAAGATTGCAGATGAATAGGAAGATGGGGCTAAATGCAGTGGTAGAGAGAAGCACAGGGTCTGAGGCCTTGGGTACAGAGGTGATCACCCAGGGAGTAGTAAAGTAGAAACCTTGGAGCACAACAATATTTGAGGTTTGAGCAGAGAAAGAGATTCCAGACTAGGAGACCAGGGATGAATGGCAAGAAAAGGAGAGAAATGGGGAGAGAATGATTTCAAAGAAGTCAAAGAGAGAAGTTTTCCAGGGAATAGTCAGTAATATCAAAGGGAACATAGAGATCAATTTAAGAAAATGACAGAAGAGTATCCATTGAATTTGGAATTATGGAGATCATTGGTGACTTCAGGGAGAGCAGTTTTAGTGGAATTATGAGAGAGGAAGACAATTTGCAGTAAGTAGAGGTATTAATGAGAGATCAGAGAGTTAAAATGGTGAGTGTAGGCTATCGTTTCAAAGAATTTAGCTGGGAAGGAAAAGGAATAAGAGGATGCCAGCTAAAAAGGATTGCAAGTTTAAGAATGTTTTTAATTTTGTTTAAGGTAGGAGAGCCTTGAGCCTTCCTATGCTGTGGAAAAAGAATCAGTAGGAGAAAGTAAGGTTGAGGATAAGGAGAGGGAGAGGATGCTTTAAGCAATCAGTGTCCCTGAGAAGAGGGGGCAATAGGATCCAAGTAGATGAGTTAACCTTGAACAGGAAGAGTGACAGCTCATTCTCTGGGACTACAGAAAAGGAGGCAACAGTGGGGCTGGTTGCTGCATTGGAAAGTCTCCCCTGATGGCCTTGATTTTCTCAGTGAAGTAAGAGGCTTAAGCATCTGTAGACAGTGATAGGAGAGGTGGCAGAGTAAGATTTATGACTGTCAGGTGTCTGGCTGAAACTATGGTGCCCAGGAGAGAATATGGGGAAAAATAAAAACTACTACTAATACTATTAAATATTTGGAATTTCAACAACCCTAACAGTTTGGGATTTTTAGGCTAGTGTGTAGAGAGATGCATTATCACCAAGCAAAGCTCAGCAATTTCTTTGGCTCTAGGTCTCAGCTGGGTTATTGAGGTAGCTCCAATTCATGTTCAAAGCCTTCCTATCTCCCTCTGTAAACAGCTCTATACATACTACAAGTCCCAAAACTTTGAAATATGCCTGAAGGTAATAATGATGATGATGAGGAAGAATGGTTAACATTCATTCAGTGTTCTGTAAGTGCCAGACACTGTTTTAAGCTCTTTACATGGATGAGAGTTAGCTAAGAAGGTTAATCCATGGAGATTGTGTGTGTGTGTGTGTGTGTGTGTGTGTAAAATAAACATCATATAGCTGACATATGTATAACATATATATTCCACACTGTGCCTGACACCCAGCGGAAACTCTAGTTTTTTGTTTCTTCCCCCCTATTCCCCATCCTTCACCCTTAGCCCTTGCTACCCATCATTCCACAGGGCTGGGGCAGGAGAAAGGTGAATGCAGAAGGTGTCTCTGCGTCATGGTCCCTGGTAACAGACTGGTTAGCGGAAAAGAGTGAAGCCCTTGAATTGCCTTCGGCCTTGGTGTCCAAGCCTAGTCTCTCCATTCAGGTTGTCATGTTTTTGAGGGCAGGGGCTATGCCGGACCCCTGTTCAAGGCCCCCATAAGCATCGGCTCAGCAGTAGGCATACGGCTTAGTCTGGGCTCAGCTCCAGAGGTCCTAGTTTTCAGCAATTGCCAAGGCAGGTCTTGGAGTCACGGTTCCCGGCTTCTCCGGAGCACAGGGAGCAGCAACCCAAGCCACCCGGTAGCAGCCCTCTCGGCAGCGCCCTGCTGGGGACGGGGCACCTGCACCCCGGAGGCAGTTCTGCCACCAACCGGCCAGATGACCCCGTGCCAGCCTCCCTGCTTGCCTGGGCCTCAGGGTTCTCACCTGGGGAGCGAAGGTCATAAGTTTTGTTCTGCCTACTTCACAGAGGTTCTCTAAGGAACAGTTTGGATGACAATCATGAAAGCTCTTTGCAAAGTGAAAAGCGTGCAGATGTGAAGGGATGTTAATTCCCAGGGCCAGACCTTGACTCAGAAGAAGACAGAAAGGGAGGGACCCTCTGAAACCTGGACATATGGGGGCTTTAATTGGTTTTCCTCCTCTTTACCCAGCATCCGTGATGCAAGCTGGTACTGCATGTGGAACACTCTGTCCTTTGAGATCCTCAGGGACAGGAGAATTAGTCAAGCAGTGAGGCAGCAACCAGCTCATGGCGGAGTGAAAAACAGACGAAATATGGTGGGTTCTACTTGTGTTTCTTCAAACATTGCCTGGCTAATGGCAGTCAGGTGAAAGGCAGGACACTTGCCCTCTGTTCACTTGCCTAGTAAACCTTCCTCTCCTTGCAGGGTAGTCAGGCCCCACGGCTCTATTCTGAACGCTCTCCCCTTCCTTTATCTTCCCTTCTTCCCCTGCATAACCTCATCCATTCTCTCAGCCTTGAGTGGTACTTCTCAAATCTGTGCCTGCAGTCCAGAGCTCTGACCCAAGCTCTGGATCTGAAACCACTTGGATGTCCTATAGGTGCCGCAAATTCACCCTGTCCACAATCTGACTTCCCACTTCAAACCTGCTGCTTCTCTTTCAGCTTGAGCTATGCGGAAGAGATAAACTAAGAAGCAGAAAGGGAGATGGTTTGGATTTGAGGATACGAACCAGGCCTCTCTCTTGTGAAGCTGAGGAGAAAGGAATAAGGGTGAAGCCTAGAGAGCTGGATGGAATACAGAGGAAGCTTTGTGTTAACTGATTTCACTTCATATTCACAACCACTAATCTCAGCTGGGCCCTTGGTACTGACTGCCACTCCTATACATTTCCATGGTTCATTCACTCTCTCACTCTTTATACTGTTCTTTCTTGTTCAACATCCCAACACTCCCTCCCTCAAGCCCCCTCACAGCAGCTGACCTTCTGAAGCAGTCAGAAGAGAACTCCCACAGACTCCCATATCTACCCACCTACTTGCATATATACCCATATTATTTCTCTTCTCTCTTGTTACTATGGGAGAACAATCTCTGCTCCTATCTAAGGCCAACTACCCCATTTCTACACTACATCCCAACACCTCTAGGTTACTCAAGGCTATTGCTCTAGCATTTCTCCCCTTGATCTTCTGCATCAGTGGTTTTCACTCTATACTGGTTCATTCCTACCACTGTATAGACATACTGTTACTGCTTACATCTTAAAAAAATATATCCTCCTGTTGACTCCACCTGACTCTATATCTATGGCCTCATTTTTCAGCTCACCTTCTTAGCAAAACTCCTCAAAAGAGTTGTCTCTCCTTGTTGTCTCCTATGCTCTTTTGAGCTCACTCCAATCAGGCTTTTGCCTCCATCACTCCACCCAAATTGCTCTTTGTAAAAGTCACCAATGACCTCTAGTTTGTTAGATAAATGACAGTTCCTATTCCTTACCTTGCTAGACCTATCAGCAGCAATTAATACAATGAATATACTTCCTGAAATGCTTTCCTTTTTAAAAAAGTTGAAGTATAGTTGATATATTTATTTTTTAAGTTTAGTATTTTTTCATTGAAGTATAGTTGATGTACAGTATTATATGTTACCGTGTACAAGATAGTGATTCCCAATTTTTAAAGGTTATACTCCATTTATAGTTATTGTAAAGTATTGGCTGTATTCCCTGTGCTGTACAATATATGCTTGGAACTTATTTATTTTATACATAGTAATTTGTACCTCTAACTCCCCTACTCCTATTTTTCCCCTCCCCCTTCCCTCTCCCCATTGGTAATCACTATTTTGTTCTCTATATCTGTGAGTCTGTTTTTTGTTGTTATAGTCACTAGTTTGTTGTATTTTTTAGAGTCCACATGTAAGTGATAACATACAGTACTTGTCTTTCTCTGACTTATTTCAGTTGACAAAACTCCCTCCAAATCCATCCATGTTGTTGCAAATGGCAAAATTTCATTCTTTTTTATGGCTGAGTAGTATTACAGTGTGTTTGTGTGTGTGTGTATTTATTTATGTATCACATCTTTATCCATCCATCTGTTGATGGACACTTAGATTGCTTCCATTATCTCGGCAGTTGTAAATAATGCTGCTATGAACATTGGGCTATGTGGATCTTTTCGAATTAGTGTTTTCGGTTTTTTTGGGATATATACACAGGAGTGGAATTGCTAGGTCATATGGTAGTTCTATTTTTAGTCTTTTGAGAAACCCCCATACTGTTTTCCATAGTGGCTGCATCAATTTACATTCCCATCAACTGTGTACTAGGGTTCCCTTTTCTCCACATCCTTGCCAACATTTGTTATTTGTATTCTTTTTGATGATAGCCATTCTGATAGGTGTGAGGTGATATCTCACTTTGGTTTTGATTTGCATTTCCTTGATGATTAGCAATATTGAGCATCTTTTCATGCGCTTGTTGGCCATCTGAACTCCTCTTTGGAAAAATGTCTATTCAGGTCTTCTGTCCAATTTTTTTTAACATCTTTATTGGAGTATAATTGCTTTACAATGGTGTGTTAGTTTCTTCTTTATAACAGAGTGAATTAGCTATACATATACATATATCTCCATATCTCCTCCCTCTTGTGTCTCCCTCCCACCCTCCCTATCCCACCTCTCCAGGTGGTCACAAAGCACTGAGCTGATCTCCCTGTGCTGTGTGGCTGCTTCCCACTAGCTATCTTTTTTTTTTTTTTTTCTTTTGCGGTACGCGGGCCTCTCACTGCTGTGGCCTCTCCCGCCGTGGAGCACAGGCTCCGGACGCACAGGCCCAGCGGCCATGGCCCACGGGCCCAGCCGCTCCGCGGCACGTGGGATCCTCCCGGACCGGGGCACGAACCCGTGTCCCCTGCATCGGAAGGCGGACTCCCAACCACTGCACCACCAGGGAAGCCCTAGCTATCTATTTTTAATCAGGTTTTTTTTTTTTGATGTTGAGTTGTATGAGCTGTTTATATATTTTGGATATTAACCCCTTATCAGTCCTATCATTTGCAAATATTTTCTCCCATTCAGTAGGTTGTCTTTTTATTTTGTCAATGGTTTCCTTTGCTGTGCAAAAGCTTTTAAGTTTAATTTGGTCCCATTTGTTTATTTTTGCTTTTATTTATTTTGCCTTGGGAGACTGATCTAAGAAAATATTGCTACAACTTATGTCAAAGAATGTTCTGCCTATGTTTTCCTCTAGGAGTTTTATGGCTTCTGGTCTTACATTTAGGTCTTTAATCCACTGTGAGTTTATTTTTGTATATGGTGTTAGAGAATGTTCTAATATCATTCTTTCACATATAGCTGTCCAGTTTTCCCAGCACCACTTATTGAAGAGGTGGTCTTTTCTCCATTGTATATTCTTGCCTCCTTTGTCATATAATAGATTAATTGGCCATATGTGCATGGGTTTATTTCGGGGCTCTCTATACTGTTCCATTGATCTATATTTCTGTTTTGTGCAGTACCATACTGTTTTGATGACTGTAGCTTTGTAGCATAGTCTGAAGTCAGGGAGCCTGATTCCTCCAGCTCTGTTCTTCTTTTTCAAGATTTTTCTGGCTATTAGCTATTTGGTTAATCAATTTACTTCATCAGTATCTTACAGTTTTCAGAGTACAGGTCTTTTACCTCCTTAGGTAGGTTTATTCCTAGGTATTTTATTCTTTTTGATGTGATAGTAAATGGGATTGTTTCCTTAATTTCTGTTTCTGATAGTTCATTGTTAGTGTACATAAATGCAAGATATTTCTGTATATTAATTTTGTATCCTGCAACTTTACTGAATTAATTGATGAGCTCTAGTAGTTTTCTGGTGGTGTCTTTAGGATTTTCTATGTATGGTATCATGTTATCTGCAAGGAGTGACAGTTTTACTTCTTCCTTTCCAGTTTTACTTCTTCCTTCCTTTGTATTCCTTTTATTTCTTTTCCTTGTCTGACTGCTGTGGCTAGGACTTCCAATACTGTGTTGAATAAAAGTAACAAGAGTGGGCATCTTTGTCTTGTTTCTGATCTTAGAGAAAATGCTTTCAGCTTTTCACCATTGAATATGATGTTAACTGTGGATTTGTCATATATGGCCTTTATTTATGTTGAGGTAGGTTCCCTCTGTGCTCACTCCGGGGAGTTTTTATCATAAATCGATGTTGAATTTTGTCAAAAGCCTTTTCTGCATCTATTGAGATGATCATATGGTTTTTATTCTTCAATTTATTAATGTGGTGTATCACAATGATTGATTTGTAGATACTGAAAAATTATTGCATCCCTAGGATAAATCCCACTTGATCATGGAGTATGATCCTTTTAATGTGTTGTTTGATTCGGTTTGCTAACATTTTGTTGAGGATTTTTGCATCTGTGTTCATCAGTGATATTGGCCTGTAATTTTCTTTTTCTGTGATATTTTTGTCTGGTTTGGGTATCAGAGTGATGGTGGCCTCATAGAATGAGTTCAGAAGTGTTCCTTCCTCTGCAATTCTTTTGGAATAGTTTCAGAAGGATAGGTGTTAACTCTTTTCTAGTTGTTTGGTAGAGTTTACCTGTGAAGCCATCTGGTCCTGGACTTCTGTTAGTTGGGAGTTTTTAAATTACTGATTCAATTTCAATACTGGTAATTGTTCTATTCATATTTTATATTTCTTCCTGGTTCAGTCTAGGTAGATTGTCCCTTTTTAAGAATTTGTCTGTTTCTTCTAGGTTGTCCAATTTATTGGCATATAGTTGCTTGTAGTAGTCTCTTATGATCCTTTGTATTTCTGTGGTGTTGGTTATAACTTCTCATTCTTCATTTCTGATTTTATTGATTTGGGCCCTCTCCTTTTTTTTTTTCTTGATGAGTCTGGCTAAAGGTTTATCAATTTTGTTTATCTTTTCAAAGAACTAGCTTTTAGTTTCATTGATCTTTTCTATTTTTTTTTTTGGTCTCTATTTCATTTATTTCTGCTGTGGTCTTTATGATTTCTTTCCTTCTACTAACTTTGGGTTTTGTTTGTTCTTCTTTCTCTAGTTCCTTGAAATACTTTCTTTACTTGACTTCCAGGACTTGGCACTCTTCTGGTTATCCTCCTACCTCACTGGCTGCTCCTTCTCTGTCTCCTTTATTGATTCCTCTTCCTCTGTGATCCACAGGGTTACATCTCACAGCTCTTTTCTGTCTCTACTCATTCCCTTAGTGATCTCATCCAGATTCATGGCTTTAAATACTAAGTATAAAATTATGACCCCCAATTTGATATCCCCAGCCCAGACCTCTTCTCTAACTTGAAGACTCATACTTCCAAAACAGAATTCCTGTTCTTCACCTCCAAACCTGTTTCTTCCATAGCCTTTCCCATCTCAGTAAATGTCAACTCCATCCTCGAATCTCCTCTCTCTCTTTTGGTCTCCCTCTACATGCAATATTTAAGGAAACCATGTTAGCCTTACCTTCAGAATATATATATAGAATTTAACCACTTCTCACAATTTCCATTGCCATCCTGGTCCAGGCAACATGATTTCAAGCCTGGATCATTACAGAAGCCTCCTCTAACTAGACTCCCTGCTTCTGCCCTATACCCCTACATTTTATTTTCCACACAGAAGTATGAGTGAACCTTTTGAAACCTAAGTCAAGTCATATCACTCCTCCATTCAACACCCTCCAATGGCTTCCATTTCACTTAGAGGAGAAGCAAAGTTTTTATAATGGCCTGTAAGATCCTATCTAACATGGCAGTGATCCCCATCCTTTACCTACTCTGATCTCATCTCCAACCATACTCCCCTTTTGTTTACTTTGCTCTAGCCACACAAGTCTCCTGACTCTTTCTAGAATATGTCAGTCATATTCCTGCTTATGGGTCTTTTCCTTGTTGTTACTTCTTCCTGGAAGGATTTTCCCCCATGTATATATATGACTTGTTCTGTCAATGAAGGAAAGAACCAAAACAATTAGTGAATGATAAACAACCTCCTGAAACCCTCAAACACCCAAGGCCATAAGGCCATTCTTCTTTGTCTTTATATATACTCTCTTTGAGCAGAGAGTCAGCTCTCAACTATAAGGTCATGACTCCCAAATCTCTCTATCCAGCCCAGATATGTCCCCTGAACTTCAGACTCACATCTTCAGTTGGCTACTGGCAGAGCAACTGCAAATGGTTCTGGAGGAAGTGGGGGCCTTAATCTAGCTTGGTGCTCTGCTCACCAAGTCCTGTACCAGGCTGCATTAGACTGAGTAAAGGGGTGCTTTTTGTTCACATGAAGGTGCTAACTGTCCACTGACCAAGTCTTGTGCTCAGGACTGTCTACTTGGAGAGATCGCCTTGTTAAATATTCACATAAAAGCTCCAAAAAGACTAGCTGTAACTCTGCCTCCCAGGCATCACTGCCTGAATGTTCCACTGGCACCTCAAACACAACATGTCCAAAAATGAACTCATCTTCTCTATCTCCACTGTGAATCCACTCCTGTTCTCGACTTCCAAATGTCTGTTAGCATCATCATTTTCCCAGTCATATAAGCTCCAAACCTCAGACATCTTCCTCCCACTACCTTCTGCCACTTGAAGGCAGTTTCAGGTTCTGTCAGTTCCATTTCCATGATATTTCCTGTCTCTGGAATCCTGAGACCTCACTGTATCCACTTGAGTCTAATCCTGTCCTAAGTAATTCTAAGAGCTGTTTAGGAAATTCACTTAGCAAATAGCTATGGAATTTGTGAGCTGCAGATGAGTAATTATCCATTTAAACTATAAACCTGGTTTAAGTAGAAAATCTAAGAAAAGATTGGAGAAGAATACCTCCTTTCCATGTTCCTGATCTGGACAGGAATGGTTAATGCAGAGGGAATTATAGACTTCCTCAGTATACTGAGGTGGGAATTCGTAGCCCCATTCCTATTTTATAATACAACTCACTATGGCATACTCAAATATTCTGAACTTTTGTTTTCTCATCTGCAAAAATGAGGTAATTGAATAAGATGAACTCTCAATTTCCCCTTGCTCTAATAGTCCAAGTTTCTAACACTTTTGCTGAAACAGACACTTTACATCAGGGAAAAAGAAGAGGGGGATTAGTCCTTATTAAGTACTTCCCATATGTACCAGACTTGTTATATCCATTATGCAATTTAATACTCAATAATACTTAATTCTGTGAGGTAGATACTGTTATGCCTGTTTTTCAGTTGAAAAAACTGAAGTTCAACCAAGTTAAATAAAAATTTTAGGGTCACACACTTGATAGAGGCTGGGCTTGACCTCAGGTGTCTTTGCCTTGCAAGCCTATCTCCCAGATATAGACATAGAATTTGCTCCTGTGATTTTTCACTTAGTTGCCTTACTTTAATCCCAAGCTGCAAGATGATTTGTTTTAAAACCAAGTGCATTCAAGTCCATTCTCTACATCTGCGTCTTTATTCCTGTCCTGCCCCTAGGCTTTGTGACCACCTAGAGGGGTGGGATAGGGAGGGTGGGAGGGAGATGCAAGAGGGTGGAGATATGGGGATATATGTATATGTATAGCTGACTCACTTTGTTATAAAGCAGAAACTAACACACCATTGTAAAGCAATTATACTCCAATAAAGATGTTAAAAAAGAAAAAAGAAAAAACAAGTGCATTGAACCAATCGTCTAAGCATCATTTACAGTCAGTTGAACTCTGGAGCACACTTTTCTCTTCCTCTGATTGTCCAGTTCACTTCCAGCTACATATTGCAGTAATCTTGAAGCATGGTGTTCCTCCAGGGAAAAACATAATCGTGCATAGTTTTGTGGCGTGAGCAGGATTAATTATGAAGAAGGATAATTAGAATGCTAGGCGAGATCATTTATAATATCATTCAAATCAAATTCTTGGCAGTATCCTTAGAGAGGACCCACTCCCTTTCATCTTTTGATCTAATCAAGTCCCCTTTTTCTGATACTCTGGAAAAACTCTGTTGGGAAAGTCCACCTTTAGGTGAGAAAGTTTAACCACATCCATTGGGATCACATCTACCAGTTGGAAAGTGAAAGAATCAACCTGTTGGCTAGGCACATTGGAATCTCTTGAGGTGCCATGACTGGTTTGGATGATCTTTTTTTTTTTAAATTACTAATGATGAATTAAAGTTCTTTCTACAATATTGCAAAACCACAAAACATTTACTAATTGAAAAATGTAGTTACGTATCTGGAGTTCGGTTTTTCAATTCTGTTGAAAACAAATGACTATTTTGATAAACATAAGCAGGAGTGGAGTACTTTAAGAGGTATTAGCCATTAGTGCTTTTGCACAGATTATTATTTTTTTCTTTTTTGTGGTACGCGGGCCTCTCACTGTTGTGGCCTCTCCCGTTGTGGAGCACAGGCTCCGGACGTGCAGGCTCAGCGGCCATGGCTCACGGGCCCAGCCACTCCGCGGCACGTGGGATCTTCCCGGACTGGGGCACGAACCCGTATCCCCTGCATTGGCAGGCGGACTCTCAACCACTGCGCCACCAGGGAAGCCTTGCACAGATTAATTTTCATGACAGCAGCATTATCCAGCAGGACTCCTAGGGAGAGAGACATAGAACAGGTAAATTTTGATGGGAAGTAGAGAGGTTATAGAGTTTGGGCAACGGTTTCAGTTGCTATAACTGCATTAGCCTATAATTTCATTCTTTTTTTCTGTCTTTCGAGGACTAAGTCCTCATCTAGACAGCTAGCAGGCAGGCCTGTGCCATTCATTGAAGAGAAAATGGATTGGCAGTTAGGAGGTGGCATGATGATGTTTGGTGCCTGCTTGGAGGAAGTAGGGTATACCTGAAGACAATGGGGCTCTCTTGAGGCTTAACTTAGAGAAATGAGTAATGCAAAATGCCACTTTCTTTCTGTATCCCAGGCTGTAAAGAAGGAGTATGTGAAGGGCAGTGAGCTTTTTAAAAAAAGGCCCTTCAGTAACACAGAGGTAACCGATGCATAGGCCAACTGTGTCTATCAGTGATCATAGTTCCTCAGGGGTAAAGAAGTAGAGTCAAGATTCAGTGAGGCACCCACTCTAAGCCGTGGAACTGCTGTGAAATATTTGGTCCGAGAGAGAGCAAAAACCAGAATGGAACAACAGTAGTCCACATCAGTTAGGGTTTGCAGAAAAGAGATAAGAACAGCACAATGGGAGCTAACTTGATACTCTGATGAGATTAAGGAGAACAAGCGGGGCTTTCAGAGACAAAAGGATAAGGTGGAAGAATTGAGTGATTCATGTATAGGAGAGAGCATGAGATTAACAATGACTAAAAAATTGTCAGAAGCCTGAGCTGTTTTGAGATCAATCTTTTGAAAGGAACAAGATCAGAAAATAAATCCTTGAAAGTTTGAACATTTTGAAGGTTTGGCAGGAATTGGTATAGACCAAATTGCCCCCAGCCAACTGCTTAATTTACTTTGTTTGTTCTGAGACTACTCATCCTTATGATTAATTGCTTTTGACTGTGCCTTTTAGATGTTTGCACATAGCAGTACTTTGTTTCGTTCACTTATTCATTAAGCATTTAATAAAAACCTCTTGTGTACCTAGAACTGAGGTTGAAGCTATAAACACTTAAGAAAAAAAAAAGAATTGGAGACATACATGTTTCCTGCCCATGAGGAGTTTATGATATTGTTTGGGAGACAAGATTTTCAATCATTAAACAATTTAAAAATCATGATTATGCAGACATGTTCTTGAAAGAAGTCAAAAAATTCACAATTTGTGAGTTAAATAGTTTGTTTGGTACGCTAGCCCTGAATGAATGATCATGTCTAACATTATTTTCTGTAGGGAAATTGACTCCGAGCTGTAAATTTAGAAGCAAAGGGGTCATTGTAAGTTGGGGTTCATCTGGGACACGGATGTTAAGCTGGGCCTGGATGGATGACCACGGAGGAGGGCGAAAGCAATAGGAACGATCCAGAGGCCAGAGTTGCAAAGATGCACTCAGTAGCAGTAAATAGTAAGGTTTGCTTGGAATCTAGGTTTCACGTTGAGGAGATAAGTCAGGCTGTTAAGGTGAAGTCTCTTTAATGTCAATCTGAATGTGTTGATTTGAATTCTATAGGGCTTTTGAGTAGAAGAGTGGCATGATTGTTTGTAATTTCTTCTTTGGTCACTTAACAGTATAGCATGTCTATTTCACACACCATATAGTCTTTGAAAAGAGTGTACTTTAAGTTGAAACAATTAAGTAAGAATAAGGTATTAAGGACTGTTTCTAAGACTTTTGTCTTCCAGGATCCATGTGGCCATTTAGAGTCTAAAATTAATATTCACAGTTGAAGGCATTAGGTGTGATGCTCTCCCGGACCTAAGTGTGCCACCCTGGCATTTCTGTACCCAGGTGAAATCTCATGACAAAAGAAACATTCCATTTAACAAAACCAGTTTCAACATCTATGGACAATCACCATCTGGTTATAACAAACTACACAATAACCTTAAAAATAGGAACACTCTTTACCCCCTATCATATGAGGAAAGAGCTTTCAGGAAGGTGAATAGTAGTGCCTAGGAGCACAGGGTTTTTAAAGCCACACAGATCTAGGATTGGAATCTGACTGTCACTTCCTAGCTGGGTCACTTTAAGTAAGTTTCTTTACCTCTCTGAGCCTCAGTTTCTTTATCTATAGAATGGAAAAAAGCATTCATATCTCAAAAGGTTTAGGATTAATTAACATCGTGCATTCAAAGCTTTCAGTACAGAGTCTCTGGCACATGGCCTTCAGCATTCACTAAGTGCCATCATTTGTTGAAAGTGGTGTTGAGACTTCTGAGTGCAGACAGCATGGAAGGTGGAGGAGTGGGGTGGTTAGGATAAGGGCATGGCTTCTGGAGCTAAGCTGCCTTGACTTGAACACCAGTTCTTCTTTGTGACCTTGTGCAAATAATTTAAACTTTCTATGCCTGAATCTTCTCATCCGCAAAATGAGTATAATAATGATGGCTGAGTAATACTCCATTGTATATATGTGCCACATCTTCTATGCCATAGAATTATGAGGATTAAATAAGTAACTACATGTAAAAAGTGCTAGAACACTGCCTGGCACATAGCAAACCTCAGTAAATGTTAGCTACTATTATGTGCCAGGCACTATATGCTGAAGGTTTTTCATGCTTCATCTCGTTTAATCCTCAGATGCCTTAAAAGGAGGTAGATATTATTATCCCCATTTCATAGAAAAGGAAATTGAGGCTCAGATGAGTTCTAGTTAGTAATGGGTCAAAGGTCACACCACTAGTAAATAACTCAAATCCAGGTCTGTCTGACTCTAAAGCCCTGTAAGCCTCTTAACCACTGCTCCATAGTAAGGCTTGCAGTTCAGATGTGGTATGCCAGGGGCCAGTGAGAAGGGAAGGGGACTCGTCTGGCAGGAAGGTAAATTTGATGTGAGAATCGTTGAATTTGCAAGGCTGGAGGGGACTTTCAGAGGAGGATATCTTGTTATTTTCTGTAGAAAGATGTGTCCCCTTTAGAAGCAAGCAGTCTGTTCTGAGACCATGCTGTAAAACACTTCAGGAGATTTGTGGTGCTTAATTAGAAAACTTGGGCCTATTTTAAAATAGCAATAATGCAAACTTCTACTTTAAAGGGCAAAAAGCTAATGAAGAGTAGCTGTAGAATGAAGAGCCACCCTCCTAACTGAGAAAGGTCAGTTATGCCAAATGAATAAAGTATTAAGAATCAATCAGGGAGCAAGGTTAAGAACACAAAAGAGCTGAGGTGGGTGGAAAAAAATCTCGTTAAGTCACATCCACAGCTACAGAGTAGGACTCAAGAAGCAGGGCAGCAGCAGAAAGGAAAGTATTAACCACTTGACAGTATTTGGTTAGGGTCTCCCTTTCCACATGGTCTTTAATTACAGAGTAATTCCTGTTTTTCTGCTTTCCTTTAGAGTGCTTGCAATCTGAAATTCTACTTTTTGAGATTTATTTCTTTAGCTCTATAAGTGTCCCATAATCAAATAATGATAGCCCTGATAGTGGGATAATAATCATAGCTAAAACTAATAGAGCATGTATCATGAGCAGGACACTGTTCTAAGTGCTTTACATATGTTAACTCATTTAATCCTTACAACAGTCTTGTGAGAAAGATCCTATTATTATCCCCACTTCATAGATGAGAAAACTGAGGCATAGAGAAACTAAGGAATTTATGAAAATCATGTAGCTGATAAATAGCAGAGCCATGATTCAAACCCAAGTACTTTGACATCAGCATCTGCATGTTACTCATCGCATTATACTGCTTCATTGGACCATTATTTGCCACTAACATGTTAGTTTGATCTAGTTTTTCTGCTTTTTTCCAGTGTGATCACTGTCCAAGAGCTAGGTAGAAAAAATTCTTGAAGTCACCAAATTCATATGTGGGAACCAGACACAGAGCTGAATAAAGTTCTGGGTCTCCCTCCAGGGGAGGATGTGTTGTGGCTGAAGATGGGAGTATGCCAGTTAGACCAGCCTTGGACTAACCCTAAAGTTAATTGTGGCCCTTCCCCTGGAATTGTCATGATAGACTCCTTTAATAGCTTCTTCAGTGAGAGAATTGAATATGGTGTTAAAAAGCACCACCCATGGAGGCATACAAACTGGGTTCAAATGCAGGCTCTGAAATTTGCTAACCGTGTGACTTTGTATAAATTAAGTTTTCTGTGTATTGGTGACACTGGTAAATTAGGAGAAAACTAGGACCAATCTCACATGATTTTTGGAAGGATAAATGAAATGATCAATGTTTGAAAAAAGAAAAGAGTAAGCACTCAGTTCATTTGGCAGTTATTCCCTCTGGGGAGCTTTTGGGAGCCTGAGTAGTTCATTTCTGAGCCTAACTCACAAGGCATTTTTGCCTTTTCAGGTCATCTTTCAGAAGGTCTCTGAGGTCTTCATTCATTAGTTTTTATGGATTTTCTTTCCCCTACATTTGGCTTTTGATTTAAAGGAAGAGGACATTTATTCAAAGCAGTCAACCTTTTGACAGCCTCGACCATATTCTTTGCTAAAATGTGTCAGTAAATCCAATCATTTTGCTCAGGGGCAGAAGTGAAAAGAAACATGAACAAGAGATTGATGTTGAAAAGGCACCAAGATGGCAGGACCTATTTTCTTAATGAAGCCTTTTCCAAAGTATGGTCTGTGGAACGTTAGTCTCATGAGATGCTCCTGGGAGAATAAAAAAAAAAAAAACAAGGTTTGCATTGTCAAAAAGTTTGGGAAATAGAGCATACTATATCTCCTTCTTAGAGAGCCATACTCCACAATAGTCTATTAAAAGCTGTAAGTAATTTTATAATAATTAAATCTGTTTAACTTTGTCTTATCCAACACTTAAACATTAATTTGACCTCAGAACCTTTCAGAGTGGGAAATTACCTTGATTCAATGGTCATCTCCAAGTATGCTACCAGGCAAGATATCCTAGAGGTCATGGGGCAGAAAGGCTTGTAGACTGAATTAAGATGTTTGAATCATATGGTTTATTAAATCAATTTAAAATGTACATTGAGAGCTTCCCTGGTGGCGCAGTGGTTGAGAGTCTGCCTGCCGATGCAGGGGACATGGGTTCGTGCCCCAGTCTGGGAGGGTCCCACATGCCGCGGAGCAGCTGGGCCCGTGAGCCATGGCCGCGGAGCCTGTGCGTCCGGAGCCTGTGCTCCGCAGCGGGAGAGGCCATAACAGTGAGAGGCCCGTGTACTGCAAAAAAAAAAAAAAAAAGTACATTGAAAAGCAAAGGAAAATAGATGGATGTCTTAATGCACAGGATATGGGGCTGCTGATACAGCTCATCAGTTCATTAAAATTTGCCTATTAAACTAGTTATTTTCAGATAATAGTAACATTTAAAATATTGTTTTATTGGCATATACTTGATTTACAATGTTGTGTTACTTTCTGCTGTATAGCAAAATGAATCAATTATATACATACGTATATCAACGCTCTTTTAGATTCTTTTCCCATATAGGTCATTGCAGAGTATTGAGTAGAGTTCCCTGTGCTATACAGTAGGTCCTTATTAGTTGTCTATTTTATATAATAGTGTGTATATGTCAATCCTAATCTCCCAATTTATCCCTTCCTCCCCCACCGTCCCCCCTCAGATTATAGTAACATAATTGACACATTGAGTGCTAGGCACTGTACTGTTGTTTGTATATATACTTAACACAGCCTTAGGTTTGCATATTTTGTGGCGGGGAAGTGAATAAATGTTCGGTTCACAAAACGCACACTTGGTTTTGTCCTACGTCAATGATTGGAGTACCTAAATTTTCTTATTTATAGCCATCACTATAGATTTTAATAAAAAGGAAATAAATGATCAGACTTTGGGTGTCAAGCTGGTGGTGGATTGAACACATGCATTTAATTTCACTCCAAAAGTTTACCCCATTTCTTGGGTCCAGTGAAAACTTCTGGTGTAATTCAGACAAGGGCAAGGGTGCTGTATTAAAACCAGGGGAAATGAGTGAATCAATGCATACTAAAGTCAGAAGCCACCTGCCTTTTCCCTCTACTCAACTCTTAGAATGTTAGCAGCCAGAGCTTTACTCTGCAGACAGCAGATTGGAATCATATTTTCTGGGAAATCTCAGCAGCTTAGGAAGAAAGGCCCAAAGATACTGACATTGGAAAGTTCATCAGACATCCTGAAATACCTCTAAACTACAATAAAAGAATTACCTTTTAGAGGTGTAAAGCCCACTGGGATATAGAGAAATACAGGGGAGACAACAATAATATTTTGGAAGATGGAAAACAGATAGATCAAGGTTAACTGAATTAGCAAATCTGAGAAAGATAAATTCTAGACTGGCAGTGGGGAAAGCTTAGAGTCCACCTGGTTTACCCTGCAGAGTCGTCAAAATGATTACAGTTGGAGGCACCCTGTAGCTCTGGAACTGTCCATAAAGTAGAAGCTATTAAAGGAAGATTGATGGAAAGCTGTTAAAGAAATAGAACCCTAGATCTGTTCCCTCGCCTTGAAACTTCTAGGTCACTGCCCCGCCTCTACCTCAGCAGAAACTAGAGCTTTATTCTCTAGAGATGGTGAAACATTGGGTCTCTGGACTGGGTGATACCATGAACAACTGACAGCTTGAATATCATAAGTAACATGGGATTATGTGAAATGAATCCTGAATGCTGAAACCCTGGGCTTTTCCTCCCTCTAGGTCTGTTCAAAAAAAATTATCCATAAGTTGGAAAGAAGAGTAAAAGAGTATAGCATGTTCTTTTTTTTTTTTTTTTTTTGTGGTACTTGGGCCTCTCACTCTTGTGGCCTCTCCCATTGCAGAGCACAGGCTCTGGACACGCAGGCTCAGTGGCCATGGCTCACGGGCCTAGCTGCTCCGCGGCATGTGGGATCTTCCCAGACCGGGGCACGAACCCGTGTCCCCTGCATCGGCAGGCGGACTCTCAACCACTGTGCCACCAGGGAAGCCCTAGCATGTTCTTTTGATGTCATGGGAACATTGATTAATAAGCCCACCCAATGATGATTTAATTATCTAGGGAAATATACATATATTTGACTTTGCTATTTATATTAAGGGCTCTGACTCTGGGGAGTTTTATGTTAACTTGCAGATCTTACCCAGTAGAGACACAAATAATTATTGTCCAGAAGAAAATATAACTTCAAAATTATAGTTTTCATTGCCTTGTTAGATATTAATCAGTTGTATATCTAATCTAGCAATCTTATTCTAAAATTCCTTCTTATATGACTATAAGTAATGTCTAGTTCCTCAAAATATTCTTTGAATCTGCTTGACCCTAGATTTGTACGAGAGTCATGTTTTTAATTTTATTAACATTTTATTTGGCAGTTTCTCAAATGGTGGCAGTCAGACCTTTACCTCTAGGTAAGAAAATGAAAGAGTATTACCTGGGAAATTTGACTAGCCAAAGAGAAAAAACCTAAAGATACTGACATCCAGTTTCCTAGCAAATGATCCAGGCAGACCACCTGTATTTAGGATGACCATATATTTTATCATACAAAATAGGACATTTTTGAGAGTAAGGGGAGGCTTTACTTTTTAAATTAATTTTATATTGAAATATAGTTGATTTACAAAGTTTTTTTAACATCTTCATTGGAGTATAATTGCTTTACAATGTTGAGATAGTTTCTGCTGTATAACAAGCTGAATCAGCTGTACGTATACATATATCCCCATATACCTCCCTCTTATGTCTGCCTCCCACCCTCACTATCCCACCCCTCTAGGTGGTCACAAAGCACCGAGCTGATCTCCCTGTGCTATGTGGCTGCTTCTCACTAGCTATCTGTTTTACATTTGGTAGTGTATATATGTCCATGCCACTCTCTCACTTCGTCCAAGCTTACCCTTCCCCCTCCCTGTGTCCTCAAGTCCATTCTCTACATCTGCGTCTTTATTCCTGCACTGCCCCTAGGTTCTTCAGAACCATTGTTTTTTTTTAGATTCCTTATATGTGTGTTAGCATACGGTATTTGTTTTTCTCTTTCTGACTTACTTCACTCTGTATGACAGATTCTAGGTCCATCCACCTGACTACAAAAAAACTCAATTTTGTTTCCTTTTATGGCTGAGTAATATTCCATTGTATATATGTGCCACATCTTCTTTATCCACTCATCTGTTGATGGACACATAGTTTGCTTCCATGTCCTGGCTATTGTAAATAGTGCTGCAATGAACACTGTGGTACATGACTCTTATTGAATTATGGTTTTCTCAAGGTAAATGCCCAGTAGTGGGATTGCTGGGTCATATGGTAGTTCTATTTTTAGTTTTTTAAGGAACTTCCCAACTGTTCTCCATAGGGAATGTATCAATTAACATTCCCACCAATAGTGCAAGAGGGTTCGCTTTTTTCCACACTTTCTCCAGCATTTATTGTTTGTAGATTTTTTGATGATGGCCATTCTGACTGGTGTGAGGTGATACCTCATTGCAGTTATGAATTGCATTTCTCTAAAAATTAGTGATTTGGAATATCCTTTCATGTGTTTGTTGGCGATCCATATATCTTCTTTGCAGAAATGTCTGTTTAGGTCTTCTGCCCATTTTTGGATTGGGTTGTTTGTTTTTTTGACACTGAGCTGCATGAGCTGCTTGTATATTTTGGAGATTAATCCTTTGTCAGTGGCTTCGTTTGGAAATATTTTCTCCCATTCTGAGGGTTTTCTTTTCGTCTTGTTTATGGTTTCCTCTGCTGTGCAAAAGCTTTGAAGTTTCATTAGGTCCCATTTGTTTATTTTTGTTTTTATTTCCATTTCTCTAGGAGGTGGGTCAAAAAGGATCTTGCTATGATTTATGTCATGGAGTGTTCTGCCTATGTTTTCCTCTAAGAGTTTTATAGTGTCTGACCTTACATTTAGGTCTTTAATGCATTTTGAGTTTTTTTTTGTGTATGGTGTTAGGGAGTGTTTTAATTTCATTCTTTTACATGTAGCCATCCAGTTTTCCAGCACCACTTATTAAAGAGGTTGTCTTTTCTCCATTGTATATTCTTACCTCCTTTATCAGAGATAAGTTGACCATATGTGTGTGGGTTTATCTCTGGGCTTTCTGTCCTGTTCCATTGATCTATATTTCTGCTTTTGTGCCAGTACCATACTGTCTTGATTACTGTAGCTTTGTAGTATAGTCTGAAGTCACGGATCCTGATTCCTCCAGCTCCATTTTATGTTCTCATGATTGCTTTTGCTATTTGGGGTATTTTGTGTTTCCATACACATTGTGAAATTTTTTGTTCTAGTTCTGTGAAAAATGCCATTGGTAGTTTGATAGGGATTTCATTGAATCTGTAGATTGCTTTGGGTAGTATAGACGTTTTCACAATGTTGATTCTTCCAATCTAAGAACATGGTATATCTCTCCATCTGTTTGTATCTTCTTTAATTTCTTCCATCAGTTTCTTATAGTTTTCTGCATACAGGTCTTTTGTGTCCTTAGGGAGGATTATGCCTAGATATTTGATTCTTTTTGTTGCAATGGTAAATGGGAGTGTTTCCTTAATTTCTCTTTCAGATTTTTCATCCTTAGTGTACAGGAATGCAAGAGATTTCTATGCATTCATTTTGTATCCTGCTACTTTACACAATTCATTGATTAGCTCTAGCAGTTTTCTGGTAGCCTCTTTAGGATTCTCTATTTATAGTATCATGTCATCTGCAAACAGTGACAGTTTTACTTTTCTTTTCCAATTTGGAATCCTTTTATTTCTTTTTCTTCTCTGATTGCTTTGGCTAAAACTTCTAAAACTATGTTGAATAAGAGTGGTGAGAGTGGGCAACCTTGTCTTTGTCCTGTTCTTAGTGGAAATGGTTTCATTTTCTCACCATTGACAATGATGTTGGCTGTGGGTTTGTCATATATGCCATATATATGTTAGGGTAACTTCCCTCTTTACCTACTTTCTGGTGGGTTTTTATCATAAATAGATGTTGAATTTTGTCAAAAGCTTTTTCTGCATCTATTGAGATGTTCATATGGTTTTTATCCTTAAATTTGTTAATATGGTGTATCACATTGATTGATTTGAGTATACTGAAGAATCCTTGCATTCCTGGGATAAACCCCACTTGATCATAGTGTATGATCGTTTTAATGTGCTGTTAGATTCTGTTTGCTAGTATTTTATTGAGGATTTTCGCATCTATGTTCATCAGTGATATTGGCCTGTAGTTTTCTTTTTTGTGACATCTTTGTCTGGTTTTGGTATCAGGGTGATGGTGGCCTTGTAGGATCAATTTTGGAGTATTCCTCCTTCTGCTATATTTTGGAAGAGTTTGAGAAGGATACGTGTTAGCTCTTCTCTAAATGATTCATACAATTAGCCTGTGAAGCCATCTGGTCCTGGGCTTTTGTTTGTTGCAAGATTTTTAATCACGGTTTCAATTTCTGTGCTTGTGATTGGTCTGTTTATATTTTCTATTTCTTCCTGGTTCAGTCTCCAAAGGTTGTGCTTTTCTAAGAATTTGTCTATTTCTTCCAGGTTGTCCATTTTATTGGTATATAGTTGCTTGTAGTAATCTCTCATGATCATTTGTATATTTGCAGTTTCAATTGTTACATCTCCTTTTTCATTTCTAATTCTGTTGATTTGAGTCTTCTCTCTTTTTTTTTTTTTTTGATGAGTCTGGCTAATGGTTTATCAATTTTGTTTATCTTCTCAAAGATCCAGCTTTTAATTTTATTGATCTTTGCTATCATTTCCTTCATTTCTTTTTCATTTATTTCTGATCTGATCCTTATGATTTCTTTCCTTCTGCTAACTTTGGGGGTTTTTTATTCTTCTTTCTCTAATTGCTTTAGGTGTAAGGTTAGGCTGTTTTTTGAGATTTTTCTTGTTTTTTGTGGTATTATTGTATTTCTATAAACTTCCCTCTTAGAACTGCTTTTGTTGCATCCCATAGGTTTTGTGTTGTCGTGTTTTCATTGTCATTTGTTCCTATGTATTTTTTGATTTCCTCTTTGATGTCTGCAGTGATCTCTTGGTTATTAAGCAGTGTATTGTTTAGCCCCCATGTGTTTGTATTTTTTACATTTTTTTCCTGTAATTGATATCTAGTCCCCTAGTGTTGAGGTCAGAAAAGATACTTGAAATGATTTCAATTTCCTTAAATTTACCAAGGCTTGATTTGTGACGCAAGATATGATCTATCCTGGAGAATGTTCCATGAGCACTTGAGATGAAACTGTATTCTGTTGCTTTTGGATGGAATGTCCTATAAATATCAATGAAGTCCATTGTGTTTAATGTATCATTTAAAGCTTGTGTTGCCTTATTTATTTTCATTTTGGATGATCTGTCCCATTGGTGAAAGTGGGGTGTTAAAGTCCCCTACTATGAATGTGGTACTGTCGATTTCCCCTTTTATGGCTGTTAGTATTTGCCTTATGTATTGAGGTGCTCCTATGTTGGGTGCATAAATATTTACAATTGTTATATCTTCTTCTTGGATCGATCCCTTGATCATTATGTAGTGTCCTTCTTTGTCTCTTCTAGTAGTCTTTATTTTATTTTATTTTATTTACTTTTTTTTTCTTTTTTTTTTTTTTATTAGTTTCTGCTTTATAACAAAGTGAATCAGTCATACATATACATCTGTTCCCACATCCCCTCCCTCATGCATCTCCCTCCCTCTCACCCTCCCCATCCCACCCCTCCAGGCGGTCACAAAGCACCGAGCTGATCTCCCTGCGCTCTGCGGCTGCTTCCCACTATCTATCTACCTTACGTTTGGTAGTGTATATATGTCCATGCCTCTCTTTCCCTTTGTCACAGCTTACCCTTCCCCTTCCCCATATCCTCAAGTCCATTCTCAAGTAGGTCTGTGTCTTTATTCCCGTTTTACCCCTAGGTTCTTCATGACATTTTTTTTTTTAATTCCATATATATGTGTTAGCATACGGTATTTGTCTTTCTCTTTCTGACTTACTTCACTCTGTATGACAGACTCTAGGTCTATCCACCTCATTACAAATAGCTCAGTTTCGTTTCTTTTTATGGCTGAGTAATATTCCATTGTATATATGTGCCACATCTTCTTTATCCATTCATCCGATGATGGACACTTAGGTTGTTTCCACCTCCGGGCTATTGTGAATAGAGCTGCAATGAACATTTTGGTACATGTCTCTTTTTGAATTATGGTTTTCTCAGGGTATATGCCTAGTAGTGGGATTGCTGGGTCATATGGTAGTTCTATTTGTAGTTTTTTAAGGAACCTCCATACTGTTCTCCATAGTGGCTGTACCAATTCACATTCCCACCAGCAGTGCAAGAGTGTTCCCTTTTCTCCACACCCTCTCCAGCATTTATTGTTTCTAGATTTCTTGATGATGGCCATTCTGACTGGTGTGAGATGATATCTCATTGTAGTTTTGATTTGCATTTCTCTAATGATTAATGATGTTGAGCATTCTTTCATGTGTTTGTTGGCAGTCTGTATATCTTCTTTGGAGAACTGCCTATTTAAGTCTTCTGCCCATTTTTGGATTGGGTTGTTTGTTTTTTTGCTATTGAGCTGCATGAGCTGTTTATAAATTTTGGAGATTAATCCTTTGTCAGTTGCTTCATTTGCAAATATTTTCTCCCATTCTGAGGGTTGTCTTTTGGTCTTGTTTATGGTTTCCTTTGCTGTGCAAAAGCTTTGAAGTTTCATTAGGTCCCATTTGTTTATCTTTGTTTTTATTTCCATTTCTCTAGGAGGTGGGTCCAAAAGGATCTTGCTGTGATTTATGTCATAGAGTGTTCTACCTATGTTTTCCTCTAAGAGTTTGATAGTTTCTGGCCTTACATTTAGGTCTTTAATCCATTTTGAGCTTATTTTTGTGTATGGTGTTAGGGAATGATCTAATCTCATACTTTTACATGTCCCTGTCCAGTTTTCCCAGCACCACTTATTGAAGAGGCTGTCCTTTCTCCACTGTACATTCCTGCCTCCTTTATCAAAGATAAGTTGGCCATATGTGCGTGGGTTTATCTCTGGGCTTTCTATCCTGATCCACTGATCTATCTTTCTGTTTTTATGCCAGTACCACACTGTCTTAATTACTGTAGCTTTGTAGTATAGTCTGAAGTCAGGCAGCCTGATTCCTCCAGCTCCGTTTTTCGTTCTCAAGATTGCTTTGGCTATTCGGGGTCTTTTGTTTTTCCAAACAAATTTTGAAATTTTTTGTTCTACTTCTGTGAAAAATGCCAGTGGTAGTTTGATAGGGATTGCATTGAATCTGTAGATTGCTTTGGGTAGTAGAGTCATTTTCACAATATTGATTCTTCCAATCCAGGAGCATGGTATATCTCTCCATCTATTTATATCATCTTTAATTTCTTTCATCAGTGTCTTATAATTTTCTGCATACAGGTCTTTTGTCTCCTTAGGTAGGTTTATTCCTAGATATTTTATTCTTTTTGTTGCAATGGTAAATGGGAGTGTTTTCTTGATTTCATTTTCAGATTTTTCATCATTAGTGTACAGGAATGCCAGAGATTTCTGTGCATTAATTTTGTATCCTGCTACTTTACCAAATTCATTGATTAGCTCTAGTAGTTTTTCGGTAGCATCTTTAGGATTCTCTATGTATAGTATCATGTCATCTGCAAACAGTGACAGCTTTACTTCTTCTTTTCCAATTTGGATTCCTTTTATTTCCTTTTCTTCTCTGATTGCTGTGGCTAAAACTTCCAAAACTAGGTTGAATAAGAGTGGTGAGAGTGGGCAGCCTTGTCTTGTTCCTGATCTTAGTGGAAATGGTTTCAGTTTTTCACCATTGAGGACAATGTTGGCTGTGGGTTTGTCATATATGGACTTTATTATGTTGAGGAAAGTTCCCTCTATGCCTACTTTCTGCAGGGTTTTTATCATAAATGGGTGTTGAATTTTGTCGAAAGCTTTCTCTGCATCTATTGAGATGACCATATGGTTTTTCTCCTTCAACTTGTTAATATGGTGTATCACATTGATTGATTTGCGTATATTGAAGAATCCTTGCATTCCTGGAATAAACCCCACTTGATCATGGTGTATGATCCTTTTAATGTGCTGTTGGATTCTGTTTGCTAGTATTTTGTTGAGGATTTTTGCATCTATGTTCATCAGTGATATTGGCCTGTAGTTTTCTTTCTTTGTGACATCCTTGCCTGGTTTTGGTATCAAGGTGATGGTGGCCTCGTAGAATGAGTTTGGGAGTGTTCCTTCCTCTGATATTGTTTGGAAGAGTTTGAGAAGGATGGGTGTTAGCTCTTCTCTAAATCTTTGATAGAATTCACCTGTGAAGCCATCTGGTCCTGGGCTTTTGTTTGTTGGAAGATTTTTAATCACAGTTTCAATTTCAGTGCTTGTGATTGGTCTATTCATATTTTCTATTTCTTCCTGAGTCAGTCTTGGTAGGTTGTGCATTTCTAAGAATTTGTCCATTTCTTCCAGGTTGTCCATTTTATTGGCATAGAGTTGCTTATAGTAATCTCTCATGATCTTTTGTATTTCTGCAGTGTCAGTTGTTACTTCTCCTTTTTCATTTCTAATTCTACTGATTTGAGTCTTCTCCCTTCTTTTCTTGATGAGTCTGGCTAATGGTTTGTCAATTTTGTTTATCTTCTCAAAGAACCAGCTTTTAGTTTGGTTGATCTTTGCTATCGTTTCCTTCATTTCTTTTTCATTTATTTCTGATCTGATCTTTATGATTTCTTTCCTTCTGCTAACTTTGGGGGTTTTTTGTTCTTCTTTCTCTAATTGCTTTAGGTGCAGGGTCAGGTTGTTTACTCGAAATATTTCCTGTTTCTTAAGGTGGGATTGTATTGCTATAAACTTCCCCCTTAGAACTGCTTTTGCTGCGTCCCATAGGTTTTGGGTCGTCGTGTCTCCATTGTCATTTGTTTCTAAGTATTTCTTAATTTCCTCTTTGATTTCTTCAGTGATCACTTCATTATTGAGTAGTGTATTGTTTAGCCTCCATGTGTTTGTATTTTTTACAGATCTTTTCCTGTAATTGATGTCTAGTCTCATAGCATTGTGGTCGGAAAAGATACTTGATACAATTTCAATTTTCTTAAATTTACCAAGGCTTGATTTGTGACCCAAGATATGATCTATCCTGGAGAATGTTCCATGAGCACTTGAGAAAAATGTGTATTCTGTTGTTTTTGGGTGGAATGTCCTATAAATATCAATTAAGTCCATCTTGTTTAATGTATCATTTAAAGCTTGTGTTTCCTTATTTATTTTCATTTTGGATGATCTGTCCATTGGTGAAAGTGGGGTGTTAAAGTCCCCTACTATGATTGTGTTACTGTCGATTTCCCCTTTTATGGCTGTTAGTATTTGCCTTATGTATTGAGGTGCTCCTATGTTGGGTGCATAAATATTTACAATTGTTATATCTTCTTCTTGGATCGATCCCTTTATCGTTATGTAGTGTCCTTCTTTGTCTCTTCTAATAGTCTTTATTTTAAAGTCTATTTTGTCTGATATAAGAATTGCTACTCCAGCTTTCTTTTGATTTCCATTTGCATGGAATATCTTTTTCCATCCCCTTACTTTCAATCTGTATGTGTCTCTAGGTCTGAAGTGGGTCTCTTGTAGACAGCATATATATGGGTCTTGTTTTTGTATCCATTCAGCCACTCTGTGTCTTTTGGTGGGAGCATTTAGTCCATTTACATTTAAGGTAATTATTGATATGTATGTTCCTATTTCCATTTCCTTAATGGCTTTGGGTTCGTTATTGTAGGTATAGTCCTTCTGTTGTGTTTCTTGCCTAGAGAAGTTCCTTTAGCATTTGTTGTAAAGCTGGTTTGGTGGTGCTGAACTCTCTCAGCTTTTGCTTGTCTGTAAACGTTTTAATTTCTCCATCAAATCTGAATGAGATCCTTGCTGGGTAGAGTAATCTTGGTTGCAGGTTTCTCTCCTTCATCACTTTAATTATGTCCTGCCACTCCCTTCTGGCTTGTAGAGTTTCTGCTGAGAGATCAGCTGTTAACCTGATGGGGATTCCCTTGTGTGTTATTTGTTGTTTTTCCCTTGCTGCTTTTAATATGATTTCTTTGTATTTAATTTTTGACAGTTTGATTAATATGTGTCTTGGCGTATTTCTTCTTGGATTTATTCTGTATGGGACTCTCTGTGCCTCCTGGACTTGATTAACTATTTCCTTTCCCATATTAGGGAAGTTTTCAACTATAATCTCTTCAAATATTTTCTCAGTCCCTTTCTTTTTCTCTTCTTCTTCTGGAACCCCTATAATTCGAATGTTGGTGCGTTTAATGTTGTCCCAGAGGTCTCTGAGACTGTCCTCTGTTCTTTTCATTCTTTTTTCTTTATTTTTCTCTGCATCAGTTATTTCCACTATTTTATCTTCCACCTCACTTATCCGTTCTTCTGCCTCAGTTATTCTGCTATTGATCCCATCTAGAGTATTTTTCATTTCATTTATTGTGTTTTTAATCGATGCTTGATTCATCTTTAGTTCTTCTAGGTCCTTGTTAACTGTTTCTTGCATATTGTCTATTCTATTTCCAAGATTTTGGATCTGGGAAATAGAATCTTGGATCAGCTTTACTATCATTATTCTGAATTCTTTTTCAGGTAGACTGCCTATTACCTCTTCATTTGTTAGGTCTGGTAGGTTTTTATCTTGCTCCTTCACCTGCTGTGTGTTTTTCTGCTTTCTCATTTTGCTTATGTTACTGTGTTTGGGGTCTCCTTTTTGCAGGCTGCAGATTCGTAGTTCCCGTTGTTTTTGGTGTCTGTCCCCCGTGGCTAAGGTTGTTTCAGTAGGTTGTGTAGGCTTCCTGGTGGGGGGGACTAATGCCTGTGTTCTGGTGGTTGAAGCTCGATCTTGTCTTTCTGGTGGACACGTCCACGTCTGGTGGTGTGTTTTGGGGTGCCTGTGGCCTTATTATGTTTTTAGGTATCCTCTCTGCTAATGGGTGGGGTTGTGTTCCTGCCTTGCTAGTTGCTTGGCATAGGGTGACCAGCACTGTAGCTTGCTGGTCGTTGACTGAAGCTGGGTGCTGGTGTTGAGATGGAGATCCCTGGGAGATTTTCGCTGCTTGATATTATGTGGAGCTGGGAGGTCTCTTGTGGACCCGTGTCCTGAAGTTGGCTCTCCCACTTCAGAGGCACAGCACTAACTCCTGGCTGCAGCACCAAGAGCCTTTCATCCACCCGGCTCAGAATAACAGTGAGAAAAAGTAGAAAGAAATAATTAGTAGAAGAAAGAAAGAGAGATTGAAAGAAAGGAAGAAGGGAAGTAAGGAAGGAAGGAAGGAAGAAAGAAAGAAAGGAGGGAGGGAGGAAGGATGGAAAGAAAGGAAAGAAAGGAGGGAGGGAGGAATGAAAGCAAAAGGAAGAGTGAATGGAAGAAGAGAGGGAGGGAGGGAGGAAGGAAAGAAAGAAAGAAAGACAGGAGGGAGGGAGGGAGGGAGGAAGGAAAGAAAAAGAAAGTGGAAAGAAGAAGGGTGGGAGGGAGGGAGGGATGGAGGAAAGAAAAAGAAAGAAGGAAAGGAGGAGCGGAGGGAGGGAGGGAGGAAGGGAAGGGAGGAAAAAAAGAAAGAGCGGGTAAAGTAAAATAGAATAAAGTATGAAATATAGTAGCGTTATTAAAATTAAAAAGTAATTATTGAAAAAAAAACACGGACCGAAAGAACCCTGGGACATATGGTGGAAGCAAAGCTATACAGAGAGAATCTTACACAGAAGATTACACATACACATTCACAAAAAGAGAGCAGGGGGAAAAATCAAAAATCTTGCTCTCCAAGTCCACCTCCTCGATTTGGGATAATTCGTTGTAAAAAGAGGAAAAGGGCGAAAAGTCTGAAATCTTGCTAAGTCCACCTCCTTAATTTGAGATAATTCGTTGTAAAAAGAGGAAAAAAAAGGGGGGAAAGTCTTAAATCTTGTCCTCAAGGTCCACTTCCTCAATTTGGGATGATTCACTGTCCATTCATGCACTCCACAGACGCAGGGCACATCAAATGGACCGTGGAGCTTTAATCCGCTGCCTCGGAGGCTGCACAGAGAGATTTCCCTGTCTCTGCTCTCACAGCTCCCGGGTCTCAGCCTTGGACCTGGCCCCGCCTCTGCGCGTAGGTCGCCGGAGGGCGTCCGTTCTTCGCTCAGACAGGACGGGTTTAAAGGAGCCGCTGATTCGGGGGCTCTGGCTCACTCAGGCAGAGGGGAGGGAGGGGAATGCCCTCTCCTCGCGCACCAGGCAACAAAAGGGAAAAAAGTCTCTTGCCTCTCCGGTAGCTCCAGACCCTTTCCCCGGACTCCCTCCGGGCTAGCACTAACCCCTTCAGGGTCTCTTCCTGCCGCCAGCCCCAGACCTCTCCCTGCGCTCCGACTGAAAGCCGATACCCGAGCCTCAGCTCCCAGCCCCGCCCGCCCCGGCGGCCGAGCAGACAAGTCTCTCGGGCTGGTGTGTGCCTGAGGGCACCGATCCTCTGTGCCAAAATCTCTCTGCTTTGCCCTCCACACCCCTGTTGCTGTGCTCTCCTCCGCTACTCCGAAGCTTTCCCCCTCCGCCACCTGCAGTCTCCGCCCTCGAAGGGGCTTGTAGTGTGTAGAAACCTTCCCTCCTTCACGGCTCCCTCCCACTGGTGCAGGTCCCGTCCATATCCTATTGTCTCTGTTTATTCTTTTTTTCTTTTGACCTACCCAGGTATGTGGGGAGTTTCTTGCCTTTTGGGGGGTCTGAGGTCTTCTGTCAGCGTTCAGTAGGTGTTCTGTTGGAGTTGTTCCACGTGTAGATGAATTTCTGATGTATCTGTGGGGAGGAAGGTGATCTCCGCGTCTTACTCTTCCGCCATCTTCCTCCGGCTCTCGCTACTGTGATCTTTGATCATTTTCATCTTCCCACTAATTCCTTTTTTTCCTTTGTGCTTCATCTAATTTCACTTGCTCACAGGATACTGCATGAAGAGGCCTCACACCCGGTACTTCAGACCAGAGTTGCCAGGGCGAAAAGGCTGTGCGCCGGGCGCCTCAGCTTGAGACCGACTGCAGAAGCGCTGTGCACGACTCTGCAATCCTAGTAGTCTTTATTTTAAAGTCTATTTTGTCTGATATGAGAATTGCTACTCCAGCTTTCTCTTGGTTTCCATTTGCATGGAATATCTTTTTCCATCCCCTTACTTTCAGTCTGTATGTGTCTCTAGGTCTGAAGTGGGTCTCTTGTAGACAGCATATATATGGGTCTTGTTTTTGTATCCATTCAGCCAATCTGTGTCTTTTGGTGGGAGCATTTAGTCCATTTACATTTAAGGTAATTATCGATATGTATGTTCCTATTCCCATTTTCGTAATTGTTTTGGGTTCGTTATTGTAGGTCTTTTCCTTCTGTTGTGTTTCTTGCCTAGAGAAGTTCCTTTAGCATTTGTTGTAAAGCTGGTTTGGTGGTGCTGAACTCTCTCAGCTTTTGCTTGTCTGTAAACGTTTTAATTTCTCCATCAAATCTGAATGAGATCCTTGCTGGGTAGAGTAATCTTGGTTGCAGTTTTCTCTCCTTCATCACTTTAAATATGTCCTGCCAGTCCCTTCTGGCTTGCAGAGTTTCTGCTGAAAGATCAGCTGTTAACCTGATGGGGATTCCCTTGTGTGCTATTTGTTGTTTTCTCTTGCTGCTTTTAATTTTTTCCTTTGTATTTAATTTTTGATAGTTTGATTATTATATGTCTTGGCATGTTTCTCCTTGGATTCATACTGTATTGGACTCTCTGTGCTTCCTGGACTTGATTGACTATTTCCTTTCCCATATTAGGGAAGTTTTCAACTGTAATCTCCAAATATTTTCTCAGTCCCTTTCCTTTTCTCTTCTTCTTCTGGAACCCCTATAATTCGAATGTTGGTGCATTTAATGTTGTCCCAGAGGTCTCTGAGACTGTCCTCAATTATTTTCATTCTTTTTTCTTTATTCTGCTCTGTGATAGTTATTTCCAGTATTTTATCTTCCAGGTCACTTATCCGTTCTTCAGCCTCAGTTATTCTGCCGTTGATTCCTTCTAGAGAATTTTAAATTTCATTTGTTTTGTTGTTCATGATTGTTTCTTTGCTCTTTAGTTCTTCTGGGTGCTTGTTAAACGTTTCTTGTATTTTCTCCATTCTATTTCCTAGATTTTGGATCATCTTTACTATCATTACTCTGAATTGTTTTTCAGGTAGACTGCCTGTTTCCTCTTCATTTGTTTGGTCCTGTGGGTTTTTAGTTTGCTCCTTTATCTCCTGCGTATTTCTCTGTCTTCTCATTTTGCTTAACTTACTGTGTTTGGGGTCTCCTTTTCAGAGGCTGCACGTTTGTAGTTCCCATTTTATTTGGTGTCTGCCACCAGTGGCTAAGGTTGGTTCAATGTGTTGTGTAGGCTTCCTGGTGGAGGGAACTGGTGCCTGTGCCCTGGTGGATGAGGCTGGATCTTGTGTTTCTGGTGGGCAGGACCACATCTGGTGGTGTGTTTTGGGGTGTCTACGAACTTAGTTGATTTTAGGCAGCCTCTCTGCTAATGGGTGTGGTTGTGTTCCTGTCTTGCTAGTTGCTTAGCATGGGGTGTCCAGAACTGGAGCTTGCTGGTCGTTGAGTGGAGCTGGGTCTTAGTGTTGAGACAGAGGTCTCTGGGAGAGATCTCGCCAATTGATATTATGCGGGACCCGGAGGTCTCTGATGGTCCAGTGTCCTGAACGCAGCTCTCCCACCTCAGAGGCTCAGGCCTGACACCCGGCCAGAGCACCAGGGTCTTGTGAGCCACACGGCCAGCCTTCTGCATTCCGCTGAGTCCTCTAGCCAGTGTTGTCCTCCAGGCCTGGTCTATACTGTGAGCCTTCTTTGGATCCAGGTCTAGCTGCATTCCTAGCTCTAGAAGAAGCAGCTGTTACTGCCATCCTCCCCAAGATTTACAGTGCTTTGTTAGTTTCTGGTGTACAGCAAAGTGATTCAGATATATATATATATATATATATATATATATATATATATATATATATATATATTCATATATATATATTCTTTTTCATATTGTTTTCCATTATGGTTTACCACAAGATATTGAATATATTGAATATAGTTCCCCCTGCTTTACAGTAGGACCTTGTTGTTTATCCATTCTATATATAATAGTTTGTATTTGCTAATCCAAAACTCCCAATCCATCCCTCTCCTGCCCTCACTGCCCCTTGGCAACCACAAGTCTGTTCTCTATGTCTATGAGTCTGTTTCTGTTTTGTAAATAAGTTCATTTGTGTCATATTTTAAATTCCACATATAAGTGATATCATATGGTATTTGACTTTCTGTTTTTTTTGTTTGTTTGTTTGTTTTCTGCTTTATAACAAATTTAACCAGTTATACATATACATATGTTCCCATATCCCCTCCCTTTTGCGTCTCCCTCCCACCCTCCCTATCCCACCCCTCCAGGCGGTCACAAAGCACCAAGCTGATCTCCCTGTGCTATGCAGCTGCTTCCCACTAGCTATCTACCTTACGTTTGGTACTGTATATATGTCCATGTCTCTCTTTTGCTTTGTCACAGCTTACCCTTCCCCCTCCCCATATCCTCAAGTCCATTCTCTAGTAGGTCTGTGACAGGAATAATGACTTTCTGTTTTTGACTTACTTCACTTAGTATGATAATCTCTAGGTCCCCTCATGTTGCTGTAAATGGCATTATTTCATTCTTTTTTATGGCTGAGTAGTATTCCATTGTGTGTGTGTGTTTACACACACACACACACACACACACATTACATCTTCTTTATCCATTCATCTGTTGATGGACATTTAGTTTGCTTCCATGTCTTGGTTATTGTAAATAGTGTTGCTGTGAACATAGGGGTACATATATCTTTTCAAATTACAGTTTTTTTCTGAATATGTACCCAGGAGTGGGATTTCTGGATCATATGGCAACTCTATTTTTAGTTTTTTGAGGAACCTCCATACTGTTTTCCATAGTGGCTACACCAATTTACATTCTCACCAACTGTGTAGGAGGGTTCCCTTTTCTCCACATCCTTTTCAGCATTTCTTATTTGTAGATTTTTTAATGATGGCCATTCTGACCAGTGTGAGGTGGTACCTCAATGTAGTTTTGATTTGCATTTCTTTAATTATTAGCAATGCTGAGCATCTTTTCATGTGCCTATTTGCCATCTATATGTCGTCTTTGGAGACAAGTCTGTTTATGTCTTCTGCCCATTTTTCGATTGGGTTGTTTGTTTTTTTGTTGTTGAGTTGTATAAGCTGTTTGTATATTTTGGAAATCAAGCCCTTGTCGACCCCATCATTTCCAAATATTTAGAATGGGGTACAGAAAATTCACAAACAAAGCATCTAGAGTGCAACCTAAATGTCCATTGACAGATGAATTGATAAAGAAGATGTGGCACATATATACAACGGAATATTACTCAGCCATAAAAAGAAACGAAATTGAGTTTTTTGTAGTGAGGTGGATGGACCTAGAATCTGCCATACAGACTGAAGTAAGTCAGAAAGAGGAAAACAAATACCATATGCTAACACTATATATGGAATCTAAAAAGAAGACAAAAAGAAAAGGTACTGATGAACCTAGGGGCAGGGCAGGAATAGAGACATAGACATAGAGAATGGACTTGAGGACACTGTGGGGGAGGGGGAAGCTGGGGTGAAGTGAGAGAGTAGCATCCACATATATACACTACCAAATGTAAAATAGATAGCTAGTGGGAAGCAGCAGCATAGTACAGGAAGATCAGCTTGGTGCTTTGGGATGACCTAGTGGGGTGGGATAGGGAGGGTGGGAGGGAATATGGGGATATATGTGCATGTGGCTGTTTCACTTTGTTGTACAACAGAAACTAACACAGTACTGTCAAGCAGTTATACTCCAATGAAGACATATTAAAAAAAAGAAAAGAGTGATTTTGGACTTTCTAACAATAAAACAGGAAACCAGAAAATAACGGAGCCATGCTTTCAAAAATCCGAAGAAAAAATATTTCTAACTTAGAAACCCCAATTATTAATTCCAGGGAAAATGAAAAGTTGGATGGCAAAGGAAAAATATCAAAGATTACTATATGGTTATAATAATGTAAACACTGATCTAGACTAAATATAATTATCTTGGGAATTTGGAGAGATTGGGGTATGCCTATGTTTGTGGTAGGTAAGGAAAAGAAAGAGTACCAGATCTTCATTCTCCAAACAGGCACATCAATAGATATGGCTAAAACTGAAAATTCATGAGTTAGCAATACAAGCATGTAAATTTAGAGATATTGAGATATGCAGCAAAAGAATCATTGAAAATATTTGAAGTGCTTTCCTAATGGGAAGGATAAATAGAGTGAGGGAAGAGGAATAGGGACTGTTGTCTGGCCTAACAAATCTTGTAGGATTAGTTGACTTATTACAATAGGTACGTGTGTGACTTCTATTTTTAAAGTGTTTTAAAAATGGAAAGAAATGAATACTTTGTTTGGGTCATGGTTCAGGAAACAGTACTAGAGTTTGGAAAATTAAGTACTTGGTTCAGGTTGAAGTTCATATTTTGGTTAAAGATTCTGTCTCATGGACTTAATTCAAAAGAACAGTGTATCAATAGAAAAGGTTTTCTCTTTCATAGAACCTTTTTTGTCTACTAAAATGCTTACATTATTTTTTATCATATATAGACAAAATGAAATTGTTTTGAAGTAGTGCTTCTGTAGGTAATGAGTACTTAAGAATCAGGAGATTTTAATTTGAGTATCTGTTCTACCACTGAGTGCTGTATTATGTTGAATAAGTCATTCACCTTTTTTTGGACAGCAGTTTCCTCAGTTGTAAAATGGATGAAGTAAGAGAATTTATGTCTACTGTCATGCAGTAGGTTAATAGTTCTCTCCTCCAGAACCCTGATTCCTATGTCAGAGGGATCTAGAACTCTTAGAGGAAAAGACTGATGAAGGGGCAACAAAGAATACCAGTGGATAGCCAATTTTTGAGTTGGAATGAAACCTTAACCCTACAGAAAGGACCCAAACCCACCCCCAGGGATGTAGTAATCCCAACAGGATCAGAAGCTTCTTGAATAGGTAAAGGTACAGCTGTTGACAAGAAACAAAGCTCCTATAGCAAGCCTATTGCCCTTTAAGATTACATAGGCTCCATTTAGTGGCAGAGCTCTCCAGACCACAACTGTCTCCAAATTGAGTAAAAAAATGCTCCTTTTGTTTTACATCTAATTAATGAGAATTTTTTCTGTGTGTATGCCTTCTCTATGCCTTTCATCCACTGTCCTTTTGTCCTGGAACACAATTTCTCTTATTGTCCTGCCAACCCTACTTTGACTATTCTTTCATCACCCTGACCTTTAGATATGTCATAACCTGTTCCTGTGACCATATTTTTTTTCTAGAACTTGGCGTTCATTTCTAATCTTAATTTTCTACCAAACTAGTACATATCTCAAAATGGTGAGCAAATCCTCAATTGAAACCATTCCATATTTTGTTTGGTTTTCTGTATATTTGAAAATCCTAGGTTCATAGTGATGTCTCAGGATCCAAAAGGTGGCTGCAGTGGGGATTGAGGGGAAGGACTGAGGCCTAGTTCTTAGAGCTCCAGGCATCCTTCACTTTTAATGCTATAATCTCCACTTTTATATATCTATATATAAAAGTGGGGATGAATATATATGGCCTTTGGGCAAAATTTTGGGAGAAAGGAGTTCTTCAAAAAAATTAATTAAATTTGAAAGTCTCTGACTTGATAGATGTGAAAAATATTCCTTGGATTCAATTTCACTTACTGGTTGTGGTTTTATGACTGTGTGTAAGTTACTTAGTCCTCTCTGAGTCTCAGTTTTACCAACTGGAACATGCTATAGTTTATGAAAAAACAGAATCCAAAGGTAAGGGAATATTAATTTTTCATTCTCCCTGAACTTTCTCGTGCCAATACCTCAGGTGGTTGTAAACTTCCAATAACCTTCTGTCCTCTGCCCATACTAAATTTGGGGGTCAGTGGGCAAGGTTATTTAAAATATGAAAAGCCAAGGTACCATTCTGTGGCCTTGGGTGGTTCTATGTGGCCCAAAGGAATCTTTGTCTGGGTCAGGCTGTAATCATTATTTAAAGGGAAGGTGCCCTCCTTCCTTCTTTCCTTTAGGGCATGACTCATAAGCACCTGGCATCCAGACCTCTATGACTTCTCTGCTGTCACTGCTTAGTTCCTGACAGCTCATTGTGCCTCTAACACAAAAGAGGCATACTGTCCCAGGCATCATCCATTTAGCATGTTTCAGTTGCCCACTCTGATCACAGAGCCACTCCAGAACCTTAATTCTTAACTGTGGAAAATTAATCTGACACTTTGTGCACTCTTAGATGGAGACAAAGACAAATGGACCTTGAATAATTTAAAGGACATTTTCTCAAAGCATCCAACAGAGTTGAAGGCTCCTGATTTTTCATTTCTTCTACAACCTAAGCCAAACAAGCTAAATGACAAATATGGATGCTTCAGTTCCTCTAAAAACAATGGCTCAGTGAGCATGCCAGGTGATCAGAATGTATTTGCTTATCAAAGTTGAAAAGCCATCTTGAGGAGCTTGTATCTTTGGATCTGCCTCCAGCTGGGTTCCTGACACTGAAGAATGAGAATTGGTTCAGCTTCTCCTAAAGTGTTTTACCTGTGCTGTGGTTAAAAAGAAGGAGAGACAAGCACAGGAAGCAAACTAAATGAAGGCCAAGGATGATCTACTAGTTATAGTAACATATGCTTGCATTTTAATATTAAGGGAATTTTCAGTAACAGTTATATTGATAGATTTCTTAAGTAACTCTAAATCATGAGCCATAATAAACATTATTCAGACATATTTTCAATGGATAGATCCTTCCTAAATATGGCTCATCCCTTAGAAGATCCAGAAAAATACTGCTGTCTGAGAGTGGGTTTTATTTTGTATGTAGAGGAGTATTTGCCTCTTTTTTAACCCAGCATCTTGCCAAATCAGGACAAACCTGCTGGAAATGGACATTTAAGAGCCAAGGGATAATTGAGAGAGCCTGAAGGAAAAAAATTAAGGAAGAATGTTATTCATCATCCTGGTCTTTACTATTGTTGGTTGCTATTACCCAGTCCTGGGTCCTCTCCTCTTTTCACTGTATACTCCTTCCCAGTTTACCTTGTCCTCTTCCAGTCTTGTGGCTTTAAATACCATCTCTATGCTTATGCCTCTCAAATTTCTATCTCCAACTTGATCTGAGCTCCAGACTCCACTATGCAACTGCCTACTTGACATCCTAGCTTGGATGTCCCCAAATCATCTCCAAACCAACACATCCAAAACTAAACTCATTGTCTTCTCCCACCAGTGCTCCTACCTATTAGGTAGCAAACACAATTCTAGGTACTCGTGATATAGTAGTAAACAGGTTTCTGACTACCAGAATTTACATTTTACTGGTAGAGAGTAATAATAAAAAACAAACAAATAAATAATGTTTGTGTGTGTATATATATATATACACATAGAGAGAGAGAGAATATTGAAGCAAAGTATACTAAGGAGATAATGATGGGGAGGATAATGTATTTGATAAGAGTGATTAAGGAAGTTCTCTCTGAGAAGACATGTTAAGGAAAACCTGAACAAAAAGAAGTAACACATCATGCAAATATCTGGGGGAACATTTCACATAGTGGAAACAGCAAGTGTAATGCCCTGAGGTGGAAATATGCTTGGTATGTTTGAGAAAAAGCATAATGGCTGGAGAGCTGTAAGCAAAAAGAAAAGTTTTAGGAAATGGAGTCAGAGAGGTAGTCAGGAATCAGATCATATATATGCTTGGAGGCCATGATAAGGAGAATTTGATTCTTGTTCCAAGTATGATAAAAAGTCATTGTAGGCTTTTGAGGAGAGAAGTAACATAATTTGATTTATAGATTTTGAAAAAATCAAAATCTATAGACTGTAGGGGCCCGAGTGGAAGCAGGGAGACCTGTCAGGATGCTATTGCAAAAGTCCAGGGGAGAGAGGGTGGTAAGTGGAATCAAGTGATAGCAAAAGATATACTAAGATGTGTTTAGAGGCACGATGTATTTTGTAGGTAGAACTAATGCATTTGTCTATCTGAGGGAAACACAACACCACCATCTATCCAGTCAGCAAGCCAGAAACCTAGAAGTCATTCTTGATTCTTTTCTTTTACTTCACCCCCAGCTATAATCCATTGCTAGAGTCTGTTGATTCTCCTCAGGTGAAGACTGGAAAGAAGAGCATTTCTGGCAGAAAGAGAGGCATGTTCGTTGAAATAAAATGCGTAGTAGGATCAATTAGACCACAGACTATTTCTTAAGGAAACTAATTGAAGAAATTGCATCCAATTAAATATCAGTACATGGAATAACCTTGTCTGACTCCTACCTCAACCTAAATTATGTTAACCCTGTTTCATGCTCCCATAATTCCTTGTTATTTTCCTTCATGACACTCATCACAAGTTGTGGGTACATATTTATTCATTTGACTATTTATTTAATGTTTGTTTATCTTACTAGGCTGAAAACTGAGATCAATGCAGGGACCAAATCTTACTTATGTTTGTATCTCTAGTGCCTAGTACTTGGTTCATAGAATGTACTAAATGTTTGATAAATGAATAACTGAGTGAATATAAACATAAAATAGATTATTATAAAGAGAATACCAATGAAGTTCTACAAGTGATTTAGAGCACCAACAAAGAATAAGGTTAGGCATAAGAAAAAACAGCTTGACCAAAATATTTTTAAATCCTAGAATGAGGCTAAGAGTAATAGCATCTCATTTCTTATATTCAGCAAACAGGAGACTTCCAGGTACTGGATATAAAAGAGGTTTGTTTCCACATGGGCTAAATGGTCTACAAATTCCCTTCTAGAATTGTAAGATTCTTAGAAGTATAATTGACAAACCATGAATCTAGGGAACGTTCATTGACTTGTTGATTTGACAAAAACATATTGAGTGACTATACTAGGCACTGGGCTGGGCATTGTGGACTCAACATTGATTCACATTTCCTACTCAAGGGGTCTGTGTACTAGCAAGGGCATTCATTTGAGAGATATGCATGGTATAAGTAGACATAATTTCCTGCTTCCAGGTCCCAAGTATGACATCTTAAGGAATGTCAACAAATTGGCCCATGTGGTTGTCAAGTTTCTCTGAGAAAGAGATACCAAGATGGAATTTAATGTCCATGGATTTTATTAGGGGAAATACCTGTGAGAGAAAATGGGGTGAGGGCCCATAAAGGCTGGGAGAGCTATCAGACCACAAATTAAGTCTGACCTTGAATAAAGGAGAGAGTGAAGGAAAGTCCAGTGAAGTGTTCTAGACTTCTGAGCAGTCTAAAGAAGGTTGGGTGAGGCCTTGGGGGAGTCAGCCATCAGAGAAGTCCTTTGTCTCCCAGGGATTGGGCTTCCTTTGTTTCTCTGCTATACTTAGTTGGGAGTTGCCTTCAGGGAGTGTGACTTTGGAGCAAATGTTGTGATGGATTTCAGAGCACAGCAGCTAGGGCCCTTGGTCAGTTATGCTCATTGTAGTTGGGTGTGAGTGTGTGTGTGTGTAAGACTCATTCTCATGGCTGGCACAGCCCACTATTAAGTTATGATGACTTATGCAAACCAGAAACATGTACTTGGAGGCTGTACCATGAATAGCTTACCAGGGAGAACATTAGAAGTCTACTTTTATGAAAAACAACCAAAAGAAATAGTGCAACATAAGAAATTGACTACCAGGTTTTTAGTGAGAGAAGCATTCAAGGTTAGCTCTCTTGGTTTATGTGTTCACCAGATCCATGCAGATATATGTATACAGTTTCATTGTACTGGTGTTTGTTTTTATTGACACTCTATAAGGAAGGTGCTAACTATTTTTGTGAGGGTATTGCCATAGCCGTGACTGATTTATAGCATTGTTTCCCCTCAAGTATGCTCATATTCAGCCTTCTAAACACCATTAGTCAATTAGACAGCTACTAGTAAATCCATAGCAACGACTGCAGAGGGGAGTGGGATGCTGTTTTCTTTATTTTCCTCCTTTTACTCTGTATCAATCATGCTATTCTAGATTATGCTGCAGTAAGAAATAACCTGAAAAATTACAGTGACTTGAATTGGCAGAAGTTTATTTTTCATTCCCCTTGTGGATTGGCTGGGGCTTTTCTCTATATCATCTTTATTCTGGGGCCCAGGCTAGTGGGACAGCCACCATCAGTAATATTGCTGCTCATTGCTGTAGAGGGAAAATAGCAGGTAACCAAGCATGCAGTGTTAGAGCTTTTGCCCAGAAGTAATATGTGTCTCATTACACTGACCCAAACGAGTCAAATGCCCAAGCCCTGACTTCTTGGGGTGGGAAGCATTATCCCTCCCCAGGGAGGTGATTCTCATGTTAGTGAACACTAATACATAGCATGCATTTCCAGTCTGGACAGTCTTGTCTGTAGCCCTGATACCTAGAAACGTACCTGGCACATAGTCGGTGCTCCGTATAGATTTGTTGAATGAATGAATGGAGCTTAAACCTGAATGTGCAAGACACATTCAAGTCCCTAGCATCTCCTCATTTCATGTCTTGAAATAAGGATTATCCAGCCTGATAAGTACAAAGGGAGAGAGGTGTAAGAAACTTAGATGCAGGATTGGTAGGTAATGATCAAGGAGCCTGATGAGTCTTAGGCAGGAAACCCTATTTGTGAGTTCAGCAATAAGAGAAGTGATACCCCTGTGCTTGAGGGGTTATAGTGTCTAGACTTTACTCCAAAAGTGCTCTCCAAGTCAATGAATGTTTATTAAAAACCAACATCATGGCAAACAAAAACTGAGGATTACAGTGGATAGAGCAGGGGATCTGTCTATAAGTATTATAAGACATAGATTCTACCCTTGGAAGTTTATAGTCCTATTGGGAAGACAAGGTATATTATAATAAAAACAACTTGAATAAGCACTGTGAAATGGAAAGAACATTGACTTGGAGCAAGATCAATCTGGATTTGAATCCTGGAATTATCACTTTGTTTTGTATGATGATTTTAGAAATGTGTTTTAACCTTCCTGAGTTTTATTTTACTCATCAGTGAAATGGGGGTAATAACAGAGCCTATGTCACAGGATTTTGTATATATTAAATGGGATAATGTGTGTCACAAACCTAGCACAGAGTGAGCAGGCAGGAAATAATAGCTAATATTTACTGAACACTTATTACGTGATTGTACAATTCTAAGTTCTCTGTGTGTATGTATGTTCCAGTGTTCATTCCAAGGTGATGTGTGTGTGTGCGTGTGTGTGTGTTCCTTTAATCTTTACCACAACCCTGTGAAGTAGGTGAGTTAGGTGCTATTATCATCCCCATTTTATAAATGAGAAAGCCGAGGCACAGATAAATTATGTAGCTTACTCAACGTATATAGCTAGTAAGTGGGAGATGACTTGTGAAGTCACACAGCCTGGTCCTAGTGGCTGTACTCTTAATCATCATGCTGTGCTGGAGGTAAGCATGGAACGTGCAGACAACATTAAGACAAGACCATACATAGCCTAAGTGTATATGTCAGAGAGAAATAGGTTATAGATCTGGAAGTAGGTCAAGTGGAGTTTTGGAAGTAGACAAACTTTGATTATTGAAATTATTGTCTTGGAATAGAGTAGAGACTGAAAAACAAGGGCTATTATAAATTGTAATGAGTAACCAGAGAATGATTTGAGAGTATTCATAAACAAGGACTGAATTTCTTGGTAGAGATGTGAAAGTTGTAGGCCTTCAAAGAAGGAAGCTGTTGAATCGGGGTGAAATAATGAAGGACAGCTTCATGAAAGAAGCAGAATCTGAAGATTTAAAATTTTCAGACAGAAAAATGAACCAAGGCATGGCATGTGGAGAGGTGAAAACAAACAAGACAGACAGTCCTGACCGAAGAGGAAGGGTTATCTTAAGTCATCACGATACAAGTTGATAATACAGTAATAAAATAAGGACAGTGGCATTAATACTTTTCCTGAGTATTGCACATTTCCCTTTGTACAGCTCAGTCCTGTGTGGTAGAAAGAGCACTGGACGGAGTCTGTGGACCTAGGTTCACACACCACTGCTGTCACATACTAGCTGGATAACATTGGGCACATAGCTAACCTTTTGTAATTCTTAATTTCCCCATTTCTAATGTGAGTATAAGAATACAATATTTAGCACAGAGTTGTTGTTTTGGGAATTAAATTACATAGTAGCTATGAAAACAGTGAAAGGACTCCACAAATGTTCTTTTTTTTCTACGTCTCATTGGATCCTCCTGTGAAGAGGATAGTGCAAGTTTCATTACTCAAACATTTTTTTTTCAGAGAAAGAAACTGAGATTCTGAGGAACTGAGGTTTAGAGAAATTAAGTGATTTGTCCCCCAAACTATATGGCCATTCAGTGATATAGGGTCATTCTGACTTCCAGTCTAAAATACATCCCTTTGTCATTGCATGTCCAGTAAGACAGTTAGGTGACACCATGATTTTGTGGGAACAGGACCCAAGATAGGGACATTCTGTGTAGGAAAAAGGGAGGCAGGATCAGGTCTGAGTGAGTCCTTGCATGGGAAAAGGGGATTGAAAAAGAGCCCTAAGTAGCCTAGAGGCAGCATGAAGGTCCTGGGGGTGGGATAAGGTACCTAAGTTGGTAGCGGGATACAGGAAGTGTGGAGAGCACCACTGGCTGACATATCTTCCCTCTGAGTTTGACCAGGACCAGTTTGACCAGGACGAGCGTTGGCCCTGTCTCTTATAATGTGCATTTTGCAAAGAGAATTGAACCAGATTCATGAACATAGATATGTGTATATGGGCACATGTATGCACATGTGCACACAGGCACACAATGATGGGGTGGTGGGAGGAAAGGGAAAAAGTGATGTTTGAGTTTGTTTTCAACAGGAACATTGGCATCTAAAAAGGGGGTCCATAGATCAATTGAAACACCACAAGGCAAAAGCCAGAATAAACACCATTCGCCCCTATGTACTTGACCTGATTAGACACCACCTAGTTCCATCAACTATCTCTCTGTCTCTTTCCCTCCCTAAGAGCTGGATTGCCTCCTCTCCTTACTTCTCCTGCACTCACCAGTTGCAGCCAGGTGATTTCTGGAGAAATTGAATTCATTAGGATTTTTATGGATAATTATAGTTGCAATATGCTTGGAGTCATTTTATTAAAGCAGTTATGAGGTAATTAATCTTGTCAATAATCTCTGGAGTGAATGTGCATTTTCTGTATTCTCCACACTTTTTGGCTCTGTTCAAGTCTCTGAAAATATCCAAATGTGTTTGCCACTTAAGATGCCCTCATCCCCACCACCCCTCCAGAGCTGAGAGCCAGCTGGGAGCCCAGACCAGAATTATTTTCTTAGCCAAGGAGAGATATAAGACAGAAGACCTTGAGTTGTCCTTTGGTTTTTTCTGTTCTTTGTTATTTAAGAATGAATCACTACCTGTGGTCAGGTATCTCCCTGTAGCCCCTTCTCCCCAAATTAGGAGAATTGACAGTGCTGCTAGAGAATGACTAGCAATGCAAGGGCCTCTGAATCCTGTTCCCCACATTGAATACTCATGTGCTTCAATTTCCAAGACCACCTGATAAGCAAAATCCTGAATATACAGTACCATGAAATTTGGGTGCTTAGCACTACAATTGTCAAAAGATGATTCATTGTGCAGAGGTTTCCTTTAAATAGGCACTTAATATAGGATCTAGTTTACAAAACCAATTAAACAAAAAATTCCATAAGCTGAAAATTTTAGAAAATGCTGGTTTGCTAAACTCGGAACCTAACTGCACCTCAGTATTTTTTAAAAAATATGACTGAACTAACCTAAAGAAAAATATATAAATATGTTATATATATATGTATGTGTGTGTGTGTGTGTGCATGTGTGCCTGTATTTTTTTTAAGTAAGGACCATACTAGAAAATTGAAGCATTCTTTTTTTTTTAACATCTTTATTGGAGTATAATTTCTTTACAATGGTGTGTTAGTTTCTGCTTTATAACAAAGTGAATCAGCTATACATATACATATATCCCCATATCTCCTCCGTCTTGCGTCTCTCTCCCACCCTCCCTGTCCCACCCCTCTAGGTGGCCACAAAGCACCGAGCTGATCTCCCTGTGCTATGCGGCTGCAATTGAAACATTCTTTTTATGGAACCAACTCTTCATTGACTCGTTGACTTTCAGTCCCCAAGTTACAGCTGACTTCCCAAGAACACATCTACTGTGTAAAGAGGGCTCCTTTGCTCTTCCTACTGTGCTTTTTAAAGCTTCTGTCCTAAGAATTGCTAATCAAAGGACAAGGCAATCTGGACCTCCAGCTACTCTTTGATCTTCTTCTTATGACTCGTTCTCTAACTCAACGATAATGCCAGGGATGGTCATTATTCTCCATGTAGGCAAGATGGCTGAAGAAATAGATGTGACAAGCTGTCCTCTCTGTTAAGAGAACTTTTATCTTCCTTCCGTGGCTGGCTGAGTCAGAGAGGGCCTGAATTAAGTGCCCCCATCTATAGACATATACCCAATTCTGAAAGCCTGCATCCCGGTAATAGACACCTCTTCCCCAATTTTTTTCTTTTGCATTATTCTTGCCCTTTAGCTGCCGACTCTTTATAGAACACAGTATCTATTATCCATTCAGTTTTTAAAATGAATCATACACTTCCAATGAGAATTTTGGAATGCTATGTTTATCTGCTAATATTACCTGAAGATAATCTGCTAATAACTTTGATAATCTTAATCAGTAAGAATGGGGTAACAGTCTCCATGCAGTTGCCTGAACAGCAGGGTGTCTGGTGGGATTATGCCTACCTTGGGACAGAACAAAGGGAGTTGAGATGGTTCTTGGCTAAAATTAATTCTCTTTCTGGCACTAAAATAAATCTGACTAAAACTGCAATAGCTATTGTATTGTGTGAGTGTGTGTGTGTGTGTGTGTGTGTGTGTGCATGCATATGTATATATACACACAATATATTATAACAGTTTGTGGTCACAAAACTGTTGCTAAGGTTACATTGTTTACAAGATAGCCTCCCAGTTTTGGGACATGGAAGTAGTACCCACAGTGAAGTTGGTGGTTGTTCAGAATATTAGACAACAAGCAAAATTGTGACTTGGGCAAATTCCCTAACTCCAACAGTTTGAGCAGTTTGGGGGTTTGCACACTCTAAACTAGGTTTCCAGATGTGTTGCTTGATTGGCCAATGTCTAGAACTGAATGATAGATATAAAATAGCAAGTGCTAATACTCAGGAAACCTCACTGGGACTGTTCTTTATAAATAAAACTTGTCTAGAAGTGGTCTTTCATTTCTGGGGGCTCTTTGACCATGTTGGGAATCAGATGAAAGCCATTTATTCTCTCCAGAGAAATACCTATATACACCTATTTTGTCGATAATTATGGGAGGTACGGTGATCTTACAAATTCTGGTCTAGATAAATCTTACACTAAATTGCTGAGTGGGTAAGCCTAAGCCATCTTTGGACCCACAACATAGGCAGAGCTTTGGTTGATGAGGGCAGTGGATCAGATGTTTTCAGTGTGTCCTAGGGCTACTTGTAATAATAACCATTTGTCCCTCAGAACTTTTCTGTATCTGTTACAGAGTTTGTCATCTCACACTACTTTTAACCCTAATACTTTGAGTCAGCCTTAGTCTTTGGGGAATATATAGCATGTTCTTTGTAATTTATCTGGTGTTTTTACATGGCTAACACCCTAGGAAGTTCATTTCATTAGTAACTAGTAAGCTCAATACCTGATCTGACTGCTGAATAATAGATGACCTCTTTTTAATGCTCTGTGTACATTCCAATATAGCTATCAATATACCATTCAAGAACAGGAAAGACCAATCTCTGAGCAGGCCATGGTTTGCCTACTGTAATTAGATATTGCTATAAATATATTTTCTTATAATTTAACTTTACAACACACTTTCTCTTTGTCTCCAAGGGTTGCTCCCAAAAGCTAAGGGCTTTTGATTCATAGCATGTCCATGAGTTTCAGTATGTTTATACTCCACTCTAGAAGGTTTTATGGAAGTAACATAAGAGCTACTTGCTTTTCGAAAATGATTTTATTACTTCTTAAATGCATCCAGAATAAGTTTTGACCTCATAGAGACCTTGAATGAACTGTCTCCAGGCAACAGCTGGTGTGTTCTTCCATCTCACTTCTCACAGTCTCCTGCCACTGAGACCTTCTGCTCTCCATTTGATATTGTTGTCTTCTCCATCCCCCTTTCTCCCTGGCTTCCAGGACATTATGCTTTTTGGTATTTCCCATGAGCTTCCTTTCTTCCTGTCCACTTGAAGTGTAGAAATTCCACTGCTTCTCTTCTCTTCACTTATTGCCCTCAAGTGGTTCCCGTAAGCCGTTGTCCTCAAAGGGCCAAACCATACCAGAGCTTTTCCCCCTTCTCCTCTTGCCCTTCTGAGACTTTAAGCCTCAGAGACAAATTCAGTACCTTGAGCCTCTAGGATGTTATAGCCAATCATTTTCAGCTATAGCTGATGGGAGGGATCCTGCAAAAAAGTGAGGTTAATGGGTCTCTTTCCATTCCTGTCCTCATCATGTATAATGCCAACTTCATCAAACACTCTAAGTACCGCTCATTAAGTTTGCATTTCCTTTTTTTTTCCCATTGGAATTACTGTGCAATTTGTATAGTGTGTTTTTATATTGAAGTACATGAAGATTGTACCCAAATGTCCCAATTCCAAAAAAAATCAGATTAGTGACAATAATCAGTTGTATTTTATGTTGCTGAAATATATTACTGAAAAATATTGCTGAAATGTATTCCTTGATACTGGAATGAACTCTCTGGCCATTTCTTCACATGTCCTTTACCACATTACAGAGAGGGGGAGGGATCAAAAGTGCTTTTCCTCCAGAGAAGTCGAGGCTCTGTGGGGACAGATGCCAAGGTCCGCCTTAAAGTACATAAGACCCTTTATCACTTGCCCTTGGGACTTCCTCTCTATCCAGCTTCCTCTTTCATCACTTTCCCCTAAAACCCTGGCCACACCAAAGGACCTGGAGTTCAGCAACCCTACTATTCTCTGGGTTGCCTTAGTGCCTTAGTTCATGCTATTGTCCTCTTTCCCCTCTTTACCTGGCTAATTCCTATGGATATTTTAAGACTCAGCCCAAATTTTGGTTCTACTCTAGAATTCCTGGGTGAATCTTAGGAGTTATTACAGAATTAAATAAGTCTCCTTTAGCTGTACTCTGTATCTCGCTGCCTCCCACAAACTCATAGAGATCCTGTGACCTCCTCCTAGAACCCCCTTCTTCCCCAGCTCTCAGTATGACTTCAGAGTATCCTGTTCCAGTCTCTTGTTTTCCCTTCCTTCTGAGTTTTCCTCTCTTAAGAACCCCTTTTCCTGGCCATCTCTTTCTTGGCCTTTTCTCTTCCTAAGTTATTCTTAGGTCTAAAAGATAAAAGTCAGGAGAAATGGGAAGACCGACTGTGTCCATCTTTGTCCCTTTTCCACTGCTGACTGCCTTTTCCTGTGTTCCAGGGAGCTCTATCTCACGTACCATAAGATTCAAGAAGAGAAGGTAATGCTCTCAATGCTACCTATCCCCATTTTCTATCTTTTCTCAGCAACAAGTGGAATGAATGGTTCCCTCCTGTGTGTGCCTACAGCATATTACAGAGGCCAGATTACAGTTACTGGTTTTTAGGTCTGTCTCCCCACCAGACAGTGGATACCAACTTTTAAAAAATGTGATACATTTGTTCATTTACCTTAGATTTCTCATGGGCCTACTTCACTTGGACAATATAGAAAAGATAGACTGTGGGTTCTGGGACACTCATGTCAGGGAAGCTCTAGCTATAATTCTGTCTCTTCTCACGAGAGCTGGCTGAAAACTGCTATAATATATTAGAATTAGGATTTCTTTTCTTTTTTTTAAATAAATTTATTTATTTTTGGCTGCATTGGGTCTTCGTTGCTGAGTGCGGGCTTTCTCTAGTTGTGGCGAGCTGGGGTTACTCTTCGTTATGGTGCACGGGCTTCTCATTGCGGTGGCTTCTCTTGTTGCAGAGCACGGGCTCTAGGCATGTGGACTTCAGTAGTTGTGGCATGCGGGGTTCGTGGCTCCACTGCATTTGGAATCTTCCCGAACCAGGGCTCAAACCCGTGTCCCCTGCATTGGCAGGCAGATTCTGAACCACTGCGCTACCAGGGAAGCCCATAGACTTAGGATTTCTTTAGGACCAGGCCTGGGCCTTAATCTGTATACAAAGTACTTGAGACTGAGTAGGTATCTAGAAACATGTTGCTTGGTTGATTGGTTGGTTGGCTGCTTGGCTGGTTGGGTAGATGAGATAACATAGTATAGTATTGATACTATATGAGTATCATATAGTGAGAATGCCTGTATCCCAGATTTGCAATTACACTTTTGACTTGACTTTAGGCAAGTTATCTTACCTCTCTGGGTGTGAATTACCCCAAGCATTAAGCATGGATAATATATCCACCTCAGAGCACTTTTTGTTTTAGCTCAGATTTATTGAGCATCTGTTATACGCTAGACACTGTCATCACTGCTTTACATGGATTAACTCATTTAAACCTGCCTGTGAGGATTAAATGAAATAAATCATTTAAACTGTATAGCATATAGTAAATGCTCATAAATGTTAGTTATTATAAAAGAGAAACAGCCTGGTATAGCTATGAAATTCTGCCTCTAAAACACAGGTCTTAGGTCCCTATTCTTGAGTTTTCTTTCTACAGGGTCCCCCTATATTCCTTATTCCCCAGGAACTTGAGCCTTCTGTTGGGGCAGAAGGATGTATGATCTGGGTCTTAATAATTACTCCTCTGCTTAATGGTTGGTTTTGTGTTCCTGTCCCCAGACTTTGCTTGACTTGGATGAGTCCAGCCGCTGTGGCCCCAGTGACTGAGTACAGACCCCTCCTGTGGGGGATTGGGATTCTTCAAAGACCCACTTCTCTGCTGATCCCAGAATCAAGGTGAGCTTTAACTTTTGCTCAGGTGCATGGTGCCAATGACAGAAGAAGCTCTTTAACTGACCTTTATTTAAACTGACTTGCTGGCTTAACCAACCCTCTGTAAAACTGACTGATGCCCTGGAACTCTTTTTGATTGAGTCATGTAAGTGGGCTCAACTGTCTTGGAGCCAGTTAGTTCCCAAGATCCTTGTGTCCTTTTCCCCTTTGCAGGCTGTTCTTGCTAAAGGCCAATCAACACTGGCATTTAGCTTTAACTCTGAGTTTTGAGAGTTGATTCCTTCAGTCCTTTGAACAATGCTTTCCAACTGCTAAGCTGAGGCATACTGATGTGCCCTGAGTGAGTTACAGTTGCGCTGAGTTATTGATCATTCCAGGTGGTCTGCTAGATAGGCAGCCAGAGTCCATGGGCAGTTTTTGCCTCTGGCCATGAATAAACTTGTCATTCCACTTTGATGTGCCATGTAAATGTTGTCATTTCTCACCTGTGTTGTGCCCTGGAAAAATCAAGAAGTAGTATGTTTAGAGCATTCGTTATCAAATGTCTTTTAACTATGGAGCCACAATATATGAATCAGGTTAAAAGTGAATCTGCTTTCTTAATACCACTCAACTGTATGCTGTAAAGTGTTTAAGATGGTGAATTTTATGGTATGTGTATTTTACTACAATAAAAAAAAATTTTTTAATGAATTTGCTTTGAGTAAAATGACAGCTAGGCCCTGGAACCTTGGCATCCCTTTCAACAGACTTTGAGGGCTTCACGGAACACAGCTGAGAAAACACTGCTTTAGAGCAGGAATTGGAAGCCTCACTCTCCCCTTGGGCTCTGATGTCTGCAGTTAGTGCATAGCTCTGTGAAAGCCAGCCTTCAGCAACTCTGCAACGGGGCAGAGGGCCTCCTAGGCCTTCCCATGGGACATGTTGACTCTTCCTAACAGTGTGTCCTCTGTTAACTACCTCGGGCACTCAGTGCCAATATAACTCGTCCCTGCCTTTCGCTTTCCCAGCACATTGAAAAATCACCTGTCATAAACATATATAAATATGTACTGAGAAGGTTTTTCATCACCCTACTCTTTATATGTATATGTATCACCTAATTAAAATATTCAGTCCTTTTGAAGGGTGTAAAATAAAAAGAAATCCTCTTCCTGCCCATTTTTAGTCCCACATCTCCCCAGGTAAAACCATTGCTGACAGTTATGTATTTTTTTAATGAGGTATAGTTGATTTACAATATTATATTAGTTTCAGGTGTACAACATAGTGATTCAAAATTTTTATAGATTATACTGTATTTAAATTTATTTTAAAATATTGGCTACATTCCCTGTGCTGTACAATATCCTTGTAGCTTATTTATCTTATACATAGTAGTTCGTATCTCTTAATCCCATACCCCCTAACTTGCCCCTCTCCCCTGGTAACCACTAGTTTGTTTTCTATATCTGTATGTTTCTATTTTGTAATATACATTCGTTTTATTTTTTAGATTCCACATATAAGTGATAACATACAGTGTTTGTCTTTCTTTGACTTCTTTCACTAAGCATAATACCCTCCAGGTCCATGCATGTTGCTGCAAATGGCAAAATTTCATTCTTTCCTATGGCTGAAGAGTATTCCATTGTATATATGTGCCACATCTTCTTTATCTATTCATTTGTCGATGGACACTTAGGTTGCTTCTATATCTCAGCTATTGTAAATAATGCGGCTATGAACATTGGGGTGCAGGTACCTTTTTGAATTAGTGTTTTTGTTTTCTGTGAAATATACCCAGGCATGGAATTGCTGGGTCATATGGTAGTTCTATTTTTAGTTTTTAAAGGAACGTCCATACTATTCTCCATAGTGGCTGCACCAGTTTACATTCCCACCAACAGTGCACAAGGGTCCCCTTTTCTCCACACCCTCACCAGCATTTGTTATTTGTGGTCTTTTTGATGATGGCCATTCTGGCAGGTGTGAGGTGATATCTCATTGTGGTTTTGATTTGCATGTCTCTGATGATTGGTGATGGTGAGGAAATTTTGTATTTTTTGTGTCTGTGTATCCTTCCAGAAAAATCTTTGCACACAAAACCATCTATCTGTAATATAAACAGGCCATTTTACACGTGTAATTTTATACTTTTCTCATTTTACTTAATAGGATATCTTGGTAATTACTCCATATCATCACTTAGCATTCTATATCAAGCTTTAAAACAGCTGCATAGTATTCCATTGACTGGTTGTACCATACTTTATTTAATTACTCCTCTAGTGATAATATTTAGTTTGCTTCCAGTGTGTCTGAAGAGCAAAGAATTTGAAACAATTTAAGTGTTCAAGGGATTCATTAAATCAACTCTAGTGTATGATATAGTGTAGTCTTTTAAAAATGATGTAAAAGCACATTCAATGCTATAACAAAGTGTTCCCTATGTCTTTTTACAGGAAAAATGAGTTACAAATTAGTTTGAATAGTTGACTCCTGATGCGTAAAAAAATAGGAGCAGGCATGCATAAACTAGGTATGAAAGGCTGTGCACTAAACTGTTAAACTGTTAACAAAGCTTCTCTCTAGGTGGTTGCATAATAGGGTTTTGAGTCGTTTTCTCCATTTTGCTTATGCATATTTTCTAAATTCTCAAAAATAAATGTATATTGCTTCAATAATAGGAGAAATAATACAATAAAGGTTAATTTCTTTAAAACAAGTTCACGTGCACCCTGTGCCATGGCAGCCACACTCTCCTGTCCCTACCGTGCTTATGGCATTCTACTTATGGTGGGGAAATAGCTGTAGGGGAGGAAAAATAATTTTCCCTCTACGCTTCTAGGAAGATATGTTGGGGATGGAGGTGGGACACAAGTGCACAGCTTCACACACAGTTATCAGCAGCCCACTCCTCACACTGAGGATCCAGCCAGGCAGTGCCTCCAAGAACTTTCTAGGTTCTTGGCTGAGATCCCTCCTCTAATAGAAGACATTGATGGGAGAAAAACAAACAGAGGTTTAATAACATGTATACCTCCTGTATATATGAGAGAGACCCAGGAAAACTGAGTAACTCTCCAAAATGGCCTAAGCCATCTCCTTAAATAGTATCTACAGCTGTCATTGCCTTCTTCATGGATAAGAGTTTCTAGAGATTGGGTCATCCTCTTCCTGGTGCAGAGAGGGAGATACCCTTACAAATGGAGATTTCTTTTATAAATGTAAATGTCCCTCACAAAAGGGTAACTTCTATTCATTTTCAAAGCTTTTCCTTTGTCTGCTCTTTCCTAAAAATAGTCAGTTTAAGATAATCCTTATGCCAAAGACACACATTTTCAGGTGACATATTCTGCTCCCCTTCACAACGAACCTGGGCCTTGCACTGTGTGAGCTCCCAGTCCAACCAGTGAGAGCAGGGAAGGCAGCTACACCAGAGAAGCCAGAGACTAGTGTGGGGAAGTAGGAACTGACCACTCTTTGAGGCTCACACATGGAGTGCTGAGGGGGACCAAGCAGAGGGAGCAATCCCTAAGGAGTGAAACAACAGTAGTCAGGGAAGGTTTCACAGAGGAAGTGGAAACTGGAAGAACAGTATGGAAGAACAGTAGGATTTGCAAAGATTAAGAGGAGGAGGGTGGGATTCCTTCAGGCCCTGGCAGTATTTGATAAGGCAGGAGCAGTAAGGTCTGCTGTTTTGTCACATCAGCTGATTGGTCAACTGGTCACCAAAGAGGTGTGGTGAGTGACTGAGATCATTTGCTTTGCAATCTGACACATGAGTTTAAATTTCAGCTCTGTCATTTACTGGATATTTGCCTAGGGAAGTTAACTTTTCCAAACCCCGGTTTCCTTGTCTCTAAAATGGGAATTATAACAATACCTACCTCATCAGGTTACTGTGAAGGTTAACTGAAATAATGGACAAAAATGACATAGCACAGTGCCTGACTGGCACATAGGAAAGGCTTAACATATGGTAGCTGTAATTTTTATTAATCCAAATAAAGAAAACAAAATATGTCATAGTATTTAAAGATTTGACTTAATAATAATGAACTCATGTGAAAGAGATTCATAATTCTTAGAAGTAGATGGATTTTCTGACGGTCTCTGAGGTGAGGTGGCAGAAAATTCTATAGCATATAGAACCCAAGCAGGTGTCTGAATTTCTAAGTGAGAGAAGAGAATCGTATATAGGATGGTGGTTAAAAACATTGGCTTTGGACTCAGGAAGACAGAGGTTCATGTTTCTGGCTCTGACATATGCACTGTGTAATGTTGGCCAAGTTCTGCTTTAATTCTAGGCCTCAGTTTCCTCATCTGAAAAATGGGAGTAATGACACTCTCTACCCCTAGGGTTGTTAATATTAGGATTCAATGAGATAACACGGGTGAATTGCTTAGTGCCTGGTACTCAATTTGTGCTCGGTTCATTCATTGAACAAATGTTTGTAGAGCACTTACGATGTGCTGAGCTTTGTGCTTAGGCACTGGGAATATATTGGTGAATGAGACAAATGGGGACCTTGCTTTTAAGCAAAGTTTTCGGTAAATGAGAACTACCATTATGGCTGCCATTACTGCTATACAGATATTCCTCACTATCTAGATATTCATTACAATAACTTAAAAAAATGTTTATCCCAAATTCACTATTCAAATTGAAAGCCCTCAGGTGAAAACGTTTGAGTTGCATGCGAGTCCCATCCAGAGGACATAGAATGTACCCCTCTCTGGATAGGACAGCATCTTGAGTTCCAACTGATTAAAAGCATTGTGTATCATCACTATCATCTCCCCCACCATTTTCCTAAGAGTTTAGCCTTTCATGAGTCCCAGTATTTGCTTATTTCAAGTACCTGGGGGCACTATCAACCAAGGTCCACGTGGACCACGTCTTGAGAATCCCTAACTTATTATTTCATTGTTTATTTATATTACAGTTTGTGTTCATTGGAGTTTAGGAAGAAAATATACTTTGTTTCTGAGGTTGTAAATTATTGCATCCCAAACATAAAAATACCTATTTATGAGTTTCTTAAGCGTTAAATAATTAGATATCAACATTTTAAATGCTTTATGTTACTAATACATACTTCATGGATGGATGTATATAGTTGTTTAAGAGTGTTTTAGTAATATTTAGGAAAATTGGTTGGGGTTTGTGGATGTTTTGTTATTTTCCCATTCAAAATAATGGAACAGAGGGTTCCATTTTATGTTAATTCACTATATAACATATTCTCAGTAATGTTTTATATTTCAATATGCAGAGGCACCTGTACTAGAACCACTACTACAATATTACTTCCACTCACTACCTAGTGCTTGCGAACTAATAATCGCTATCTACTGACTTCCACCAGCTACTGACCCCAGCATTGCATTTCCAGTCTCTACAGAAGCTAATGTTGCCCTTTTCCTCTTCTTTATTTATTTATTTATTTATTTATTTATTTATTTTTATTTTTTTTTTTGTGGTACGCGGGCCTCTCACTGTTGTGGCCTCTCCCGTTGCGGAGCACAGGCTCCGGATGCGCAGGCTCAGCAGCCATGGCTCACGGGCCCAGCCGCTCCGCGGCATATGGGATCCTCCCAGACCGGGGCACGAACCCGTATCCCCTGCATCGGCAGGCGGACTCTCAACCACTGCGCCACCAGGGAGGCCCCCCTCTTCTTTATTTGAGTATGGTCATGTGGTTGGGGGTGGGGTCTCCTCCTCAAAGTAAAAGATCGGAACCTTGTTGACCTTGTTGTGGCTGATGTCCAAGGAAGACTGTCTAAGGGTAAAGTGTACAACTTCAGTCACAACTTTTTGTGGCTCTGAAGCCAAGCCAGGAAGACAGTGATCCCCAGAGCCAAGGCTGTTGGCAATGAGGAAGGAGACTTCACATGGAAAGGTGGCTAGGATGACCTTCTCCAGGGCACCAGCCACTGCCTGCTGTGTGTGTGTGCATGTGTGTTTGTCTAAGCATGTTGTCCCCTAGGGTATTGCAAAGGCACATGGTTGTTTTGGCAGGTATTGATAAGTACCTGAATGGGTAGACATAGAACAGAATTCTAGCTTTAATTCTAGTTTTATTACTGATTAAAAATGTTTTTTAAAGGACCTGTTCCTGGTGAAAGGACCAAGAGCATGTTCCTTGGTTGAAGGAGTTTAGGGGAACACTGTCTGCAGTATCTCCTGGGGATGAGGTCAACATATAAAAGGCTCCAAGTAGTCCTACAGTAAAGAAACAGATTACTCTTTGCATACCAGGATTTTCCCACACGCTTTTTCTTGGCTCACAGAAATCTTTTCTGTGTGGCAGCCCGCTGAACACTATTCCACAACACGTGTTTTGAGAAACCCTCTTGTATATTGTTGTAGAATGCGGTATAACAAATGCTAATGCACTTCCTGACCCACCCATTATCTTCCCACTCCCTCCTGCCGCATCTTTCCTTATGTTTCTCTCCTCCCACCCCATTCTTCTCTCCATCCCTATCTTTCTTCTCTTCCCTTCCACATTTATTGACACATTATTAAGAGATCTGATCATCACCAAAAGCATTTCAGTAGTCCCCTTTGCATTGATACAATGCTGAGGGCTGTCAAAAGGTGAATAACAAAATACTCTCTGACCCTTCCACTCAGGAGCTGTCAGTAGATCTGGGCTGGGTGAATATGCAGATTCTTATAATGTAAGTAATCTACATGTGAGCAAATGGCTGAACACATGGCATGTTCATGGAGGGGATGGGAGTAATCATAGTGAATTACGGCTACACCTTTATCAGTACCAACAACTTGCCAAACACAGCTCAGCAGGAAGAGAAGAAACATGATTGTTTTTCGCTGTATAATATATGCCATTGTACAGCCAGTGCTGTATTCTCAGAGGGACATTGTGCAATTTTCAGATTTTGCCACATGCTGCCTCCCTTGGGAAGCTGCACAAGAATTAGGAGGTATGGTTTCTAATGCCAGCTCAGCCGCGGACTTGCTGTGGGACGTGGAGCAAGCCACTTGGCCTCTCTGGGCCTCAGAGGAGGTTTCATTAGATGAGCTGGGAGTGGCCCTTCCCTTCCTGGTCTGATATTCTGTGATTGGTCTGACGGGATTGCTGTCCCTTGGTGGTGGTTTGGGGTGAGGTGGGAGATGAAGAGGAGATACTTCCTCTCAAAACCTGTTTCTGGTTTTGAAAAGCTCCTTCCCAAATGTCTCTTGTGAGGGGGGAGACTGACAGATTTGTAAGTGGGAGCCGATTGCTGGTGGGTGTTTGTGTGTCCATCTCCATATCTTGTTCCCCTCCCCCAAACTCCAGCACTGCTTTGTGCAATCAATATTGATTTTAAAGCACATTTGTTCAGATGCCATTTACATTCTGAGAGTAAGCTATGGTGTGCTAGTCAAGAGAACAACGTGTGATATTTACCTGGCACGGGAGATACCATGATCACAAAGAGAACGACGTGTAACAGTCGAATAACCATAGCAATCACTTATCTAGAATTTAGACATAGGCAGAGCTCCAGGAGAACTTAACATGTATTATCTCACTTTAAGCCTCACAACAATCTTGTAATGAAGGTCAATTCGAATTATCCCCATTTTACAAGTAAGAAAGCCAAGCCTTGCAAAGATTCCATGACCTGCCCAAAGTCACACAGGTAACTGGAGGAGCCAGCTCTCAAACCTAGCCAGGCTGACTCCAGAGCTCTTAACTAGTATGCTTTTCTTTTAACTGGATAAAACAGGTGCCCTGGAAAGTAATCAGTTATGGAGAGGGGAGGGATGGAAGGGGGGAAACACAGCCCAGGCTGAGGGAGCCCCGGGCTGGCAAACGTTCTCTGTCACACGCTGGCTTTATGTAGAAGCATTGGATGCAGTGGTCTGCCACCTCTGTTGGAAACTCTGTTCTCTGGGAGGCTGGTGGGAGAAAAGTGGAAGGGCTCTGCAGTGGCCACATCAGGAAGCTTGTCCCAGTGCTGTCTGTACACATGACTGGCCAAGAGCTAAACCCTGAAAGATAACGAGCTTGTCCTTGGCACTTCCTATCCTCCTTTCAGGTCCCTTGTCCCTCTCTGATCAGCATCTGTCGGGAACCTTGTGTGCGTATGCCCCCTCTGGCATCCCAGGTCCCTTCATGCTGGCACTCAACCCATCAACGTGCCATCCTCAATAGTTCCCTGTGCTCCAGATCTTTCCATCCTAATTCCTCCAGTTAAAAATCTCCTGATCCTACATCTATCATTGACTAAGGTGAAAATAGCAGTGGCTAACACTTATTAATCATTTTCTATGTGTGGGGCTCTGCTTTAGGCATTTCCATGCAGTATCTCATTTAATTCTTATAATCCTATGGGCAAGCACTCTTATTGTGTCCACTTGACAGTGGAAGTCACTCAAGTTCAGAGAGGTTACTTGTCCAAGGTCAACCAATCAGTAAGTGGTGGAGAAAGCCTCACACCCAGGTCTTTCTAACACCAAAACCCATGTCGTGTCCATGTCTGTTAGTCTATATTACCTCAGAAATACTATGTCAATAACCAGAATACTGTCTGCCTGGTTGGATGTTACTTTCCTATACAGGATATACATGATACGATTCCTCAAGATTGAAAAAAAAAAACCTCATTTTTTTCTCCATTCCTTCCTTCAACTCATTTGATCTAAACTTAACACATTTTTCTATTTGCCTCCAGAGTTTACACTCACGTGTGATACTTACTGTGCCCTAGCTTGATTAATTCAAACTTTGAGTACCGCTAAGTTTTCTTAATCTTGCCCTGATATTCTTTCTGTTGCTCTTTCATATTTTTTTTCTCTCAACAAGAACTGCTTGGCATCTCCCTCATAATTCTCTTACTGGCTTTTCCTCATCCTCATCGCCACTCACTCACAGGTGGGGTTCATTTGTTGTCATGCTATTCTTGTGAGGCAGGCAGTACTATTCATATTGGCCCCATTTGATAGATGAGAAAACTGAGGCTCAAGTGGCTTAAGTGACTTGCTCCAGTTGGAAGGTCTTCCCTAGTACTATGAGGTATAAGCAAAAGTAGGGCTTGAGAGTGCCTGAGATATACGGGGGCTTCTAAAATATAATTCTGACTTAAAATCACACCATTTTCTGGGTGTTTTCACTAAAGCACCAGGACTAGAATGGGATAAGCTGGGTTAGAGGCCTCTAACAGGCCGCAAATCTGCTATTCAACTGGGTGAAGGTGAGTTTAATACTTTAGGCATCATTCAAATATAGCAAAGTAAATCGCCTGCCACTCTGAGACAAAGCCAGGATGAGATTTGGTAGTTTTTTAAAACAATGATCTTCTTATTCCTGGGCTGGATCATCCTGATACCCTAATGAATGCAAATGTCAAAGGAAAACACAAGGCTAACAATTCATGGACATTGGTGCTATGAAGAATGAGCTGTTTTGGGTAAGACCCCACCTTTTTCTCAGTACTTAGCTTCACAATATTCTAGAAGTAGCAATTTTAGTTCTCCAAGTAGATAAAGGGCTAGTAAGTAGGAAATCTGAGAACAGGTAGGGCCTAGGAGAAAAAAGAGCATCTTTCATTTTCTGCTGGATACCAGACACACCTTCCTGGTCAGATTTCTCCATTTAAGATTTTATTGGAATTCTCTCTATACATACTTGTCCTATTGCTTGGCAGGTAGTAGATGTTTGGTAAACAATGGCTGTCTAGGTGGATGAGTGGATTTGAGCAGCAGTTGTATGTTGATTGCTTGTTCTGGATAATCATTCAATGTGCTAGCCTATGCTGTCCTTATCAGGGACACCATAGAGCCTATATTGTCCAAACCCTAGACATAGTAAACCACTTCACATGGTATGGAAAGGCAGGGGGTTTAGGGTGATTCTAATAAACAAAAAATAAAACTTCCTCTTATTACTGAGTACCTTTCAAATAAGTACTTGGCTTCCTGTTGAAATGCAAATGCTCCTGGACGAGATGCAAAGTGTGGGCAAGAGAGCCTTCCCTGCCTGTGCTTCTCAGATTGACCTCAGAAGCAGGGAGACTCAAAGCAGCCGCATAGCACAGGGAAATCAGCTCGGTGCTTTGTGACCGCTGGGAGGGGTGGGATAGGGAGGGTGGGAGGGAGGGAGACGCAAGAGGGAAGGGATATGGGAACAGATGTATATGTATAACTGATTCATTTTGTTATAAAGCAGAAACTAAAAAAAAAAAAAAAAAGCAATAGGTTAAATAAGGCACATCTTCCTGGAGTGTCAATTTTTACTCCAAGATTTGAGGGAAGGGAAGTTAGGTGACTTTAGATTATTTAAACCATCATTTATATATTGAAGCAAGCATTAGTATCTGTATTAGTCAGCTAGGACTGCCATAACAAAATACTATAGACTGGGTGGCTTCAACAACAGAAATTTATTTCTCACAGCTACGGAGGCTGAGAAGTGCAAGATCAATGTGCTGGCTAGTTTGGTTCCCCAGTGAGGAGCCTCTTCCAGGCTCACAGATGGCCACATATGTCCTCATGTGGCAGAGATAGAAAGCAAGCTCTCTTCTTATAAGGGTACTAATCCCATTGTAAGGGCCCCACCTCCATGAACTCATCCAACCCCATGTCCAAATATCACCACATTGGGCGGTTAGGGCTTCAACTTATGAATTTGGAGGGTAGGCACAATTCAGTCCATAGCAATATCTAGTAGAACAGACTGTTAAATTCATATATTTTTCTTTTGTTTTACAATAAAACAGGAGACATCGAAATAATTCCAATCTTGCAACAAATCACTTCGGGCTATACCTCTGATGTCCTGGGGGATAATTTTTTCCTTCTCCTCTGCCCAGGGGTGCTTGAGGTGAAGTTTAAGAACTGTCAGGGTTGCATAAGCTGCTCCAATATGAATGGTGCCACTTGGAGTTGTGCCCAGAAGAAGGCTTAAGCCCTATGAAGCTGTTAGGAGTAGTTCATACCTGGATATAAATGAAATATCTGAGAGGAAATTTTGGTGACCGTGAGTAGAAGCAGATGTGATAAGGCTGAGAACAGGAGAACACTGAGGGAGAAGAAGGGGAAGAACTGAGAAGCTGTGGCCCTTGATCATTATCTTCCCCAGTTTCAATTTGTTTGGGGGAGGGCTGGCCTTCCTGGGACCTCTTTCCCATCTAATTCCCTGATAATTTCATAGGATGTCAGCTGTACTTCTAAGATGGCCCTCTGATGAGTCCTAGGGAAATAGATTAATCACTAGATCCCAACAGGTTTTGTTTCTGGGGCTGGGAATGAGGGGCATTGGACAAGAATCCCAATGCAGTACTCTTTAAACTTTCTACAAAGCACATGTGGCCAAGATCACTGAGACTCCCACCCCCACTCATATTCAGTAAGCAGTATCCAATAAGCACATATTTCCTTCTTTACTCCATGCAAGTCAGAATTAAATGCAACTTATTAAATGGTATCCTCCACTTATTCGTGTATTTAGGATTTCCTGAGTTTTGCTTTAAAATCTTCCTCGTAGGTGCTCTGGCCTGCCTAACTCATGCTACTTCCTTGATTTGTATAGTTTTCATGTTTACTTCCTTTCAGTCCCTTTACCCCATCCTCTACTTTCACAGACACCCTCCCCTTTGGTACCGCCGTGCACTTAGAAAGGCCTCTCGCTCCCCTCAAAGTGTTTGCTCTGACTTTTCCAAGTTAAACCACTGTTTCTTATTAATTTCATTCACTAAAAGTAATTGACACAAGACCTATGGTATCCTGTCCACAACCAAGGCAACCTTAGTTCACTTGAAAGAACTGCTTCCTTTATAAAAATCCATTCATTCTCTTAGCAATAATATTAACAATAGCAACATTAGCCACCATTCAGTGAGCACTTGTGTTATATTTCTTTTCACATTTAATCTTGCAAACAACCTTATGTGGTAGGTATTAGTGTTCTCATTTTAGAGTTGAGGAAACTGAGGCTCAGAAGAAATTTGCCCAAGGTTTCTGCTAGAAATAGTCCTCTATTCAAAAATACCTCTGCTGCTAACTTGGTACAGAGTCATTCCTTGGGTGTGTAACTAAAATATTTATATTCCTGGGATAGGTAACCCATTAGCCTCTTTCCAGGCAGCAAAATGTCATCATTGCAAGCACAGGTCATGGCATTGGACAGATTTGGGTTTGATTTATGGCTCTGCTGGGTGACTTTGGAAAAGTCACTTTATCTCTCTTGATCTGTTTCTTTTTCTGTAAAACAGGGACAATAATTCCCATGTAACAGAGTTATTATAAGAACTCAGTGAGATGGTATCCATAAAGTACTAACAGAGTAAGTGTTCAATAAATGACAGCTTGTCATTAAAAGTCTAAGATTCAGATTGGAAATAATACAGATCCTGCCAAATAAGGAGTAGAGCTTGACTTCCAGCTGTTAAAGAACTTAATGTATTTTGGAGAAAATACCTCAGAATTCCTGGGAGAACTTTGGAAAGATTTCACATTAAAGACTGTGTTCTTTCTCTTAAGGAATGAGGCACTATATTTAGAAAACAATTTGACCTGGTTTAAGAGGTCTTGCTCTATAATTTGAATAAAGCCCAGCTGTGTCATGGCCCCATCTATCACAGTGTTATGATCAAAGGAAAACAAGTCCCACGTCCAAACTAATCAAAGTACAGTTAAAATCTTCACAGCAAGCTCCTTCTAAAGTGCCAAAGACAGAGTACATTCATAAGGAACAGAAAGAGTTCTTCAAAAATCCCCTTTGCCATTTCCTGTACTCTCAGTTTTTTCCACACACCACAGCTGCATCCAGGTCCCATTTCTCTCCAGCTGCGTCTCCCTAAACCTTTCCTTCAAATGTAGCCCAAGGAGACACATGTCTTTCTCCCGACCCCCACCCCTCTTCCCTAGATCAGCTCTTTATTTTGTAGTTCCACTTATCTAGATTCTACATCAACAAGGAGAGCTTAGGAGATGCACTCAGTGGCCTGACCACTGCCAGGGAATGTGAGTTTGTATGTGGGTAGGGGATGGAGGGGAGTGTAGATTGGGAGGTAGATTGCAAACACTTATCATTTAATGGCTTCTAGATTTGTAGCAATTTAAGTCAATTGAAATTTTACACGTACTACTTAAGATATGGCTCCTTAGACTAAAAAGTACCTTTGTTTCTCTTTTGGATAGGAATTTAGCAATTAACAGATATAATACCAACCTTTGGGACTATTCTCGGTAGCTATTTATGTTTTTTAGAAAAGAATACATATATTTTAGTAAAAAATAATCTCAAAACCCAGTCGTGGTGGTTGGGGAAGATGATAAGATGGGCTTTGAGTGGTGACAAGTTTGGAAACCTCTGATTTGGTGCTCCCCACCGTACACATGATCTTATGTAGTCCTCACAACACCCTGTGAGGTGGATGCCATTATTTCCATTCTGCAGGTGAAGAAACTGAGACTTATGGAAAGAAATGAAGTATGTTGCCTAATGTCACTCAGTTTACAAGCAATGAAGTTGGGGCTTGGTCTCAGAGCTGTATGACTCCAAAGTAGCAAGAGGAATAAAACAAAGTTGCCCATATAGTTCCTTCACCCTAGCAACCACACTTTTCTCTCTATCTCAATTCCCCACCCCAATAAAGATGTTAAAAAAAAAGAAAAGAAAATGTATATCCAATCTGAGAGGAGTAGGCTGAAAATAGGTATGGTAATATGGAGACCAAACCCAGTTATAGAGCTTGCAGATGACACAAGTTTGGCAAGAATTGGAGGAAGAGGAGATTGATTAAGGTACACAGGAACTAGCAAAGGTCATCCAAGTGACAAAGTCATAAAGATGGATGCCACAATAACAATCATTCATGTATCCACCACCTAGTGCAAGAAGTTAAACATTAACAATACATTTGAAATCCCTGTGTAACCCTACTTCCATTTTAGGAAGAAAAACTCTACTGAATTTGTCTTTTTTTATCATTCCCCTCCCCGCAAGAAAAAGATGGATGCCAATGGGAAATTTGAAAGTACCAAAGAGAAAGGGCAGCGAGGCCCAGTAGTAGGTGAGTATTCTCAGCATTGAATTTAGAAAGGAAAGAGATACCAAAAGGAAAGTGGGCAAATTTTGAATGCCTTCCATACACCAAGCACTATAATATATTTAAGTAAAGCTTACATTATACTAATAACTTATCTACATATTGCTTATCTCACAACAGTCCTGTGAGAAAGAAATTTATCATCATTTTACAGATTTGCATTCAACTCTCCAGACATACAAATGCCAATCACTGGCTAGGGTAAAGAAACTGAGATTTGGAGAGATTAGGTACCTTGTTAATCCCTGGTAGAGCCTTGAACCCAAGTCTAACTGATGCTAAAACCCACTTTCCAACAACACACTGGGAAGTTTAGAAGTTAAGAAAATAAGGTAAAACTAATCAGGCAATTCCCAGCACTAGTTTTCCTGAAGTTATATAGAACTCCCTAACACCATATGTAATCCTAGTGTGGGGACTTTTGGGCCCTGGTTGGCAGGAGCTCATTTCCCTTCACTGTTTTGTTGGTGGTTAGGATAAATACTGTGGAACAACAGAGATGCTGACACCTATAAAATGGGCAAAAGGGACAAAGAAGTAGATGATTCAGTAGTGATGAGGAAGGTGATCCAGGTGAAGAGTATATAAAGGACTTCTGAGATTCTTGTATTACTGAGAATTGGTAGGTTGTGTATGTTGGAAATTTTATGAGCTCTGGCAACTGGACAGATTGTAAATGTGAAAATATTTAAAATGATACAGTTAGTTTAAAACTTATTACTATTTCCATATCTGCTCTTTCATTGGAGCCTCACAAATTGTTCTTTTGTTTTCCTCATCAATGTGCTCTTTATAAATATAGGACATTATTACTGAGGAACCTGTCCCACCAGCCCAGTTTTTCTCACACTCTCCTACGAATTTTCAGGCCTTCCCAAGCTTTTCTCCTATTCCATGCACACTCCATTTCTGACCAAGATCCTTAGGGTGATCTTGAAGGAGAGGAATCCTTGTTTCTTCTATCTTCCTTGTGCACCTTCAGACTCTTAATTCCATGTCCCCAAGATTCTGGGCTCTGCAGCTTTAAAAACATTTCTTTTTATCGTGAAACTTGGAAGTTGTAAAATAATCGTGGACTATCATTGGCTGTGATAAATGTTTTCCTGTTACATGGAAAGTAAATGTGGAGTGGCAGCCCTTACAGCAAAGCCTCCTGAGGAGAAGCCAGCAGGAAAACAGAAGACTTCTTATGGCTGAGGTGAGAAAGCTCCAGAAGGCAGGGCAGGAGTGGGGGCAGAGGTGATCAAGTCAGGGAGCTCTCACTTCAGGAACCAACTGACTAGGAGTCGAAAATGAAAATGGTGCACAGTAGATCCAGCAGGCTCCTTTGGCCTAGATATCTCTTCAGGGAGTGCTGAAGAGAGGGTTATTAGTGAAGGGGCCAATGTGGAGCAGTTTGATCCATAAATGAAGTCCATGGTTTCCCTGAGTGGTTCAGGGCCTCTCAAATTTTTCCACCATGGTACCCTAAAGGGCAGAACCAGTAACCTTCCTCACCCCTCCCCCACCCCTCCCCCACTACTACAGTCTACAAGATTGGGGACAAAGTACAAAGACAGTCTCACGTAGAAAATTTATTTGAAGTCTACTGTTTTCTTTTAAAAATTTATGTGAATCTGGTACTCTATCTCTTGTTTATTTCATTTTAATTTTATTACCCTTTAGCCTCCTTCCCCCCTTCCCATTTGCTTCCCCCAACATAGGAAACATGCTCATGTGTTTTAGTGTATCTTTTTATTTGAATTATTCCAAAATGTATTGTTTTACATGCATGCATTTTAATTCATGCAAATGGTATTTATTATATATCTCTTTTCAGTTCTTACATTTTTATTTCTCAGCACTGTGTATGTGAGAGCTGCCCATGCTCTTTGTATACATCTAACCTGATGCTACTCACTGAGGCATTACACTCCAGTGTGTATATCCACTGTATTTTACCTGTCTACCTAGAGATGAACACTCAGATAGCTGTCAACTCCCCACCTCCCCGGGCAGAGATGCAGGGAACATCTTTGTACATGTCCCCATATGGACCCATATGAAAATTTATTTGGGGTATATACCAAGAAGAGAATTGCTGGCCCATAAAGTATATGTGTTTTCTTCATTAGACTAAGTTCTGCCAGATTGTGCTCCAGAAAGGCTGCACCAGCTTTGACTCCCACCAACACTGGAGGAGAGTTTGTTCCTCTTTTCCTTCATCCCTTCCAACCTTTTAGCAGTATCCAAATTTCTGATTTTTGTCAGCCTGAAAGGTGTAAAGTGATAGTCCAGTGAATATTTTAATTTGCATATTTCTGACTATGAATGATTCATGTTTATATTAAATGACCAATCCATAGTAAAGCTGATGCACCAAGAATCAAGAAGGGTCAAGTTGATCTTGTTGTTTCCACTTCCCCTCACATACCTGGATCTACTCCCTGGGTTAGGCATATATCATTTGGGGGAGTACAGTTACTAGCTGTGTGATCTTGAGAAAGTTGCCTTCTTTCTCTGGATCTCCATTTCTTCCTCTATAAAGGAAGATTGGACTAGATAATCGCACAGAGCCCTTCAAGGTCTAACATTTTGTGATTCAAGTGATATCATCTTGAACCATCAAATGCTGCATTACCCCTTCTGTATTAAATGCTCCCTCAACTAAAAACATCCATTCAATTCATTTTTCTATGTAGTAGCAATTTACTCTCCACTAACTGTCCATATCTTTCTCTCCCACTTCTCCCAACAAGGGAAGTAAACTGCCTCTTTACACTCTCTCACTAGCATGTGAACAGAATGATGCCAATTTGTTCCTGCTGTTCTTTAGTCTCCTGCACATCATTTGCCCAAATTGCAGACCTATCAAACTTGGCTGCCCCGTCAGAACAAGGGGAAGATTAAAAGATAGACTTGAGCTCAGCCACATGCCGCTGTAAATATGAAATGCAAAGGGGGCTAATAATATGACATTATAGTCTGACAATCACATGGTACTCATCATCCTTGGCACGAAATAAATGCTATTTATGCCCCTATTTTGCAAGGGGGTGAGGAGGAACAAGTCATTTCTAAACGTTCCCTGATTCAGGGAAAGAAAATAAATTTACAAAAACTAAACAAAGTCTCTCAAACGCTCAGTAATGAAATATTGGGTTGAAGCATATGACACTGCACATTTTGTAGGTAAAAGCCAGTTAAATATCAGCAAATTCATATGGTTCAATCTAGTAGGTGTGGAATAGTCAAAATGTCTCTTAAAAATTCCGGAGGGGTAATTATCAATGACTTCATTAATACTACCCTCATCCTTTTCTAAATAAGACCAACATATATTCTTTGACTCGTAGACAGGGCATAAACAGAGCAAACTGTTGCTTTCTTGATGTTGAAAGACTGTAGTGGAGAAGAAAAGTCATCCTTCTTCCAGCTAGACCATCAGCTCTCCCTTTCCTAGAATATTTTGAGTATTTGCAGTCCATGTCACTCACTGTAGTCTTGCCCCCAGGGCTTGTTGTCTCAGGTAAATTTGTTTATCTAGTTTTTTTTTAATTGACATATAGTTAAATTGCAATGTTGTGCTAGTTTCAAGTGTATGGCAAAGTGATTCAGCTATACATATATATGTGTATTCTTTTTTAGATTCTTTTCCATTATAAGTTATTACAAAATATTAAGTATAGTTTCCTGTGTTATACAGTAGGACTTTGTTGTTTACCTATTTTATATATAGCAGTGTGTATCTTTTAATCCCAAACTCCTAATTTATCCCTCCCCCTCCTCTTTCCCTTTGGTAACTGTAAGTTTGTTTTCTATGTCTGTGAGTCTGTTTCTGTTTTGTAAATAAGTTCATTTGTTTATCTACTTTTAAAGCACCAGGCATGCACAAGGATTTGGGAGGAACTACTATTTGTTAAGTATGTGTCAGACATGGTACTCAGCATTTCACATACACCATCTATTCTAATCTTAACAAATGGCCGAGAAAATCACTTTTATATCCATCGTATAAATGTGGAGGTTCAGGCACGGAGGTTAAATAACTTGCTAAAGGTCACACAGCTAGTAAGAGGGAGCATTGAGGCTCATACTCAGGTTTGTCTGATTCCAAAGCTTATACTCTCTTCGATGTTTCATTTTGCTTTTTATCATGGTCTTGAATAATTTCTAACAACTTTATTTGTGAACAGTGCTTCAACAACGACATAGGAAGTTGCTAAAAGGCGAGAGCTCTTGTACCTGAATCAGCTGACCATCGGTGCCCATTGTAATTACATTCAGCTCTTATCTTACAAGTATTTATTGAGCATCTGTGTATGTCAAGCAAAGCACCACCACAACCACTTCTACAAGCAACCCTCATTTACAAATAGCTTTTTGACTTGGGTTTCACTTTACCCCTACCCCCCAGGTTGCCTTCTGCCATGTATGCCAGAACCGATCACAGTCTTTCTCAATCCTGTACCTCAGAGACTTGGAACATGCTCTTCCTCTCTCTGGAATATTCTTCCCCTCAGGCCAAATGTCACCTCATCATAGAGCCCTTCCTTAACCACCTGATCCAATATAGAAGTCCCTGTCACTCCCTGTGTCCTATCCTTCTTTGTTTTTCTTCATTGCACTTATCACCATCAGATTTGTTTAATGTCTATTTTGTTCAACATGTATTCCCAGCTATCTAGAACAATCTCTGGCACATAGTAGGTGTTCAATATTTGTTGAATGAATGAGGAAATAATTTCCACAGTTAAAGGAGATTACATGTCCTTATGTTCATTATGCCATCAGCATTTTGATGAGTGAAACAAAATATGTATGATTGGGTTATTACATAAAATTAATAATAATAATGTCAGATTGCTTTTGTTAAGAGCTATTTTTCCCTTACTGAAGTACCTATTCTCCAGTTTCTACTTATTCTTTATATGGCTTCTCATTTACCAGCTTCTCAAAGTAAGACACTTGAATTACATGGTATACTCATTATAGCTGATGGGATCTCAATATCTCCCCCAACTCAGGCAACGTTACCTTAATTACTCTTTATAAAATCTCACCTTTTAATATCTACAAAAGATATTTCTCTTTCAGAAACTTTCAAGCCCTGGGTTATTGATTACTGACAGCCAGATTTCATAACAACCTATAAATAGGGACCTGAATGAACTTAATACAATTATAATCAGCCCAAGAACAAAAAATGAGAGGGGAGGGAGAGGGAGAGAAGATTCTAAAGTCTTCTTGGTTCTTCCAAAGGTCAGCACCATAGACCAACAGTGAGATTTCCTACGTGGGAGCTCAGGAAAGATCTACTGCAGGCTTGGTCTGAGCTAGGCATGCCCAAGGCCTATGTGTAGGGCCTTTGTTGTGAGGGCAAGGATCTAAAAGTCAGATTTTGCAGCCAGATTCAACCTTCAAAGATTAACAGTTTATTATAAGGGTACCTAATCTTTGAATGTCTCTTCTGGCCCCAATAGTGAGGAGTATTGAAGTCCTAGACTTTGTAAATTCTAGTTCTCTGCCCTCTTCATACGTGACCAAGTACCTGCTGCTTAGTCAGATAATGGATTCCCTTCCTTGTTCTCTCCCTTGCTTTTACTTCTACTTTTCTTCTTTGTCTTCAGTTGAAAGACAATTCAAAATTTCAACAGCATAGACAAGGTCAATGGACATACTGAAGTAGCTGTACACTGTGCCCTTTCCTTCATGTGTAGAATATTCTCCATGGTGATAGAAAGGTTAGGCAGCAAAACTTTAGGAAAAGCATTAAGTAATTTGCTTTCTGGGGAACAAAATGGTATCTTAGAGAGATAAAGAGCAGGTGTGATTAATGGTGGAGGTAGAGAAAAAGAAATAGTGAGGTGATTAGGGACGTAGAAGTGACCAAAAGCTGTTAGCTGGAATGTATCTGGAATTGGAGCTTAAGGTAGATATCTTCTTGACTCTAACTATAGCTAATATTTTTATTAACTATAAGCTTCAGCTTATGGCATCAAGCTTACATTAACACAATTGTCTTAAATTTCAGTTTTCTTACCCACCCCCTAAACTAGTATCAATGAAAATCAAATCTCCTCACATATACTCGTCTTTAAACATCTCCAAGTATTTAATTGCATAGGAAGGAATTTACCATTGTTCCTAAAAGAGGGTGGGAAGTAGTGGCATTAGTGCAGCCCAGGAAAGGTAATGGTTATTAGATACATTAAACAATAGAGGAAGACTGAGGTTTCTATCAAAACAACATTCACCTCATTGCCCAAGTTTTGTAAGACCTATTTTCAAGGAGCTATTGCTTCTCTCTATGTACCATGATGACCATCTGCTGGATGGTATTTTCTGGGGTTATGGACTCACAAATTGAATAGGGAAGCTTCCCTAGATATAATGAAAAAAATAAAAGTGATCAGTATGATTTGCCACTCACCTATTTCTTCTGAACCTCTTGCCTCCATATAGCATTTTATTAAAATATTAAAGGAAACTAACATTTACTGAATACCTACAAAGAGAAAGGCATTGGGCTAACTACTTTTATATATGGCATCTTATTTAATTCTCCAGTAACTCTAGGAGTTACTATTAGGCCCATTTTGGAATGAGGAAACTCATGGACAGAGAGATTAGTAACTTGCTCAAAGTCAAACATGTAGGTAACATCAGAATTGGGTGTGAATCCAGGTATTTTGAGTCTAAATCCCACATATTGGTTTTCTTATACACTCCCTTGCTAACCATATGTTTCAATAAGAGTGAACATTTAAAATATTATTTAAATGAATAAAAACTCCCAGCCACAATCAGAAAGTGGTCAAAGACTATTTAATCCAACCATGTTTTATCTTCCAGGTTAGACTATAATACTTCTTCCAACCCTTAATTTTATGGGCATATGCAGGATTCTGGGGGACTGCCAGTAGTTTGAAATCAGAAGATCTTGAAAGTATAGCTTTTTCCACCTAATAGCTTTGTGGCATTTGTAGCGACTAAATAAGTCTAAATTTGCTAGGTGAATTCTATATGAAGCTACTTATTGTCTCTATAATCCCACCTAATCAAAGTCATTCTCCCCCAACCGATTTCAATATCATACATCAAAGTAAAATAAGGACATAACATTTTCACTAATGACTTGCCTGAAGTTAAGCTGTTTTCAGATTTTTGTTGTGGGAAGTTTCTAAGAATGATTATATATGTATTCCTATTTCCTATTACTAGAGTCTTATAGTCTTATATAATTTATTTTTTTTCTTATGATCTTTTCAGTTCACAAAGCAAAGCACATTCAAATAAGCTTTCTCATTTGACCCTTAAGCTAGCTGTGGTGAAAAGTTGATTTATCCAAGGTAACAGTCAGGTCCCCTGATTCTCAGTCTCTTGGTATAGTTCTCCTACCACATATCAGAAAATGAAGACTCTACAGGTAATGTTAGTGGATATATGTTGAGGGCTTACTGTATACTTGGCACTTTTTCCTTAGCAATGTATGTGTGGTATCTCATTTAATCCTCAAAAAACTTATATGAGGTACTTTCATCTTCCTTGTTTTAAAGGTAACAACTGAGGCACAGAGAGGATAGGTAACTTAATTATGATCACAGAGCAAATGAGCAGCAGTTGTTGGATTTCAACCCAGGGTGACTGACTATAGCACCCAAACTCTTAACCAGCATCTGCAGCTATACCCCTAACACACTGAGTGCTTACTAAGACAGAAAGGTATAATTAAACATTTTAGTAAGATTTTCTTATTGCCTGGTTTGATTTTCAAAATTAATTTTTAATTTGATTTGTTAATGTCTTTATATAGTTTTATATGTTATACATATAGATGCAATATATAATTTTATATTAATGTGATCATAATTTGCAAGTTTATTTTTCCCTGTTTCTTTTTGCTTAGTTCTGCCTTCTGTTTTTTCCTTTCCATCACATAACCCATGTTACCCTTAGAATATATTGTTCCGTGTTTTCTTATGCTCATACACACACACACACACACACACACACACACACAGGACTTTGTCACTATTTAATGGGATCATATTGTACACACTTCTTTGCATCTTGCTTTTGTACATCAAGAATACTTTTTGGGGCTTCCCTGGTGGCGCAGTGGTTGAGAGTCCGCCTGCCGATGCAGGGGACACCGGTTCGTGCCCCGGTCCGGGAAGATCCCACATGCCGCGGAGCGGCTGGGCCCGTGAGCCATGGCCGCTGAGCCTGCGTGTCCGGAGCCTGTGCTCCGCAACGGGAGAGGCCGCAACAGTGAGAGGCCCGCGTACCGCAAGAAAAAAAAAAAAGAATACTTTTTGGAATTCTCTCCCAGTCATCTGGAATAACATTACCACATTAATTTTAATTGCTGTATATTATTCTATGCAGTGGATATGTGATAATTTATTCAGCCTTCCCTATAGTAGGGGCAATTCTCTAATTTGTTTTTATTTTTGTCAGTATGAACAATGCTGCAATAAACATGCTTGTGCATATGCATTTATTACAAAGGAATAAGCTATAAGGAATGGGACTGACTGCTGAGTTCAGTAACGTTTTCTTTTAATAGATGTCTCCAGATTGCTTTCCAAAATAGTTGTAACACTTCACATTTCCACCAGCAATATATGAGTATTATTGGTCTTTAAACTTTGCCAGTATGATGGATTTAAAGTACTACCTCATTTTTACTTTAATTTGCATGTCCCTGAATGCTAGTGAACTTTTTTGTCTTTACTCTTCTATGAATTGATTATTCATTACCTTTGCCCATTTTTCTATTTGGCATTTTTCTTCCAGTTTAAAAGACCTCTTTGTTTATGGATAGCAATCTTCTGTCTTTCATCAGGAGTTTTAGTTTATGGTATTTTTGTTTATATTTTACTATATAGAAGTTTTAATTTTAAATGATCAAATATGTCTATCTTTTGATCTAAAATTTTTAGCTTTCCTAGATTTCTCATATACTCTATAGATTATAACATACAGTACCCTAGATTTCTCACAAGATTTTAATTGTATTATTATTTTTTAATATCAAAGAAGTTTAATATGCTGCAATAAAATAAGCGCCCAGGAAAAGCTCATGGAATAGACATCAATGTTAGAGAAATCCCTCCCACACATTTAGCTCCACACCCCATCCCTCAAAACCAAACCAGAAAATCTGAAACAACAAAGGAAATCCTTCCAAGCTTGGGTTTCAGTGAGGGCCCCTTTACCAATAACAAGAACACAGTTTCCTACATGGTCTAATAGGAAAGTAAAACAGAAGCACAAAAAGTCCACAAGATGTCAACATTTAAGAGACTTGGTACATATTCAGAGTTAAAATAACTCCAACTTTTATAGCTATACATATTGTTTTAAAGCAACTTAATATATTTTAAATTTCATATATATATTCTCAAAGGTTCTTCAGCTGAGGTATGTAAACATTGTCTAATGAAAAATTTTCAGTGTTTCAAACCAACAAATTCACAGCATATGTTGAATTTTCATCCATAAAAAACACAGTATTTTCCTACACTCACTACCATAGTGGAAATCCAGGCCCAAGGGATATGTGCTGATCATCCAGATTACCATTTGCAGTATTATTGTTGTTATTAATATTTTATAGAGATATAATTCACATTCCATAAAATTCTTTTAAACTGCACATATATAATGATTTCAAAGTTCATCTCTATTGTAGTTCATTCCTTTTCATGGCTGAATTAATATTCCATTGCATGGATTTTGTTAATATATGTATACAAGTTTTTCTGTGAATATGTTTTCAATTTTCTTGGGTATATACCTAGAAGTAGAATTGCTGGGTCATATGGTAACTCTATGTTTCATGTTTTGAGGAATTTCAAAACTGTTTTCCAGAGAAGCAGGGTATGTGTCACCACCCACCAGCAGTGTATAAGGATTCCAGTTTCTTCACATCTTTGTCAACATTTGTTATTGTCTGTCTTTTTGATAGGCACACCTAGTGGATGTGAAGTGGAATCTCATTATGATTTTGATTTGCATTTCCCTGAAGACAAATGATGTTGAGCATCTTTTCATGTATTTGTTGGCCATTTCTATATCTTCTTTGGATAAATGTCTGTTCAAATCCTTTGACGATTTTTAATTCTGTTATTTGTCTTTTTATTATTGAGTTTTTCCCCCCATCCCCCAGCCCCTGGTAACCACTTTTCTACTCTATTTCTATGAGTTTGACTTATTTTTTTAAGATTCTACATATAAGTGATACCATGCAGTATATTTCTTTCTCTATCTGGCTCATTTCACTTAGCATAATGCCCTCAGGGTCCATCCAGGTTGTCACAAATGGCAGGAGTTCCTTCTTTCTTATGGACGAATAATATACCACTGTATGTATGTGTGTGTGTGTGTGTGTGTGTGTATACATACATCACATTTTATTTATCCATTCATCTGTTGATGGACAGGTTGTTTCTATATCTTGACTATTGTAATAATGCTGCAGTGAACATGGGGGTGCAGATATCTCTTTGATATCTTGTACTGTATTCATTTCCTTTGGAAATATACACAGAAGTGGGATTGCTGGATCACATGGTAGTTCTATTTTTAATTTCTTGAGAAACCTCCACATTGTTTTTCATAGTGGCTGCACCAGTCTGCAGTCCCACTAACAATGTACAAGGGTCCTCTTTTCTCCACATCCTCACCAGCATTTATCTCTTGTCTTTTTGAGGATAGCCTTTCTAACAGGTAGGAGATGATATCTCGTTGTTGTTTTGATTTGCATTTCCCTGATGATTAGTGATGCTGAGCACCTTTTCATGTACCTAATAACCATTTGTATGTCTTTTTTATTATTATTATTGTGTTTTAAGAGCTCTCTGTATATTCTGTATACTAGAATCTTATTAGATACATGATTTGTAAATATTTTTCCCATTCTGTAGGTGTCTTTTTCACTTTCTTGATAGTAAGCTTTAATTTTGATGAAGTCCAAGTTATCTAGTTTTTTTGTTGTTTTTGCATGCTTTTGGTTTCATAGCTAAGAAACCATTGCCAAATCCTAGGCACAAAAATTTACACCTATATTTCCTTCTAAGAGTTTTATCATTTTAGGGCTTGCATTTAGGTCTTTGAATCATTTTCAGTTAATCTCAGTATATGGTACAGAGTAGTTAATCTAAGTTCATTCTGCTATATGTGGATATCCAGTTGCCCCAGCACCATTTGTTGAAAAGACTAATCTTTCTTCCACTGAGTAGTCTTGGTATCCATGCCAAAATCAATTGATGATAAATGTTAGGGTTTACTTCTAGACTTTTCAAATATATTCCTTTTATTTGTATAGCTATCCTATGTCAAACCACAAAGTCTTAATCACTATAGCTTTGTAGTAAGCTTTCATATACAGAAGTAGCTTTATAGTGAGTTCTCCAACTTTGTCCTTTTTCAAGATTGTTTTGGCTATTCTGGGTCTCATATGAATTTTAAGATCAGCTTGTCAGTTTCTACAAAAACAAACAAAAAGGCTTTGAGAGGGACTGAGTTAAATCTGTAGATAAATTTGGTAGTATTGCCATCTTATTAATATAGTGTTCCAATCCATGAACATAGACTATCTTCCCATTTATTTATATCTTCTTTAATTTCCTTGAACAGTGTTTTGTAATTTTCAGTGTACAAATCTTGTACTTCTTTGGTTAAATTTATTACTAAATATTATATTATTTTTGATGCCATTGTAAATGGAATTGTTTTCTTAATTCCATTTTTGTGTTGCCTGTTTCTAGTGTATAAAAAACAATTGATTTTTGTGTGTTGATTTTGTATCTTGCGATTTTGCTGAATTCATTATTAGCTTTAATATTGGTGGATTCTTTAGGATTTTCTACATACAAGATGATGTCATCTGCAAATAGAAATAGTTTCACTTCTTCCTTTCCAATCTGGATACCTTTTATTTTTTTTACTTGTCTTATTATTCTGACTAGAACTTCCAGTACAATGTAGAATAGAAGTGATAGTAGACATCCTTGTCTTAGTCCTGTTCTTAGGAGGAAAGTTTTCAGTCTTTCATCATTAAGTAGGATGTAAGCTGTGGGGTTTTTGTAGCTGACATTTTTTTAGGTTGAAGAAGTTCCCTTCTATTTCTAGTTTGTTGAGTGTTGTTATCATGAAAAGATGTTGGATTTTTTTCAAATTTTTTTGTGTGTGTGCCTTTGGAAATGATCATGTGAGGTTTTACCTTTATTGTATTAACAAAGTATATTACATTGATTGATTTTCATATGTTGGACCAACCTTCCATATTTGAGATAAATGCAGCTTGGTCATGATGTATCAGAGTAATACTGGCCTAATAGAATAAGTTACGGTGTGGTTTTTTTACATTCTTTTTTTGGGGGGGCGGGGAAGAGCTTGTTTTAATTCGTTCAATCTTTGATAGAATTCAAAAGTGAAACCATCCAATCCTAGGTTTTACTTTGTGGGAAATTTATTGATTACTATTTCTATCTCTTCACTTGTTATTGGTATATCTAGATATTCTATTTCTTCTTTATAGACAGTTTCAGTAGTTGTATCTTTCTAGGAATTTTTTCATTTCATCTAGGTTATCTAATTTTTTGTTGTACAGTTGTTTGTAAATTTCCCTTATAATTCTCTTATTTCTTTACAGTTGGTAATAATATCTTCTATTTAATTCCTGATTTTAGTAACCCAAGTCTTCTCTCTTTTTGTCTTGGTCAATCTAGCTAAAGGTTTTTCAATTTTTCATCTTTTCAAAGAACCAACTTTTGGTTTTGTTGATTATTGCTATTGTTTTTTAATTCTCTATTTCTTTTCTTTATGTTTTGTTTATAGTTAACTTCTCTCTGCTTGTGTTGGGTTTAATTAGTTCTTGTTTTCCTAGTTTTCTAAGGTAGAAGGTTAGGTTATTGATTTGTGACCTTACTTTTTCTTTTTTAATATAGGCATTGATAGCTATAAATTTCCCTCTGAACACTCCTTTAGTTCTATACCAAAAGTTTTGGTATGTTGTGCTTTCATTTTCATTCATCTCAAATTAGCTTCTAATCTTCTTTGTGGTTTTTCCTGTTGTGGTCAGAAAATGTACTTTGTATGATTTCACTCCTTTAAAATTTATTGAGATTAGTTTCATAGCCTAACATTTGTTCTAGCTTGGAGGATGTTCCATGTGCACTTGAGAAGACTGTGAATTCTGCTGTTGTTAGGTAGAGTGTTCTATAGATGTCTGTTAGTTCCACTGTAGTTGGTTTACTGTGTTGTTCAAATAGTCACTTTCCTTGTTGATCTTCTATCTAGTTGCTACACATTATTGAAAGTAGGTTATTGAAGTCTCCTACTAATTATTGCTCAGTTGTTTGTTTCTTCCTTCAGTTCTGTCAGTTTTTGCTTCATGAGTTTTGGCACTTTGTTAAGTGTGTATATGTTTACAATTGTTATGTTTTTTGATGGATTAATCCTGTTATTAATATAAAATGTATTTCTTTGTCTATAGTAACAATTTTTGCCTTAAAGTCTGTTTGATATTTTATAGCCACTTTCCCTCTCTTTAATTACTGTTTTAATGACATATCCTTTTTCCCTCCTTTCACTCACAAACTGTGTCCTAAAATCTAAAGTATCTCTTATGATAGCATATAATTGGATGCTTTTATCCATTATCCCAATTTCTGCCTCTAATTTGAGTGTTTAATCCATTAACATTTGCTGTAATTATTGATAAAGCAGGATTCACATTTGCCATTATTTGATTTGTTTTCTATATGACATATCTTTTTTGTTCCTATTTCCTCTATGAATACCATTTTTATGTTAAATTGATATTTTCTAATATATTATTTTAATTCCCTTGTCATTTATTTTAGCATACTTTTTGAGTTATTATCTTAGAGATTCCCCAGTTACCTTAATTCACAAGAATTTTGTTTGGATTAATACCAACTTATTTTCAATAGTATGCAAAATCTTTTTGAATACCATTTTTATCAGATTTTAAAATTAAAGTTTTGCTGATATTATAAAATGAATTGGAGAACCTCCCATTGTTTTCTATGGCCTGGAATCACTTACATAACATGGGACTATTTAATCTTTAAAGGTCATATAAAACTTGGTCATTAAGATTTTTATGCCCAAAATTTTATCTCTAATATTTTTGGATTATGATCAGAGAGTTCAACCAATAAAATCCTTATTTTTTCATTGTTTTATGGTTTTGCTTGTGGCCAAGTACCTGATTAATTTTGTTAATGTTCTATGGACATAACAAAGAGTGTATGTCCTCTGTTTGAGGAATGTAGGTTCCTATATATAGTTAATCAAGTTTGGTTTGTTGTTTTCTTCTATTCCTCTATATTTTTTGTTTACTGGAGCAGTCTGATCTGAGAAAGGTGTATATGTTCTCCAACTACAATTTAATTTTATGAAGTTTTCCTTTTATTTCTAATAGTTATTGTTTTGTGTAGTTTTATATATACAAGCATGTGATTTAAAAATAATCTTACATAGAGCTTGTGTTTGTTTGTTTGTTTATTTATTTTTGGCCGCACCGTGTGGCATGCGGGATCTTAGTTCCATGACCAGGGATCAAAGCCATGCCCCCTGCAGTGGAAGCATGAAGTTTTAACCGCTAGACAGCCAGGGAAGTCCCGACAAGCATGTGATTTTTAGCATTACTTTAATATCCCTCTTATTCTGTTTTGTGCATTAAACCTTACATTCACTTTGGTATCATGATTGCAAGTTCTGCTTTTTCATTTTATCACTACCACCACTACCATCATAACTCCTAGATTTTGCTTAAATTATTTAGTACTTTTTGTTCTAAACTTGTGTTGCACAATATAGTAGCCACTAGCCACAAGCCGCATGTGACTATTTAAATTTAACATAATCAAAGTAAATAAAAATAAAAATTCAGTAACTCAGTTGTTCTAGCCACATACCAAGTTCTCAATAGCCACACATGGCTAATGGCTACTGTATTGAACAGCACATATATGGAGCATTTCTCTCATCACAGGAAGTTCTATTGGATAGCACTGCTGTAGACCAGGGATTAGCAAACTTTCTGTAAAGGGCAAGGTAGTAAACTTGTTAGGCTTGGCAGGCCTTGTTGTTTTTATTGCAGCTATCCAGCTCTGCTTTTCATGTAAATCAGAGATAATACATAAATGAATGTGTATGGCTGTGTTCCAATAAAACTTTTTATAGATACTAAAACTTAATTTCCTATAATTTTTACATCATGAAATATTCTTCTTTTGATATTTTTCAACAATCTAAGAATGTAAAATCATTCTTAGCTCACAGGCTATACAAAAATTGGTGGCAGGTCAGATTTGACATGTGGGCAGTAGTTTGCCAGCCCCTGCTCTAGACTCTTATAGAGTTTCTCTTAAAGTATGTCCCTTTTAGGTTGAGTCCTTATTAAACATCTTAAACATTCCCAGGCTATCTATCCTAATGTATGTATACCAATTCATCTCTTAATAATGACCATCTTCTGTTTCAACTTATTTGCAGAATTGGATAGATGGAAAATTATTCTTTTTTATTCCAGAAAATGTTTTCTGTACTGCACTTGAACATCCTTCAGTGATGTTATTTTTTATTTAAGTTTTCATCTGTCCCTTCCAGTAACTCTATTTCACTGAGCATATATTCAGTTTGTTCCACTTGATCTTCCTCTCTCTAGCTGCTGGGTACCTGCGATGAGGTTGTTACTTTTTACTGTCATCTCTTTGGGATTCTGGTAGGCAGCATGGCCTATGTGTCAGCAGTCCTGTGGTGAATGCAAAGTGCTCTTTAACCCTGTAAGCCAGGAATAGAGAAGTAGGTAGGGAGTATGGAATTGCTTACTGAGGCACTTGGAAGAATTCTCTTTGCTCTCTTGTTTTCTTCATACTCTCCTAGACTCAGGAGGAAAGGAAGGACTTGGATCACTTCTTCAGTTTCTTCTTGGATTTTTAGGAGGCAGGGTGACCTGCCAATCTCATGTAAGGCCAATATCAACCCTCTCCACAAGGATTCATAGCTTTGCAAAATCAAGATCTAGCAATTTACAGCCTTCACCTTAGGGGATCCATGATGCTGGTCTTCATACACTTATATAGTATTCAGGGGAGGGAGAAAGTCCTGTATCAACTTTCTCACTAGGACCTAACAAGGCCTTGCTAATACCCAGCTGCCCATGGTACCCATTTTGCTCAGTACCCATATAGTACCTATTTTGCTCAGAAGAAGCATATAGCTTGTAGTTAGGAACTGAGGAGAAAGGTGCTATATATTCAGTTCACCCTGTTCCCAGAATCCCCCTCTTCTAAAATTTAATTAAGCAGATCAGTTTGTCATCAGAACATATGTGTTTTACTGTAACACAGTCACTACACTCTAAATGAAATTTTTCTCTGTCTCAGGAACACAATTTGAAGTAATTAAATTAAACATGGCTAACAGAAAGTCAATTTATGTTGATAACTTAATTGAAGATGAATTCAGATGTCCTATGAAATATATTACTTAACATCATAATCCATATTGTACAACTCATCTGTTGATTTCATTAATTAATTTTTTGAATATAATAGAATGTTAGCTATTAGAAGTCATCTAGTCCAGTCTTATTTCTTTGACAGATGAGGAAACTGAGACCTGAAGAGTTTAAGTGATTGTGATGGAGCCAAGAATAGAAACCTCAATCCCACGGTTCCTATTTTAATGTCCTTTATATTATATCCCTCTGAGAATGAAAACTTTCAAGCTGCTTTAGCTAAATGAATGAGCCTCAAAATCATTTTAAAATTAAATATTTTTCAATAGAGTGTTCCTGGTAATGGCAGGGAAGGGTTAATAGGACTGTCTATTCTATTATCATTTTAGATTTTAAAGAATATAGCTCCTTCCGAGATATGTTTCCTATGTCATGATTGTAGATAACTATCTATAAATCAATCAATAAATCAATATATAAATATAAACCAATTTATGTATATGAGAGACGGTCTAAGAGCTGAACAGGTACAAAATATACAACATAACCACCAGTCAGCCAAACAGCTACAGTGAGGCAAAGGGATAAAATATTGGTGGAGTCTAGAAGCTGAATCTGTGCCCAGCTGACACTTCTTCCATGAAGCTCTCTTTGATTTGCCTCTGCTGGAAGTAAGCAGTGAGATCTTCTGGTGTCCCATATGGCTTATCACTGCCTCCGCCATCAGCTATGGAGATGTGTATTCACCTTATCTTCCTGGCTCTTTGGGGGCAGGGCTGGTCTTATCTGTACAGCTCCAGTGACAGGAATAAAGGGGTGCTCAACAAATGTCTGTCGAATGCATAAATGGGATTTAATTCCTGATTTTCCCTGGAAGCAGGTCCCACCTGTGGACACATAGAAAGTATTCAATGAACATGTGTGTAATGAAAAAAAAAATATATATATATGGCATGGCTCTTAAGAGAGCTTATATTCGAATTGAGGGTCAATATTATGAAAGAAAAAAATACAGTGTAAGACTTCATACTATAAGTAACATATGAGTATTCTAGATACTAAGAAATCTTGAAAGAGAGAAAGACCTCTGTGGGTTGAAGACATCAAAGGCTTCATGGGAGCAATAGTTTGAAGTCATCTTCGAAGGAAGAATATGATTCATAGCTAGGATAACTATATAATATGTTGTCCAAACGAGGACACTTTGAGAGTGAAAGAAGTCACCTTTAATTATTATATCAGGATAATAGGTATAAACTTAGATTGTCTGAGGTAAATGTGGACAAACGTTCTCCATATTCATAAAAGGAGAAAAGGGGGGGTTCAGGGCATCCTAAATGAAGGGGATAGTTTAAAGAAAAAGGCAAAGATAAGGATGAACTGGGTGTGTTCTAGATAAAAAAAAAAAATAGTTCGTACAAGGCACAAGTAAGAAATAAGATTGAAAAGGGCCTTGAATGCTAGGTTTAGGAGCTTGATTTTATTCCATGAAAATAAGAACTGTTTAAGCAAAGGCAATTTTCAAAATATTTAACAATGAGCATGGCATGGGCCCTAACGATGAGAAGAGTAAGGACATAGCAGTGCATGCCAGCTGAATAGCAGTTGTGCATTTAAGATGTGGAGGCAAGAGAGTGACATGATGAAGTTGGTGTCTCAGAAAAATGAATGTGACAGTGATGTGCAGGATCAATGAGGAAGAAAGCAGGGACCAGCAAATGTGTTTTGTGAATGGCCAGGTAGTATATCTTTTAGACCATATGATCTCTGTTGCAACTATTCAACTCTGTCATTGTAGTCTGAAATCAGCATTAATTCATATGTAAACAAATAAGTGTGGCTGTATGTGAATAAAATTTCATTTACAGAAACGGAGAGCAGGATGGATCTGGTCTGTGGGCTGTAGTTTGCCAACCTGTGAACTGTAGGTAGAGAGACTGGTTAAATGACAGTTGCAATATCTCAGGCCCTTAGCCTGGGCTAGGGTTGTAATAGAGGGAATCAAAATAAAAAATATATACATATACAAAATCAAAAAATATTAAATAGTTATAGTTATCTAGATAATTTAGGTAAAAATCCATCTTTAGCAGTCTGAAAGAGCCAAATAATTCAGGATAAAGTGTTTTTACCTGTATTATCCAGATCACTTCTCCCCTTTGCTTTCTGTCCATGAACATAGTCCCAACTTTCAGAAAGTATGTGCCTATTCACATACCAAAGGGATTGAATGAATAAAAGCAACCAATGAACTCACTTAAACAGATGCCATATCACAAGTTTGACTAAAATTTTCACTAAACTGCATTTTGAACCCACTGAAGATTATGAAGAGATAGATACAAACAGAATGAAGCATATGTTGAGGGATTATCAAGTACCAAAAATTAGCCAGAGAAGATGGAAGAAAGAACTGAGATGCTAGAGCACCTTTGAAACAAAGACTCAGGGGAATAGTAATTCAGTCTTCTTGAGGGGGACAAAAAAACTTTTAGGATATTAGTAAACAAGAAAATAAGAACATTTTAAATGACCCTAATTGAGCATTGTGTTATATGAATCGAAAAAAGTACACACTGATTTTTTAAATACTTGATGTGGGCAAATGGGAGCATTTAGAGAGCAGAAAGAGACACTATTATTGAGATGTGATTGTGTGCAAAAAATGCAATTGTCCAATGACAGCCACGTGTAGCTGATAGAGTTAGGGGTAGGAGGAAGGGGTGACACAGTAGACTCTGGAAATAAAAGAAGTTTACTGATCATCTCTATCTAACCTGTATCCCCTGGAAATCTAAAACTGTCCACTAAGAAGTTAGAATGTCAAATCCCCATCCAGTGGTTTAGTCAGTGGTCAGGCAAAAGGTTAAGGAAATGTCAACGAAATTATACCATTGTGGTACGAGAATTTCTGGTCAGTTTGGTCAGGTCCCTCAAATTGCTTGTCTTTTTGTGAGTGGGGCTGAGGGATGAAACTGCAATTTTTTGTTGTTTTTGCTAAAATTCACCAGGTTGATTTCATTAAATTGGTTGACCATGCAATCAGTTTGGTAATTGGGTAATTTGGTGGCCTATATAGACACAACCTGCATTACTTGCTCTCCTGACTGCATTGTTTAGAGGAGGAAAAGACTGGAAGAAATTGTTAGCATAAAAAAGGAGCTCCCCGGGCTTCCCTGGTGGCGCGGTGGTTGAGCGTCCGCCTGCTGATGCAGGGGACGCGGGTTCGTGCCCCGGTCTGGGAGGATCCCGCATGCCGCGGAGCGGCTGGGCCCGTGAGCCATGGCCGCTGAGCCTGCGCGTCCGGAGCCTGTGCTCCGCAACGGGAGAGGCCACAACAGTGAGAGGCCTGTGTACCGCAAAAAAAAAAAAAAAAAAAAAAAAAAAAGGAGCTCCCTTATACCAGTTCCTTATAGGATACCAAATATGCTATCACCAACAGGGACAAAATGGATAAAAATGACTCACAGTTCACAGGATGCAAATATAGAGGGTCAGATGAGTAATTTTTTTTTTTTTTTTTTTTGGTACGCGGGCCTCTCACTGCTGTGGCCTCTCCCGTTGCGGAGCACAGGCTCCGGACGCGCAGGCCCAGCGGCCATGGCTCACGGGCCCAGCCGCTCCGCGGCATGTGGGATCTTCCCAGACTGAGTCATGAACCCGTGTCCCCTGCATCGGCAGGCGGACTCTCAACCACTGCGCCACCAGGGAAGCCCCAGATGAGTAATCTTAAAACTGAAAGGGGAGGGCATTGGAGGAAGACAGGGAAAGAAGACAGTAAAGTTTTGATACAATTCTTGGCACACTCTCTAAGTAATGTTTCTCTTCCTATACCCTACCTATTCCCTCCTGGCCTTGGTAGATGACAAGCTGATCCATTAAATGACACAGTGCCAGTGACTAATAATAGCTTTAATGTACTCCTTCTCCAGAGAGTATTTGCATTTTAAGAGGGGATCCTGGAGGCCCAATATAAAAGGACACATCTCTAATAGGAAAAATGTCTAGCATAGTGGTTAGCCTGAAGGGAATTTGGGGACTCATGGGGGGTAAATCTACCTAGCACCCCTCAAATTATCCCATGTTGGCAGACACCTACTCTTACTGAATACAAATCCAGCATGGAGAAATGGAATCATAGGATCTACCATATTAGAGGCAGCAATATGGGTTAAAAATATCTAATCCAGCTATTCTCAACTCTGGGTGCATACTAGAATCATTTGGGGGTCTTTAACTATAAAATGTCTGGAACCCATGTCCACAGATTGCTCTGGAGTGAAGCCTAGCCATTGGCATTTTCAAACAACTCTCCAGAAAATTTTTATGTGCAAAGTATTTAAAAAACCTTCCACCCAATCCTATACTCTTAGAGTTGGAAGAGCCCTTATAACTCATAAAGACCAATCTCTACCTCTTGACAATCTTGTCAAATGACTACTAACTTCTGCTTACACATCTCCAGGGAAAGAATTCCTCCAAGATGTTACCCATCTCTGAACATGATTTCCCCATCAGCTACAACCAAGATACTCTTCTGGGAAGCAAGAGAAACTATGGAAATGTCTCTATTTTCTAAGGCCAATGACATACTCCAATCCTTAGTAACCAGGACTCAAACAAATTCAAAACTAATCCCATAACAAAAGCACAATTACCAGAAAAGAGAGAAAGAGTGCTTTAACATCAGGAGGTCCAATAAAAAAAGTGCTTTCATGTCTGCCTATTCTCACCCTGCAGGGGAAATGGTTATTAAAAGGATTAAAAATGGGTAGTGGCTTAGAACAGTGTCTTCCAAACCATCTGTAGACAAACCATTTTTTAAAATGCTTTGTGCCCATTTCTTCTCCCTTTCCGTCTTTAATGACAACAGTTGGTGCTTAACTTTTGATACCCTTAGCCTGTTTTCCTTTCTTATTATCCCTCATTTTTGGAGATTTTGATAGAGAATTTAAATTGTTTACTTTTCTGTACTGGTATCTTTTACAGTGTATTTTGTAGCACACTAGCACCATGGAATGTTTACAAGCATTTATTGAAAGAAAAGTTTCCATAGTCAAATTGTATTAAGAAATGCTGGATTCAATAAGTTAAAACTGATTTCTTTATTGCAGCACTTTTCAGATAATTTATTATGCTCATATGCATTGTGAATCTCTGAGAGGAAATTGTAGCACTTCCCTAATTTGACCATGAGAATCTTTTAAAGTGAAGAATCTCAGGACTAGTGTATTGCAGAACAATCTTTAGGATGGATGAAGTGGTCATCATTGCAATCTAGGCTGAGGAATACTAGTTTGGAAAGCATGCTCAGAAGTGGTAGGAAAATTGGCGATGAGAGGTACCTTGTTCCTTTGCTTATGTTTTGTATTCAAACCTTTCCTATTTTCAATTTTTCCCTCTAACTGGAAACCTTCTTCAGCCCCTCTAGCCAATACTGATTTCTAGCTTTTCTTCCTTGAACTCCTACACGTTTACCTATTATGGTAATCTAGTCCTCAGTATTAAGAAAATGAGTATCCTTTCCTCTAAAGTTGTTTCATTTTTCTTTTTTTTTAAACACCTTTATTGGAGTATAATTGCTTTACAATTGTGTGTTAGTTTCTGCTTCATAACAAAGTGAATCAGCTATACATATACATATATCTCCATATCTCCTCAATCTTGCGTCTCCCTCCCACCCTCCCTATCCCCACCCTCTAGGTGGTCACACAGCACCAAGCTGATCTCCCTGTGCTATGCGGCTGCTTCCCACTAGCTACCTATTTTACATTTGGTAGTGTATATATGTCCATGCCACTCTCTCACTTCGTCCCAGCTTACCATTACCCCTCCCCATGTCCTCAAGTCCATTCTCTAGTAGGTCTGCGTCTTTATTCCTGTCCTGCCCCTAGGTTCTTCAGAACCATTTTTTTTCTTTTTTTAAGATTCCATATATATGCGTTAGCATATGGTATTTGTTTTTCTCTTTCTGACTTACTTCAATCTGTATGACAGTCTCTAGGTCCATACACCTCACTACAAATAACTCAATTTCATTTCTATTTATGGCCAAGTAATATTCCATTGTATATATGTGCCGCATCTTCTTTATCCATTCATCTGTCGATGGACACATAGGTTGCCTCCATGTCCTGGCTATTGTAAATGGTGTAGCAGTGAACACTGTGGTACATGACTCTTTTTGGATTATAGTTTACTCAGCGTATATGCCCAGTAGTGGGATTGCTGGGTCATGTGGTAGTTCTATTTTTAGTTTTTTAAGGAACCTCCATACTGTTCTCCATAGTGGCTGTATCAATTTACATTCCCAGCAACAGTGCAAGAGGATTCTCTTTTCTGCACACTCTCTCAGCATTTATTGTTTGTAGATTTTTTGATGATGGCCATTCTGACTGGTATGAGGTGATACTTCATTGTAGTTTTGATTTGCATTTCTCTAATGATTAGTGACTTTGAGCATCCTTTCATGTGCTTGTTGGCAATCTGTATATCTTCTTTGGAGAAATGTCTATTTAGGTCTTCTGCCCGTTTTTGGATTGGGGTGTTTGTTTTTTGATATTGAGCTTCATGAGGTGCTCTTAAATTTTGGAGATTAATCCTTTGTCAGTTGATTCATTTGCAAATATTTTATCCCATTCTGAGGGTTGTCTTTTCGTCTTGTTTATGGTTTCCTTTGCTGTGCAAAAACTTTTAAGTTTCATTAGGTCCCATTTGTTTATTTTTCATTTTATTTCCATTTCTCTAGGAGGTGGGTCCAAAAGGATCTTGCTGTGATTTATGTCATAGAGTGTTCTGCCTATGTTTTCCTCTAAGAGTTTTCTAGTTTCTGGCCTTACTGTAGGTCTTTAACCCATTTTCAGTTTATTTTTGTGTATGGTGTTAGGGAGTGTTCTAATTTCATTCTTTTACATGTAGCTGTCCCGTTTTCCAATCACCACTTATTGAAGAGGCTGTCTTTTCTCCATTGTATATTCTTGCCTCCTTTGTTAAAAATAAGGCGACCATATGTGTGTGGGTTTATCTCTGGGCTTTCTATCCTGTTCCATTGATCTATATTTCTGGTTTTCTGCCAGTACCATACTGTTTGGTTACTGTAGCTTTGTAGTATAGTCTGAAGTCAGGGAGTCTGATTACTCCAGCTCCATTTTTCTTTCTCAAGTTTGCTTTGGCTATGCAGGGTCTTTTGTGTTTCCATACAAATTGTGAAATGTTTTGTTCTAGTTCTGTGAAAAATGCCATTGGTAGTTTGATAAGGATTGCATTGAATCTGTAGATTGCTTTGGGTAGTATAGTCATTTTCACAATGCTGATTCTTCCAATCCAAGAACATGGTATATCTCTCCATCTATTTGTATCATCTTTAATTTCTTTCATGAGTGTCTTATATTTTTCTGCATACAAGTTTTTGTCTCCTTAGGTAGGTTTATTCCTAGGTATTTTATTCTTACTTTTCAGTGGTAAATAGGAGTGTTTCCTTAATTTCTCTTTCAGATTTTTCATCATTAGTATATAGGAATGCCAGAGATTTCTGTGCATTAATTTTGTATCCTGCTACTTTACCAAATTCATTGTTTACCTCTAGTAGTTTTCTGGTAGCATCTTTAGGATTCTCTATGTATAGTATCATGTCATCTGCAAACAGTGACAGATTTACTTCTTCTTTTCCAATTTGGATTCCCTTTTTTCTTTTTCTTCTCTGATTGCTGTGGCTAAAAGTCCTAAAACTATGTTGAATAATAGTGGTGAGAGTGGACAACCTTGTCTTGTTCCTGATCTTAGAGGAAATGGTTTCAGTTTTTCACCACTGAGAACAATGTTGGCTGTGGGTTTGTCATATGTTATTTATTATGTTGAGTAGGTTCCCTCTTTGCCTGTTTTCTGGAGGGTTTTTTATCATAACTGTGTGTTGATTTTGTCGAAAGCTTTTTCTGCATGTATTGAGATTATCATATGGTTTTTATCCTTCAGTTTGTTAATATGGTGTATCACATTGATTGATTTGCATATATTAAAGAATCCTTGCATTCCTGGCATAAACCCCACTTGATTATGGTGTATGATCCTTTTAATGTGCTGCTGGATTCTGTTTGCTAGTATTTTGTTGAGGATTTTTGCATCTATGATCATCAGTGATATTTGCCTGTAGTTTTCTTTTTTTGTGACATCTTTGTCTGGTTTTGGTATCAGGGTGATGGTGGCCTCATAGAATGAGTTTGGGAGTGTTCCTCCCTCTGCTATATTTTGGAAGAGTTTGAGAAGGATAGGTGTTGACTCCTTTCTAAATGTTTGATAGAAGTCACCTGTTAAGCCATCTGGTCCTGGGCTTTGGTTTGTTGGAAGATTTTTAATCATGGTTTCAATTTCAGTGCTAGTGATTGGTCTGTTTATATTATTTATTTCTTCCTGGTTCAGTCTCGGAAGATTGTGTTTTCTAAGAATTTGTCCATTTCTTCCAGGTTGTCCATTTTATTGGCATAGAGTTGCTTGTAGTAATCTCTCATGGTCCTTTGTATTTCTGCAGTGTCAGTTGTTACTTCTCCTTTTTCATTTCTGTCTATTGATTTGAATCTTCTACCTTTTTTTCTTGATGAATCTGGCTAATGGTTTATCAGTTATATTTATCTTTTCAAAGCACCAGCTTTTAGTTTTATTGATCTTTGCTATTATTTCCTTCATTTCTTTTTCATTTATTTCTGATCTGATCTTTATGATTTTTTTTCCTTCTTCTAACTTTGGGGCTTTTTTGGTTCTTCTTTCTCTAAGTGCTTTAGGTATAAAGTTAGGTGGTTTATTTGAGTAGTTTCTTGTTTCTTTTTTTTTCTTTTCTTTTTTTTTTTTTTTTGTGGTATGCAGGCCTCTCACTGTTGCGGCCTCTCCTGTTGTGGAACACAGGCTCTGGATGTGCAGCCTCAGCGGCCACGGCTCATAGGCCCAGGCGCTCCATGGCATGTGGGATCTTTCCAGACTGGGGCATGAACCCATGTCCCCTGCATCAGCAGGCGGACTCTCAAGCAGAGTGCCACCAGGGAAGCCCTGTTTCTTGTTTCTTGAGGTAGGATTGTATTACTATAAATCTCCCTCTTAGAACTGCTTTGGCGGCATCCCACAGGTTTTAGGTCATCGTGTTTTCATTGTCATTTATTTCTAGGTATTTTTTGATTTCTTCTTTGATTTCTGCAGTGATTTCTTGGTTATTTAGTAGTATATTGTTTAGCTTCCATGTGTTTGTATTTTTTACAGGGTTTTTCCTGTAATTGATATCTAGTCTCATAGTGTTGTGGGTGGAAAAGTTACTTGATATGATTTCAACTTTCTTAAGTTTACCAAGGCTTGATTTGTGACTCAAGATATGATCTACACTGGAAAATGTTCCATGAGCACTTGAGAAGAAAGTGTATTCTGTTGTTTTTGGATGGAATGCCCTATAAATATCAATTAACTCCATCTTATTTAATGTATCATTTAAAGCTTGTGTTTCCTTATTTATTTTCACTTTGGATCATCTGTCCATTGGTGAAAATGGGGTGTTAAAGTCCCCTACTGTGACTGTGTTACTGTCAGTTCCCACTTTTATGGCTGTTAGCATTTCCCTCATGTATTGAGGTGCTCCTATGTTGGGTGCATAAATATTTACAATTGTTATATCTTCTTCTTGTATTAATCCCTTGATTATTATGTAGTGTCCTTCTTTGTCTCTTGTTGAAGTCTTTATTTTAAAGTCTATTTTGTCTGATATGAGAATTACTACTCCAGCTTTCTTTTGATAACCATTTGCATGGAATATCTTTTTCCATCCCCTCACTTTCAGTCTGTATGTGTCCCTAGGTCTGAAGTGGGTCTCTTGTAGACAGCATATATACAGGTCTTGTTTTTGTATCCATTCAGCCAGTCTATGACTTTTGGTTGTAGCATTTAATCCATTTACATTTAAGGTAATTATTGATATGTATGTTCCTATTATCATTTTCTTAATTGTTTTGGGTTTGTTTTTCTAGGTCTTTTTCTTCTCTTGTTTTTCCTGCCTAGAGAAGTTCCTTTAGCATTTGTTGTAAAGCTGGTTTGGTGGTGCTGAATTCTCTTAGTTTTTGCTTGTCTATAAAGGTTTTAATTTCTCTGTCAAATCTGAAAGATCCTTGCTGGGTAGAGTAATCTTGGTTGTAGGTTTTTCCCTTTCATCACTTTAAATATGTCCTGCCAGTCCCTTCTGGCTTGCAGAGTTTCTGCTGAAAGATCAGCTGTTAACCTTAAGGGGATTCCCTTGTGTGTTATTTGTTGTTTTTCGCTTGCTGCTTTTAATATGTTTTCCTTGTATTTAATTCTTGATAGTTTGATTAATATTTGTCTTGCCGTGTTTCTTCTTGGATTTATCCTGTATGGGACTCTCTGTGCTTCCTGGACTTGATTGACTAGTTCTTTTCCCTCATTAGGGAAGTTTTCAACTATAATCTCTTGAAATATTTCCTCAGTTCCTTCCTTTTTCTCTTCTTCTTATAGGACCCATATAATTAGAATGTTGGTGCATTTAATGTTATCCCAGGGGTCTCTGAGACTGTCCTCAATTCTTTTCATTCTTTTTTCTTTATTCTTCTCTGTGGTAGTTATTTCCACTTTTTTATCTTCCAGGTCACTTATTTGTTCTTCTGCCTCAGTTATTCTGCTATTGATTCCTTCTAGAGAATTTTAAATTTCATTTATTGTGTTGTTCATCATTGTTTGTTTGCTGTTTAGTTCTTCTCGGTGCTTGTTAAATGTTTCTTGTTTTTTCTCCATTCTATTTCCAAGATTTTGGATCATCTTTACTATTTATACTCTGATTTCTTTTTCAGGTAGACTGTCTATTTCCTCTTCATTTGTTTGGACTGGTGAGTTTTTACCTTGCTCCTTCATCTGCTGTGTGTTTCTCTGTCCTCTCATTTTGCTTAACTTAACTGTGTTTGGGGTCTCCTTTTTGCAGGCTGCCGGTTCGTAGTTCCCATTGTTTTTGGTGTCTGCCCCCAGTGGCTAGGGTTGGTTCAGTGTGTTGTGTAGGCTTCCTGGTGGAGGGGACTGGTGCCTGTGTCCTGGTGGATGAGGCTGGACCTTGTCTTTCTGGTGGGCCAGACCGCATCCAGTGGTGTGTTTTACAGTGTCTATGAACTTATTATGATTTTAGGCAGCCTCTCTGCTAATGGGTGGGGTTGTGTTCCTGTCTTGCTAGATGTTTGGCATAGGGTGTCCGGCACTGTAGCTTGCCGATCATTGAGTGGAGCTGGGTCTTAGCATTGAGATGGAGATCTCCGAGAGAGCTTTTGCCGTTTGATATTATGCAGAGCAGGGAGGTCTCTGGTGGACCAGTGTCCTGTACTCAGTTCTCCCACCTCAGAGGCACAGGTCTGACACCTGGCTGGAGCACTAAGACCCTGTCAGCCACAAGGCTCAGAAGAAAAGTGAGAAAAAAGAAAGAAAGAAAGAAAAAATAATAAAATAAAATTATTAAAATAAAAAAATTATTAAAAATAAAAAATTGAAAAGTCATAAAAAAGAAAGATAGCAACAATAGCAGTAAACAAATCCACCAAGGATAACATGCACTAAATCCTATATCCCCCCCCCCACAAAAATGGACAGACAGAACCCTAGGGCAGATGCTAAAAGCAAAGCTTAACAGACAAAATCACACAAAGAAGCATATACGTACACAGTCACAAAGAGAGAAAAAGGGAAAAGAATATATATATATAAAAGGGAAGAAAACATCCAAATCAGTGAAAAAATCTACCAAGGATAATAAACTGTAAATACTAGACTAAGATAAACATAAAACCAGAAACAAATGCAGAAAGCAAACCCCAAGTCTACAGTTGCTCCCAAAGTCCACCACCTCAATTTTGGGATGATTCGTTGTCTATTCAGGTATTCCAGAGATGCAGGGTACATCAAGTTGATTGTGGAGATTTAATCCACTGCTTCTGAGGCTGCTGGGAGAGATTTCCCTTTCTCTTCTTTGTTCGCACAGCTCCTGGGGTTCATTTTTGGATTTGGCCCACCTCTGCATGTAGGTTGCCCTCTGGCATCTGTTTTTCACCGAGACAGGACGGGGTTAAAGGAGCGGCTGATTTGGGGGCTCTGGCTCACTCAGGCCGGGGGGAGGGAGGGGTACGGGATGGGGGTGAGCCTGCAGTGGCAGAGGCCGGCGTGATGTTGCACCAGCCTGAGGCGTGCCTTGTGTTCTCCCGGGAAGTTGTCCCTGGATCCCAGGACCCTGGCAGTGGCGGGCTGCACAGGCTCCCCGGAAGGGAGGTGTTGAGAATGACCTGTGGTTGCACACAGGCTTCTTGGTGGCTGCATCAGCAGCCTTAATGTTTCATGCCCATCTCTGGTGTCTGCGCTGGTAGCTGCAGTCACGCCCTTCTCTGGAGCTCATTTAGGTGGTGCTCTGAATCCTCTCTCCTCGCGCACCCCAAAACAATGGTCTCTTGCCTCTTCGGCAGCTCCAGACTTTTTCCCAGACTCCCTCCCGGCGAGCTGTGGTGCACTAGCCCCCTTCAGGCTGTGTTCTCGCTGCCAACCCCAGTCCTCTCCCTGGGATCTGACCTCCGAAGCCGAAGCCTCAGCTCCCAGCCCCCACCCACCCGGGGGGATGAGCAGACAAGCCTCTCGGGCTGGTGAGTGCTGGTCAGCACCGATCCTCTGTGCGGGAATCTCTCCGCTTTGCCCTCCGCACCCCTGTTGCTGCGCTCTCCTCCACGGCTCTGAAGCTTCCTCCTTCCGCCACCCACAGTGTCTGCCAATTAAGGGGCTTCCTAGAGTGTGGAAACTTTTCCTCCTTCACAGCTCCCTCCCAGAGGTGCAGGTCCCATCCCTATTCTTTTTTCTCTGTTTTTTTCTTTTATCTTTTGCCCTACCCAGGTACGTGGGGGAGTCTCTTGCCTTTTGGGAAGTCTGAGGTCTTCTGCCAGCGTTCAGTAGGTGTTCTGTAGGAGTTGTTCTACATGTAGATGTATTTCTGATGTATTTGTGGGGAGGAAGTTGATCTCCACGTCTTACTCCTCTGCCATCTTGAAGGTCTCCCTTGTTTTATTTTTCTTAAAAAAAAAGATAAGCTCTTTTAGAGAACAACAGCACATTCTTCTTTCGTATGTTCCACTGTGATTAGCCCAATGCTGGTCTTAACAGTTTTTAAATTATTTAAACTAATGTTTACTGAACATCTACAATATGCCAGGCTTGAAAGTTAGTGTTTTTTTTTTTACAGTAAAACTGTATTTCATTGTCATCCACACAGCCAAACTCCTCAATTAATCCACATTCCACCACTCTACCAACCCCACCTCCCCTCACCCTGAAACCAACCTCTTATACCAAGGATTTATATGATTTGAACTATACAAAAGCACTGTTTGATGATTTTTGGCCACAAAAATGGAAATTTCTATTTTCATTTTTTTTTAAGTAACCATGCAAAAGTATCCTGCATTCTCAGCCCTGCCTCCTACCCTCCTCTTCTGTCCATTGCTGGCTAGTGATTGCTGATGGTCCCAGTGATTAACTGAATCCTCTCACCCTCAATCAACAAGTAGAGCTTCTATAGAAGTCAGTGCTACTACTCTAAGGGCACTCTGGACTGTGTAGGGTTCTTACTGTGCTCTTATTTTCCCTCAACAAGACTACCAATATCTGGACAGCCCCTCTCCAAGGACTGGTTGTCACATTATTGTGTTGATCTGCTTCTGACCCAGATCCTGAGTTCCTGTGTTCAGTTCCCTGCTGTTCTACAACTATTTGTTCATCTCTGTCTTGAATCCCCAATCCAGACCTGTCTTTGTACACTCAGACTCTTTGCTGCCCTCCTGCTTACAGTTAGTCTTCTGGGCATGATCCCTGACCCAGACTCTTACCTATGCTGGGCCTCCAACTCATCTGGATCTCTCTGATTATTACTGTCAACCCACATCCTGTAATTTAGAGCTTTGCTTATGCTCTTTCTGTTTCTTCTGATCCCCTGGATATTATTCCCAGCTTCATCCTTCTGATTTACTTTGGTGTGTGAACCAAGTCCCCATTGGGCCTCTACTCAGACTATTAGCCACAGACTCACCAGTCCAACTTGACCCCTAGTTCTGGTTCTTCTTTGATTGTCTTATTTTTCAATAATCCTTGACCCAGGCATGGCAGTCATTAGACATTTTTTGAAAAGCAAGACAATAATTTAACACTTTATAAAGTTTTCCAACATTATATTTTACATAAGGATATTTAATGAAATAGGAAAAATGTTCATGATATATTTTTGATATTATAAAAGTCATGATCTAAAAACTTGTATATAGTATCATTCCATTTTTTTAATGCATGTGTCACATACACACACATACCCATGAACGCTTGCATAGAAAAGAGACTGAAAGACTATATATAAAAATGTCGACAGTGGTTTCATTTGAATGATGGGGTAACAAATACATTTTTTTTTGCCTTTTTCTCTATTTTCCAAGTAATCTATAATGAGCATTTTGTATTTTTGTACTTAAAAAATACATTATTTTTAAACAAAATTTTCTAACAAAAGTGTTAAAACTGTAGTTATCATCTTAATGTTTGATCACTGTGGCCAAAGGCATGCTCCTCCCACCTGTAATCTTACATGGTATTCCTTGTGTGGCCCAGCATGTATCAGGCTACCACTATCTTCAACTTCTTCTATAAGCACATTTCTCCCAGGGAGATGGTGGCAAGGAGCCAGTGATGAGGGAAGGACCTCCAGGAAGGGAAGAGAAATATTAGCAATGGACTCAAATGCTGTTCTTCCTGTGCAGACAGAAAGGTCACACCGTTGTGATGCCCTCTGTTTTAATGGGATGGGCATGACATAAAAGTGCTTGAAATTCGAGCCACTCTTTGTGGCTGCTGTGGAGGGGTTTAGGGGTGAAAATATCCCTTTTAGTATGAAACATAGATTGATGTCTTCTGTGAAGCAGCAGAGACCATTTGGCAATCACAGTGGAAGAGTAGGCTTACTGAAAACAAGTAATGTGTACAAAATTCTGAGGTATGCAGTGAGCAGGTGATACAGAGTGAAACCGTGCCTCTTAAACTATAGTCAGGAGACACAAGATGTAAATCCATATTAGAGGTCATATATAGAAATAGCCAGTAAGTAATAATTAATATCAAGGAGCTTTGTGAGCATGAAAACCTATATAAACTCAAGAGATTTGCTACCAGTAGAATTTTTAGTGCAGTGGTTCTCACAAACTTCAGTGGGGATCTGAACCTCCAATGGGCTAGAAAACATTCAGGTTCCCAGACTTCCTTCTCAGAGATTGTCCTTCAGAAGGTTTAAGGTAGAGCCCAGAAACCTATGTTTGTGTGATTTTTATGCCTGTTGTCTATGGACTGCACCCTGAGAAAGCATGGTATAGTGGTTAAGAACCTGGAAGCTGGAGACAGAAAAAAACCTGTTTGAATTGTGGCTCTGCCATTTACTAGCTGTGTGATCATGGGCAAGTTACCTAAAAACTCTGAGCCTGTTTCTTCATCTTCAAATACAGATGACAAGAACCTACTTCATAGAGTGCCAGAGAGGAGTGCAATCATTCATGAAAAGCTGCTAGTACAAGGAAGCAATCAAAAAATTTTAGCTACCACGACCAACCACCACTATCACCATTGTTAAGGTGTATGGTAAATGTTAAAAGGTGGCAAAGATACTATATGCTATAGGTATTGGAAGAGGTGAGAGATCACTTCTTTCCAGAATGGTCAAGGAACTCTTCACCAGGAAGATGCAACTTGAACTGAGCCTTGAAAAGATAAGAAAGATTTGACCATGTAGGGCTAAGAGAAGATGCACAAAAAGAGTGTAGAAGTCAAACTTCACCTACTCCCTAACTGTTCCAAGGTCTAGGCCTGGAGGAAAGCAGACCATATAGTCCTGATAGATCTAGATACAATCAAGACAAAATCCTGGGCAAATCTGTAGTTGAGGTGAGATGGGGAACAGGAACTCTGAGACCTTCTATTCCTTTGACTGGAAATTGTCTCTAGGACAAATTGGACTATTTAGGCAGATCTGAAAGTAAAATTCTGTGCTATATAACTGAGTGGTTCATTACTCACTAAATAAAAAGCCGTAGAATCTGACCTCCTTTGAGATGTTTTCACCCTAATGGTGTGGTGGGGTCACAGGGTTCGTCTAACTCTTAGCTTTGCTGCTAACCAGCTGTGGGACTTATGGACAGCTTCTTAGCCAATCTTCAAACTATTTCCTCAAGTGCAAACTATGGCTGTAATATCTGTCATGATTTTGTACTTTTGAGTTTACAGGTTTGGCATCTAAGGCTCTTTTCTCCCCTAATTATTCTCCTGTAATTAGGGTAATTTTGTAGCATACTCCTTGATTCATATGGTCTCATGAACTAAATTCTAAAGCATATGTTTTATATAATATACAGATAGGAACCAGGAAATGTTTTGAGACCTTTACTTTTTGATCAATATATAACTTACCTGCATTCTAAATATAATCTTACAGAACAGTCATAAACAAACAATCAACATGTAGGGACACTTTGGTATGTCTCTCACTAGTTGATATTAAGCTGTTTTTTGTTGTTGTTAAGTCCTAGTCTTATGTTTTTATTAAAATGCTCCATTTCTGATTGGCCATGGTTCCACAATTAGTTCAGGAGCTAGGATTTTGTTGGTTGACTTGTGATTGATTCCTTTAGCAGTTAGGACTTCTCTTCCTCTCTCCTTGATGAGTAATATAATTATCATGCTTTGATTGTTAAAATTAATTAAAGGGATGACTTTAGTTTGTGTTTTTAGTGTTCCAGATCAGTTAGGTGGTCCCTGCTATTCCTTTAGTCTCCTTTTCCCTGTTTTTCCCACAAGACAAAAAGCAAAAATCAACAAGCAAACAAGCAGACAATCCAAAAAGACTCAGAGAAAGAACAGACCACATAGCTTTATCTCTCCTCATAGTAAAATAAACCTATCATGACTGGAGTGTTGCCATCAGAAAGTGGTACTTTCCCCCTCTTCAGACAGACCCTGAATTTGAATGTACTGTGTTCCTAGAGACTGTGTCTTAATGTCCCATATGGCAAAATCCTGTCTGCACATGTGCCAAAATCTGATTGTATGAGCTGTTGCCTTTTCTCTGTTTGGCCACAGACAGAAACCAAGGAACAAGTGGGTAAAGGCAATTAGAAGTGAAGTTAGTGTCCTGAATAAATAGTATGGTGGAGAGTTTGGGAATATAAGGACAGTTAAAAACTCCCTGTGTTATTTTTAAATGCTATTATTATTGATAACAATAGCTAATATATGCTTATTACTGCCAGACACTTTTATAATATCTTTAAATACATTTACTTGTTTAATCCTCACAGCAATCCTATTAGTAAGTACTATTGTTGTCCCCATTTTAGAAATGAGGAGACGGAGGCATAAGATGGTTGAATGACTGGCTCAAAGTAACAGCTGAGCAAAGCACAGGTAGCAACACTGAGATTAATTAAAGGGATTAGATCTGAACACAGGAAGTCTGGCTCCATAGTCCATGTGCTTAAATACTACACTATTTTTTTTAAAGAAATTACATTCAGTTTAAACGTTTAGATACAATGAACTATAAAGGATGTATAATGGGTTTTGATATCAACTTGTAGTTTTCCTTCTCTAGAGAAGGAGTGTGACTTCATCTGTTCTGTGTGCCTGACATTACTCTAGCCTCTCTCTGACTTCATAAGGATGCCCTCTTTCTGCTTCAGAATTCATAATCAAGTGGCTTAACCTGTTAAAAATGGAGCTTACAGCCTTTAGAAAGAAAGAGCCCCCCCCTTCTATTTTTTTTTAATTCAAGCAAAGAAAGTGACTGGCTAATCAAGGAGAACTTTGTTGTGTTGTGGAATAGATGTCCAGGAAAGGGAAGACAGGTGATTTTAAAAAAATTCATCAGTTAAAGGGATAGAAGATAGTGGCTTAGAGTTCAAGCTAAACTCATTCTCACTGCTCTGGCTACTACCTTTGCAGCATCATGGGCAACTGTGGAATTGTTCCACACCTCTCTTAGGCCAGCAGTTTTATCTTTTAGATAGGGCAGTAGACTAAGGTATACATAGCTTGCTACCTGAAGCTTTCTTTCCAGAAGTCTACAGATGCTGAGAAGGTGGTACTGAGAAGGGAGTTAACTTGAGAAAGTGTTGGCTCATGGCCTCTCAGAGGATGCAGTTGCATGGGGGAGGCAGCAAGCATTATGCTGTGGAGCTTAGACTGGAGTCAGGTTGCTTAGGTTTGAAACCAGACTCTACTACATAGTGGCTTCATCGTGGTGGGCTATTTTCATAGCCCAACTTTGCCTTGAGTTTCTCAACAGTAAAACGGTGATGGCCACATCATAGTAGCTAACCTACTGCATTGCATTGTTTTGAAGAAAATGGATTAATAGTTGTACAACTTTTAAATGCCTGTCACACAATTAGTGCCATGTGTTTATTAAAATAGAAATAGGGCCCCATACATTTGGTTTCTACACTTGCTTATTACTCAATTTTTATTTGGTACTTAAAGAGTTGTCTTTCTTCACTGATAAAAGTGAAAATCTTTGTGTCTCTCTGACATTGCAGATGCTGCTGCTTAGTGCTTTTAAGGAGGGAAACCTCCTTTTTCTCAGCATTTTCTTCCTGCAGTGGTAATGGATGACTTGGATACAATAGCATTTTACTCTGGTAACTGTTCTAGCTAGAAAACTGTCTTTTGTTTTAAACTTCCAGTTATAAATCCAAACTTGTGTCAGAACAAAAGTGAGATAATAAATGTGAAAGCACTTTAAAAAGTTAAGAGGGCCTGAGATTCTGTGCTAAAGCCTCTTTGAGATTGACTCTTTGGGATGACCAGTTTTCAAGAGTATCTTGTCCAGAAATAAAATTTGAGCACTTAAGACTAATGATAATACTAATAATAACACAAATAATGAACACTTACTGAGTGTTGTGAAATAAAATTCATATTTTTTGGCAAGACAAGAAAAATTTAAACATAAAACTTTTTCTCTGCCATTTGGCCTCCTCTCTCCCCCCTACTGTGCATTATGTATCTGTGCATTATGTGTCTGCGTTATGTATTGACCAAACCTCGCCCATTAGCAGAAATACCTGCTCAACCATAAAGAACAACATTCTCCTAGCATCAACAAAACAACTCCTTAAAATATAGCATTTCTTCTTGATCTTGTAAGGGGTCACATGTCCCACCAGGATGACGCTTAGATCTGGATCATATAAACTGTCAATAATACATCATTTAATGTACAGCCTTCTGTCTCCAAAAACTTCTATAACTGTGTCTTGACTTCTAACAGGAGGAAGAGTTCTCAGAGCTTTCTGAGATGCTCTTCCAGGTTATAATCCTCAAATTTGGCTTGAATAAAATTTTCCATTTCTTTTTTAGATCAACTGATTAATTTTTCATTAACAGTCCTCACAGTGTGCCAGGAACCATGCTAATGTATCACATGCATTATTTCATGTAAATGCTGCTTGGTGCTACTGCTTCTGCTGTTGTGTCTCTGAGAACTGGTTTATTCCTTTTCTTCATCTAGAAGGAAACAACTAAGACTTCACAAGAGGAAATCAAGTTGGGTATTATTTTTCTGACAATGAGGGGAAAAATATTCACTTCCTCCTTCTCTGCCTCTAAGTTGTTTTTAACAGTGCTTTGAATTATTAGTTCCTTATGTAACTTTGTTAGAGCAGGCATTTTTAAGGACAATAAACTAATTTTAATGACAAAGGAAAAGCATTGTCCTCAAAGAAAATGAAGGGATGCTCAAAGAAGGGAGAGAACAAAAGGAAAGGAGAGAGGAAGGAGTGGTGAGGAAGAGAAGACAACTCTGCACCCAAATGATTAGAATCACAGGCTAGAAAATAATATCACCAATATATAGGACATCTATACTTTCTGTCTCTCTCCTCATTTTGAGTCATGAGGAGAGAGAGGCAGGGAGGTTTGTAGGGAGAGAGAGAGAGAGAGAGAGAGAGAGAGAAAGAGAAAGAGAGAGAGAGAAACTAACTTTTCAAGTCAAAGAGAAAGACTAGAAGATTTCTTTCATGCCAACCAAAGTCACCCTTTTAAGGTTCTTGCTACTTCTCCAAGAACTGCGCTTCTGGGGAATCCTATATACACTGTTAAAGAAAGAGACAACAGGCTCAAAATAGTCACTTATGCTAAGCCACATCACCGACCAAGACTTAATACCTAACTTAATTACAGCTTCAGCCTCCCCTAGGAACGGAATGAATCTTAAACCAGTCAATCTGGAATGACCTGGTGAGTACTAGTGAGGTAATCTGCCTGATAAACCCCTGCCATCTCCTAAAGGAAGGTGACCCTGCCACAAATAATCAGCTCTTTGCTAATGTAACTTCCTTGTCCTGCCCCCTTCTGCCTATAAAAGTCTTTTATTTTGTACAGCTCTTTGAAGTTCCCTTCTATCTGCTAGATGGGATGCTGCCCAATCCATGAATCACTGAATAAAGCAATAAGATCTTTAAAATTTACTCAGTTGAATTTTTTTTAACAACACTAAACCCTCTCATTATTTCCAAACAGTCTCTCACTGGCCTCATGGGCCACTTCAGAAAAGAATTTAAGAGAAACAGTGAGCAAGATTCAGCCAGGACCCCATTATGTTTAGTTTTTTCTGTACTGGGGTGGAATTATTCTACCCCAGTATGGTGGGTACTTGTGTGGTAGCCTGGAGGATGACCTTGAACTAGGTGGGGAACCAGAATTCCATAGAAGGTGACTGCCTGCTTTGCCAAAACTTTGTGATCCCATCCTGCCAGGTATCTTTAGGTTTTTTTTTTTTATCCCCAGGAGCATTTTGGCCTGCTTATATTGTATACAGCTGGAGAACAGACTAGGAACAGAATAATACCACCTTTTAGGGCATTCATTTTCAAGTTTAAATTTACCTCATGCAGGACAATGAGAATCATCTGTTCTCCCTTAAATCTCCAATATAATCCCCTAAACCATTTAAAACTAGCTGGGAAGGTGCCCATCAAATGAGAACTGGATCTACATGTTGCTGTTACCACAGTAGCCTTCTGAATACACACAGAGTTCATTTATTGATATGCAGAGTGCTCACTGATGTGTACACAGAGAATAATTGAGATGATAATTTAAACATTGTTATAAACACTTGTGGGGGAGATCTTCCATAGCTCCATACACAGGGAAGCCAGTCTACAGATTTCAGGCTTTAAATTGAGTCAGGGAATTGAGACCTAGCAGACAGTCTTCTTTATGTTCAAAATTCATGCTCCAGAGCAAACCATAGTCTTCTGCTTTTAGCTATAATTCCTCTAGTCCAGGTAATAAACTTTGTAATAAACTTTCCTCATCCTTTGGCATAGTGCTGGGATCTGTGATTGAAAGGTCCAGTTGGCTGTATAGAATAGAAGCACACTCAGGCTAGTTTAAATCACAAAGGTCCATTATATTAGAAGGATAAATGTGGGGCATGGTTCTAGGAGGAGTGACATGAAGAAAACACCATGTTGTTTGTAGAAAATCATCAGGCAGCTCTATCTTCCTTTTTTTTTTTCCTTCGTGCCATATGGTTTCTTCTTTGCGTATATTTGCTCTATTCTTCCATTTTATCTTTGCAGATTAGCTTTCTCTATTGATTCATATTTTCTATGTTTTCCCATAACTATGGCTTGTAAGTGACTTTGTCATGCCATGGCACCAACTCTGGCCCAACTCAAGATGACCTTAGCTAATTCATTCAGTCACTGTGTCCAAATGATTGTCTCAGCATAGCTTATGGATTGATAACTCCTGGGTCAGGTGTCACCCCAATCTAAAACATGACCTTTTATCAGGGACTAAGACTATGTGGACAGTTTCAAAGAAGGAGGCTTTAGCTAGGTGACAACTCACATCTACTGTATGTGCTATCTGTGGATGTGAGAAAGATAAAAGTCTGCATTAGTCACGGTTCTTTTGGTAACAGAATACACAGTTCGGACTAGTTTAATCAAGAAAGGGGAGCACATCAGGTTATGTGTCTGAAAGTTTCAGGAGTAAGGCTGACTGGAGCAGGAAATTCAAACGATATCTTTAGAAATCTCTATCATCTCTCAGATCTACTTCCCTTGTGCTGGAAGCTATTCCCAACAAAGTGATAAAAAAGAGCTTCAGCATCTCTAAACTTACATTCTACTAGCGTTAAAAACTTCAGCAAAATCAAACAAAACAGTAAGCTCCTCATCTCTAATAATTTCCACAAGTGTCCCATTATTTTCTCTGATTCAACTGATTTGGATATCCACTCACTCCTAAGCTAATCACTGTGGCCAGGAGGATGTTGTCCTTTTATTGGCTAATCCCAGGTTATTTGACCATTTCTAGACGTGGGAGGGGTGATTAAGCCAAAAGGAAGAGGTGGGCTCTTTAACTAGAAAAAAAAAAAAAGATGTTAGACTAGTGAAAATAGCATGCCTACCTCACTGGCACATACAGGATTAAAAAATATGCCCTTAACCTCATCTGCATTCTGCTCAATTCAATAGCCACCTAGCTTCAAGGGCAGCATGTAGGTTAAAACATCAAGCATGCTGCATTGATGGGAAATTTCCTAGTAAACTGTCTATATACACAAGGGGCTTATATGTGGCTATACAAACAACATTGAGGTTGTACGTTGATATATAAACCATACTACATAATCAGTGTGTGGTGTTTAGCTATTAGTTCTGTGTGATAATCATCTTCTCTCTGGACTTCAGTTTATCCATGTGCAAATTAAAGTGCTTATACTAGACAAGCTTGCTAAGAAGCTTTCAAATGCTGACATAAAACTTAACTTCAGGTGCTCAGACAGCAACTACCAGGAAGACTCTTAGGTAAGCATTTAAACAGGAACAGATCCTCATGTCCAGGGACCCAAAATAATAGAAAGTAATTAGATCTTTTGTTATACTATCAATACTATTCATATGTCTTGAACATGGGCCTTGTGCTTTAAATTTTTCTTTGTAGTTATAGAAATGGGTTTCCACTGAGTCATCCAAACTCATTTTCATCCAATTCTAGGATACATCTCTGAAACATCTGATCACACTTACATGGCAGATATAACATGGTCAAAGACAACTGGCCCATTTTGTAGAAAGAAACCAAAACAAAACTAATTTATCCATTAGAACCCTTAATGTTTTAGGTGACTGAAACCCAGCACAAAGTAATTTATATAGGAAAGGGATATGTGGAGGGGACTCATAACTTAAAACTCTAGAGGTAAACAAAGCTCAATCCAGTAGCTCAAGCAATGTCACTCACAACCCAGTCTCCTTACATCTTTCTACTCTAATTTCTGCATGAGTGGATTCATCCTCATATTCCACTTGGTAGATACTTGGCAGCTCTAATCTCTCCTACCCCATGGTAGCAAAATGGCTACTGCAATTCCAGACCTCTCACTCTCCTTGTACTACATAGAGGGAAGTCAGAATTTCTTCCAGTGGTTTCTACACTAGTCCTATTCATTCTCCATACTTAGCATGAATTAAGTCAAGTACTCATCTTTAAATGAATCACTTTGGCCAAGGGGATATTTGCTGATTTGTTTGGACAAATCCATACCCATCTCTGGTTTTAGGAGTGGAATCAACCCCACCTAAGCTATATTAACTGAAAATCAAGTAGGAGTGAATTCCTTGAAGGGCAATCAATGTATCACTGCTGAAAGAATGGAGTATGGCTGCTGGAGATGAAACAACAAATGTCTATTTTTAGGTAATGAAAATAGTAGGTCCATAATAATATCAAACCTACAGAACTATACCTTTTAGTTAAATATTAGAAATAGCTTATTTTTCTCTGAAGATAATTAGATTCTCTAACCAGCTCATTAGTAAACATTTACCAGGACTTGAAGAGGTCTGAACAGGAAATAGCTTTATCTTTTCACTCCTTATTTTCTTAAATTATGCTATTGAGATTTTCCCTTTCTTGCCCCACAGTGATCCTTGGGAAGAGTATATAAATTTTCAGGTACTTTCAGTTATACAGACAACTTCATTTTGAACATTTAGACTTTTTTTAGTTAATAAAAATCTAGCCAATGTAAAGTGAAACTTCAGTTTCCTGTGTTCTCCCTCTCCTTAGCCCAAGGATCTGCAGTTAGAAAGAGGGTTCTCTCTTGACTAACACTGACTGGCCATTGTGACAGGCTTTGAAATTCAGGCTCTATAATGAAGCATGTTTTTGGGTTCTCTGAAGCTACTTTCCTAGATGCCATAACATTGCATAGTTTCCTGATGCAGGCAATACGTGTTCTCCCTGACCAGAACTAATGCACATTTTGAAAGCTACAATTTTTCAAATAGGAGCAGTAATTTACTAAATCAGAGTGAAGTTCTTACAGGGACATGGAAAAGTCCAGAGGCTCTTATGCACAGTTAATGCAGAATAATCACAATAGCGATTGCGAGAAAGAAATATTTATGTAAGCATCCTGTTTTAGCCCTTTTTCACATGAGTTGTATACATAAGCTTCTTCTGTCTAAGCCTCACTGTCTGAATCTCATTCTCTCTTCTTTCATATTTCCCATCCCTTACTCACTGCTCAGCCTTTTGCAGATACAGTTCTATTACTGATTCTCTTCACCTTTTGTTTTCTTTCAATACTGACTCCACCCTTTCCACTTCCAGGTCCATTTTAATCAAGTTGTGGATTGTTAACACAAGGATGTTCTTAAATTTCAGACCCAGTCCTCCTTCCCTGCCTCAGGTCTCTAGTGTTAAATTGCATTTACGGACCCAGTATGAAGACCCAAATCCATAGTATAAGGATTCACACAAAGGGTATGTTCTTTTGGGTTCAAAGTGTAAGATAACAAAACATAGAGAAGAAACTTTAGAAACCCTACAGCAACCATTGCTGCTCCAATCAACCATTGTTTTTGATTTTTTTAACCAAAGGACCTAGATCAGAATAGTGCTAATAGGAAATCTTGCAGAGCATAAAATCTCCAGTTTAAGTTTTTACTTTGACTCTTTTTTTATATTCATTTGACAGGTCTTTGAAGTTTTTGTCCTCCTTCCCCCATCCTCATACTATAGTACTATATATATCTGACTTCTTTGATTTCCTTTCCTAAATTCATTTCAACACTTGTCTTTGGACTTTTGTTCACAAGAATATTATGATAAGTGAGTTCCCTCATTCCATTCCTCTCCTGGTGATTTTGTGGCATTTTTCCTACTCTATGCTTATTAAAAAAATGGAGAAGAAGCATTTCATTAAATCTGATAGGCACAGTGAGTCATTTAAGATAGTTACAAAACCCAATTCATAATAGTATGTCTTATTCCAATGTCCCTGGAGTTATTTATGGCCTAGGGAGGCAGAGTACTTTCTGTGTTCCAGAGGAGAAACAAAAAAGGAAAGAAAGAAAACCTTTAGTTGTTCTAAATCAAATTAACTTTGAGTTAGCCGGCACATAACAAAGGGAGAAAATATTCACAACACTTAAACAAATACACACATACAATCTCACACAAACACTGACTCCAAAAGTTGCCTGAGAGCTTATTTTCCCAATTGCATAGCTGTCTCTTTCTCTAAGGACAAAATTTTTCCCCAGATAAGCTGCTATTTCAATTGGAGAAAAATAAGACATGTGGTATACACACACACACACACACACACACACACACAATTAACAACTGTTTTAGTTTACAGGTTTAGAAGATCAACTAATAGTCTCCCCGCTCCTCTTCTTGTCTCTAGGGTCTCTGTTTTTAGCCATTCCCTGCTTCTTTCTCTCTCACTGTCCCCTGCCCCCATCTTACTCATGGAGATAGATAACTTTTACAGTTTGCTTGTTGGTTTCAATCTCCAAAAAGTTCAAAACCCAACTTTATAATTTGCTTTTTATCCTTTTTACTGAGTGTTCTGGACTGCGTTATTATTCCAATCGGATAGATCCCTCTTCAGAGCCAGCTCCAGGAGTCTTCTATAAGCAACTCCACAGTGCCTTCGGCTTCCTCCTGAGCCTGCCTTGTAATCCAACCTTTACACTCGACCTTCTCCATCCAGGGGAGAGGTTCCTCTGCTAAATCTATGCAGTCTCATGGAATATCTTCCATGATAAGAGTTCTGGCCCCTTGAATGTGCTTAACACTCTTGTTAAGTTCCTGATTTCTCTCTCTTGATCTCTCCTTTAATTATATTCTCATTTTGGTTAATATCAGGAGGTTCTATCCTTAATTCTGATGAATTTACATTCCTTCATGGCAACTACCAATTCCAATCGAAGGGCCAGTCTTTTTGCTGAACGATTCACTCCAAGGAGGGTAAATTCACTTTCTCTATTTCCCAGCTTTAACTATAGATTCCTTTTATATATATAAAAGGAATCTATCTACATAGGTAGATAGATAGATTCATTTTTTATCCTCCATACCTACTCTCAAAGATGCAGAGAATACTTGCAAGACATATATATTCAGATCCCCTTTGTGTAAATGTCCCTCTCGGAAGTTACTCATATATGACCCTGAAACAAGAGCTATGATAGCTTAGCTAGTAATTCTGTAATGTCCCCAGCAGAGATGTGGATCTTGAAGTACACAAGCACTTGGATTTGTTCATTCACTCATGAGATAAAAAGTGAGCTGTTGCTACTCTTCTGGGTGGTGGTGATAGAAAAGTGAACAGGAAAGGGCATGGTTCCTGCCATCATGGAGCCTTCATTTAGTGGTGGACACACACAGTAGACAAGTGAACAGATTAATAAGATCATTTGCAGTAGTGCTAAACATTATGATGAAGAGAAAAGAGGATAACATACAACAGACTGGGCAGAAGTTGAGAGCTACTTTTCAGTGATTGGTTAAGGAAGGTCTCTTTGATGATGTAAAAATTGAGGCAAGACCTGAAAGATGAGAAGGAACAAGCCATGTAAAGATCTGGAGAAAGACTGTTTTCAGGCAGAGAGAACATCCCCAGCATGGGCTAAGTTTGAGGTGTTCGAGAAACAGAAAGAAGGTCAGTATGGCTGGAACAGAATGAGCAAAGGGGAGATTGGTAAGAAATGAGACCACAGAGATAGACAAGGGAACCTTCTGCTAAGGAAAGCTTTGGATAAGCTTTATTATAATACACATAGCTTAAGGGTCCAGGAAGACCAGGGTTGCTTTTACGGTGCCTTCCCCGGTAGGCTCTCTCAGCCTCTTACCCACATCTAAGGATAACTAAGCATCCTGATTTTCCTGGGACTGTCCTTGTTTTAACACTGAAAGTTCATGTCCAAGGAAACACCTTCATCTCAGGCAAATCAGGAGGGCTAATCATCCTATCACATCTCAGGTCTCTTGTCTCAAACATGCAGAAATACCTTCACAAGGCCTGAACTGTGTCTCTACCAAGGTTACATGACAGTCGCACAAAGTGTACTCTGCAACCCATCCTTCCTAGGTTCTTTTATCTCAAACCTCAGTTCCCATTCTTTTTTCTCTCCCCAGGAAGAGGCAAAGTTATCTGTTCGGGGAAGGGTGGAGGTGGGAGAGAAATGAGTTTGAGGCTTAAGGAGAGATAAGCTCTGAAACAGACTTTGTGATGGAAACACTTGGAAGTCAAGGAAAACAATGAAAGACTTGCAGATTGGCAGCAAAGACCCAGTCGATGCCAGACAGCATGACTTGGAAATGAACCAGCTTTGCAAAATTCTCTGACCCTTCCTATCTGCAAGGAAACCAAGGGATACATCATTATTTCTTCCTATTAAATGCTTGGAGGGTCTCCAGGGGAAGGTGCTAGCTGTATTGAAATTAGTCCCAAGAGGACAACTGCTTTTAAATCAAGGGCAAGAGGGGAATGAATTGGGAAATGGTGGGGTCACCTGTGAGATAAACTCCCTGCTTATTATGGTGTCGTCTCCAGGAGTACACAGCAGCTTGCCAATTGACCATGGATGCAGGAAGCCCTATACTCACACTTATGCCAGAGTAGGACCAATAAGTAGCAAGCCTCTGATATTTGCATCCTAAGTGTAATCATTCAGAAGATAAACAAGCAAAAGATAGAAGTTGAATCACAATTTCACTGTAAAAATAGACACCTGCTCCCTGTTCAATTGCACTTTGTGAAATGCCCTTTAATTTCAAATGCTCCTGTTTTTGCTGCTGCATTTTTTTAAAAAATAAAGCTCATTATCTGAAGCACCATTAACCTTCAGCACCATTGACATAAATATGACGCACTCTCCATATTAAACACAAACTGTTGAGCAGTTTGAGGACTGACCCATAAGCAGGGCATTCAGGAGGTGACCACAGGGAGATACACAGCTAGACGGGAAGCCAGAGGCACTGATGGGGGATGTTTTGGGGGGAGGTAAGTGAGGAGGGAGGGGTGCAAAATCATTTCTGATTAGTGAGGGGCTTTGCTATAGTTAACCATTAGAGAAACATGAATATTTGTTGTTTTGGAAATACTTGATCAACTCACTCAGTACCATGGACATTACAGGCAGACACTCAGTAGAACTCATTGAATTGATTGGAACAGGAAGAACATGGGTAATAGAAATCCAATTTACCCAATAGTTGCAAAGTTACTTTTAGCAGAGTTTTTAAGCTCCTCCCAAAGAAGTAAATGTGGTTGACTTGAATTTTCTCTTTCATGGTGTCCCCAGCCCAAGACCATAATCACAGTGAGACCATGTTGGTCATTGCTTAGGTCACTGTGTGGCTGGGATGGCACTCCCTCTTCAACATACCCACCACTCCCCACCAGCATCCATTCACAAACATGAGGCCTAACTGAAATTCCAATATCACAGATTTCTCTCTCTGGTTTATGGCACTGGGGCTTCAGAAAGGGACCGTTTATATATAATCACTTTGGAAATCCTAAAACTTAAAGCAATTGTTGCATTGGGCTTCAGCATCTTGGCATGACTTTATAACTTTGAACTGATTTCCAGTATAGAGCTGAATATAAATCTATCTGAGATCTGGGGAAGAAGATGGACCTTTTTTTTTTTTTTGATTAGGGGGGATGGTAGTGTGAGTACAATGGGTAAAGTTCAGTCTCAGAGCATGGATTGTGGGGGAGGGCAGGAGGAATGACAGAGGCATCTCTGAGCAGCTATGGGACCAGAGGTCGGGAAGCAGTAGAGAGGAGAAAGTGATATAAAAAAAGAGGTAAGAACATGAAGAAGAAATATAAATGATGAAAGAGCCAGCAGATGGGGAAAAGAGAATGAACTGGGTTACACAAAGTCTAAATGATTTACCGGAATGGACTAGTATCCTACTGCCATGAATGCTTTATGACACAACACATTTTCTGAGACTGAATTGGTGTTGATATTAATTCAATTAAAAATTTTATTGTATACCTTATATCATGCACTGTGCTAGGTATACAGCAGTGACAGAGACCCTCATGGAGCTTCCAGTCTGGTAAAGGTTACCTGTACTTGCAATCAGTGTATGGGATATAAGATAGTGGGTAGGTCATTGTGTAAAGAAGTATGGGGAAGGTGCCTAATCCAGTCTTGGGTAGAGGCAGGGAAAGCTTAGAGGAAAATACTTTTAAATTGATGCCTGAAGGATCAGTAGAAGCATGCCAAGGGGATATGGTGGAAGTGGGAAGAGAGTTCCAGGCAGAAGAAATAGCATACACACAAGTCCAGAGGCAAAAGGTTTATATTTCAAGGAACTGAAAAGAATAGTAGTCTGGTTGGGATACACAGTGCAGGTGGAGGGAGATGAGGCTGGGGGGACTTCCCTGGTGATGCAGTGGACAAGAATCTGCCTACCATAGCAGGGGACATGGGTTTGAACCCTGCTCTGAGAAGATCCCACGGGAACAAGTAAGCCCATGCGCTACAGCTACTGAGCCTATGCTCTAGAACCCGCGAACCACAACTACTGAGCCTGTGTGCCAAAACTACTGAAGCCCGTGCGCCTAGAGCCCATGCTCCACAACAAGAGAAGCCACCACAACGAGAGGCCTGTGCACTGCAGCGAAGAGTAGACCCCTCTCGCTGCAACTAGAGAAAGCCTGCACACATCAGCCAAGACCCAATGCAGCCAAAAATAAATAAATAAATTTATTTAAAAAAAAGTCCCAAAGCAAATATCCTATATTAAAAAAAAAAAGAAATAGGCTGGGGTCAGATCATGAAAGAGCCATGTTAATTTATTTATGCTTTATCTTAAGAACTATAGAAGTCATTTCACATCAGCCTTCCCAGGCCAATATACTGGGGTCAGACCCTTCCAACTTATTTCTGCCAGTTATCATTCCTCTGGCTAGGAGACACTCAGTTGTGTAGAGGTTTAGCCATCATGGATTAAAGTCTTCAAACCACCAATGTGAAATACTTTTTGGTACCTGTTCAAGATAATATGAGAAGTTTATAGACTCCCTGGGAAGGTCACCTGACTCAGGGTAGAAAGAACTACCCAGTGAGTTTAATACTGATATCAGTGATCTGTCTGACCCACAAATAGGACAATTTGACCTCTAATGCCCCTTCTGACTTGAGTGCCCATGATTTTTTTTTTTCCAGTATGCGGGCCTCTCACTGTTGTGGCCTCTCCCATTGTGGATGCACAGGCTCCAGACGCACAGGCTCAGCAGCCATGGCTCACGGGCCCAGCCGCTCCGCGGCATGTGGCATCTTCCCAAACCGGGGCACGAACCCGTGTCCCCTGCATTGGCAGGTGGACTCTCAACAACTGCGCCACCAGGGAAGCCCAAGTGCCCATAATTTTTGGCCTAGATCTTCTGCCTTTCACCTCTATGCTCTTTCTGTCACCCCCGGCTACCGACCTAAGTGTAAAGATAGTAGGAAGGCACAAACTACAACCACATAGGCATTAGGCCCAGCTTCATCCAACTCGGGAAAATGACTTACTCTCTCCTCTCAGTTATGACTATCTTTGAACCCAAGTTAAGGTCCTCCTTCCCTGTTTATTCAAGCCAGATGCCTCTTCTGATTCCAGTCTGTACTCCTGGCTAAGCTCCTCTGGCTTTTCAGGAAGGTTCTGTCTCCTCTGGTGCAGAGAACCTACTGAATTAAAGACCCTCCTTCTTTCCTTCACCTCTGATGCTGTCCTGGAAACTGAGATTCTGCTTTGAGCTGTGGTTTGCAGTAATCCACAGGCATTTTCAACTTTCTGGAGGAGCCAGAAAGGCTTCTTTCATTTGACCATTAAATAATCTTATTTAAATAAGTTATGACCGTTGAGGCAATATAATTGAATAGAAAACAAATGAGCATCAGCAGACCTGAGTCTTAGTTCAGCTCTTCTCTTGAGTAAGTCAGTTATTTATTTTTCTGTGTCTTGGTTTCCTCTTGAAAAAGAAATAATGGATATGACAGTACTCTGAAAAGTAAAATATTCAAAAAAGGTGAGGTAATAATTATATAATCACCACCATCATCATCAGCATATACAGACCTGACATATGCAACACAGATCACACACTCAGGTACATGCATTGGCAGGTGGCTTCTTACAAGCTCTGAACACATCCAGGCCTCTCCCTGCCCAGCAGCCGCCTCTGAGGGAAAGATGAGGTGTGATCCTGGAGTTTACAGCAGGATATGCACTCACGTAATTAAGCTTTTTCATCCGGACGGCTATTCTGCTCTCCGGAGTTAACTATTTATTCAGTGGCTTTTTTCATCAATATGCCAGGCTGCCTTCTGAGGCTGTCTGACACACATTCTTCATGTGCCTATGCCTGCCAAATTATTCTTTTGAAGGCCACCCTCCCTTTTCTTTGTATCCACACTCCATAAACTTGTGCAAATTTCAAATCTGTTTGCATTTGCAGCATTCACAAATAATACCTATAATTTTTTTCCATGTGTACCTGATAGGGACAGAATTAAAATGACAAGTCTTTCTTCCTTGGTTGAGGACCCGAAGTGTCAAATGGCAAGGCTGGAAGTCTGGTCTGAGGTAACTTTGACCAGCCCTGAAATGTAATCCTGAGAGACCTATTCTGACTCCAACAAACAGGGTATGGGCTCCCAGCTAGGGAGGTAATGGAGGTGATGAGAGAGTTGCCTTTCAGGCCACTTGTCCTGCCAGGATCATAGCTGAAAAGCAAGGGAGCTGTACAAAGGGCTACTAGTGGTCAAAACAGCTGCTACATACCCTAATACTCATATTCTTTACACAGGAAGAATACGCCTTCATCCTTACACTATGCCAATATAGTTTTATTCTGTATACAGTTCTAGCAGAATTGAACATTTTCTTTCCTTGTCTATAGTAGATTAGAAGCAGCAAAATAGAAAGGGAACAGAGAATAGGACTCCCTCATTCCTAGTGCTAGGTTATTAGTGTCAGTCATGCTGACAGCTGCAAGGAATGACATACAAGTGGAAACTGATAACTAAAAAACCCAAGAATGGAAAAAACTTCAGTTGTTTGGGACCTTTGAGTGCCAAGGAAAATAGTAATACCTGTCTTCAGAGTCCCTAAAAGCATCATTACATGAAAGCACCATACTGTGCTTAATGATGACACTAAGTCATCAGGAAGAAAAAAACCAAGTTACATTAGATATCTTCTCTTTAAGTAATCATAGACCTCTATTTGTGTGTAATTTTAAAGGAAGATAGAATGTTGTAATAAAAAACACTGAAATTCAAAAATATAATTTCTTCCATTGATTCTTTCATTCATGAAATATGAAGTGAGGACTCTGCTATGTACCAGGCACTGAGGATAGAATGGTGCCCATGCCACCTTGAAGATCACATACTAGTGGGAAAAATTGACAAGGAAACAGGTGATTAACATGCAGAGTGAGAAGGGGATTAACAAGGTCCTAAGAGATCACACAGAAGGGACACAACTTGGACATGAGCATTCAGGGAAGGTTTACTGGAGGATATGATGTTTAAGTTAATAAATAAGCCAGACAAAAATAAGTGGAGAGGAATAGTTCTATGCAGAGGCAACATCATATATGATAGACTGAAAATGAAAGAGAATGTGGCATATTTGTGGAAATACAGTAGTTTAGTGGGAAGGGGAAGATGAGCAAGTGTCAGGCAAGAGGTTAGTATGTTTAACGTTTTTCATAAAAACAGTGGGAAGCCACTGAAGAGTTTTAAGTTCTCGAGTAACATGAATTTTTAAAATGTAAAATGTTTACTCTGGCTACAGTGTAGATAATAGATTGGAGGGAGCAAGACTAGAGATGGGGATTAGAGTTGGGTGGCTGTTTTAGTGATTCAGGTGAAAGAAAATGGAAGCCTGGACTAAGACAGTGTCTGTATCAATGGAGAGAAGATGGATTTGAAAGAGACTTAGAAATGGTGTTGATATGACATTGTAAGGGAGAGAGAGGAGCCAAGGATCATGCCTAACATGGGCAACAGGTAGATGGTGGCAGTGCTATTTTCTTTAGTAGTCCCTACTTAGCTACCCACTAGCTTTGAAATCAAATTCAGCTTCCTCATTTTTAAACTGAGGAATTTAGACCAGATTATTGGTTCTCAATAGGGGAGATTTTTGTCCCTCACCCAGGATACATTAGGCAATGTCTGGAGAAAATTTGGCTGTCATATCCAAGGGGGGAGAGGTGTTAATGGCATTGAATGGGTAGAGGCTAGAGACGCTGCTAAAGATCCTACAGTGCACAGAAGAGCCCTCTTCCCTCAACTAAGAATTATTTGGCCCCAAATGTCAATAGTGCCAAAGTTGTGAAACCCGGGGCTAGATAATAAAAAGAATTTGGATTAGATAAACTCAGAGGTCTAGTCAAACCTTTTGAGTTTACAAGCCAGAGTGGTTGTGTACACTTTTACACTTTAGGGGATCAGCTTTTAGTGACTCTCTTCTGGAAGGCTGGAAGACTCTCTTCTGTGGACCAGGTGGATAAATGAGGCATTACTAGAATTATATGACTGATAATAACTGGATATTGGTGAATGTGGTCTCAGTAATTTAAGCCAATTTTCAGGAGGATCTGGGTGAATCATGTGCTGCAGGTATTTGGAGTATATGTGCACGTGGCACTTAGAGGGTATCTGCAAATTTACTCCAATCTTCCAGAGACCTAGAATTTCTCCTATCTGTATTCATTTTTTCCTAAATGTGATGTGCTCACTTACACTTTAGGGCAAAGGAACAAGAAAGAAATGATGGGGCTATGCAGCTCCTGCCTGAGCTATATATCTTCTAGAACTATCCTTGGCATCAGAAGCCCTATTTGTACAGATTTTAGCCCCATGTATGGGACCACAGGCAGAGTCCCACAGAGTGTCTACCCCAGGCCAAGATATTTTATTACCTTTTCTCTTTAGGGTGTAGCTCAAATTTTGATAGCAGGTGCTTTTCTCCATTCTATATTAAGAAACACCCTTCCTGAAGGCATGTCTCCCGCTCTTAGGGGCTTCCTCACAGAAAGGGAATAAAACTCAGACCATCTGTGTAAGGCTATGGAGCTCCCAGTCAGAGTCTTCCAAAGCCACCTCGGCAATGGGGTCCTTACTTAAGGCCTTCACAGCACATAGTAAGCATTCAATAAATAAATAAATGCTTCTTGAGCAAATTAATGTGGTCCCTACGTTTTGGGTGCCAAAGAGGAGCCTCTCAGTTCTCAGAAGGGAAAAAGAAGGACTTTACTGTGTGCCCACTATGTGGCAACACTGTTCAAAGTGCTAAGTGGTTTTCAAATCTGAATGCTATAGACTGAATATTTGTATCCCTCCTCAAAAAATATTCATATGTACAAACCTATTCCCCAGTGTGATGGTATTAGGAGGTAGAGCGTTTGGAAGGTGCTTACATCAGGAGGGCAGAGCCCTCATACATGGAATTAGTACCCTTATAAAAGAGGCCCAGAAGGCTCCCTAACTCCAGTCACTATGTGAGGACATAGTGAAAAGTCAGCTGTCTATGAACCAGGAAGTAAGGCCTCACCAGACACTGAATATGCTAGAACGTTTTTTTTTGTTTTTTTGTTTTTGACCACACCTGGATCTTAGTTCCCCAACCAGGCATCAAACCCGTGTCCCCTGCATTGGGAGCATGGAGTCTTAACCACTGGACAACCACGGAAGTCCCATGAATTTGCTGGAACACTTATCTTGGACTTCCCAGAGACTAGAACTGTGAAAAATAAATTTCTGTTGTTTATAAGCCACATAGTCAATGATATTTTTGTCATAGCAGCCCAAATGGACTACGACACTAACTTATGCTTTAATATTTTTAGCTAGAAGGCCACCTAGGAGTCTATTGCAGTAATCAGAGGCAAGTTATAATGCTGGTCAAATCCAGCATGGCAGCAGTGAATGTGATAAGAAATGAGTGGGTTCTGAATATATTTTGAAGGTAGAGTCAACAGGGCTTCCTGATGATAGTTTAGATGTGGCTGCAAGAGAAGAGAGGACTCCAGGATGAACCTGAGCAATAGGAAGTATGGAGTTTCCAACAACTGAGATGAGGAACACTGTGCATTAGTTGAGATTCAGTTTTGGACTAGTGAGTTTGAGATATGTATTAGACATCTAAAGGAAGATGTCAAGAAGGCAGTTGGTTGTATCATCAGATTTGGAGAGAGGTGTAAGATGAAGATATGAAAGCCGTGAGACTGGATGAGATTATCAAGGAAGGGTGTATATAGAGAGAAAATAATCAAGATCTAGACCCAATATTAATAGACCTTTGTCATTTGACCTGGGGGCTAACTCTGCCTGCTTACTTTTCGTTGAGTGAACATTGTAGCAACCACCCTGCCCCCAGCAACCTCCAGAAAGGGGCTTGGAACTTTAGAATCTTAGCTCTCTACACTATGTCCCATTGTGCATTCATCTCACAGAAACAATAGCTAAAACATCCATGTGATGTTTAAACCTCTAAGAGGTTACTTGGTTATAAATATTTATCATTTCCTCCAGGCTAATATAATGATTATTAATCCTAGCTGAATAAGAATCCATTCTTACCAGGGTGAGGAGATTTTTTTTCTCTGTATAATTCATATGCAAATATTTTGAAAAGCAGTTTGAAATGCAAGCTGCCACCTGTCAGTTTCCTTTTTGCAAGGGAGAAGAAGGCACCATTGTCTCTGAATTCTAAGAAGAGCAAGCATTTTCCTTGCTCCAGAATCTTCAGCTTATTGTTTGCAGGCTGAAAAGTTCATATGATAGGTGTTACTTTAGGTAGGACATCCACTCCCAATGCTGTTGCTCAGTATTTATCATCATTTCAAAGAACACTTCTCTTCCTTTGAGGGCATTCATCTTAACTCCCCTTGGGGTACAGGCAAGAGATAGAAACATTGATTTATAAAGGAGGAATGAAAAAAGAAGAGTCAGCAAATACTGGGCTGAGGCATTACTCTAAGGTCACCATGTTCCTTGTTCTGCCTCTTAGACAGGAATGCATCCAGCATTGGTCCTAATTCCCTTGAAACTGTTTAGGTATATTTCACATTGTAATCAGCGTAAATCAGTCTTGATTTCTAAGTTTTATGGTTCTGGTTACAATGGTCATTCACACATCCAGGCTCTTGGTGCAGGGGCACACATACTGTCTAAGGTAACAGTTTTCATATCGGGATTTATGTACCCCTGGTGGTACATGAAGACTTCTTAGGGGACACACAGACACAATTTTAGGAAAATCAGTTGCCAGATTCTCAATTTTCATAAGTACTTTTTCCTAAAATAGATGTATATTTGGAGTGTCATGCTAGTTCTCCTTTTGTACCTCATCTTTCAAAGTCATTCTTCTGCTCTACAAAAGAAAGGCATACCCCTCACCCATCTGAATTACTACGATCTATTCCATCCTCTGACTATTGTTAAAGAGTACAATATTATGGACAGAGGGTCTAGTGAGAGTAAACAGAGAACCTTGGTAAGAAATGCCTTTTGTAAGTTCTGCATTTACTATTAGCCAAAACTTATCCTCTTCTTGCTGTTAATTTCCACAAAGTACATTAAACTGAAGTCTTAAAAGCATAACATTTACTTATATATAGAAGTAGGACAAAATGTTCCCAAATGTACAATCTAGTATGTAATGACTTGAACTTTAGAATATCAGGTTCATTTCATTAGGGTTAATTTCTCCCTCTCAGATATGTTCTATTTCTGTCTAATTGTTTTCAACCATAAAATGAAATTATTGACCTATCTATGTATAATAATTCTCAAATATCCATCTCTGTATTCATCTGTCACACCATTTAAAGGCACTTTGAAACCATCTGTGTTAGAAATTGAAATTTAACATTAAATATTTAGATCCTAATTCACAGCCTATGGGAAAAAACATAATATGCACACTTATAAATTTTATTAGTTGTTCATTCTCCAATTTTGTCTAACTTCATAGACAAGGTGCTGCTAAGTGAAAGAGTTACGTATATGGCTAATATGTTTTTATTTTTAGAAATAAATTGCTTTTGTTGATTCATAAAATATATATAGAAAATTATGCAAACAATAAATGTACATCTTTATGAGTTATCACAAAGTGAAGGGACCCATGTAACCAGTCAGAAATTAAAAACACTTCCAGCACTACAGAAAGCCCCTTGAGCTTTCCAATCACTATCTCATTCTTCCTCCCTATAGGTAACCATGCTCCTGACTTCTACCAGCATAGATTTATCTGTTTTTTAAAAACTTTTAATTTAAGTTGAATCATACAAAATGTATTCTAGTGTGCCTGGTTTCTTTTATTCAACATTATATTTGAGGTATTCATCCATGTTGTTTAGTGAGGTAGTATCCATTTATTTCCATTGCTATATAATATTCTATTATATGAATATAACAAAATGTTTTCATCATTTCTACTATTTTAAAAAAAATTTATTGGAGTATAGTTGCTTTACAATGTTGTATTAATTTCTACTCTACAGCGGAGTGAATCATCTATACGTATACATATATCCCCTCCTTTTTGGATTTCCTTCCCATTTAGGTCACCACAGATCATTGAGTAGAGTTCCCTGTGCTATATGGTAGGTTCTCATTAGGTATCTATTTTATACATAGTATCAATAGTGTATATATGTCAACCCAATCTCCCAATTCATCCCCCACATCTCCCTTGGTATCCATACTTTTGTTCTCTACGTCTGTGTCTCTATATCTGCTTTGTAAATACGATCGCCTATGCCAATATTTTCAGAATCCATATATATGTGTTAGTATACAATATTTGTTTTTCTCTTTCTGACTTACTTCACTCCGTATGACAGTCCGTAGGTCCATCCATGTGTCTACAAATGACCCAATTTTGTTCCTTTTTATGGTTAAGTAATATTCCATTGTATATATGTACCACATCTTCTTTATCCATTCATCTGTCATGGACATTTATGTTATTTCCATGTCCTGGCTATTGGAAATAGTGCTGCAATTAATATTGGGTGCATGTGTCTTTTTGAATTATGGTTTTCTCTGGGTATATGCCCAATAGTGGGATTCTGGGGTCGTATGGTAGTTCTATTTTTAGTTTTTTTAAGGAATTTCCGTACTGTTCTCCATATTGTCTGTATCAATTTACATTCCCACCAACAATGCAAGAGGGTTCCCTTTTCTCCACACCCTCTCCAACATTTGTTGTTTGTAGATTTTCTGATGATGCCCATTCTAACCGCTGTGAGGTGATAACTCATTATAGTTTTGATTTGCATTTCTCTAATACTTAGTGATGTTGAACAGCTTTTCATGTGGCTCTTGGCCATCTGTATGCCTTCTTTGGAGAAGTGTCCGTTTATGTCTTCTGCCCATTTTTTGATTTTTTTAAAAAATATTGAGCTGCCTGAGCTGTTTATATATTTTGGAGATTAATCTTTTGTCCGTTGATTCATTGGCAAATATTTTCTCCCATTCTGAGGGTTGTCTTTTCATCTTTTTTATAGTTTCCTTTGCTGTGCAAAAGCTTTTAAGTTTCATTATGTCCCATTTGTTTATTTTTGTTTTTATTATCATTACTCTAGGAGGTGGGTCAAAAAATATCTTGCTGCGATTTATGTCAAAGAGTGTCCTGCCTGTTTTCCTCTAAGAGTTTTATAGGGTCCGGCCTTACATTTAGGTCTTTAATCCATTTTAAGTTTATTTTTGGGTATGGTGTTAGGGAGTGTTCTAGTTTCATTCTTTACAGGTAGCTGTCCAGTTTTCCCAGCACCACTTATTGAAGACAGTCTTTACTCCATTGTATATTCTTGCCTCCTTTGTCATAGATGAGGTGACCATAGGTGCATGGGTTTATCTCTGGACTTTCTATCCTGTTCCACTAGTCTATATTTCTGTTTTGGGGCCACTACCATACTGTTTTCATGACTGTAGCCTTGTAATATAGTCCAAAGCCAGGGGGCCTGATTCCTCCAGCTCCATTTTTCTTTCTTTAGATTGTTTTTCCTATTCGAGGTCTTTTGTGTTTCACACAAATTGTAAACATTTTTTGCTCTAGTTCTGTGAAAAATACCATTGGTAATTTGATGGGGATGCATTGAATCTGTGGATTGCTTTCGGTAGTATAGTCATTTTCACAATATTGCTTCTTCCAATCCAAGAACATGGTATATCTCTCCATCTGTTTGTGTCATCTTTGATTTCTTTCATCAGTATCTTATAGTTTTCTGAGTACAGGTATTTTGCCTCCTTAGGTAGGTTTATTCCTAGGTATTTTATTCTTTTTATTGTAGTGGTAAATGGGATTGTTTCCTTAATTTTTCTTTCTGATCTTTAATTGTTAGTGTATAAGAATGCAAGATATTTCTGTGTATTAACTTTGTATCCTGTGACTTTACTAAAGTCATTGATTAGCTCTAGTAGTTTTCTGCTGGCATCTTTAGGAATTTCTATGTATAGTATCATGTCATCTGCAAGCCATGACAGTTTTATTTTTCTTTTCCAATTTGGATTCTTTTTTTTTTCTTTTTCTTCTCTGATTGCCATGGCTAGGACTTCCAAAAATATGTTGAATAACAGTGGCGAGAGTGGACACTATTTTCTTTTTCTTGATCTTAGAGGAAATGCTCTCAGTATTTCACCATTGAGAATGATGTTTGCTGTGGGTTTGTAATATATGGCCTTTATTATGTTGAGGTAGGTTCCCTGTATTACCACTTTCTGGAGAGTTTTTATCACAAATGGGTGTTAAATTTTGTCAAAATCTTTTTCTGCATCTATTGAGATGATCATGTGATTTTTATTCTTTAATTTGTTAATATGGTGTATCACATTGATTGATTTGCGTATATTGAAGCATCCTTGCATCCCTGGGATAAATCCCAGTTGATCATGGTGTATGGATTCTGTTTGCTAATGTTTTGTTGAGGATTTTTGGGTCTGTGTTCATCAGTGATATTGGCCTGTAATTTTCTTTTTTGTGATATCTTTCTCTGGTTTTGGTATCAGGGTGATGGTGGCCTCGTAGAATGAGTTTGGGAGTGTTCCTCCCTGTGCACACTTTTGGAAATGTTTGAGAAGGATGGGTGTTAGCTCTTCTCTAAATGTTTGATAGAATTCACCTGTGAAACCATCTGGTCCTGGACTTTTGTTTGTTGGAAGATTTTTAATCACAGTTTCAATTTCATTACTTGTGATTGGTCTGTTCATATTTTCTATTTCTTCCTGGTTCTTGGAAGTTTGTACCATTTTAAGAATTTGTCCATTTCTTCCAGGTTGATCTTTGCTATTGTTTTTTTTATTTCTATTTCATTTATTTCTGCTCTGATCTTTATAATTTCTTTCCTTCTACTAACTTTGGGTTTTGTTCTTCTTTCTCTAGTTGCTTTAGGTGTAAGGTTAGGTTGTTTATTTGAGACTTTTCTTGTTTCCTGAGGTAGGATTGTATTCCTATAAAATTCCTTCATAGAACTGCTTTTCCTGCATCCCATAGGTTTTGGGTCATCGTGTTTTCATTGTCATTTTTTCTAGGTATTTTTTGATTTCCTCTTTGATTTCTTCAGTCATCTCTTGGTTACTTAGTAGCACATTGTTTAGCCTCCATGTGTTTGTGTTTTTTACAGTTTTTTCCTGTAATTGATTTGTAGTCTCATAGTGTTGTGGTCAGAAAAGATGCTTGATATGATTTCAATTTTCTTAAATTTACTGAGGCTTGATTTTTGACCCAAGATGTGATCTATCCTGGAGAATGTTCCACGTGCACTTGAGAAGAAAGCGTATTCTGCTGCTTTCAGATGGAATGTCCTATAAGTATCACAATTAAGTCTATCTGGTCTAATGTGTCATTTAAGGATTGTGCTTCCTTATTACTTTTCTGTCTGATGATCTATCCATTGGTGTAAGTGGAGTGTTAAAGTTCCCCACTATTGTGTTACTGTCAATTTCCCCTTTTATGGTTGTTAGCATTTGCCTTATGTATTGAGGTGCTCCTATGTTGGGTGACCAAATATTTACAATTGTTATAGTTTCTTCTTTGATTGATCCCTTGATCATTATGTAGTCTCTTTCCTTGTCTCTTGTGACAGTCTTTATTTTAAAGTCTATTTTTTCTGACATGAGTATTGCTACTCCAGCTTTCTTTTGATTTCCATTTGCATGGACTATCTCTTTCCATCACATCACTTTCAGTCTGTATGTGTACCTAGGTCTGAAGTGGGTCTCGTGTAGACAACATACGTATGGGTCTTGTTTGTGTATCCATTCAGCCAGTCTATGTCTTTTGGTTGTAGCATTTAATCCATTTACATTTAAGGTAATTATCAATATGTATGTTCCTATTACCATTTTCTTAATTGTTTTTTAATCTATTTACTTTATTTATTTTTATTTTGGCTGTGTTGGGTCTTCATTGCTATGTGCGTGCTTTCTCTAGTTACAGTGAGTGGGGTTTACTCTTCGTTGCGGTGCACGGGCTTCTCATTGCAGTGGCTTCTCTTGTGGAGCACGGGCTCTAGGCACATGGGCTCAGTAGTTGTGGCTTTCAGGCTCTAGAACCCAGGCTCAGTAGTTGTGGCATACCAGCTTATTTGCTCTGTGGCATGTGGGATCTTCCTGGACCAGGGCTCAAACCTATGTCCCCTGCATTGGCAGGCAGATTCTTAACCTCTGCACCACCAGGGAAGCCCTGAGAGTTGATTATCATGAAAGGATGTTGAATTTTGTCAAATAATTTTTCAGCATCTATTGAGATGGTCATTTGATTTTTATCCTTCATTTTATTAATTTTGTGTATCATGTTGGTTGATTTGTAGTTGGTGAATTATTTTGCATCCCTGGAATAAATCCCACTTGGTCATGGTGTATAATCCTTCTAGTATATTGTTGAATTCAGTTTGCTAACATTTTGTTGAGGATTTCTGCATCTCTGTTCATCAGGAGTATTGGCCTCTAATTTTATTTTTGTGGGTGGTGTTGTCTGCCTTTGGTATCAGGGTAGTGCTGGCCTTGTAAAATTAGTTTCGAAGTATTTCCTCATTTTAATTGTTTTTGGAAGAGGTTGAGATGGATAGGTATTAAATCTTCTTTGAATGCTTGATAGAATTCACCTGTGATGCAGTGTGATTCTGAGCTTTTGTTTGTTGGGAGGTTTTTGATTAATGCTTCAATCTCCTTTCTAGTAATTGGTCTATTCAGGTTTTCTGTTTCTTAATAATTAAGACTTAGAAATTTGTATGTTTCTGAAAATTTATCCATTTATTTTAGGTTGTCTAATTTGTTGGCCTATACAGTAAGTTCCCTACATATGAATGAGTTCCATTCTGAGAGGGCATTCGTAAGTCCAATTTGTTTGTAAGTCCAACAAAGTTAGCCTAGGTACTCAACTAACACAATCAGCTATATAGTACTGTACTGTAATAGGTTTATAATACTTTTCACACAAATAATACATTAAAAAACACAAAAATAAAGAATACATTTTTAATCTTACAGTACAGTACCTTGAAAAGTACAGTAGTACTGTACAACACCTGGCATACAGGGGAAGGCAAGAAGAGTTACTGACTGGAGGAAGGAGGGCAGGTGGGAAATAGTAGAGCTGAAGGATCCTCAGAAATAGGAGATGGAGGGACAGCTGCAATTTCACTCATGCCTGATGTTGATGGCACAGGTTTTGATTCAATGGAACCAGATGCATGTTCACATCTTTGAAAGTTCACAACTTGAAGGTTTGTATGTAGGGGACTAACTGTAATTGTTCATAGCAGTCTCTTATGATTCTTTGCATTTCTTTGGTATCAGTTGTAACTTCCCCTCTTTCATTTCTGATTTTACTTATTTGAACCCTCTCTTTTTTCCTTAGTGAGTCTAGATAAATGTTTATCTATTTTATCTTTTCAAAGGACCAGCTTTTAGTATCATTGATTTTTTCTATTGTCTTTTGAGTCTCTTTTTCATTTTCTTCTTTGATCTTTATTAGTTTCTTCCTTCTACTAACTTTGGGCTTTTTTACCTCCTTTTCTAGTTCCTTTACATGTAGTGTTAGACTGCATGTTTGAGATTTTCCTTATTTCTTGATCTAGGACTGTATGCTATCACATTTCCTGTTAGAACTGCTTTTGCTGCATCCTGTAGATTTTGGTACGTTGTATTTTTATTTTCATTTGTCTCAGATATTTTTGAAGTTCTCCTTTCTTTCTTGACGCAGTGGTTGTTTAGTAACGTATTGTTTAATCTCCACAAATTTGTGATTTTTCCAGTCTTCTTTTTTTTGAGTGATTTCAAATTTCATACCATTGTGGTCTAAAAGATGCTTGATATGGTTTCAATCTTAAATTTATTGAGACTTGTTTTCAGGCCTATCATATGATCTATCCTGGAGAATGTTCCATGTGCACTTGAGAAGAATGTGTATTCTATTGCTTTGGGATAGAACATTGTGTATGTATCTATTAAGACCATCTGATTTGTGTCATTTAAAGCTGATGTTTCCTTATTGATTTTCTGTCTGGATGATCTATCCGTTGATTTATGTGGATTATTAACATCCCCTACTATTATTGTATTGCTGTCAATTTCTCCCTTTACCTCTATTAATATTTGCTATATATATATTTTATATTCTATATTGGGTGCATAATATTTACAAATGTTCATCTTCTTGTTCATTGTATTCCCTTATTATTTTTAATATCTATAGAATCTTTAGTGATGTCGCCTCTCATTCCTGATATTGATTATGTGTTTTTTCTCTCTCTCTCTCTCTCTCTCTCTCTTTGTTTTTCTCTCCTCTGTCTTTATCTATCTCTTGAGAGTCTGGTTAAAGTATTACCAATTCTATTGATACTATCAATAAACAAGCTTTTGGCTTTATTAATTTTCCTTATTTTTTCTGTTTTCTATTTTATTGATTTCTGGCCTGCTCTCTATTATTTCCTTTCTTCATATTTTAGGTTGCATTTGCTCTTCTTTTTCTAGTGTTTAAGGTGGAAGCTGAGGTTATAGATTTTATTTCTTTGTACTTTAAAAATATAGGGCCTCCCTGGTGGCGCAGTGGTTGGGAGTCCGCCTGCTGATGCAGGGGATGCGGGTTCGTGCCCCGGTCTGGGAGGATCCCATATGCCGCGGAGCGGCTGGGCCCGTGAGCCATGGCTGCTGAGCCTGCGCGTCCGGAGCCTGTGCTCCGCAACGGGAGAGGCCACAACAGTGAGAGGCCCGCGTACCACAAAAAAAAAAAAAAAAAAAAAAAAAATATATAAACATTTTAATGCTATAAATCTCTCTTTAGGTACTTATTTAGTTACATCCCTTAGATTTTAATATAGCATAGCTTTATTTTCATTCAGCTCAAATTACTACCCCTTTCGATTTCTTCTTTGACCTATAATTTAAAAAATAATTTTAACATTTATTTTCCAAATATTTGCAGATTCCCAGAGATCCTTCTGTTATTGGTTTCTAGTTTAATTCCATTATGATCATATGGCAAACTTTGTATGGCTTGAATCTTTAAATATTTTTGTTACTTGTTTTATGGCCCAGAATATAGTCCATCTTGGTAAATGTTCCATGTGTACTTGGAAAGAATGGTTTTCTGCTGTTGTTGGGTGGAGTATTTTATAACTGTTAATTTAGTCAAGTTGGTTAATAGTATTATTCAAGCCTTTTATATCCTTATTGATTTTCTGTCTACTTGTTCTATCAATTATTGATAGAAGGGTCTCTAAATCTCTGGCTATAACTGTGGATTTGTTTTATTCTCCCTGTACAGTTATCAGTATTTTTTAATGTATTCTGAAGCTCTGTTACTGAATTCTAAGGCATAAACACTTAGGATCCTTATGTCTTGTTGAATTGACCCCATTATCATGACTAAATGGTGCTCTTTTTCTGTGAGTGTATTCTTTGCTCTAAAGTCTACTTTGTCTGATACAGACATACTAGCTTTCTTTTGATTAGTGTTACATGTTACATCTATTTCTATCATTTTACTTTTATTTTTGTCTTTATATTTAAAGTGGGTTTCTTGTAGGCAAGAATTAGTTGAATTTTACCTTTTTAAATCCAATCTGATATTCTCTGTCATTTAATTTAGGTATTTAGACCATTAACATTTAATATGATTATTGATGTGGTTGATTTTAAATCTATCTTTCTGTTTGTTTTCTATTTTCTCCATCTATTGTTTGTTCCTATTTTCAACTTTTTTGCCTTCTTTTAAATTGGATAATTTTTATGATTCAATTTCATATCCTTTTGTCTTATTAGCTATAACCCTTTGTTGCATTTAGAGTTTATAATATACACCTTTAACTTGTTATTCTGTCTTCAAGTGTTTTTATACCACTTTACACATAGTATACGAACCTTATAACAGTATCCTTCATTTTCTCCCCTTCCAATCTTTCTATTTTTGTCATACATATTACTTCTATATATGTTATAGACTCCAAAGTACATGTTTTTATTTTTGCTTCAAACAGGTGGTTATGCTTGAAAGTGATTTAAATTATAAGAAAATGTCTTTATATTTACCTATGTTGTTACTATTAACAATAGTAATAGTAATAGAATAGAATGTTGTTACTATTCCTGAGGTTCTTCATTAATTTGTGTAAATCTATATTTCTATTAGTATCATTTTTCTCCCACACAGAAGACTTCCTTTTACATTTCTTATTGTATGGGTTTGTTGCAGATTATTTGTTTTTGCACGTCTGAAAACATCTCAATTTCTGTTTTGTTTTTGGGAGATATTTTCTTCAGGTAAAGTATTCAAGTTTGACAGTTTTTTTCCTTCTAATACTAAAATGGTGTTACTCTCCTGTGTTCTTTTTGCTTTTTGAGGATACATCTGCTGTAATTCTTATCTTTGATCCTCTGTAGGTAATGTGTCCTTTTTTTTTTCTGTTTGTAAGATTTTTTCTTTATCACTTGTTTCAAGCAAGTTAATTCTGATATGGCTTGCTGTAATTATCCCTGTATTTATTGTTTTTAAAGGATGTTTGAGCTTATTAGATCTGTGGGTTTATAGCTTCATTCAACTTTGAAAAAAAATTGGCCAATATTTCTTTAAATATATTTTCTGTTTACCCCCTTTCTCTTCTCATTCAGGGACCACGATTATACTTATATCAAACCAGTTATTGTTGTCCCATAGCTCTCTCTGATGTTCTATTTTATCCCAGTATTTTTTTCTGTTTATGTTTCATTTTTTATCATTTCTATTGTTATGTATTCAAGTTCACTAATCTTTTGTAATATCTACTCTGCCATTAATCCTGTGCAGTGCATTTTAAAAAAATCTTAGACATTGTAGTTTTCATATCTACATACCTACATATCTTTTTTCTTATATTTCATATTTCTTTCTAATATGTTTCATCTTCTAGTTTTTCAACATATGAAATGCATTATGTTAATTTTAAATGTCCTTGTCTAATAATTTGGTTGTCTTTATTCTTTCTGTGTTGATTTTGACTAATTGATTTTTTCCCTCTTCGTTAAGAGTTATATTTACCTGGTGACTTGCATGCCTGGCAATCTTTCTTTGGAAGACAAACATTGTGAATTTTACTTTGTTGGGTGTTGAATATTTTTGTATTCCTATAAATATTCTTGAGCTTTGTTCTCAGATATGTACTTTGAAACAGAATAATCCTTTTAGGTTTGTTTTGGAGATCTGGTAGTTGGGATTGCAGCCGTGCTTAGTCTAGGGCTAATTATTCCCATTACTGAGGTAAGACTTTTCTGTGTGTTCTACCCAATGATCTGTGAATCCTGAGATTTTGTAGTCTGACGAGTGGCAACAGCTACTATTCTCAGCCTGTTTGAGCATTAAGCACTCTTATGCCTAATCATTTCAGATGGTTCAGCACACACATACGTTGATCAGTACTTAGCTGAACACTTGAGGAGACCATCTGTAGATCTGCATGGTTCTCTTTTTGTGTAGGTCTCTTCTCTTTGGTACTCTGTGCTGCAAACCCAAGTTGCCTTGGTCTCCCCAGATCCTTAGCTTTGTCTCTTCAAATCAAGGGGACTCAAACTTTGCCTGGCTTCCTGCTCCTTGTACTGTAGCTTGGAAATCCTCCAAAGGCAATAAGCTGGGGCAATCATAGAGCTCCTCTTGTTTGTCCTCCATCTCTCAGAGATCACTGCATTTTATTCCCTGATGTCTAATATCTTGAGAACTGTTTTATGTTTTGTCTATGGTTTTAGTTGTTTCAGTCAGGAGAGTAAATCCAGTTCCTTTTATTTCATCTTGGCTCAAAGTGAAAGTTTCCCATTCTTTATTTTGAAAAATCTCCTTTCTCTTGGTTTCTGTGACATCCTCTTGATTATTCCCCTACTCTTGTTCCACACACCCCTTAATTTGGATATCTCTGTTCTTGTCTTTACATTCTCCCTCTCAGAGCTCATGTGTGATTTTGAGTCCAGGTACCATCCCTTCTGATAACATCTTAAATATTTAGTTTCTTAAATGTCTGTATCATATCTACTACTGCCTAGGGAGAATTCCACTTAGATATCTTGCTCTCATTTAAAATTCATAAGTTTGGTGTTTTGTAAAGTGCACCTGTTACAGTGTCAAAACGCCTAGATTCTAGTCCCTACTTTGCCGCTACCTGACTAGGTAACCTTAGAGAAATTACTTACACTTTCTTAGTTTTAATTTCATCATGTATAAATTGAAGAAGTTTGATTAGATAACTTCTGAACTTTTTTCTAGTTGTAATATTCTTTTATTCTAGGTAACTCTTAATTATCCTCTTTTTCTGAAAGCTAATTGCCTTCACCTCACATCTGCATTAATACCACATCCTCCTAACGAGCTTTCTTTCTTCCATCTAACCCTGCTGGACATTACAGCCAAAATATTATTCCTTAAATACTCTTATCAACTCATATCCTTGTGTAAGAACTTACAATAACTCTTTGTTGCCCGACACATTAAATACAGTCTTCTTCCTGACTTTTAAGATACTTATCCTATCTTTTTTTATGTACCCTTTATGTCCTGCTACTCACCTATATGAACTTTTAGCCTCATTCTGGATGATCTCTTCTCTATAGTCCATCTTCCTGTTCCTGCTCCTATGCCTACTGTTCTAGCTTGGTGTATCCTCTTTTCCACCCATCCAAGTCCTCACTATCCCTCAAGGTCCAGCTCAAGCCTCTCTTCCTCCATGAAGCCTTTGCCTACTGCTTCAGAACACACTGACCTCTCTACCTTGTAAGCTCCTCTGGTACTTCTTCAGTACACCTCATGGTCTAATTGCTAAATATCTGATTATTTCATGCTTGGTAATTTTTTGTTTTCTCATACAGAATGTAAGGTCTTTAGAGACACAAAACATACCTTCTCATTCTCTAGGTATGATTTCTTCCAAATATATGGTATTTATTAAGAAATCATTGATTGATTAAGCCATTAAACTGAGGTTTAGCTCATCTCCTTCCTGAATTATCATTGTGAGTGTCTGTTTGTATGTGTGTGTGTGTGTAAAAAATGCTGGCTGCTAAGACAGTTTGTGCTTATGTTTATTCATATTATGCTGACATTTGCATGTACTTTCTGACCACTGTCCATTCCTAAGTTTTCAGAAGCAAGTCCTTGATTAGTGAGTCTGAGCTGGGATTTTGGAACACAGATCTGTCTTGATGGCAGGAGCTATGCTTGCATCACATTATCCATTCCTTAGTGAACTTGCAGCTCTTTGTTGGGAAATCTGTGAGTGAATCATTGTGACAAAGAGGAAGAGAAAACCTCAAAGCTCTAGACCTTGATGGCTTAAGAATAAATAACCTCTATTAGCAAAAAAAGAGAGAGACAGATGACAGTACTATGTAATGGTACCTCTAGGGTAAGGAATCAGATAATGGCCAGGATTTGAAGAATGAGATAGCTTTAAGGAAAGGTGGAGAAAAAATTTTGCAGCAGGCTTTCTTGAAAATGAAAGTGTGCTAAATAAAGGAAAGGAAGCAGGGAGCTGTGAAAGGATTTCACAGAAGAAAACGTCTTGAATTTGTTTTGAGTAACTTAGTATGTGGCATGAACAGTATTTTAAGGCTTCTGAAATCACACTTTACCCTGTTCAACTCAGAACCCATTCTTAGGCTTCTGAAGTACTGAAGCGGAAGAGACTCAGCTTCTTGGTTTCATATAGATATGGTTAGAATAAAGGCATTCCACCCTTTTGCAGCCACCACCCCATTCCCAGCCAAAACTGAATGCTCAGAATTTTACTCTTATTGACATTTTTTCATTTACTTGCCCCACCAAGTTGGCTTTAGACTACAATTCATATAGCTGTCTCTTGTGCCTGGGGACCACAACGTTTAGTCACAGTCAGGTGTTTCACAGCCATCTACATGAAGAAGAACAAAGACATGTCAGTTGAGTTGCTGAGAGACATTCATCATTTCTTTTCCCAAAGTTGGTTTATTAACAGGTTCACTGAACTGACCCTCTAAAGAAAGAATGGTTTAGTAGAAAGAGTACTGTATTGAGAATCATGAGATCAAACAGAACTAGCTGGCTGTTTGACTTTGAGCAACCCACTTAACCTCTGTATTTTAGGTGTGTCATCTGTTAAATTAAGAGGTTGAACTATACAATCTCTCAAGTACCATTCAGGGGTGATGTTTGATGTATTTGTGACTACTTTCTTTCATACAGTGCTTCTCATATGTCTTTTCCTTGATGCTCTGTCCACTCTTGGATTCTGAGAAATCTTTTCTCCTCTCACTTCCTGGACCAATACTTGTATTGTTTTGTTTTGTTTTTCTCCTGGGTCTTGTTTGTTTGTTTGTTCCATCTCTTTTGATGGGTGAAAGCCAGAACTGTGTTAAATGTAACTCTATTCAGAGGTCACAAATAGCCCAAGGGTCAACCCAGCTTATAATTATGTCTGTCTGATCAGACATAATCTGACAGTGTTTAATATTTTTTCTTTTTCAGTGCTTGTTTTTTTTTAAATTGAATTAGTTACCAGCATTTGAAAATCAAGGGATCTCACACAAATATCCATATTTCCAGCTTCTCTAAAAGAATCATAATATCAGGAAGCAAGAGCCCCTTATTTCCACAAGGGATCAACAAGCTGGTATGAAAGAGTGACACTCCCTTTTAGGCTGGCTCTCCCTTTTACCACTCTCATCGTTCCCTCTTCCCATTGTCTTCCTGGCACTGAGGCCAAAAGTAACTGCCATTTATTATCATGCCTTGTGTTGCTGGTTTACTCTTTATGTGGGGCATTGACTCTCCAGTTTACTGCGGCCCCCTCTACTTCCTATAACATTGAGGTGAACGTCAGTTACCATTTATCATCCTATTTGTACTGCTGTTGTTCTTTTACCAGTTTTAAAAGGAAAGTGAAATTTTTGTACCTGTATCTCTATCAAAAATAAGAAAACATATCAAAGCCAAAGAGTCAAGAGTTTTATTTGTCTCACCCAACTTACTGTTTTATTTTACCTTCCTGTTCTCTGTTGGTCTTTGTATCTGTAACCCCTGTTCTAAGTTGAATATATTTTTAATATATTCCTCATTCATAAGGATAGTTTCTTTAACAAATGGTGTTAGGAAAACTGGATATTCACACACAAGAGAATGAAAGTGGACCACTATCTTACACTACACACAGAAATCAACTCAATATGTATGAAAGACTTAAATGTAAGACCTCCAACTGTAAAACTCCTACAAGAAAACATAGGAGGAAAGATTCATAACATTGGTCTTGGTAATGATTTGATGGATATGACACTAAAGGCATAGGCAACAACAAAAACAAAAACAAAAATAAAAATGTGTGACTACATCAAGCTAAAAAATTTCTTCAAAGGAAAGCAAATCAAATAAAAGGAAAGGAAAATAATCAATGCAGCAAAGGAAGTAATCAACACAGTGAAAATGTAACCTACACAATGGAAGAAAATATTTGTAAACCATATGTCTAAATAAGGGGTTAATATCCAAAATATATAAGGAACTCATACAACTCAATAGCAAGAAACTAATAACCTGATTTTAAAATGGGGGAAGGACTTAAATAGACATTTCTCAAGGAAGACTTAAAAGTGGCCAAAAGGAATATGAAAAAATGCTCAATGTCACTAATCATCAGGGAAGTATAAATCAAAATCACAGTGAGGTATTACCTCACACCTATCAGTATGGCCATTATCAAAAAAATGACAATAAGTGTTGGCAAGGATGTGGAGAAATTGGAACACTTGCACACCGTTGGTGGTAATGCAAAATAGTGTAGCCACTCTAGAAAATAGTGTGGAAGTTACTCAAAAAAATAAAAACTAGAACTTCCATATGATCTAGCAATCCCACTTCTGGGTATTTATCCAAAATAACTGAAATCAGGATCTCAAAGAAATATCTGCACTACCATGTCATTGCAGCATTATTCACAATGACCAAGATGTGGAAACAATCTAAATGTCCATCAGAAGATGAATGGATAAAGAAAATGTGGCATATACGTAAAATGGAAAACTCTTTAGCATTAAAAAAGAAGGACTCTGCAATATGCAACAACCTGGATAAACCTTGGGGACTTCATGCTAAGTGAAATAAGCCAGTCAGAAAGACAAATACTACATTATTCCACTTATATTAGGTATCTAAAATAATCAAATCCACAAAATCAGGGAGTGGAATGGTGGTTGCCAGGGACCAGGGGTGGGTGGAGGAAGAGGGGAGTTACTAATCAATGGATATATATTGAATAATTTAAGTTAAGCTTGATCAATAAACTTGAGAGATCTGCTCTATAACATTGTACCAATAGTTGATAATGCATTGTACAGCTAAAAATTCATTACGAAGATGAATCTGTTAAGTGTTCTTACGATAATAAAATTTTAAAAAGAACAATGGGAAACATTGAGGGGTTTTCATCTTGGAGTAGGGTTGCCAGGTAAAATATAGAACATCCAGTCATATTTGAATTTCAGAAAACAACATAAATTTTAATATAAATATGTCCCAAATAGTGCATGATACCTACATATGCTAAAACACTGTTTGTTGTTTATCTGAAATCCAAATTTAATGGGAAATTCTGTAATTTTATTTGCTAAACCTAACAGCCCTATCCTGGGAGCAACCTGATTGGTTTTTTCATTTAAAAAAATCACTTCGGTTGCAAGTAGAGAACAGATTTGATGGGTGTAAGGCTGGAGGTAGGGAGACACTTTAGAAGGCTTAATTGCACTAACTAGATGACAGATAATTGGTAATTTAGGCTAAGGCTGTAGCAGTGAAGATAAAGGGGATAATCAAAATAAACAGGTCTTGGTGAAAAATAAAGAGGATGGAGGCATTATAGAGAATATTCTACAGTAAGGTACCCTTGTGATTTCTGATTTCTAGTATTTGCAGGATGACCATAATTTATCATCCAGAATTGAATATTTTTGAAAATGAAAGAGAGTGCTAAACCAGGATGTATGGTCACTCTAGTAATTTGTAGCTTCTCTCTTTTTTTTCTTGATCATTATTACCAATACATATCGATTTTATTAATCTTTTCAAAGAACAAAATTTTGGCTTTGTTTATCCTCCTAATTATATACTTTTATTCATTTAATCTTTGCTGTTATCTTTATTATTTCCTTCCTCTTTCTTTGACCTAACTATTCTGTTTATAGTTTCTTGACATGGATACTTAGATCACTCATTCTCAACATTTCCTCTTTTCTAATACATATATGCTTTCTAAGACTATACATTTTTCCTATAAGAATGGATTTACCTGCATCCCAGATGTTAAGATATGTAGAATTTTCACTGTCATTCAGTTAAGAATGTCTTCTATTTTTATGTTTTCTATTGTTATGTTTTCTTTGACCCTGGTGTTATTTAGAAGTGTATTTCTTAATTTTCTATCATATGGGAACATTCTAGTTATCTTTTTGTTATTCATTACTTATTTCTACTGTGTCAGAACCTATCCTGTATGATTTTAATCTTTGAAATAATTGAGACTTGCTTTTTGCTTCAACATATTGTCGATTTTGGTGGATGGCCCACATGGACTTGGAAAGAATGTGTATTCTGCAGTTGATGGGTAGTGATCTATAAATGTCAAATTAATTTGGTTAATGCTGTTGTTCAAATATTCCACAACCTTGCTACTTTTTTAAAAAATTCCATATCTTTGCTGATTTTTTGCTTGTTCTATCATTTTATAGGAGAGGTGTGTTAAAACTCACTCTATTTGTGAAATTGGTTTTTATTAACCTTTTATAATTTTGAAATGCAGCTATATCTTTAATAATTCTTATTTCCTTAAAGTTTACTTTTGTGACATTAATATAGCTAACCAACTTTTGTTTGGTTAGTGTTTGCGTACTATAGCATGTTCTATCATTTAACTTTTAACCTTTCTGTATCATTATAATTTAGATGGGTCTCTTGTTAGAAACTTACACTTGTTTTGTTTTCTTTCAAATCCAGTTTGATAATTCTTATATTTTAATAGGATCATAGTCCATTTATTTTTGGTATGACTTCTGATTTATTTGGGTATAAATCTAATATCAAATTTTCTTTCTTATATCTAATCTGTTTCAAGTTTGTTGCTGTTGTTGCTTCTTGTCTTCTTTTGGATTTTTTTTCATTTTTTTCCCTCTATCATTGTTATCATATACTGTTTTAATGGCTCACTTAGAGATTACAACATTTTTTTCTTGACTTATCAAAGTCTAATATTAGTGAGCTCTTCTATCTTTTAACAGAAAATGCAAGTATGTTAGAACACTTTAAAGAGTTGTGGAGAATGATTCCCAGGTATTATTTTTTTTTCTTTTTTTTTATTAGTTTCTGCTTTATAACAAAGTGAATCAGTCATACATATACATCTGTTCCCACATCCCTTCCCTCATGCATCTCCCTCCCTCCCACCCTCCCCATCCCACCCCTCCAGGCGGTCACAAAGCACCAAGCTGATCTCCCTGTGCTCTGCGGCTGCTTCCCACTCTCTATCTACCTTACGTTTGGTACTGTATATATGTCCATGCCTCTCTTTCGCTTTGTCACAACTTACCCTTCCCCCTCCCCATATCCTCAAGTCCATTCTCAAGTAGGTCTGTGTCTTTATTCCCATTTTACCCCTAGGTTCTTCATGACATTTTTTTTTAAATTCCATATATATGTGTTAGCATACAGTATTTGTCTTTCTCTTTCTGACTTACTTCACTCTGTATGACAGACTCCAGGTCTATCCACCTCATTACAAATAGCTCAGTTTCGTTTCTTTTATGGCTGAGTAATATTCCATTGTATATATGTGCCACATCTTCTTTATCCATTCATCCGATGATGGACACTTAGGTTGTTTCCAGCTCCAGGCAATTGTGAATAGAGCTGCAATGAACATTTTGGTACATGTCTCTTTTTGAATTATGGTTTTCTCAGGGTACATGCCTAGTAGTGGGATTGCTGGGTCATATGGTAGTTCTATTTTTAGTTTTTTAAGGAACCTCCATACTGTTCTCCACAGTGACTGTACCAATTCACATTCCCACCAGCAGTGCAAGAGTGTTCCCTTTTCTCCACACCCTCTCCAGCATTTATTGTTTCTAGATTTCTTGATGATGGCCATTCCGACTGGTGTGAGATGATATCTCATTGTAGTTTTGATTTGCATTTCTCTAATGATTAATGATGTTGAGCATTCTTTCATGTGTTTGTTGGCAGTCTGTATATCTTCTTTGGAGAAATGCCTATTTAAGTCTTCTACCCATTTTTGGATTGGGTTGTTTGTTTTTTTACTATTGAGCTGCATGAGCTGTTTATAAATTTTGGAGATTAATCCATTGTCAGTTGCTTCATTTGCAAATATTTTCTCCCATTCTGAGGGTTGTCTTTTGGTCTTGTTTATGGTTTCCTTTGCTGTGCAAAAGCTTTGAAGTTTCATTAGGTCCCATTTGTTTATCTTTGTTTTTATTTCCATTTCTCTAGGAGGTGTGTCCAAAAGGATCTTGCTGTGATTTATGTCATGGAGTGTTCTGCCTATGTTTTCCTCTAAGAGTTTGATAGTTTCTGGCCTTACATTTAGGTCTTTAATCCATTTTGAGCTTATTTTTGTGTATGGTGTTAGGGAATGATCTAATCTCATACTTTTACATGTCCCTGTCCAGTTTTCCCAGCACCACTTATTGAAGAGGCTGTCCTTTCTCCACTGTACATTCCCGCCTCCTTTATCAAAGATAAGTTGACCATATGTGCGTGGGTTTATCTCTGGGCTTTCTATCCTGTTCCATTGATCTATCCTTCTGTTTTTATGCCAGTATCACACTGTCTTGATTACTGTAGCTTTGTAGTAGAGTCTGAAGTCAGGGAGCCTGATTCCTCCAGCTCCGTTTTTCGTTCTCAAGATTGATTTGGCTATTCGGGGTCTTTTGTATTTCCAAACAAATTTTGAAATTTTTTGTTCTAGTTCTGTGAAAATTGCCAGTGGTAGTTTGATAGGGATTGCATTGAATCTGTAGATTGCTTTGGGTAGTAGAGTCATTTTCACAATATTGATTCTTCCAATCCAGGAGCATGATATATCTCTCCATCTATTTGTATCATCTTTAATTTCTTTCATCAGTGTCTTATTATTTTCTGCATACAGGTCTTTTGTCTCCTTAGGTAGGTTTATTCCTAGATATTTTATTCGTTTTGTTGCAATGGTAAATGGGAGTGTTTTCCTGATTTCATTTTCAGATTTTTCATCATTAGTGTACAGGAATGCCAGAGATTTCTGTTCATTAATTTTGTATCCTGCTACTTTACCAAATTCATTGATTAGCTCTAGTAGTTTTCTGGTAGCATCTTTAGGATTCTCTATGTATAATATCATGTCATCTGCAAACAGTGACAGCTTTACTTCCTCTTTTCCAATTTGGATTCCTTTTATTTCCTTTTCTTCTCTGATTGCTGTGGCTAAAATTTCCAAAATAGGTTGAATAAGAGTGGTGAGAGTGGGCAGCCTTGTCTTGTTCCTGATCTTAGTGGAAATGGTTTCCGTTTTTCACCATTGAGGACAATGCTGGCTGTGGGTTTGTCATATATGGCCTTTATTATGTTGAGGAAAGTTCCCTCTATGCCTACTTTCTGCAGGGTTTTTATCATAAATGGGTGTTGAATTTTGTCGAAAGCTTTCTCTGCATCTACTGAGATGATCATATGGTTTTTCTCCTTCAACTTGTTAATATGGTGTATCAAATTGATTGATTTGCTTATATTGAAGAATCCTTGCATTCCTGGAATAAACCCCACTTGATCATGGTGTATGATCTTTTTAATGTGCTGTTGGATTCTGTTTGCTAGTATTTTGTTGAGGATTTTTGCATCTATGTTCATCAGTGATATTGGCCTGTAGTTTTCTTTCTTTGTGACATCTTTGCCTGGTTTTGGTATCACGGTGATGGTGGCCTCGTAGAATGAGTTTGGGAGTGTTCCTTCCTCTGATATTGTTTGGAAGAGTTTGAGAAGGATGGGTGTTAGCTCTTCTCTAAATGTTTGATAGAATTCGCCTGTGAAGCCATCTGGTCCTGGGCTTTTGTTTGTTGGAAGATTTTTTTTTTTTTTTTTTTTTTGCATTACGTGGGCTTCTCACTGCTGTGGCCTCTCCCGTTGCGGAGCACAGGCTCTGGACATGCAGGCCCAGCAGCCATGGCTCACGGGCCCAGCCGCCCCGCGGCATGTGGGATCTTCCCAGACCGGGGCACGAACCCGCGTCCCCTGCATCGGCAGGCGGACTCCCAACCACCGCGCCACCAGGGAAGCCCTGTTGGAAGATTTTTAATCACAGTTTCAATTTCAGTGCTTGTGATTGGTCTATTCATATTTTCTATTTCTTCCTGGTTCAGTCTTGGCAGGTTGTGCATTTCTAAGAATTTGTCCATTTCTTCCAGGTTGTCCATTTTATTGGCATAGAGTTGCTTGTAGTAATCTCTCATGATCTTTTGTATTTCTGCAATGTCAGTTGTTACTTCTCCTTTTTCATTTCTAATTCTATTGATTTGAGTCTTCACCCTTCTTTTCTTGATGAGTCTGGCTAATGGTTTGTCAATTTTGTTTATCTTCTCAAAGAACCAGCTTTTAGTTTTATTGATCTTTGCTATCGTTTCCTTCATTCCTTTTTCATTTATTTCTGATCTGATCTTTATGATTTCTTTCCTTCTGCTAACTTTGGGGGTTTTTTGTTCTTCTTTCTCTAATTGCTTTAGGTGTAGGGTCAGGTTGTTTACTCGAGATGGTTCCTGTTTCTTAAGGTGGGATTGTATTGCTATAAACTTCCCCCTTAGAACTGCTTTTGCTGCGTCCCATAGGTTTTGGTTCGTCGTGTCTCCATTCTCATTTGTTTCTAGGTATTTTTTAATTTCCTCTTTGATTTCTTCAGTGATCACTTCGTTATTGAGTAGTGTATTGTTTAGTCTACATGTGTTTGTATTTTTTACAGATCTTTTCCTGTAATTGATGTCTAGTCTCATAGCATTGTGGTCTGAAAAGATACTTGATACAATTTCAATTTTCTTAAATTTACCAAGGCTTGATTTGTGACCCAAGATATGATCTATCCTGGAGAATGTTCCATGAGCACTTGAGAAAAATGTGTATTCTGTTGTTTTTGGATGGAATGTCCTATAAATATCAACTAAGTCCATCTTGTTTAATGTATCATTTAAAGCTTGTGTTTCCTTATTTATTTTCATTTTGGATGATCTGTCCATTGGTGAAAGTGGGGTGTTAAAGTCCCCTACTATGATTGTGTTACTGTCGATTTCCCCTTTTATGGCTGTTAGTATTTGCCTTATGTATTGAGGTGCTCCTATGTTGGGTGCATAAATATTTACAATTGTTATATCTTCTTCTTGGATCGATCCCTTGATCATTATGTAGTGTCCTTCTTTGTCTCTTCTAATAGTCTTTATTTTAAAGTCCATTTTGTCTGATATAAGAATTGCTACTCCAGCTTTCTTTTGATTTCCATTTGCATGGAATATCTTTTTCCATCCACTTACTTTCAATCTGTATGTGTCTCTAGGTCTGAAGTGGGTCTCTTGTAGACAGCATATATATGGGTCTTGTTTTTGTATCCATTCAGCCACTCTGTGTCTTTTGGTGGGAGCATTTAGTCCATTTACATTTAAGGTAATTATTGATATGTATGTTCCTATTCCCATTTCCTTAACTGCTTTGGGTTCGTTATTGTAGGTATATTCCTTCTGTTGTGTTTCTTGCCTAGAGAAGTTCCTTTAGCATTTGTTGTAAAGCTGGTTTGGTGGTGCTGAACTCTCTCAGCTTTTGCTTGTCTGTAAACGTTTTAATTTCTCCATCAAATCTGAATGAGATCCTTGCTGGGTAGAGTAATCTTGGTTGCAGGTTTCTCTCCTTCATCACTTTAATTATGTCCTGCCACTCCCTTCTGGCTTGTAGAGTTTCTGCTGAGAGATCAGCTGTTAACCTGATGGGGATTCCCTTGTGTGTTATTTGTTGCTTTTCCCTTGCTGCTTTTAATATGATTTCTTTGTGTTTAATATTTGACAGTGTGATTAATATGTGTCTTGGCATATTTCTCCTTGGATTTATTCTGTATGGGACTCTCTGTGCCTCCTGGACTTGATTAACTATTTCCTTTCCCATATTAGGGAAGTTTTCAACTATAATCTCTTCAAATATTTTCTCAGTCCCTTTCTTTTTCTCTTCTTCTTCTGGAACCCCTATAATTCGAATGTTGGTGCGTATAATGTTGTCCCAGAGGTCTCTGAGACTGTCCTCTGTTCTTTTCATTCTTTTTTCTTTATTCTGCTCTGCAGCAGTTATTTCCACTATTTTATCTTCCACCTCACTTATCCGTTCTTCTGCCTCAGTTATTCTGCTATTGATCCCATCTAGAGTATTTTTCATTTCATTTATTGTGTTTTTAATCGATGCTTGATTCATCTTTAGTTCTTCTAGGTCCTTGTTAACTGTTTCTTGCATTTTGTCTCTTCTATTTCCAAGATTTTGGATCTTGGAAATAGAATCGTGGATCAGTTTTACTATCATTATTCTGAATTCTTTTTCAGGTAGACTGCCTATTACCTCTTCATTTGTTAGGTCTGGTAGGTTTTTATCTTGCTCCTTCACCTGCTGTGTGTTTTTCTGTCTTCTCATTTTGCTTATGTTACTGTGTTTGGGGTCTCCTTTTTGCAGGCTGCAGATTCGTAGTTCCCGTTGTTTTTGGTGTCTGTCCCCAGTGGCTCAGGTTGGTTTAGTGGGTTGTGTAGGCTTCCTGGTGGGGGGACTAATGCCTGTGTTCTGGTGGTTGAGGCTCGATCTTGTCTTTCTGGTGGACAGGTCCACGTCTGGTGGTGTGTTTTGGGGTGCCTGTGGCCTTATTAGTTTGTAGGTAGCCTCTCTGCTAATGGGTGGGGTTGTGTTCCTGCCTTGCTAGTTGCTTGGCATAGGGTGACCAGCACTGTAGCTTGCTGGTCGTTGACTGAAGCTGGGTGCTGGTGTTGAGATGGAGATCTCTGGGAGATTTTCGCTGCTTGATATTATGTGGAGCTGGGAGGTCTCTTGTGGACCCGTGTGCTGAAGTTGGCTCTCCCACTTCAGCGGCACAGCTCTGACTCCTGGCTGCGGCACCAAGAGCCTTTCATCCACCCGGCTCAGAATAACAGGGAGAAAAAGTAGAAAGAAAGAATTAGTAGAAGAAAGAAAGAGAGAGGGAAAGAAAGGAAGAAGGGAAGAAAGGAAGGAAGGAAGGAAGAAAGAAAGAAAGGAGGGAGGGAGGGAGGAAGGATGGAAAGAAAGAAAGAAAGAAAGGAGGGAGGGAGGGAGGAATGAAAGCAAAAGGAAGAGTGAATGGAAGGAGGGAGGGAGGGAGGAAGGAAAGAAAGAAAGAAAGACAGGAGGGAGGGAGGGAGGAAGGAAAGAACATGGAAAGAAGAAGGGTGGGAGGGAGGGAGGAAAGCAAAAGAAAGAAGGAAAGGAGGAGCGGAGGGAGGAAGGGAAGGTAGGAAAAAAAAGAAAGAGCAGGTAAAGTCAAATAGAATAAAGTATGAAATATAGTAGCGTTATTAAAATTAAAAAGTAATTATTGAAAAAAAACACGGACAGATAGAACCCTGGGACATATGGTGGAAGCAAAGCTATACAGAGAGAATCTTCCACAGAAGATTACACATACACATTCACAAAAAGAGAGCAGGGGGAAAAATCAAAAATCTTGCTCTCCAAGTCCACCTCCTCAATTTGGGATAATTCGTTGTAAAAAGAGGAAAAGGGCGAGAAGTCTGAAATCTTGCTCTCTAAGTCCACCTCCTTAATTTGGGATAATTCGTTGTAAAAAGGGGAAAAGGGGGGAAAGTCTTAAATCTTGTCCTCAAAGTCCACTTCCTCAATTTGGGATGATTCGCTGTCCATTCATGCACTCCACAGACGCAGGGCACATCAAATGGGCCGTGGTGCTTTAATCTGCTGCCTCCGAGGCTGCACAGAGAGATTTCCCTGTCTCTGCTCTCACAGCTCCCGGGTCTCAGCCTTGGACCTGGCCCCGCCTCTGCACGTAGGTCGCTGGAGGGTGTCCGTTCTTCGCTCAGACAGGACGGGTTTAAAGGAGCCGCTGATTCGGGGGCTCTGGCTCACTCAGGCAGAGGGGAGGGAGAGGCGCGCAGTGTGGGGCGGGCCTGCGGCGGCAGAGGCCGGCGTGACGTTGCAGCAGCCCGAGGCGCTCCGTGCGCTTTCCCGGGAAAGCCGTCCTCTCCCTGCGCTCCGACTGAAAGCCGATACCCGAGCCTCAGCTCCCAGCCCCGCCCGCCCTGTCGGCCAAGCAGACAAGCCTCTCGGGCTGGTGTGTGCCTGAGGGCACTGATCCTCTGTGCCGGGATCTCTCCGCTTTGCCCTCCACACCCCTGTTGCTGTGCTCTCCTCCCCTACTCCGAAGCTTCCCCCTCCGCCACCTGCAGTCTCCGCCCGCGAAGGGGCTTGTAGTGTGTGGAAACCTTTCCTCCTTCACGGCTCCCTCCCACTGGTGCAGGTCCCGTCCCTATCCTATTGTCTCTGTTTATTCTTTTTTTCTTTTGCCCTACCCAGGTATGTGGGGAGTTTCTTGCCTTTTGGGGAGTCTGAGGTCTTCTGTCAGCGTTCAGTAGGTGTTTTGTAGGAGTTGTTCCACGTGTAGATGAATTTCTGATGTATCTGTGGGGAGGAAGGTGATCTCCGCATCTTACTCTTCCGCCATCTTCCTCCGGGCTCCCTCCCAGGTATTATTATCCCCATATTACAGATGAAAATACTGATGTTCAGAAGAGTTTTGACTTGCTTATGTTCTCAGAGCTAATAAGTAGCAGAGGGATTTGAACTATGACAGCCACAGGTTGCACTCTCTAGAGTCCTTTATGGTCCATTGCTAATATGTACTTTTATAGCACTCGTGAGTCCACAGTCTACCCTCCCAGTCCCCACTCCCCACCCCCCCAACAGTACATACTTTTATTTTTAATTTGTATAGCATATCCTTTACTGTGCATCCTCACGCACATTATCTTATTTGATACTCTCAATAATTCTATTAAGTAGGTGGGAACAACAGTATTACCACTTTTTGAAAAATAAAACTGGGCTCAGAGAGCTTAAGTTGTGAGGACACAGGCCTTAAGTGGTAAGTGCTGTCCTAAAACCAAATTCTTCTGATGTCTGCTCCATGCCATTTCCATTGTAAGTGTACTGGGCCCTGTTGTTGCCAATATTTTTATGAAATGTCTTTGATGACATAGAAGGAACTTCTGGCAAATCTGGAGGTGACAAAGAAGGAATAGCTAATTGCTAATGTAACAGGTGAAAATGATTGCTCAGAACTAATAAAATGAAGCTCAACAAGGATAAGTGTAAAGTTGAACAAAATTACGTTAAAAAGTAATTTACTCAAGTTAAAGGACGGGGGAGAACTAGCTTGCCAAGAGTTCAGTCGAAGAAAGTTCTGGATTTCTTTAATTGTTGTTTATTTGTTGATCTATTAAAGGCTTATAGTTGCCTATAAGCTTAATATGAGCTAACTATGGTACGTGTCTGGGTAAAACCCCTCGTTGGCTTCAGTAGTTATGTATAGATTAATAATGTGGAGCATGGGCTTTGGAATCAGACTTGGCTCACATCCCAGCTCTAGCATTTACCAGCTGTGTGACCTTAGGTAATTCACGTTTTTTCTGTGTCTCAGTTTCTTCATGTGTAAAGTTAGATAATAAAAGCACCTATTTTATGGAAAAACTGGAAGATTAAATCAAATAATGCATATATATATATATATATATATATATGGCTTAATACTATATCTGACACATAGTAACAATCAAAAAGTATCAGCTATTGGTAACTTGATTTCATCTGGAGTACAACAACCAATTCTGCTTAACAAATACATAATAAATGTGGCCATAGCTAGGATTGGAAAGGCAATGGGAACTATTTCATATGGGGAATGACTGAATATACAGAATCTTTAGTCTGGAGGATATAAAGAAAGAAAGATAGAATGCACTTTTTCAAAGACTTTTTTTTAACCTTGAAGAAGAGGAATTATGCTTATTCTGTGTGGCTCCATGAGAAGCAATCAGGGCCAATAGGCAGAGAGTAGTGAGGTTACAGGAGGCATATTTTGGCTCAATGTAAGCCAAAAAAAGAAAATCTTGCAAGAAGAGGGATATTCTTGAATACTTCAATGAAGTATTGAGTCTCTCATAATAAGAGGTAATGAAAGATTTCTGTCAAGGCTGATGAAAAAATGATTTCTCCAACAGGGAAGAAGCGGGCTTGATGAATTCTAAGATTTCTTTGACTCTGAGATTTGATTATATATCACTGGGAGGCAAGAGTCTCTGGATCCCAACAGGCCAAAGTAACATAAAGGATCCCATCTCCCCAAAAAGCCTACTGTTACACCCTCTCAATATCAGTGCCTATCCTAAATTTCTCCTGCTTCCATGTGAAGCCATTCCAGACCAAGCCTTCAGTTAAAAACGAGAAAACAGATAGATATCTCGGAAGATGGTGGAAGAGTAAGAGGCGGAGATCACCTTCCTCCCCACGGATACACGAGAAATTCATCTCCACGTGGAACAACTCCTACAGAACACCTACTGAACGATGGCAGAAGACCTCAGACACCCCAAAAGGCAAGAAACTCCCCACGTACCTGGGTAGGGCAAAAGAAAAAAGAATAAACAGAGACAAAAGAATAGGGACGGGACCTGCACCAGTGGGAGGGAGCTGTGAAGGAGGAAAGGTTTCCACACACTAGGAAACGTGCCTAGAGGACAGAGCTGGGACCAAGATGTAATCCTCCATAAAGGAATAATCACTAACTGTTTCAGATGGGGAAGAACGAATTGTGTTCTTGAAATTAATGGGGAAAATTCACACACAAAGGCCTCTGTTCCACCATCATCCTATGAAGGGAGCCTGAGAGCAATCATCCCAGGAGGGAAAGATAAACAGAGTGGAATCCCTGGTACGGAGTGCCCTTATCCGGCAGGGTGGGGCCTAGTGGGTGTAGCTTAGTGTGGCATCCTCTCGCGAGACCGTTAGAGCAAACGTCATAGTACCCAGCAGCACTCTGGGCTGAGCTCGTGCCTGCGGCAACGGCGCCTGGAGAGGAAGTTTGTCCACTGCACCACTGAGGTATAGGCCATGGGAGCACGAAGCAGTCGGATGCTCTGGCACTGGTGGGGGCGTGCCCCAGAGGAGCCAGGTGCCGCTGGCGGGGAGGAGGAGGCTGAGGAGGCAGTAGTGGCAGAGAGAGAGGAAGGGAAGGAGAGTGAAGAGGCCAGACCCGCCGCGCGTCAGGGGAGCCGCAAGCGGAAGAGAGGCCCAGGGGGGCCGCTCACAAAAGAGCCCCGCCGGAAACATGCTAAAGATCGTTCAGGGTCCGTTTATGAGGCACTCTTCCTGAGAGGAGAACAGAGCGACGTGCGGATCCGCGCACTGGGGGAGGAGTGGAACTTGCATAGGGTCTACTTGTGCCAGTCAGGATACTTTGCTAGTATGTTCAGTGGCGCTTGGCGGGAGACAAACATGGATACTATAGAGTTGCAGATGCCTGACGAGAACATTGATCGCGAGGCACTGCACGAGGCTTTAGGTTCCCTGTACCGAGGCTCCATTCTCATCCCACCCGGTCGAGTCATCGCCATCCTGGCCACAGCCAGCATGCTGCAGCTGGACGAGGTGATTCAGCAGTGTGGGGAGGTCATGAAGGTGACTGTCCGTGCCCAGACCGTGTGCAGCTACTACTACTCTGCTGTAAGCTACGGACTCCAGACCATCAGGACCATGTGTCTTCAGTGGCTGCTGGACAACATGATGACCCAGTGTAGTGAGAAGCTATTGCAAGAAGTCAGCCTGGATCTCATGAAAGAGGTCATTGCCTCTTCAGAGCTCTTGGTGATGGGGGTGGAGATGGATGTGTATACCATGCTGAAAAAGTGGATGTTCTTGCAGCTGCAGCCAACATGGAGGGGCCCGTGCAGTGCCCTATTGCCTGACACCGACTCATGGTTTGCCAGGTCCAGGAGGGATTCGGAGGGCACCCCTTTCCTGGAGACCGAGCAGGGCAGAGCCTTCGTGCCAGTGTTCCAGCAGCTGCGGTTTGCCCACATAGTCTGCGACCCGACATCAGCACGCGTCATCCACCAGGATGCGCTGATCCCTGCCGCTTGGTTGCGTCCAGGGTACAAAGAGCATTGGCTTGGCCCCCTCCGGGCTAAGCAGACCAGAGAGCTCTGGCCCATGGACCTCTACGTGTCCGACCCCCACGGGAACAGCATGCGGTGTGGGGGCCAGCTCCACAGGCACAAGCAGTGCAGCTGGCGGTGGGAAGTCTTCAACTTCAGCTGGGACCTGGTGGTGTGCTACGCCAACCAGCACATCATTTTCCGGTGCAGCGCGCCAAACAAGCCCCGCAGCCTCGGGGTCAGCCTACTCGAGCAGAGAAAGGTCGGGTTCCGCCTGCGCCTGTCCTGCTTGGACAGGGATGGGAGAGCCGTTTTCAGGAAGGACACAGGATACCAGATGCTTTCCCTGAGAGAGGATCAAGAGCTAGCGGTAATGAACCTGGAAAACCAAGACGTGGTTTTCCCCATACATGTGGCCTGTAACTTCCTGTACCTCCACCGAGAGGGGTATTGCCCAGAGTGAGGACCCCTGCAAAAAAGCTCAGAGAACTGAGCAGCTCTTTCCTGGGGTCAGGGACAACCAGCTTGGTCCAGATGCCAGCTCCTTCTGTGGGACCAACCAGGCTTGCCCATCTCTGGTAACCAATTCTGTCAGAGGCTTTGTTGAACTGTAGCTCATAATACTTGAGACTGTTTACGTGAGCATATGAAGAGGACAAATTTTGAAGCCCCCCAAACTCCTCGAGAACTCATTTGGGCTGTTAATGTGGCAACCTGTCCTCCTGGTTTAGGATCCATCGACACCACCCCCCGCCCTGCCCATCATTTCTGTGAAGACAACGAGCTATTGACTTTAGAGAGAAACTGTGAGCCTACCTACTCTACTACTCTTAGTGAAACTCTCTTAATATATGTGTTTCCTTTAGTTTGATTAAATGAATGTTAAAGTAATAAAAAAATGAGAAAACAACATCTCACTAATTCTCCATACAGTATACTTTCCTAAGCTCTAAATATGGTGACTACAAGCTCCATCAATTGTTTCATCTTACTTCTTTGTTGACTCTTGTCCTCTGTAATTACATCTGCACCTATGGAAAATAAGTAGCTTTGGAGGGAAAAGCAGTATTTTTAGTAGGAAAAAAATAATGGCTATTTCTCCTCAGTGCAAACTCAATAACTCCTAGAGCTACTCCTAGAGCTTTTAAGTCTGTCTGGCTTTTCATTCCAACATCTGGAAGAGGATGTGGCAGGAAGAGGTATATCAGGAATGGGAAACAAGGTGAATGGACAGTGGGCTAGGGGCAGTGGTTGGACTACAATTCCAAGTCTCAGCTGCCACTTCCTAAGACTCATGGTCATGTTTGTGGATGTGGCTTTGGGAAAATATGCAGCTCCCCATCCCCCACTCCCTGCTGCAGTAAAGTGTCACAGTAGAAATGAATTCTCTGGGCAAAAAAATATAGGCACAAAAATAATAGTATAGCTAATAGCCTATGGCAAACTATGGTCTGCAAGCCAAAACCAGTCTACTGCTTGTTTTTGTAAATAAAGTTTTATTATGGCATTGTTTTTGTAAATAAAGTTTTATTATGCCCATTTATTTACATATTGTCCATGGCTGCTTTTATGCTACAATGGCAGACTTAAGTATTTGCAGTAGAGACTATATAGACCATAAAGTCTAATATATTCACTCTACAGCTCTTCACAAGAAAAGTTTGCTGACCCTGGTCTACCATACTATTCTCCAAAGTAGGAGTCAACCCAAGGACTGCATGAGACAATGAATTGGGATATGGAAAGAAAGTTTTAGCATTTCTATTGTTGATTTTTTTCATCTCATCCTTTTTTACTTCTCTTCATATATATATATATATATATATATATATACATATATATATATATATATATATATATATATATATAAAATTAGTACTAAATTTGTTTACAGGTAAGGGTACACAATCCATGAAGTTCAGAGACCACTGGTCTACTGTTGTGTTCCTACATCAGAATCACCTGCAGAATGTTAAAATGCAGATTTTGGGGACTTACCTGTGGTAGGCAGAATAATGCACCCCCAGCCCAAAGATGTCCACATCCTAATCCCCAGAACCTGGGAATATGTTACCTTATGTGGTAAAAGGGGCTTTGCAGATATGATTACATTAAGGATGAGATGGGGATTATCCAGGTGGGCCCAATGTAACCACAAAGGTCCTTTTAAGTAAAAGAAGGATGCACGAGAGACTCAGAATCAGAGAAGGAGATGTGATGACAGAATCAGAGATCAGAATGATGCAATTTCTGGCTTTGATGATGGAAGAAGGGGCCACGAGCTAAGGAATATAGGCAGCCTCTCTAAACTGGAAAAGGCAAGGAAACATTATACCCTAGAGCTTCCAAAAGGAACACAGCCCTGCTGTCATCTTGATTTTTAGCCCACTGAGACTCATTTTACACTTCTGACCTCCAGAACTGTAAGATAATAAATTTGTGTTAAATCACTGAGTTTGTAATAATTTGTTATAGCGGTAATAGAAAATTAGTTAAAAACTCATAGAGATTCTAATTCAGTATATGCTGGATTTAGGAGTTTGGATCCCTACCAATAAAATGTGTTCCTTCAGACAAGTTGTTAATCATCATTTTTTTAACACCTTTTTTGGAGTATAATTGCTTTACATTGTTGTGTTAGTTTCTGCTGTGTAACAAAGTGAATCAGCTATACATATACATATATCCCCATATCCCCTACCTCTTGCGTCTCCTTCCCACCCTTCCTATCCCACCCCTCTAGGTGGTCACAAAGCACCGAGCTGGTCTCCCTCTGCTATGCAGCTGCTTCCCACTAGCTAGCTATTTTACATGTGATAGTGTATATATGTCCATGTCACTCTCTCACTTCGTCCCAGCTTACCCTTCCCCCTCCCCATGTCCTCAGATCCATTCTCTACGTCGCTAATCATCATTTTTAAAAAGAAGTAATACTTCCAAAGTTAATACCTACTTAGCTCATAAGGTTGTTTTGTGGATCAAGTGAGGTCATGGCTGAGAAGGTGCTTTGAAAAAAGTAAAAACACCATGCATATGTGAGCTATTACTGTTTGTCCTTGTGTCAGCCCACCTACATTTTATTTAATATCACTTTACTTTTGTTATATTTTCAAGAGATAGCCAGCACGATTTTTTCCCTCTAAAAGCTGAGAACACAAAGACTTACATGCAAACATTCTAGGGGCTTTGTCACTTATTATAACAATACACTTGGTATTTGGCATTATGGTTTATGGAACACTTTTATCTATATTATATCACTTGATCTGAACAGCAAACTTGTAGTCCACTCAAGTATTTATGTTAATAGCAGTAAAGGGGGTGGGTCATATATTTGTATATGCTTGCAGAGGTGGATAATGTAGTGTGATGATTAGATACATGTATATATTGTAAATGCTTACCAAAATAAAGTTAGTTAACACATCCCTTACCTCTATAATTACCATTTTATTATTACTGTTATAGTGAGAACATTAAAGCTCTACTCTCATAGCAACTTTCAAGTATACAATAACAGTATTGTTATTTATAGTCATCATACTCTACATTAGATCCCGGTAACTTATTCATCTTATAACTGGAAGTGTGTACACTTTGACCAACATATTCTCATATCCCCCACCTCTCAGCCCCTGATAACCGCCTGTCTAGTCTCTGTTTCTATGAATTTCATGTTTTTGAATTCCATGTATAAGTGAGATCATATGTATTTGCCTTCTTCTGTCTGACTTATTTCACTTAGCATAATTCCCTCAAGGTTCATTCATGTTGCTGTGAATGGCAGAGATTTCCTTCTATTTTCTGGCTGAATAATATTTCATTGCATATATATACCACATCTTTAAAAATCCATTCATCCACCAGTGAACCCTTAGGTTATTTTCATGTCTTAGTAATGCTGCAATGAACTGGAGAGTGCAGATATCTTTTCGAGATAGTGATTTCATCTTCGAATATATACCCAGAAGTGTGATTTCTGGATCATATGGTAGTTCTACTTTTAATTTTTTTTTAATTTTTTTTTTTTGTGGTACACGGGCCTCTCACTGTTGTGGCCTCTCCCGTTGCAGAGCACAGGCTCTGGACGCACAGGCTCAGCGGCCATGGCTCTACGGGCCTAGCCACTCCGCGGCATGTGGGATCTTCACGGACCGGGGCACAAACCAGTGTCCCCTGCATCGGCAGGCAGACTCTCCACCACTGAGCCACCAGGGAAGCCCTACTTTTAAGTTTTTGAGGAACCTCCATTCTTTTTTCCAAAGTGGCTATCTCGGGACTTCCCTGGTGGTCCAATGGTTGGGACTCCATGCTTCCACTGCAGGGGACACGGGTTTGATCCCTGGTCAGGGAACTAAGATCCTGCATGCTGTGCGGGACAGCCCCCACCCCCCCAAAAAAAAGACAAAGTGGCTATATCGATTTACATTTCTACCAACAGTGCACCAGGGTTCCATTTTTCTCCGCATCCTTACCGGAATTTTTTATCTCTTTTTGATAATAGCCATTCTAACAAGTGTTAGGTGATATCCCATTGTGGTTTTGATTTGAATTTCCCTGATGGTTAGTGATATGGAACACCTTTTCAGGTACCTGATTACTATAGCTTTGTAATATATTTTGAAATCAGGAAGTATGATGGCTTCAGCTTTGTTCTTTGTCAGGATTGCTTTGGCTATTCAGGGTCTTTTGTGGTTTCATATAAATTTTATTTATTTATTTTTATTTGTTTGGTTGCACCCGGTCTTATTTGCAACAGATGGGCTCCTTAGTTGTGGCTCAACAGCTCCTTAGTTGTGGCATGCATGTGGGATCTAGTTCCCTGAGCAGGGATCGAACCTGGACCCCCAGCATTTGGAGCCTGGAGTCTTAACCATTGTGCCACCAGGGAAGTCCCTCATATAAATTTTAGGATTTTTTTTTTCTACTTCTGTGAAAGATGCTATTGGAGTTTTGATAGGGATTATATTGAATCTATAGATAGCTCTGGGTAGGATGAACATTTTAACAATTTTAACTCTTCTGATTAATGAACATGAGATATCTTTCTATTCATGTCTCCCTTCTTTCATGAATGTCTTATAATTTTGATGTACGTATAGATTTTTCACTTCTTTGGTTAAATTTATCCTAAGTATTTTATTGTTTTTGATGCTATTGTAAAATGGGATTGCTTTATTCTTTTCCAAATAGTTCATTATTAGTATATAGAAATGTAACTGATTTTTGTATGTTGATTTTGTATCCTGAAACCTTACTGAATTTGTTAATTAGGTTGAACAGTTTTTTGGTGGAGTCTTTAGGATATTTTATATACAAGATCATGTTGTTAGCAAACAGAGACAATTTTACTTCCCTTTTTCTGATTTGGATGCCTTTTTTTTTTTTCTTGCCTAGTTGCTGCGGCTAGGGCTTCCAGTACTATGTTGAATAGGTTTGGTGAAAACAGCACCCTTGTCGTGTAATTTATTTTAGAGGGAAAGCTTTCAACCTTTTACTGTTGAGTATGATGTTAGCTATGGGTTTGTCATATATGGCCTTTACCACGTTGAGATATGTTCCTTCTGTATCGAATTTGTTGAGAGCTTTTATCATGAAATAATGTTGAATTTTGTCAAATGCTTGTTCTGCATCTATTGAGATGATCATATGATTTTTGCCTTTTATTCCATTAATGTGGTGTATCACATTAATTGATTTGCATATATTGAGCCATCCTTGCATCCTAGAGATAAATTCCACTTGATCATAGTGTATGATCCTTTTAATGTGCTGTTAAATTTGGTTTGCTTGCATTGTGTTGAGAAATTTTGCATCTATATTTATCATGGATATTGGCCTATAGTTTTATTTTCTTGTACTACCCTTATCTTTAATATCAGGATAATGCTGGCCTCGTAAAATGGGTTTGGGAGTATTCCCCCCTCTTCAAATTTTTTGGAAGAGTTTCAGAATATTTGACATTAATTCTTTAAATGTTTGATAGAATTTGCTTGTGAAGCCATTTGGTCGTTACCTTTGTTGGGAGGTTTCTGATTACTGATTTAATCTCCTTGTTATTGGTCTGTTCAAATTTTCTATTTCTTCATGACTCACATTTTGTAGGTTTTATGTTTCAAGGACAGTATCCATTTCTTGTAGACTGTTTAATTTGTTAGCGTATAATTGTTTATAGTAGTCTTTTATGATCCTCTGCATTTCTATGGTTATCATTTGTAATGTTTCCTTTCTCCTTTATAATTTTATTTGAGTCCTCTTTTTTTTATTGATAAGTCTAGCTAAAGGTTTGTCAATTTTATCTTCTTAAAAAACCGACTCTTAGTTTTGTTGATCTTTTCTATTGTTTTTCTAGTTTCTATTTCATTTATTTCTGTATGATGTTTGTTATCTCCTTCCTTCTGCTACCTTTGGGCTTAGTTTTTTTCTTGTTTGTTAGTTCCTTGAGGCATAAAGTTAGGTTGTTTGTTTGAGATCTTTCTCTTTTTTTTCAATATAGGCATTTATCACTTTAAACTTCCTGCTAAACACTGTTTTTTCTGCAACCCATAAGTTTTGGTTTGTTGTACTTCCATTTTTGTTTGTTGCAATATATTTTTTTAACTGTATCTTTCAATTCCTTTTTTGACCTATTGGTTGTTCAAGAGTGTGTTGTTTAATTTCCATCAAATTGTGAATTTTCCAGTTTTCTTCCTGGTATTAATTTCTTGTTTCATAACATTGTTGTTGGAAAAGATACTTGGTATAATTTCAGTCTTTTTGAATTTACTGAGATTTGTTTTGTAACCTAACATATGATCTATCCTGGAGAATGTTCCATATGCCCTTGAGAAGAATGTGTATTCTGCTACTCTTGGTTGGAATGTTCTCTATATCTCTGTTAGAACTATTTGGTTTAAATATAGTTCAAGTTCAATGTTTTCTTATTGATTTTCTGTCTAGATGATCTAACCATTGTTGAAAGAGGGGTTTTGAAATGCCTATTTCAAATGCTTACTATTACTGTATTGTTGTCTTGCAGATGTTATTATTTGCTTAATATATTTAGCTTCTCCAATGTTGGGTGCATATTTATTTATAACTGTTATGTCTTCTTGATGAATTTACCCCTTTATCATTATATAATGGCCTCCTTTATCTCTTGTTACAGTTTTTGACTTAAATTCTATTTTGTCTGATGTAAGTATAGCTACCCTTGCTCTCTTTTGGTTTATATTTGTGTGGAATATCTTTTTCTATCCCTTCACTTTGAGTCTGTGTGTGTCCTTGAAGCTAAAGTGAGTCTCTTGTAGGCAGCAGACAGTTTGATCTTTTTTTTAAAAATTTATTCAGTCACTCTATCAGGCTGTATGATGTAGATTAAAGAACACAAACTTTAAGCCATACAGATAACCCTGTTCAAACCTTGCCTATTTCACTTATTAGCTGAACAATTGTAGACATGTCACTCTGCTTCAGTTCATTTATCTCTCAAAAGGAATAACAATAGTTGTTATGCTACCTCATGGGGTTGTTATGAACATTAAATGCAATAATTCATGTAAAGTGTTTAGTACCATTCAAAGAAGATAGTAAGCTCCCATTAAATGGTACCTGTTATTTCTTTTCCCTAAAATTAGGAACGTAAAATCATATAGTAGTTATTATTATGGGTTTATAAACAAATAGACCTGGGTTGTGACCTTGAGTAAATTACTTAATTTCTCTGAGGCTTAGATCTCTCTTCTACAAGTAAAGGTTAGAATAGTGTCTACCTCATAGGGTTGTTAGTATTAAATAGGAATCATAAATTGCAGCATTTGACACAAAGTAGGAACTTAGTAAATGGTAGCTGTTACAATTGTTGAGAAAAAATGAAATAGGGAGTTGTATCAACAACAAAGAACTATATCAACTACTCTTCTGCAATCTAATAGCAAATAAGAAAGTGTGGGTTTTCTCCTATAGCTATTGAGCAAAAGACATAAAAATACACTTTATTGAGTCTGCCTTCCCAATTTACCCAGTCAGTTCATAGAAGAGATGTTTATGATAGTGCTTAGAATAAAACCTCATTTATATTATGTTGTAATAAATATTAGTTAGATCTGAATCTGGACTCATTCATTTAGATCATATTGAATAATTCAACATCCCATGTAATTTTTTGTTGTTGGCATTATTTTTATTGGAAAAATAATATATGCATGCACATGGTAAAAATATCCAACAGTAAAAGGGTATGTACAATTAAATATAAGTTCAAACTCCAGCACTATTATTTATCAACTGTATGGCCTCTGTGTCTCAGTTTCCTTGGCTATGAGAATCATGTCAGTACCTACTTTATGGGGTTGCTATGAGACTCAAATGTGTAAATCACTTAGAATAGTACTTGGCCTATGATAAGTTCTATTATGAGTTTAGCTTTTTGTCATGTGTCATTTGTATTTTTCTGTGAATTTCTCATTCATTTCCTGTCCTCATTTTAAAAAATCGGGTTGTGATATTTTTCTTTGGATTTGTAAAGCTCTTTATTATTAAGGTAATTTGTCCTCTACCATATTTTTAAACCTTTTTTTCCTCAGATTTTAATTTGTCTATGGATTTTTCTCATAGTATTAATTGTTGCATAAAGAAATTTTAAATGTCTTATAGTCGAATTTATCAGTCTTTTGCCTCAAGTTTTCAGGGGTTTGAGTCTTGTTTACAGGGCCCTTCCACATTCCAAAACTATTTTTTAAATTCTCCCATGTTCTCTTCTACTGCTTTTACAGTTATCCTCTTTGGTCTATCTGGACTTTATTCTGGCGTAAGAAGCAAAATAGTGATCTACCTGTATTTCTTTTCCAAATAGGTAGCCAGTTGTTCTAGCACTATTTATTGAATATTCTATGTAAGTTAAAATTCTTGCTATCTCCCAGATGACTGGATGCTCTATTTTTCTTCAAGTCCAAATAGAATGTAGCCCAATCCTAATTCACTCCACTTTAATTTTTCGTCTGGTTTTGATTTGAATACAAGTTGACTTGGGGAGACACATTTCTTAGTCAAGTTACTTTCTCTCCTTATAAATTAAAAAAAATTTAAAAAGAGGCACAAAATAAGAGGTTGCACCTATCTTTAAGATTCCTTTAACTACCAGCCTATGAGAATTGTTAAAAAAGTAAGACTTCCCCATTGAAGGACTGGATATAAAACTCTGTGTCACCTAATATTCTGTTATGTGGGTAAATCCTAATTGATTAAACCATGACTCTTCTGATATTAGCATAATCTTCCCTGTACTATCTATTACATGTATTACTATGCTGACTATTCTCAGGCATATATTTGTTTTTCTCTGAGGATATCTTTTTAAATGTGCAATTACTAGTTCAAATGATATAAATTTTTAAACATTTTTATTGAAGTGTAATGTACATACAGAAAAATGCACATAAGTGTACAACTTGACAGTTTTTCACAAAGTGAACACACAAATATAACCAACCACAAGATCTAGAAATAGAATGTTACCAGCACCTCAAAAGCCTCCCTCATGCCTCTTTCAATTACTACTTCCTCCCAAGGGTAAGCACTATCAGGACTTCTAACAGTCTGTATTAGTTTTGCCAGATTTAAAAATTATTTGGAATCATAGAGTATGTAGTTATTTTTTGGGCCTCTTTCATTCAACGTTTGTAATATTTATAGTTATAGAGCATTGATTTTAATTGCTGTATAGTATTTTATTGTGTGAATATATCACAATTTACTTATTCACTTTACTGTTAATGGGCATGTGACTATTATTTTTTCAATCATGAATGTTGCTGCTATGAACACTTTATGCATTTCTGTTGGGTATATGCTTAGGAGTAGGCATATACCTTAGAAATGACTATTGCGTATATACCTTAGAAATTAGTGGATCATAGGGTATGCACGTGTGAAGCTTTTATGTATTTTTATGCCAAATTGCTTTCCAGAAATGTATATTTATAATGATAGAAAACAATAATCACTCTTAAGTGATAGACCCTTTCAACTTTAAGTATTTCATTTAATGCTCATAATAACCCTATGAGGTAGTGTTATTCTTTTTTATTGATGAGTAAAGAGAGGTTCAGAGATGTTAAATAATCTTCCCAAGTCCAAAGTTAGAAAGTGGATGAGTCAGAATTTGAGCACAGATTTGTCTGACTTTCAAGGACTTGCTCCTTCTACTACACCTCCTGTATTAGATTCCTAGGGCTGTTGTAAAAAGGTACCACAAACTGCATACCTTAAAACAATAGAAATTTACTCTCTTACAATCTTTGAGGCTTAGAGTCCAAAGTTAAGGTGTTGGCAGGGCCAGGCTCTCCTAGCTTCTGGTTGTCACCAGCAACCCTTGGTGTTCCTTGGCTTGTAGCTACAAAACTCCAATATCTGCATTCATAGTCACATGGTAGTCTTCCCTCTGTGCATCATTGTCTTCACATGGCTGTCTTCCATCTGTGTATGTCTATCTCTGTGTCTTTTCTCCTTTTCTTACAAGTACACCAGTCATACTGGATTAAAGGCCCACCCTACTCTAGTATGACCTCATTTTAACTTGACTACATTTTCAAAGACCTTATTTCCAAATATGATTGTATTCACAGGTACCAAGGCTTATGACTTCAACATATCTCTTGGGGGGGACAAAATTTAACCCACAACACCTTCCTGCCTATCTTATTTCAATCATTCAGCATTGAACATAGTGGGTAAAAAGGTCCATGTTTTTGTTTAAAATTACAGTTTTTATTGCTACAGAGCTGATGTCTGTGGGGTATGTACCTGCAGGAACAGCACTTGTATATGACTTGCCAGGAGGATGGATGCAGTGGCTGGGCTGAGTTCAGTGCCAGGCTAATGTTCTTTCCACCAGGTGGGCTTAGCAACCCAAACATTCATAACACTAGCTAGTATTCTAATTGGAGCCATGTGTTCTCATGTGTGCTAGGAAAAAGGGATATAGGGGCCAGGTGAGGCCCAGGTTGAGGAAGGGCCATACCTATTTACTTATTTCTGCGGATGGGCACTGGCATTTCAGAAAGTGCATTTCTGTTGCTGGCAGGGCAGGCTGTCCAAAAGCTCCTATTTTTCCCTCTCACCAGAAATCCCTGTTTTCTCTCAAACCTCAGGAGAATCATAATTAGTACTTGTGTTTTTTAATGAGCACCTGCCAAGGGTCACAAACTATGCTAGGGGTTTTGTGCACACTATTTCTAATTCTTAACATTTAAGGTAGGTATTATTTAAATGCATCCCCTGGAATTAACCACCATGGTGAAAAGCATGTGATAGCACCAGGTTGACAGCATGATCCAAAGGAGGACACATGTCAGTGCCAGATGCTCTGTAGCAAATCAGATTGTCCTGATGTTAGAGACACAATCAGAGGCTGAAAGACCTATAAGCACTTTGCTTCAGAATGACTCCTAGGGACATCTGGAGTCTGGGCATCAGGTTAGGATCCCCAAAAGGATAAACCTATTAGAGTCTTTCTTGAAAATCACGAGGGATACACCATTCAGGTCTCTTTTCAGAGAGATGAGCACAGATGTAAAATGGACCTGTAGGAAGGAAAGGTTACTTCTGTGGCACTCCAAGAAGCTATCTTTTCCATATCCTTACAACAGGGCAAAACCATAATCAAATCAAATCCCTAAGGCCAAAGAAATTTAATTACAATTTGATAGATGGGCAAGTGGTAGGAGAGGATAGTGTCAAGAAGACTGAAACCGGAGGGTTTCCTTGTTTCTCGAATGCAGAGGTCACAAACCAGTAACCCAGGATTTGAATCCGGCCCACAGATATTTTTTGTTTTTCCCACATAGTTTTTTTTTCAATTTCAGTTGCAATCATGCAAAAAAAATAATCAGGAAATTTTATATAAAATTCCATATTTCTGACTTATTGAAATGTAACTGAGTCTACATTCCAACGTGGCTCAGTTTCAGCTGCTCCCTTTTAGAAGGCAGGCTCCTGATTTGCCATGGTCCCCTCCAGTGTTGATGCTGGGTCACTTTTTGATGTTGTCTACTTGGTCCCTGAAGCTTTTGAGTTTGTGACCCCCCTGCTCTAGATCTTTGGCCAGGATGGATTTGGAATGAGGCCAGATCCAATTCTCTACTAAAAAGAAAATAAATAACATACCACCAAAATTGAGAGATCAGTTATTTTGGAGGTGATGGAAGTATTCTAAAATTGATGGTTGAACAACTTTGTGAATATACTAAAAAAAAACCCATTGAATTTTATACTTTAAATGGCTGAATTATATTGTGTGACATATCTCAATAAAACTGTTTTAAAAAAATAGAACTCAGATAAGAGTTAGGGAGGAAAACACAAATGAATCAACTTCTCAATACTAGTCTTTGTCACTGAACTCTTAGAAAGTCTCTAATACTGTAATACTGGGGTGGCAGTAGCCTCGAGTGGTTAAGAGCATGAAAAATAAAGGTTAGAAATACTACCTACCTCATGGGGTTGTTAGGAGGAGTAAATGAGGCACATGGCACTCTGCCTGGTAAGTGGTAAGTAACAGATAAAGGTGAGGTATTATTGGCTACTATGGCACAGAAGAGACCCAAGAAAACTTAACAACACTGACATTGTGTACCCAGATAGTTCCCTGAACCCTGGAGCAGCTCTTCCTGTGGCCTCTTCAAATGTCCAATTGTTTCTAGGTGGCTACAGATCCTCAGCCAGAGCTCTAGGAGCCTCAGAGGCTCTTAATTGATAAAGAAAAAAATAGTATACTAATACTGCAATGTCTAGGGAAGTGAGGACAACCTGTTTGTACCTTATTCAAGCAATATGATGTAGTAGAGTCTCCACAATGTTAAGAGTAGGGAGACCTGAATTCTAATATTGCTTCCACTCCAAACTGGGTTCCCTTTAAAGAATACTATACAATGGTATTTACCCTGCTTACTTTATGCTTCCAAAGGAAGCATAAAGCTACTTGGAGTAGTACAAAATTACACATAAGGTAAGGTATGTTTATTCAAATATATAAATCAGTGACCCCAATCAGGTGACAAGAATACTGCCAGAGAAAGTATAAGGGTATGAAATTCTTGTAATAAGAGGGACTCAAGGATGGTTTTATAGTTATAGACCCATTGTCTTTGTAAAGAGTCCCCAGAGGATGATGAAGCTGTTGGCAATCAGAGCAGATGTAGCATGGGCTACCATATACCATGAAAGAAAAAGAGCTTCTGGCAAAAGAAAATCATCAAACCAATGTCTTCACCCTATTACAGAATGGAAAATGTCAGCTTACCTAGATTAGAGGGTAGGGCTCCAAAGCAGAGAAAATTACATTCACACCCAGAAATGGGAAATTTCTTCTTTGGAAAGAGCTAGGCTGTCATTAGGAGAGTGGGTAGGTAGCTGTGATTTTCTTCTTCTAAAGTTCTTTATGACTCTCCATAAAATTCTAAGAAAGAGTTTAGAAATTGATTAACCCTGTTATATCTCCCCTCACACACAGAGCTGTCCAGATAACTTCAGATACATCATCCAGTGGATATGGGATAAGCAGGGGCATTTTGCCAGGGCAGCAGTTGGTAGGTCATCTTAATGAACCAAGGGCAGGCACATTCAGCTCTGGTAGGGTCTGGTGAGGGACAGCTGATCTCTAATGTTCCCCAACACAATCTTCCAGTTGGAACTGGTGGACTAAGGAAGTAGTAGTCAGCAGCAGCTCCTTCTAACACATTTTGTTATGTCAAGAGATATTTTAATATTAGAGAGTCAAGGAGGGAGCTGAGAGAGAGAGAGAGAGTAAGGTGGGAGTATTCATGGGACTTGAAGGGAGGGGTGTCCTTTCAACATGGAAATACGTATGTTAGGTAGTAATCCAGAGTGGTTAAGAGCATGGGTTGTGGCATCAAATAGACCTGATTTATATCCTGGCTCTGCCACTTATATTCTCAGCTAATTATAAAATGGGATGAATACAATACTGATCTTAAGTAGCTCTTATGAGGAGAAAATGAGATTACATACTTAAAGCATGTAGAACATTTCCTGGTACCTAGGAAGTGCTAAAAGTTATTATTAAAGATTCATGCACCCCAATGTTCATAGCAGCATTATTTACAATTGCCAACATATGGAAGCAACCTAAGTGTCCATGAAATAATATGCAGCCATAAAAAAGAATGAAATTTTGCCACTTGCAGCAACATGGATGGACTTGGAGGGCATTATGCTTAGTTCTGAAATAACTCAGACAGAGAAAGACAAATACTGTGTGACATCACTTATATGTGGAACCTAAAAAAAATACAACAAACTAAACTAGTGAGTAAAACACAAAAGAAGCAGACACAGAGAACAAACTAGTGGTTGGTTACCAGTGGGAAAAAGAAAGGGGAGAGGGGCAATATAGGGGTCAGAGGTAAAAAGAGTTGGAAAGTTAGCAGCCTCACAACAGCACCTACAGTGAAGGCTGACATGATGCCTTGAATGACACAGGGACACTCCTTCTGGAACACATACTATAATTCCTGTCTGTAATACACATATTTGATGATGATGTTCAATTTGGAATTTCATACACCCTTTCATTCTTGTGCATGGTTTTGTGCATGCATATGATCTTGCCTTCAATTCTATAAGCTCCCAAAGTTCAGGGACTTGGTTTTCTATTTATATGTTATCTACAACAGTGCTTAGCATAGTAGCTGGAAGCGTTGGGAACTCTTAGTAAGTAGTGATTGAACGTCACTGAATTTAGGGAAATATGTAAAGAAGTTAATACATAGAATAAATTGATTAAAAGGCAGTTTAAGACCCAACAAAACATTAAGTACCTAGATGGATCAATCTCAGAACCAATTTTATCAAATACAGTAATAACATCAAAGTTTTATTACTAGGAGCATTTTTATAATGCTTTGTCATTTATGAATTGTTCTCCTATACTCTTTCTCTCAAAATAGCAAATCTGAATGGAAATAGAACTTAGGTGTTCAGCTGTCAGTTAAATAATTAGGGTAAAAATATTATTCCCAGGAAATGGAACAGCAAAAATTAACATGTATAGAGCAACTACTATAAGATAGGCAAAATTCTAAGTGATTTCCATGTACTCTCTTATTTAATCCTCTCAACAACCCTGTGGAAGAGGTATGGCATTATTCCAGTTTTATAGATGAAAAAGCTGAGACTTAGGTGAATTTATTTGCCCGAAGTCACATAGCTAGGAATTGAATGAAGATGACTCTTCACCAAAAAGACTGAGTCAACAAACCTGCAATAAGTTTTACCATAAGAGGAACTAGACAGAGCTGATTGAGAAGACTCTTTACAGCCTCATATCTAGAAAACAAATTGTGATGAGGAAAACATTAGCCAACTCACAATAGAATAATCTGAATAATGAATGATGTCTTGGCTAACAAAAACTAATCCAAAGTTTAAATGACATATTGGATCCAAAGGAAAAACTTCACACTCGTAAGTACTTTTTCCAAAGGAACATGATATACAGAGAGGGGATAGGTCTTTGTGTGGAACTGAAGAGAACTTTATAGAAAAACATAGGTTCTCTATAACAAGAATAATAATTTTTAAAAGGCCCAAACAAGGAGTCAAGAAAACACAATATGCAAAGTAACTAGAGTTGTTCAGTATGGGAATATTTTTTAACATATTTATTGGAGTATAATTGCTTTACAATGTTGTGTTAGTTTCTGCTGTATAACAAAGTGAATCAGCTATATGTATACATATATCCCCATATCCCCTCCCTCTTGTGTCTCCCTCCCACCCTCCCTATCCCACCCCTCTAGGTGATCACAAAGCACAGAGCTGATCTCCCCATGTGATGAAGCTGCTTCCCAGTAGTTATTTTACATTTGGTAGTGTATGTGTATATATGTCAATGCTACTCTCTCACTTCATCTCAGTTTACCCTTCCCCCTCCCCATGTCCTCAAGTCCATTCTCTACATCTGCGTCTTTATTCCTGTCCTGCCCCTAGGTTCATCAGAACCATTTTGGTTTGTTTTAGATTTCATATATATGTGTTAGAATACGGTATTTGTTTTTCTCTTTCTGACTTACTTCACTCTGTATGACAGACTCTAGGTCCATCCACCTCACTACAAATAACTCAATTTCGTTTCTTTATATGGCTGAGTAATATTCCATTGTATATATATGCCACCTCTTCTTTATCCATTCATCTGTCGATGGACACTTAGGTTGCTTCCATGTCCTGGCTATTGTAAATAGTGCTGCAGTGAACATTGTGGTACATGACTCTTTTTGAATTATGGTTTTCTCGGGGTATATGTTCAGTAATGGGATTACTGGGTCATATGGTAGTTCTATTTTTAGTTTTTTAAGGAATTTCTATACTGTTCTCCATAGTGGCTGTATCAAATTAAATTCACAGAAATAAACAAATGGGACCTAATGAAACTTAAAAGCTTTTGCACAGCAAATGAAACCATAAACAAGATGAAAAGGCAACCCTCAGTATGGGATTTATTGAGCACAAACTTGTAGACTTATTGCAATGAGATCTTTACCTAAATGTAAAGGGATGATTTTTAAGGGTTAGCCCAGAACTGTCTTTCTTAAAGGATCCCTGTTTTCAGCCCGGCCTAATGGTCTGAGTGGGTTGACTCTGTCTTCTATAAAACTGCCTTATTATGTAATATTTTTGCATGGGTTCATGCTCATTCAAAAATTGCAAATACTTTGCACAGCCATGTGTCTGGCTTGATCAGGACTTGGTCAATGGATGTGGATCATAGACTTATAAAAGTAAAGCAACTTACTGACTGGCCCAAGTCCTTAGCTCAAACTAGTGGTCAATCTGACAGGAAAGGAAGCAGAGTTTCTTAGAATCTACTGGTCAACATCACCTCCCTAAAGCGCCTTGGTCATCTAGCCCAGTGGTTTTCAAACTATAATTTTCAGTTTCAGAGGGCTCCACAGGGATGCCTCAGGGGGTTCCTTAAATGCTTTTTAAAATGATCTTTCTATGAATGAATGAATACAAAGTTGTAAAAATACAGTACATGGCTTATCTTCTCTGGTTTCTGATCCCAATTTGATTAAATCTAGTACATTCATTAATTGATATCTTGCCCAGGATGTAAGGCTGTGCTTATCTAATATCCTTATCTAATATACCAAAACTCAGAACTGGGCCTTTATGTATTTGGCTTGGACTTTCCCATGTTTTCTCTCTCTGCCCATGTTCATTCTCTAAATCTGGATGCTCAGTACCCATTGCTGAAAATGTCTTTAGTTCATGTGCACAGTGTCTGGGATGATTTTGCAAAGTCACCTCATGGATTAATGAGAATCAGTCATGTAAATCTAAAAGGAAAATTCTTTCCATTTGGGACTTGATACTTCTAAATTTAATGTAAATAAAAATCATAAATTAGCTCAAGTACAGTTATAACAATCCCAGTACATGGTATAGAGGGTGTTGATGAAAAATCCCTAATATACTATTTACAAGGCAGCAGATACATAGACTTTATTAATATCCTTGGGGAGCTTGACTCTGACAGAATTATTTCCATCTAAAACTTCTCTTTAGTCTAGCTCCACTCAATCTGATTTATCTTCTGGACTTTGAGCTATAGAAAAGTTAACAGGCACTGCAAAACACTCATTGAAAACACAAAGGTTGATTATTATTGTGTGAACAGGTTGAAAAATAAGGCTTTTGGCAACTGCTACATCTGGGGGTTGTAGTTAATGACCCTTTTGGATCAGTGCCCAGGACATGGATTTTCCACGTGCATGGCTCTGCTAAGATTGCAACCAATCTGAAGCAGGCAAGGTAACAATATAATAAAACAGCCTGAGATCCTCCAGATTGCAGTGCCGAGCACAGCACATCTCCACGCACCCATGGAGTTGAGGTATCGGCCAGCCATTTCACACTAGGAACTCTGGTCTGAAGTGCTGGGGGCAAGGCCTCTGCAGCACCCTAGCAGCAAGTGAAACTAGATGAAGCACAAAGGAAAAGGAAAATAAAATGTATCCACCACTTTTTGAAAGTTTGCTTTACACTGCTTCACTGTTAAGAAAGGTCTACTTTAGGGCTTCCCTGGTGGTTCAGTGGTTGAGAGTCCGCCTGCCCATGCAGGGGACACGGGTTCGTGCCCCGGTCCAGGATGATCCCACATGCCACGGAGCAGCTGGGCCCGTGAGCCATGGCCACTGAGCCTGCGCATCCAGAGTCTGTGCTCCACAACGGGAGACACAACGGGAGAGGCCACAACAGTGAGAGGCCCACGTACTGAAAAAAAAAAAAAAAAAAGAAAAAGAAAGGTCTACTTTAGTACCTGTTTTCACTAACTGAAAGAAATCCAAAGAGTCTCCTCCAAGCTCCTTCCCAGGAACTACAATAGCATCTCAGCATCAAGCTGCCATAGATTTGAACTATGTCTGTGGCATCTGTGCTTTGTCTGGATTTATTTTATGCATCCATTAGCAAGATGTGTCAAAAGTGCTTTAGAGATTGGTTCAAGATGGCAGAGTAGAATGACATGTGTTCACTCCCTCTTGCAAGAGCACGGGAATCACAACTAACTGGTGAACAATCATCGACAGGAAGACACTAGAACTCACCAAGAAAGATACCCCACATCCAAAGACAAAGGAGAAGCCACAATGAGACAATAGGGGCACAATCACAATAAAATCAAATCCTATAACGACCAAGTGGGTGACTCACAAACTGGAGAACAATTTTACCCAATGGAGAACAGAAGTCCACCCGCTGGAATGAAGGTTCTGAACCCCACATCAGGCTTCCCACTTGGGAGTCCAGCAAAGGAGGAGGAATTCCCAGAGAATCAGACTTTGAAGGCTAGTGGGATTTGATTGCAGGACTTTGACAGGACTGGGGGAAAACAGAGACTCCACTCTAGGAGGGCACACACAAAGTAGTGTGTGCATCAGGACCCAGGGGGAAGGAGCAGTGACCCCATAGGAGACAGAACCAGACATACTTGCTAGTGTTGGAGGGTCTCCTGCAGAGGTGGGAGGTGGCTGTGGCTCACCACGGGGACAAGGACATTGGCAGCAGGAGTTCTGGGAAGTACTCCTTGGCATGAACCCTCCCGGAGTCTGCCACTAGCCCCACCAAAGTGCCTGTAGGTGACAGTGCTGGGTCGCCTCAGGCCAAACAACCAATAGGGATGGAACTCAGCCCTATCCATCAGCAGACAAACATATTAAAGCTTTACTGAGCTCTACCCAACAGAGCAACATCCAGCTCTACCCATCACCAGTTCCTCCCATCAGGAAGCTTGCACAAGCCTCTAAGATAGCCTCAGCCACCAGAGGGCAGACAGCAAAAGCAAGAACTACAATCCTGCAGCCTGTGGAATGAAAACCCCACTCACAGAAAGTTACACAAAATGAAAAGGCAGAGGACAATGTACCAGATGAAGGAAAAAGCTAAAACCCCAGAAAAACAACTAAATGAAGTGGAGATAGGCAACCTTCCAGAAAAAGAATTCAGAACGATGATAGTGAAGATGATCCAGGACCTCAGAAAAAGAATGGAGGCAAAGATCGAGAAGATGCAAGAAATGTTTAACAAAGACCTAGAAGAATTAAAGAGGAAACACCTAGAAGAATTGAAGAACAAAAAACAGAGATGAACAATACAATATCTGAAATGAAAAATACACTAGAAGGAGTCAGTAGCAGAATAACTGAGGCAGAAGAACAGATAAGTGACCTGGAAGAAAGAATGGTGGAATTCACTGCCACAGAAAAGAATAAAGAAAAACAAATGAAAAGAAATGAAGACAACCTGAGACCACTGGGACAACATTAAATGAACCAACATTTGAATTATAGGGGGCCCAGAAGGAGAATAGAGAGACAAAGGACCCAAGAAAATATTTGAAAAGATTATAGTCAAAAAATTCCCTAACATGGGAAAGGAAATACCCACCCAAGTCCAAGAAGTGGAGAGAGTCCCAGGCAGGATAAACCCAAGGAGAAACAGGCCGAGACACATAGTAATCAAACTGACAAAAATTAAAGACAAAGAAAAATTATTAAAAGCAAAAAGGGAAAAATGACAAAAAACATCCAAGTGAACTCCCATAAAGTTAACAGGTTATTTCTCAGCAGAAACTCTACAAGCCACAAGGGAGTGGCACGATATATTTAAAGGGATGAAAGGGAAGAACCTAAAACCAAGATTACACTACCTGGCAAGGATCTCATTCAGATTCAATGGAAAAATCAAAAGCTTTAAAGACAAGCAAAAGCTAAGAGAACTCAGCACCACCAAACCAGCTATACAACAAATGCTAAACGAACTTCTCTAAGCAGGAAACAGAAGAGAAGAAAAGGACCTACAAAATCAAACCCAAAACAATTAAGTAAATGGTAATAGGACCATACATATCGATAATTACCTTAAATGTGAATAGATTAAATGCTCCAAGCAAAAGAAATAGGCTTGCTGAATGGATACAAAAACATGACCCATATATATGCTGTCTACAAGAGCCCCACTTCAGACCGAGGGACACATACAGACTGAAAGTGAGGGGATGGAAAAAGACTTTCCATGCAAATGGAAATCAAAAGAAAGCTGGAGTAGCAATACTCATATCAGATAAAATAGACTTTAAAGTGTTATAAGAGAAAAGGAAGGACACTACATAATGATCAAGGGATCAATCCAAGAAGAAGATATAACAATTATAAATATATATGCACCCAACATAGGAATACCTCAATACATAAGGCAAATGATAACAGCTATGAAAGAGGAAATTGACAGTAACACAATAATAGTGGGGGACTTTAACACCTCACTTACACCAATGGACAGATCACCCAGACAGAAAATTAATAAGGAAACACAAGCTTTAAGTGACACAATAGACCACATAGATTTGATATTTATAGGACATTCCATCTGAAAACAGCAGATTACACTTTCTTCTCAAGTGCATATGGAACATTCTCCAGGGTAGATCGCATCTTGTGTCACAAATCAAGCCTCAGTAAATTTAAGAAAATTGAAATCATATCAAGTATCTTATACAACCACAACACTATTAGATTAGAAATCAAATACTGGGAAAAAATGTAAAAAACACAAACACAGGGAAGCTAAACAATATGTTACTAAATAACCAAGAAATCACTGAAGAAATCAAAGAGGAAATCAAAAAACACCAAAAGACAAATGACAATGAAATCACGATGACCCAAAGCCTATGGAATGCAGCAAAAGGTGTTCTAAGACAAGTTTATAGCAATATAATCTTACCTAAAGAAACAAGAAAAATCTCAAATAAACAATCTAACCTTATACCTAAAAGAACTAGAGAAAGAAGAACAAATGAAACCCAAAGTTACTATAAGGAAAGAAATCATAAAGATCAGAGCAGAAATAAATGAAAGAGAAACAAAGAAAACAATAGCAAAGATCAATAAAACTAAAAGCTGGTTCTTTGAGAAGATAAACAAAATTGATAAACCTTTAGAGAGACTCACCAGGAAAAAGAGGGAGAGGACCCAAGTCAATAAAATTAGAAATGAAAAAGGAGAAGTTACAACAGACACAGCGGAAATACAAACATCATAAGAGAATACTAGAAACAACTCTATGCCAATAAAATGGACAACCTGGAAGAAATGGACAAATTCTTAGAAAGATATAACCTTCTAAGACTGAACCAGGAAGGAATAGAAAATATGAACAGACCAATCACAAGTAATGAAATTGACACTGTGATTAAAAATCTTCCAACAAACAAAAGTCCAGGACCAGACGGCTTCACAGGTGAATTCTGCCAAACATTTAGAGAAGAGCTAACACCCATCCTTCTCAAACTCTTCCAAAAAATTGCAGAGGAAGGAATACTTCCAAACTCATTCTACAACACCACCATCACCCTGATACCAAAACCAGACAGATACTACAAAAAAAAAGAAAATTACAGACCAATATCACTGATGAATATAGATGCAAAAATCCTCAACAAAATACTAGCAAACAGAATCCAACAGCACATTAAAAGTATCATACACCATGATCAAGGAGCATTTATCCCAGGGATGCAAGGATTCTTCACTATACGCAAATCAATCAATATGATACACCATATTAACAAATTGAAAGATAAAAACTATATGATCATCTCAGTAGATGCAGAAAAAGCTTTTGACAAAATTCAAGACCGATTTATGATAAAAACTCTCCAGAAAGTGGGCATAGAGGGAACCTACTTCAACCTAATAAAGGCCATATATGACAAACCCACAGTAAACATCATTCTCAATGGTGAAAATCTGAAAGCATTTCCTCTAAGATCAGGAAAAAGACAAGGATGTCCACTCTCACCACTATTATTCAACATAGTTTCAGAAGTCCTAGCCATGGCAATTAGAGAAGAAAAAGAAATAAAAGGAATACAAATTGGAAAAGAAGATGTAAAACTGTCACTGTTTGCAGATGATATGATATTATACATAGATAGACCTAAAAGATGCCACCAGCAAACTACTAGAGCTAATCAATGAATTTGGTAAAGTTGGAGGATACAAAATTAATGCACAGAAATCTCTTGCATTCCTATACACTAACAACAAAAATCAGAGAGAGAAATTAAAGAAACAATCCCATTTACCATTGAAACAAAAAGAATAAAATACCTAGGAATAAACCTACCTAAGGAGGTAAAAGACCTGTACTCAGAAAACTATAAGACACTGATGAAAGAAATCAAAGATGACACAAACAGATGGAGAGATATACCACGTTCTTGGATTGGAAGAATCAATATTGTGAAAATGACTATACTACCCAACACAATCTACAGATTCAATGCAATCCTTATCAAAATACCAATGGCATTTTTTACAGAACTAGAACAAAAAATCTTAACGTTTGTATGGAGACACAGAAGACCCCAAATAGCCAAAGCAATCTTGAGGGGAAAAAAACCGAGCTGGAGGAATCAGACTCCCTGACTTCAGACTATACTATAAAGCTACAGTAATCAAGACATTATGGTACTGGCACAAAAACAGAAATATAGATCAATGGAACAGGATAGAAAGCCCAGAGATAAACCCATGCACCTATGGTCAACTAATCTATGACAAAGGAGGCAAGGATATACAATGGAGAAAAGACAGTCTCTTCAATAAGTGGTGCTGGGAAAACTGGACAGCTACATGTAAAAAGAATGAAATTAGAGCACTCCCTAACACCATACATAAAAATAAACTCAAAATGGATTAAAGACCTAAATGTAAGACCGGACAATATAAAATTCTCAGAGGAAAACATAGGAAGAACACTCTTTGATATAAATCACAGAAATATCTTTTTTTGACCCACCTCCTAGAGTAACGGAAATAAAAACAAAAATAAATAAATGGGACCTAATGAAACTTAAAAGCTTTTGAATAGCAAAGGAAACTGTAAACAAGATGAAAAGACAACCCTTAGAATGGCAGAAAATATTTGCAAATGAATTTTCTGTTTTCAGTATTTTGTATTTGGGGGTCATTCTAACCAGCATGTAGTGATATCTGTTTTAATTTGCAATTCTCTAATGATATATAATGTTGAATATATATTCGTATACTTACTTACCATCTGTATGTATTCTTTGGTGAAATGTTTGTTCAGGTCTTCAGGCCATTTTGTAATTAGGTTGTTTGTTTTCTTATTGTTTAATTTTAAGAGTTCTTTGTATATTTTGGATAATTGTCCATCAGATGTGTCTTTTTCAGATTGTTTTCCCAGTCTAGGCTTGTCTTTTCATTCTCTTGACATTGTCATCCACAAAGTAGAAGTTTTTAATTTTAGTAAAGTCCAGCTTATCAATTCTTTCTTTAATGAGTCATACTTTTGCTGTTATATTTAAAAACTGATCACCATGCCCAAAGTCATCTAGGTTTTCTCCTATGTTTTCTTCTAGGAGTTTTCCAATTTGGGGTTTTACATTTAGGTCTATGATCCATCTTGAGTTAATTTTTGTGAGGTATGAAAGGTCTGTATCTATATTCATTTTTTTGCATATGGATGGCCAGTTGTTCCAGAACCACTTATTGAAGAGACTAACTTTGCTCCATTTTGCTTGTCATCTTTGCTTGTTGTCAAAGATCAGTTGACCATATTTATATGGGTCTATTTCTGGACTATCTATTATCTTCCATTGATCTGTTTTTCTATTCTTTCCCTGATACCACACTATCTTGATTACTGTAGCTGTATATTAAGTGTTGTAGTTGGGTAGTGTCAGTCCTCTAACTTTATTCTTTTTCAATATTGAGTTGGCTATTTTGGGTATTTTGCCTCTCCATATAAACTTTAGAATCTGTTTGTCAATGTCAACAAAATAACTTGCTGGTATTTTAATAGGGATTGCATTGAATCAATATATCAAGTAGGGAAGAACTGACAACTTGAAAGTATTTAGTCTTCCTGTCCATGACTATGGAATATCTCCCATTTATTTATTTCTTCTTTGATACCTTTCATCAGTTTTCTGTTTTTCTTCACATATTGTACATATTGTGTAAAATTTATACCTACTTCATCTTTGAGTGCAAATGTAAATGGTAATGTGTTTTTAATCTTTCAAATTTAATGAAATATAACTGACATATGACATTGTGTAATTTTAAGGTGTACAGTGTGATGATTTGATACACGTATATATATATTGTGAAATGTTTATTATAATATGGTTAGTTAACACATTCCTCACATCATATAATTACCATTTTGTTGTTGTTATTACAGTGAGAACATTAAATAACTACTCTCATAGCAACTTTTAAGTATACAATAGAGTATTGATAACTAGACTCAACATATTGTATATTAAATAGCTGGAACTTATTCATTTTATAACTGAACATTTGTACCCTATGAATGACATGTCCCTATTTCTCCCACCCCTCAATCTTTGGCAACCACCATTCTACTCTATGTTTTTATGAGAGTTATGTTTTTAGATTCCACATATAAGTGAGATCATACAGTATTTGTCTTTCTCTATCTGACTTATTTCACTTAGCATAATGCCCTCAAGGTCCATTCATGTTGTTCAAATGACAGGGATTTATTTCTATTTTATGGCTGAATACTATTCTATTGGGTATATGTGTATGTATGTATGTGTGTGTGTGTGTGTGTGTGTATATATATATATATATATATATATATATATATGCCACATCTTCTTTATCCATTCATCTGTTGATGAACATTTAGGTTTTTTCCATGTCTTGGCTATTGTGGATAATGCTGCAATGAACATGGGAGTGCACATATCTCTTTGAGATGGTGATTTCATCTTCTTTGGATTAGATACCCAAAAGTTGGGATTGTTGGAATATGTAGTGGTTCTACTTTTAATTTTTGAGGAACCTCCATACTGGTTTCCATAGTGGCTATAACACTGTACATTCCCACCAAGCATTCAGAAGGCTTCCCTTTTCTCTACATCCTTGACAGCATTTGTTAGCTCTTGTCTTTTTGATAATAGCTATTCTAACAGATGTGAGGTGATATTTCATTGTGGTTTTGATTTGCATTTAATCATGTTTTTTTTTTTTTTTTTTTTGTGGTATGCGGGCCTCTCACTGTTGTGGCCTCTCCCGTTGCGGAGCACAGGCTCCGGATGCGCAGGCTCAGCAGCCATGGCTCACGGGCCCAGCCGCTCCGCGGCATATGGGATCCTCCCAGACCGGGGCACGAACCCGCATCCCCTGCATCGGCAGGCGGACTCTCAACCACTGCGCCACCAGGGAGGCCCAATCATGTTTTTTTTTAATTGGAGTATAGTTTCTTTATTGGGTGGGCCGAAACGTTCATTTGGTTTTTTCCGTAAGATGGTTCTAGTAGCACTCAGTTGTCTTTAACTTCATTGGAAACAATTTTGTTAGACTGTATGTGACAGCTATCATATCAGCATGCATTTATAAAAAGACTTATCAAAATTGCTGAATTTTTGTGTAGACATTTTAATATTGAAGATGGAAGAAAAAAAGCAACGCTTTCAGCATATTATGCTTTCTTATTTCAAGAAAGGTAAAAATGCAACTGAAATGCACAAAAAGATTTGTGCAGCGTATGGAGAAGGTTCTGTGACTGATCAAACGTGTCAAAAGTTGTTTGTGAACTTTCATTCTGGAGATTTTTTGTGGGACGATGTTCCACGGTCGGGTAGGCCAGTTGAAGATTATAGCGATCAAATCGAAACAATAATTGAGATCAACCTGATACCACGTGGGAGGTAGCTGACATACTCAGAATATCCAAGTCAAGTGTTGAAAATCACTTGCACCAGCTTGGTTATGTGAGTCACTTTGATGTTTGGGTTCCACATAAGTTAAGCGAAAAAAACCTTCTTGACCATATTTCCACATGCAATACTCTACTGAAACGTAATGAAAATGTTCCGTTTTTAAAACAAATTGTGACGGCTGATAAAAAGTGGATACTGTACAACAATGTGGAACAGAAGAGATTGTGGGGCAAGGGAAATTAACCACCAAAAACCACACCAAAGGCCGGTCTTCTTCCAGAGAAGGTGATGTTGTGTATATGGTGGGATTGGAAGGGATTCCTCTATTATGAGCTCCTTCCCAAAAACCAAACAATTAATTCCAACAAGTACTGCTCCCAATTAGACCAACTGAAAGTGGCACTCAACAAAAAGCATCCAGAATTAGTCAACAGAAAACGCATAATCTTCCATCAGGATAATGCAAGACCGCATTTTTTTTTGATGACCAGGGAAAAACTGTTACAGCTTGGCTGTGAAGTTCTGATTCATCCGCTGCATTCACCAGACATTGCACCTTCAGATTTCCATTGATTTTGGTCTTTACAAAATTTTCTTAATGGAAAAAGTTTCAATTCACTGGAAAACTGTAAAAGGCACCTGGAACAGTTCTTTGCTCAAAAAGATGAAAAGTTTTGGGAAGATGGCATTATGAAGTTGCCTGAAAAATGGCAGAAGGTAGTGGAGCAAAAGGGTGAAAACGTTGTTCAGTAAAGTTTTGGTGAAAATGGAAAATGTGTCTCTTATTTTTATTTAAAAAAAGAAGGCATTTTTTTGGCCCACCTAACACAATATTATGTTAGTTTCTACTTTACAGCAAAGTGAATCAGCTATATGTATACATATATCCCGTCTTTTTTGGATTTTCTTCCCATTTAGGTCATCCACAGAGCATTGAGTAGAGCTCCCTGTGCTGTACAGTAGGTTCTCATTAGTTGTCTATTTTATACATAGTATCAATAGTGTATACATGTCAATACCCATCTCCCAATTCATCCCATCACCCCTTCCCACTTGGTAGGCATATGTTTGTTCTCTACATCTGTGTCTCTATTACTGCTTTGCAAATAAGATCATCTATACCATTTTTTTAGATTCCACATATATGCGTTAGTGTACGATATTTGTTTTTCTCTTTCTGACTTACTTCACTCTGTATGACAGTCTCTATGTCCATCCACGTCTCTACAAATGACCCAATTTTGTTCCTTTTAATGGCTGAGTAATATTCCATTGTATTTATGTACCACATCTTTTTATCCATTCCTCTTTTGATGGACATTTAGGTTGCTTCCATGTCCTGGCTATTGTAAATAGTGCTTCAATGATCATTGGGGTGCATGTGTCTTTTTTTTAATTAATTATTTTTGTCTGTATTGGGTTTTCATTGCTGCATGCAGGCTTTCTCTAGTTGCAGCGAGCAGGGGCTACTCTTCATTGAGGTGCACGGGCTTCTCATTGTGGTGGCTTCTCTTGTTGCAGAGCACAGTCTCTAGGTGTGCGGGCTTCAGTAGTTGTGGTGCACAGGCTCTAGAGTGCAGGCTCAGTAGTTGTGGTGCATGGACTTAGTTGCTCCTCCACGTGTGGGATCTTCCTGGACCAGGGATCAAACCCGTGTCCCCTGCATTGGCAGGCAGATTCTTAACCACTGTGCCTCCAGGGAAGTCCTGGTGCATGAATCTTTTTGAATTATGGTTTTCTCTGGGTATATGCCCAGTAATGGGTTGCTGGGTCATATGGTAGTTCTATTTGTAGTTTTTTAAGGAACCTCCATACTATTCTCCATAATGGTTTTATCAATTTACATTCCCACCAACAGTGCAAGAGGGTTCCCTTTTCTCCACACCCTCTCCAGCATTTATTGTTTGTAGATTTTTTGATGATGGCTATTCTGACCAGTGTGAGGTGAGGTACTAATTCTTTGAATGTTTGGTAAAATTCACCGGTAAAACCATCTAGTTGTGGACTATTTTTATTAGGAGGTTTTGGATTACTGACTCAATCTCCTTACTTATTATTGGTCTGTTCAGATTTTCTATTTCTTCATGCTTCTGTCTTGGTAGGTGGTATGTTTCTAGGAATTTATTCATTTTTTTTAGGATGTCCAATCTGTTGATGTTTAGTTGTTCATAGTACTCTAATATAATCCTTTGTATTTCTGTGGTATCAGTTATAATGTCTCCTCTTTCATTTATAATGCTATTCATTTGGGTTTTCTCTTTTTTTCTTGGTTAGTCTAGCTAAAGGTTTGCCAATTTTGCTTATCTTTTCAAAGAACCAATTCTTGTTTTATAACAGTTTCTCTTGTTTTGTTATTCTCTATTTCACTTATTTTTGCTCTAATCTTTATTATTTCATTCCTTCCAGCTTTGGCTTTAGTTTCTCCCTCCTTTCCCACAATTCCTTGAGGTGTAAAATGAGGTCATTTATTTGAGATATTTTTATTGATGTATGCATTTATCTCCATAAAATTCCTCCTTAGAACTGCTTTTGCTGCATCCCGCAAAATTTGATAAGTTGCATTTTCACTTTAATTAAAAATATTTTAAAATTTCTCAAGATTTCTTATTTGATCTGTGTTATTTAGAAATACGTTGTTTAATCTCCAAGCATTTGGGGACTTTCTCATATCTTTTTGTTATTGATTTCTAGTTTAATTTCATTGTGGTCTGAGAGGAAACATTGTTTGAGTCCCATTTAAAAAAAAAATTTTAAGCACATTTTATGGCCCAGGATGTAGTCTATCTGGGTGTTTCATGTGCACTTGAGAAGAATGTGTATTCTGCTGTTGTTTGATGAAGTGTTCTATAGATTCCTTTATATCCAGTTGTTTGATGGTGTGGTTGAGTTCACCTGTGTCCTTTTGATTTTTTGCCTGCTGGGTCTGTCCGTTTCTTATAGAGTGATGTTGAAGTCTCCAACTATTACAGTGGATTAATCTATTTCTCCTTACAGTTCTATATGTATAAGGAGGCAAGTCTACTGGCAATAAGTTTCCTCAATTTTTGTTTGTCTGTGAAAGTCTTTATTTTTCTTTCACTTTTGAAAGATAATTTCACAGAGTACAGAATTCTAAGTTGGTGTTTTCCCTCAGCACATTAAATAATTCACTCTACTCTCTTCTTGTTTGCATGGTTTCTGAAGAGAAGTTGGATGTAATTCTCATTGTTGCTCCTCTATTGGTAAGGTGTTTTATTCCTCTGGCTCCTTTCAAGACATTTTCTTTGTCTGATTTTCTGAAGTTTGAAAATGATATGTCTAGGTATAGTTTTTTGTTTATTTGTTTTGGTTTTTTTTTATTTGTTTGTTTGCAGATATCCTGCTTAGTGTTCTCTGAGCTTCCTGGATCTTTGGTTTGGTGTCTAACATTAATTCTGGGGAAATTCTCAGGCATTATTGCTGAAAATGTTGCTTCTTTTTCTTGGTATTGCCATTACATATATGTTACACCTTTTGTATTTATCTCACAGTTCTCGGACATTCTGTTTTGTTTTTTGCAGGTTTTTTTTCCTGTGTTTTTTAGTTTTGGAAGTTTGGAAGTTTCTGTTGTCATATCCTCAAACTCAAAGATTCTTTCCTCAGTCATGTTTAGTCTACTAATGAGCCCATCAAAGATACTCTTCATTTCTTTTAGAGAGCTTCTGTTCCCTCACATTTCTATTTGATTCTTTCTTAGACTTTCCATCTCTCTGTTTACATTTTCCATTTATTTGTGCATGCTATCTACATTTTTCTCATTAAAGCCCTTACCATATTAATTATAGTTTTAAAAACTTCCTCTTCTAAGAAGTCCAACAATCCTGCCATACCTGACTCTGGTTCTGATGCTTTTTCAGTGTCATCAAACTGTGTTTTTTGCCTTTTTAGTATGCTTTGAAATTTTTTGTTGAAAGGAAGACATGATGTGCTGGGTAAAAGGAACTGCAGTAAATAGGCTTTTAGTAATGTAGTGGTAAGCTGTGAGGCAAGAAGAAGTGTTCCATAATCCTATGATTAGGTTTCAATCTTTTGAAGACCCTATGCCTCTTGACTGTGAAATTCACCAGTGCTTCTCAGTTTTGTTTTTCTCTCCTTAGTTGGGACAGGATGGCTAGAGAGAGCTAGAGTTGTATATTTTCCTTCCTCTATGTGGAAGACTAGAGGGGGTTGGCATTGGTTATTTCACTTCTCCCAGGCTGATTAGGCTCTCATAAAACCCCAGCAGGTGAGGTTCTGGTAAAATAGTTTCTCCCGAGGGTAGGCCTTATTAAGTAGAATGTTCTGACATACATACTTACTTAATAATGGTTCCTTTTACACTCCTGCTGGAAGCATGAAGGAATTTTTTCTCCAATATTCACTATAAGAACCAAGTTGAGCTCCTGGAGGTAAAACTCCAAAAATGTGATTCTCCCTGAGTTGGGTCCTCCAGTTTTTAACTCAGAGTTGTCCACATTGAGCCTCCAGCAATTTGTCATTATAGTCCAGGTTTTTCTACCTGGAACTGGTTCCCACAGAGATTTCTGTTTGGGGTTTCTGCTATGATAAATTATGATTCTCTGAATTCCCCTTGTATCTCTCCAATTTTGGAGGCAGTGGTTTGCCCTGTGACCTTACGTCTTTGTCAGACCTTGATTTTTTTTGCAGTTTGTTCAGCTTTTTACTTTTGTTAGAATGGAGTGGCAACTTATAAGCTCCTTACATGCTGAACTAGAAACCAAAAGTAAAGCTAAGAATTTTAGGTACAAAATTACTGTTGTCTTCTGGGCCCTCCAGATCCATCATGGATCTCCTGTACCATCTAATGAATCCTTAGGTAAAGCCACACCACTACTCACCCACCACCAACACTACCAAGCATCCCATAATCCCTTGCACATGTTTGAGTTGTTTTTCAAAACGTACTCAGAATGAATATCAGCTATGTATTCATCTGCTTTTTTCTCAAGAAGGCAGTTCCATGTGTTTGGAGCCTCTGTGTGATTGTCTATAATTTATGGTACAACTTTTGTGTAGTTACTATTATTATCTCCTTGAGAGGTTTATAAAATAGCATTACATTCTTCTGGGAATAGTTTTTCATTTTAGGAAAATATATTTCATAAAAGAAACAATTTTGAAAGAAGTGATTGCTAACAAACCCCCATGCCCTCATGGCACATCTCCAGTAATTGGCGTCCCTTGAGTTTGAGCTCATTTTTGGTAGGAGTAATGGAAGTGGAAGGGAAGCAAAAGGTTCAGAAGGTTCCAGAGAGGAGGCTGAAGGAAAACTCAGTGTGTGGGGGAGGCTAGAAAGAATTCAAAATTAGCCAAGGGATGTTATCTTGAGAACTATTGACAAAGAATAAACAAAGACTTTTAAAATGTCTTTTTTAAGCCTTTTTTTCCTTAAGGATATGATAATGTAATAGTCTATTAAATCCAAGCACACATACCTTATTTCTCTCTTTTACCTCTTTAAGGAGGGTATTTATCAGATGGTCCTGTTCAAACTTTTCATGTTTTTTCTTTTATTATAAATATCATACCAGAGGTTTCTTCTAAATTAACATTGCTTCATTTCTTATTTATCAAAGTTGATTTTCCAGGGATGTTTAATGAGGAAATATGAAAATGGGATAGAATGGGTATGATGGAGAAGTCACAGATATTTGAAAAAAACTAATCTCCACCTCACAATGGAAAAAAATCTTCTTGAGAATTGAAAATGCCAGGCTCTCATCTCCTCAGCTGTGAATATGGGAGTTAAAGACTAAATCATGTTATTTTAGGAAAATCAATAGGTCTCATAAAATTACCAGCCTCTTCATGAACACAGAACAGTTTTTCTGAAAGCCAATGTGATTTGTTCTGTTCTATGTGTACACTTATAGAAATCGATGAGAGATGTGGAATAATCAGATAATTCCTTGGCAGTCCCTGATAAATCACTTTTCCTCCAATTGTGAGAGGAGAAAGAAATAATTTTTTCATCATGGAAATTCCAGAGTAAATTTCCACTGGCTTCTCTAGCACCCCAGCTGTGAGAAGTATAACCTAAGCTCTGTTGTTCAGCATAACTTTCAGTCTGTCCCTTTAGGCTGCTAGACACAAAACAGGCCACAAACATTAATTCTTCTGCACAGGCCATTTCCGCACCACTCAGACAAAGGCAGCAATCAACCAGGAGCCACAATGGCAGTCACAGAATAGCCTATTAAATAAGACACATTGAACTGCTGTTGAGGGTATTTGAACCCTGTAGTGGATAATCTATCCTTTAGATTTGACATCTAAATTAGGAACAATCAATCAATGTCTTTCACATACTAATTATAATACATGGAGATGATGAACAAATTCCACAGAAAATCCTCCAAATTTATATTACACATTGGCTTCTGCCTACTTTCTTATCTCAGCCATCACAGCTTTCTACATCTTTGCCCTGAGGAAATTACCAGGAAACAATGGAATGGCAGACAATGGATGGAGGGATGCAGAAGCAATAAGTTAGGAACTCAAGGGTTTCCACCAACTAAGAAATTGATTCTTCACTCAACTCCAGCATATTTGTTACCAGGTCATCTCTACCAGGCAGTTCAACATAATTAGTTAAGAATATAGGGCTTTTGTGCCAGGTAGACTTGAGTCTGAATCTTGGCTCTCCCACTTACTCAGTGTGGGGTCTTGGGCAAGCTACCTACTCTTTCAGGTTCAATTTCTTCATCAGTAAAATGAAGCTAAGAATGCCTTCATTAACTTACTTTCATGATTAAATGAAATTACTGATGTAAACGGAGTGTAGTGTTCAGCCCCAAATAAGTACTCTGCAAGTGGAGGTTGTGGTGATGGTGTTTATGTGTTGCCTTTCTTTGGAACCCATATCCTTCAGATGTTTGGTTTCTTTTTTTTTCTTTTCTTTTTTTTTTGGTTTCTTTTTAACATTATTGTTGAGGGCGGGCTCAGTGCACATTTTGTAAGTTGGTACAAAAGGCCATGGGTCTGCAGCAATTGAATACCTGTTTTGGTCATTTTTCAAACATGATTTTTGTCTTTGTAAAGTTTCTACTCATCTTTATGAACACAAGTTGACTTTAAGTCATGACTCTGGAGCCTAGAGAATTCCCAGGGGTTCAATAAAAAGTCAGTCATGATTAGCTAGTTTTCATTACTAACTACCCAGAGCTTTAAGCAAAAGTTCCATCTTAACTGATAGAACCAGAGGAACCATTCAATTAAAATCAACCTAGAGCTTCTGTTTCATGATCCACACCCTTCACTAAGTGGTAAGACCTGTGAGAAGGAGTGTTAAACTATGGGTCCTGAAACCAGCAAACTTCAGTCATTTGAGAGACATGGAAGCTACTAAGCTTTAAAATAATGAATTCTGGAAGGGAGGAGTCAAGATGGTGGAGTAGGAGGATGTGGAGTTCACCTGTCCCCACAAATACATCAAGAATACATCTGCAAGGACTTCCCTGATGGTGCAGTGGTTAAGACTCTGAGCTCCCAATGCAGGCGGCCCAGGTTCGATCCCTGGTCAGGGAACTAGATCCTGAATGCATGCTGCAACTAAGAGTTTGCATGCCACCACTAAGACCAGCAAAACCAAAAAAAAAAGAAAAAAAAAAAGAATACAACTTCAAACGGAATAATTCTCACAGAGAACCTGCTGAACACTAGCAGAGGACCTTGGACACCTAAAAGGACAAGAAAGATCCCTGCATAACTGGGTAGGATGAAAGAAAGAAAGAAAAAAAAGAGGAAGCAGGACAGAACCTGTGTTCCTGGGGCAGGAGGGAGCTGAAGGAGAGGAGAGTTTCCCATATGTGGGGTAGTCCCCTCACCAGTGGGAAGATCAGCTGGGACAGAAGGGGAGCTTTGAGGGCTCAGAGGAGAGAGCACAGCAACCAGGTCTGTGGCAGGCAGGACAGAGTGAGACCTACACAGATGGTCCATGCCAGAGCCCTGCACACCCAAGCCTGAGATGTGTGTCTGCCAGTGCAGACAAGGGCTGGGAGCTGGAACATGGGGTTTGGAGAGCAGACTGAGGGAGAGAGGACTGCTGTTGTCTGTGAGGAGACAGCCTGAAGGGATGGGAGTGAGGGGCTCTGAAACCAGGAATGTTTGCAGAAGAAGCCCTGACTGCCATAGAAGTGAAGTACCATTGTTGAATGGGCCACCATTGCAGCCTCTTTCCCCACGTGCTAGCCCCTGCTTCTGTGGGCACTAGAAGGGGCTCCAACCTAGGTGGGCTCATGAGCCATGGTCGGTTGCTGCCTCAGCCAAACCAGCTTTAAAACAAATTCTAAAATAAGATCTCTAGGCAGAAAAGAAAAGGCAACTACTAGAAACAAGAAAATGTAAATGGGAAAGCTCATCAGTAAAGAGAAACATACAATAAAGGTAGGAAATCATCCACACACAAATTTGATATCAAAACCAGCAATCATGAGAAGAGGAGAGTACAAATGCAGGAAGTGGGAATTGCATTTGAAATTAAGAGGCCAGCAACTTAAAACAACCTTTATATATAAAGACTGCTGTATCAAAAACCTCATGGGAACTGCAAACAAAAAATGTACAATAGACACACACAAAAAAGAAAAAGCAATCCAAACACAACACTAAATTTAGTCATCAAATCACAAGAGAACAAAAGAGAAAGGGAAGAAAAAAGACCTACAAAAACAAACACAAAACAATTAAGAAAATGGCAATAGGAACATACATATCGATAATTACTTTAAATGTAAATGGATTAAATACTCCAACCAAAAGATATAGCCTGGTTGAATGGATACAAAAACGAGACCCATATATATGCTGTTTACAAGAGACCCACTTCAGACCTAGGGACACATACAGACTGAAAGTGAGGGGATGGAAGAAAGTATTCCATGCAAATAGAAATCAGAAGAAAGCTGGAGTAGCAATACTCATATCAGACAAAATAGACTTTAAAATAAAGACTATTACAAGAGACAAGGAAGGACACTACATAATGATCAAGGGATCAATCCAAGAAGAGGATATAATAATTGTAAATATATATGCACCCAACATAGGAGCACCTCAATATATAAGGCAAATTCTAATGGCCATAAAAGGCAAAATCGACAGTAACACAATAGTGGGGGACTTCAACACCCCACTTACACTAATGGATAGATCATACAAACAGAAAATCAATATGGAAACAGACACCTTAAATGACACATTCGACCAGATGGACTTAATTGATATTTATAGAATAGTCCATCCCAATTGATATTTATAGAACAATCCGTCCCAACGCAGGAGAATACACTATCTTCTCAAGGGCACATGGAACATTCTCCAGGGTAGATCATATCTTAGGCCACAAATCAAGCCTTGGTAAATTTAAGAAAATTGAAATCATATCAAGCATCTTTTCTGACCACAATACTATGAGATTAGAAATCACTTACAGGGAAAAAAATAAACTTAACCTCACAAACACGTGCAGGCTAAACGATATGCTACTAAACAACCAATTGATCACTAAATACATCAAAGAGGAAATAAAAAAATACCTAGAGACAAATGACAACACAAAAACCATGATCCAATACCTGTGGGACACAGCAAAAGCAATTCTAAGAGGGCAGTTTATAGCAATACAATCTTACCTCAGGAAACAAGAAAAATATCAAATAAACAACCCAAACTCACACATAAAACAAGTAGAGAAAGAAGAGCAAACGAAACCCAAAGTTAGTAGAAGGAAAGAAATCATAAAGATCAGAGCAGAAACAAATGAAATAGAGATAAAGAAAACAATAGAAAAGGTCAATGAAACTAAAAGCCGGTTCTTTGAAAAGATAAACAAAATCGATAAATCTTTAGCCAGACTTATTAGGGAAAAAAAGGGAGTGGGCTCAACTAAATAAAATTAGAAATGAAAAAGGAGAAGTTACAAATGACACCACAGAAATACAAAGGATCATAAGAGACTCCTACAAGCAACTATATGCCAACAAAATGGGCAACCTAGAAGAAATGGACAAATTCTTAGAAAGGTACAACCTCCAAGACTGAACCTGGAAAAAATAGAGAATATGAACAGATTAATCACAAGTACTGAAATTGAAACTGTTACTTAAAAACTTCTAACAAACAGGCAAATTCTATCAAACACTTAGAGAAAAGTTAACATGTATCCTTCTGAAACTATTACAAAAAATTGCAGAGGAAGAAACACTTCCAAGCTCCTTCTATGAGGCCACCATCACCCTGATACCCAAACCAGACAAAGATATCACAGAAAAAGAAAATTAGAGGCCAATAATATCACTGATGAACATAGATACAGAATTCCTCAACAAATACTACCAAACCAAATCCAACAATACATTAAAAGGATCATACACCATGATCAAGTGGGATTTATCCCAGGGATGCAATGATTTTTTGATATATGCAAATCAATCAATATGATACACCACATTAACAAACTGAAGAATAAAAACTGTATGATTATCTCAGTAGATACAGAAAAAGCTTTTGACAAAATTCAACACCATTTATGATAATAAGTCTCCAAAAGCGGGTATAGAGAAAGCACACATCAACGTAATAAAAGCCATATATGACAAACCTACAGCTAACATCATTCTCAATGGTGAAAATCTAAAAGTATTTCCCCTAAGATCAGGAAAAAGACAAGGATGTCCAATCTTGCCACTTTTATTAAACATAGTTTTGGAAGTCCTAGCCATGGCAATCAGAGAGAAATAAAAGGAATCCAAATTGGAAAAGAAAAAGTAAAACTGTCACTCTTTGCAGATTACATGATATTATACATAGAAAATCCTAAAGATGCTACCAGAAAACTACTAGAACTCATCAAAGAATTTGGTAAAGTTGCAGGATACAAAAGTAATACACAGAAATCTGTTGCATTTCTATACACTAACAACCAAAGATCAGAAAGAGAAATTAAAGAAACAATCTCATTTACCATCACATCAAAAAGAATAAAATACCTAGGAATAAACCTACCTAAGGAGGCAGAAGACCTGTGCTCAGAAAACTATAAGATTCTGATGAAAGACATCAAAGACGACACAAACAGATGGAGAGATATACCATGTTCTTGGATTGGAAGAATCAATATTGTCAAAATAACTATACTACCTAAAGCAATCTACAGACTTCACAGAATTAGAACAAAAAATTTTACAATTTGTATGGAAACACAAAAGACCATGAATAGCCAAAGGAATCTTGAGAAAGAAAAATGGAGCTGGAGGAATCAGGCCCCCTGGCTTCAGACTATACTACAAGGCTATAGTCATCAAAAGAGTATGGTGCTGGCCCCCAAACAGAAATATAGACCAATGGAACAGGATAGAAAGTCCAGAGATAAACCCATGCACCTATGGTCATCTAATCTATAACAAAGGAGACAAGAATATACAATGGAAAAAAGACAGTCTCTTCAATAAGTGGTGCTGGGAAAACTGGACAGCTACCTAAAACAGAATGAAAGTAGAACACTCCATAACACCATACCCAAAATTAACTCAAAATGGATTAAAGACCTAAATGTAAGGTCGGATAATATAAAACTCTTAAAGGAAAACATAGGCAGAATACTCTCTGACATAAATTGCAGCAATATCCTTTTGGATCCGCCTCCTAGAGTAATGAAAATAAAAACAAAAATAACAAATGGGACCTAATTAAACTTAAAAGATTTGCACAGCAAAGGAAACCATAAACAAAACAAAAAGACAACCCACAGAATGGGAGAAAATATTTACAAACAATGAGATTGACAAGGGATTAATCTCCAAAATATATAAACAGAGAGTGTGGAGAAAAGATAACCCTCTTGCACTGTTGGTGGGAATGTAAACTGGTACAGCTACTATGGGGAACAGTATGGAGGTTCCTTAAAAAACTAAAAATAGAGCTACCATATGATCCAGCAATCCCACTCCTGGGCATATATCCAGAGAAAACAATAATTCGAAAAAATACATGCACCCCAATGTTCATTGCAGCACTATTTACAATAGCCAAGACCTGGAAGCAACCTAAATGTCCATTGACAGAGGAATGGATAAAGAAGCTGTGGTACATATATACAATGCACTATTACTCAGCTATAAAAAAGAATGAAATAATGACATTTGTAGCAACATGGATGGACTTAGAGACTGTCATCCTAAGAGAAATAAGTCAGACAGAGAAAGACAAATATATGATATCGCTTACTTGTGAAATCTAAAATAAATGGTACAAATTAACTTTATAAAACAGAAATAGAGTCACAGATGTAGAAAACAAATTTATGGTTACCAGAGGGAAAGGGGGGGATAAATTAGGAGTTTGGGATTAACATATACACACTACTGTATGTAAAATAGATAACTAATAAGGACCTACTGTATAGCACATGGAACTCTACTCAATATTCCATAATAACCTATATAGGAAAACAATCTAAAAAAGAATGGATACATGTATATGTACAACTGATTCTCTTTGCTGTACCCCTGAAACTAACAACATGGTAAATCAACTATATGCCAATAAAAATTTTAAAAATAAATAAAATAATGAATTCAGAGTGGGGTCATGTCCATATAGAGCCCAGAACCAGGAAAGTAAACCTATCAGCTTTCTCCAGTTCCTCATAGCTCCATCTCCTTATAGGCTTCACTAGTAGGCCTCAACTCACACTGGTTCTTGAGCCAATACTGGTAGAGTCATGAGGGCTTTAAGCTGATTAAACTCCCACCTACGCCATCAAATCAAAGGTAGGGAGTATGGGGATCTGAAATGCAGTCGTTTCCAAACACTTTATGTACATAGTGAGGTTAATGGCTGATTTTCAGCATTCCTTTATCCTCTGCAATGATGGCCAAACTTGACTGAGTTAATAAAACCTATGGTTTCTGCCACTATTGATATTTGGGCTTTCAGTCCTTTCTCTGGGGCTTGGGGTTGGATGTGATAAAGAGTTAAGAGCTGCTCTCCTTTCCTCTAGAATCACTGAGAGTCAATCATTTTCCCTCTCTGGGTCTCAATATTCCTGGAATAACCTAGAACAGGGGACTTCACGTTTCATGGTGATGCTACCCATATCCTGGAGACTTCTCTCATGACTTTGAAAACAATCTTCCAGTACACTTATAAACAATATTTTCATATGAGAATGATTAAAAGCCACCTGGAAAGAAAAAAATGATGGAAGGAAGAGGAAAGCAAGTGTCCTCTATACATCTGCCACTATCTATGACAAATACACTTGAGGCCTCCTAGCCCAGTGCACTGCCTCCACTATAAGTCAACTCAAATCCATTTCCTGGCTGTTGCTTTAGCCATCTCTGAGTATACTGATTCCATGTTTTGTTCACTCATGTATACAAGTTCATCTCCAGATCTAAGTGAACATTTCCTTGATACAGTTTCTTTCTATTTCTTTCTTGATTTATTTTTTATGAAGACAGAGATCATTGGGAACATTTTACTCTGGCACTGCTCTTCAGGGTCTCCCTGCAGACTGAATAACTGAGGCCTGCTGGCAGGTCACAACCAGTTTCCTTTATGACACATTCTTACAGAAGACAGGAAGACTTGACAGTCTGACAGACACTTAAAAGTGTGAAGATGAATAAAAGCTACAACACTCCTGATGGATATATATAAAAAAAGCTGTCAGTCGATGTAAGCAGTATTCTAAAAACATACAGTACCATATCAGTGCTAGAGGGTGCTGGATACAAAAAAGAGTTGGCAGATGGGCAATTTTTGATAGTCAGGTCTATGTGGATGTGAAAACCAAGCTGAGAAGGAGTTTGTTAGTCCTCATTTGTTACCCTGCTTTGAAAATCACATTTGGAAGCTTTGCTTTCTTTCTCTTTGAATTCCTTCAAGAGCTACATTATCAGCCAGTAGGTAGACTGGATGATGATCTAGATGCTATGTTTAATGTGAGTGGTGTCAGGCAGGAAATTCTAGCCAAAACATCTTACTCACTGGCTGTTGCTTTGCCTGAAATTCTACCATTAGAGATTCTTATTTGGGAATATACTACAACTCAGACGCTCTGGAAAAGGGAAGTCTTTAGCTTACTCTAGTGAAGATTGATTTCCAGCCATTTGTAGTACCAGGACATTAAGGATTGGGGGTTAACTGGAAGTCAGGTGAAAGGGCAGAGAACAGAAAGGAAGAATCAGAAGTCACAGAATTTTGATATTGTCTACTTCACATTGTCATAGAAATATCTGAGGATATTCATTTTACCTTTATCTGGTACATGAATCTGCTTCAGAACATCCCCATGAGGTGTTCATCCAATTGCTACTTAAATACTTTTAGTGATAGGGAGCACCTTTCTTATTGACGTTCACTCTATTATAAGGCAGTTCTAAACTCTAGAAAGTTCTATGTTATAGGAATCCCAAATCTGTCTCCTTGCATCTTCCATACTATTGATGTTTATTCTTCATATAACTAGATTGCCTCCCTCCCTGGATATGTACAGGCAGCTTTACTGATTCCATACCATCAGGTAAAAAATGAAGTCTCTCCTCCCATTTCTTACCACATTCCTCAAAGGACATGGGGAAAGGATGATAGTGAGCAGCCAATAGGGGAATGATCTAATGGCTCAAGACCCTTCAGGAGTTTCTGTAAAACTCCATACAAATAAAATGTAAAAGACTGACAATGCCAAGTGTTGGCAAGAATGTATGACTAGAACACTCATGTACTGTTGGTGAGAATGCAAAATAGTATAGCCATTTTGGGAAAGAGTTTTCAGTATCTTGTAAAGTTAAACAGTCTTACCATATGACCTACGCCTAGGTACTTAACTCAAGAGAAATGAAAATATATTTGTACACAAATGCTCATAGTAGCTTTACATGTAATGACCCCAAACTGGAAACAACCTAAATGTCCATCAATAAGGTGAAACAAGATGTGTTATATCCATATGATAGAATATTTTTGGCAATAAAAAGGAATGAGGTACTGATACATGCCACAACATGGATGAACCCCCAAAACATGCTAATTGAAGGAAGCCAATCACAAAAGATGACATATTGTATGTTTACATTTATATGAAATGTCTAGAAAGGGCAAATCTATAGAAAGTAGATTCATGATTACCTGGGGCCAGGGATGGGGAAATTGACTGACTGCAAAGGAATGTGACAGAATTTTGAAGTAATGGACATATTTTATATCTCAAATGTGGTGGTTTTATATATATGTGTATATATATACATATATACCTATATACATATATATATACACACACATATATATTTGTCAAAACTCATTAACTCATTATTATTAACTCATTAATTATTAACTCATTATTAACTCATTAACTCATTATTATTAACATAATAAATTGATGAATATTTTATATGTAAATTATATCCCCAATATACTTTGAGATTTTTTAAAAGTCAGGCAGAGGCCAGCTTTCTGCAGAATCATGTTACTGCTGGTACCTTTGCATCGCCAGTTATCCTTTGGGAACTCCAAGTGCCAATGGCAGCAGCATCCTCAATGCAGAGGTCACCAAGAACACAGATACACAAGTAGGTGGAAAGAGCTGTCTTATTGGAAATATGATCCAATGAGAAAAGATGGAGAAGTAGACATGACCTTACTGAAATCTGGGGCTCAAGATAGAAGGGCTTTGCAAAGAGGGCATTTTGAGTCTATTATAAGCAAAGGCCATAAATAAAATGACAGCATTTTCTCACCTGTGATGGATGTGAAGAAGGGAACTAGTTTGTCTCCTATAAATTATTTCCCTGCCATATCTGTACTTAGAATGTCATTGGAATTGTCGGCCCTTCTAACAATAGGTCTTCCATTTACCTTTCTTTTTGCTCCAGACAAATTTCAAGCAGCTCAAGAGACACTTTCCTTGAAAGGCCTTTTATTTTTGACCCAACTAGACCTGTGTCAGTCCTGAGTCATTAGCCCTTAGATGGAGAAGACTTGCTGGTAGTTTCACATTCACTCTTATTTGATCTTCCCAAGCTTATAAAACAGTTATGATCATTATTAGTTATTTTACAGGTGAGGAAATTGAGGTATGTAACATTAAAAACACTTGCCCAAGTTCTCATGCCTAATATGTGGAGCTAATATTCTGATAGAACTACAACCCAGGTCTGACTCCAGAGCCTGGATTCTTAACCATCATGTCCTTATATCTCAGGCTATTAAAATGATAGTTATCATTGATTAAATCATTGTTATGAGCCAGGTACTGAGACAAGCAGTTTGCATACATTACTTCAGTAATTCTAGAATGCCTGTGTTCCATGAGGACTCACTACTGTTTTCCAGTTCCCAACACAGTGCCTGGAATATAACAGATATTCAACCAAGATTTATTATGTGAATAAATGAACAGCCCTCTGTGCTAGATATTATTGGCCCCATTTTTGTAAAAAAAAAATAATGAAGCTCAAAGATATTAAGTTGCTTGAGTCTACACAGCTCTCAACTGGCAGAGCCCAAAGTTCTACCACCTCATACCTGCTATCTGTTCCAATGTCAGGGGGTTGGGGAATGTCATCCAGTGAAAATGGAGCACTCTAGCAGTAAGAGCACAGAACTAAGGTTGCTGCTGCAACTTGAGATGCTAGAGAATCCCATTCCTTCTCATTTGGCCTTTTCCCATTCCCCAGAATCTGCCCCACTGCTGAAGCATGTAGCTCGATTATGCTTGGGGCACAACACGTGAGAGGTAAATAATTCCTCTGTCTTCACTTAAGGGTGGTTGAAAATACCGTATCTTTAAACAATTCTTGTCTGGATTATTTTGTACTCATTTTCTTTCCAAATCTGATAGATATTTTTTTTTAACAAGGGCCTGGGCATATCTGAAACTCTTCTAAGAAGAGAGTAGCCACAAACTAAATGACCCATTTGTCCTAGCATAGTACATTCTCAAGGGTCTTCAAGGTTTCTCACTGCTCTGGCTAAGGTCACCATAAGTATAGGGCTGGGACATCTGCCTCCTGAGCATTAGTCTTACTGCCACAAGTCTTTATCTATATTTGTATCTGGTTAACTCAGTCATTTGTAATGCAAAAACATGCTGATATGCTCTGGAACAGGGCTGAGTTTTTCACTCACTTCAGGGAATAATAATAGAAGAGTTATACTGGGAAGGGGAAACAGTAAGACCACTTTGCTACTATCTAGTTTTAACTATTATATGTCTGCCATGGGCAGATATTATAAATTCAACAAAGAATTACTGAGCACCTCTATGTGTAAGGAAGTATGCTAGGACTTAGGGATATAGAAATGAAATTGGATGATTCCTGTCTTGATTAGCTCATAATCTAGTAGGAAAATGAGCATATAATAATTTATTACAAGTGATATGAGTGTTTCAAAGGAGAAACACTAAGACATGTTATATACTAAGTGAATTAGTTTAAGCCACTTGCTCCACACCAAGAATCACCTTCCTCCAAATTCCCAGATAGACACTGGAGCAGGTGACAAGGACATTTGGTAGGTAACCTTCCAGTGTCTTCAGAAAATATGCTACCAGTGGCTTCTATCATTGCTGTCTGCTGGATGCCAGGAACTTTACATATAGTATCTCAACTCATCACAGCTACTTTGCAATACAGATTTTACAGATATGAAAACTAAGGTTCAGAGAGGTAACTTGTCCAAGGTCTCAGAGCTTTGGCTTAACTCAGATTGGGATTTTAATCTAAATTCTTTCTAACTCCCAAGCCCATGATTCTTCCACTGTTTCAAACTACTTTCAGGATGTAGTGTTTTTAGGGGCAAGAGTTGAGGATGCTAGTCCCAGATCTAATACTAAATAGTTGTATGTCCTTAGACAATTCTTTCTTTATCTGTTGGTGGGAGTATTGAAGACACACCTTGCCTACTTCATAGTTTATCAAAATGATAAATGAGACAGTAGGAGAAGACTTATATCACATAAAATGCTCTGCGTATGGGTGGGATGTTACCAATTATTGAATAACATTAAAAGGTTGCTTCTTCACCATACTCTATAATCACCACATCGCTTGTTCACTCATAGTCAAGGCTGGGAGAGGAAAGAAAGGCTTACTGGAAAGGGTTTGGGATTGGAACATAGCAAAGAGAGTCATAACATGACCTGAATAATTTTCCATTTCTTGAGCCTTAAATTCTTCACCTCTAAAGTTGGAACATTAATCTGTGGTTTTAGGAGACTTTTTTTTTAACATCTTTATTGGAGTATAATTGCTTTACAATGGTGTGTTAGTTTCTGCTGTATAACAAAGTGAATCAGCTATACATATACATATATCCCCATATCCCCTCCCTCTTGCATCTCCCTCCCTCCCACCCTCCCTATCCCACCCCTCTAGGTGGTCACAAAGCGATGAGCCGATCTCCCTGTGCTATGCAGCTGCTTCCCACTAGCTATCTATTTTACATCTGGTAGTGTATATATGTTCATGCCACTCTCTCACTTCGTCCCAGCTTACCCTTCCCCATCCCCATGTCTTCAAGTCCATTCTCTACATCTGCGTCTTTATTCCTGTCCTGCCACTATGTTCTTCAGAACCTTTTTTTTTTATTCCATATATATGTGTTAGCATATGGTATTTGTTTTTCTCTGTCTGACTTACTTCACTCTGTATGACAGACTTCAGGTCCATCCACCTCACTACAAATAACTCAATTTCATTTCTTTTTATGGCTGAGTAATATTCCATTGTATATATGTGCCTCTTCTTTATCCATTCATCTGTCGATGGACACTTAGGTTGATTCCATGTGTTGGCTATTGTAAGTAGATCTTCAATGAACATTGCGGTACATGACTCTTTTTGAATTATGGTTTTCTCAGGGTATATACCCAGTAGTGGGATTGCTGGGTCGTATGGTAGTTCTATTTGTAGTTTTTTAAGGAACCTCCATATTGTTCTCCATAGTAGCTGTATCAATTTACATCCCCCCCAACAGTGCAAGAGGGTTCCCTTTTCTCCACACTCTCTTCAGCATTTATTGTTTGTAGATTTTTTGATGATGGCCATTCTGAATGCTGTGAGGTGATACCTCATTGTAGTTTTGATTTGCATTTCTCTAATGATTAGTGATGTTGAGCATCCTTTCATGTGTTTGTTGGCAATCTGTATATCTTCTTTGGAGAAATGTCTATTTAGGTCTTCTGCCCATTTTTGGATTGGTTTTATTTTTGATATTGAGCTGCATGAGCTGCTTGTAAATTTTGGAGATTAATCCTTTGTCAGTGGCTTCATTTGCAAATATTTTCTAGGAGACTTCTGATAATTGAAAAACATGATATGGACTAAGTTGTTTATATTAAGTTCTCTCCACCTTGAGCAGGGCCACAGGTTGCCTGCACACCACAGGGACATGGCAAAGCAAAAAAAAAAAAGTTTAAATCTAAGTGGGCTAGGCTCTGTCAGCTCATCAGTTGCAAGTGGTGTTCATCACTAAGTGAATTGCACTTAATGAATTAAAGATGAAAGAGGCAGCAGGGAGCACAAATGCAGGAGAAGACCTATCACTTCAAATTTAAAGGGCTCATTTTATGACTATTTAAGATCTGCAGATCAGAATTTTTCCATTCTTCCTCTAACTGTTTACTTGAAACAGCATATACTGTTTGAAATGACGGGGGCATTGGGATTGGGCAGGGGAACAAAGATAAATCCTCAAATTGGTAAACAAAGGCTGCTGTAGCTTAGAGTCTCCTCTAGGAACAGGAGCTCTGAGGTAGGTTGGCAAGGTGGGTAAGGTTCAGGTTGGCTGTAGATCTGAGGATCAGATTCTAGATTGCATACAACTAGTGGTCAGTTTCATCACCTGTATTTTACTCCTCACCAAATAGCAATGCTAACTCTGCTTGCATTCTTCCAATGATATGGAACTCATAAATTACTCCATGGAGGCAATCATGCCATCTCCACCCCTGCCCTCCCAAACGTCTTCAGATAGTGTCTTACATGTCTCTGAGAACAAGTATTCCACACAGGAGTCCTTCAGAGACAGTTACACATGCATCAAGTTTCCCCTTTGACCCTTGACTTTACTTAAAATCTCAGTGTCTTGGTTTTCTGACCTGAAAAATGACAAAATTGTGGTCAAGATTGAATGAGATAATGAATATTAAAGTGATTTTTAAGATACTTAAATTTCTGTACACATAGACAGTGAAGCTCAATGGGGATAAGAACCTAATCATTCCTTTCTGGTTGTTCTTTTAATATTTTCACATATTGATTAGATGGGTATGGTGATAGCTCAACCCAGATTTACTGAGATGGTCCCAATTTAGAATGTTATCTCACTGTTCTTATAAAACATGACAAGGTGCACATTCAGTTATGTAAAGCACTCTCCCAGACTGCTTACTTGAACCTAGAAGTAGTAAAGAAGTCTTTGTCAGACATGATCATTTGTTTTGCCTTGCCAAAAAAAAAAAAAAAAATCACTGAATTTATGGGGCCTAAGGAAGAAAGGAAGATAGTGGATAGAAAGCCAAAAACTGGTGATACTAATGCCTGCTGGGCTTTCCCTCAAGCTCAGACCACTTCTACAGAGATCCCATCTCCCTGCTTGCTTACTCAGCTTCCTCCCATTTTGATCAGATTTTCATTGCTGGATTCCAGGTCGTATTTTTCTTGTCACAATTTTAACCTCAGGCTACTACTGGTAGGGATTCTTTTGCTTGTCCTTCCCCTAGCCCTTTATCATCTTAGTGTATCCATCAACACAGATTTACATAAGGCCCATGGAACCAGCCCTGTGCAAGGTATTGTGGGAGTTTAAAGGAAAGAGGCTTCCTCCAGGAGGGAACATAAAATCATGTGTCCTTCCATAGTTCAGGGAATGGAGAAGTTAGTAAGGGTCTGACTAGTCAGAGGAGGCTGCATCAAGGAGGCTGAAATTAAGCTGAGCATAGGAAGAAAAGGGCTTTTAGGTGAGGGGAGAAAGAGATTAAAAGCAGGAGTGGGCATGATTACATGTTCTGAAGTGCAGGTAGGGGCTTGGCTTCCTTATATGTAAAATGCAAATAATCATACCTACTTCATAAGACTACTGTGAGGACCATACAGTCTAGGAGAGGGGTAACAAACGCATGTTCAGCATGTTGCAGTTATCCCTCCAGACCCCATGGCAGACATCGACAATCCTTCACAACATTCTACCAGTGAGGCCAGTTACAGGTCCAGAATCCTCTTACATACAGTTCCAGGCAGCCAGTACCAGTCAGAGTATGTAAGCTGGCATAAATTAGGTACTCAAGAAATCACAAGTATTATTACCAAAGACCTACAAAAATGTTGGATACAACTGAAGGAAATCAGGACTTTTCTTTCCTATTCTTACCAAATACAAATGAAAATCTCTGCATTTACAGTGTGTCAGAGGCCTGCCATATTTTCAGCACTTGCAGGTCTGAAATGAGACTTAGACACAATCCTGCTACAAAGGTTATCTACCATATGTTATAACATCTCTTACGAGCTGTCAGTAGCAGCACACTTGATCTTCAGGAGTTGACAAACCTCTAAAACATGGCTACTTTCCCTGAAGTCTTCATTTCACCACCCATATAACATTGGTACCCCTCAGGGCCTGAAATCAAGTTGGCAAGTACAGCAAAGAAGCAATAGAGTCTATCTTTGGGGTTTTTCCTTGACTCCATATAATACTCTGTGTTCAACCCTAGTGCTATGGTGTCCACCTAATGGCAGATCACCTTGCCTTCCATCCAGTGTCCAGATCCTTGCCTTCCTAGAAAAACTCTCCCATTCCTTCTAGGCATTTTTCTTTATTGAATCGAGAGAAAAGAACAGTGCAAATGGGTCATGTATTGCTGGGATGATGTTATCGGTCATGATTCTGGCTGGTGACTGAGCAGAATCATTCAGACATGTGTTGTGGTTGCCAGCAGAGACAGTAGGCAAAGGAGAGAAGGTTGGTGAAGGAGGAAACTGGGAAACATGACCTTAGGAGGAATGTTAAATAGACCCATGGAGCAGGAAGGCTGATATGGCTTCTTAATAGAGTTGTGCACATTTGAAAGGAAAACTGGGAATCTGACAGGGAATACTTGTAGATAGTGTTCATGACATGTTGAACTTCATAAGCAGCTAGGCCATGGGTCCAGCTGAGCCAGAAGGAAGGTTGATGCTTAAAGGAAGGTATACGGTCTGAGTCATAGCAATAGGCGTTTTGATTCCAGCTGGGCTGCTCCATCTCTGATATGGGGATAAGAGAATGATTTTTCTACCTCATTCACAGGCAGAGCAGAGCAGAATAGTACATAACTCCCAGCAGGAACTACAGAGTTCTGAGAGCAGGGTAAACTCAATTGCTACTCTCTCTCTTGCCTCTGAGCCAGCTACACCTCACATGCCTGAGCCAGGTCTGCACTAGCCCACAGTTTAGAGGTGACCATACAGCCTCAAGCAGAGTCTAGGAAGGAAGCAATCTACATATCACACACTTCAGGGGCCACTTTTGGAGTCAAATATTTTCTACTTTCAAAAACGTAGATAGTGCCGAAGCAGAAAGGTCCTTTTGAGATTACTCAGCCTACAGTTTTTTGAAAGTGTTGCTGGGGAAACTTCTGCATCAGCATCACTGACAGAGCTTGATTAAAATGCAAATTATCTGGCCTCATCCCAGACCCACTGAATCACACTGTCTAGGGGTGAGGCCCCAAAATCTGTATGTTAAAATTCCAGGGGATTCTGAAGTATCCTGAAATTTGAGAACCTCTGACAAATACAGGAGTTTTGTGTGGGCAGTCACCCAATATTCCCAAGGTAAAATCTGAAGACTTCTTAACACAGAATAATTTGGGGTGCCTATAAAAAATTCATATTCCTAGGTCTCCTGTTGACCTTCCTGAATCAGAATTTCTTATCTTAATAAACTTCAAGAAACCCAATCCCTTCATTATACAGATATAGAAACTGACCCAGAGAGAGGAAGTGACTTGCCCAAGGTTGTCAGTATAGATAGTGGCAGAGCTGGGGTCACACCCAAGTCTTCAGACAAGTTCAAACAGTATGCCCCTGTGGTCACCTTATCAGGGTTATTTATCTATCAGTTTAGCTCCTATGACCACAGCATTCCTTAGAAGATCTGGAGAACAAGAGTAAGAATGCAACTGCTTTGGGTAGTTGCATGACCCTAGTTCAATCTTCTCCAATGAGTTATGTAGAACACCTTGAAAATAAAGCAGTGTAAGGTCACAAAGCTCTCTTACAAGCAGCAGGATACTACAGGCCCTTCTCCAAATGGGGTCTTAGGGGACTCCAGAGTGGAGTAGTTTTATATCTGGGGAAACTCTTAACTATGGCTTTGGTTCAAACTGAACACAAACATCAAAGTGGCCTGCAATAGTTTACTAAACCTATTTTTGTGTTGTTGTTTTTGTAGTTGAAGCACATACTGATTAAGGAAAAGCTTAAGCATATGCAGTTTTCTATCAGACCTGGTCCAAGCTCACTAGTCTGATCCCTCAAGCCTGTGCATTTGAGTTATGAGCTCTGTCTCTACTTTGTCTCTGAAAGACTGTGGTCTGGAACTCCTCCAGACTGTCAGCTCTGCCCCCAGGATCTGCTGGAACAATCCAGTAGAAGGCCATTGACCTCTAAAAGGAGAGCAATTTCTAAAATGATAAGGCAAGGTAGATTTTCTTTGAGGGATTAAGCAACTGCCATTGACAACAGTGCCATTGTATGATTTGCATTTGGGCTAATGCTTATAATTTTAGCAAGTGTTTCACCAGTGCTACATAATTAGAAAAATTAAATGATCTGCCACTTTGAATACATAATTCTGTAAAGAAACTGGAGACCTCTACAGATATTCTGGAACTTCTGAGAGTAGAGTCAAAGGGCAGAAAGCAGGGACAGAGAAGGAAAAGTTATAATTGCACCCCCCAGAAAAGAGTTTGGTAGAGGTCCACAAACCCTTAGCTTAAATTCTGAAATCAAAAAGCTCTGTACAACAGAAGCTTTTTTTTTTTTTTTTTTCTAATTTGGTGCCAAAACTTATTTGGCAGAAAAACCTGACCTGAACTGACATGAACTTAGTCTTTATCTCTTTTAGTATGAATATTCAGACATTTTTTTTTCCTGCAGAAATGTTAATGGCTTAATTATGGGATGTTTTCCCAGACATTACTGGGAGTGTTATGTAATAAACAGTACATACTCTATGTTACTTTTCTAAAATCTGAAAATAATTTAAATTCTAAAACACAGACTGTGGACCTAGAATAATGATAGCTAACATTTATGGAGCATTTGCCATCTGCATGAAGCTGTGCTAATCTCTTTTCATCTCATTTAATCTTCATGACACCAAGAGACACGTATTAATTGTAAAGTTTGGAACTGATTCTCACAGAGGTTAAATAACTTGTCCAGAGTCACACAACTTTTGGCCAAGCCAGGGTTTGGACCCAGGTCAGTCTGACTCTAGAACCTACATGCTGAACTCTTGCTCTCTACTACCTGGGAGAGATGAGCAGTTGTTAAGAACAGTGTGGGCAATTTGTGGCTTTATATGGAGGTAGAATAGGCTACCACCTATTCTACATCATTTGAGGGTCAACCTCCTACCCCCAAATATGTCTCCTCCCCATCCCTACTTCTCTGAGATGCTACTAATATGGCTTTATTGCATGATATTTGTATGGATGGCTTTTCTCACAAGGACCACCATCATCAGAAATCTGCCAGCCAACTTGTACATGTTCCTGGCATCCACTCCAGACTTACTGAATCAGAATTGCTAGAGATTGGGACCAAGTGGATTTTTATACACATTAAAGTTTCAGGAGACAAAAATGAATACCCTGAGAAAGGCCAATCATTAACACTCAATAATTAATTAACATATTAGCTATCAGTTGACACCTAGCTGGGCTGACAGGAATAAACTCATGGATGGGCACCTGTAAAGTGAAAGATGTCTGAAAGGTAAATAGTAGACTAGATGGGTGAGGTATGGAAAGGAAGAATGAAAGGAGGTATGACAGTATCTTTCTACTTTGGCGTTATGCACTGAGGGTAGAGCCTCACCACTGGCATTGTTCAGCTGCACTGGAACAATCTTGGAAGCAAATCTCTCATTTTTTGTTGCTACACAGAGCACCTATCTATTATCTCATTGATACTCACAGCAACCCTTTGAGGTAGACAAGATAGTCATCCTCATTAGATAAAAAGAAATTGAGAAGCAAATGAGTTCTTCAAATCATCCAACTGATAGTGTTTGGGCAAGTTTCTGGCCCCCCATCTTACACTATTTCATTCTTCCAATAATTTCTTCCATAGGTTTTGAGAGGAGGTGCCATCAAATAAAACCTAGGGAATCAGATCTTGCTTTCAGTGATACACATTTTTTTTCTTTTTTGCCCACTGATGGCCGATTTAAATACATTTAAATACTACACAAGGAAAGGACAGTGAGAGGAATTACAGAGCAGAATAGTTCAACCAATATACAATATGTTTGGGGTTTGTTTTAAACTTTTACTGGTTGCTATATTCTTGTTATCAATGCAGGGAAGACTGCTGAACATTTTGATCTTTATAATTTAAGAATATTCTGTTCTTCTTTGCTAGGTTCTCAATCTCACCTCTTCATCTTGCCTGTGATGTCTTAATCATGTCCATGGCAACCAAATGTGACCTCAGACACAGACTAGAAAACCAGAAAAAATGGATTAACTATCACCACAGCAATCGGACCCTCACAGCACTGCAGGCTATGATTGGAGCACCGAGGGTCAAGTCCAACCAGTGAGTATTCCAATTCTGGCTAAGTGCTCTCTAGAGCAGCACTTCTCAAACTTCAATGCACATTCAAATCACCTGGAGAATCTTGTTAAAATGGAACACTGATTCAGTAGGTATGGGGGGTGGGACCTTAGAGTCTGCATTTCCAACAACCTCCCTGGTGATGCCAAAACTGCTGGTTCCCTGAGCGTTTGGAGTAGCAAGGGGCAAGAACCATCATTATGCCCAAGTAGTGTAAGCAAATGAGCACATTTGTAGTCCTGGAGGAAGTGCTGTTTTGGACAGCAGTTCTGATGAACAGGCCAGCTCTGATATTAACTAGTTGTATGACCTTGGGCAAACATTTTTACTTCTCTAGGTCTCTGTTTTCTCATCTGTGAAATTACAAATTTGGCCTGGATGATTTCTACGATCACTTTGGATTGTAAAATTCTTTGATTCTCTGATAAAGAAAGATACTTTAGAATCAAAGGCTTAGTCTGAGGACAAATTGCCTCCATATTACCAAGAAGGGGAGTGGGGAGAGAAATCTACTGTAACTTTTGTATTTATCTTCTTAATTCCAAATCTTCTATGTGTCCTAAGGTAATTTATTTCTTCTGAATGTGCAGAACATTGGCATTCTCCATGAAGAAGAGGCAACACTGAGTAGTGGACAACAGTTTTTGGCATTTCTCAGCTCTCAGCATACCCTTGTGACTTCTTCATAGTTAACAGATTTGGCTACTTGCTCATGACACCGTCTGTCTGATCACAGAGCAAAACCACTCTCTGCTCATTGGTATCCAATATTGGTACTCAATTCTGCTTAGTCTCACTTGATTCCAGAAGATACAGTAGAGAATTACACAGAATCACCACCTACCAGAGTGCTCTGTTGAAGCAATATGAGAACTTTGTTCTTGAGTTATAGCAGTCATTTGGTGAGCCCACAAAACAGGAAATGAACCCCTTGGTGAATGCTAAGGTTGACAAAAGGGACAACTTCTCTCAGCAGGATGCCACTACTTTCCAGCTCCTTGCTCAAAATCTGAGATATAATGAAACCAATCAGAGTGATCACTTCCAAGAGGAACTAGCTGACTCCATTCAGGCTGAAGTAAGTGGCACAGATCTGATGGACAATCTCCCAGACCTTATCACTCAGTGTATTCAGTTGGATAAGCAACGTAGTGACAGGCCAGAGCTCCTGCAGTCAGAGGCCCAGATCCCAGCGTTGGCTTCCCTGATCCGTGACCAAGCCCTCTCCAACCCCACAGGTCCAGCACCCAAGGAAGACCCTATACAGCTTCGAGGAAGCCAGCTGCCTCTCACTCCAGCCAAACGAGCCCGCCAGCAAGAAACTCAGTCATGCCTTTACTGCAGCCAGGCTGGTCACTTCACAAGAGATTGCCTTGCCAAACGTTCTCGAGCCCCAGCAAGGATAAATAACCCAGCTCACCAGTAAGAGGAGCCCAGGCAGGTCACACTGTAAACTTATACCCCTCTCACCTCCAGCCTCATTGATTTATATCCTGCATTAACATTTAAAATACAGATGGGGAACTGGGATACCACTTTACAGTCATGAACTCCTATGTTTCTGAGAATTTAAACAACCAGATCTTGTTCATTTGGTGACCCATCACTAAATTTGATAAAGCAATGATGAAAACAATTCCCAGGCACTTTCTACAGTTGGGACTAATTTCCCAAGTGTACTGAAAGCCTGCAGGAAAAACTCTGCCCAGTCTGACCCAATGGAAACCACCCTGGCAATACACTGGGGACTCCATCCCCACCGATAGGTGATAGATACCTGGGTTGAGTTTCTTGGCCCAAGGCCTTCACCCTTACACTCACTGGTCTGTATCCTAGTCTCCTGTTGGTTTAGGACTCTTGGCTGAAGTCCCAGTTGCATTTCCATATCCTACTAATATTTTCCTACTAGAGGCTGAATCCTGCTCCACCTATTGACTAGAGTCCAGCTTAACACAAACCAACCTTCATGGAAACACAGCTATGCCACCTTTTCATACAGCTATATATTTTGCTACTATTTAAAGACTGCTGCTTGCTCAAAAGTAATCTTGGCTATTGACAAACTAGATGGTAGGGCCCTTTGAGCAGTCTGCTTGGAACTTTGGGTCCACTTCTTTGAGAGTTAGCCCTTCAGGCCGGTATATGTTTTTAGCCAATCCCTAGCTTACTCCCCTTTTCTCCAACAACCTACTTCAGGTTCCAGCATGTCTTATGGCCAAGTCAAAATGCTCTAGGATAATGACCTCTAACAAGTATTTAGTGAGAGTTGGGGAATGTGTCCCATCATAATTACTGTGTCTGAAGCATGTCCCTGCTGCCTTAGACAGGGAACCTGGCTAACTAAATCTCCACTGAAGACTGAGGATCAGGCCCTTCAGTAGTTTCTGACTCTAGAGGCCTCAATGTGGTCACCATCCAGGATCACTGCTCATTGATGGTAAGCTCTACCCTTATGGACCACCTCTGGGGACCTTCATCTAGTTGAGGATCTTGAAGAGCAATTAATGGCAGACAATTTTCTGAACCATCTCACATTTCAAATCCTGGGGCATATACATCAACACCATCTGTACATAAAACTCATGAAATGGGGTTATGATTGCTTGTGTTGTACTTTTGGCATACATTAACTCTGTGTATGGATTCCTAATGCTTCTGAGCAAAAGTAGTGCTATGCTGAAAAGGTAAAAATCCCTAAAATGTTAAGGATATGCAGTGATAATTGGTGTTTTCTGGTAATTACCTGCTCTTTGTTCCCTGCTTCTTAGGGCTGATGTATGTCCCCATAATGGATTCCCTGAAGTAAAATCAGTAATTCCATATTTCCTAGCAGCCATCAAGGCCTCTCAGAACATGAAGCGCCACTGTAGTTTGGCCTGGAGAATTATGTTTTGACAATACCTAAACTCAGCTAGGACCTTATTACTCTTATTCTATAGCACTAACAAACAGATCTTTTCACCCATCAGTGCCTCACTAACCACTGTGCTAATTCTTATTTGTATTCACGAGGAGCCTCCTTTATTAACAGCTTGCTATACATCCACCTTACTCCCTATGCTCTGACAACTAGGAGACCTGAATGCACATATTTCAATTGTGGTAAGAAATTCCCACTAGTGTACTGGGATTGTATGAGATCCTCTAACGGATCTCTATTTGAACTTTAAGTGACTCTGGTATTACCTGCAGGTATCCTGATCTAGTACCACCAATTCTATAATAAAGGACTAACCCAATGGCCTCCAGTCACTTTCCTTACCAACACCAGTATCATCCTAGAATGTTGACAGGAGCATTCAGTTGGCTTAATCACCAATCTTTCTTTATCTTAGGGCCACAATTTATCATTGTGTACTCCTTATGCATATGTACTTTTTACATATAAAGATATGTCACTTTATTTTCTGCAGAGGGCTTTCCCTCTGCAGCAACATTACCTTCTTCCCCAAGAAATCTTCAGATTCCATAGCCTCTCAGAACAGATAATTAATCCTGGGCTATGAAGTTCAGTTCACCTCCTACTTCTAGAAGCTCCTTGTTGAGAAATTCCAAATCAAGGACCTCTTGTGCTCTATGTGATACAATCCAACAGCCAGACTGACCATATGAATGGGATGCTGGGATAATGCTTTACTGCCTACTAGCTAGCAACCATTTTGTTTACCACTTTAAAATATTGTTATAGTGATACCATCCACTTCAATTAGAATGAATTAATTACTTAGCATAAAGAGAGTTACATGGATGAGTCCTCAGAACTTACACCTAAGTGAATTTCTCTGAGAGTGAAACTAATTAAAATCTACAGAGAACAAATGATATGTACCCTACTCAAAGATGTAGTATGCAGTTGCAAAGACTTGGGGAACCCCCAGGTCCAACCAAGGTTGTAGTTTTAGGGAGGCAGATCTGCTACATGATTGATGCCACCAAGCAAGAGGGAATCTAATCATTTTACAGGTCTGAAGAACGAATTGTTAACAAAAGAATGATTTTCATGGAATCTAGAAAAGGGGGCAATTAAAGAGCCATAAGGCATCAGTAATCTCTCTAGAGTCAAAGAGGGGACGTTGATCAGCAGACCTCGCCAGCGTCCACCTACAATGGGGTAGAGGCACCAGGCCATCCCAATTTGTGTCATTAGCCATTAAGATTGTCACCTAACTCCCCTTGCTCTGACTCCATGCTCTAAGAAATAATCTGATTTTAATTACTCTCCCATATAAACTTTGTTATGGGAAGAAAAGTTGCTAACCAGCTGACATGAAGTGTTCTAGCCTACTTGGCAGTTAATTCTCATTATAAGTGAATAAATTGGCGTTTGGCTTATACATCAATTTTTGTGGTTTTAATAGCATCCGTTCTCCAGACCCTAATCACCTCTGAGCACACTGGAAACAAAATAAGATTCTCATCATGCAAAGTCAGCATCACAGTGTGAACCATAGTGAATCCACTGAAGACTGTCCTCCCTGGGAGCCTTGCCTCAACAGTCAGTCAGTATCCCTCTTTATCTCTCTCATTTGTCTACAGCTATAATAACATTCCTAAATACCTATGGTTTGCACTTCCTGCGTTTACTTCTACTCATATCCAGCACCATGGTACCTGGCATAAGTAATTGCTTCTTACACTACCACATAGTTCAGTCTAACCATCAGAATATACTGCCGTGGATGAAGACATAACACATGACTGTAGACATGAGCCCCTGACAAGCACCTTTAGAGAGAGAAGAGTGTATGATTGACCTAATTCTCACTACCTCCATTCTGTCCAGATGGCAGCACATGAGACCCATGTGACTCTCATTATTCAATCAGACCCATAGAGCCTTCACCTCTATCCATGAGGGTTAAAACAAATATGACCTCTTTTTTTGGACTCTGGAAGATCTTCTCCACCCAGCACCATCTTGCCTATGATAATAGTCATCTCTGAAACAAAATAGAAAATTTAAGATATACCATCCTCTGGGCAAAATGTAACACCTCATGCCCTTGGGAGAGCTCTGGAAGCTTGTGTTACATCTATAAAGCCTTTTTATTGATACACTGGTGGCCATGCTTTATTGCCTCCCTATGAAGCTTCAGGTCTCACTTGGCCAGGAAAATGGAAAAACATTCAAGGGAATATAGTGTCATGAATCTTCAATGTCACCTTCATGCAAGAGTCACTGCCCACGTTTTACAAACAAAAATCCTGGAAGTGAGTTACACCATTTAGTAGAATCAGTAGAACTATCTTGGTATTTGAACCACACTTTCCAGTCATTGATTGCCACTATAACTTTGAGCATTCATGCACTAAATTATTGGTATTACTTCCTGGTATTGGCTTTGATTCTGCAGTCTATTTGAACCTGCTTCCTGCTCATTGACTTCTAGTACATACCTTACATGGCACTGGTTCTCTTATCTATCCAGCTCAGTGATAAGCCAATTGTGACTGTATTCCACCCACCCCATTTACTTTTACATGGGAGAACCCTGTAGAATTTCAGTTTTCCCTATGCATAGAAGACTCATCCCTTTGGACATAAAATCTGGCTTTGTGTGCGTCTAGAGAAAGGGAACTAAGAGTTGGTTTATGCCAGGCACTGTCCTCAGTGCTTTCTTTTTTGTTTTTTTTTAAACATCTTTATTGGAGTATAATTGCTTTACATTGTTGTATTAGTTGCTGCTGTATAACAAAGTGAATCAGCTATACGTATACATATATCCCCATATCCCCTCCCTATTGCATCTCCCTCTACCCTCCCTATCCCACCCCTCTATGTGGTCACAAAGCACCGAGCTGGTCTCCCTCTGCTATGCAGTTGCTTCCCACTAGCTATCTATTTTACATTTGGTAGTGTATATATGTCCATGCCACTCTCTCACTTCATCCCACTTACCCTTCCCCCTCCCCGTGTCCTCAAGTCCATTCTCTACGTCTGCGTCTTTATTCCTGTCCTGCCACTAGGTTCTTCAGAACCATTTTCTTTTTGATTCCGTATATATGTGTTAGTATACGGTATTTGTTTTTCTCTTTCTGACTTACTTCACTCTGTATGACAGACTCCAGGTCCATCCACCTCACTACAAATAACTCAATTTTTTGCATTTTATGGCTGAGTAATATTCCATTGTATTTCTGTGCCACATCTTCTTTATCCATTCATCCATCGATGGACACTTAGGTTGCTTCTATGTCCTGACTATTGTAAATAGTGCTGCAATGAACATTGTGGTACATGACTCTTTTTGAATTATGGTTTTCTCAGGGTATATACCCAGTAGTGGGATTGCTGGGTCATATATGCTTTTTTAATGATACTCATTTAATTTCACACTACTAAAATATATTGATAGAATATCCATTTCTGACATTTAATGCTTACCACGCCTTTATGGGGCAGGTGTTATTAATTCAATTTAAAGAGGATGAAATGAAAGTTCAGAGCAGTTAACTTATCTGCCCGAAATTCAGACCGCTAGTAAGTGGCAGGGCTAGGGTTTGAAACCAGTATCTTGCTAATGCCAGAGCTGATCTCTGATAGAAGAGGAAAACACTCTAAGTCACACCCCTCCGGACCAGCCTAACTGACCCTATTACACCTCCCAAGGCCACTCAGTAGAGAAAGGCCACTCTAGTAACTGGTATTCACATAGCCACTGGTTGAAATACATGTTCTGGACAACAGTCTATAAAAGAAGCACAGGGCTTCCCTGGTGGCACAGTGGTTGGGAGTCCGCCTGTCGATGCAGGGGACACGGGTTCATGTCCTGGTCCGGGAGGATCCCACGTGCCGCGGAGCGGCTGGGCCTGTGAGCCATGGCCCCTGAGCCTGTGCGTCCGGAGCCTGTGCTCCACAATGGGAGAGGGCACAGCAGTGAGAGGCCCGCGTACCGCCAAAAAAAGAAAAAAAAAAAAAAGCACCACCTAGCAAATCAGTGCCTCCTAGGACTTTGAGATTTCATTTGTGTTTCTAATAGTTGTAGAAAATTCCTTGACAAATCTAAACATGTACTGTGTCTGCTTTATCTGACTGGGTAGGCTATTGCTTGTTGAGTCAGGATTCTAACAAAAGTTTCTGGCTATCACAAAGCCCTCATATTTCTGTAGCTCTTCATTCAAAGCTATTGGGTCTTTTTCAATAATAGTTCAATGATGTTTACAGTGTTTTCACAATGCCAAGAGACAACAGGGACTTTGAAGTCTCCTGATGGTTGTTACCTGCCACTGTCATAGGAATATCAAGATTAAAACAAGAATTTGATTTAGTCTGACAACAGTTAGTTGGTCATTTAAATTTGAGATCTGCCACCACTATATCAACCTCAGGGAATTTCCAGTTCAACAATCTGTCTCTAAGGAGCATTTGTAGGAAGATAGCCTTGTTCTTTTTTACATTAACCATAAGGTTAGCAAAAACTATCAAACATCATGTTCCCTTAGTTACCCATGATGAGTCTACCATGTATGTATCCTTTATTAAATATGTTTTCAGTCCGTAATGCTTCATGGGGGCAATGGATACCATTGGCTTACTATCTGCCATTTACATCAGACTTCCCCTTACTTGCATTGGCTTCATCTATGTATAATTTAAAGGCATCCCCCTCCCCATTCAATTGTTCCAAGATATGAAAGAGTCTGTCTTGATTCTGATCACTTCACACATGATTTTAGAGGCTTCAAATAATAATAATAGTCACTGAGTGCTTACTGTGTGCCAAGCACAAGACTCTCTGATTCATGGGCATAATCCTCACAGTAACACTATTAATATTTGCATTTTACAAGTGAAAACAAGTAAACTCATAAGGTTTAAGTAATTTATCTAAGGACTCAAGCTAATAAGTCATGTAGCCAGGATTCATCTCCAGGTCTATCTATCTGACAGAAAAGGCCATGTTCTTGACCACTATCCTACCTGTCCTTCCCAGATTGATGTCCCAGGCTGAAAAGTCTTAATCTTTTATGTGGGCCCTCACACATATAGGCCAGTAATCTCTTCAGCACACCCTTTCCAAATCTTCTCCATCCCTACTCTGTCTTTAGCGAAAATAATTGTTCCAAACTTACCCAGAATTCCAGGTGTGGACACAAAATAAATTTGAACAAGATAACGTTTTCTCTTTTGTTACTAAAGCTTTTAAAAATAATATCCAGTAATTTTTTGGCCTTTTTGGGTTTCATCAGCATCTTGAGGAAAGAGTCACTGTAGACCTTTCCCTGAAGCCTACTATTCTCTTTCCTGAGATGTAATTGATGACACAAATTCCACTACCCTAAAAATGTAGTTGGAATGTTTTAATAAATAGATATCCTTAACACTGAAGCTCATCTTTCTTCCCTTTCACAAGTTTTTCTTACAGTTTTTCCCCATTGGCTTTAATAATAATAGCTACCATATACTGACCACCTACTACATGCCAGGCATTGTGCTTTATGTGTATTTTCTTTTAATTCTTAAAACAACACTCTTAGACATCTGTTATTATTATCCTTGTTAGGCAGATGAGGAAACTGAGGCTTAGAGTAGTGAAGGAAATTATGCATAGAGCTAGTAAGTAAACAGCAAGACTCAAATCTAGATACTTCTAACAGCAAGAGTCCATACTCCTACATAGTACATTACTATCCATCTACAACCAGATTCAACAAACTACCACCTGTGGGCCAAAGCCAACCTACTGCCTGTTTTTAAAAATAAAATTTTATTGGAACTCAGTCATACTCATTCATTTACATGTTTTTGCGTGCTTTCATCCTAAGACATGCATGGGTTGCAAGCCAAAAACATTAACTATCTGTTCCTTTACAGAAAAAGTTTCCTGACCCCGGATCTAAAACATATTAAAGTATTAAATCAGACCAGCTCCTGGATATCTCACTGTTTATATTTCTCCTTTCAAATGGCCCATTTATCCCTATTTTTTGTTTCTTGCCTCTAAATTAGTCTCATCCATATGATGAAACAATGGGATTTTTGTAGAGGCTTGAATAGGATGTTTTGGTAGTCCATATAAATTTCATTGGTGGTTCTTTATTGAATGCATACTTTCTGCATCAAACAACCCTAATAGATTGTCCAGGTGTGGTTGTAGGGGACATTTGCTGTTTGCCTCCCCAGCAAGCATTATACTTTTGGCAGTGGTCCCTAATTTTCACATAGAGATCCAACTTCTTTCCCACTTCGGTCTACCTTCCTGAGTGACATTCCACCTCCAAGCATGAGACCTAGGTCTAAACCAGTGATCCCATGGCATATACCTGGCCACTGTGACTGTTCCAGGTGTGGGCTTGTGTCCTAAACTTATCTAATAAGAGTGAATTTTATGGCCTTTCTTGGAAATATTAGAAAAGTACTGTCATTTTTTCCCCCCACTGAAATAAGATGATTGCTGACAGCCCTTTTGACAAAGATAGGAGAGCCAATTTAAGAGTGGAGACTTCCTGGGGAAGTAGAATTTAGGGGTAGAGAGGAAGAAACCAAGTCCTGATGACATTTTTAAGTATAATTTTTTTATTGAAATATAGTTGATTTACAACATTATATTAGTTTCAAGTGTATGACATAGTGATTCAATATTTTTATAGGTTATATTATACTTAAAGTTATTAGAAAATAATAGGTATATTTCCCTGTACTGTACTTTACATCCTTCTAGTTTATTTATTTTATACATAGTAGTTGGTACCTGTTAATCTTCTACCCCTATCTTGCCCCTCCTCCCTTTCCTCTCCCCACTGGTAACCACTAGTTTGTTCTCTATATCTGTCAGTCTGTTTCTGTTTTGTTATATTCATTCATGTGTTTTATTTTTTAGGTTCCACATATAAGTGATAACATATAGTGTTTGTCTTCCTCTGGCTTTTATCACTAATACCCTCCAGGTCCATCCATGTTGTTGCAAATGGCAAAATATTTCATTCTTTTTTATGGCTAATATTCCATTATAGATATATACCACATCTTTATCCATTCATCTGCTGATGGACACTTAGGTTGCTTCAATATCTCGGCTATTGTAAATAATGCTACTATGAACATTGGGGTGCATGTAGCTGATGATAGTTTTTGAATCACTGAATCCTGCTATGCCTGAAGATGTTTAGCCTTGAAGCTAATAAAATCCTTTTATAGAGGTGCAAAGAGTCCTGATACGATGACTTTCCCTACTGAAACTACACTATTTTTAGCTCAATCTCTTATATCAACTTGTGGAGTCAATGCCTAGTAACAGCAAAAAAAAAAAAAAAAAAGAGAGAAAAAGAAAAAGAAAAAAATATTCCTACATTGTAGTGGTGGTATTGGGCAAAGAACAACAGATTTATGTATTCTGTCCCAAGTTCAACCCTCTAATAAATACAGAAATTCCCAGCTTTTCTGCCAGAAGAAGCTTTGTAGAGTCTTCTGGATTCATGAGTTTTGTCTGTCCTACTGGGCAGATACATACTGATCCTGTGTAAACCCATCACCTTCCAAAAGGAATACAAGCTTCTGTCCCAAAGTCCTGCCATTACTTAGTAAACAAATGTGAGATGGCTGCTTAAGGTTTTGGGGACAGGTTGTGGCCTAGGACTTCTTTTCCCATCTTCAACACCTGCACCTTTGCCAAGTACAAAGAAAGACAGCAAAGTATAGTGGATTAAGAGTGGGGAACTCTGCCTGGGTTCAAATGCTGGGCTCTACCTCTCACTATACCTAGATGACCGTTTCAGTTTCCTTAACCTCTCTGTGCCTCAATTTCCTACTCTGTATAGGATTATGAAGACTAAATTAATGTTTATATAAAAAACTTAAAGTAGTACCTGGTACACAATAACCACTATACAAGTGTTTGTTAAACAAACAAACAAAATGAATAAATAGCATACAAGTACTACAAACATTTGAAAGATACTTGCAGAGGGTCTGTCAAAATACACATGGTCCCAAACCAATATAATACATGATGGAAACAACAAAGATACTTTTGGATGAGAAAGGATATTTAAATCTTAAATATGATACATAGGATAGGTTATTCTATCCTATCCTACTCCCAATCCCATATCATGAATTCTTTTTTTATCCATTGGGACAATTGCAGAATTGGTCTTGCTCGAAAGCTACATATGGACAGAAGTCAATAGTGAACTCAACCTACAGTCTCCCTTTCCAACCAGGGAAGCATTTATGCTTCTCTCCCTTTACCTAATCCCCAAAATGACACAGGTCAATTTCAGAGATGTGCTTTTGTTTCATTTTAGTAACCTAGGAAAGACTAGGTTAAAGATTCTCAAATTTCTTCTTCTGTCTCCCACATTCCCTAAACTTCCTCTAGCCTACAACAAATCTCAATTCAAGTAATCATTGAAGACTTAACTCTGTGCCTAGCACAATGCCATGAGGTGTTAAGTGATTCCAAGGAGGAGAAGGCAAGGTTTTGGCACTTAAATATCTTAAAATGTTGTTCAGGAGATGATAAGTAGGAAACAAAGTAAACAATGCAAGAGGATAGCTGACTTGGTTCTAAACTTTCAAGTCTGTCAAGGTCCCTTGTCAGGCCTTTCCTACTTCCCAGGCACTGCAGCCCTTGGCCCTCCTCCTGCTGGTTTCCCTTTCCCTCCCATATTCAGGCCTGCATTAGTGAATACTGACCACCAGCAAGAGGAGAGGTTTAAGGAGATCTATTTTAATGCCACAGTTTATTCAATAGCAGGGTTTGCTATATAATCTGTGGCGAACAGTGCAAAATGAAGATGTGAAGCCTCTGGTTTAAAATGCAGAAAAGTGTCATTAAAGGTACAAAACTATAACACTTTTTGTTTCTTGTGCAGTCTCTCTGTCATGATGGTATTTTAATTTTTTTTTTTTTTGGAAAAGTTTAAAACCTACAGAAAACCTGAAAGAAAGTATGGTGCAAAACTGGTATCCCTTGTATTAATTTCCTGGGGCTGCTGCAACAAATTATCACAAACTTGGTGGCTTAAAACAATAGAAGTTTATTCTTTCATAGTTCTAGAGGCTAAAAATCTGAAATCAAGGTGCCGGCCAGAGCAAGCACCCTCTGTAGAAGAATATTTCTTTGCCACTTTCAGCTTCTGGTGGCTCCTGGTGATCTTTAGCTTGAGGTAACTGCAACCTCTGCCACCATGTTTGTAGGACAGTATACTTTGTACCCACTATGACCTCTCCATTCTCTTACAAGGGCATGAGACATTGGGTTTAGGGCCCACACTAAATCTAGTATGATATCATCTTGAGATCCTTGACCTAAGTATATCTGTGAAGACTCTTTTTTCACAATAAGGTCACATTCACAAGTATCAGGAGTTAGGACTTGGACGTATTTTTGAAGGGTGAACCATTCAAACAGCTACAACCCTTTAACTAGATTCACAATTTTTTTAACATTTTGCCAACTCTGTCATTCTCTCCTTTTCTCTCTGTCATTCTCTCTCTCCCTTTCCCTCTCCCTCTTTCTGTGTAAATTGCAAAAAGCATAGCACTTAGCTCTAAATACTTCAGCAGACATCTCTTAAGAATAAAAAATTATTCTACATGACAATTAGAAAATTTAACATGAATTCAACAGTATCATATATTATCTAGTCCAAATTTAATTCTTCCAGTTCTCCTAAAATTGTCTTTTATAGCTTTATTTATGACTGAGAATTCAAGCAACATCCCCTATTACATTTGGATTGTAACGTCTCTTTAGTTTCTTTTAATCTTGAATAGTTCCTTGCTATTTTTGTTGCCAGTGGTTTGGTTTTTTTGGTTTTTTTATGACATTGATATTTTCAAAGAGTCCAGGTCATGTCTATCATATAGAGTGTCCCACATTCTGGAGTTTTCTAATAGTTTGTTCAACATGATATTTAGGTTAAACATTTTTAAAAAGACCAGCGTATAGGTGATGTTGCAGACTTCCCAATGCATCATCAGCAGGCATGTTAGTTTGTGCCTATACTGATGATGCTGGGTTTGATCCTATGGTTACATTAGGGTCTATCAGCTCTCCACACTGTAAATGTACCTTTTTTCCTTTATATTTAGAATTAACTGTACAGTGATATCCACAGACCTTTTGACTATCAGCTCCCAAAAACTTTTTACCCAATGGTTCTAGCCTCCGATAATGATCTATACTTGCACTCCTTGTTACACTGGAGGATGTTAAATAATACATTTATTAGCTAGCATTCTTCTATAAAGAAGAACCTCCAGGGCTTCCCTGGTGGCGCAGTGGTTGAGAGTCCGCCTGCTGATGCAGGGGACATGGGTTTGTGCCCCGGACCAGGAAGATCCCACATGCCACAGAGCGGCTGGGCCCGTGAGCCATGGCCACTGAGCCTGCGCATCCGGAGTCTGTGCTCCGCAACAGGAGAGGCCACAACAGTGAGAGGCCCACGTACGGCAAAAAAAAAAAAAAAAAAAAAAAGAACCTCCAGGTTTTCCTTCTCTCCCCTCTCCCCCTCCCCTTTCACTATAAACTCTGTGATTTTTTAGTGTCAAATGTAATATGAAATTTTCTTCCTGATATTTCAAGATTTTTTATTTTATGATTTCCTTTCTCCTCCATGAACTTCGTTAGCTTTCTTTTAAGGTAGGTATGCTGGCAATGACTGTTCTCAGTTTGCCTTCAATGAAGAATTTTTGTTGGTGGTGGTGGTGGTGGTTTTTTTTTTTTTTTTTTTTTGTGGTACACGGGCCTCTCACTGTTCTAGCCTCTCTCGTTGCAGAGCACAGGCTCCAGACACACAGGCTCAGCGGCCATGGCTCACGGGCTCAGCCACTCCACGGCAGGTGGGATCTTCCCCGACCGGGGCACCAAACCGTGTCCCCTGCATCAGCAGGCGGACCATCAACCACTGCGCCACCAGGGTAGCCCAATGAAGAATATTTTGATTCATTGTCATATGACACAGCAATCCCACCCCTGGGCATATATCTGGACAAAACACTAATTCAAAAAGGTACATACACCCTATGTTCATAGCAGCACTATTTATGATAGCCAAGACATGGAAACAACCTAAATGTCCATCAACAGATGAATGGATAAAGATGTGGTACTTATGTAAAATGTGATACTACTCAGCCATAAAAAAGAATGAGAGAAACCTTCAAGATGGCAGACACTAAAACGTGGAGATCACCTTACTCCACACAAATACATCAGAAATACATCTACATGTGGAACAACTCCTACAGAACACCTACTGAATGCTGGCAGAAGACCTCAGACTTCCCAAAAGATATTTTTTTTTTCCTTTTTCGCTTTCTGTGAGTGTGTATGTGTATGATTCTTTGTGTGATTTTGTCTGTATAGCTTTGCTTTTACCATTTGTCCTGGGGTTCTGTCTGTCCATTTTTTTTTTTAGTATAGATTTTAGCCCTTGTTATTATTGTTGGATTTGTTTTTAGGTATGGTTGCTCTCTTCTTTCTTTTTTTTCCCTTTTTTTACTACTTTTTAATTTTTTTGATTCTTAATAATATTTTTATTTTTTATTTTAATAACTTTATTCTCTTTCTTTCACTCTTTCTTTCTTGTTTGCTTGCTTTCTTGCTTGCTTTTCTTCTTTCTTGCTTTCTCCATTTTCTTCTGAACTTTGTGGCTGATAGGGTCTTCGTGCTCCGGCTGGGTGTCAGGCCTGTGCCTCTGAGGTGGGAGAGCCAAGTTCAGGACACTGGTCCACCAAAGATGTCCCAGATCCACATAATATCAAACAGTGAAAGCTCCCCCAGAGATTTTCATCTCAACACTAAGACCCAGCTCCCCTAAACGACTAGCAAGCTACAGTGCCAGACACCTTATGCCAAACAACTAGCAAGACAGGAACACAACCACACCCATTAGCAGAGAGACTGCCTACAATTTTAATAAGGTCACAGACACCCCAAAACACACCACCGGACACAGTCCTGCCCACTAGAAAGACAAGATCCAGCCTCATCCACCAGAACACAAGCACCAGGCCTCTCCACCAGGAAGCCTACACAACCCACTGAACCAACCTTCGCCACTGGGGGCAGACACCAAAAACAACAGGAACTGTGAACTGGCAGCCAGTGAAAAAGAGACACCAAACACAGTAAGTTAAACAAAATAAGAAGACACTGAAACACACAGCAGATGAAAGAGAAAGCAAAAACCCACCAGACCAAACAAATGAAGAGGAAATAGGCGGTCTACCTAAAAAAGGATTCAGAGTAATGATAGTAAAGATGATCCAAAATCTTGGAAATAGAATGGAAAAAAAAAAAAGAAACAATTAACAAGCACCAAGAAGAACTAACGAGCAAACAAACAATGATGAACAACACAATAAATGAAATTTAAAATTCTCTAGAAGAAATTAATAGAATAACTGAGGCAGAAGAATGGATAAGTGACCTGGAAGATAAAATAGTGGAAATAACTACCACAGAGCAGAATAAAGAAGGAAAAGAATTGAGGAGAGTCTCAGATACATCTGGGACAACATTAAATGCAGCAAAATTCGAATTATAGGGGCCCCAGAAGAGGAAGAGAAAAAGAAAGGGAATGAGAAAATATTTGAAGAGATTATAGTTGAAAACTTCCCTAATATGGGAAGGGAAATAGTCAATCAAGTCCAGGAAATGCAGACCATCCCATACAGGATAAATCCAAGGAGAAACACGCCAAGGCACATATTAATCAATCTATCAAAAATTAAATACAAAGGAAAAATATTAAAAGCAGAAGGAAAAAGCAACAAATAACATACAAGAAAATCCCCATAAGGTTAACAGCTGATCTTTCAGCAGAAACTCTACAAGCCAGAAGGGAGTAGCAGGATATATTTAAAGTGATGAAAGGGAAAAACCTACAACCAAGATTACCCTACTCAGCAAGGATCACATTCAGATTCAACGGAGAAATTAAAAACTATACAGACAAGCAAAAGCTAAGAGAATTCAGAACGACCAAATGAGCTTTACGACAAATGCTAAAGGAACTTCTCTAGGCAGGAAACCCAAGAGAAGGAAAAGATCTACAATAACAAACCTAAAACAATTAAGAAAATGGTAATAGGAACATACATATCGATAATTACCTTAAATGTAAATGAATTAAATGCAACAACCAAAAGGCATAGACTGGCTGAATGGATACAAACACAAGAGCCATATATATGCTGTCCACAAGAGACCCACTTGAGACCTAGGGACACATACAGACTAAAGTGAGGGGATGGAAAAAGATATTCCATGCAAATGGAAATCAAAAGAAAGCTAGAATAGCAATTCTCATATGAGCAATTCTCATATGAGACTTTAAAATAAAGACTATTACAAGAGACAAAGAAGGACACTAGATAATAATCAAGGAATCAATCCAAAAGGAAGATATAACAATTGTAAATATTTACGCCCCAACATAGGAGCACCTCAATATATAAGGCAAATGCTAATGGCCATAAAAGGGGAAATCAACAGTAACACAATAATAGTAGGGGACTTTAACCACTCATTTTCACCAATGGACAGATCATCCATTTTTCATCCAAAATGAAAAATAAATAAGGAAATACAAGCTTTAAGTGATACATTAAACAAGATGGATTTAATTGATATTTATAGGACATTCCATCCAAAAACAACAGAATACACTTTCTTCACAAATGCTCATGGAACATTCTCCAGGATAGATCATATCATAGTTCACAAATCAAGCCTTGGTAAATTTAATAAAATTGAAATCATATCAAGCATCACTTCCAACCACAATGCTATGAGACTAGATATCAAGTACAAGAAAATAATCTATAAAAAATTACAAACACATGGAGACTAAACAGTATGCTACTAAATAACCAACAGATCCCTGAAGAAATCAAAGAGGAAATTAAAAATCACCTAGAAACAAAGGACAATGAAAACACGATGATCCAAATCCTATGGGATGCAGCAAAAGCAGTTCTAAGAGGGAAGTTTACAGCAATACAATCTTATCTCAAGAAACGAGAAGCATCTCAAATAAACAACCTAACCTTACACCTAAAGCAATTAGAGGAAAGAAAACAAAGAAACCCCAAAGTTAGCAGAAGGAAAGGAATCATAAAGATCAGATCAGAAAGAAATGAAAAAGAAATGAAGAAAACAATAGCAAAGATCAATAAAACTAAAAGGTGGTGCTTTGAGAAGCTAAACAAAATTGATAAACCTTGAGCCAGACTCATCAAGAAAAAAAGGGAGAAGACTCAAATCAATAGACTTAGAAATGAAAAAGAAGGAGTAACAACTGACACTTCAGAAATACAAAGGATCATGAGAGATTACTACAAGCAACTATATGCCAATAAAATGGACAACTTGGAAGAAATGGACAAATTCCTAGAAAAGCACAACCTTCCAAGACTGAACCAGAAAGAAATAGAAAATATAAAAGACCAATCACAAGCACTGAATTTGAGACTGTGATTAAAAATCTTCCAGCAAACAAAAGCCCAGGACGGATTTCTTCACAGGTGAATTCTATCAAACATTTAGAGAAGAGTCAACACCTATCCTTCTCAAACTCTTCCAAAATATAGCAGAGGGAGGAACACTCCCAAACTCATTCAATGAGGCCACCATCACCCTGATACCAAAACGAGACAAAGATGTCACAAAGAAAGAAAACTACAGGCCAATATCACTGATGTACATAGATGTAAAAATCCTCAACAAAATACTAGCAAACAGAATCCAACATCACATTAAAAGGATCATACACCAGGATCAAGTGGAGTTTCCCCAGGAATGCAAGGGTTCTTCAATATATGCAAATCAATCAATATGATAAACCATAGTGACAAATTGAAGAAGAAAAACCATATATATGATCATCTCAATAGATGCAGAAAAAGCTTTCGATAAAATTCAACACCCATTTATAATAAAAATCCTTCAGAAAATAGGCAAAGAGGGAACCTACCTCAACATAATAAAGACCATATATGACAAACCCACAGCCAACATCGTTCTCAATGGTGAAAAAGTGAAACCATTTCCTCTAAGAGCAAGAACAAGAAAAGGTTGTCCACTCTCACCACTATTATTTAACATACTTTTGGAAGTTTTAGCCACAGCAATCGGAGAAGAAAAAGAAATAAAAGGAATCAAAATCGGAAAAGAAGAAGTAAAGCTGTCACTGTTTGCAGATGACGTGATACTATACATCGAGAATCCTAAAGATGCTATCAGAAAACTACTACAGCTAATCAATGAATTTGGTAAAGTAGCAGGATACAAAATTAATGCACAGAAATCTCTTGTATTCCTATACACTAATGATGAAAAATCTGAAAGAGAAATTCAGGAAACACTCCCGTTTACCACTGCAACAAAAAGAATAAAATATCTAGGAATAAACCTACCTAAGGAGACAAAAGACCTGTATGCAGAAAACTATAAGACACTGATGAAAGAAATTAAAAATGATACAAACAGATGGAGAGATATACTGTGTTCTTGGATGGGAAGAATCAACAATGTGAAAATGACTATACTACCCAAAGCAGATCCAATGCAATCCCTATCAAAATACCAATGGCATTTTTCACAGAAATAGGACAAAACATTTCACAGTTTGTATGGAAACACAAAAGACAGCAAATAGCCAAAGCAATCTTGATAAAGAAAAATGGAAATGGAGGAATCAGGCTCCTAGACTTCAGACTATAATACAAAGCTACAGTAATCCAGACAGTTTGGTACTGGCACAAAAACAGAAATATAGATAAATGGAACAGGATAGAAAGCCCAGAGATAAACTCACGCACATATGGTCACCTTATTTTTGATAAAGGAGGCAAGAATATACAATGGAGAAAAGACAGCCTCTTCAATAAGTGGTGATGGGAAAACTGTACAATCACATGTAAAAGAACGAAATTAGAACACTCCCTAGCACCATACACAAAAATAAACTCCAAGTTCATTAAAGACCTAAATGTAAGGCCAGACACTATAAAACTCTTAGAGGAATACATAGGCAGAGCACTCTATAACATAAATAATAGCAAGGTCCTTTTTGACACCCCCCTCCTAGAGAAATGGAAATAAACACAGAAATAAATAAATGGGACCTAAGGAAACTTAAAAGCTTTTGCACAGGAAAAGAAAACATAAACAAGATGAAAAGACAACTCTCAGAATGGGAGAAAATATTTGCAAATGAAGCAACTGACAAAGGATTAATCGCCAAAAATTTCAAGCAGCTCACGCAGCTCAATATCAAAAAAACAAACAATCCAATCCAAAAATGGGCAGAAGACCTAAATAGACATTTCTCCAAAGAAGATATACAGACTACCAACAAACACATGAAAGGATGCTCACATCACTAATCATTAGAGAAATGCAAATCAAAACTACAATGAGGTATCACCTCACAGCAGTCAGAATGGCCATCATCAAAAAATCTACAAAGAATAAATACTGCAGGTGGTGTGGAGAAAAGGTAACCCTCTTGCACTGTTGGTGGGAATGTAATTTGATACAGCCACTATGGAGAACAGTATGGATGTTCCTTAAAAAACTAAAAATAGAACTACCATACGACTCAGCAATCCCATTGCTGGGCATTTACCCTGAGAAAACCATAATTCAACAAGTCATGTACCGCAGTGTTCATTGCAGCACTATTTACAATAGCCAGGACATGGAAGCAACCTAAGTGTCCATTGAAAGATGAATGGATAAAGAAGATATAGCACATATATACAATGGAATAGTACTCAGCCATAAAAAGAAATGAAATTGAGTTATTTGTAGTAAGGTGCATGGACCTAGAGTCTGTCATACAGAGTGAAGTAAGTCAGAAAGAGAAAAACAAACACGGTATGCTAACACATATATATGGAATCTAAAAAAAAAACCAATGGTTCTGAAGAACCTAGGGGCAGGACAGGAATTAAGATGCAGACGTAGAGAATGGACCTGAGGACAAGGGGAGGGTAAGGGTAAGCTGGGACGAAGTGAGAGAGTGGCATGGACATATATACATTACCAAATGTAAAATAGATAGCTAGTTGGAAGCAATTGCATAGCACAGGGAGATCAGCTCAGTGCTTTGTGACCACCTAGAGGGAACTTTGGAGGGAGATGGAAGAGGGAAGAGATATGGGGATATATGTATATGTATAGCTGATTCACTTTGGTATAAGGCAGAAACTAACACACCATTGTAAAGCAATTATACTCCAATAAAGATTTTTTTAAAAAGAATGAAATAATGCCATTTGCAGCAATGTGGATGGACCTAGAGATTATCTTACTAAGTGAAGTAAGTCACAAAGGGAAAGACAAATACAATATGATATCACTTATATGTGGAATCTAAAATATAACACAAATGCACCTATCTATGGAACAGAAACAGACTCACGGACATAGAGAACAGAGTGGTTGTTGTCATGGGGGAAGGGGTTGAGGAGGAATGGAGTGGGAGGTTGGGGTTAGAAGATGTAAGCTTTTATATATAGAATGGATAAACAACAAGGTCCTACTGTATAGCACAGAGAACTATATTCAATATCCTGTAATAAACCATAATGGAAAAGAGTATGAAAGAGTATATATATGTGTGTGTGTGTGTATATATATATATATATATATATATATATATATATATATATATATATATCATTGAATCACTTTGCTATAACCAGAAACTAATACAACATTGTAAATCAACTATACTTCAATAAAATAAATTTTAAAAATGTGTTTAAAGGTAGAAATAAATAAATAATAAAAATATTAAATTAAAAATAAAAATAAATAAATAAATAAAATAACATAACTCATCCATGGGGGAAAAATGTCTTGATTGTCCCTTAATTCCTGGAGGATATTTTTGCTGGATGTGGGATTCATGGTATACAGTTCTGTTTTTTGGTACTGTAACAATTTTGTGCCTCTTCCATCTCGCCCCCATGGTTTCTGATAAAAAAATCCACTGTAACTTGAATTATGTTTTTCTACTCTAAGCAAGATATTACTTGTCTCATTGCTTTCAGTATTTTTTTCTGTCTTAGTTTTCAGAAGTTTGACTAAGATGTGTCTTAGCATGCATCTCTTTAGGTTTATTTACTACTAGCATGTCATTCTTTTATTTTGAGTCCAATGACCTCTATATAAATGCAAACCCCCCTGGGAAGGGTCCGCATTAAAATTTGCCATTAATTTAAGACTGAGTGTAAAGAAATGTACCACCCACTGTGGGATTGTGGTGGTAGTCAGGCAAAGGGCACAGAAAGAGGAAGCAGGAGCTAGGAAAAGTAAACTCCCCTCTTCCCCCATGGGTTTTGCTGTTGGCCTTGAATACCCAGAGGCTTGACATTTAATGAGGACCCCATATCTTGTGCTTTTTGCTGTTGAACTGACAAGGGTTTTGACACTGCCCCACAGGAATCTCTCACTGGCCTTGATTAACATGCAGGTGCCTAGGGATGCAGGCAGTGGAGAGTTTAAGGTAAGGTAGAGCTTGACATCTGCATCATTGCCATAAGCTTTATTTGGGGTGACAGAATACAATTCAAACATTTGATGCACATTGAGAGCCCACTGTGTATGTACAGGTGTGGCAGGAATGCAGAATTGGCTACGATATGGTCCCTGCCTATAAGGGGCTTATGACATGGCAGGGTCTATGAGACCTCTGTTTGGTGATGATAGCTGTGATGAAAATGGTAATAGCTAACTTTAACTGTGTGCTTACTATTTGCCCAGTACTGTGCTTAGTGTTTTACAGTCATTAACTCATTTATTCCAATAACTCTGTGAGGTACGTACTGCTGTGCCCATTTTCTAGCTGCAGAAACAGAGGCTCAGAGTCATTATATGGTGAGACCAGAGTCACACAGCCAATATTCACACCCAGGTTTGCCTGACTCTAAAGCCTCAACTTTTAACCACTGTGACATAAATAATTAAACCACAAGACAGCCCATAAGACATATTTGGAAGAGATCTTCAAAAGTCAGTCAATTCAAGTATTTCTCAAACTGGAAGGACTTGGGAGAAATGGAAGCCAATTAGAGATCCTAAAAATGAAGAAGGCTTAGGACAAGGAGGCCAGCGCTGTGCTCTGAGAATCCATGCAGGCAGCAAGGCAAGCTAGATCCCCTAACTTCCTGTTTCTAGTTCTCTCTCCAGGTCATTGTCTCCCAACCAACAAAGGAGACTGGAATTCACATACTTCAAAATACAGTTGACCTTTGAACAACAAAGGTCCACTTATATGTGGATTTTCTTCAATAAATACATCCAGTATTACACCATGTGCAGTTCGTTGAATCTGTGGATGTGGAACCATGGATGTGAAAGGTCAACTATGGGACTTGAGCATCTATGGATTTTGGTATATCCAGAGGTTCCTGGAACGAATCCCCTGCAGATACTAAGGGATAACTGCACAGGCTGGTGTAAGCGCTACTAGAAAAATAAAACTCAGGCTTGAATTTGTCAGACAGGACCTTCTGCCTTATTTCTATCTGTTCCTTGGACAATCATTTACTAAGTGATTATGGGCAAGGCACTGTGCTAGGCATATGTAGACAAAGGAGAGATGAATAAGACATGGTCCCTATACTCAGTGAGGTTATTTTCTAAGGCAGGAATCAATAAACTTTTTCTGCAATGATCCTGATAGTAAATGATTCAGGCTTTGAGGGCCTCTGTTGCAGCTACTCAACTCTCCTACTGTAGTGTGAAATTAACCATAGATAATACATAAACAAATAGACCAATATAATTTATTTACAGAAACAGGCAGTGATCTGGATTTGACCTATGGGCCAGAGTTTGCCAACTCTTGCCCTAAGGCATGGAACTTAACCTTGGATACACATTAGAATTACCTGGAGACCTTTAAAAAATGCTTACATCTGTGTCTCACTCAGAAATTCTCATTCAGTTGGTCTGGCACAGGCCTTAGATCAGGACTCTTTTAAAAGTTCCCAGATGGTTTTAATGTGCTGATAATATTAACAACCACTGTTTTAAAGGGAAACACTTATTAATAGCACTAGTACAAAATATGGGCCAGAATGAAGGTGTGAATAGGTACCATGGGAATGTACAGAAAATAATTGGTTTCAACTGAGGAAATCAGGTTAGTCTTCCTGGAGGGGGTGGCACATGAGCTAGCAAAGGAATAAAAAGTATTACTACTGCTACTACTACTACCACCACCACTACCCGTAATCATATGCCAAGTGCTTCTCTAGAGGCTTTCTATGCATTAAGGTACTGAACTCTCACAACCTTCTGAGTTAGGTATTATCATTATTGTCATTTTATCGAAGAGGAAACTGAAACCTAAAGACACTGAGAAACTTGCCTTCAGAAACTTGCCTTAGGTCACACAGCTCACTCATGGAATTCTCTCTCTCTCCATATATATATATATACTCCTTACAATGCTCCCCACTCACCCTTTGTCCCCAACAACTCTTCACCAACCCTACTTGTCCTACACAATCACCCCAAAAGTAGGATTATCAGGGGCTCAGGTGGGCTTTATGTTTTGGGGAGGCCCTTGTGCCTTTCACATATATATGAAAATGAAAATCATGGAAACAGTAAACACAGAATACAAGATAATTACATAGTTATAGGACATGACATCATAAAACTCCTAGAAGAGAAAAACATAGGCAAGACATTCTCAGACATAATCATAGCAATATTTTCCTAGATCAGTCTCCCAAGGCAAAAGAAGCAAAAGCAAAACTAAACAAATGGGACCTAATCAAACTTACAAGCTTTTGCACAGCAAAGGAAACCATCAACAAAACAAAAAGATAACCTACAGAATGGGACAAAATATTAGCAAAGGATGTGACTGACAAGAGGTTAATAACCAAGATATATAAACAGCTCATACAACTCAATATAAAAAAACCGATTAAAATATGCACAGAAAACCTAAATTGACATTTCTCCAGAGAAGACATACAGATGGCCAACAGGCACATGAAAAGGTGCTCAACATCACTAATTATTAGAGAAATGCAAATCAAGATCACAATGAGTTATCACCTGACACCAGTCAGAATGGCCATCATCAAAAAGTCTATAAATAATAAATGCTGGAAAGGGTATGGAGAAAAGGGAACCCTCCTACACTGTTAAAGTAAATTGGTGTCACCACTATGGAAAACAGTATGGAGGTTCCTTAAAAAACTAAAAACAGAGCTACCATATAATCCAGCAATCCCACTCCTGGGCATATATCTGGAAAAGATGAAAACTCTAATTCAAAAGGGTACATGCACCCCAATGCTCATAGCAGCACTATTTACAATAGCCAGGAGATGGAAACAACTGAACTGCTCATCATCAGATGATTGGCTTAAGAAGACATGGTATGTAAATACAATGAAATATTACTCAGCCATAAAAAAGAATGAAATATTGCCAATTGCAGCAACATGAATGGACCTAGAGAATATCATACTAAGTGAAGTAAGTCAGAGAAAAAAATATTATATGATACCACTTATGTGTAGAATCTAAAAAATAATACAGAATCAGACTCACAGACATAGAAAACAAACTTATGTTACCAAAGGGGAAAGGGTGGAGGGGAGGGATAAATTAGGAATATGGGATCAACAGATACAAACTACTATACATAAAGTAGATAAGCAACAAGGATTTACTGTAATAACCTACAATGGATAATAATCTGAAAAAATATATATGTATATATAACTGAATCACTTTGCTGTACACCTGAAACTAACACAATACTGTAAATCAACTATCCTTTAAATTAAAAAGAGAAAGAAGATAGTTTTTACCTTTGGCAGCAAGAAAGGGGTAAAGGGATAGGACAGAGTAGGTGCACATGAGTAAATGTAAATGTGTGAGTAACGTTCTAGTACCCCCACACACACCCCAGCTCACTGGGCAGTAGTTTCACAGGTTTATCATATTACATTTGTAAATAAATATATAAAGTCATGCGTGGGCCAATGATGATAATATATCATGAACCAATGAGTATATAAATATATAAATAATCCAACTGTATGAGGTGTAAAAAAAAATGAGAGAGGAGAGAGAGGGAGGAGGAGGGAGAGGGATAAGGAGGGAGGCAGAAAATGTTGGAGAACTGGGAAGATTTAGGAGGAGTTATTTACCTTACAATGCTCCCCACTCACCCTTGGTCCCCAACAACTTTTCACCGACCCTACTTGTCCTACACAGTCACCCCAAAAGTAGGATTATCAGGGGCTCAGGTGGGCTTTGTGTGTGCCTTGAGGAGTTGGCATTAACATTGGGAGGCTGCAGGTCCAGGGCAAGGCAGAGGAGAAGGAGTGGGTCTCTCAGGCTTTCCAAATTGACATGTGCTTCCTCTTTGCTGCCAGCATCATCAAGAGGAGGTCCGGAATGGGTGGCTCACACGGCTCCCCATGGTATCCTGGCTCTATCTTTCCTCTCCTCTTCTTCTTGCTATTACTTTGTCCTAAATGATCACAGTTATCTGAGCCCCTTGGAGGAACAAGGGAGACACTGAAGTGGATGGCAGTTTGACCTAGAACCCCTCTATACCTGGTAATTTCCTTCATTGTTCCCTTCTTTCATTCACTATTGTCCTGAGAGCAGAGCCAAAATCTAGGGCCCCAAAGCAAAGAATGGGGAAGAGCAGTGGCGAGGGACAATTATTTTTCTTATTTGCTCATTTGAACCAGCACCCTTAACAGATATCAAGTGAGATAAACCTGCAGCAAGCTTGTGATGGGGCCTTTAAAATATCTGAGAACACTCCAGAAATGGTCCCAGGTGAGTCAGCGTAGCCTTAGAGTGGGCTCACAATCTAGTGGGCTTACAACCCTGCCACAGCAGGGTTGGCCTTTCTCCTCTGGCACTATCTGGCCTTGCCTGAGCTCTTTGAGGCACAAGCCCTGTGACCACTCCCCCACCCACCGCCCCCAATGCCTCCTGGGTTGTCACTTTCTCATTCCCCGACTGCTACTCAAAATTTTTCCTCCTCACATCTCTATTTATGTTTTCCCTTCTTTTTGTGTCCTGAAGTTTTGCTTTCCTGCTTTTTCTTTTTTTCTTTCTTTTCTATTTCCATTCTCATCCATTGTAGCACCCTCCACTCCTTTCTATCTTGGGTTTCTTATCCCCTGGCATCACAGTATCTCTTCTCTTCCTTTCCCTTCCCATTCTCTGTCTTTCCATCTCTCTCTCTCTCTCTCTCTCTCTCTCATAATTAACGTTATTTTTCCTCTTCTTTCCTCTTCCCAGTGCCCAGTTTCTCTTATTCAAAACTAAAATGGATGGGAACCCAATCCCTTAGATTACTAATATGATGTGGGAAGTTAGAACAGTCTAGGAAGTACCTCTACTGGAATCCTCGGGGTGGGGGGGTTATATTTTGGCAACAGGCACATGAAGCACTGTATGCAGAGAGGTGTGTTGGGACCATGTGGTGGGTGGAGAGTGCTAGACTGGTAGAGCTCCCTATGTTTGCTTCATCACCAGCCCCGAAATGCTGGATGTGGAGCCCATTCCAAGGCCAAATCTGGCCATTGAACAGATGTCTCTGAGATAGAGACAGCCAGTGAGCCAAAGCAAAGGGCAAGTTAATTCCCCAAAGGAATCATGGCAGACCATCTTTGTGGAGAGGTTGGGACAGGTCAGCCAGTTCAGCAAAGGGAAGTAGCTGGTGGAGAGGGAGTACACACAGGCTCCTTTTGTCTGCTTAGCAAGTAAGGGTTAGCCCTGAAAATAGCGTGGGTTTCCAAATAAAGTTTCTTTGGGCTTGTAGCCATAGCTCTCCCATTTAAGGAACTCATGGGCATATGTGTCCTAGCACACACAGATGCCAAGGAATGACCAGAAGAGCTGGAGGGAAGCAGTCGTGGGAGCAGGGAATTATTGAACATGTGAGCAAAGGAATTCACTCATTTTCCTCAGCAATTTTGAGAATAACAATAGTACCACTTATTGTGCACTATGAACCAGGTACTCTTCTTTTCAGAAGAGGAAATTGAGGCCCAGAGAAATCAATTAACTTGCTTCCAGTAACAGTGAATTAGTGCTAAATCAGCTTTCAGGAAGATGCCTGGCTTAGAAACAGAATTAGGAAGTGGGGCAGCATATAGGGTGATGTCACTACTAGGGGCACTGGGATGTAGGATCAAGATTAGGGTGAGGCAAGTGAGGCACCTAGGGTGCCAACTTTAAGGAGCCATCATTCCTAGGTGTTGACCCCACACTTGCACAATGCTGGGAGTAAGCGCCTCCTTAAAGTGTGAGCCCTAGACACCTCATTTGCTTCACCATCATCCTAGCCCTGCTTGGATGGATCAGTTTGTACAGAACTGAAGAAAAGACCCTAGGTTGGAAATGAATTTTATACCTGAATTTGTGCATTTCAGTTGAGGTTGTTATAATTTTAATCTAGTTGAGCATTGAGCATGCAAATTAGAGGATTAATATAACAGTCTTAAAGGTTAATTGCTGTAAGAAACAACCTCAACATCTCAGGGACTTAACATAGTAAAGGGTTTATTTCTCACTCAGTCCATAATCCAATAACATGTTTGGCAGGTAGACCCAGTCTCCTCCCATCATCTTCTAGTGGCTTAGTGTCCTCTACTATAGACTCCACATCCATCCAGGAGATGAAGGGAGAGGAATGCGAGGAGGACTTCAGGCGAGATTTTATGGACCAGACCTGGGAATCATGCACACCCCTTCCATCCACATTCCACTGACCAGAATGTAGTCACAAGGCCCCAGCTAACTGCAATCCTGTCTTACGGGATACCAAAGGAGAGAATACAGATGACAGTTGGTGGTGAAAAATTAGCCTGGCTCTGTCACAGAGATGTAACACAGGAACCTGTACCTGTGTATACATGTGTGTACTGTAAGCAATAAGCTTGCAATGATAAAGCATGCAAGTGGGAGCAATACATAGTGTTAATCATTGACAGAGCTGAGATTTGAACTCAGTTCCACCTGACCCTAAATACTATTACTACTACTACTACTACTACTACTACTACTACTACTACTACTACTACCACCTAATATTTGCTGAGCACTTACCATGTCCCAGGCATTATTCTAAAGGACTTACATATGTGTTAAGTCATGTGTCCTCACAAAACTCCAATGAGATAGATGCTACTATTATCCTCAGTTTATGCATGAGGAAACCAAGACTCAGATGGGTTAAGCAAAAACTTGTTCAAGGTCACACAGCTGGTGAGTGATGAAGTTGGTACAGAAACTCATGTTCTTACCCAATATTTTGAGTAAGATATTTTCTATGTGCATCTGAGGACATATGAGAGATAAGAAAATTAGTTCTGGCCATGGAAGGAATTGATTGGCTTCTAGTTTGAGAAGGTAGGCATCCACATATGATATATTTAAATAAAAATATGATACACCATGCTTAGGGATAAGAATGTGTGGGGTGTATGTTAGTACTATGGGAGGAGGATTCATGGAACTGGTAAGACTAGAATAGTATTTAGAAGGTAGTAGGTAATGATTATCATAGTTTTAGTATTACTCTAAATTGGCTTATAGAATTACCTTCTTAAGAGCATGTGCTGGAGAATCCCATTGGGGACATAGTAGCAACTGTCCTGAGAGTGAAAGGATGTAGAAAGTTATACAGCTTCCTAGCAAGGCAGTCAGGAAAAATATCCCCTAATAAAATGTCATAACTGTCAGATATATACCATAAAGAATTGAAAAAAGGTGTTCAAAAAAAACTTGTACACAAATGTTCACAGCAACACTATATACTATAGACAAAAGGTGGAAACAACCCAAATGTCCATCAACTGGTAAGTGAATAAACAAAATGTGATATATCTATACAATGGAATATTAACCAGCCATAAAAAGGAAGGAAATTCTGACACATGCTACAATACGGCTGAAACTTGAAAACATTATGCTAAGTAAAAGAAGCCAGACCCCAAATACCACATATATATGATTTCATTTATACAAAATATCCTGAATAGGTAAATCCATAGAGACAGAAAGCTGATTAGTGGTTGCCAGGATTTAGGGTGAGGGAGGAACGAAGACTGACTGCTTAATGCATATGGCGTTTTCTTTTGCGGTGGTGAAATATCCTGGAAGTAGATAGTGGTGATAATTCACAACATTGTGAATATACTAAATGTCACTAATGTTAAATTTTATATTATATGTACTTCACTACAATGAAAAAAAGTCATAACTCACACTTATACAAGGAGGGCCTTCAAGAGGTTTTAAAATAGGATCTAAATGAACTTTGAGGATATTATGCTAAGTGACATAAACCAGTCACAAAAAGACAAAAACTGCATGATGCCACTTATATGAAGTATCTTAACTAGTCAAACACATAGAGACAAAAGGTAGAATAATGATTACCAGGGGCTGGAGGCAGGGAGACATAGGGAATTGCTGTTTAGTGCATATAGAGTTTCAATTTTGCAAGATGAAAAAGTTCCAGAGATCTGATGTACAACAATGTGAATATACTTAACATTACAGAACTGTACACTTAACATGGTTAAGATAGTAAATTTTTTGGTATGTTATACTTATTATATATTGTATTCTTACAGTAAAGTAAAAAAAGAAAAAGTTATTAAGAAAATCACTAAGGAAAATAAAATACATTTGTACGTATTATGTATTTATTGAAAAAATCCACATACAAGTGGACCTGCACAGTTCAAACCTGTGATGTTCGAGGGTTAACTATATTATAAATTTCAAATTTGCTCAGAGACTAGATAAGATGGTAAATATTATGTGTTTTCACCACATTTAAACAACATATATATGGGATCTGAGAGGTGGAATCCTAGGGATTCTGGATCTACTAGAGATTCCTATTTAAAACATAGACATATTTATTAAAAAAAAGAACCATTTGACCTAGTCTCTTAGAAGAAAAGTCAATTGTCTCACCCCATTTTACTAATGTTACCTGGAACCAGGTGGTACCCCAAATTGTCTAGATCTATGTTTATAGTTTCCTATAGCTAATGGGGAGCCATGGATGAATTCAAGTGTTAATTGTCTAGTGAAAGCTTAATAGCTGGAAGGCCGCTTTTATTTCCCTTCCTTCTTCCTGTTTTTTGTTTGTCAACTGATTTATTGCACATATATTCTTCCACCAAGAGAAAGGATGAGGAAAAATCAATCAGTATTATTCTTTATGAATCAGCCTGATAAGAAGTTTAATAGTAGAGAGAGGAGAGTGATGCTATTACTACAGATTATGTGCGGATTTCAATAATAGAGGCAGGTGAAGCAAAGATTGGAGAAGAAGTTTAATAGTAGAGAGAGGAGAGTGATGCTATTACTACAGATTATGTGTGGATTTCAATAATAGAGGCAGGTGAAGCAAAGATTGGAGCCAGGGTTCAAGAAGGCAGAGTAGAAGGACATGCGCTCACTCCATCTTGCAAGAGCACCAGAATCACAACTAACTGCTGAACAATATTTGACACGAAGACACTGGAACTCACCAAAAAAGATACCCCACAGCCAAAGACAAAGGAGAAGCCACAGTGAGATGGTAGGAGGGGTGTAATAACAATAAAATCAAATCCCATAACCACTGGGTGGGTGACTCACAAACTGGAGAACAATTATACCATAGAAGTCCACCCACTGGAGTGAAGGTTCTGAGCCCAATGTCAGGTTTTCCAACCAGGGGGTCTGGCAACAGGAGGAGGAATTCCCAGAGAATCAGACATTGAAGGCTAGCGTGATTTGATTACAGGACTTCAACAGGACTGGGGGAAACAGAGACTCCACTCTTGGAGGGCAAACACAAAGTAGTGTGTATATCAGGACCCAGGGAGAAGGAGCAGTGACCCCATACGAGACTGAACCAGACCTACCTGCTAGTGTTAGAGGGTCTCCTGCAGAGGAGAGAGGTGGCTGTGGCTCACCACAGGGACAAGGACACTGGCAGCAGGAGTTCTGGGAAGTACTCCTTAGCATGAGCCCTCCCAGAATCCACCATTAGCTGCACCAAAGAGCCTGTAGGCACCAGTGCTGGGTTGCCTCAGGCCAAACAACCAATAGGGAGGGAACTCAGCCCTACCCATCAGCAGACAAGCAGCTTAAAGTTCTACTAAGCTCTGCCCACAGAGCAAAACCCAGCTCTACACACCATCAGTCCCTCCCATCAGTAAACTTGCACAAGTCTCTTAGCCTCATCCACCAGAAGACAGACAGCAGAAGCAAGAGAAACTACAATCCTGCAGCCTGTGGAATGAAAACGACATTCACAGAAAGGCAGACAAAATGAAAAGGCAGAAGCCAATGTACCAGATGAAGGAAAAAGATAAAACCCCAGAAAAATAACTAAACGAAGTGGAGATAGGAAACCTTCCAGAAAAAGATTTCAGAATAATGATAATGAAGATGATCCAGGACCTCGGAAAAGAATGGAGGCAAAGATCGAGAAGATACGAGAAATGATTAACAAAGACCTAGAAGAATTAAAGAACAAACAGCGATGAAAAATACAATAAATGAAATGAAAAATACACTAGAAGGAATCAATAGCAGAATAACTTAGGCAGAAGAATGGATCAGTGACCTGGAAGACAGAATGGTAGAATTCACTGCCACAGAATAGAATAAAGAAAAAAGAATGAAAAGAAATGAAGACAGTCTAAGAGACCTCTGGGACAACATTAAATGCAAAACCATTCTCATTATAGGGGTCCCAGAAGGAGAAGAGAGAGAGAAAGGACCCAAGAAAATATTTGAAGAGATTATAGTCGACAACTTCCCTAACATGGGAAAGGAAATAGCCACCCAATTCCAGGAAGCGCAGACAGTCCCAGGCAGGATAAACCCAAGGAGAAATATGCCAAGACACATAGTAATCAAACTGACAAAAATTAAGGACAAAGAAAAATTATTAAAAGAAACAAGGGAAAAACAACAAATAACATACAAGGGAACTCCCATAAGGTTAACAACTGATTTCTCAGCAGAAACTCTACAAGCCAGAAGGGAGTGGCACAATATATTTAAAGTAATGAAAGGGAAGAACCTACAACCAAGATTACTCTACCCGGCAAGGATCTCATTCAGATTCAATGGACAAATCAAAAGCTTCACAAACAAGCAAAACCTAAGAGAATTCAACACCACCAAACCAGCTCTACAACAAATGTTAAAGGAACTTCTCTAAGTGGGAAACACAAGAGAAGAAAAGGACCTACAAAAACAAACACAGAACAATTAATAAAATGGCAATAGGAATATACATATCGATAATTACCTTAAATGTGAATGGATTAAATGCTCCAAGCAAAAGATACAGGCTCGCTGAATGGATACAAAAACAAGACCCATATATATGCTGTCTATAAGAAACCCACTTCAGACCTAGGGACACATACAGACTGAAAGTGAGGGGATGGAAAAAGTTTTTCCATCCAAATTTGGGAATCTTTCCATGCAAAGATTTTCCATGCAAATGGAAATCAAAAGAAAGCTGGATTAGCAATAATCATATCAGATAAAATAGACTTTAAAGTAAAGAATGTTACAAGAGACAAGGTAGGACACTACATAATGATCAAGGGATCAATCAAAGAAGAAGATATAACAATTATAAATATATAGGCACCCAACATAGGAGCACCTCAATACATAAGTCAAAGTACAACAGCTATAAAAGAGGAAATTGACAGTAACACAATAATAACAGGGGACTTTAACACCTCACTTACACCAATGGACAGATCATCCAGACAGAAAATTAATAAGGAAACACAAGCTTTAAATGATACAATAGACCAGATAGATTTAATTGATATTTATAGGACACTCCATCCAAAAACAGCAGATTACACTTTCTTCTCAAGTGCACACGGAACATTCATCAGGATAGATCACATCTTGGGTCACAATTCAAGCCTTGGTAAATTTAAGAAAACTGAAATCATATCAAGCATCTTTTCGGACCACAAGGCTATGAGATTAGAAATCAATTACAGGGAAAAAATGTAAAAAAAAACACATGGAGGCTAAATAATACATTACTAAATAACGAAGAGATCACTGAAGAAATCAAAGAGGAAATCAAAAAATACCTAGAGACAAATCACAATGAAAACATGATGATCCAAAACCCATGAGATGTAGCAAAAGCAGTTCTAAGAGGGAAGTTTATAGCAATACAATCCTACCTCAAGAAACAAGAAAAATTTCAATAAAGAATCTTACCTTACACCTAAAGGAACTAGAGAAAGAAGAACAAACAAAACCCAAAGTTACTATAAGGAAAGAATTCATAAAGATCAGAACAGAAATAAATGAAATAGAAACAAAGAAAACAATAGCAAAGATCAATAAAACTAAAAGCTGGTTCTTTGAGAAGATAAACAAAATTGATAAACCTTTAGAGAGACTCACCAAGAGAAAGGGGGAGAGAATTCAAATCAATAAAATTAGAAATGAAAAACGATAAGTTACAACAGACACAGCAGAAATACAAACATCATAAGAGAATACTACAAACAGCTCTATGCCAATAAAATGGACAACCTGGAAGAAATGGACAAATTCTTAGAAAAGTATAACCTTCTAAGACTGAACCAGGAAGAAATAGAAAATATGAACAGACCAATCACAAGTAATGAAATTGACACTGTGATTAAACATCTTCCAACAAACAAAAGTCCAGGACCAGATAGATGGCTTCACAGGTGAATTCTATCAAACATTTAGAGAAGAGCTAACACCCATCCTTCTCAAACTCTTCCAAAAAATTGCAGAGGAAGGAATACTCCCAAACTCATTCTACAACACCACCATCACCCTGATACCAAAATCAGACAAAGATACTACAAAAAAAGAAAATTACAGACCAATATCACTGATGAATATAGATGCAAAAATCCTCAGCAAAATACTAGCGAACAGAATCCAATAACACATTTAAAGGATCATACACCATGCTCAAGTGGGATTTATCCCAGGGATGCTAGGATTCTTCAATATATGCAAGTCAATCAATGTGATACACCATATTAACAAACTGAAGAATAAAAACCATATGATCATCTCAACAGAGGTAGAAAAAGCTTTTGACAAAATTCAAAACCATGTATGATAAAAACTCTCCAGAAAGTGGGCATAGAGGGAACCTACCTCAACATAATAAAGGCTATATATGACCAATCCACAGCAAACATCAATCTCAATGGTGAAAAACTGAAAGCATTTCCTCTAAGATCAGGAACAAGACAAGGATGTCCACTCTTTCCACTGTTATTCAACATAGTTTTGGAATCCTAGTCATGGCAATCAGAGAAGAAAAAGAAATAAAAGGAATACACATTGGAAAAGAAGAAGTAAAACTGTCACTGTTTGCAGATGATACGATACTATACATAGATAATCCTAAAGATGCCACCAGAAAAATACTAGAGCTAAACAGTGAATTTGTTAAAGTTTCAGGATACAAAATTAATGCACAGAAATCTCTTGCATTCCTGTACACTAACAACAAAAATCAGAAAGAGAAATTAAGGAAACAATCCATTGCAACAAAAAGAATAAAATACCTAGGAATAAACTTACCTAAGGTGGTAAAAGACCTGTACTCAGAAAACTATAAGACACTGATGAAAGAAATCAAAGATGACACAAACAGATTGAGAGATATACCATGTTCTTGGACTGGAAGAATCAATACTGTGAAAATGACTCTACTACCCAAAGCAATCTACAGATTAAATGCAATCTTTATCAAATTACCAATGACATTTTTTTTTACAGAATTAGAACAAAAAATCTTAAAATTTGTATGGAGATACAGAAGACCCCGAATAGCCAAAGCAATCTTGAGGGAAAAAAAACGGAGCTGAAGGAATCAGACTCCCTGACTTCAGACTATACTACAAAGCTACAGTAACCAAGACATTATGGTACTGGCACAAAAACAGCAATATCGATCAATGGAACAGGATAGAATCCCCAGAGATAAACCCACGTACCTATGGTCAACTAATCTATGACAAAGGAGGCAAGGATGTGCAATGGAGAAAAGACCGTCTCTTCAATAAGTGGTGCTGGGAAAACTGGACAGCTACATGTAAAAGAATGAAATTAGAACACTCCCTAACACCATACACAAAAATAAGCTCAAAATGGATGAAAGACCTAAATGTAAGACTAGACACTATAAAACTCTTAGAGGAAAACACAGGAAGAACACTCTTTGACATAAATCACAGAAAGATCTTTTTTGACCCACCTCCTACAGTAATGGAAATAAAAACAAAAAAACCCCAAATGGGACCTAATGAAACTTAAAAGCTTTTGCACAGCAAAGGAAACTATAAACCAAATGAAAAGACAACCCTCAGAACGGGAGAAAATATTTGCAAACGAATCAATGGACAAAGGATTAATCTCCAAAATATATAAACAGCTCATGCAGCTCAATATTAAAAAAAACAACTCAATCCAAAAATGGGCAGAAGCCCTAAATAGACATTTCTCCAAAGAAGACATACAGATGGCCAAGAAGCACATGAAAAGCTGCTCAACATCACTAATTATCAGAGGAATGCAAATCAAAATTACAGTGAGGTATCACCTCACATTGGTTAGATGGGCATTATCAGAAAATCTACAAACAACAAATGCTGGAGAGGTTGTGGAGAAAAGGGAACCCTCTTGCACTGTTGGTGGGAATGTAAATTGATACAGCTACTATGGAGAACAGTATGGCAGTTCCTTAGAAAACTAAAAATAGAATTACCATGTGACCCAGCAATCCTACTCCTGGGCATATACCCAGAAAAAAACACAACTCAAAAAGACACATGCACCCCAATTTTCATTGCAGCACCATTTACAATAGCTAGGTCATGGTAGCAACCTAAATGCCCATCGATAGATGAATGGATAAAGAATTGTGGTACATATATACAATGGAATATTACTCAGCCATAAAAAAGAATAAAATTGGGTCATTTGTAGAGACGTGGATGGACCTAGAGACTGTCATACAGAGTGAAGTTAAGTCAGAAAGAGAAACATATTGTATATTAACGCATATATATGGAATCTAGATAAATGGTACAGATGAAGTGGTTTGTAAGGCAGAAATAGAGACACAGATGTAGCAAACAAACATATGGATGCCAAAGGGGGAAAGCGGGGGGTGGGATGAATTGGGAGATTGGGATTGACATATATACACTGATATGTATAAAACAGATAACTAATAAGAAACTGCTGTATAAAAAATAAAATCAAAAATAAAAATAGAGGCAGGTGGAATCATAAATGATTGCATATATCCTTTACAAGAAGACTCATCACAGAGCTACTAGTCTGCCTGCCAGCCATACTAGTTTCTTGAGTTCTGTCCCATATTGTAAAGGATGAAAAGATTGGTACCCTGCCCAAGATGGAGAGTCTGGGAAAGCATGTGGACTTTGGAGTCAAGCAGCCCTGAGCTCAGCCACTTACAATCTGTGTAAACTTGGACTTGTCACTTAATCTCCACAGGCCTTAAATTTCCCATCTGTTAGGGACTGTAGTTTGTGAAGTTGTTTTGAGGATGATATGAGATAATACATGTAATGGGCTTAGCCAGATTCCAGCACATGAAAAGTAGACAATAAATGCTAGTTATTTTCAGTATGAGAAGCTGGCCTTTACCTGCAAGAAGAACTCAGAGGCAATAATACAACTGATCAGTTCAGTCCAGAGAGCCATATTAGTTTCCTTCTACTCTAAAATATCCAACATCCATATTTACCTCCCAGCCTGAGTAGGAAAACTTTGTTAACTATTTCTCACTTTCTATCTGCCTTCTCTCTTACATAAACACAAGTGCTTACTTATCCAGTAAATTCAGAACTATATGTGTTCTCCCCTGAATACTCCCATAGTCAGGCTTTCCATTTCTTCTTTCAAGCCTTCTCTCAACATTCCCAATATCGAGATTTTCTCTCATACCTTTATGTGCCACGTTCACTCCATTCTTTCCTGTTTCTCAAATAGCTCCTACAATGGACTTCCACACAGTCAAAAGTTAGTGCAAAATCTTCCTGGGTACTTTCCAAACAGATAAACCCCCTTCACACTCACTCTCCCAAATCTTTCAATTTATGCAAAATGTTCTTTCTCTACTGCAAAGGATTTAGGATTGCATCTGTGTGCTGTTTTCACATTTTTTAACCATGAAAGCAGTTATGCTACCCATACACAACATTACTATTTGTCTAGATGGTAGGCGTCTCAAGGGCAGCGATCATGATTGATGGCTCATCTTTTCAACAGATGAAACAGACCATGATATATGCAGAGAACCATCTGTGGAAAAACATCTCCAAGAGCCAAGCAGGGAGTGTGCAGTTATTATCAATCCAGACATGGACCAGACCAAAAGGACCAGCTAATACTCAATAGCCTAAATCTTAAATCCTCGTGCATTTTGCCACCATTTCTTTGCCCACAAATGCAACCCTACAGGCTAGGACTGGTGAGGAGGAGGGAAATCCTCCTCCCAAGTTTAATTCAGATGCAGTAAGGTAATAATCTTTATCAGTGATCAAGGTAGAAGAAGGAATTTCTCTATACTTACTAAGAGGTTGTGTGCCCTTGGCAGTCCCTTAGTCTTTCAACTTCCTTCTCTGTACAATGAGGATGATAATAATAGTATCAACTTTACAAGATTTGTTGTAAGGCTTAAATGACATGTAAATCAATTAGTATAGGACCTGCTGCTCCTGCTGCTGTTAATATTAAGATGACTTGCTTTGAAGAAGGTCTGTATTAGTCTTTTATACTGAAAATTATCAACCAGTCAGTCATTTCAGCCAGACTACCTTTCCACCATGCAGAATGAGCATATATAAACCTTGGACTGTTTTTTTGGAGTGTGTGTGCAGGACAAACTATCTCCTAGTGTCCCTTCTGAGGGATTATGGCCAAGGGGCATTATTAAATCTGTCTCTGATGGCATAGTTGAATAAGAGCTTTAGTAACTCCCAGATACCCCTGCTGCTAGCTGTGGTATATACTGTCATCTTTCCAGCCTCTGAGTAAAATACTGAGACTCTAGCCTGGGCAGTGGGCAAACTGACCCAAGCAAGTAAGGTTAGGCTCCCTTAACCACTCACTAGATTTCTTTCTGAAAAAACTAAGCATAATGCAAGTTCTGTTACCCTAAGGTTGAGATTCCAATAATCGAGTTTAACATATCAGCTTAATGAGGCATGGTTCTGGTCCTTGAGAACTTTCCTTATAGATGGAAAGCATTCTCTTTCTGTCACCTTGGTTTTCTTTTTATACCTTTTACTTTCTCTCTTTCTAATGTTCATTATTACTTTGTACACAACAGGGGTTTTAAATCATATACATAGGCAATAGCAAAAAGCCCAAAATTAAAATCCATAAGGCAACCTCCCTTACACAAGCACTACTATTATTTGCTATGGTCCTCCTTGAAGCTTGCTTTTGCTGTGCAGTGGATTGTGTGTATGGTTGCAATCATTTTGAAACAGTGTGATGTAATAGGAGGAAAATGGGCTGTGGTGTCAGATAAACCTGGGTTCACGTCCCGGTTTGTCATTCATGGGCTGTGTGAATTTGGCATATATATATATATATATATATACACACACACACACACACACACACACACACGTGTGTGTATATATATATTGACACACACACACACACACACACACACACATATATATATATATATTGGGTTTTTTTGGCCACACCACGCGGCATATGGGATCTTAGCTCCCCAGTTCCCTGACCAGGGATCGAACCGGTGCCCCCTGCAATGGAAGCATGGAGTCTTCACCATTGGACAGCCAGGGAAGTCCCTGGCCTATTTTCTTAACCGCTCTTGGCTTCTGCTTCCTCATCTACACAATGAAAGTGATACCTACTTCACAGGGTTTTTGTAAAATTTATGGGTGATAATATGTGTAAAGATGCTTAGCACAGTAAAGCAAGTTTTCATATAAGCGTTTCATTCCTCACTGATTGGCAATGCCTCATTCATTCATTCATTCAATAAACAGTTGTTGAATATCTACAGCATGCATCTTTGATCATATATCTAGTAATTTTTATACAAGGACCTATTGGAATGCCATGTATTTTTCTTATTGTTGGTTTGCTTATTTTCTCACATACTACCACGTTTTACGTTTTAACTCTTGTCACCTTACAATATCTGTTTTAATATCTGGTAGGTCTGGTTGCTTCTTACTGTTCTTCTTCCCCTCCCTGCCATTGCATTATCGCCTGTTTATTCTTGTAAATTAATAATTAAATAATAAGGCTATTTAATATTTAAATACTTAAGAACCTTTAATAAGTATAATGTTCTTGATGTTCTTTTAATTTGTGTGAAATTGCAATAAAACAGCAAAGTACTGGGGGCCAGCTAAGAATATTTTTCAATGTTCTGCATGTTTAAACTGAGTCTTAACTTAGGCCATCCAGGTAAAATCATGGCCTAGTCTGTAGTGGTGGCAGTCACAGAGCATAATCACAAGCCAGGACTAGAATCCATACTCTACTACTTACTAATAATTTGACCCAGGATAGTTTCTTCAACTGTAAAAGCAGGATAGTAATTCCTAGCTCATGGAGTTGCCATGAGGTTTAGATGAGGGTTAAATGAGGTTATGCATGTAAAGCTCATGGCCCCTATTAAGTGTGCAGTGAAAGAGAGCTGGTTAAAACCAATGTGATTTTGTATTTAACTCAGAGAGGTTAAGAAACTAAGCCCCAGTCACACAGCTAGTACAGACAGATCCAGGACCCAAACCCAGGTTTGTCTGACTCCAAAGCCCATGTTCCTCTTATTACATCATACTATCTCCATATGATTCTGAACATGCGAACAATCCACTGCACTGAAATAGAAAACTGTCAAATAGGTGCTCAGTTTAAGATAGCTAGTTATAACCATGTGATTGCATTATTTTTAAACTGCAATATACTCCATGATCTTCCAAACCTACACCATCCTTCAAGCTTTGTTATAGTGTAGATTTTAGACCTTGAAGACAGTCCCACACCATTTATGAAGACTACTCAGACTAACTGAAATGGTGGCAGAATAGAGAGCACAATATAACAGTGGTTCCACACCGCCTCGGTTGAAATCCAGGTGCTGCCACTCACTAGCTGTGTGACCATGAGCAAGTTCCCTGACTGCTCTGTACATCAGTTTCCTCATCTTTAAAATTGAGATAAAACTGGTACCAAACTCTATATAATCATTGGGGGGATTAAAGGTGTTAATTCTTTTAGGTTCTTAGAAAATATTTGCCACATATTTAGTGCTCAATAAAATACTAGGTGGTATTACTAGTATTATATTATCTGTCTCTCTTTGTTCTGACTTTCCATAACACCTTTCATACTGGTACTAGATTACATGTAATTTTTAACATAATTATGAAGTGCTCTGTATTGATCTGTTAGGTGTGTATTGTGTCTTCTCAGTAGATTGAAAGCTCCTAGGAACCGGAACTATTTCTTTGGCTTTGAATCTCTCTTAACATCTAGCACATTGCTGGGCACAGGGTACTAGCTGAACAAATCCTTGTGTGTTGAAATTGCAGGGACTTCCCTGGCAGTCCAGTGGTTAAGACTTCGCCTTCCAGTGCAGGGGGTGCAGGTTCGATCACTGGTTGGGGAGCTAAGATCTCACATGCCTTGGGTCAAAAAACCAAAACATAAACCCGAAGAAATATTGTACCAAATTCAATAAAGACTTTTAAAAAAAATGGTCCACATCAAAAAAAAAAATTGCACACTAGCCTTAGTCAGAAAGTCGGAAAGAATCCTTGGTGTCTTTTAAAATAACTTAGCGTCTTCATCATCTCCCATTGCTCTACAGAGAGCCATATAAAAGCTTCCAGCCCTGACAACTAATGACCAAATCTCCGGAAGCTCTGTGGCTTGCTTCATGGGCTGTACTTCATGATTCTCCAATATTCAGGGCACAGAAGCAGAAAGAATGTAATTGAGAATTCAATCTTCTGCACACAAAACCTGCAGGTCTAGACTCCAATGACCCTTAGCTGGATGTATGTGGTACTGGTTCCCTGAAATGTAATTTCAGGAGTTTTAAAAAATGATGGAAACACCTCAGGATTCAGGTATAGCGGATGGGGAGGAATGGAGTTGGTGGGGAGGAGTGTGTAATAGGGGATGATCTATTTCCAAAAAATAACCTTTTTACTAAGCCTGGGTGGAGGTTTGCAAAATGGAAGAGGCTGCCAATCCACACCGTGTCACCAATCCCAGCAAGGAGAGAGTGTGTCATCATCTAAATTCAAGTTCTGGAACTAGACAGCCTGCGTGTGAATCCTGGCTCTGCCACTTGATAATTATGTGGTATTTCTTTTGGAAAGAAGGAGCAAAGAATCAGAAAACAGATGCTGACATTAGGAACATAGAGGGCTTTGGCTCAGTAGCCCCTATTGCTTTGGCCCCCGGTTATCTGAGATGTGTGACAATGTCACCTGCTGCTCTCACTGTAAGCTGCTGCGGAACCAAGACCTTGAGAAAGGCATGTCAAGGGCACTCAGTAAAGTGCCAAAACAAGTATTTTCCCCTCACATTTTGTAGTTGTGTAGAATTCAGCATTGCATTATTAGGAAGATTACCTATAAGCTACCAACATAACAGAAATCCTGTAGTCTTAGCCAAAGTTATTTTTGTCCCTTATGCCCATCCATAGTCTATGCATCTCTGATCAAGCCTCCCTTCTTCTGCAGGATCATCCACTTCCCCTGTTCCCTGGAGCCTTCTGCTTTCTCATCTAACAATGTTGCACAACAAGGGTACAGCAGTGTGTTTTTTGTTTTAGGGAGGGCTATGCACACAGAGTATGGATTACTTATACACATACACACACACACACACACACAGCCCCAAAGTGGACTATTTTTGTGGGTTATTTAAACTGATCACCTACATGAATCCAAGGATGCAGACTCACCAGTTACCCATCTCACTCTGTACTCAGGAGAAATATTCCAAGATTTAGGTTGGGAAGAAAGGGAGTTGGTTTCAGAACATCACATCTTTTTTTTCAAAAAATAAATCCTTTGGCTCCTGAGCCAACAAAAACTCTGTGGCTTCCTCATTATCTGCTCCCATGGTTTTCAGAATCAACCATCAAGGGAGTTATTAATCTAGAACATGTTTGTTTCTCTGTTTACTGAGACAGATTCAAAAGGCACAATTGGAAATAGACTTTAAGCCTTCTCTCAGATGGGCTCTTCCAGATTATGGTACTTCTGCCAGCTCCACAGTCCTCTTGGTCTAAAGCAGAGAGCCAATGAGATTAGAAACTATGGGCCTGTCCATCAGCCTGGCCCATGCTCCAAGGAAGTCACAGCCTCTGACCTGGTCCTTTTCCTTTCTCCTCCAAGTTCAACAGAGTTCATGGAAGTCCTTCCTTTATGGCAAAAATTCATTTTATATTTGTATGGCACTTCATAGCTTATTTCTTAGCACTTTGGAAGCACTACTTCATAGTGCTTCCAAACGTATTATCACATTTTAGACCTTAAAATTCCATAAGGTTGGCAAAGAAACGATTATTAACCCTATTTTGTAGACAAGGAAGGTTAAGCTGAGAGAGGCAAAGCATGTTTCCTATGGTCATATAGCTTAAATGACAGAGCTGAAAGTCAAATTCAGGTTTTCAGATTCTAAGTCCTAGGCTCCTTCTACCTCTCTGTCAATGAAACTCCTCTCAGAACTTCCCTCTCTTCAGAGGTCTAACCTCATCAGTCAGGTGCCAGAGCTGACTCACCACTCAAATGTTTCCTGGCTTAGCCATTCTCAAGGGGCTGAGTATAGATATCTGAACCATACTTTAAAACTGACTTGGAGGTTGTTCCTGTACTGTTTCGTTTTGTGTTTCCTGACCCCCAGCATCATCTCAACTTTACAGGACCAGTGTTAGTTCGAATTCATGAGAATATTTATGTCCTGTATGATGGCTCACCAAAATGCCACCATTCTGGAGAAATCTCTCAATAATCAAGTGAACAAAACGTAACAATCATGGATGTAAACCAGCCTCTTTTCCCCGTCCCCCCAGTGCTTACTTAATGAGCTCACACATGAAGTGGCGAGCTCTATGAGGGCAGAAATAGAGGTTATGCATGGCATCAGTCACATGGATTCCCCCTCACCAAGGCTGACTTCGCTACTGTATCTGCCAAGTACCCAAACTGCCAACAGTGGAGGCCCAGGCTAAGCCCCCAGTTGGGCCCCATTCTGCAGAGAGAGCTGGTAGCAGGTCAATTACTTTGGATGCCCTCCATTATGGAAGAGAAGGCCATTTGTCCTGTCTGGAAATGATACTAACTCTGACATGGATTTGCTTTTCCAGCCAGCAATGCTTCTGCCAGCACCACCACTCATAGACTTAATGAATGTCCTTTTCACTGCCATTGTATCCCTCACAAGAAACTCATTTTACAGAGAAAGAATGAAGCTGATGGACTAATACAAGACTCACTGATCTTACCACAGACACCATAAACCAGGAGCAATTATCCTGGTAGAGCAATGCAATGGTCTATTAAAACTCAATTCCAGAGTCTCTGGGGCTCAAGATCTGAACACTGGAGATGTTATCCTATAGGATGCGGCATATGCTCTGAACTAGTGGTCAATAGATACTGCTGCTGTTAGAGCAAGTATTCTAGGAATCAAGGGCTAGAAGTTGGAGTGGCTCTTCCCACTATTACATCTACTAGCCTACTCACAAAATTGTATGGTTCTGTTGGTTGAGAGGTTTCACTACTTGAGGAAGACATGCTTCTTCTGGACAGACACACAACAGCATGTCTGTTACCTAAAAGAGGAGACAGCCATCTGGCTATTTTGGACTGTTTGTGCCACCAGAATAACACCCAAGATGGGAGTTTTCAGAGCTAGATGGTATGACATAGGGCTGCTACTGTAGAGTGAAGGTGGGGAGGAGTGTGTCTGGGACACAGAGGATCCTTCAAGGCACTTCCTTCCACTACCATTCCAGTGATAAAGTTAAAAAGGGAGACTTGGACAACCACATACAGGCAGGCCCACCAAAAAGCTCAGGAATGCAGTTTTAGGTCATGCCTGAGGTAAAGAACTTTTAGCAGCTTAGATACTAAGGAAGGCAAAAGAAATATAGACTGAGTAGTATAGGAAAAGTTTCAGAAAGAAGACTATAATGTCTACCCAGAGTTTCTTCCTTGCTGTGACATATTTCATTTCCCCCTCGCATTATACTATTTTATACATAGTGGTTAACTTTACATAGAGTCTCTAGTTCATAGAATATCAAGATGCAATTGTGATGGAACCAGAGGTTAAATGCACAGCATCCAAAGACCCTGGATTGAGGTCTGAATATATTTAGTAACTAATCAGAATTTGAGATTCCACTCTTTGGCATGTTTGCATTTATATCAGAAATAGTTGCATTATATCACACGGAGGCTTATGTATGCAAAAGGATTTTTGTTGTTGTGAAGTATATGTTGATATTGGTCAGCCAAAGGTGTGAACATTGTCTTAGGATTGGTTCCTCAGAAAGGATTCCTATGCAAGTGATTTTTTTGGAGAATGAAAACTGTGAGGGAAACAAGGGGGGGCAAGGGAAGAAGCTAAGCAAGGATGTTATTTCGCATGAAATCTAGCATCATCCTGATCCCACAGGTAGCTCTGGGTATATATAAATGGCTCAAAAGAGTCCATCCTACCTTGACACAAAAGGGCTGGGGATTTTGTACTACTGCCCCCAATCTGTCATTGGCTATGGTCAGCCTTGGGAGACAGAACTCCTAGGTGAGGTAGTATCAGCTGCTCAAGGGCAGTCCTACACAGAAGGTTATAGATGTGAGCTTTTAGCAGCAGCAATTACAGCAGCTGGGGGATGGGTGCACCAGACCACCAAAAGGAATCCCTGGGGATCTGGATGGAGCATTTACAATGTCTGCTACAACTACTCAGCACTTGTGAACACCCTTCCTATGTTTTGAGAATTCCTCACCTTAGACGTCCCACACTCCTCAAAGAAACCAGATATTTGTTTTCCAAGCCTCCCTACTGCTGGAGTACAGGCATGTGACCTACGGTCTTTCAGTCAGGTGTACCTATTCAGACCCGGAATTTGAAGCTAGTGATGCAGAGGAGCAGATATAATATGGACTGCATTCTGGCCAAGACCAGGGCAGTTCCATTTCATTTTTAAGAGGCAGCAATTGCAAAGGTTCCAGGAGTAGTGTCTGGTGCCCACATTGATGATATTGGCAGTTGTCAATGCCTTCCAGACAAAGACTACCAGTGGCACATCTTGTAGTTTAACAAGTTGGGTTTATCACTCATTGCTATAAGGGAAAATGCATACCACAGGGAGGATATTAGAGAGGACTTATTATAGGATTTGGACTTGTGTTAGGTGATTTGTGGGGGGGTGAGGAAGAGTGGCTTGGTCTGGATTGGATGCTGTTAGGAAGCCAGTGGTAATTCCATGATTGGGTATCTTAATAAATCTTACATAGGAGGAGGGACTGCTAACCCAAAGCTAAAGCTATAATTGGTAAAGAAGCAGCAGTCATTCCCCATTAGCCAGGGTAGGGGAATGTCTTGTCATTTTTGTGATTTGGGCAATGTTTACATGTATGTCTTGATCCATCACCATCACAGGATGACTCTGTCTGATGTTGCTGTCCTGTGAAATTTTTGATATTTAACAGGAGAACACCAAGACTTAGCTGTGAGTGCCAGACTAGCTCTTAGCAACACCAAGGCCTGGGTGATAGCATCAGGTCAGCTCACTCGTGTCAGGGTCTGCCTTTTTCTTTCTCACAGTTCAAGCTGTGGTATTTGTGCCCAGCAGCAGTGTCAGGGGGAATCTCCACTTTTGACTTGTGATTTTGAGGGTTATTTTTGACTCTCTTGACTCCAAGTTGGTTCTCTGGCTTTCTCCGGGATTGTGTAAGCTTCTAACGAGCCTCAAATAATTTGTTTTCTGCCTAAACTAGTCAGATTTAGATTTTAGTTCTTTACAACTAAGAACCCTGATTGATATGCATCTCTTCCTCCCCTCTACTCCAGCTCCCAGGACTACATAGATCGGCATCTCCCATTAGGACATTAAGGAAACAAGATTGGATAAGGAATCCTTGGATCCTTTGGAAAAGTGAATTGTCTTCATGACTCCCTTGATACTGGCACACTGTCATATTTGAGGTTCAGGATGGGGCTAGCATCTGCAGGGAAGCTGACAGAGGAAGATCTTGAGGGATCTTGGATCCCTCTGGTGAAGAATCAGACTCCGTCTTCCTTTTATCAGCTACAACTCCCTCAACCTACTCCTACCACCAGCAAGGTAAGAACGGACACAAAAATGGCTAGGAAATGGGACCTTGCATAATCAAGTGCAAGAGTGCAGACTTGGAAAGCAGGGGAAGGAGACTTTATTGGGGGTTGTTGTCATTACAGAAGGCTTTATGGAGAAAGTGGAATAGAAGGAGACGTTGAGGGGCAAGTAGGTTTTGATCCAGAAGTAATGAGGGAGAAGGACGTCCAAATGATCATAGCTTAGCCTCCTAGTTTTTGATCTTCAGCCACTAGAGATCCTAGGCTCACTGCCTGTGGTGACCTCAATGAGTCAATAGGCCATGGTCTTGATCCATGTTACTGAATCCAAACCACAGGATTCTGCAGTAGATCTTTCCTCACTAGAATATAAGCACCATAAAAGCTAGAAATTTTTCCTTTTCATGTTTGTATCACTAGTTCCTTAAATGGTGGTTGACACATAGTAGACACACATTAAATATTTGTTGAATGAATGGCTGAATGAATAAGTGGATTAATAAATAAAGGAATATTTTCCAACACTCTCCCCTTGTGGAAAGAGACAAAAAAAAAAAAAAACAACCTGCCAACTTCACCAAATTAATTTTTCTGTTGCTCTGTCTCCTCCAAAAGGACTCTACTGCTCTCCCACCCTTCATGAATAGCTTCATTCCTTAGGGTCTCAGCTTGCTGCTGACAAGTTCTTCATAGCTTCAGTTCAACTCTTATTGTGCAACTGGCCCAAGGGACACTGAGCACAGCTCTACATTCTAGGCCAATTACACTCTGCAGAACTGAGGTATTAATTAGGACACAGGCAGGATATGTTCCATTCAGAGATCTGAAGCTAGCAGGGCAGGTTTTCTCTGAGTCAGGGACTGTTTCCAGGGACAAGAGAAGAGCTACGTATAGTTCAGTGTAATAGCATCAGGCTTGATTCTATAGTTAATAGGCAATTTTACCTCCAATTTTTTAAAGGGGAACAAGCCTCCTGTTTACTCCATTTACAAGAATTGTCAGATGTACTTTACTCTGAAAGTAATAGCTGACCATCACTTTTCATTAGAGCTGCCTACATTTACCTAGAAAGTTTTATTTGGGTACCACATCTTACCCTACCCTGAACGCAGACCCCTCCCTCCCTCCTTCCCTCCCTCCCGATCTCTTGTTCAGGAAGATGTTATTGTTGCAGTAGTTTTCAAAGCAAAAAGGGCCTTATTAGTAACAATGCCATGGGGTTTTTTAGTGATGCTTTGGGAAACAGAGCTGAGTTATGTTCCTGGCTATGAAGAGGAAATTAGAGAATACAGAAAAATGATTAGGGACTGGAAAGAAGGTGGCCAGAAGAGAGGTGAGGGGTAAGGAAAGCAGACTGCCCACTTTACAATTTTGTTTAGGGCCATTACTGGACCCTGCCCTCCAAAAATTTGATTTAAGGTGACTGCAAATAGATCAAACTACCTGGCTCTGCCACTTACTTGCTGTGTGACCTTGTTCACATCACTTGAAATCTCTGTATTTCAGTTTCTTCATCTTAATATGGGGATAATAACTGTACCTATCTTATTGGGTTGTTGTGAGGATTAAAGGAGTTAACTTATGTAAAAGCACTTAAAACAGTGTCTGACACATAGTAGGTGCTATATAAGTGAGATATATTGTTGTTGTTCTTTTTATAATTATCATTTTCAATTGAGAGCATTTTGAATCATTCTCACCTTCCTCTCTACTCCTCTGAGCCATGGGCCTTGAGAAATGTTTCTGTAATGATTTGTTTCCTTGCATAAACATACTAATGCTGGGCATCTGTGCTATCTGGAATGGGAACAGAACCCAGGTACAGGACTAAGGTCCTGGGGAAAGACTCCAGGTTCCAGAATTACCAGGGAACAGGGGCTGCAAGCAGATCTGTAGTATAGGTTAGGGTTTCATAAAGTGTATTCTTTAGCTACGTTTCTCAATGTACCTGTTAAAAATTCCCTACCACAGACATGTCAAATTAGAATTCTGGGACTGGGAACTAGAAATCCACATTTTAACAAAGTTCCCAGGTTAGATTGCCAGATTTAGAAAATAAAAATACAGGAAGTCCAATTAAATTTGAAGTTCAGATCAGACAACAAATCATTTTCTTTACAAATATGTCCCAACTATTGCATACAACATACTTATACTAAAAGTTACTTGTTGTTTATCCAAAATTTGAATTTAACTGGGCATCCTGTATTTTGTCTGGCAGAGTACACCTAATTCTAATGTACTCTAAAATTAGAGGACCAGTCCTTTAGAGAAATGTAGGTTATGGGAAGTCTTTCAAGAGCTTATGTCAGGGAAACTGGAGAAGGACCCAGTTATGGAAACAGGGGTATGAAATGGAGGACTCGTCAAAGACAAAAAACAAAGAGCCTGATTCACTAGCACTGGGGCAGAAGCAGGGTAAATCAGGAGGCAGAGGCAAATGACTTCAGTCATTCAACCAGAACTCTTTAAATTGGCCCCAAGTTCTGGTTCTTCCTAGAGCAATGGTTCTGTCAATGGGTGGAAAGTCAGAGGTGAATGACTTCTTCAAAAATTATCTGCGGTATCTCCAATACCACTTCCCTGTCCCTGTTGGGGAGTGAAAAACCTTTTCTGCTACTCTGTCAGATTCTGTATCTGGGGTCTACAAATTGTGAAGAAGTGACAAGATGAAGGACAAAGAGTTGGGCATCCAGGCATGGGGAATTGTGGGAAGGTATATACATGGAAGAAACTAAAGGAAGATAAGGGATTTTTTAGTAACTTCTTTTGTGCAGACCCATCTCGGTTCTGACTTTCTGTCTCTGGTGATAAGGGTTGTTCTCTTAGTATGGAAGAGGGAGGAGGAACACCTTCATACAGGGAAATTGATTTCCTTCTTTTAGGCAGATGGGGGAGGGCAAAGAGCTCTTCCTGTGTTTGCTGCTTCTTAATTGCCCTCAGCTCAAAATATTCCTCATGACAAAGTGCCATATTTGGGGGTGGCCTATTCTAATCCCCTTCACCCTCATATTGGGAACCACTAGCACAGAGTTTCAAACTGCAAATAGAACTGAAAGATAGGGCACTATAAAATGTGCCTATTGTCTCCTGTTGTCTCTACCCTGATTCAGCAGATAATAGGTTTCTTAACTACAACACAGCCAGCCTCTTTCCACTCCTGTCCTGTAGGCTCTTCCCACCATTTGTACAAATAGTAAGCAACTCTATAACCCCTGCACTGCTGTGGCCATTTCCTTTCATCATGGCTATTGCCAAGGTCTCAGTAGGCACTAATGTGCAATAATGCTTACTAGTTTGAGGAGACTGGGTAGAAAGCTGTGTCAGTTTTCCTGACAGGAACATATTCTGAAAGTTACCCTAGTGCCATCATTTCAAACGTGGGCTGTATTTACAGGTCTTGTTTTCCAGAGCCACACCAGCACAGCCAGACTCTACCTCCTGCCTACTGTCTTATCACATTTTCATTATGACCCCAATATCAGCACAGAAGAGCCTATTTCCAATGGATTAAGAAACTACTTATTCTAATGAGACTAATTCTCCTCAGTTCTATAAGGATGAAAGGGACTCCTTTTCATGGGAAGGCCTGACTGAACGCTGGTGCCAATGACTCATTTTGTTTGCTATTTCTTCCCACCAATTCCAAGTGTATTGTCAAAGGGATGCTTCCTGGCCAAGAAGAACAGCTTTGTCTTAGCTTCCTCCCCTCCTCTCCTGTCCCCAGCACCATGAAAGCCCTTTGAAGGAGAATGAACCAGAGTGCATAGCTTCAGCTTATTATGAAATGACATTCCAGCCATTCCAGAGATGAGTTGGCTGCTGGTAGGAGACCACAGAGACCATGCAATAGCCAACCAGGAAACACACACACACACACACACACACACACACACACACACACACACTTCATATTTCAAAACATGTGGCATAATTGAGGTCTACAAAATACATAGGTGAAAGCAAATACCATATGCCCAACTGAGGAAGTCAGAACTCACATTACTCATAGTAAAGTGCTCTATCATTTCCAATGGCACTGGCCAATTTTTCTTGATTGAGAGTCATTGGTGTCATCTTAGCTGTCCCCATATTCCACTGGACTATGAACTCCTGGAGGCTAGGACCCATGTCTTATTCATTTCTGTTATTTACTTAGAGCACTTAGCACAAGGCCTGGTTTACAGTAAGTACTTTATAAATACTTATAAAAATAAAAGTACCAGTAGAATACAGAAAGATGAGCAGCAGAAGAGGGGTTGCAGGACAACTTTCAAATCTGGATCAAGTATCAGCAGTTGAGACCAAAGCAGACAAAAGCAGTTGTACACTAGAACAAATGGAAATAAAAGAGCATAAAAATGGGCAAACTGTAGCTTTGGCCTGCGTATGAGCTGAAAGTGGTCTTGCCCTACCAGTAAGAATCACAAGAAAACTCAAGCCTCTCCTATGGCCTGCCAGTGAGAAGATTTTTTTTTTTAATGGGAAAACATTCATGATGATAAACGCAATGAAAAGGAAAATATCATCTCACCCCTTGCGTGGTTCTGCATATGCTTTCATGCTATTTTCCCTTCTTCCCTCTGCCTATGAAATCCTATCCATCTTCTAAGGCACAGTTCCACAGATTTCCACAATATTGTTGAAATTCATGTCATGTGTCTGGTCTCAATCCAAATGAGACCCACCTTGGGGCAACCACAGACATCAGGTCATTTATGGCAATCACCAAGTCTTATGTTTCTCTTCTGGATACTCTAAGCACCTAGAATAGAGTTGGGCCCATTATAGACACTTAATAAATATTCGTTCATTGCCTGCTTTATGGTGACTAGAAAACCAATCCTACAGAAACCTGGAGATGGTCCCTCTCCTATAGAAACAGATTTCATTTGGCTTCATTAAATACAAAGCTAGGCCCATCTCATGCCAAACTGGCATGTTTCTCTTTGGAGACTGTGTTTCGCTGCTGGTGGAACAGCAAGTCTGTTATGATTAAAGAATAGAAAGTGTATCTACCTTTCCTTGCAGGAAATTGGAATAAATGCCATAAAGCTCCTCAGTGAGATGACTGATGGTTTGTGTTTTCTCTTTAATCAAGGAAAATGGATTAGAAGTTATGAAGGAAACTTAAGATCCAATGTTCTTTGATTGTTAAACAAAAATAACAGAAATGTGGCTTATTTCAAAAAACAGTCAGAGGCCATAAAGGGATGAAGTACTAAAAGGTGGGAAGAAAAGTAAAGGGAGTAGGACATTCTCAGAGAGCAACTGATCAAAAGTGGATATTAAAAAAAAATCCTGCAAGGGAATTAGAGCTCAGAAAATAGAAGTTGTAGAGAGAAGGATAAGAAATCCTACCAGATTTAGGAACCTAGGACATCTGGGGATGGGATGAATTGAGTTGTTGTATTATTGACCTAAAGATGAAATTGCTGGTTGAAAGAAATAGAAGTGTTAAGAGACAATGAGCAGAAACTACCCTGGATTGGGATGTTCTAGGAAGAGGAGCCCAAATCCCAGAATTTTCCACATACCCAATACAGGACAGTTGTGGTAGGTAGCCTTGTAAGATGCTCTACCCTCTCCAAGGATACCTGCTCTCTGGTATTCATACTCTTGTGGAATCTCCTTCCCTTGTATAGTCCATTCCCCTAGTTTGTGGACTGGATCTAGTGATTTGCTTCTAACTAATAGAAAACAACCAAAAAGAGGGATGTCACTTCAGAGATTAGCTCATAAAAGACTGTGACTGTCACTGTGTTTACACACTCCTTCTCTCTTGCTCTCTTTCATTTGCTCACATTGATGAAGCCAGCTTCCATACTGTGAGCTGGCCTTTGGAGAGACCCATGTGACCAGGAGGAGAGAGCGTCCACTGGTCAACAGCTAGTGAGGAACTGAAGCCTTTAGTCCAATGGCCCTCAAAGAGCTGACTCCTTCCAACAACCACTGAGTAAGCTGTCAAGTGCATCCTGTCCCAGTACAACTTGGAGGTGACTTTGGCCTTGGCCATTACCTTCTTTGCTGACTTGTAAGATACTCTGAGCCAGAGAACCAAGCTAAGTCATCCACAGATTCCTGAACCACAGATACTGTGAGGTAATAATTGTGTGATGTTGTAATCTGATAACATTTGGGGTCATTTGTTAGTCAGCAATGAATAGCTAATACAGCAGGGAAAGCAGCCTCTGAGCTCATGCATCAAAAGGGGAAAGATGAAGTGGGCTCTATAACGTTTTGAGAATATAAGTGGCAGTAAATATCAGATCACAGTACTGATTATTACAAGGCAGCAGGGGAGGGAAATATTTGAGAAATAATATACTAGAAAAGCCCTTTGTCCTATTGTTACCAGTGACACATAGAAGCAGAATCAAGGACTCAGAGAAGGAAGTTTCAACTCAGGGCCAGAGGCCAGAAGCCCAAAAGAATTGACACCCTGGGTCACTCTCATGGTCTAGTCAGCCCAGGCATCTATCTTTACCAGAGACCTGGTGGGGCAGAAATCTCCTCTGTGACCTCTTTTTCAAGTCTTCCTTAGAACAATGAAGACTTGGACGGGAAGGGGAAAATAGTAGGCTCCTGTCACATTTGCAGCTTCTGAGATGTGCTGTGTGAATTGAAGAGGAAATCAACTGGAAGGTGGAGGGGAAATATTAATCTGAGCAGGATGGTGAGAGGAGAGAAGAGCCATGTGAAAATAGCCACTGAGACTGCTTCGTTGTTTTCTGGGACAGGGGTCACATGAGACAGGATGAAAGTCAGAGCTAAGATATCATCCATGTGCTTCCATTACCAGTACTCCAGCTAGCCTCAGTCCTGACGTTTCTGATCTACCAAAATGGGGGGGGGGGGTGAAAGGGATTTTCAAAACTTGAGCTTGAAATGATGCATTTCCTCACCCTTCTTTTTGACTTCCATTCTTTCTGGAGCAATGATGGCACTGTGCTTTATGCACATCGTCACAGACCCTGATACAATGCTAGTTCTCTCTTGGTCCTACCTCTCATCCTAGTTGCCTTGCCCCACTGTCATTTGTTTCCTTCCACAATGCTAGAAAATAATTATCCAATTTATTTGGTTATTTGATCCTCACAACAACCTTCTGAGGTGGTTAAGACAAGCATTGTCATTCCTACTGTATTGATGAAGAAAGTGATACCCGGGGAAGTTAACCAGCTGATACAAAGGCACATAGCTAGTTAGTGGCAGAGTTGGTAGAGAAGCTAGGTCTTTGGTCTCCTAGTCCACTACGTTTTAAAAAAAAATCATTCCATGCTACTTCAGAAAAAACTTGAAAAGAAAGGTTACAAAAATGTCAATGTTCATTCCTGTACAACTGTACTGGCCCTTTCAATAATGAAAGGTTTGTTTTTCCTTACTGACTGAGGGAATAGCAGAAATGGTTACAAGTATACAATACAAGTAAGTCCTAAATGTAGGTTTGGTGGTGCACTGGATGACTTCCAGAGGTTCCTACATTGACATCTCTCAGTCTTTGAAAACATTTTTTCAAATAGTGATCTGCAGTGTATCATAAGATGTTCCTCTAAGAAAAGATGCCATGCTTATATGATAAGGGTATGATGGGTTTAACAAAGCTAAACAGGTTTTGTAACTGTAGGACTTCTCATGGCCTTTAGTAAGATAATATGCAAAGTAAATATATAAGATAAGATTTAAAATATTCAGCCTTACCAAATTTATGATGGAATCCATTTTTCTCTGAGCATCTTGAGGGACTAGTGTACATCAAAATATAGTTTGGGAACTGTTAGACTATGAACTATATAAAATGTGCTTTGTAAACTTATTATATTAATACATATGTCTTAAGTCCTGGAAACCACGAAGGAAAAAGACTGCACCAAACACATGTAGAATTTGTCTAGGCTGTGGTGTGCTGGTACTGGTGGAAGGAATTGCACATTGAAGCTGTGTTGGAAACGCATGTTTTCCAATAACAAGAAAAAGACTTTCTCCCCTGACTACTGGTGCAATGGAGTGGAATGAAGTTTGGGAAAGTGAGCCAAACAAACTCTCCACTGAGCTGGCACCTATCTATCCCAGCATGCTTTCTAAGCCCTGTGTGCAACCCCTAAACAATTACAGGTTACGCTTCATTATTCAGCCAAATAGCCCAGGAAGCTTCAGAGCGCAGCTAAGGTTCTGGACTTGATTCGTTTTGAAAGACATAACCATAAGTAAGAGACCAGTGTCAGGCCAAGGAATGTAGCCTTAAAACCCTAGAATTTTACAGTTGATTTTCTCAGGTTGAAAAGACCAGCATAAGCATACGCTGTCTTGGTAGAGTTCTGAAGGGCCTCTGTGTATTTTCAAGGATTCTTGGGTCATCTCAGATTGGAAACAAACATAATAATACAGTGTTTTCCAAAGCAGCCAGCTTTATACTTGCTCTTACTCTCATTTTTTGGAAAAGATGGTATGATTCCTAAGAGTAATTGCCCCAACTGCTTTCCTTTACTTGGAAGTAAAGCTCTGGTTGAAAAGTACAATCTCCCAGAATATTAGAGCCGAAGACGTTGCAAAACATCTAGCCTCATTATGACTAAATTTAATCCCAGAATTGTTTTTATTTATTTTAACATCTTTATTGGAGTATAATTGCTTTACATTGTTGTGTTAGTTGCTGCTGTATAACAAAGTGAATCAGCTATACATATACATACATCCCCATATCGCCTCCCTCTTGTGTCTCCCTCCCACCCTCCCTATCACACCCCTCTAGGTGGTCACAAAGCACCGAGCTGGTCTCCCTGTGCTATGCGGCTGCTTCCCACTAGCTAGTTATTTTACATTTGTAGTGTATATGTGTCAATGCCACTCTCTCACTTCGTCTCAGCTTACACTTCCCCCTCCCTGTGTCCTCAAGTTCATTCTCTAGTAGGTCTGTGTCTTTATTCTTGTCTTGCCCCTCGGTTCTTCATGACAATTTCTTTTTTTAGATTTCATATATATGTGTTAGCATACAGTATTTGTCCATTATCCACAGTACTACCTCAATGACCTGTCTAAATATTTGTTCACTAGTTTTTCTTTCTCATTATATTGTGAACTCTTCAAAGGCAGATACTATATTTATCTTTAAATCACTGGTACCTTGTGTAGTGTTTGGCACAGAATAGGCCAGATGGTTGGATGAATGAATGAATGAATTACAGAGGAATCCATCATCATTCCTGAAAATTTATAGAGGTTCAATGGTGAATAAAACAGAACTGGACTCCATTCTTTCCTCACAGAGCCAAATAACCTCTGTATTTGGTCTATTATCCTCGTGTCTCATCTTCGTGCCTTTTCTCCTACTCCTGTTGTCACTGTACTTTGAACTTTTGATATACCACATTGCAATGATGTGTTTAAGTGACCATTTATCCAAAGTACATCTGCAAGCTCTGCAAGGGTAGCATGTCTTGTTCATCTCTGCATCCCTAGCACCTAGCCCAGTGATTGGCATATAACAGGTGATCAATGAATGTGGAAAGAATGAATGAAATAAGGTAGTTCAGCTGCAACCTTCCTGTGGCTGGGTAGGGCCATGTCCATTTCTTCTGCAGTCACCACTCTTATCTCCACAGATACACTGCAAACCTTGGGAGAGCTCTATCTCCAGAGCTTTGGGTAGAGTCTTATTCCTTTGACTTCATCTGGGCCTTTAGTAACTATCAATCCATGATTACATGCACAGCTGGTGGAATCCCTTAGAGTTGAGCTTGGTATGGAGGCCTAATTTATACTGGCAATCCTTCTGAAATATTACAGTATATTCCCCACATCTAGCTGGCTGGATGAATGATAAATGTGGGGATATGGCTAACAGTAGCTCCAGACTGACCTGCTGAGAATATGCTTTGTCAAGCATACGTCACAAACAGGAACCTTCTAAGTAGAATCAAATTGGGTGTCATTTTTTTATTTAGCTAAATTAACAGCTTGACATCAACATTTTTCTCTCAGTAGGTAAATGTTTTCCTCTACTGATAAAAATCCCCTCTGTCTTTTCAGATGAAGACCACATAGGCACTCAACAAACATTTTGATGATTAGAGGAAATGTTCAGAAGGAGCCTCTACCACCACCTCCTCATTTGTTGTATAGTTTCTTCTCAGGAACATGTAGGTGAGAGAAGGGGCTAGAGAATGGATCCGCTTCTTCTATGAACTCCTTACCACCTTTCTTTCTTCCTTCCCCACACACCTACATACCCCCAAAATCACAAACCACAAATACCACATTTTTGAATTCCTAATTTGGGAGCACAGCTAACAGATTGCAATTCAAGGGAAGGCCTTTGTAAGTTGGAGGAACTCCTGAATTTTAAAACAAGAGCTTCTTCTTAGAACTACCTATGTGCAAATGACAACGTGGAGAAATGGGTCAGCATCTGATTTCCAGGTTAAGGGAAAATCCAGTGTTTTCCACCAAACAGGGATTAGAAAACACCCCTAGCCAGAGATGCAAAAGAGAGTTAAAGCTGCAATAATACAGAAGACAATATAAGTTAGGCTGTGCCTGAGAAACTGTGGAATTCAATTTCCTAATTCCATGTAGGCACCAATTAAAACCATGCTACCATGCTGTTTCCAGGTGTCCTAACCAGAGCTGAACTTCCCTGAGGAGAGAGCAATTGTACCTTTTTTGAATAATTTGTGGAACCTTACCTGCACTTACTGCACTTTTCTGAGGGACTGGCATGAAGGAACTTATGCCACCCTCGTTACTCAAGCTAATGGGAATTTGCTCAAGCCTGTTTTCCCAAGCCCCCCTAACCTACTCACTAGTTTATGTTCTGCCTTGGTATTTTTTAAATTATCACATTATTTCTTATCTGACTGTATCATTGGCTACTTCTTAACACAAAAAGGCCAATGATACTTTGTCTTTATCAAAGACTTTTATAATTAAAACCTCACCTTCAGCCCAAGAGCAAAACAAAATCCCCAAGAGACAGAGTATCTTGACTGGAGATTTCGTTGCAAAAGCCAAGAGCACGGAGGCCATGATAGAGAAGTAGACTGAAAAGTAAGTTCCTTCCAGACAATAGCCAAGATAAATAACTGAAAGTGTTTCTTGCTTGAGGATGTTACAATAAGAAATAAACACCCCTACTTCAAAACATACCCAGAAGAAAGTCCCAGACAACATTCACTCCATTTTGCAATAAGAATTTAAGAAACACTTGTACATACCAAGCACTGAAAAGGGGGCTGTGAGTTACAGAAATAAATAAGACATTATCTTGCCCTCAAGAAGTTGGGAGACAAGTAGAGTTCCCATGGTCCCTAAGGCTTTACATTACCTGGCCTGCCTCTCCCAGCTCATTTTGGACCAGTCTTGTCACTGTGCACCATGCACTCCCATCTTCTTTCTATTTATTCAACACACCAAGCTTGTTCTTTCGTTAGTGTCTTTGCATTTTCTCTTCCCTTTGCCTGGAATGTCGTTAACTCCAATCTTTCCCTAGATGGCTCCTTTTCATTATCATCAGTTCAAAAAGACCCTCCCTGAGCCTCCTACCTAAAGTAATCCTCCCATTTTTTTTCTCAGCATCATGTTTGTTTTCTTCAGAAAACTTATTACAACAGACAATTGTTTGTTTTCTCCACTATAAATGCAAATACCATGAAGGTAGGCACTGAGTCTTGTTCACCATAGAATCCCTAACAGTGCTATGCCTGGCATACAATAGTTGCTCAAAAATATGTGTTGAATTAATGAATGAGATGATAAGGCACACACACAAGTAACCACTGTATACATTGCAGTATGGAACAAATATAATGGGACAGAGTTGTGGACATTTGCCTCTACAGGATCCATTTTCCCTGCTTCTGGCAATAGTCCTAATATTCCCCTTCTCAACTTCAGCTCACACTTAGCCTTAGAGGGTGGAACATGTGATGCGGGCTGAAGCCAAGCAGTGCCTCATATTCCCCTGACCACAGTTATTGATTCAGTGGTTGGCAAATCAGAGCAAATCTCAGGACTTACTGGGAGTGCTGAGACAAAGATTATTCTTTTCTTCCTTTGCCAGGGCAGGTGAGACTAGAGCTAAACAGCCATCTTGTGATCATGGAAGCCCTGAACAGGGAGAGCCAATTGTAAGTCATGAGCTTTGGGTTGAGATAGTATTTGAACTAGACCTTGAAAACAGGCATGATTATATTTGTTACCCAGTGATTTTTTTTTTTACTTTTCAAATTGGAAAGAACCTTAGAGACCTAGAAAGGTGAGGCTCAGAGAAGTGAATTGGCTTACAGTCACATGGCAAGTTAATGGCAGAGCTACAACCAATATGCAGACCTACTATCTCCTGGCCCAGAACTCTTTCCACTTTTTAGCTAGGATTTTGGATCTGCACTTTGGCATTCTAGGTGGAGGCACAGATACACTATGCAAAATTTGGCATAAAATTAAAATACGCTCATAAAATAATCATCTGTCTATGTAGCTAGAGGAAAGGGTGTCAGTAAGAGATCAGGCAGGAAATATCAGGTGGGGTCAGATTTTAGAAGGCACAGCGAAGCTATTCACAGTCTTTGAGTAAAAGAGCATTATGATTTAGGTACCATAGAAGATGAGGACAATTGAGGCAAAGAGACCAGCTAAGTGGTTGTTATACTAGTCTAGGCTGCCATAGTATGGGACCAAATCAGAAAGTTCTGAGTTTTAAAAAAAAAAAGGAAAATAAGGGACAGATGTACATAGCTGACCTCAGAAATACTTGTATTACTGTCTAAAAGCAATTCCAATTATGTTCATTTCTGTGAATGGTGTCAGCAGCATAATAACAATTTACCATTAAATATGTATCAGATTAATTATGCTATAAATTTTATTTCACTTTAACCAATGAATATTGTTCATGTATGCTCAACTCAGCCTTCTGGATATGGTGCTCATTATGGTGAAAAAGGGAGAGTGGAAAAACTCGGCCAGCCACTTGGCCTTTGACTTTATCATTTCTCACCCATTTCTGTTTGAGACTAGCTTTTTCCAATCCCTGAAAGGGAGGTGAGCGCCTTCCTTTGTCCTGGATAGAAATTTTGAGGTAAACCCCATCAGGAAAGGACAAGGCCACCACATAAGCCAAGAGCCTGAGTAAAGCTGGCCACCTGCTTATTCTGTTGCAAGAACCAAAGTGGGCCACTTAGTTTCTCCACTGAGTACCCAACCCAAGATGTGCCCCAGGCCACTGTCTCTGGCTGCTCAGCTGGGGAGGCTGTCCATAGCAATCCTGGTAGTTCTGCTTTGCACTATACTTAGCAACATGTCAGAGGCAAAACGTCTGTAGTATTAGAGAGGAGGAAACAAAAAAGAGTCCAGGGGAAAACTGGAACCCATTTGAGTAAGCAATCATCAGCTGAAGCTAAGCACTGCAGCTATTTATATGGGAATCTTTAGGTTGTAATAGCAACATGTTTATTCATGGCCCAACTTTTTTCTAGGTCAGATATTTCAAAGAACACACACACAATCATACATATACATTTTCTTGCTCTCCCTGAACAGGATGCCTGCATTAGAAGATAAAACAGCATTTTAGAATGAAGAGGTGGGAGAGGAGCCAAGTGAAGAGGTGGGAACAATGGACAGAATGAAATAAAAGTCAGTGTAAGGGTGACCATATTCTGGACATGCCTAGGAGAGTCCCACTTCATGCCCGTTGTAGACTAATAACAGCTAATTATTTCACTTCCAAATTTATTTGATTTACAGAGTAAATTCTATGGTCATTCTATCAAGTCCATTACCTAAAGAGAAATACCTTGCATTTTTATAGCTCATAATAATTTTCAGTACACTTTGTTATCCATTATTTCTATTAACATTTAAAACAATTTTATAAGGTGGGTACAATGGGTGTTTATGCCCTTTAAACAGATGACAAAACTGAAGCCAAAAGGGGTTATTTTTCCTGAGGCTAATAAATGGCAGAGCTGAGATTTCTGTTTTCCAATCTTGTGCTTTTTCCCAATTGTACTGCTTTCCTGTCCCCATTATACTTAAGGCAAGTGTTCAACTCTAATGTGTCAAATAATCAGCATAAAGTTAGCAGGGCCAGCTATGTACAATCCTTAGCCCTTTGATTCCTGAGCTATACAAAGGTTCATACAAACCTCGGAAGAGTGGGAGAATCTTCTGTAGGTTAAAATGATGAGAAAGTGTAGGGTTAGTAGAATCATGCCTTATATCATGGTAGCTCCAAACATCGGCAGTAAAAGCTTGGATGACAAAGTTGGCATGCTGGCATACTGACTGAGTCCAAGTAGACTCTTGGTAAAATGTGAACTAAGAGATGCTTGGATTCAGAACCAGCACCTTTCATACTAACCCCTCCTAAAGCCACTGCCTCTGGACCCCCTCTCTGCTCATGTTGCCCATTGTCCCCTGTTTGCCCAACTATCTCTGCAGCAGGTGGCAATTCACAATGTCCTCTCAATCAAGCTCAGATCTCCAATGAGAGGAAGTGAAAACCAAGTAGCAGGTGAAAGGTACCTGACTATCTAAGTTAGGTTACTCACTGTGAGTGGAGAAATGGCGATTTGAGACTTCACCCTTCCAGTGATACTTGCATCTGGAGAGAAGGCATAGGGCCTTCCAGTGTCCCTTTCAGATTCCAGCTATAAGTCAGCTCATCTGAGTGCTTGCTAAGTAGGGAACAGTAGCCTAGCACATTCTTCTGGAGCCCTGGCAATCAAACTTGCCAAAGAGGCAAAGATGAGATCACAGTAGTATTGTCTGAAGGTAGTTTCTGCCACTCACCACTCTGGCCAGTCCCAAAATACCCAAAATGTCTTATTCTTCTTACAGGGACCTTATGACTTGGTACAGTATGTATGAGATCAGAAAACAGTAACTGTTAGTTCTGTTTCAGGATCCACTAACTTCTGTTGCCCTGGCCAAGGATTTACATCTGCTATGTATTCATTCATTCAACAAATACTAAGTGCCTACAATGCATCAGGTCATGTGGGAGGTGCCATTGATGCAGCAATGAATAAAACATGGTTTCTGCTGTAGGTGAGCACAGTCTAATGGGGAAATCAAACAGGTAAATAAATAATTACAATACAGTATAATTAGTGTTATTCATTCATTTGTTCACTCATTTGTTCAACAAACATTTATTGAGCAAAACTCTGTGCTAGGTACTGGGGATATAATGGTAAGCTAGAAAGATAAGAGGCATCTTCCATATCTGTGTGTCCCCTCAACACTTTACACCCAACACAGTGCCTCACACAAAGATAGCTCTTGGCAAATAAATGAAATAATTTACTTAGAAATTTTTCCCAATTTTTTTCCTAAATAGCGAAACCTTTTCTTCAAAGAAAATCTTGCATGAACGCCTAATATATCAAATAAATGGAAGGGGGCAGGGAAAAAAGGTAAACACTAATTTCTTTTTCTTTTTTTTTTTTTTTTTTTTTGCGGTACGCGGGCCTCTCACTGTTGTGGGCTCTCCCATTGCGGAGCACAGACTCTGGACACGCAGGCTCAGCGGTCATGGCTCACGGGCCCAGCCACTCCGTGGCATGTGGGATCTTCCCGGACCGGGGCACGAGCCCACGTCCCCTGCATCGGCAGGCGGACTCTCAACCACTGCGCCACCAGGGAAGCCCCTAAACACTAATTTCTAAAAAATAAAGTAAGGGAAAGGAATTTTCTGATTGAACTTAGAATGTGAACCCAGTAACTCTGCTCTAGTATTCTATTCACCCACCCCCCGCAATCTCTCCTACTTCTAAGGAGTTCATGAGACATCTTAGTAGTATGAGGACAGCAAAGGATCCATCTGTTTCTCACATCATAGTTCACAACCCAACAGTATCAATATTACCTGAATAATTTGTTAAATACACTGATTCCTGAGATTCATCTCAGACATACTGTATCAAACTCTTTGGGGTGGAGCCCAAGAATATCACCTTACAGGTGGATTCTGATGAATACTTGAGTTTGAGAAACACTACCTAAGAAGATTTGTCCAGAAAAATGTGAATTCATTTTCTATTGCTGTATAACAAATTACTACAAACTGAGCAGCTTAAAATAATATCCATTTATTAGCTCACATTTCTGTAGATCAGAAGTCCAGGCACAATGTGATTGGGTTCTCTGCTCAAGGTATCCCAAGGCCAAAATCAAGGTGTTAGCTAGGCTGCTTTCTCATGTGGAGCTCAGATTCCTCTTCCAAGTTTGTGTGATTGTACCAGAACTTGGTTCCTTATGGTTGTAGGACTGAGGTCCCCATTTCCTTGCTGGCTGTCAGCTGGAGTCTGCTCTTAACTACTACAGGCCACCCACATTCCTGGCCACATAATCTGCTCCAGCGGTAGAGAATCTCCATCAAGTTGAATTCCTCTTACACTTGAAATCACTTTTGCTAGGAAGAGCCCAGTCCCTTTTAAGGGGTCACCTGATTAGGTCAGGCTCACTGAGAATAATCTCTCTTTCTTAAAGATAACTGATTTGGGATTTTAATTGCATCAGCAAAATCACAGCAGTACCTAGGTTTGTGTTTGATGAATAATTGGGAGGTGTTTTATACCAGAGGATAAAGATCTTGAGAGCTGTATTAGTTTGCTAGGGCTGCCATAACAAAATACCATAGATTGGGTGTCTTAAACAACATAAATTTATTTTCTCACAGTTCTGGAGGCTGTAAGTCCAAGATCAAGGTGTCAATAAGTTTGGTTTCCTCTGAGACCTGTCTCTGGCTTTCAGATGGCTGACCTCTTGGTTGCTCTTCATATAGAATTTAATCTGTGTGCACCCATCCCTGGTGTCTCTTTCTCTTTTTACAAGGACACCCAGTCGTATTGGATTAGGGCCCCACCCTAATGTCCTGATTTTAACTTAATTACCACTATAAAGAACTTATCCCCAAATACTGTTACATTCTGAGGTAGTAGACATTGGAACTTCAACATATGAATTTGGGGGGAACACAATTTAGCCCATAACAGGAGCCATCTCAGAATTGTGTCCACCATACAAGGCATCTGCATCACCTTTTTGAAAAACACAGGTACTCTCAGTTTTGCATTGAGAGTAGCCAAAACAACATAACCAAAAAAACTCAGCCAAAAACAACATAACCTACAGGGGGGTCTCTGGGGCCTCATATTTGTCAGAATACTGAATTCCAATCATACAACTACTTCCAGGGAGTAAGATCAGTGGTCATGCCATAACAGGGGGCTTGGAGAAAAAGGAGTAAAAAATGATATCTTAGGTTATTAAGCAAGGGTGAGCTTAGTATTAGCTGTGAATAACAACCAGCACTTCTGCACTGTGGTTTCTTTTTTGTTTTCAAAGGGCTATTTATTTATTTATGGCTGCGTTGGGTCTTCATTGCTGTGCATGGGCTTTCTCTAGTTGTGGCAAGCAGGGGCCACTCTTCGTTGCTGTGCATGGGCTTCTCATTGCGGTGGCTTCTTTTGTTGTGGAGCACGGGCTCTAGGCACATGGGTTTCAGCAGTTGTGGCTCATGGGCTCTAGAGCGCAGGCTCAGTAGTTGTGGTGCACGGGCTTAGTTGCTCCGTGGCATGTGGGATCTTCCCAGACCAGGGCTCGAACCCGTGTCCCCTGCATTGGCAGACGGATTCTTAACCACTGCGCCACGAGGGAAGTCCCTGCACTGTGGTTTTGACATCGAGAAAAAAGTTTAGGAGCCCCTTCTCTACAGTCGTATTTTCAACATGGTCCCTCCTCAGCAATGCCTACAGTCTCACCTCAAACCTACTGAATCAGAGCTTCAGGACCAAGGTCAGAATATCTGTATTATATTTTTGGCATCTTCACTGGTGAATTTAATTATGTGCACCAATAACCCAGAAACTAATGTGCCTAGGGTACTATATTTGCTCAATAAATATATCTTGAATGGAAAACTCTAGATAATTTTCAGTGGTTTATTAGGTTGCATTTTATAGTCATGCAGAACTTTGAGTTCTTCATGTAGACCCAAAGTCTGATGTACCTACGAGTGATGTTCATCTCCAGGATTTTTTCAATGCCAGAAGCAGTGATGTTTCATTTTTGTTTCCTATTTAGGCTCCAGACAACTTGAGGTGCTATTGCTTCTGTCTTGACAAGTAGCATTTTACACATGAAGCGAAAAGATCCTAACTATTGATCCTACTGCTCTCTTATCCCTGAGGATGGTGAGGGACTGACTGAGACTCATAGCAGGCCTCTTGCTCAGAAACGATTCTGGTCAATGCTTTCTTTGAATCAGCCTTATTTACCTCACATGAAGAAATACCTTCTTCCCCAGCCAAGCAACATCTTTTTTTCCTGGTTGATTGATCTGATTTGTTGTGACATGAAGCTCCTATAATCTTCATAGAATCTTTCTCTGCATAGTTTTAAAGAATATTTTTTAAAGTGAGGTCTAAAAACCATGTGAATGAGAGAATAGGCAATTACCTGATTTAGCATATGCATTTCAGATGGGATCATCTAACAGGAAAATATCCGTTTGTGTGAGAGGGGCAAGGATAAAAGACAGGAGTGGGAGCCATGAGTACAGCTCACATCATATAAAAGGAAAGCCTGAAGGGCCATCAGGAGTGAGAGGGGTTAGAGCACGAGAGAGGTGGGGGCCATGAAAAGGTCTAGCAAAAAGTAACAGAGCTGTTGGAGTCCCAGAAAACCTATTCTTAATCTCTGCCATGCTGAAAGTGCAGTCTGAGGCCCTGCCATTTTGGAAGCCCAGAGGAAGTCTATTAAAATGCACATTTCTAACTGGATTGTGTGGAGTGGTTATACAACTCTACACATTTACTAAAAATCCTTAAATTGAATGTATTAAACAGGTGAGTTTTATGGTATATAAATTATACCCCAATACATTTATTTAAATGCAGTTTCCTGGGCATCACCTAAGACCTTCTGAACAAGAATCTCTTGGAGTGGAACCCAGCTATCTCTATTTTAACAACTTCCCTTGGTGATTTTGATGCCTGCTGAAGTTAGAGGTGCACCTGGCAACATAGGTGAATCATAAAATATTAGAGTTGAGTGGGAAAAGCAGCAGTGAGATTTTGAACAACACTTATGTAAATTACAAATCCGCACAGATTCTGCATAAACACATACAAACAAAAAATATGCATTGGTTCACTTGGAATGGTTGGCTGCAGTAAAGATAAGAGACAGAGAGAGGGAGATTGAGAGAGAGAGAGAGCATGCTTTAGGGGACAGGCTTTTGAACAGTTATCAGAATGTCAAGATTCTACCTTTAAACACATCAAGGAGAGAAAGAATCCCTTTAGTCACTTTCCCAGTGTGCCCATTCTAGTTTTCAAGTTTGTTGGTCTCACTGTTTAAGTCTTCTCTTTCAATGCCACGCAAGCCCAGCACTTCCTGATCTATCATGAGAACTTCCAAGCTTCAGCAACAAAACCACAGGGCAGAGAGTGTTTATGGCTGCCTACTAGAGTGACTCCCCAGGGAAAAATGAAGGACTCAGATCTCAGGTTCAGTTGAGTCAATTCTCCACTGATTGCTTTCATGCCTCAAAAAAAAAAAAAAAAAAACCAACCACCCCCCCACATTTAAATACTTCCAATTCTGAACTGTTTTCAGGAAAAAATCAGGGCAATTAGTAACAGGAAGCATGTATAAAGAACATGCAATTAAATCTATTGGGTTATCATTTATGTCTAATCTTTCTGAGCATAAATCATTAATATAGACTCCTAGAAGTTATCTCTCTTCACCAGAGGTTGAGGACTTCATCAGGGATTTTCAAAGTGTGGTTCCCTGACCAGTTGCATAAGCATGACCTGGGAACTTGTTAGACATACAAATTCTTGGGCTCCATCCCAGAACTAGTGAATATAACCTCTGGGGGTGGGACCAGCTATTTTGGTTTTAACATGCCATCTGTGTACCTCGGGGGCACTGAACTACTGAACCTCTGCTCTACATTTAAGAAGGGAATCAGCTCAGCCATGCTACTGCCAGAGGAGGTGAGCCAAGGAAGGGGCGAAAACCTTTGACAGCAAGTCCCAGGAATAAAATCCACGGCTTTTTATAAAGACTGTACTCATGCCTCCCCTGCCAGGAACATCTGCAGTTCTCCACGTTACATGAAAATCTTCTCCAAAACTCCATGTCACAATACATTCCTGTCCCCTAATATCAAAGAATAAGAATTAATTGGAAAGGGACAAGGAACTCTTTCAGCTTGATAAATTTTCTAAAGAGAGTTTTGCATATTTGTTCTATGTAAAGTTGTATAGAAGGACATTTGTAACTTCAAGGTGTTAAGAGCTAAGTAAAGCAGTCCATCTGAGGACTTTATTCATTCTCTCTCTCTCTCTCTCTCTCTCATTCATATACATTATTAGTAAATGGTAGTCTTTAAAACTTAGAGTCTGTTGTCTTTTCTCCATGGTATTTTACACCAGGTCACAAGTTCAGTTACTTATATGGACAAGATGGGTAACATAAATGAGTAATATGGGTCTGACATCAGAAAACCTGCCACCCAGCCTCTGTGTCGGAGCACAAAAGGAAGCTCTGGGGACTGTGGCAAACTAGAGAACACACTGGGTGGGGGGATCAGCTGCTATACAGCTCTAGCTGATTTAGATAGATGTGGACAATTTTTGTGTGACATTCTTGAATTTTTAAATGTTGGCCTCAATTACAACCAGCACATGATGAAAGCCAAAAAAATTATATCAGCTCAGGGACTAACCAGTTTGGATTTCTGCTTTACCTTGCACCACCCAACCTTTACCAAGAAGGCTTGGGTGTCCACATGCTGTCTTCCTGCTCTCCAAGCCAGTGCAGGGGTCTTCAGGTAAGTTATGTAATCTACATGTGAAAACCACCCCACTGTCAACGGCCCAATAAGAGGTTTGGATTTAGAAAACCCAGATTATTTTGTGTCCTATTATGGATTCAAGAATTGTGGCCCAATTCTAGCTCTTAATGACTGATGCTTAGGGCAAAACTATTTTGTTACTTATTATCGTGCTCATTCTAAGTACAAATAAGTACTTATTAAGTATTACTTATAACATTGGAATAATTCTCTGAGAGAGAAAGAGAGAGAGTGTGTGTTTGTTTAGAGTCCTCCACTATCCTCCCAACAAAGTTACCAGTTTGGGGTTAAAAATAGGGTTGTATAGTTTTGTGTTTTATTTAGCATATCTCTGATTACTAGTGGATTTTTTTCATAGGCGTTTTGATGATATACAACTCCTTTTGGGTGACTGGCCTATTTCTATCATTTACCTGCTTTTTCAGTGGACACTTTTTTTTTCGCAGGAGCTCTTTATATGTCCTGCATATAATCCCTTTGTATCCTATACGTATCGAACATTTTTTCTCAGTTGATATTTTGCCCACATTATTATTTTTGTTGAGGTATTTATTTATATACCAAAAAAGTGAACAAATCCTAAGAAGAGTTTTGACAAATGTGTGCAGTCATGTGACCACCACTCTGATCAAGATAGAGGACATTTACAGCACACCAGAAGTTTCCCTTGTGCCCTTTCCCAAACAATACTGCCCCCAAGATGGCTCTCACGTTTATCACCCTAAACTGAATTTAACATGTTCCTGAGTTTCATAGAAATGGAATCAGTGTATACTCTTCTGTGTGACTTCTTTCACTTAATATAATGTATCTGACATTCATCAATGTTTTGGGGTATATCGGCAGTTTGTTCTTTAAAAAAAGGACTGTCTTGTATTCCATCTTATGAATAGACTACAATTTCATTATCTATTCTATTGTTCATGGATATTTGGGTTGTTTCCAGTTTGGGGCTCTTATGAATAAAATGGCTATGAACATTTGCTACAAGTCTTTGGGTAAACATATGTGCTCATTTCTCTTGGATAAATACTGAAGACTGGAAACACTGGGCCACAGGATAGACACATGGGGATGAAAGTTTTCTTATTACAATGTCACTTAATTGTTTGAAGGTCTTCTGTATTACACGTAAAAATTTTCACAGTGTTCAACTAGTGGTTACTGGGGGGAACAAGGGAGGGGCAATATAGGGGTGGGGGAGTGGGAGGAACAGACGACTAGGTGTAAGATAGCCTCAAGGATGTATTGTACAACACAGGGAATATGGCCAATAATTTGTAATAACTATAAATGGAAAGTAACCTTTAAAATTGTGTAAAAATTTTTAAAAGTTTAAAAAAAACTAGAAAAAACGTTTCACAGTGTTCTACCATCGACATTCCTTTTAATGATCAATCAGCTGATAAACTGACTAGTCCTTCAATTTTGTTGAAAGTACATAATTTAAACCATCTGACTTGCAAAGGAATTTCTTTCTCAATTATTGGAAATCCAAATGGTTAAAGCTAGAACAATTTGAGGAACAAAATAAACAACAGTACAGTATTATAGCCCATCGAATACAAGAAATATCCATGAGTCCATATTGATATAATACAGAATTGAATAAATAAATAAATAAGGTGAAGAAGGCATAGCTATTCCTCACAAAAGAATTCCAGGTAATAAATATAGAAGGAATATGGGAAATACAAAATCACCATTAGAACACCACACTACTAACTGTAGCAGACAACATCCACCAATGGATGCTAAAAATAGTAGGTAAAAGTTTAAGGAGGACCTGGACATTTGCATAGTCTCAAAATATCGCTCCCAAGATATATATTAATTACAAAGGGAACATCTAAAATTATTTCAAAGAAGTTAAAAATAAATTTAAAAATTGGAAATTGTGCATTTTAAGATTTGTCTTGTGGGCTACAGACATATAAACACATACACACATATTTTGTATGCTGTATTTAAGTTTTCTAATCTAAATCTCCTAGAAGTGCCTTTAAAATTAATGGTAGACAGAGAGAAAGATACTTGATAATTTTATATATATATAAATTTAATTTTATTGTTGAAAATTATTACTTATAATTATTCACTTGATAGAATTAGAAAAACATATAAGCTGAGGAGAAAGATTTTTTCCCTAATTAAATGAAACTTGTTTCCTAAAGTCTTGGGCATCACATTCTAGAAAGCATTTTAGAAACAATTCATCCTACACTTGTACAGAGGTAGACATTCTACTTTTATAAGGGCAATTTTAATCTATATGTAGAAATTAACAGCACATGGAAGAGAAGCTATAGGACCATAAAGAAGTGAGAGGTCCACAACCTAATCAAACTTACAAGCTTTTGTACAGCAAACAAAACCATAAGCAAAATGAAGAGAAAATCTATGGACTGGGAGGACATATTTGCAAATGATGTGACTGACAAGGGCTTAATTTCCAAAATTTACAAACAGCTCATACAACTCAACAACAAAAAACCAAACAACCCAATAGAAAAATGGGCAGAAGATCTAAATAGACATTTCTCCAAAGAAGACATACAGATGGCCAACAAGCACATGACTACAATGAGGTACCATCTCACACCAGTCAGAATGGCCATCATTAAAAAAATCTACAAACAATAAATGCTGGAGAAGGTATGGAGAAAGGGAACCCTCCTACGTTGTTGGTGGGAATGTAAATTGGTGTAGGCACTATGGAAAACAGTATGGAGGTTCCCCAAAAAACTAAAAATAGAGTTGCCATATGATCCAGCAATCCCATTCCTGGATATATATCTGGACAAAACTATAATTCAAAAAGATACATGCACCCTTATGTTCATAGCAGCACTATTTACAATAGCCAAGATATGGAAACAATCTAAATGCCCATTGACAGATGAATGGATGAAGATGTGGTACATATATACACTGTAATACTACTCAGCCATAAAAAAGAATGAAATAATGCCATTTGCAGCAAAATGGATAGACCTAGAGATTTTCTTACTAAGTGAAGTAATTCAGAAAGAGAAAGACGAATACCATATGATATCACTTATATGTGGAATCTAAAATATGACACAAATGAACTTACCCATGAAACAGAAACAGACTCACAGACAGAAAACAGGCTTGTGATTGCCAAGGGGGAGGGGGAGGAGGGGGAGGGATGGATTGGGGGTTTGGGATTAGCAGGTACAAACTATTATATATAGAATGGATAAACAACAAAGTCTTACTGTATAGCACAGAGAATTATATTCAATATCCTGTAATAAACCATAATGGAAAAGAATATGAAAAATAATGTATATATATATGTGTATGTATGTATAACTGAATCACTTTGCTGTGTAGCAGAAATTAACACAACATTGTAAGTCAACTATACTTCAGTAAAATAAATTTAAAAAAAAAAGAAATGAGAGGTTGACAAAAGTTATTTCTTACCAGTGTTCTCCTTGCTTTTCTCTCATAGGACTCTTAGGAATGTTGGTGTTGTTTTTAAGCAATAGTCAGAAGATGAGTTATATCATAGTAAGTCTCAGGATATATGTTCTGCCTTTCTTTTTTTTTTTCATCTTTATTGGAGTATAATTGCTTTACAATGGTGTGTTAGTTTCTTCTGTATAACAAAGTGAATCAGCTATACATATACATATATCCCCTTATCCCCTCCCTCTTGTGTCTCCCTCCCACCCTCCCTATCCCACCCCTCTAGGTTGTCACAAAACATTGAGCTAATCTCCCTGTACTATTCAGCAGCTTCCCACTAGCCATTCCTTTTACATTTGGTAGTGTATATATGTCATTGCTACTCTCTCACTTACCCTCAGCTTCCCATTCCCCCCTGCCATGTCCTCAAGTCCGTTCTCTATGTCTGCATCTTTATTCCTGCCCTGCCACTAGGTTCATCAGTACTGTTTTTTCTTAGATTCCATATATATGTGTTAGCATATGGTATTTGTTTTTCTCTTTCTGAATTATTTCACTCTGTATGACAGATTCTAGGTTCATCTACCTCATTACAAATAACTCAATTTCGTTCCTTTTTATGGCTGAGTAATATTCCATTGTATATATGTGTTCTGCCTTTCTTTTGTGTAGCAGGAGGAAAACTCTGAAAGAACAGGTGGGAAAGAAAACCTTGGTAGGACACCTTAACTACAGGCACATTCTCAGGCAGATCAGTTTTAGGAATTATACATATAGAAGTTGAAATGATGCTGAAAATTGATTCTCTTAATACTGTTTTTGCCTGCTTATCCCTTGGGAAGTCATCATGTTCCTCCAGAGAAAGGAATACTTCTGATTTATGGTGATTCCAGCATTTCAGAAAGACCTGACAATTTTTGCTTCAATGCTTCAATAGCTTCAAATTAAAAATTAATTATAATGGTTATAATTGGTACAAATATTACTACTATTATATGAGTCATAGTAATAGCTTATATTACATAGCATTTTGGGATTTTCAAGTTCTCTCATATATAATACCATTTCATGTCATTCTCTTTGGCCTTAGTTAACCTGTAAGCAGAGACTGAGGGAAAGGCTTGGGTGCAGGTAATATATTAGAGAAGCAATTCGAAGGAGAGAGATGGGGAAGTGAAACAGGAAAGGAGAGAAAGACAATACGTTCTTGAGTTTGGTATCTCCATGGATAGTTGGGAAGCTGAGCAAACTAAAAGAGTGTGTCTTAGAACTACCAGCCCAGGGGAAAATGAGGAAAGCATTTATCCATAAACTCAGGCTCCCATTGGTCAAGGGTGGTCCCAAGAACATTCATTTCCACAGAGTAGGGAGCAATAGACAGGAGCAGTGGGTCTAATGTGAAGCAGTGTCAGATTGGAAGTCTTTGAGGAAATAAACAATGCAGGAGTGGCTGGGGTAGGAGGTAAGGTCAAGATGGTTTGAAACTACATGAGAAATGTCCTATACATGTCCTTATAGTAACACTATAAGATAGGGCAGGCATTATTAATCTCACTTTAAAAGTATCAACAACCTACTGTGCTATTACTAGTAAATGAATTGGACACTCTGTGACTCAGTTTCCATAGCTGGAAAAATGCAGGGATTAAAACCTCTTACCCCTTCCATTATGAAAATAACTGGGAACAGTTGCAAAATGCTATGAGCTCCCAGAACACAGCTATGTAAATAAATTATTGTTATTGTGCTTTATAGTCAATTTGAAAATAAGATGAGTCTTTTGTCATTTTAAAATATTGAATTCTACATCCAGCAAAATTGAAAAATACAGAGGGGCCAATTTTAGCTCTCATTCTTTATGCATATCTCCCACTGACTTTAAAGGGAGTTTGGCTCCCTCTGTCTATATATAATTATACAAAGTAATCATAAAATTCCACATTTTAGTTCTTGTATAATGAGCCTCAAAAGTCAATAATGAACTACAAATATTCATAGAAAATATTCCTTTCTAATTTTAGGATTGATAATTCACTGCTGCTTCTATTTTGTGCATCAAGAACAACTAGTGGTATGATTACTTCTCAGAATTTATGCCCTCATTCAGGAGCTAAGTGACTCCTTTTTTATTGTATTGTATTATTTGAAGGAATCCATATTGAAGCCTTTCCTGGTTCCCTGGCCATCTGTGTCTCCATGCTACATCAATACATCTCCGCCTCAAAGTACAAGGAGGAGTTAGTCTATAGTGATCCACATGGATACAGGTGGCATGGAATTGTCAGGTTAGTAAACAACTGATGGTCCATGGTCTGGGCCCTGGGACATATAATTAGCTTGAATGATTGTATTTTTTCCTGATTAACTGACTGGGTTTTGGTATGGTCATGGACCTATGACCATAGCCCTCAGATTGTAACCCATGCAATCATGCCCAGGTAATCACAGTCACCTTCCTGCGATCCCAGGCCAAGGCAATGATATAGACAGAGAGAATCCTAGGACTGTATAATCTTGTGAGAGCTCAGTTCTTCTTCTTTTTCTTATTCTCCTTCTTCTTTCTCTTCTTCTTGTTCATTGCTGGTTTGTATTATGTGCTAGGTTCTGTTCTACATTTTTAACTCATTAGTCCTTACAATAACTTATGCAATAGTTGTGTTATCATATCCATTTTACAGATGAGAAAACTTATGCTTAGATAGGTTAAACAAATTGCCCAAAGTCACCCAGCTTGTCAGTGGCTGAGAGGGTATTTAAACCAAGATCTGTCTGATGCCAAAGCATTTATTTCTTCTAAGTAACATTCTGTCTATGTTGAAAGAAAGTTCTGTGTCCTCTGGACAAAAGTTATCAGGGCAGCTTTACACTATACTTGAATTTGTTATTTCAGTATTTTCTTATTGACCTAGTATAGATACAATTACTGTTCTGACCTCCACATCATGCACCCTGGCCATGATAATTTCTGGCTCTGACCCTATCCTGAAAGATTGTGCCTAACCCCAATAGTCCTTGGCATGAAGATCTAGAGCCCAGAATATTCAAAGTTTTAGTCTCTTCAGACCTTCATGATGCTTATATCCCAAAACCCTTCTCTACCCATTCATTTATTCAAAACATTTTTTACTGAGCTAGGCACTAGATGGCCATTACCACTACATTAATGAAGCTTGCAGCCTAATGGGAGAGACAGATACACACACAAACAACACACACATGCACATACACTCACACATGTGATAAGTATGATGAAGGAAACAAATAGGGGGCTATGCCAGAGAAAAATGGAGGTGGGTCTATTTTAGATTGTCAGGGAAGGTCACTCTGAGGTGGTCAGCTGGAAAGATAGAAAGGAGCAAGCCATGTTAAGAGACAGAGAAAGAGCACAGCAGACACAGAGAAGAGAAATGGCAAAGGGAAAGAGGAAAGGGTTTGGCTAGTTCAACCAATAGAGAGGAGACCAGTGTGGAGTGAAGTGGGAGGGGGATTGAGATGGAGGAGTAGAAGGAGGTGGAGCTCATCTCCTCCCACAAACACATCAAAAATACATCTACATGTGGAAGAATTCTCACAGAAAACCAACTGGAAACTGGCAGAAGATCTCCTATACAACCAATCTACAAGAAAGATCTCCACATAACCAGGTAGGACAGGAAAAAAACTCATCAGGATGGGACCAGTGCCCCTGGAAAGTATCTGTAAAGAGCAGAAAGTCCACACAGGCATACCCTCACCCTGGGGAGCTCCCTTGCCTCCTAGGAAATCCACTGGGACAGACAGAGGGGCTGGAGAAGCCTAGACTCTACTTGAGAGGAGTGTGCACATCCTGGCTTGCCAACAATCAGGGCAGAGAGAGACCAGCACTGGCTACCACCTCCCCACACTTCCCAGTCCGAAGTGCACACTGGGTGGGGTTACAAATATGCAGAGCTGCTAAGCACTGAATATTGGACAGACAGGCCCTGGGAGAGGACTCATCTAGCTACATGGAGACAGCATGGAGGACCTGGGGTTTGGGCCAGCCAGAACCATGGAGCCCTTTGTTAGTGTGTGCATGGTGGGGGTGGGTCCGGCTGTGGAGTCCACTATCAACCAGCTCACAGCAGAGACAGGTCCAGCAGCAGTGGCCTTTGGTGTGCACACAGTGGGATCACAGAAACACACGTTTTAGGTAGACAGCCCTTGGGAAAGAATATGCAGTGGTTCATTTCCTGGCAGGAGCACTCTGGCTCTGTTCACACCACATGGCAGCTTGGAGCTGGATCTGGGGTGGACAGATTCTGTGAGAGGTCTGCCCCAGAGACAGCCCAGATCCCAGGAAGCAGCATAAGCACCTCAGCTCCTGCAGCCAGCACCCTGGCACCCAACACCAGCCCATTCCACACCATAGCCTAGCACTAGGTCTGGGATGAACATAATGGAGAAAGGGATACAACTTTGGGCTCCTTCTGGGCAGAACTGTGGACACCTGTACAGGCGGTGAATAGGTTGGCTGTGCCCACACGGGACTCATTTGCTTCAGCCGTCACCTCCATTGGGGGAGGGCATGCACAAAAGGGCAATGGAGACTGATCAAAAGCAACCCTCAGGGCTTCTCCTCCAATAACTGGGGAGGAGACCCTGTCCCTGACAGAGCTATGACAGCCATGGAGCAAAGAGGAGGCCCTGGCCAACATCCAGTGCAGGCTCTGGACACCACAACACCAATCACACTCCCTATCAAGGGGATAACAGCCAGCACACTCTGAGGAAAGACATGGCTGGCATCCATACAAAAACCAGCCCTTGCACCAAAAATATTGGACTCACACACTCTACACAGCGACATTCCCAGGTAAAAATACCCCTTCAAGACCACAGTATATAACTGTTTCTCCTAAAGTCATAGAGATAGGGTTAAGTAATATGAAAAAGCAGAGGAACTACTCCTAATTTTAAAAAACATGAGAAATCTCATGAAAGAACAAATAATGAAACAGACCTCACCAGTCTACTAGACCCCAAGTTCAAAAAGGAGGTAATAAAAATGTGAAAGGAATTAAGAAGGATTCTTGGGCTTCCCTGGTGGCGCAGTGGTTGGGAGTCCGCCTGCCGATGCAGGGGACACGGGTTCGTGCCCTGGTCTGGGAAGATCCCACATGCCGTGGAGCGGCTGGGCCTGTGAGCCATGGCCGCTGAGCCTGCGCGTCCGGAGCCTGTGCTCTGCAGCGGGAGAGGCCACAACAGTGAGAGGCCCATGTACCATAAAAAAAAAAAAAGAAGGATTCTCAATAGAAATGCAGATCCCTGTAACAAGGAACTAGAAACTATAAAGAAGAACAAATCAAAACTAGACAACTCAATAACTGAAATAAAAACTAATCTAGAAGCAATGAATAGCAGACTAGATAACACAAAAGAACAAATAAGTGTCCTGGAAGATAGAATAATGGAAATCACCCAATCAAAACAGCAGATAGAAAAACAAATGGATAAAAAAGAAAGCAACATACAAAATTTATGGGATAATATAAAGTGTGCCAACCTACACATAATAGGGGTTCCAGAAAGAAAAGAGAGAAAAGGGTATTGAAAATGTATTAGAAAAAATTATGGGTGAATATTTCACAAAACTAAGGAAGGAAACAAATATCCAGATACAGGAAACACAGAGGGTCCCAAACAAGATGAACCCAAACAGACCCACACCAAGACATATCATAATTAAAATGGCAAAAGTTAAACAGAGGATTCTAAAGACAGCAAGAGAAAAGCAGAGTCAGTTACAAGGGAAATCCCCTAAGGCTATCAGCTGATTCCTCTACAGGAACTTTACAGGCCAAAAGGGAGTGGCAAAATATATTCAAAGTTCTGAAAGGGAAAAACATGCAACCTAGGATATTCTACCCGGCAAGATCATCATTTAGAATACAAGGAGAAATAAAGAATTTCTCAGACAAGCAAAACTAAAATAATTCAACAATACTAAACCTACCCTAAAAGAAATATTAAAGGGTCTTCTATAGATAGAAAAGAAGCGACAACCTATAGCAAAGAGAAAATCACAATAGGAAAGGCAAATGTATAAAAGGACTGAAAATCACTTAAATAAGCCAGTACATAGAGTAAAAAAAAATTGTAAAAGCTATTATAACTACAATAAACAGTAAAAAGATAAGCATGAAGATGTAAAATAGGATATCAAAATCACGAAATATGGGAGAGGGGAGTATAAAAATCTTTTTAATGTGTTCGACTTTAAATGACTATCAATTTAAAGGAAGTAGATATAGTCATGGGTCAACATACTTGAACCCCATGGTAACCAAAAATCAAAAACACAATAGATTCACAAACACCAAAAATAAAGGAACTCAATTTACTACAAAAGACTAAATGCTCTGATGAAAATACATAGGCAGACTGGATTAAAAAAAAAAAAAACACGAACCTGCAGTATGCTGCCTACAAGAGATTCACTTCAGGATCAAAGACCCACACAGACTGAAAGTTAGGGTTTGGAAGAAGATATTTTATGCAAGTGAAATGGCAAGAAAGCAGGGGTAGAAACAGTCATATCAGACAAAATAGACTTTAAAACAAAGCCTGTAAAGACAGACAAATAAGGGCATTATATAATGATAAAGGGATCAATACAAGAAGAGGATACTACACTTGTTAACATATATGCACCCAACATAGGAGCACCTAAACATATAAAACAAATACTAAGGGACATAAAGGGAGAAACTTACAGAAATACAAAAATAGTAGGAGGCTTTAACACCCCACTGACATCAATGGACAAATCTTCCAAACAGAAAATCAATAAGGCAATGGAGGTCCAAAATGACACAATAGATCAGTGGGATTTAACTGACATCTACAGGACACTGCATCCAAAAAAATTTTTAAAAAGTACACACTAGGTCACAAAACAAGCCTCAACAAATTTAAGAGGATAGAAGTTATTTCAAGCACCTATTCTGACCACAATGGTGTGAAACTAGAAATCAAACACAGAAATAAAAATGGGAAAAGAACAAATGGAGACTGAAAAACATCCTATTTAAAAAACCAATAGGAAAATGAAGAAAATGAAGAAGAAATCAGAAAATACCTCAAGCCAAATGACAATGAAAACGCAACCTTACAAAATCTATTGGATGCATCAAAAGTAGTTCTAAGAGGGAAGTTCACAGAAATACAGGCCTTCCACAAAAAAAAGCAAAAAACAAACAAACAAAAGAGACCTGAAATAAACAATCTAACCTACCACCTAAAGGAGTCTGAAAAAAAAACCAAAACCCAAACTCAGCAGAAGGAAGGAAATAATAAAGATCAGAGAGGAAACAAATAAAATGGAAATTAAAAAATAAAAAACAATAGAAAAGATCAATGAAACCAAGATCTGCTTTTTTTGAAAAGATAAACAAAATTGACAAACCTCTAGCCAGGTTCACGAAGAAGAAAAGAGAGAGGACCAAAATAAAAAAAAATAAGAAATGAAAGAGGAGAAATAACAACTGTTACTCAGAAATACAAAAATTCATAAAAGAATACTGTGTACAGTTATATGCCAACAAATTGGACAACCCAGAAGAAATGGACAAGTTTCTAGAAACACACAGCCTGCCAAAATTGAGTCAAAAAGAAACAGATAATTTGAACAGACAGATCACCAAAAGTGAAATAGAATCTGTTTTTTTTTAAAAAAAAAAAAAAGACTCCCTGCAAACAAAAGTCCAGGACCAGAGAGATGTACTGGGGAATTCTACCCAACATACAAAGAAGAACTTATACCTATCCTTCTCAAAATATTCCAAAAGATTGAAGATGAGGAAACACTGCCAAATTCATTCTATAAAGCCACCATCACCTTGATACCTAAACCAAATACACTCAAAAAAAGCAAATTACAGGACAATTATCTTTGATGAATATAGATGCAAAAACCCTTAACCAAATATTAGCAAACCAAGTCCAACAATATATAAAAAGGATCATGCACCATGGTCAAGTTGAATCAATTCCAGGGTCACAAGGATAGTTCAACATACAGAAATCAATTAATGTGATACATCACATGAACAAAGGGAAAGACAAAAAAAAAAAAAAGAAACATGGTCATCTCAAAAGATGCAGAAGAAGCATTTGACAGAATTCAATACTCATTCATGATAAAGACTCTCACCAAAGTGGGTATAGAGGGAACATATCTCAACATAATAAAAGACATTTACAACAAACCCATAGCCCACATAATACTTGACAGTGAAAAGCTGAATGCCTTCTCGCTAAATTCAGGAACAAGACAAGGATGCCCACTCTCACCATTTCTGTTCAACATAGTATTGGAAGCCCTAGCCACAGCAATCAGAGAAGAAAAAGAAAGGTACCCAAATTGGAAAGGGAGATGTTAAACTGTCACTATTTGCAGATGACTCTAGAGAACCCTAAAGTCTCCACACAAAATTATTAGAACTAATAAATTAATTTAGCAATGTAGCAGGATACAAGGTTAATATATAGAGATCTGTTGCATTTCTTTACACTAACAATACAATATCAGAAAATAAAAAGAAAAAGTGCCATTTTAAATTGAGTCAAAAACAAAACAAAACAAAAAAACCTAGGAATAAACTTAACCAAGGAAGTGAAAGACCTATATGCTGAAACCTATAAAACGTTGATAAAACTGAAGATGATTCAAAGAAATGGAAAGACATCTCATGCTCTTGGACTGGAAGAATTAATACTGTTAAAATGGCCATGCTACCCAAAGGAATCTACAGAGTTAATGTCATCCCTATCAAAATATCCATGACATTTTAATCAGAACTAGACCAAATAATCCTAAAATGTATATGGAAACATAAAAAAACCCAGAATTTTCAAGGCAATCCTGAGGAAGAAGAACAAAGTTGGAGGCATAACTCTTCCAGACTTCAGACTATACTACAAAGCTACAGTAATCAGAACAGCATGGTATTGGCACAAAAATAGACATATAGATCAATGGAACAGAATAGAGAGCCCAGAAATAAACTCACATACCTAAGGTCAAATAATCTATGACAAAGGAGGCAAGGATATACAATGGAGAAAAGACAGTCTCTTCAACAAGTAGTGTAGGGAAAGCTGCACAGCTACATGTAAATCAATGAAATTAGAACACTCCCTCACACCAAATACAAAAATAAACTCAAAATGGTTTTAAGACCTAGATATGGGCTTCCCTGGTGGCACAGTTGTTAGGAGTCCTCCTGCCAATCCAGGGGACGTGGGTTCAAGCTCTGGTCCAGGGACGTGTGTTCAAGCTCTGGTCCGGGAGGATCCCGCATGCCGCAGAGCAACTAAGCCTGCATGCCACAACTACTGAGGCTGCGCTCTAGAGCCCGTGAGCCACAACTACTGAGCCCGTGTGCCACAACTACTGAAGCCCATGGCCCTAGAGCCTGTGCTCTGCAACAAGAGAAGCCACTGCAATGAGAAGCCCGTGCACCACAACGAAGCATACCCCCCACTTGCCACAACTAGAGAAAAGCCCTTGCACAGCAATGAAGACCCAACACAGCCAAATAAATAAATAAAAAGAAAAAAGAGACCTAAATATAAGACATAACACTATAAAACCCCTAGAAGAAATAATAAATAAATAAAATAAAATAAAAAATAAAACCCCTAGAAGAGAACATAGGCAAAACATTCCTGTATGTAAATCATAGCAGTATTTTCTTACATCAGTCTCCCAAGGCAAAAGAAATTAAAGCAAAAATAAAAAAATGGGACCTAATCAAACTTATAAGCTTTTGCACAGCAAAGGAAACCATCAGCAAAACAAAAAGACAACCTACAGAATGGAAGAAAATATTTGCAAACAATGTAACTGACAAGGGTTTAATATCCAAAATATACAAACAGCTCATACAACTAAATATCAAAAAAACAAACAACCCAATCAAAATATGTGCAGAAGACTGAAATAGACATTTCTCCAAAGAAGACATACAGGTGGCCAAAAGGCACATGAAAAGATGCTCAACATTGCTAATTATCAGAGAAATGCAAATCAAAATCACAATGAGGTATCACTTCACACTGGTCAGAATGGCCATCATCAAAATGTCTACAGATAATAAATGCTGGAGAGGTTGTGGAAAAAGTGAAACCTCCTACACTGTTGGTAGGAATGTAAATTGGTAGAGCCACTAGGGAAAAAAAATCTAGACGTTCCTTAAAAAAAACTAAAAATTGAGTTATCATAAGATCCAGCAATCTCACTCCTGAGCATATATCCAGAAAAGATGAAAAATCTAATTTGGTAAGATACACACTCCCCAATTCTCATAGCAGCACTATTTACAATAGCCAAGACATGGAAACAACCCCAGTGCCCAACAACAGATGATTGGCTTATGAAGATATGGTATATATATACAATGGAATATTACTCAGCCATAAAAAATGAAATATTGCCATTTTCAGCAACATGGATGAACCTAGAGATGATCATACTCAGTGAAGTCAGACAGAAAAAGACAAATATTATATGATATCAGTTATGTGTGGAATATAAAAAATAATACAAATGAATCTACATACAAAGCAGAAACAGACTCTGGACATAGAAGGGTAAAGGAACCAGGGGGAAGGGATAAATTAGGGGTATGAGAGTAACAGATACAAACTACTACACATAAAATAGATAAGCATCAAGGAATTACTGTACAGCACAGTGAATTATACCCAATATCTTGTAATAACCTATAATGGAAAATAATCTGAAATATACATATATATATGTATATATGTGTTTGTGTATGCATGAATGGAATTTTTCTGTAAACCTGAAACTAACACAATATTGTAAATCAACTATACCTCAATTAAAAAAAAGAAAGGCTACCAGTCTACTTTGAGCTTATTAATCAAGAGAGCAAGAGAGACTGTTACATCAGGCTATAGAAAGACACTGGGGCCAGATCTTGACCAGACTCTGTTGGAGGCCTTGAAAAAGTATTTTTGTTTACTTCTTATATTCATGAGAAGTCATTAGTTTCTAAGTGCCAGAGTGATATGATGTAATTCTTAGTATGTAAGATCATTTTGACTATTGTGTGGAAAATGAATTATATGAAGGAAAAAGTGGAGGCAGGGTGACCAATTAGTAGTTGCTTGCAGTTTTTCAGATGAGAGTTGATGACAGCTTTGATTGGGGTGATAATCATGGAGGTGGTGAGAAATGGACAGATCCAACATGTATCTTGATGGTGGAATTTACAAGATTTGCTGACAGAATGGAAGCTGAAGAAAAGAGAGCAAATCAAGAATGACTCTCGGGTCTTGATCTGAACAACTGGAGGAATGCTGGCACCATTTATCAAGATGGGGTATGCTGTGGGAGGAACAGATTTGAGGGAAAAATATCAAGAGTTCTGTTTTGGTCATGTTCTACTTGAGGGTCCCATAAGACCTAAGTGGAGACATTGAATTGGCAATCAGGTAAATGAATCTGGAGTCCCAGGGAGACATCAGGACTGGATATGTACATTTAGGAGTCAGAATATAGATGGTAAATAAAACCATGGAGCTGGATGAGATCATTTAGGAAAACAGTCTGTTAATTTTGTCTTTTGCCTGCTCCAGCCCCACACTGGAATGTAAACTCCATGAGGGCAGGTATTTCTATTTACTGGCAATTCTTTAGTGCCCATATTTGTTCACTTATTAAAAGTTCATTGAATGATATTAAGTTTCTCATTAAATACCTCTCAATAGATGGCACTTGGGCCCACCCTAGCCTCCTATCTTTTGTTTCTTATTTTTTTTAACTATATAAATTTCAGATAACAACACTATAATTTGACATCTGCATACACTAATCTGTTTTGAGTTTGTTTTTGTTTTATTTTATTTGTTTTGTTTTGTTTTAGATTCCACATATGCGTGAAATCGTACAGTATTTGTGTTTCTTCATTTGACTTATTTCACTTAGCATAATACCTTCAAGGCCCATCCATGTTGTCAGAAATGGCAGGAATTGATTCTTTTTTATGACCAAGTAGTACTTCACTGTGTATTTATACTGCATCTTCTTTATCCATCCATCCATTGATGGACACTTAGATTGTTTCCATATCTTGGCTATTGTGAATAATGCTGCAATGAACATAGGGGTACATATATTTTCGAATTAGTGTTTTTGTGTTCTTTGGGTAAATACCCAGAAGTAGAATAGCGGGGTCATATGACAGTTCTAGTCTTACTTTTTTAAGGAATCTCCATACTGTTTTCCATAGTGGCCACAGCAATTTACATTCCCACAAAAAGTGCACAGGGTTCCCTTTTCTCCACATCGTTTCCAACATTTGTTATTTCTTGTCTTTTTGATAATAGCCATTCTGACAGGGGTGAGGTGATATCTCTTTGTGGTTTTGATTTGCATTTCCCTGATAATTAACAATGTTGAGCATTTTTTCATGTACCTGTTGGCCATCTGCATGCCTTCTTTGGGAAAATGTCTATTCAGGTCCTCTGCCCATTTTTTAATCAGGTAGTTTAATTTCTTTGTTGTTGAGTTGTATGAGTTCTTTATATATTTTGGATATTAACTCCTTATCAAGTATATGATTTGCAAATATCTTCTCCCATTCAGTATGTTTCTTTATTCTTTCTTGTTTCTCTCATAAGGAGTCATATTCAGTCATGATAATAACAGCCATCACATCTCCAAGTTTCAGGGAAAGTTACTGCCTGCTCACATCTGCCTCTCGTGATGTGTTCTTCTCTGTGAGTTTCCTTTGCCTAGGCCTTGTGACTTTTTTATTTGCCACCACTCCCAATTCTTTGCCCTATTACCCAAACGTAGAGGGAACTTGTAAAATTGAACTCCTCACGGGGCTATCTGAATCGAGGTCAGGTTGAGAATTGGCAAAGTCTGCCTGGAGAGGCAAAATAGGATAAATGCACTAATGTTTGATTTTATCACACTCCTCTAGGCAAATCTAGCTTGCTGCTTGTGCATAGACTGGGCTGCTTAAATTTATTATCTAGAACTTGTAACTCCAGTAAATATTCCCAGGATCCTTGAAATCCAATTGCACTGTATAATTTTCTTCAGATACTTTAAAAACGAATCCTCATTGCATGTCCAATCTGAGTGCCACCAAGCATGATGCGACATTAAGAATGCTTCAAAGCAGAATTATGTTGGTTCAAGACAGTACTCAGTGACAGTGCTGTTAGAAGCTGCCTTCCCTGGGCTATTTCTCTTTATAAGAAACTCACTGAACAACCTAAAACAGTCAGATGGCTGGTTTTACTGTGGACTAAGAACGTTATTTGCTTTAAAAATGGATAGCAGTTTAAGAGGCCATACAGCCTGCAGTGGAGTGCAAATAGTCATTTTCTAGATTGGTTGGTCCGATCCAACTCAACAGGGATTAAGTCACATTAAATAGAAAAAGAAAGAGAGACATGCCTCTGACCTGGGTTAATGCAATAACTTCTTATATGGACTTGTGGACTCTCATGTCTTCCATGTGTGTATTCTCTAGGTCACTGTCAGATAAATTTCTTACTGGGCTATTCACATGCATAAAAACCTCTAGTGGCTTCCCCACAGCCTATCAGCTCCTGAATTCCTCTGACAGCCTTTCAAGACAAGCATCATCTGACTCCACCTTGCTGCCTAGTAAAATCCTATCCCTCCCAACACCACCATCACACACACACACACACACACACACACACACACACACACACACACACACACACTCATATACCTCTTCTGTTTACATAGTCAGGCTGCTCCACTATCAGTCCCTTTCCTCCATCCTGGTGCCAATGCTATGCTCATTCCCACTTCCGTGACTTTGCTTACCCTGTAGCCTCAATCTGGAGCACTCTCTCCTCTTTGTGTCAACTGAAATCTTGCATTTCTTTTAAGACCTACATTAAAGCCAACCTTTTCTGTGGAATCCAGCCCATTTTCCTTCCTCATGGTTCCCTGGTTCTCTCATATATCTTTCATGTATACATTTTATTGCCCATCTTAAACTCTGATCTACCCATAATAAAGCTTTCACTCCTTTTAACTCTTCCAGAATGCATATGAGGCTGGGCAAGCCACAGATACTTAATGAATCCTCACTGTGGGAATCTTAGCATTCTTGACTCCTTCCCATAGGAAACAGTGAAGGGAAGACAGGGGCATAGCTCTGCCCCCCTCCCCCAGTGCCAGTATAATTAGCGTGGTTCTCCTTTTATCCATTCTGTATATTGAGTTTCAGAGTAAGATTTTATTTGAAAAAAAGGGTTCTGTCAATTTTTTAAGTATGAAAACCACCAATATAGACCATTCATTGAATGTGTTGAATGAATGCAAATGTGGCCAGCACTGTGCTAAGCATTCCTATGTGCAGCTAGGAAAGGGTTGGAGTTATTAATGAATTCTACACACCAAGGATTTGGAAATGTAGAGGCAATGGGGAAGGGCTTTCTGGGAACCAGAGTAACTCATTACCTAGTGTTTGATGTACTGAGAAGGTGCAGGTGTTGGCTGTCCATCCCTGTTCTCTCAGAGGGAGGAGCATAAAAAGTAGGGCATCCCTTCCCTAGTGCATTTTACCAGCCCCTCTCCCATTGCCCAGTCCCTTGCCAGTTTTGCCGCATCAGAATGATGGGGGCTTTGCTTTCTTGCATCTCCGAATCAAGCCAGACATATTGTGGTGCCAAGTTGGTTGTTTTCTGTTTTAAGCACCAGGCTCCCCTGTGGGCACTGGCATTTTTGTGTCTGCTCACATAGCAGGCTGCCTCTTGACCCTCCAGGTCTACTGGGAGACTGAGTTGGCATCAGCAAACTGCTTTACCCATAATTCATTTCTGTAATACTGCACGCCAGGCACCTGAAGCAAAGTGTCCTGCTGCCACCACCACCAGGCAAAACTGAATCATGTGCAGACACCAACGCCCCAGGCTGCTGGCTAAGAATAAGATAAGCTCAAAATAACCTGCACTATCCCCAGCGGACCTTGTTGCCTGCCAGCCTCCTCTTTATCACTGCCTACGATTGGCTGAAGAGCCAGGTAGGCAACTAGTTCCTGAGCCCTGAAATAACATTGACAACAGAGATAAATCTCCTGCCTGGGTTAGAGGCTCATCAAAGCTGAAGGAAAAGATGTTCAATCATTCTGGCACTTTCTCAGCTGCAGTCAGGATTTCTAGTATGGGCTTCAGATTTTGGACCTCCCCAGTTCAGATGGGTGGTGTGTGGATGTGTGTAGTGGAGGTTCGAACAGGGTGGGAGAGGTAATAGGCTTAGTGGCAGGGGAGAACCAGGAGGTCTGTGCCCACGAGCTCAGAGCTGCATTCTTGTACTCAGGCCCCTGGTCTCTGTGAATATACCTATATTCAGGCTGTCTGAATGACAACTACAGCTAAGACGTGCCTGGTTAGTGGGAAGCAAAGGTTGCTAAGGATGGGGGCACCTCTCTGCCCATGAGAAGTCACACTACTCTATACCACCTCCTTCAGATCTGAGGGTACCTTTTCTAAGAGTGAACATAAAGCAGGCGGTGAAGGCTTTGGTGTTTCCTAATCTGAGTCCCACCTATTGAACAATCTGACAGCTGAGAGCTCCCAGGGCCCTGACTCACCACTCTCATGGTTCCCCTCAACTTTCACTTCAGAAGAGGTATTTTCCTCTCTCGTAGCACCTAATGGTGGTACCATAGGATGGATTAAGTACTTGACTCTATCCAACTAAAAGGAAGTTGTTACTGGTTCTTCTAGGATTAGAAGACTTATCAATAACAAGAAGTAGGGATGTATGGGTAGGGATGTATGGGTAAGACAGCAGACCTTACTGACCTTAAATGACCTGTGATATCAAAACCAGGGATTCTCAATAAGAACAGGGAGCAAAGCAGTAGAGCATGAATATTATGAAAAATATGCCAAGGTTATTATGATCCTCACCTTTAACTTTATATCCATGCATTAGCAAGTTACTCTTATTAATTTCCTAATTCACTGAAGAGACAAAAATGGCCCAGATAAGTAACATGATCCACAAAAGGTCACCTAGCTGAGAGCCGTGCCAGAACCTGCCTGTATTCTCAAGTTCTTACGTACCCATCACTACTGACCCACTTAAACCTTTGACCATGAGAATAAGTGACTTAGAGCAACCATCATCCAGCCCTGAGAACCAGGGCTTGCAAGCAATCTTCCTTGACATGAGTATTAATCAGCTCAGGCTACCATAACAAAATACCACAGACTGGGTGGCTTAAACAATAGAAATTTATTTTCTCACAGTTATGGAGGCTAGAAGTCCAAGATTAAGGTGTCAGCAGGATTGATTTCTCCTGAGGCCCCTTTCCTTAGCTTGCAGATGACCACCTTCTTGCTCTGCTTACGTGGCCTATTCTTTTATGCACGTGCCTCCTGGTGTCTCTTCCTTTTTTTGTAAGGACACTAGTCCTATTGGACTAGGGCCCTACCCCATGATCTTATTTATCCTCAATTACCTCTCTAAAGGCCCTATCTCCAGATAGAGTCAAATTGGGAGTTAGGGCTTAAACATATGAATTTTGGGGAGACACAAGGTCAGTCCAAAACAACATGAAAACTCTGTGACAACCGGGTACAAAGAATATCACCACTCACCCTGCATCTATGCAACTGCATTTCAATCTTCCTTCCCAACCCCATGCCACAAAGAACCTTCCTCCACACCTCTATAACCATCACTGCTGCTTCCACATGTCACATTCCTTCCACTCTTCTCCAGCCGCAAATCACCCTGTCCCCAGTTCTTCTGTCTGGTCCTGGGGCTATGTCTTCTGCATGTATTTTTCATATATGGGTCCTGTGCTCCCCAGAAACCCTATTAGCTCCTTAAGGGCATAGCCCAAATGTCCTGTTTCTTTTGGAGCCCAAGAACAGGTAGCAAATATCTGGGCACACAGAGGGCACATATACTAAAGCCACGTTATGCCCTGTTTAATGACATTACATGAAATGACAGTAAATGTCACAGCACTCCAGAAATGTTGACTAAGTGACTGCCAAGGGACAGGAACAGGGTCACCTCATCCTCCTTTCTGCTCCCTTTTTTAGTCTTTTCCAAACACCATGGAAAAGGTCCTGCTCTCTGCTTCTGTTAGACAGTTCTATTTTCTGCCCTTACACTCTAGGCAGTGAGAAACTCAAATAAGAATAAAGGGCATTTATCTCACTCTGAGAGGCTGAGGGTTTTTTTTTTTTTTTTTGGTTTTTTTTTGCTGCTGCTACTGCAGCTCTGGGGCTCTTACCCTCCCAAACCAAACAGCTAAATAACAAAAAAAAAAAAATGAAATTAGGAATAGGGGGCAGGGGAAGGGAAGGAAGGAGGAAGAAAGGGAAGGAATGGAGGTAGAAGGGAAAGCCAAGCCAACATTACAGCGCCATGCTGCCCTGCCTGCTGAGAACAGGAAGGGAGCTACCTTTTACAAAGCACCTGTAAACAGAGCCTTTGTCTGGACAAAGACCCTAATGAGACCTGAAAGAGGAGTGAGCCCTTTTCCATTCTCATGATCATGTTAAAAGTGTAACTTCATCATCTGGCTCCTCATCAACCCAAGAATGAGGGCAGCAAGTGCCTAGTGGTTTATTTTTATCTCTGATATCACAGCCCAGATCCCAGAGGGAGCCCAGCCTGGCTTATTTAAGATCACACAATGTTGCTATTAAACTCCTGTGTGCCTGAGGGACCCTTCCTATCTGCTGTAGGGGAAGAGAGAACCAAAGCTGAACCTTGGCTGTCTGGCCCTTGTCTTCCAGCCAGTAGTTTAATAGTAGCACTGAACCAGAGAAGAGGCTCAGTGACACTCCAAGTCCGGTGAGCACATTGAGTAAATGCGCCTCGCCCAGTGAGCTGATCTGTCACCAGTTAACAGGTCTGGAGTACTTACTGGACACGAGACTTTGCATTAGAGACAGTGGGCCTTTTCCATGGAGATGACATGATCTATGCCTCCATGATCCTGGGACAAAATTAATTCATTAATATATTAGTTTTTATTGCTGCCTAACAAATTACCATCAACTTTGTGGCTTAAAATAATACCCATTTATTAGTTCACAATTCGGCAGGTCATTAGTGCAGCATGGTGTGACGGGAACCTCCGCTCAGGGTCTTACATGCTGACAGCTGAGCTGCATTCTCATCTGGAAGCCCCGGGCTCTCTTCCAGAGTTGAGTTCCTTGCAGTTACAGGACTGAGGTCCCCGGCTCTGTGCTGACTGTCAGCCAGGGGGCCACTCTCTGCTCCCAGAGACCCCTTCCATATTCAAACCGGCAACAGCATTTCACATCCTTCTCATACTTCGAATATCTTTTAACTTCCCCTTCTGCCTTTCCTTTCTGCCACCAGCTGAAAAGAGTTTTCTGCTTTTATGGGCTCATGTGAGTAGATGAGGCTCACTTGGCTGATCGCCCTAACTGAAGGTCAGCTGTGCCATATAATAATATAATCACAGGAGTGATATCTCATTATACTAGAAGCTCAAACTGGATGTATTAGGAAGTTCAAACTGGATGTGTTTTTAGAATTCTTCCTACCACAAGTAATAAAAGGACACTTGTATATGTGTGTGCACCCACATACACTCTTTTCCCCTCCCTCTTCACCATTCACAGTTTTGCAGACCTGTAAGTCCATAAATCAATACACTTCCAGGATCTAGCAATAGTCAGAATTTTCCCCAACCTCTCCTTTTTTTTGGTATGATTTTGGAAATAGATCCTACTGTTCCCATCACTTCAGATACTAGTGCAGTCCTTGACTTTAGACCACAAATGGGTGAATTTACAGTTATGGTAGAGCACTGCCTTGAGAGCAAATTCTCCCTCATGGTTGGTCAGAAGAATGGAAACTGTTTTGTTGGTGGTGGTTTTACAGAAGTGCTCAATGGTGTGTAGCTGTGGGTGGTAACCATTTACATTTCACAAGTTCCCTGAAACCCCAAATTTCTTTGAGCTGATGATTTTGAAAGTACTTCCATTTATCTAAATGCTCATGATTTTTCTATTATTTAGAAATAAAATAGGTTTCTGGATATTGTCACATTTGATAGCCTAAAATACAAATTCAAAGAGAAAATTGTGCACAAGTGAGGACGTGAAAGCAGGATATGTTACAGTTATGGTGCAGCTGGGAATCAGGTTGAACAGAGGGCTACTGCCCATGCATTGCTGTGATTTCCAGAAGAAAAGGACGTGCATCATTCTTCAGAACCCAACCCAATAGAAATATGATTATGTTTGAATGGTAGTATGCCAGCCCTGCAAATGATAATAGTCCTTGAAACTTAAGGTGTGAGAGGATTCTAGCCTAAAAGCAACCAGGGAAAGATCAATTACTGAGGATGGCCCTCATATATACCTTCAGCCTATATCTGAGTTATTCTTTATACTTATGCATATATACCATGGATATTTACATGGATTCTTTTGAGCTTCCCAACTACCCTGTAAAAGGAATGGCTATGCAAAAAAAGGAAAAAAAAAACCTCTTTCTAAATGTGCTAATTGAAAACAACCTTAGTCTGGCAAGAGTTTAGAGTTAGGAAAGACAATTTTGTTGTTAATGAGTTAATGTTCTACACTACCGCTGACTCAGACCTAAAAGTATGCTGTGGAGATGTGCTCGTCCTGGCTGAGAGAGCAAAACTGTGAAAGAGCTTAGAGATCTGTGGGGAAGTATACTGTCAGAGAAAGGAAAGCTTGCATAACAATGAGATAGGTCCTTTTTCCTAGGTTGTATTCCAAAGAGTTTAGAGTTTGGTTCAGAATCCTGGAATGCTACTGAGTCAGAATTTTGTATAAATAATGAGAGCCTGTCTGACCTAGAAAAGAGAGATGAAGTGTATAAAGTTCAGCCAAAAAGAGCTTTGCATTTGGGCACAGGGAGCAAGGAAGCTGAGACAGAAATGTGGCATTAGACTGGGGGAAATAGAGACTTTACTCTTAAAGGGTGCACACAAAATTTCACATGCTCCAGGACCCAGGGCAAAAGCAGTAATTGGATAGGAACCTGGGTCAGACCTACCTGCTGGTCTTGGAGGGTCTCCCGGAGAGGTAGAAGGCAACTGCAGCTCACCCTGGGAACATAGACACTGGCAGCAACCATTTTCGGGAGCTCCTTCTACCACGGGGATACTGGTGCTCCTCCCTCTAGCTTGTTAGCCCCAGGACCAATCCCTACCCTGGCCCAACAGCCTGCAGGCACCAGTGCTGTGATGCCTCAGGCCAACTAACTAGCTGGGCAGGGACACATCCCCAGCCAGCAGCAGACAAGCTACCTAGACCCCCTGAGCCCACAGCTGCCAACTCTGGACATGGCCCTGCCCACCAGAGGGCCCAGGACCCAGCTCCACCCACCAGGCCAGAATCCCCTGGGCCCTGGCCCCGCCCTCCAGGAAGCTTGTTCTAGCCTCTGGACCAGCCTCACCCACTAGGGGGCAGACACCAGACGCAAGAAAACCACAGTCCTACAGCCTATGGACCCATCCTGCTTATCAGCAGGCCAGACCAGCTGGGCCCAGATACCTTTCATTTTGGCCAACTAGCAGGCCAACTAGCAGGCCAGTACAAGCTTCAGGACACTCCAGACCCCATACCCAACTGTGTCAAGAAGTTCCCCCTCCCCACCACCAGTGATTTGACACCTACTCTGGTTACCCCAGGCCCTGCAACCAGACTTTAGGACACAATTCTGCCTGCCGGTAGTCCAGCACTAACCCAAGGACCTGGCTTCACCCACCAGTGGGTGGGCAACAGCCCCAGAATCTTCTGGACACTGACTCTGCCCACTAGTAAGCCAGCACTAGCCTAGAGTTATTACTTTGGGAGTCATCAATATTTAAGTCAGTGGTTCTCAATCACAGCTGCACATCAAAATCACATAGTGACCTATAAAATTTATATATGTCCAGGCCTTACCCTAAACCAATTAAATTAGAACCTCTGAAAGTGGTCCTAGGCATTAGCAGTTTTAACTCTCCAGCTAATTCCAATTTGCAATCACCGTTGAGAGCCACTGGCATAGATCAGTGCTTCTCAAACTTTAATGAATATGAATCACCTGGGGATTTTGCTAAACGGCAGATTATGATTCAGTACACCTGGGGTAGGGCCCAAGATTCTAAATCTCTAATGCACTCCCATGTTTTTAGACTATAGCTCACACTTTGAGTAGCAAGGGTATAGATAATATTTAAAGCCATGAAATTGGATGAACTCATCAAGGGAGTGGGTATAGACAGAGAAAATGCAAGAACAGTTATTGTTTTTCTTTGTCAACAGTTGGGACCAGGCAGATTATTAAATTTAACAAGGATTAATTAAGATTTTGTCAGACAAATGTATTACAGGGTGAGCAGGGGGCAAAAGAGTGGCACATTTATTCAAGAGGTGATTACATTGATGAACTATGGCCTTTGGATTGGGTAAGTAGGATGGGATCAAAGAGTTGATAGAGTGGGGATATTAAAAAACATGAGCTGAAAGAATAAGAAGTGTGGTCAGGAATGGGAGGCTGGAAATCTGGATTTTGGTGATGGTGCACTTATTGCCAATGTCAAAAGTGGGAGCAGCAGAGCTTGAATGGAAGAAAAATATCATCGGAGGTAAGGAAGTCAAAGAAATGAGAGACAAGAAGTTGGCAGAGTGGTTCATGTGGATGTTAAAGTTTCCAAAAGGATGACAGAAATAGGAATGAAAAAAAAAAAAAAAAGAAAATGAGCCAGGTGCTGAAGTCTTCAATGAATGAGAGATGATAAGGGGGTCAGTAGATGATGTCAACAATGAAGATGGGATACTATGGTCTAGCAGCCCCCAGAGTCTGACTCAGTTGGACTGGGGTGGGACATAAGCATCAAACTTAAAAAAAAAGTCTTCTCGGAGCAATCTAATGTGAACCAAGATTCAAAATTACTGTGTTAAAATAATCAGTGAGAAATGAAATGTATTGGGCCACTGGATGGTACATGCCTTCTGTAGATCCTGGCATGTGCAAAGGCCAACAGCAGATAGGAGATGCTGTCTTAGAAAGTTTTGTAAACTCAGAGAAGTAACTTGCCCAAGGACACATAGCTTGGAAATGTCTGGGCTGGGATTCAGACCTTGATCTGTCTGACTCCAAAACCAAACCTGAACTGTTTTCACTTTACCATGTTGTCTGGGGCGGGGAAGGGGGGCAGTATTTTAGCTCAATATACAAAGAGATATCTCGGAAAAAAATTGCAAAGTTTCCCCAAATGGGATTCTAATAGGCCACAGTGGAGGGAGGCAATGTGTCTCTGGAATGATTCCCATGTTTACCTCTTCATCTACCCCTCTTTATTCCCCTTGATCTTTCTACCAGCTTTGTTTCCTTTCTGTAGTTGCCACCACCTCTTCAGGAAGTAGAGGCACTACATGAAAAGGAGCCAACATCATGGGCTGCCCTCATGGATGCCAGGTGGCCTTGATGCCCTCTTCTCCCAAGTACTGTTCTCTGGAGCCTCCTTTCTGGAGAGGGAGGAAGAACCAGGATACAGTGCTGCAGTCAAAACCAAGCATTTTGTCTCCCCATACTTCTGCCTCCTGACAAATCAGCAGCCCTGTATAATGAAAATCTAAATCACTTGTGTGCACACATAGCAACTGTTTATTTGCTGTTAGCTTTGAAGACTCAGTGGGGGTTCGATGCCTTTAGAGAAGAGATCAGCACTGGGAGAGTCTAATCTCGTAAGTAGATGAAATGAAAATTGAAGCTGAAAATACATCTCTATATCTGAAAGAGAGGCCAGTAATAAATATCCTTCAACTGCAGCCCCCCTCCAGATCAGAAAATGCTTTTAAACCAGGGACACAGAGCAGAGATGACTCCTTGTAAGGGTGCTGCCTTCTGTCTGCTAAGAAAGCTTTGCTAGGTCTCGTTAGAGATTGATGGTGAGTTCTAGAAATAGCACAGCTTTCCCCTCAAGCCACAAAGTTTGTTGCCTGCCATCTTTTGCAAAATGCATTCACTATTAGTTTTCTTGAGACTTCCATTTTTTTTCTCACCGACAGACTGCCTTGGGACTAAATACAATCCTGAAGCTTCTCCACATTAGTATTTCTACCAAGAGTGAATGCCAGATTGAAGACAGTGTCCTTAGCACATTATGAAGGGGCCAGACCTCCCTCTTAGTCCAACTTTTTGGACAATTTATAAAGTTTCTCCTTGCCAGCAGCTTCTTCATCCCCTCATCCTCCTAGGGTCTCCCCTCATCCAACCCAAACATCATATTACCACCTACTCTTGCAGAAGCTCAGAGGCCAGAGCCTGTCCATATTGGTTCAGGGCACATGTCCCTGCAAGGCGGGAACCCACTGCCTGGAAGTCATCAGCATGTGAAAATCAATGGAGGCAGCTACTGCCTTGGGAACAGGGATAATGAGAGGTGACATTAGGGAAAAGGCATCACTCAAGACAGACCTGAGTGACTTGACACTTGCAGTATACCAAGGGCCACTGAAGGTGGAGAAATTGTAACCCTACAGACACAGAGACATGCCAAATGGGCGAGTACTGTCCATCTGACATTCTTTCCTGAAGGAATATCCTGCTAAATAGACTCTTAAGAAATAATCAGTTGGTTTTGAGCTAGCCTGGGTGAATAGCCTCCCACCTCTCACCCCTCTACACACAAGATCTAAGTGGTTCCAAGAGTCAGAAAGGACCCATGGTTAAGCACCCGATCTGTGTGCACAGGCGGGGAGCAGGCCAGCCAGCCAGGCATGGGACAGACCACCGTCCCTGAGATCCTCACTTTGCTCCTTCAGCCCTCCCCGACCCATGGGCTCTCCTTCCTCTCTGCTTAACAGCAGCCAGAGGAGGCTGGCTTAGCTTCCAAGAGTCTGCTCTAGGCCACAGGGGAAAAAAATAGGCTAGTCAGACATCTATGCAAAAACAATGCTTGGCAGGAAAGAAACCAGACACAGGCAGGGAGGAATTTAAATTCAAGTTGAACAAGGGGCTGGATCCCATCTTTGAATATAAGCCCCTGCAGGCCTGGTTTCTTCACAGGAAAAAAAAAATCCCTTTTAAATCCTCTCCCCTTTCCCTGGAAGAGGAGAGGAAACATGCCAACTAATACCTTATACAAGGTGACAGTCATTTAAAATGGTTCTTTTGAATTAACCCCTTCCTGCTCAGTCTCCTCTCTAGGGTATAACTACTTTACAGTGTGTTCAGGTATCTGGGCCACGGAGGGTAGCAAAGCATTGACTTCCCGGGAAGCAATGTGTAAGGGAATGGTAGCAACGGGAGCTGAGAGAACTCATTGAGCTGTTATTTTCCATTTGCCGCTCACACCCGCAAGGTCCATTCTCTGCCCTTCTACTCCATGCTCTGTGACAAAGGAGGCTGACCTCAAGGGACTGTAGCAACAGCCTTTTTTGCCAGCTGGCATCTGGCTGGGTCTGGCTAATGGTGGGCATTGGGAGGAGACCAGAGAGCGGGAAGAGAGGGAGATAAAGATTTTGTGCCCCTGTCTGCCTCCTAGCTGTGTTACATTTGGGCAGAGTTCACACTGTGCTACCTAAAGACACAGCTCCTATCAGGCAGCCCTTCTTGCATGGCTACAGTTCTTGCTGGATTCCAATAACACAGTTACTTCCCTTTGTCCCTTCAGTCTTTGGGGTGATAACAGCTCCCTGCCATGCATCGCCTCTGTATGCCTCACCATCACTGTAGATTCCCTGAATTTTACCCACACCACAATAAATAGCCCCTTCATTAAGCTCAGCTAGGTAAACTCCTTGAGTATACCATCTCTTTCCTGCCAATACCCTGACTTAAACGCTTATATCACTTTCAAAAATCCTATCCCGCAGAATTCCAGAAGGTTCCCTAGCCTGAGAAGAAAGATCACCTGATCCAACTGCCTTTTCGAAAGAGACTGATCTGCATTTCCTCAAACACTTGACATATTCTCCATACGTCGAGCTCTCCTAAATTACGGTTGCATTATTGTGCCTACACAATAAAAATGAAGTTTGAGCCAGTTCCATTTTTGTTTTACCTGTTCTTAGTCATCTGTCTTGGGGAGGGGGGATGCTGCAAACCTAATTACATTGCTTTCCTCCCAGTGAGATATGTTCAACTTGCTTTACCTTAAACACTTAATCCAGTTCCATGGGGAAGATAATACTTGACATGAATCTGATCATCAGTTCCTTACTATCTGTTATTCCTATGGTATTCCCCATCTCGGTGATAGCCCACGTCTCAGAGCGATCATACCAAAATTTTTACTTGTCCTCACCTACCATATCCATTAGACATCAAGTACCATGGGATCTACTTCCTAGATATCTTTTTGAAATTTTAATATGCTCTATTTAACCCAATATACCCAAAATATTACCATTTTAACATTTACTCAGTATAAAATTATTAATAAGATATTTTAATTCTGGTATGTAACAAAATATTCTAAATATCTTCTTTCAAATTCATCCATTTGCTCCAGCTCCACAGTCACTATCTTAGTTCAGGACTTGATTTTCTTATACCTAGATTTTTGAAATATCTATAGTCTCTCCCTATTTTCATCCATTCTCCTCACATTAGTCAAACTGATCTTTGAAAAATACAAATATGTTCACATCACTTCCCTTTCAATGGCCCTCCTTTAGGGTAAAATCCAAACTCCTTACCCTAGTGTAGAAGATCCCATTGGTATTTCCCTTTTCAGCTTCAGCTTCTGCCTCCTCCCTTTTCACACCTCTGTTCATCATTCTTGTGATGGGGCCATGTTTTCTCATGTCTCCATGCCCTGCTTTCCACATTCCCTTGTATGGTACACACTTAGCCTTTGCTGACTAACTCCCCCTATTCATCTCTCAGACTCATCTTAGGCATCATCTTTTCCAGAAATCTTTCCCATGAACCCCTTCACCCCAAGTTGGTTTTAATAGCCCCTCTATGTGATCCTTTAGCCCCCAGCCCTTCACTTGGTAGCATGTAACACACTGTTTGGCAATTATTTATCTACATGTCTGTCAATACCCTGTCACTTTTAGGGTGAGAAACAGTATCCTTTTTTTGCCCAGTACTTAGCATAGAATGTGGCATACAGTAGGATATTCAAAAAGTGTGTCCTGAATGAGTGATTAAACGAATGAATGAGCTCATGAATGGAGTGTATGCTTGAATTCACTTACCTGCATAAGGCCGATATATGGACCCTGACCCTTCTTGGGATGGCATATAACTAATGAGAACATTTTTTGCCATTTCTCTCCTTCCAGGTAGGGCTGTACCGGGCTGTACCGAAACCACTCTGGAGTGATTAAGAATAGAAAGAGATGAGCTGGCCTTTTGTGTCACAGGCCCTCCCTAGTCCCTAAAGCTATAGTTATGGAGCAATAGAGCTAGCCTGAATTAATTAGGGAGTAGTGGGGGAGACAAATTCTGTCCCTGAGAGACACCAAGTTCTTCTACACCATCCATCAGCCTTGAGCACAGATGGGATGGAGGCCAAACCTAAAAATACATCAGCCTTAGATGACATCAGGACTCTGTTCTTTTATGTCTAATTCACCCTAGATGGAAGGGAAAGCACTTGATGAATAGTCTTTGAAACAAGTGGAGAAATGTGTATCATGCTAGGAATGACTATAGGGGCAAAAGGCCACTGTGGATTTCCTTGTCAATAAAAATGAACTCTAATAGGAATTTCAATAAGGAACCAGCAGAAACATCCTTGTCATCATCATTATGAATTTATGTTTATTGAGCACACAACAAATGCTAGTCTCTGCTCAGAACATCTGATGAACACCATTGCTGTATCTATAAGGGACTAGGGAATACTTGCCATTATTTTGATGCCAGTCGCCCAGCCAGAACACAAAATGAACTTTTATGAATATTCTAAAGCATAATGAGGAAGGGGTCTTAGACTATACGCAAGCATCCTTGATTAGTGTTTTCCCCATTGGGAGTCACCCTCCCCATAAGCTTGCTCACAACCGGCAAGGAAGAAAAACAGGAAAAAAGAGGACGAGTCAAGGTATAGTCCTGAGAAAGTCACAAAAATTTGGGCAGTGGCACTCCATAGATGTTTGGAGATGGCAATAAGTATCAGGGGATGACCAAAGGAATGGAGTGGTAGGAACCATCCCTGTCTATCTCATGGCCCCTTCATGCACAAGTGTTTTTACCCAAACTTTAAGCTTTGGGGTAAGTGATAGGAGCTGTAGAACTCTGAAGAGCTGTTTGACTGTGCAGTTACCTTTCAACTGAGGATCTTTCTTATTATTTTGTATGAAGGAGCACTTTGGGAGTTGGGGGCTAGTGGGCACTCACCAGCTAGGTAAACATTAGAGAGAATTATTGTTCTTTTTTTTGGCCACACCGTAGGATCTTAGTTCCCCAACCAGGCATCGAATCTGCGCCCCCTGCCTTGGAAGCACGAAGTCGTAACCACTGGACCACCAGGGAAGTCTGAGAATTATTGTTCTTGATGAATTTTGTAAATAGCCACTGACCCACTGGTTTAAGGGAAACTGAAAATGAATGACTGGGGAGTTAAAAAGCATGCAAACACTGGGTTACACTACTGGCAAGTGGGTAGGAACTGGCCTAGTCTTAGTACCTCTTTTCAAGGCTCCCTTTCCTCCTCTTTCCCACCCTCTCCAATCTTCTGCTAAAGCTCAAGGTTTGAGGCAGTGGTCAAGCTCCATGGCATAAGAATTGGTGTTCCTTATGATGCTCTCCACCAACATGGCAGGCTTGGGGTGTCTTCCAGCAAAGCAAGAGAGCCAGGTGCAGATCAACATAGCTGCAGCTGCTCCACCTCCAGCACAGTAATATGCCCAGCCAAGCCGACAGGTACCTGTGGAAACAGGGACAGAGACATGAGGGTTAGAGTGTCTTCTCATACATTCTCTTTGAGATGTTAGGGTTAAAGTGAGAGTAGGAAACAGTGAATGCGAGTGGGCTTACTCTTTCCTCCCTTGCTGATGGCTGGTATTAGCTTTAGCAAGAGGTTATAGGGCTTCCCTGGTGGCGCAGTGGTTGAGAGTCCGCCTGCCGGTGCAGGGGACACAGGTTCGTGCCCTGGTCCAGGAAGATCCCACATGCCGCAGAGCGGCTGGGCCCGTGAGCCATGGCCGTTGAGCCTGCGCGTCCAGAGCCTGTGCTCCACAATGGGAGAGGCCACAACAGTGAGAGGCCCGCGTACCGCAAAAAAAAAAAAAAAAAAAAAAAGAGGTTATAAAATTTTATTCTGTTACAGTAGGAACCTGGGGGTGGTGTTGGTGGTGACGGTGGTGGTGGTGCTAATGACAGTGATGACGAGAACAACTTGATCAAGTGTCAAGTACTAGGCTAAGCTCTTCAGACAGATATTTCATTGATCATTATAGTAACTATATGAGTTAGCTACTCTTATTATCCCTGTTTTATACAAGATGAGGCAACCAAGGCACAGGTTAAATTAATTGTGAAAAATCACACAGAAAGTGGTAGGGTCAGGATATAAACCCTGGCTCATCTTGACTCTGAAGCTACACAGTTTTAACCACACTGATATATTACAGTTCATGGACTGTTTTCAAAGAACTATATCCTGTATCATCAGGAAATTTGCAGGCAAAATCAAATCTGTTGCTCCATACCATGTGTCTCTATCCTAACCTAATTTTTCAACATCCGCGGAGGAAATATGCATTGGAATCAAGGCCAAGCTTCTAAGGGGTAGTTTCAGTTTGAAGGATAATGGGAAAGGTCACCTGCTCAAAAATATCCACCATACAACTTATCATTCATTCTACCAGAGGTAGGTTCTTTCCTTTGAAGTGTTTTGAGTTTTTTCAGAGATCGGTCAGAAAAGGTCAATGCCCAAAGAAAGAGAGCTATTATATTACAAGGGATCAGAGTAATAAATAACTGCTAAAATCAAGTGCTTAAGCAAATAGGACTCCAGAAATTGGAGTAGATGTCCAGTGATACAAAATTGCAGAGGAATTCTGAGAAAAAAAGGTGGGCAGTGACTTTCACCTACCTCACAGTCTTGCAGAATGTGAGTCCTGACTATAGTCAGTCAGGTGGGGATGTCAAGACTGATCTTCATGACAATTTACTTTTTTTAATTGAAGTATAGTGGAGTTACAAGATTATATTAGTTTCAGGTGTACAGCGTAGTGACTCAGTATTTTTACAGATTATACTCCATTAAAAGTTATTATAAGATAATGGCTATAATCCCCTGTGCTATAGAATATATCCTTGTTGCTTCTCTATTTTATACACAGTAGCATGTATCTCTTAATTCCATACCCCTGTCTTGTCTCTCCCCCCTTTCCTCTCCCCACTGGTAACAGAGTTGGTATTCCACATCTGTGAGTCTGTTTTGCATGTATGTTCATTTGTATTATTTTTTTTAGATTCCACATATAAGTGATACCCATACAGTATTTGTCTTTCTCTGTCTGACAAACCACTAAGCATAATATTCTCTAGGTCCATCCATGTATCTGCAAATGGCAGAATTTCATTCTTTTTTATGATGGAGTAATATTCCACTGTATGTGTGTGTGTGTGTATATATATATATATATATATATATATATATATATATATATATACCACATCTTCTTTATCCATTTATCTGTTGATGGACATTTGGGTTTCTTCCATATGTTGTCTATTTTAAATAGTGCTGCTATGAACATTGGGGTGCACGTATCTTTTTGAACTAGTGTTTTTGTTTTTCCCTGATATATACCCAGGAGTGGAATTGCTGGGTCATATAGTAGTTTTTTGAGGACTCTCCAAACTGTTTTCCATAGTGTCTACAGCAATTTATATTCCCACCAACAGAGTACAAGTGTTCCTTTTCCTCTATATCCTCACAAACATTTGTTAATTGTAGACTTTTTGATGATAGCCATTCTGACAGGTGTGAGGTGATGTCTCATTGTTTGTTTGACTTTAATTTCTCTGATAATTAGCAATATTGAGTATCTTTTCATGTGCCTGTTGGCCATCTGTATGTCTTCTTTGGGAAAACGTCTATTCAGATCTTCTGTACAATTTTGACTGGGTTGTTTCTTTTTATGATATTAAGTTATATGAGCTATTTGTATATTTTGGATATTAACCACATGTAGGCCATATCATTTACAAATATTTTCCTCCATTTCATAGGTTGTCTTTTTATTTTGTTGATAGTTTCCTTTGTTGGGCAAAAGCTTTTAAATTTAATTAGGTCCCATTTGCTTAATTTTGCTTTTATTTCTTTCGCCTTGGGAGACAGATACAAAAAAGACATCGCTACAATTTATGTCAAAGAGTGTTCTGCCTATGTTCTCTCCTATGAATTTTATGGTTTCAGGTCTTACATTTAGCTCTTTAACCCATTTTGAGTTTATTTTTGTATATGGTATGAGGAAATCTTATTGTTTTACATGTAGCGGTCCAGTTTTCCCAGCACCAGTTTTTTTTTTTTAACAGTTTACATCTCTTTATTCTCAAAACAAGATCACAAGACATTTGTTATAAGTTACTGAGTAGATTAGTTTTTTTAAACATCTTTATTGGAGTATAATTGCTTTACAATTGTGTGTTAGTTTCTGCTTTATAACAAAGTGAATCAGTTATACATATACATATATCCCCATATCTCTTCCCTCTTGCATCTCCCTCCCTCCCACCCTCCCTATCCCACCCTTCTAGGTGGTCACAAAGCACCGAGCTGATCTCCCTGTGCTATGTGGCTGCTTCCCACTAGTTATCTATTTTACATTTGGTAGTGTATATATGTCCATGCCACTCTCTCACTTTGTCCCAGCTTACCCTTCCCCCTCCCTGTATCCTCAAGTCCATTCTCTGGTAGGTCTGCGTCTTTATTCCCATCTTGCCCCTAGGTTCTTCATGACCCTTTTTTTCCCCTTAGATTCCATATATATGTGTTAGCATACAGTATTTGTTTTTCTCTTTCTGACTTATTTCACTCTGTATGACAGACTCTAGGTCCATCCACCTCACTACAAATGACTCAATTTCATTTCTTTTTATGGCTGAGTAATATTCCATTGTATACATGTGCCACATATTCTTTATCCACTCATCTGTTGATGGACACTTAGGTTGCTTCCATGTCCTGGCTATTGTAAATAGAGCCCAGCACCACTTATTAAAGAAACTGTTGTATATTCTTGCCTCCTTTGTCATGAATTAATTGACCATAAGTGTGTGGGTTTATTTCTGGGCACTCTATTCTCTTCCATTGATCTATGTGTCTGTTTTTGTGCCAGTACCATGCTGTTTTGATTATTGTAGCTTTATAGTATAGTCTGAAATCTGGGAGGGTTATACCTCCAGGTTTGTTCTTTTTTTCTCAAGATTGCTTTGGCAATTTGGAGTCTTTGGTAGTTCCATATGAATTTTAGGATTATGTGTTCTAGCTCGGTGAAAAATATCATGGGTATTTTAATAGGGATTGCATTAAATCTGTAGATTTCTTTCTTTCTGTGGTATGGCCATTTTAGCAATATTAATTCTTCTAATTCAAGAGCATGAAATAGGTTTCCATTTCTTTGTTTCATCTTCAATTTCCTTCATCAATGTTTTATAGCTTTCAGAGTATAGGTCTTTAACCTCTTTGGTTAAGTCTATTCCTAAGTATTTTATTCTTTTTGATGCAATTTTAAAACTGATTTTCTTTACATTCTTTTTATGATAGTTCATTAACAATGTATAGAAAAGCAACATATTTCTGTATATTAATCTCATATCCTGCAACTTTATAGAATTCACTTATTAGTTCTAATCGTTTTCTGGTGGAGACTTTAGGGTTATCTCTACGTTGTATCATGTCATCTGTAAGTAGTGACAGTTTTACTTCTTCATTCCAATTTGGATGCTTTTAATTTCTTTTTCTTGTCTGATTGCTGTGGCTAGGACTTCCAATACTATGTTAAATAGAACTGACAAGAGTGGGCATCCTTGGCTTGTTCCTGAATTTAAAGGGAAGGATTTCAGCTTTTCACTGTTGAGTATGATGTTAGTTGTGGGATTGCTGTAAATGATCTTTATTATACTGAGATACGTTCACTCTATACCCACTTTGATGAGAATTTTTATCATGAATGGATATTGAATTTTGTCAAACGTTTTTTCTGCATCTTTTGAGAAGATCATGTGATATATCCTTTCTTTTATTAATTCATGTATCACATTGATTGATTGATTTGTGAATATTGAAGTGTTCTTGCATCCCTGGAATAAATCCCACTTGATCATGGTGTATGATACTTTTTATATATTGTTGAATTTGGTTTGCTGATATTTTGTTGAGGATTTTTGCATCTATGTTCATAAAGATATTGGCCTGTAATTTTCTTTTTTTTTTTTAGTATCTTTGTTTGCTTTTGGTATCAGGGTAATGGTGGCCTCATAGAATGAATCAGGGAGTGTTCCCTCCTCTTCAATTTTTTGAATAGTTTGAGAAGGATAGGTATCATCTTTTCTTTATATGTTTGATACAATAGAATTCCCATGTGAAGCCATCAAATCCTGGACTTCTGTTTGCAGGGAGTTTTTAAATTACAAATTCAATTTGACTACTAGTGATCAGTCTGTTCAAATTATCTGTTTTTTCTTCATTCAATCTTGGCAGGTTGTATGTTTCTAGAAATTTTCTTTCTTCTAGGCTGTCTAATTTGTTGGCATATAACTATTCATAATATTCTCATTTCTTTTTGTATCTCTGTGGTATCAGTTTTTATTTCTCCTCTTTCATTTCTTATTTTGTTTACCTGGGCCTTCTCTCTTTTATTCTTGGTAAACAAATTTTATCAGTTTTGTTTATCTTTTCAAAAAATAGATCTTGGTTTCATTGATCTTTTCTATTTTTTAATCTTTATTTAATTATTTCCTCTCTGATCTTTATTATTTCCTTCCTCTGCTGACTTTGGGCTTTGTTTGTTTGTTTGTTCTTTTTCTAATTCCTTTAGGTGGTAGGTTGGGTTGTTTAATTGAGATTTCTCTTTTTTCTTGAGGAAGGCCTTTGTTGCTATAAACTTCCCTCTTAGAACTGCTTTTGCTGCATCTCATAGATTTTGGAGTGTTGTGTTTCCATTTTCATTTGTCTCAAGGTATTTTCTGATTTACTCTTTGATTTCTTCGTTGACCTTTTTTTTTTTTTTTTTTTTTTTTTTCTGAGCTGTGTGGCATGCGGGATCTTAGTTCCCTGACCACGGATCGAACCTGTGCCCCCTCCATTGGGAGTTCAGAGTCTTAACTACTGGACCACCAGGGAAGTCCCAACCCATTGTTTTTTAGTAGCATGTTGCTTCATCTCCATGTGTTTGGGCTGGAGATGGGGGGGCTAGAGCTGGAGCCAGTGTGAGGTGGGACTTCCCCTCTGCTCAGTGGCTGTCACCACCCTATCAAGGGTGAGATCTGATCCCATGTTGCTGGAGCAGAAGCCCTGAAGTTTGAGCCCAAGCTGGCTCTGTTGCCTTTATGTGTGTGTTTTCCCCTCTCCCCAAACTAGGACCCTCGCCCCAGAGATGGGGAGTGCTGAAGCAAAGGGGCCCTGTGCAGGCTCTCTGCTCAAGTCAGCCACAGACAGAGATCCAAGTTGTCTCCGATGTGCTGCCTGTACAGGCGCCTGCAATTGTTTCCTCTCTCTCCTCAGACACAGCCTCAGGTGTAAGTCCCCTTTGTCTCTCATAGCTGCCACCCATACCCTGTTGTGGAGCCACACCACAAGACAGGCAGGGCCCATGTGAACTGTCAGCATATACTGGGGGGTGAGCTATAGTGGAATGGCCACCATCAGAGGTCTAGGCTGCTTCTGATGCACTGCTTGAGTAAGCGCCAATGGTAGCCACTCCTGTTCCAGCCACTGCTGTTCCACCGAGGTTCTGCCCTGAGACCTGATCACCTCTGTATCCCATGGTCAAGTCTTCTCCTCGGTTGTGGCTGCCCCAGATCCAGTGCTGCACTATGATGTGGAGTGGGTGGGGCTGGAGTGTTTGCTTAGCTTGGGCTGGGAAGCAGAGGGGCAGTTGTGGGAAACTCGGCAGCCACCAGAGCAGACCTCTCTCTGCCCTGCTTAGGGGGCAAGCAAGTGTGCATACACAAGCACATGCTCCTCAAAAGCAGAGTCCACGCTTCCCACTAGCCCTCCTGTTAGCTCCTTTGGTTTTCAAACCAGCCAAGGTGGCTTGTCTCCTATGCATATGATCCTGGGACTGGGGCACACAATCTGTGGCTCTCACTGGTCAATCTTCAAGTTGGGTCTCCATCTTTGCATTCTCCCTTTTCCTCTGAGTCCCTTCCCAGGGATGTAGGTCCTGACCCGATCACTTTTCTTCCCTTCCTACCCAATTACATGTGTATCTTTCATACAGACTTGGTTGTGCAGGAGTCCTTCTGCCAGTTTCCAGATGATTTTCAGTGAGAATTTTTCCACATATGGATGCATTTTTGCTGTTTGTATGGGGGGAGGTGAGCCTCATGTCCTCTCACTCCACCATCTTGATTGATTTCCCCTCATGACAATTTACTTTTCAATAACCAATTATTTCTCTTCACAGGGTTCCCAGGGAACCTTAATTTTCCTTCTTTTAATTGTCTGGTTGCCATGTTATATAAAGAGTCTAAGATGCCCCCAAGTCAGGCTGCTTTGATTTTTCATTAGGGCCAGGCTAATTTATTCCAAATTTCCTACCTCAGAAATAATATTTCTACCACCAAGTCACCACTCATGCTGTCTCTCCTGCCATAAACAGCTTCTTTCCTCTTTTTCACCAATTCATATCTCCCTCAGAATACTCTTCAGGACTCAGCACCTCCAGGAAGTCTTCCCTGACTAACCCCAGTGGGCTCCAGTCACCTCAACCAAGTAGCCCTCCAGGAATTCATCTATATACCCCTTATGTAGGTGTACTTGTTAGGCAAAATGTTGGAAGGAAGATTTTTATATCATGTATTTTTCACCTACTCTTTACCCCCTTCCAGATTGTTGGCTCAACAGAGTGAATGCATTTGTTTCTTTCTTGATAATGCTCCCATGCTCTGTCAACACTGGGTGCTCAGTATGATTTAGCCTAACAATACTTCAAAGATGGATACACTTGCATTTTTAACCCTTAGCACCCAAACTTATGACTTAAATTTTGAATTAAAATTACAAAATCAGCTACTCTATTTGTTTCTGGAATGTACTATAAGGCCTATGCACATTCTGTTCCCTTTGCCTAAAATGCTCAGTGCATGTACACATGTACACATACACTTCCCACCACTCTCTTTGCCTAGTGAAAGTTCAACCATTCTTCAGAGCTCAACTCAATCATTAATTCCTTAGTGAAGCCTTGCCTGACATCCCTAAGTCAAATTCCATCAAAAGCCTTCATTAGTACAGTGTACCTTTCCTTCTGTACCTGAATGAATTAATGAATTCCTTATACTCTCCCATGGCAAGTGTCAAATCTTAGTTCTTCAGAGGAGATGGTACTTTACCAATAGACTTAGGCAGTCATATGATTTCCTGAAGTCCCATAGCCCCACCCAAACTCATGGTGAAAGCAACAACAGTACCTATTGAAACAATGCAATCTTCAGAGAGAGGGGGTAAATCTGAAAGAGAAGCCTTCTTAAAGAAAGGAATCCAACTATCTAAAAAGTAACCTCAATGTGAATAATAATATTGGAACTCTGGGAAGAGTGAACTGAAAAATAAGATGTTGAAGCAAGCAGCCAATAGATCTGGATCCCCCCCCTCCAACCTTGTCATACCTCCTTTTAGACACTGACTCACTCACTCAGTAAAAGTAGGAGGTTTTATATAATGCTTTGTGTATCACAGAGTGAAAATTCTAGAGATGGGCAAACCTTCAACTTTTACCATCCTTGGAAGGAAGGCTACAGGCTGTATTGCACCCACTTCACAGACAAGAATGTGAGGCTCAGTCAAAAGCCCTAGGAACCCTCTCAGAAGCAGAGGTTAGAGGCAGGGATCCAGACCAAGTATCTTTACTTTCAATCTGGTTCTCTGCCCTCTACTGTTTTCCTCATACTCCCAAAAGCCATTTTCCTCTTACAGGACACTTAACCTGTAAGCTCTAAAGAGGGAGCTCCTAAATCAATTTGCAATAGACTCACCTGAGCTTCTCTCCTAGCCTCCTCCAACAAAATTCTCCTGTGCTCACATAGCAGAGTAGACAGGAGCTAGCTCTTGGGGTGGGCCCACTGTTGGGAAGCTTCCTCCTCTCTGGCATGCTCCCAGTCTAGTCTAGAGAGGCATCAGTAGTCTCATTCTGTTTCCTCAGTTGCCTGTCAGTTCATCCCCCCACTGGAGTAGCAGGGCTTTTTCTATTAGGTACATGCACCCTGGGACCAGGGAAAGAGTTGTTTCTGTAAATGAAAGGAATAAATGCTTAGCATGCCATTGCTCCAAAGCCCTAAGCAGGAAGAAAGCTGACACAGTGGGCAGCTCCAGAGTGAAGAGCTAGCTAGAAAGGCCTTAATAAACCTTATTGAAGTCAAGTCAGAACCAGGTATCACTGGGCTAGGAACCAACACCAAAGTGCCCCCTTTGCCACCCCAAGTGCAGAGTTTCCTCTCACAGAGATGTCTATTAGGCCACCGAACAGCATCTAAGCCCAAGGCTGCTGCCAAACAGGAGACCAAAGAGAAACAGTGGAAATACATCTTCTATCCAGTCCTCTCCTTACAACCCTACCTGTTATCTGCTTGAGGGAACAGAGACGTTACATGACTAGCATTGCACAAGGGAAAAAAAAGCAAACCTTTTAAGAACTACATTTCCAAGTTGAGAGCTGCTGTCATTACTCACCTACTCCACAGAAAGCTTGTACACTGGTCTGATGGCCTACAGAGGAACTCAGGTTTTCTATGGAAGGATGCAAATGTAGGCAGTAGTGGCAATGAACTACCACACTTTACCTCCAATCACCTTTTAGTGAAGTCCCATGGACAATCACCAATCCCTAAATTCTATTCTTTGAAGTATAGTTGATCCTTCTATTCATCAGACAAATATGTATCAGGTACCTACTATGTGCCATACATTTTGAATACAACATCTCATTTGATTCTCACAACAGCCATGATTATTTCCATTCAGAGCTGAGGAAACAGAATCTCAGAAAGGTAAATTACTTTACCAACTTACAAATGTCAGAGTTGAGATTTGAATGCCAAGATTAAGTCCATGGTCATCCGTTTCAACCATGCCAGGAGAGTGGAGTCAAGGATACAAATTACTATGGTCCAAGTTTTATGAGACAGTATGATGCCTTCAACTAATCACTTCACTTTTCTTGGTCTCAATTTCCTTTTCTTAAAGTGAAGGGAATTTTACTGGAGAGATTTCTAAAAGCACCTTTTAATTCAAATTTTCCATTGTACTATGAATGTGATAAATGCTTTAAGAGACATATGAGTAAAATAGTCCAGTAACATCCAAGGAAAGAATTATTTGTAGCTGGGAGGATTCAGGCTCAGATAGGGCTTTATAGAGGAGACAGCATTTCAACCAGACTTTAATAGTGGGACGTGGGCATTCTGTGCAGGGGGAGAGGTTGGTGTGAGCAAAGTTATATAAGCAAGAAAGCAGATCACATGTTTCAGAAAAGAAGCTGTAGATGGCAAATAATAAGCTGAATCTAGACCAGGAAGGACCATGAAATCTGTTATCTTTCCCACAAGGAGTGGAGAACAATGGAAAGTTTCTGATCAGAGAATGATATGATACAGCAAGGCTTCTCAACCTTGGCACTATTGACATTTTAGGCCAAAAAAATCTTTGTTGTAATGGGGGGGGTGGGGAGTGTTGTTTTGTGCATTGTAACACCCTGACCTCCACCTACTAGATGTCTGCAAATTACCCCTCCACCACTGAACTGTGGAAACCAAAAATATTGACAGACATTACCAAACAGATGTCCCCGGGGGTGGAGGTGCCGGGTCAGGGTAGGGGGTGGATTGCTTTTCATTAAGAACCACTGAGTTGGAGGTACAGTTTGGGAAGATTAACCTAAAAGCTCTGTGTAAAAGGGATTGGAGGTAGTTTTATGCTACAGGCAGGGACCAGTTAACCAGAGGCCAGGGATGCTGTTGACACATCCAACAATACACAAAGCAGCCTCCCACAACAAAAAATGATCTGGCCAAAAATGTTAATATTTTCAAGGTTTATCAACCATCATTTAGGCAAACACCACATGTTTATACTTTGAATTACCTCCAAAACGAATCTTAGTGACTGAAAGATTACTAGAGCAGAATGGATCTTTCTCCCTTAAGAACAGCTGTGCATGTTTCCTTACTGACCTGGGAAGCTGGCTGAAAGTGGGGCCTGGTCAGCCTTGAGCATTCTAGTGTTCTAGCCCAGGGAAGCTGGAGAAGGTCAAGGAGAGAGATCTCATAAGATATTGAGAAGGAACTACAAATTCCCTGGGAGTCAAGAGATATATGACATTTCTTTCTTTGAAGAGATCTCTTAACCCTACTGGATCTCAGCTCTCTTGCCCTTAAAATGAGAGAAAATAATTAAGTACTTGTGTAAAGATAGAGCAATAGGACCAGATGAGGTTTTGATATACTCTTCAGAAATAGCCAGGCTCACTGCTGCCTTGCCTTTTAGATAGAATGCACTGAATGCAATCCCATGCTAGAATTGTTCAAGGACGTGTGTCCCCAGAAAATACTTCAGTGAGCTGACATCACACCTGGGGATTGTGTCTACATACATGCATAGGTATCTGTGAAGAGAAAGATTGGGTGGCAGGATAGGGAGAGAGTAAAGGTCCTAACTGCAGATTAGCTTTACGCAAAGCTTTTGGATAAGCCCTGAAATAAGCCTGTTCCTTTTTGTGCTCTTCTGTATCATTTCTAACACCCTATCTGTGAGTCATTCTATTCCAGTGTTGAATTTGCTGTGACAAGATCCCTCATAAAAGTTATTAAATCATCACTCAGCAGTGGGCCTGACATTTAAATCAAGACACGTTGCTTTTATTCCAAGTTGCAAATCAAATTGGCTTGGAGTTTGACTCTATTTCCTTTGATTTAGCATTAAGTTATGTTATTATAGCTCTGCTGTTTAGAGAACAAATTATCACTGTCTGCTACTTAAACTGACCCTCCCCCTAGAGCCCCAGTCCTATGCTCTTCAGGGACTTGGTGTCTGGCCAACTGTCAATGGTTCATTAGTGCAAAGGGTTAGCCACTAGCCAATGCTTTTTGTGGGGTCCAACATTGGTGTGGGTGTCAGAGTTGGGAATTAGAGTAAGAATGAGTCCAACAGAGAATATTTCTCTGCAGGAGGCATGGTCATAGTTCTAGCTCAGAAGCCATATATGCCAGAGAAGTAATCCAAAGAAAAGAGTCCTCCTTGGAGGAAGAGGGGAAAGGCATAAAAAGAGAGTGCGCCCATTTTGGAAGACAGTTTGACTGTCTCTTAGAAAACTAAACATATTCATACCATATGATCCAGCAATCATGCTACTTGGTATTTACCCAAATGAGTTGAAAACTTACGCCCACACAAAAACCTGCACACAGATGTTTACAGCAACTTTATCCATCATTGCCAAGACTTGGAAGCAACCAAGATGTCCTTCATTAGGTAAATGGATACATAAACAGTGGTACATCCAGACAATGGAATATTATTCAGTGCTGAAATGAGCTCTCAAGCCATGAAAAGACATGGGGGAACCTTAAATGCATATTACTAAGGGAAAGAAGCCATTCCCAAAAGACTACATACTGTACAACTCCAACTCTATGACATTCTGGAAAAGGAAAAACTATGGAGAGAGTGAAGAGATCAGTGGTTGGAGGTATGTAGGGAGGAATGAATAGGCAGAGCACAGAGGATTCTTAGAGCACTGAAAATACTCTGTATGATAAATACTGTAATGATGGATGCATGTCATTGTACATTTGCCCAAACCTATAGAATGCACAACACCAAGAATGAGCCATAATGTAGACTATCGACTTTGAGTGACTATGATGTGTCAGTGTAGCTTCATCAGTTGTACCATTCTGGTGGGGGATGTCGATAATGCGGGAGATTGTACCTATGTGGGAGCAGGGGGCATATGGGAAATCTCTGTACTTTCCCCTCAATTTTGCTGTGAACCTTAAACTGTTTTATTAAAGTCTTAATTAAAAACAAGAATGAGGTAAGTCTGTCTTTGGGGTTTCTCAAGTCTTCCATTTTAGAGAATCATCTGATGGAATTCTAGGCTCCTGAAAGGTTGGAGGAGGAGACAGAGAAGCAGGGATATAGAAAGAATAATAACCACTAACACCTTGAAAACTGACTATGGCTAGATGAAATGTAATGGAATTTTCAGATACATGAAGTTTTGATTTGATGCAAGAGTTGCCAAAAGTCAAGTTCTGAGAGCTAATACTCCAGAAAAAGGCTTATTTGTGACTTGGGATCAGTGGTAAAAGCCACAGATATTAGTGTGGTAGGGGAGAGGCTGATAGAGGCAAGCCTTAGGGTAGGGCAAGAAGGAATAAAGCTGTTTTAAGGAGTGTAGAGAGAAGACTGAATTCCTATATAAAGATGAGATACAAATTCTAGGAACTCATGGAGTCAGGATGTTGGGAGGTGGTTGAAGTAGAATGCAGAGAGTACCATATTAACATCTGTTTTTTTCATCTAAGATACTCCAATAATCAGGGAATTTGAGAGACACTATTGTAGCCTTAGAGAGGCAAGATAAGGGAAGGAGTGACTACATGAACAGAGGAGGACTTGAAGTGGGAACCAGCATATTGCCCTCAACCTCAGCACCCAGAGCAGAGGGACAGGATAGATACGAGATATGCCAGATGTCTGTCTGGGAGCCACCTGGGGGGCCTTCACAGCCTTCATCATATCAAATCAGGCTGCCCACACTGGCCCTGAGGGCAAGATACTCAGCTACAGAAAGACACGCAAGGTTCCTCTGGAATTCTACAGAGTAGATCAAGAGGGGAAGGACTAGAGAGAGATCAAAGGAGAGAAAGAGACTAAAGGAGGGTCAATGCAGTAGGTGGAAGAGGATGAGAATAAAGGCAGGGGGAGTTTGTGGAGATAATATTAGAAGATTAGAACACTCGAGAACACTGAGGAGTGAAGAGATTGAGCTCTTCAACAGACCTCTTCCTAATGAGAGTCCTATTTTTTCCAAAGCAGACCCAGCTCAGAAAAACCAGGTGCTGCTCCCATTACTGTGGCACCATCTAAGCTTATGAAACCAGAGCTCCAACCCACCACCCCTTGCTGTTTAGTGTGCATGGTTGGTGCGGGGTGGGGGGTGTGCTGAGGAAGAGGGCAGGTTGCTATTTGCTTATTCAACATATTTTTTGCCACAGGGACCTGAATTTAGTGCTAAGCAGACAGCAGGGTTTTGGAAGAGGCTGGTGGTCCCATCTGTTCCGAGAAATCCTGCTGACTTTAAGGTCTACATAGGTAGCAGCACAAAAACATTTTCAATGCAGCCAAGGCCAAGCTAAATGAGCAGAGAACTTTCTCTGCTATATTCAATACGGATGAATAATTGTTAATGATAAAGCAAAGCCAATGAATTCAAAGGTAATTGCCAAATACCCTTCCCTCCACACCCACAACAGACCCCAGTAAAAAGATAGCCAAAACCATGAGAATGGGGTCTCTTCTCACTCTCTAGGCTGGATATGAGTGTCAGGAAGAGCCCAGATTGGAGGCGCAGAGCCTACTGAAGATTCCAGGAGCCTATCAGGCTCCCTTGCCAGAGAAGAAGGTAACAAACAAACAAACCACAAACCAAACAAACAAACAAACAAAATCCTCTGAAAACTTCAGTAGTTCAGGTAACCATATTATTGCTAGTAGCCACTATTTGGCTGGCTCAGTCAGGTCTGCTAGGGAGGTAGGACATTGTGAGTTGCCAACTCTGTCTTGGTCAAACCCAATGTTCTAAAGGGTAAGGGCAGACCAGGGCACTTGCTAGGAAGTCAGGGTAGCACTCAGTAAAGTGTCAAATCCTCATGGTGACAGAGATGCCCTAATTTGGTCGATTTTGTTCTCTCTCTTACACAAACTTCTGCTAAACAAATTGAATCCTTTGACTGAACTCGTCCTCACCACTACTGAGCATTTGTTTCTGACTTAACTTCATACTTTGCCAGCCTGCCTTTCCTACTTATATCATTTCTTGCATAAGTAGCCTGAGGTTTAGCTACTCTGCTCATCTTTTTATTCCACTGGGGGTGAGGGGGAGGAATTATGTCTCCGGCCAATTGAAATTATGCTACTGGGTCTTTCCCAAGATTGACTCCTACTTGCCCCTGAAAAACACCTCCATGTCACTCTGTGTTGTCCTTCATACTGCCCATCAACTACACTTGGAGCAGCTTTTCAGAAGAGCTTTGGGAACTGCCATAGACTAAAAGTCCGTGTTCCCCCCCAATTCATATGTGAAACGTTAATGCCCAGTGTGACAGTATTTGGAGGTGGAGGCTTTGGGAGGTGATTAGGTCATGAGGGCAGAGCCTTAATGAATGGGATTAGTTCCCTTATAAAAGAGACCTCAGAGAGCTCCCTTGCCCCCTTCTGCTGTGTGAAGACACAGAGAGAAGATGGCCCTGTATGAAATCAGGAAACATTTCCTCACCAGACACTGAATCTGCTGACACGTTGATCTCGGACTGCCCAGCATCCAGCACTGTGAGATAAACATTCTGTTGTTTATAAGCTACCCAGTCTTTGGTGTCTCTATAGGAGCCCAAACAGACTGTCACATACTCTCCCCAAAGAGACAGGTTTTAAAAAAAAATCTAATCAAGTATTGGACCTCTCTGACTCAGCATGAGCTCTCTAGGATACTAGACCTCTAAAAAACTGGCCTATAGGGCTTCCCTGGTGGCGCAGTGGTTGAGATCCCGCCTGCCGATGCAGAGGACACCGGTTCGTGCCCCGGTCCGGGAAGATCCCACATGCCGCGGAGCGGCTGGGCCCATGAGCCATGGCCGCTGAGCCTGTGCGTCTGGAGCCTGTGCTCCGCAACGGGAGAGGTCACAACGGTGAGAGGCCCGCATACCGCAAAAAAAAAAAAAAACAACCCAAAAAACTGGCCCCTCTTCTCTAACATCTGCTCAATAGACCTCTTCTTGCATCCACTTGAACTTTCTCAGCTAATTAAGTCTGTAACTGGAATAGAAATAGCCAATATTGGTCAAATGCATCTATGTGCCAGGCACTGTGTTAAGTACTTTAAACATGTTGTTCTCAGATATGTAAGATCAACAAACCAGATGAGTGAAAGGGCACCAGAGACAGACGTGGAACAACTAAACAGAGTAGTAGTGTGACAAGTGTTATAGCATAGAGTGATATAAGGATACAGATGAGGGACATCAAACCCAGTTTCAAGGGAGCAGGGAGTTTTCAAGAAAAAGTAAAAAGTTAGGTAGGTGAGGAAGGGGAGAAGGGTATTTCTAATAAGGGAAGAACACATGCAAGGTTGCAAAGTTTGAAGGAACATGGTATTTTCAGGGTGACTGGGCAAGAGAAGCTTGAGTGGTGATGGAAATGATGGCCAGGGTCCCCATAGACCATGCTAAGGAGTCTGGAGTTTATCCTGAAGGCCATGGGGAACCATTGCTAAAAAATGAGAGTGACATCAGATTTGCCCTTTTGAAAAGCCACTTAGGCCACAGAGCAAGGCAGCAGTGTGCAGTAACTTGAGGAACAGAGAGAGAGAGAGAGAGTCAGGAACTGTTTTCTGTTATCCAGATAACTGATACTAAGGGAAAGAAGACAGATTATAGAGTTCTCATTGTATGCCTTTGCTGGCAGTATTTATTCCTTCTGATGACTGACATTATGGTCGTATTTGTTAGATGTCCATTGTTTTATATATATATACATATATATATATATATATATATATATGTATGTATATGTATATATATATCATGTCTCCTCAAATAAACTACAAGCTCCTTGAAGACTGTATTCTTGAATTCTATGAATTATATACAGTTGTCCATTTAGCATCTTGTATATAGTAAGTGTCCAGAATATGCTTATTGAGTGACTGTTATCTATTTTTGACATACTATTCAAAAACTTACGAGTGTTAAAAGGTCAGACCTGACCCCTCATTCCAGCCATTGACTTTACCCCGTATCAGCAATGCCAGCCTTGAACATCAGCTGTTTCTATCCGTGCTCCATTGGTCAACACGTATTTAGATCATAGAGACTTTCCTGGGACCCAAGTTCCCTGAGCAATAACCAATGCCACAAATAATACAATATGTGTGTAGCACTTTACTATTTTACAAGGTAAGTTTTCCATCCATTATTTCATTTAGTCCTTTTTCAGTTATTTTATTCATTTATCACCTCCCAGCCAGAGACAGAAATATTGTTATTAGGAAGCAAATGAGCAGCCAGATGAAGTGTTTGACCAAGGTTCCCACTTAGTCAGAGGGTAGAGACAGGACCAGGCACATGTGTGCTCGGTAAGTCATGTGGTGCAGGGAGAAGGGCCTGGGATGAGGGTTACAAGGAACTGCGTTTGAAACCATGCTCTGTCATTTATAGACTAAAGCTCTAGGCAAGTCATTTAACCTTTCTGAGTTTCAGGTCCCCCATGGGTAAAATAGAAGTGACACCACCTACCTCTCAGGGTAGCTGTGAAGATCAAATGAGATGACACATATAAAGCACTTAGCATGGCACCTAGAATGATCAGTACTTCTCAGCTCCTTTTTCTCTCAGCTAAACACTTTTCAACTAGTCCACAAGTTCCCAAAAATGTCTGGGGAGAACTTTACAATTCGGATTCCTAGGCCCTACTCCATATCTACAGAATCACTATCTCTGAGGAGGGGGCCCAAATGATTTTGATGCAGAGCACAGTGGGGAACCACCTGAATCAGACCGTATCATGAGCCCAAACTGGTCTAGCTTTTAGATGAAAAGTAGAAGGGAATCAACATTTATTGGGACCTACCTAGCTCGATGCAGTGCTTGAAAGGTATGTCTGATGCAATTTTTCTCAATTCACCTGGATGGGGCTTGGTGAAGATGGTTTGAAAAAGTCATATGAAACAACACAGAGACATATATTTTCACCCCTGTAACATTAATTTAGCCAGAGAATTGCTCCTAGGATGTGAAGGAGTTGTCCCTGGTTTTCTTTCTGGCTCCTGACTTTGAAACCCATTTCGTTTTACTTAAAAAAAGAAACTTCTGGGTCAGTCTAAACTATAAAAATAATAACAGTAATTATAATAGCAGTTATTGTTAACATTTATTGAGTACAGACCCTGTACTAAATGTTTTAGGTATATATCATTTCATTTTATCCTCACAAGAGCCCTGTGAAATGGTTGCTGCAGTATTAACACCTCCAATTAAAAAATGATTTCTGGGCTTCCCTGGTGGCGCAGTGGTTGAGAATCTGCCTGCTAATGCAGGGGACACGGGTTCGAGCCCTGGTCTGGGAGGATCCCACATGCCGCGGAGCAACTGGGCCCGTGAGCCACAACTACTGAGCCTGCGCATCTGGAGCCTGTGCTCCGCAACAAGAGAGGCCGCGATAGTGAGAGGCCCGCGCACCGTGATGAAGAGTGGCCCCTCCTTGCCACAACTAGAGAAAGCCCTCGCACAGAAACGAAGACCCAACACAGCAAAAATTTTAAAAATTAAATTAATAAAAAATGATTTCTGATTTTAAAACAGAGGCTTAGGAGATAGTATCATCCCAGAATAGACAGGGAAAGACACTCACTCACTAAAGGTGAGGGGAACAAAGAAAGCTGATGATGAAGTTTATAGAAGGAAATTGTGTGGAGGAAATGGAAGCAAGGAAATTAAGCGTGAATCATGTTCTTTGACCTGAGGACCAGGCAGGACCGAGAAAGAAACAGAACAGAATGAATCCGCCTGACTTTACTGCCATCGCGTGGTGGTCTGATGTATAAACAACTGGTTCACAATTCTGCCTTCACTGTTTCAGTCAATGAGCCCACTAGACCCTCTGTGGGACACTGGGTGGGAAAATAAGGCCAAGTAAAGCTGAGGACCTGCCCTTGAGGCCTTTTTAGAGCCTTGCCTCCCTCTGGAGTCACCAAGCTGGAAGTCACCTTAGGGATCCACTACTCCAGGGGTATGCACCCTCCTCTCATATGGGGAATTTCAGGAAAGACTGAAATGTTTATAAGCACCATTATTTTTTCTATTCAGAATAAAAATAGTTTAGCATTCCATGTGATGTATAGAGTCTCATTACTTTAAGTTCTCTCTTTTTTTTTTTTTTTTTTTTTTTTTTGCGGTACGTGGGCCTCTCACTGTCGCGGCCTCTCCCCCTGTGGAGCACAGGCTCCGGACACGCAGGCTCAGCGGCCATGGCTCACGGGCCCAGACGCTCCGCGGCATGTGGGATCTATCATGGACTGGGGCTCGAACCCGCGTCCCCTGCATGGGCAGGCAGACTCGCAACCACTGCGCCACCAGGGAAACCCTAAGTTCTTCTCTCTTTTTAACAGGAGATGGTCAGTGAGAAAACTAGCACTGAATTTTAGCTACTGAAATGACAGGGAGGAGGAAGTTAATGGTAGATCAGCTTTCTCATTTTTTACCCCTTACACCTGTTGGGCATTTTTTTCATCAAGCACATTCATGTAAACTTTGTCATTTCATGGCCAAAACAATCTCTGAAGGTAGATAAAAATCATCCTCACTTTAGTCATGGGGAAATATGTCTAAAGAGCTGAAATCTGTATGTAGAATCTACAAAAGCCAAACTTGTAAAAAACAGAGAATAAAATGGTGGTTATCAGGGGCTGGGGGGTGAGAGAATAGATGTTTAAGGATACAAACATTGCAACAAGTACTAGATAAGCCCTAGAGATCTAATGCACAGTACAGTAAATATAGAAAACAATATTGTATGATAATCACCAAACTTGCTAAGAGACTAGAACATAATTATTCCAACCACTACAAAGAAATTATAATTACGTAATGTAATATAGGTGCTAATGATCACTGCAATGGCAATCATATTACAATATATAAATGTATCAAACTAACATGTTGTAGAGCTTATATTTATACAATGTTATATACCAAATGTATTTCAATTAAAACACACAAAAAATAAAGAACTGAAATGACTTGGCTATGGTCACACAGTAAGATGGCAACAGAGCCACCCTACAATTTGTTCATTCCACTCAATGCAACATTTAGAGAGTGCCAAAAGTGTGCCCGGCACCAGGGATCTGCAGTTGAATTAAGTTACTCTCTCACTCACTGATTCCCTCCTCCAGCTTGGCCCAGCTTCTCCTCTGGGTGGAGACTTCTCTCTGTTTAGGCTAGGAGGGCAACTGAAAAACCTTAAGCAACACCTGAGCCATAAGTTTTCCAGAAGGATTGGCTGCCCAGGGCTTTCTAGCTGATGTTGCCCAATGAATGAGTTGCTTCTGGCAAGCCCTTTGGCCAATCCCTAGCCCCACCCCATGGGTGAGTGATACTAAAAGGCTCCTCTCCTCTAGGAGGGTTGCCTTAAGAAGACTGGTTTATTTCTTCACTATCCTTCTGGTTTTTAAGAACAAAATAAATATGAAATTAGATCCAGGGCCTCACCACAAAGGTAGGTAGCTCACGACAGGGAGTTAGGTAGGTATCTGTGGCCTCTAGTTGTTCATCAGTCTAGTCCAATGCGCTCTATGTAAAAACAGGGAAACCAAGGTTCAGAGTGGGAAAGTGACATGCCCAAGCAAGCTTAGGAAAATTAAAACCCAGCTGTTCTGATACCCAGGCGAGGGCTGTTTCTACCACACTCTGCTGCCCCTCTGTGGACATGAGAATGTATTAAGCTGTTTTATTATGCTCTGGTGAGCACAAGAAAACGTTGTCCATAAAGAAGGAAACTGACAGAGAGGAAAGGTAACAGGAAACGCCTGTAAACTGAACCCATAAAGGCCAAACCCCGAGTCACCATAAAAGGCTTTGAACTGGCAAGAATGAAAGGAAATGATGGGAGAAAAAAGGAAATGGGCCTCTGAGAGAGGAAACACAGGGCACATACACAAGGCCTTTAGGTAGCCTCTGTTGTGGGCCTTTGTCAAGTTGAGTGGGTCCCTCCCTCCCTCCCTCCCAGAAGTCAAGCCTGGGGCATCCTCTCCAAAGAGGCTCTTGAGAACTGGTCTCATTACCTACTAACAACAGGTTACATTTAGTGCAACCTAGTGTGCTAAATATTTTTAGGTGTGTTTTACTTCACTTAATCTTCTCAATAACCTTAGGGAGAAAAATATTTTTATCCACCCCATTAATGGAAATGCAGAGAGGTTGAGTAGTGTGCCCAAAGATGCACAAATAGTAAGTGGCTGGGCTCACATTTGAACCCAGGTCTTTCTACTATTAGCCTGTGTTGTTATTCATCATGCTATGTGCAAGTGGCTCCTTGCTTTTTTCTGAAAACTAAAGTACTGGGGATCTTTTCATTTCAACAATCGGTATCATTATAATGATGATGATACCAGACAACAAATGTTGACTGGTTACTATATACCAAACACTGTACTAGGGGTTTTGCATGTGTGATGTCATTTGATCCACACAACCACCCCAGGAAGTAGCAATAAGCTCCAAATGCTGAAAAACTTGCCCAAGGTCACAGAACTAAGGGTGTAGCTATGATAAAGCCCACTCTTACCACTAGGCAATCCTCCCATGGGTTCTTCCCTGGCTCCCATTCTTGGTGAGGCCAATTAAAGGCTTGGTGAAGTAACTAGAACGTGGAGTTAAATGCATCAATTTAATGTTGAACCGAGATAGATTCATTTGTGTGGGATCAAGTCCATGAAATCTTCATTTGATGTCTAGAGTTCAAATAACAACCATCAAAACAACTTTCTCAGCTTAAATCTTTCATTTACTTAATCAAATTAAAGTGTGGGAAAGTTGGCACTTGGCTATTGCTGGGAGCCTTTGTCTGACTTTCCCCTTGTTACTGAATAGGTGATTCATTCAACAAACAGATATTGGATTGCCATTGAGCAACATCTCAGTGTGCGTGAGAGTCAGTGAGCTAGGCCCAAGTCCCTAGTGGGGAATTGAGATAGTCACTGTGCTTATTGGGTCTCAGTAGCTATAAATGAGACCACTGATTGAACTACAACGTCCCTCCCATTGTAGGTTTCAGTTCAAGTTCATGATTATTGTTTATTTTTCTCTTTAAAATATTTGATTGTTAATTTCTTATTTTTATTGAGATATAATTGACATATGACATATATTAATTTCAGGTGTACAATATGTAATGATTCACTATATGCATATATTGTGAAATGATCATGAAAATAAATCTAGTTAATATCCATCACCACACATAGTTATACATTTTTTTTCTTATGATGAGAACTTTTAAGATCTACTCTTTTAGCAACTTTCAAATATACAATACAGTATTATTAACTATAGTCACCATGCTGTACATTACATCCCCAGTACTTATATATTTTATAACCAGAAGTTTGTGCCTTTTGACTCCTTTTACCCATTTCACTTAATCCCCACTCTCTGCCTCTGGCAACCACCAACCTATTCTCTGTATCTGTGAGTTTGTTTTTTTCTTTTGTTGTTGGTTGTTTTTTTCAGATCATACAGTATTTGTCTTTGTCTGTCTGACTTATTTCACTTAGCATAATGCCCTCAAGGTCCATCCATGTTGCTGCAAATGGCAATATTTCCTTGTTTTCTGTGGAAGAATAATGTTCCATTGTCTATATATCCACAGTTTCTTTATCCATTCATTCATCAATGGACATGTAGGTTGTTTCTATGTCTTGGCTACTGCAAATAATTCTGCAATGAATATAGGGGTGCATATATCTTTTCGAGTTAATGCTTTTGTTTTCTTTGGATAAATACCCAGAAGTGGAATTGCTAGATCATCTGGTAGTTCTATTTTTAATTTTTTGAGGAACCTCCATACTGTTTTCCATAGTGGCTGCACCAATTTACATTCCCACGAGCAGTGCACAGGTGTTCCCTTTTCTCCACATCCTTGCCAACACTTCTTATTCCTTACATATATATATATATTTTTTTTAAACATCTTTATTGGAGTATAATTGCTTTACAATGGTGTTTTAGTTTCTGCTTTATAACAAAGTGAATCACTTATACATATACATATGTCCCCATATCTCTCCCCTCTTGCATCTCCCTCCCTCCCACCCTCCCTATCCCACCCCTCTATGTGGTCACAAAGCACCGAGCTGATCTCCCTGTGCTATGCGGCTGCTTCCCACTAGCTATCTATTTTACGTTTGGTAGTGTATATATGTCCATGCCACTCTCTCACTTTGTCCCAGCTTACCCTTCCCCCTCCCCGTATCCTCAAGTCCATTCTCTAGTAGGTCTGTGTCTTTATTCCCGTCTTGCCCCTAGGTTCTTCATGACCTTTTTTAAATATATATATTCCATATATATGTGTTAGCATACAGTATTTGTTTTTCTCTTTCTGACTTACTTCACTCTGTATGACAGACTCTAGGTCCATCCACCTCACTACAAATAACTCAATTTCGTTTCTTTTTATGGCTGAGTAATAGTCCATTGTATATATGTGCCACATCTTCTTTATCCATTCATCTGTTGATGGACACTTAGGTTGCTTCCATGTCCTGGCTCTTGTAAATAGAGCTGCAATGAACATTTTGGTACATGACTCTTTTTGAATTATGGTTTTCTCAGGGTATATGCCCAGTAGTGGGATTGCTGGGTCATATGGTAGTTCTATTTTTAGTTTTTTAAGGAACCTCCATACTGTTCTCCATAGTGGCTGTATCAATTTACATTCCCACCAACAGTGCAAGAGGGTTCCCTTTTCTCCACACCCTCTCCAGCATTTATCGTTTGTAGTCTTTTTGTTGATGGCCATTCTGACAGGTGTGAGGTGATATCTCACTATGGTTTTCATTTGCATTTCTTTGATACTTAGTGATGTTGAGCACCTTTTCATGTACCTGTTGGACATCTGTCATCTGTATGCCTTTTTTTGGAAAAAATGTCTATTTGGATCCTGTCACCATTTTTAAATCAGATTGTTTGATTTTTTGCTATGGATTTATATGACTTCTGTATATATTTTGGATATTAGCACCTTATCAGATATATGATTTGCATATCTTTTCTTCCATTTGGTAGGTTGCCTTTTCATTTTGTTGATGGTTTCCTTTGCTATGCAAAAGCTGTTTAGTTTGATGTAGCTCCACTTGTTTATTTTTGCATATGTTGCCTTGGTTTTTGGTTTAAAATCCAAAAAAATCATTGCCAAGATTCATGTCAGGGAGCTTACTGCCTATGTTTTCTGCTAGGAGTTTTATGGTTTCAGGTTTTATGTTAAAGTCTTTAACCCATTTTAATTTTTGTGTATGGTGTAAGATAGTGGTCCAGTTTCATTCTTTTGCATGTGGCTGTCAAGTTTCCCCAATACCATTTATTGAAGAGACTATCATTTTCCCATTGTATATTCTTGTTTCCTTTGTCATAGATTAATTGACCATATTTGTGTGGGTTTATTTCTGAGCTCTGTATTCTCTTCCACTGATCTATGTGTCTGTTTTTAAGCCCAATACTATACTGTTTTGACTACTATAACTTTGTAATATGGTTTGAAATCAGGAAGTGTGATGCCTCTGGCTTTGTTCTTCATTCCCAAGATTACTTTAGTTATTTGGGGCATTTTGTGGTTCCATACAAGTTAATTTCTTCTTTAACTGAAGAAAAAGAAGAAAGAGAGTCAATTACCTAAACTTAACTGATGACTCTTGTGGGTAAGAGCCAGCTAAGTGAATTTCTGGGGTGGGCGGATATAGAGCAGGCACTGGGGGAGGACTGGGATGGCAGGGAACCTGGAAGATGGACTGAGAGACAGGAGACGAGATCCTAGAAACAGGAGAGGCATTGGAAAGAAAGAGTTCAAACTTTTGGAGGGCAAGGGGTTTGAGATTCCTTTCATAACTGTAAGTTTTTGTTTTGAGATCTGTATCTTCCCCATCCCCTTCAGATTGTTTATCTGACACTCCCCCCAAAAAACACACACAGTCTCCTTCTCTCAGGAAGAGAGACTGAGATAAGACACACATAAGGAGTAGATATCCCAGAAGACCAGAGAGAGGTCCTAGGTAGACTGCATATGATCTTAGAACATGGAACACAAAAACTTTTCTACACATCTTTATATTTTTCTTCTATGATCAAATTTTGCTGGGCAATTTAGGTGCCTTTATTAGTGCAAGTCAAATCTAGAGGCACTTTAAAATTTCCCACACATATTCATTCCACTGAGGAACTCTTTGAGAATCCCATCACGTCCAGCCACTGCCTTATTTATTTGTACTCTGATTATACTAAAAGATTGACAGGGAACTCAGGCTGAGCGCAGGTGGTGAGGGTGGGGGGAGACAGGATGCAATACTGGGTACTTTCCATGATGTTTCAGACATTTGTTTCTGAAAACAATAGAGCTAAAGCATATCTTAAGGAAAAAAATTCTCAAATGACTCAAGATACACCATCACCAATAGAGAGGAAAAAAGTCATCGTAGCACACACACGGCAGTGAATTAGGAGATAAGGCTCTACTCACAGTTCTGCCTTTAACTTGCTGTGTGACCTTACACAAATCACTGTACCTCTCCATATTTCAGGGTTTCCTCATTATAAAATGGGCACACTACCATCTGCTATGCATGTACTTTCAAGGATCAGATTAGATCATATTCATGAGAACATGTTGCTAATGTGATCCATTGATAAGGTAGAGACCTTACCTTAGAATTATGTGCTCCTGATAACACAATGGTTTTATAAGCTTGCTTGAAAACAGCTATGTGCCATTAGAAGTATTTAGCTTCTCTAAATTCTCAGTGGGGCTCATTTGTGTGTCCGATGCTTATAGGCCTTTGGATATGAAGGAATGCCCTAACAGTTTTATAGACCTAAGAGAATTTTGAAAATCACAGCAAAGCTGAAATATGTGTGTAGGAAATCAGTTGAAATCAACTGAAATCTCTGTTCACGGGTCCTGCTCATTGCACCTTCACTTTGTCAAGGACCTTGCTAGTCTACATCAATCTCTCTCCACTATAGGATCATTACCATCATCATTCAACTATTTGGTCATCTTAGTAAAAGCCTCTCTTCATCCCACATTCTCCTTCAGTTACTACACAGTTTCTCTGCTCTCCTTCATAGCAAAACTTTTTGAAAGAATCGTCGTCACGTACTGAATTCATTTCCTCATCTCACAATACCTCTAATATCTATAAATCCCAAACTGCTCCTCTGGGTCCCTTCGTCTGGCTGACTCCAGTGGCCACTTCTCTATCCTCATCCAGCAACTTGCAGCAGCATTAAACACAAATGACCATGCCCCTTTCTTTTTTTGACATACTCTCTTTCTCTTGGCTTTTGTGACACCACACTCTTCATTTTCTTTACATCCCTCTGGCTACTCCTTTTGAGTCTCCTCAATAGGCTCTTCTCTACAGAGGAGCATAGTGGCTAAGAGCACAGACTTTCAAGCCCTGCTGTCCAAAATGGTAGCCACTGGTCACATTGTGACTATGACATTTAAATTAATAAAATAAAATAAATTACATTCATAAAATTAAATACATTAATATTTATTAAAATTTAGATTAATAAAATTAAATTAAAAAATCAGTCCCACAAACCTAACATTTCAAACACTCACCAACAAGTGGCTTGTGGCTAACACATTGGACAGCAAGACACAGAATATTTCCATCATTGCAGAAACTTCTACTGGATGGTGTTACCTAGACCAGGTTTCTAGAATTTGAATCTCAGCTCTGCCACTCTACCAGCTGAGTGACCTTAGGCAAGTTACTTAATCTCACAGACAAATATCCCTGCCCTCGTGGAATTTATGCTATTCCTACAATGGAAAAATTAGGGTGTGTCTAAAACACAGGGTGGAGATCTATAAATGTTAATAGCTCTTCAAGAGATATTGGTTAGTGGAAAATGCAAAGTGCAGAACAGTATGGATAGCTAGATAGTTAGATAGATACATAATATGATTTTGGTTGGACAAAATAAAGATACGCATAGAAACACATATTTTTACATTTATGAAAAATTCTGGAGAGATACAAAAGGAATGTAATGGTCTCTTTGGGGAATGGTATTGGTGTCAGGAAAAAGACTGACTTTGCATGTTCAACCTTTGTGTACTGTTTTATTTTGTCACATACATAAATTACTTTTGATTAAAAATAATAATCTTAGAGCTTCCCTGGTGGCGCAGTGGTTGAGAGTCCGCCTGCTGATGCAGGGGACACGGGTTCCTGCCCCGGTCTGGGAGGATCCCACTTGTCGCGGAGTGGCTGGGCCCGTGAGCCATGGCCGCTGAGCCTGCGCGTCCGGAGCCTGAGCTCCACAACGGGAGAGGCCACAGCAGTGAGAGGCCCGCGTACGGCAAAAATAAATAAATAAATAAATAAATAAATAAATAAATAAATAAATAAATAAATAAAATAATAATGGGCAGAGGGCTTCCCTGGTGGCGCAGTGGTTGAGAGTCCACCTGCCGATGCAGGGGACTCGAGTTCATGCCCCCGTCTGGGAGGATCCCACGTGCCGCGGAGCGGCTGGGCCCGTGAGCCATGGCCGCTGAGCCTGCGCGTCCGGAGCCTGTGCTCCGCAACGGGAGAGGCCACAACAGTGAGAGGCCTGCCTACCGCAAAAAAAAAAAAAATCTTAAATCTGTATGTATATGAATTGGCATTTTCCTGGTTGTCTCTTATTGTATAACAAACCACTCCCAGAACATAGCAGCTGAAAACAATCATTTTATTATATTTCATAAATCTGTCAGTCACAATTTGGTCAGGGCTCCGCTGAGCAATACTTCTAGTGCAATTGGCATCAAAAAGGGTCATTCAGCGGTATTCATATGGCTAGTGTGGAGGGTCCAGGACTGCTTCACTCATATGTCTGGTGCCTTGGCTGGAAGTTTGGACTCAACTGGGCCTCTCTGTCTCCAATTATCTCTAGGACTTTCGATGTGGTGTCCAGCAGAGTAGTCAGATTTTTTTATATGATGGCTCAGAGCTCCAAGAAACCAACATGGAAACTACAGGTTCTTTAGATGTTAGGCCTAGAATAAACTTGATGTTACTTCTGCCATACTGTATTGTTTAAAGCAGTTGTAGGTAGGCCAGCCCAGATTCGGAGGATAGAGTGTAGAGATTGACTTGGCTTCTATATGGGAAGAGTATCAAAGCATTTGTGGCTATCTCTAATGCAACACAGATATCAAGATTGCTGTCTTAATACAAGTCATATCTTTGATAATTCAGGCTAGGACTAAAAATCATAACTGTGGATAGTTTAGGATAACTTGACTGGGAAACCTAGGGAAAGAGGAGTTGAAGACATGAGTGTAACCCTTTCATACTGGAGGCTGCAGGAGGCCATTCAAAGTATCAGAGTGAGAAATCTACTTACTCTAAGAATCAACTTCCCTGACTGGCAATGCCTTCTTCTATTGTCCTCCCTATCCCCTTCACCCCTCTCAAGCCACTCAGGGTAAGAAGCTCAGGTAGGGTCCATGTCTTTCTTGGCTCTGTGTCTCTCCCTTCCCAAAATACAGAGCATATAGTAGGGTACAGAGCCTACAGCAGAATCAAAGTAATGCCATCATTTGACAGTCTACCCCCCAGCACATTCTACTCTGCTGTCTATTAAGGAAGCCCATCATCTATTTTAAGTCAAACCCTGTGTTAGCTACTTCAATATACTTTTTCTTATTTCACCATAACAACAGCACTGATATGGGTATTATTAGTATCCCCCATTTTACAGAGAAGGAAACTGAGACATAGATATCAAGTGACTTTACCCCATACAACTACAAAGATGGCAGAGCCTGGATACCAACCGAGATCTTTGACTCCAAACTATGATCTTTCAGTATACCATGCTGCCTCTCAAGGAAAAGGGAACAAAGGCCTATACACTGGACACTCAGTACTTTTCTCCTATTTCATTCATATATCCTACTAATATCTAAGGTGTGTGAGGATGCTTCCACACTGCCAGAACCTCCAGGGTATTAAAGAAAAGTCTAAGGAGAAAGGCTGTACTTCTAGCATTGGCATTCCCAAATCTTGGTATTCACAAGCTTGGCATTCCCATCACATCATAAAAGATTTCTTTTTAATTCTACTACAAGTTTTACTGCTGCTCCTGGCACCTCTATATTGCAAGGGAACAACTGTTAATAGAGTTGTCATTGTCATGTATGTTTGGGCAGCTGACTAGAAATGGGTCAGGAATGGCACAGGTTATCTCATTTTTTCAGTACTAACCAGAAAGGTGCTAATATACAGGCATGCAATTGGAGAATATGGGCAGCAAATGTGGGCAGCAAATTCCTTCAGAGGAATAAGAGACACAGGGAGTTGGAAGGATGTGACAGTGATTCAAAAAAGGAACTAGGAGGGCTTTACTCAAGCAGGATTCTTCAATTCCTTCACCTCTACAGATTCACAGAACAACACAGTGTCCAGTGCACTAAAGAGAGGGGAGCTAGAGCCCTTAGGCAAATATATGGTGTAGGAGAGAAGGGTAAATAAAGGAGAAGAATGCAGTGGAGAGGGAAACAGTAACCAAAGGGGGAAAAAAAACCCTGAGTAAATGAAGGAAGAGAAAAGTAATGATCCTGTGGTAAACACAATTGAAGCCCATCAACTTGGGACAGAGGCAGCCAAACACAAAATTGCCCATTTGGGAACTAGGTCCTTAGAGGTGGTGATTGGTGCAGAAAACTGCCAAACGACTACATGCAAATGACATCTGCAGTTTTTCACTCTGGTATTTTACATTAATCAAAGTAGCAACTCATTTTATTAGAAAAATATTATCCTCATACCAAAATCCAACCAACACATCACAAGAAAGAAATCTACAGACTAATATTCCTAATAAATATAGATGCAAAAATTTTCAACAAAATATGGCAAACTGAATCCAGCAACATATAAAATGGATTATACACCATGACCAACTGTGATTTATCCAAAAAATTCAAGGTTGGTTTAACATATGAAAATCAATAAAATACATATGATCATCTCAGTAGGTGTAGAAAAAGCATTTGACAAAATCCAGCACCTTTTCATGATGAATACACTTACACTAGGAATAGATAGAAAGGAACTTTCTCAAACCTAATAAAAGCCATCTATGAAAATAGCCTAGCCAACTTCTTACTTAGTGGTGAAGAACTGGATGCTTTACCCCTAAGATCAGGGATAAGACAAGGATGTTGAATAGAACTCGTCCTAGAGGTTCTAGCCGGGGCAATTACACAAGGAAAAGATTGGAAAGGAAGACGTAAAACAATCTCTCTTCTCAGATCATGTGATCCTGTATATAATAAATCCTAAGTAATCTACTAAAAGTTCATTAGAATTAGTAAAGGAGTTCAGCAAGTTTGCAGGATATAAGGTCAATACAGAAAAATTATTTGTATTTCTATACGCTAACAATGAGTGATCCAAAAATAAAATTAAGAAAGCAATTCCATTTACAATATAATCAAAACAATAAAATACTTAGGGATATATGTCACCCAACAAATCGCAAAGCTTATATAATGAAAACTACAAAATATCATCAAACGAGGTTAAAGATAACCTAACTCACTGGAACATCATCTTGTGTTCATGGGCTGGAAAACTTAATATTGCTAAAGAGGCAATACACTCCAAACTGATCCAACCTCTATCAAAATCCCAACTGATTTTTTTGCAGAAATTGACAAGCTGAACCTAAAATCCACATGTAAATGCAAGGGACCCAGAGTAGCCAAAACAGTCTTCATGACTTTAGATTTGACAATACTGTATTCCTAGATCTGATACCAAAAGCACAAGCAACAAGAGAAAAACTAGATAAAAGTGGATTTCATCAAAATTAAATAATTTTGCATTTCAAAGGATGTCATCAAGGAAGTGAAAATACAACCCACAGAATGAGAAAAAGTACTTGCAAGTCATATAACTGAAAGGGGTCTAGTGTCCAGAATACATTAAGAACTCTTACAACTCAACAAAAAAGGGCAAATAACCCAGTTAAAAATCAGCAAAAGATATGAATAGATATTTCTTCAAAGAATATATAGAAATGGCCAATAAGTAAATGAAAAGATGCTCAACAAAATCGATCATCAGGGAAACATAAATTAAAATCACAGTGAGATATCATTTCACACACATTGGGATGGCTATAATTTAATAAGTGTAAAATAAGTATTGGTGAAGATATTGGAAAATTGGAACCCTTATACATTGCTGATGGAAATGTAAAATGATGCAGTTTCCAAAGTGATGTTTTCACTTTGGAAAACAGCCTGAAGGGTCCTCAGAAGTCTTAAATATAGAGTCACCATTTGTCCCAGCAATTCCACACCTACCTAGATACATACCCAAGAGAAATAAAAATATATTTTCATACAAAAATGTATACACAAATTTTTATAGCAGTATTATTCATAATATCCCCAAAGTAGAAAAACCCAAGTATCCATCAACTGATGAGTGGATAAAATATGTTATATCTATACAATGGAAAATTATTCAGCCATGAAAGGCAGAAGTACTGATACAAGCTACAACATGGATGAACTTTGAAAACATCATGCTAAGTAAAAGGAGGCAGACACAAAAAGCCACATATTATAATATGATTGCATTTATCTGAAATGTCCAGAACAGGCAAATCTAAATTGATGGTGGTTTCTGGGGGCTGGGTACAGGGAGGAATGGGGAGTGGCTGCTAATGGGTAAGGGGTTTCATTTTGGGGTGATGAAAATATTCTGGAATTGGATAGTGGTGATGATTGCACAACCTTGTGAATATACTAAAACCCACTAATTGTACACTTTAAAATGGCAAATTTTATGGCATGTGAATTATATATCAATAAAGCTGTTATTTTAGAAAAGTAGAATTATAGGACTAACAACCCAACACCTGCCCCCAAGTATTTATTCATTCCTTCATCTATGGCAGAATTATTATATTTACCAGTCAGCCCTGCCCTGAGCCAGGAACACTGAACATGCCGGGGTCTACATTTGTCATGTCTTCTATATAGCCCTTCCGTTATGTTATGTTTGTACAGTAAACAGCTCCTTCCTCCAAAAATGAGTCAGGTGAGACTCAGAAAACAATCTAAGGCCACAGAGAAAAAAGGGAAGTATTGGAGCATAAGCTATGGGGAATGGGTGGCCTCATTGTTTCAAAATCCTCTCCTACAACTGAGAATACTCAAGGAGACCTGGACATTTCTCCTCCTATTCTCTTCCACCATGGTAGGTTGGACAAATATTTTGAAATCTTCCAGGGAGAGTCCAATCTATTCCCAATTCACAATAATGAACTTAAGCCATTCTCAGTGAAGTTGGTCACCATAGAAGAGCCCAGAGCTACTTCTGTCACCCATTTTAATATTTAACACCTCTTGTCATTAACATGCCAGTAACAATGTAAAAATGCCAGTAACAGTTCCCAGTGTTTAACCCAGGTTCCTAATGCATGATGTAAAACAAATTACCTCTTGTTATAACCTCAGTGGGGAGCAAGAAGAGATACTATTGATTTGTATTTGGAAAATAGTGCCTAGAAGGATATACAACAGGGACTAGGATTTATTCAGAGGATGACAGATTAGCAGTCTCCAAGCATTTGGAATCCCTCTATAGATAGGGTTGTCCCAAATCGGTCGCAAGACTCTGGGTAAAATTCCATAAAGGGTGTGGAGAGACATGGTTAAAGAAGTAGAATTTATGTTCAACCCTTGTAAATTAGCAAGGCCACATTAGTCTGACCAAGCCACCACTTCCCACAAGCTCACATAGTGAGAGACTCAGGCAAGCACCACGAGCAAGCACAGGCCCCTCCAAGAGCACTTTGAAAAACAGATTCCCACTGAGCCATCACCGCCATCCTGCACAGGCCACCTTACCTAACTGAAATTGATTGGAGACATTCCCACATGTTTGCATTATCTCCGGGCTATTCCATCCTAAGGGGTATAATGCACAGCCTGAGCTTATCAGCAGTCCTGGAAAAAAAAAAAAGCATACACACAGGTAGAAAAAATATAACTGGTCTTCTATCACCCCAACATTCCCTCTGGATTAGCTCAGCACTAATTCTCCCTCCTCCACTCAGAGCTTACCATTCCCCTTTTACCCTAAATGTCTATGACACTACCAACTCAACAGGATTTCTTTGCTGTGCCATAGGTGGTGAGTTGCAGTAGACAGTAGAGGGGACAACTCACAAAGAAAGGACAGTATTGGGGATTGAGACAGGCCAGTATGCTTTTCACAGCCAAAATGTTTTTGCCAATGACTTACAAAGCTGAATTGGCCTCTCCAACCAGACTCCTCTTCTATCTTGGTCTGATTTACAAAGAATAAAAAGGTAGGAGCTGCTACTCTTTCCTACAACTCATCGTTTTCTAAGAGTCAAGTCAGTCCTTACTAGTCGAAGGTAGGTCATGATTTCTGTAGCTTGAATTCAGCTGCCAGACTGGGATCTACAGAAAGCATCCACGTTATCTAGGCTTCTCCCGGTGAGCAGGGCACCAGACTCCCTCTTCCAGAAACACTTCCTTCTTCTGAGAAACCATTCCAGCGTCATGCTAAGCATTCCTGCTTTCTTTGGCTTCCAAAACCTTCCACTGTGCCCCTTGCCTTCACCTCCATTTTGTTTAGGTCATTTGGTTACTACAGGGAAAATCTGTGTGACCTTAGTGATAACCTTACTCTTCTGACCAGAGATACAAATCGGGGTCTGCTTGCTGACACTGTCTTTTAAGGACAACTGCCTCATCCACAGCTCTTGTTTACTGCCTAGGTTTACATTTCATAACCTATGACCACCTCTCCCTTGCCTTTGCAACCATAGATTGAACTAAGCATTGGCATCTGCCACAAAAGCAATCAAATTCATTGGCTGGCCAGTAATGGATGACACCATATCGTGCTCTGAAGAGAAGAGCCGGGCCAGATTTTTGTTTCTGGAAATTTTAATCAAGAAACACAGATGCTGGACTTCCCTGGTGGCGCAGTGGTTAAGACTCCATACTCCCAATGCAGGGGGCTCAGTTTCGATCCCTGATCAGGGAACTATATCCCACATGCATGCCGCAACTAAGAATCAGCATGCCACAACTAAGGAGCCTGCCTGCTGCAACTAAGGAGTCAGCCTGCTGCAACTAAGACCCAGTGCAACCAAATAAATAATAAATATTTTTTAAAAAGAAAAGAAACATAGAGAAGCTGAGCTAGTTAGCAGATGGAGCAGAAGTTAGGAAAAAACACCAGGAGGTAAAATCAAGTGTGTGTCAAGCTAAAGCCAAGTTCAGTCCAAAGTTATGAATAGACATCAATTCTGGGTAAGCTGAGGAAACTGATTGGTAAAAGAAGAGAATACAGTGGCAGGAAGCAGATATATCATGAGGGAAACCTCCATACTGCTCCTGAAAGAGCTAGAGAATCTAGTCCTTCCCAATGGCTTTCCAGTTCCATTTTTCTTATGTTATAATAAGTCCCCTTTTCATTGGAGACCTCAAGCAAGTCTCTGCTGCTTACAGCCAAGAGAGCCTAACTACAAGAACGCTATACTTGAGTACTACACCAAAGTTCATAGGAAGGTCACCTACCGTGAGTGTGGATGCAGAACCTAACACATAACACAGAGCCTCCACAAAGCAGGTATTTGATTAATGATGACTGGGTGGCATATTTAGAGGTTCCAGAAAGGTTCCAGACAGTGAAAAACAAGCTGCTCCAGGGACTGCCAGCCTCACCTTCGTTTCTCTTTCCTCACCGAGGAAGACTCCATATACACACTGAGAAGCTAATAAGCCCACTTTGCCTTCAGCTGCAGCCTTTTAGAAGAGCTCAAAGTACTCGCTAAGCTTGTCAGCAACATGACAACCAGCTGTTCTCAATAGTCAGTGAGGCCAGAGGAAAAGACAAGGTCCTAAAGAAAAATCAAGAAAAGTTTAAATAGGAAAACAGAGAGAACTTTCTGACGGTGAGAGAGGGTTTAGAAACTAAAAGAATGACCAATTAAGGTTCGAAATTCCCTTCAGTGGAATGCTTAAAATTAGAAGACACTCTTATCTGTCTGATAGTCTTAAAGGAAATGAAACTGGTCCCTCAAAAGACTTTTCTAGGCTCTGGAATTTATCCAGTGGCAATGGAACAACACTCCTATTTTTTCTCACCACAGATAAACTGAAATCATAGGATATGAGGATGTATGAGCCAGAGTATGTAAGCCCAGAGTATGTACAATGGGTTAAGGACAAAATTGGAAACAAAACCTCAGCCTTTTCCTGCTTTCAGTGTGTACCCTTTGAGAGAAGAGTTAATAAAAAGTGAGCTTTCCCACACAGACTAGGAAGAAAAGAACACAAGTTTATAAAAGAACAGCAGTTCTGTATTCCAACCTCCACATTCAGATCCCTGGGACTGGCATGAGCTCTGACTTCTCAAGCAGGAGCTTGTGCTGGCTAAGTGCCTTTCCTGACACGGCAGGAGGAACCTTTCACCTTTTCCAGCCCCCCCCACGAAGACAGGGCTTGATTTAAAAGCTGCCTGATTGGAGTTGTTATCTTGTAATTTTTCACAGGCACCAGGCCAGAGACCAGGAATCTCTGCCCAGGTATGTGTTTTGCCCCAGCACATGTGGCTCCATGCTCTGCCCAGCCTGCCCTACCACACCTCCCATCCCCTATCCTCCCTCCTGCCTTTTAGACAGATGAGCACAGTAGGTTGTAAACATACTTCATGGAGACATTGGACCGGTAACTGACAGAAGATTCATTACATTTGATCATAGACGGAGAAAGATGTCCTAGAAGACGTGTTATTTTAAAATGAAGTCATAGGATAATTTATACTCAATTATATTTGTCCCCAACAGTTCTAACGAATTTGGGATATGAAGATGTGCTTCAAATAGCAACATAAAAGTCATTTTCCAGTGACAGGCTCTGCCACCTTCTGGAAGACCGGGGGCTTATTTAAAATGTAGATTCTTGAACTTCACCCACAGATATTTGATTCAGTAATTGTAGCCCAGGAATATGCCTTTCAAAAGCACCCTAGTGATGCTGACGCATCAGGTTCTGGTACCAACACTTAAGAAAAACACCACTATTTGAAGAGATTATAGTTGAAAACTTCCCTAATATGGGAAAGGAAATAGTTAATCAAGTCCAGGAGGCACAGAGAGTCCCATACAGAATAAATCCAAGGAGAAATACGCCAAGACACATATTAATCAAACTGTCAAAAATTAAACACAAAGAAATTATATTAAAAGCAGCAAGGCAAAAACAACAAATAACACACAAGGGAATCCCCATCAGGATAACAGCTGATCTCTCAGCAGAAACTCTACAAGCCAGAAGGGAGTGGCAGGACATAATTAAAGTGATGAAGGAGAAAAACCTGCAACCAAGATTACTCTACCCAGCAAGGATCTCATTCAGATTTGATGGAGAAATTAAAACGTTTACAGACAAGCAAAAGCTGAGAGAGTTCAGCACCACCAAACCAGCTTTACAACAAATGCTAAAGGAACTTCTCTAGGCAAGAAACACAACAGAAGGAAAAGACCTACAATAACGAACCCAAAACAATTAAGAAAATGGGAATAGGAACATACATATCGATAATTACCTTAAATGTAAATGGACTAAACGCTCCCACCAAAAGACACAGATTGGCTGAATGGATACAAAAACAAGACCCATATATATGCTGTCTACAAGAGACCCACTTCAGACCTAGAGACACATACAGACTGAAAGTAAGGGGATGGAAAAAGATATTCCATGCAAATGGAAACCAAAAGAAAGCTGGAGTAGCAATTCTCATATCAGACAAAATAGACTTTAAAATAAAGACTACTAGAAGAGACAAAGAAGGACACTACATAATGATCAAGGGATCGATCCAAGAAGAAGATATAACAATTGTAAATATTTATGCACCCAACATAGGAGCACCTCAATACATAAGGCAAACACTAACAGCCATAAAAGGAGAAATCGACAGTAACACAATCATAGTAGGGGACTTTAACACCCCACTTTCACCAATGGACAGATCATCCAAAATGAAAATAAATAAGGAAACACAAGCTTTAAATGATACATTAAACAAGATGGACTTAATTGATATTTATAGGACATTCCATCCAAAAACAACAGAATACACATTTTTCTCAAGTGCTCATGGAACATTCTCCAGGATAGATCATATCTTGGGTCACAAATCAAGCCTTGGTAAATTTAAGAAAATTGAAATTGTATCAAGTATCTTTTCCGACCACAATGCTATGAGACTAGATATCAATTACAGGAAAAGATCTGTAAAAAATACAAACACATGGAGGCTAAACAATACATTACTTAATAACGAAGTGATCACTGAAGAAATCAAAGAGGAAATAAAAAAATACCTAGAAACAAATGACAATGGAGACACGACGACCCAAAACCTATGGGATGCAGCAAAAGCAGTTCTAAGAGGGAAGTTTATAGCAATACAATCCCACCTTAAGAAACAGGAAATATCTCGACTAAACAACCTAACCTTGCACCTAAAGCAATTAGAGAAAGGAGAACAAAAACATCCCAAAGTTAGCAGAAGGAAAGAAATCATAAAAATCAGATCAGAAATAAATGAAAAAGAAATGAAGGAAACAATAGCAAAGATCAATAAAACTAAAAGCTGGTTCTTTGAGAAGATAAACAAAATTGATAAACCATTAGCCAGACTCATCAAGAAAAAAAGGGAGAAGACTCAAATCAATAGAATTAGAAATGAAAAAGGAGAAGTAACAACTGACACTGCAGAAATACAAAAGATCGTGAGAGATTACTATAAGCAACTCTATGCCAATAAAATGGACAACCTGGAAGAAATGGACAAATTCTTAGAAATGCACAACCTGCCAAGACTGAATCAGGAAGAAATAGAACATATGAACAGACCAATCACAAGCACTGAAATTGAAACTGTGATAAAAAATCTTCCAACAAACAAAAGCCCAGGACCAGATGGCTTCACAGGCGAATTCTATCAAGCATTTAGAGAAGAGCTAACGCCTATCCTTCTCAAACTCTTCCAAAATATAGCAGAGGGAGGAACACTCCCAAACTCATTCTACGAGGCCACCATCACCTTGATACCAAAACCAGACAAGGATGTCACAAAGAAAGAAAACTACAGGCCAATATCACTGATGAACATAGATGCAAAAATCCTCAACAAAATACTAGCAAACAGAATCCAACAGCACATTAAAAGGATCATACACCATGATCAAGTGGGGTTTATCCCAGGAATGCAAGGATTCTTCAATATACGCAAATCAATCAACGTGATACACCATATTAACAAATTGAAGGAGAAAAACCATATGATCATCTCAATAGATGCAGAGAAAGCTTTCGACAAAATTCAACACCCATTCATGATAAAAACCCTGCAGAAAGTAGGCATAGAGGGAACTTTCCTCAACATAATAAAGGCCATATATGACAAACCCACAGCCAGCATCGTCCTCAATGGTGAAAAACTGAAACCATTTCCACTAAGATCAGGAACAAGACAAGGTTGCCCACTCTCACCACTCTTATTCAACATAGTTTTGGAAGTTTTAGCCACAGCAATCAGAGAAGAAAAGCAAATAAAAGGAATCCAAATTGGAAAAGAAGAAGTAAAGCTGTCACTGTTTGCAGATGACATGATACTATACATAGAGAATCCTAAAGATGCTACCAGAAAACTACTAGAGCTAATCAATGAATTTGGTAAAGTTGCAGGATACAAAATTAATGCACAGAAATCTCTGGCATTCCTATATACTAATGATGAAAAATCTGAAAGTGAAATCAAGGAAACACTCCCATTTACCATTGCAACAAAAAGAATAAAATATCTAGGAATAAACCTACCTAAGGAGACAAAAGACCTGTATGCAGAAAATTATAAGACACTGATGAAAGAAATTAAAGATGATACAAATAGATGGAGAGATGTACCATGTTCTTGGATTGGAAGAATCAACATTGTGAAAATGACTCTACTACCCAAAGCAATCTACAGATTCAATGCAATCCCTATCAAAATACCACTGGCATTTTTCACAGAACTAGAACAAAAAATTTCACAATTTGTATGGAAACACAAAAGACCCCGAATAGCCAAAGCAATCTTGAGAACGAAAAATGGAGCTGGAGGAATCAGGCTCCCTGACTTCAGACTATACTACAAAGCTGCAGTAATCAAGACAGTATGGTACTGGCACAGAAACAGAAAGATAGATCAATGGAACAGGATAGAAAGCCCAGAGATAAACCCACGGACATATGGTCACCTTATCTTTGATAAAGGAGGCAGGAATGTACAGTGGAGAAAGGACAGTCTCTTCAATAAGTGGTGTTGGGAAAACTGGACAGGGACATGTAAAAGTATGAGATTCGATCACTCCCTAACACCATACACAAAAATAAGCTCAAAATGGATTAAAGACCTAAATGTAAGGCCAGACACTATCAAACTCTTAGAGGACAACATAGGCAGAACACTCTATGACATAAATCACAGCAAGATCCTTTTTGACCCACCTCCTAGAGAAATGGAAATAAAGACAAAAATAAACACATGGGACCTAATGAAACTTAAAAGCTTTTGCACAGCAAAGGAAACCATAAACAAGACCAAAAGACAACCCTCAGAATGGGAGAAAATATTTGCAAATGAAGCAACTGACAAAGGATTAATCTCCAAAATTTATAAGCAGCTCATGCAGCTCAATAACAAAAAAACAAACAACCCAATCCAAAAATGGGCAGAAGACCTAAATAGACATTTCTCCACAGAAGATATACAGACTGTCAACAAACACATGAAAGGATGCTCAACATCTTTACTAATTAGAGAAATGCAAATCAAAACTACAATGAGATATCATCTCACACCAGTCAGAATGGCCATCATCAAAAAATCTAGAAACAATAAATGCTGGAGAGGGTGTGGAAAAAAGGGAACACTCTTGCACTGCTGGTGGGAATGTGAATTGGTACAGCCACTATGGAGAACGGTATGGAGGTTCCTTAAAAAACTACAAATAGAACTACCATATGACCCTGCAATCCCACTACTGGGCATATACCCTGAGAAAACCATAATTCAAAAAGAGACATGTACCAAAATGTTCATAGCAGCCCTATTTACAATAGCCCGGAGATGGAAACAACCTAAGTGTCCATCATCGGATGAATGGGTAAAGAAGATGTGGCACATACATACAATGGAATATTACTCAGCCATAAAAAGAAATGAAATTGAACTATTTGTAATGAGGTGGATGGACCTAGAGTCTGTCATACAGAGTGAAGTAAGTCAGAAAGAGAAAGACAAATACTGTATGCTGACACATATATATGGAATTTAAGAAAAAAAAAGGTCATGAAGAACATAGGGGTAAGACAGGAATAAAGACACAGACCTACTAGAGAATGGACTTGAGGATATGGGGAGGGGGAAGGGTAAGCTGTGACAAAGTGAAAGAGCGGCATGGACATATATACACTACCAAACGTAAGGTAGATAGCTAGTGGGAAGCAGCCGCATAGCACAGGGAGATCAGCTCGGTGCTTTGTGACCGCCTGCAGGGGTGGGATAGGGAGGGTGGGAGGGAGACGCAAAAGGGAGGGGATATGGGAACATATGTATACATATAACTGATTAAATTTGTGATAAAGCAAAAAAAATAAAAATAAAAAATAAAAAATAAAAAAAAAAAAAAAAAAAATAAAATAAAATAAAAAAAAATAAAAATATTAAAAGCAGGAGCTCCGGTGGCAGAGAAAATTAGTTTAAATCCCAGCCCTGCCATGTATGAGCTGTAGCCCTGGCTCCTACTTTTCTACATGCCATTCGTAACTACAGGTTTTAGTGCCCCTCCAGACACACATGCCCCTTGGAGAAGTCTGTCCCAACTGCACCTGGCTCTAGAAAGGGAAAGCCCTTTAGAGTGTGTTACCACCCTTACTCCCCCACTGAACATGTGCAGGTGACCAGTGGGCTGCCATCTTCCTTCCCTTCCTCAACTGCTCCTTCCACAAGAATCCCCTATCACAAAACATACCAAGTGTCCTCCCGAAACACGGTTGCTATAGTTTTCATTCATTGCTCTGACCAAACAGAGGCCTAGAGTTAGACACTTTGCTCGGCTTCAGCCCTTGTGGCAACCTCAACACCAATACAAACCTTTGGGCGCACAATCTCGGACAGACCTCAGAACCCTCCCCGCTGCTACATCCCAGCTGCCCTCAATCCTCCCCTGCTGCCAGAATTACTACTTCCCCATATCGCAACAGCTGTATAACCCCCTCCCAGCTGCACATTCTCAATTAGGTAGATGCCTAGTTTTTGTCTCCGGGTGGGGAAAGCCTCCTCAGCTGAGTGTTATCAACCCCCTTTGTCCACCACAACCTCCCATTCACAAGTGCAACTGTTGGGTGGGCAGCCATCTTGTTACACTTCACACCCCACTCCCAAATATCTGTCCAAGTATGGCTATTTGGTAGTTTGAATTTACTACCCTGAGCAGAAGTCTAGTATGGGTTAATTTGTTATTAATTTGTTCAATTTATTGCTCTTGTAGCAACTTCAACTCAAACATAGTGGAAAATTTATGTCTGCCGTCCAGCTATAGCTCAGCTTTCCCTTCCCAGGGAACACTCCCACTCAACTCTCCTATTCATTTCACTGAATATTCTCTCTCAGAGTTATAAGACAGTTCACCTCTGCCAGAGATTTCTAAAGTATGTCAGGAGAGGCTTCACAGAGAGGCTGCATTTGACCTGGCCTTTGACAGAGAGATATTTACAGGCAGAGATGGAAGAAAACAGAATTTCAGAAAAAAGCAACACTATGAACAAAACTGAGCAGAGGTTTTCAAATGTTAGTGTGTACTGGAATCATGTTGGAAAATGATAAATAACAAATCCAAGACAGTAGTTAACTTTGCTGTGAGAACAAGGGAATACTATCAGGGTATGAAGGAGATTTCAACAACATTGGTAATATTCTATTTCTTAAGCTGTATGGTGCACATATCTGAAATATTTCATACTATACTTTCAAAAATAAATCAGCATGAGAGGCCGTGTAAAATGCAGAGTGCCAGGCATCAGTTCTGATTGGGTAGGCTTAGAAAGGCACTAAGGTATCTGCATTTAACAAGCACCCCAGGAAATTTCTTATACAAGTGCTTCATGGACCACTCTGAAAAACATTGTGATAGAATTTCTTCTCCAAACGGAAAAAGAAAAAATCAATGACATCAGTGCATAAAGCCCAGGGCTGAGAGTCAGAAACCCTGAACCACAGTCTCTGCTCTGCTTCAAATTTGCTACATGTTTTTGTTAGTAGGTTAACTTCTTTAAATACCATTTTCCAAACAGAAAGCCACTTTTATAATCCTTGTTCAGCATGGTAAGAATAAGTTAAATTATGCCTGATGAAACTTTGGAAGACTTTCCAGGAAATGCTTGGTTTCCAGAGAAGATAATGGTTTTTAGAAAACAGCACTCTTTCCTTGAATCAAGTTCTCAGTGATCCGTCTCCAGTGGCAACTTTCATTCAGCTTGAAGCATGTAGCATTAGGACCTTCCATAGAGAAAAACATTAGTGCCTGTCTGGGTGTGTTGAATTCTATCTGCTTAACCAAAAAAAAAAAAAAAAATCCAGAGTGGTAGTTCTCACTTGGGTTGGGGAAAGGGAACACATCAGAGTCACTGGAGAGATTTTCCAAAACATGCAGCCTTCCACCTGTTGCTGTGTGTATCAGTATGGGAAAGAGGACTGGAGAGTTGGGTCCACATTTTTTAAGCACTCCATGTGATTCTGATACATTCCCTGATCTAGAAAGATTCTTGGCCTCCCTCAAGGAACCTGATCCAAGATCTTACACTTTTTCTTGCCAAGAGTTCCTTATATTTACTTCTCACGTATTTCTTCTTTGGTTAGCTCTCACTGAAGGTAGAGGATAATTCACAAGCATCTTGCATATGTATACACAGGGGAATGTAAATAATGACCTTGTTCTCAGGGACTGGGGGCCAGCTGGTTAGAAACCTCAGCATCCCCAGGGTTGAAATAATCTCCTGGCCAGATGTTTCCTTCACCGGTTAGAGGAGGGCATGAAGGTCCCAGTGGAAGGCTCTCTGGACCCTACACTTGTCCAGCTGGATCAGCTGCAGGTGGAGCAAATGGGACCCAAGGGTCCCATCAGGTCACCTTGCTAAGTATGACTCAGGCCAGCAACTCTTTATTTCTTCCTGTCTCTCCCACTTCCCACCGCTCATCTCTGTGGGCAGCCGCCAAACGGGGGAACAAAAGTCAGGCAGGGGGAGGGAGTAGTTCTTAATGGATCCTCCATCTCTTCAGTGGTTTGGGGTCTGGCAGAGATAAACCAGACCTGAAAAAAATGGCTCCTCCCCCTGATGTATTTTGTTTAATGCACTAGCTGCCGAGAAGCAGCCAGGCCTGGAGCAACAAAATCAATTTCCCTCCGCTGAACAACAAGCTTAAACTTAACCCTCACAGCTCTTTCTCTTATGTCCTTTATCCATGGAGCTCAAAATGCTGTTCAGGCTGGGCTTTCTGCCACAAGCAAAGCCCATCTCTGAGGAGTGAGACACCAAGATCTCTGAAGAACTTTGGATAATGATTGTATGCCAAGGGGTGCCTAGAAAATATGATACATTCAAGAAGCCTTCACCATTCCTTCACATCTGATGCAACTTTGACAGGCACCAGTTTCTAAAAAGGAAATGAGAATGACACTTAGTTGGCTGGTATTATGGATGAGGAAGCTGTAGAAATTTAGCAATCTGTCCAATATCCCCAGGGATAACCCTTGTAGCACACCTTGGATCTTGATTCTTTCCATGAGTACTGTCAAATGGAATTTTATTCTTGAACTTTAAAGACCCCCATCTAAGTGTAAACACTGTGACTATGTTCCTATGAGCAATGGTCGATGGGGAATGTAAAATAGCAGAATCATATGAGATTAACATGATACTGATGTTTCTATTGCCCCTGTATTATATCTGCTGCTCAATTAAAGCTCTCCCCCACTCAGTCCATGAGTGTCTAAATCTCCATTACCTACCCACATCTCCCTTCAACAATTTCCTTTGAGTTTCTGGACCTAGAAGGTGAGATCAACCAAAATGTGTTATATGGAGAACCATAAATGTTTTGTGAAAGTCTCACTCAAGCCTAAGATAGGAGGCAAGGTGGGTGTAGGAGCCGGTGTTAATGCTTGGAGTCAGATGGAGGCTGTTGCTACTGACCTTCTAATTCCTAACAGTTAGTCCCTCCTCACCCTCTGCTGGAAATTCTTAGAAAACAAGTGAAGCTAAGTTATCACTCTTAAGTCAGAAGAGAAGAGAACTCAGGGTGCTAATACCTTTGAATGGAAGCCTGGAAAAAAAGCAAAGGATGTGAATGAACCCAGCTTTCACATGACCAACTTATCCCAAAATACACTAACATTGCCTTAACTATACGTTCATTCTTTCTACCATTACTGAATAACTGCTCTGTGCCAGGAACTGAACTGGGCTCTGGGGCTATAAATATGAGTTGTAAGGAGCACCCCTTTCACTTGCCAGCTAAGTGTCACTTCATGAAATCATGTGCCCATAGAAGTACTGAGCTAGCCATAGTAAGCCCAAAGAATGCAGGTGAAAGGTGAGCCTACTTAAGGTTCATTCTGTGGAGCCCCCAAAGGGGGATAAAGTCATAGGCTTAAACCAGCCTTAATAACTGGTTCTGTACCATGGTTTTGAAGCGGAAGAGAGAAATTAACCCAACGACTTTCCAATGTAGCCAGAAAATCATTAGTAGCTAAAGAGTGGGAAAATTCAGAGATAAGGGAGGTTAGAATGTGAATTCAAATAGGAGAAAGACCATATGATCATCTCAATAGATGCAGAGAAAGCTTTCGACAAAATTCAACACCCATTTATGATAAAAACCCTGTAGAAAGTAGGCATAGAGGGAACTTTCCTCAACATAATAAAGGCCATATATGACAAACCCACAGCCAACATCGTCCTCAATGGTGAAAAACTCAAACCATTTCCACCAAGATCAGGAACAAGACAAGGTTGCCCACTCTCACCACTCTTATTCAACATAGTTTTGGAAGTTTTAGCCACAACAGTCAGAGAAGAAAAGGAAATGAAAGGAATCCAAATCGGAAAAGAAGAAGTAAGGCTGTCACTGTTTGCAGATGGCATGATACTATCCATAGAGAATCCTAAGGATGCTACCAGAAAACTACTAGAGCTAATCAATGAATTTGGTAAAGTAGCAGGATACAAAATTAATGCACAGAAATCTCTGGCATTCCTATACACTAATGATGAACAATCTGAAAGTGAAATTAAGAAAACACTCCCATTTACCATTGCAACAAAAAGAATAAAATATCTAGGAATAAACCTACCTAAGGAGACAAAAGATCTGTATGCAGAAAATTATAAGACACTGATGAAAGAAATTAAAGATGATACAAATAGATGGAGAGATATATCATGTTATTGGATTGGAACAATCAACATTGTGAAAATGACTCTCCTACCCAAAGCAATCTACAGATTCAATGTAATCCCTATCAAACTACCACTGGCATTTTTCACAGAACTAGAACAAAAAATTTCACAATTTGTATTGAAACACAAAAGACCCCGAATAGCCAAAACAATCTTGAGAACGAAAAACGGAGCTGGAGGAATCAGGCTCCCTGACTTCAGACTATACTACAAAGCTACAGTAATCAAGACAGTATGGTACTGGCACAAAAACAGAAATGTAGAGCAATGGAACAGGATAGAAAGCCCAGAGCTAAACCCACACACATATGGTCACCTTATCTTTGATAAAGGAGGCAGGAATGTACAGTGGAGTAAGGACAGCCTCTTCAATAAGTGGTGCTGGGAAAACTGGACAGGTACATGTGAAAGTATGAGATTAGAACACTCCCTAACACCATACACAAAAATAAGCTCAAAATGGATTAAAGACCTAAATGTAAGGCCAGAAACTATCAAACTCTTAGAGGAAAACATAGGCAGAACAATCTATGACATAAATCACAGCAAGATCCTTTTGGACCCACCTCCTAGAGAAATGGAAATAAAGACAAAAATAAACAAATGGGACCTAATGAAACTTCAAAGCTTTTGCACAGCAAAGGAAACCATAAACAAGACCAAAAGGCAACCCTCAGAATGGGAGAATATATTTGCAAATGAAGCAACTGACAAAGGATTAATCTCCAAAATATACAAGCAGCTCATGCAGCTCAATAACAAAAAAACAAACAGCCCAATCCAAAAATGGGCAGAAGACCTAAATAGACATTTCTCCAAAGAAGGTATACAGATTGCCAACAAACACATGAAAGAATGCTCAACATCTTTAATCATTAGAGAAATGCAAATCAAAACTACAGTGAGATATCATCTCACACCAGTCAGAATGACCATCATCAAAAAATCTAGAAACAATAAATGCTGGAGAGGGTGTGGAGAAAAGGGAACACTCTTGCACTGCTGGTGGGAATGTGAATTGGTACAGCCACTGTGGAGAACAGTATGGAGGTTCCTTAAAAAACTACAAATAAAACTACCATATGTCCCAGCAATCCGACTACTGGGCATATACCCTGAGAAAACCATAATTCAAAAAGAGTCATGTACCAAAATGTTCATTGCAGCTCTATTTACAATAGCCCAGAGATGCAAACAACCTAAGTGTCCATCATCGGATGAATGGATAAAGAAGATGTGGCACATATATACAATGGAATATTACTCAGCCATAAAAAGAAATGAAACTGAGCTATTTGTAATGAGGTGGATAGACCTAGAGTCTGTGATACAGAGTGAAGTAAGTCAGAAAGAGAAAGACAAATACCATATGCTAACACATATATATGGAATTTAAGAAAAAAAATGTCATGAAGAACCTACGGGTAAGACAGGAATAAAGACACAGACCTACTAGAGAATGGACTTGTGGATATGGGGAGGTGGAAGGGTAAGCTGTGACAAAGCGAGAGAGAGACATGGACATATATACACTACCAAACGTAAAATAGATAGCTAGTGGGAAGCAGCCACATAGCACAGGGAGGTCAGCTCAGTGTTTTTATTTTTTTTAAATAAATACAATTTTATTAGTAGCTCCGTACTTTGTGACCACCTAGAGGGGTGGGATAGGGAGGGCGGGAGGGAGGAAGATGCAAGAGGGAAGAGATATGGGAACATATGTATATGTATAACTGATTCACTTTGTTATAAAGCAGAAACTAACACACCATTGTAAAGCAATTTTACTCCAATAAAGATGTAAAAAACAAAGAAACAAACTAAAAAAAACTTTGCACAATGAGCCTAAGGAAAGAGGGAAACAGAAAACATCACCTTAACTGGCACAACAAAGAGAATCTGGTGCTTTTCCTAAGAAGGCCAGGAAATTATGATACCTTAACTCAGTGTTTCTCAACCTTGGCACTACTGACATTTGGGACCAGATACTTCTTTGTGTTGGGGAGTGGGCAGCTGTCTTGTTCTTGTGCATTGTGGGATATTTAACAGCATCCCTCACCTTTATCCACTGACTGTCAGTAGCACCCTCCCCAATTTGTGATAACCAAAAACATCTCAAAGACATTACCAAATGTCCCCTGGTGGGGGATGATGTATGTAAGGAATCAGCCCCTGTTGAGAGGCACTGTCTTAGCTCATCACTAACATCTCACCCCAAGGCCGCATGAATGCAGTCATTGGAGAGAAGAAAGAAAATTAGGATCTGGGTTATCTTGCCAATGAACAAATTTAAGGAAAGAAAGGAAGTGAACAAGAGAGAGGTCCCTGTCATTTGCTTACAGCCACAGGGCAACTTAGTGAAAGCCAGAAGTGGGATCCAAGTTTCCTGGCTCCAGGCACCCACATTGCGCTGCTAATGGAGATGACAGTGATAATGAATAATGATTCTAAAACTTTAGGAACAGCAGCAACAAACTTCAGCAATAGGTTCTACCAGCACATTTTTCCACTGCCCCAACTAGGTGTAAAATAGATCGCATATTCACGCACACATTTGCCTGTCTGTCTTAAACTTGCTTTTTCTTCTCCGTTCAGATTAAACTGCTCCCATTGCTTTCCCACAGTCTGCCATTTTTGCATTTTGCTCTTTCCTAGCCCATCCACACACTGCCAGCATCCAGGTCTCCTGCACTAAATTTAGAGGGAGGCTGAATGAGGGAAAAGCTAAGTAGGGTGCATCAGGGCCATAGGAAACCTGGATAGTCTGCTAATGGCTACTAGACAGGGCTAGCCTTAGATGTTGTCAAATAAGCAGTCACCTGAAGTCTGCCTGGTACCTAGCATTTCATTATTAGAGATGTATTTTTTGGTGAGGACTGTACATTAAATTCTTATTAGTAATTAACACCTGTGTGTATGTGTTTATCAGATCACTGTCCTCTGAGATAACTACCAGAGAGCAGGGATCTTAGAGGTCAAGTTTATTTTGGAGCAGTAATACTAGAGTATAAGTTGCTGCCCCTGGAAAGCAGACCTGGATAATATTCTTCAATGGGTACTCTGCAGGGAGAAGAAGGTGATGAAAATCAGGGCTAAAAAAACCAGATATCAACTCTGCCTACTAGCCAATCTTGCTGAGAATAAAACCCTGATGTAGATTGCACTTTGGGGAGTCCCAGGCTACGTGTTTCAAACGAGTCCCCATTCATAGCCCTAGAGATGGACAAAGGGGAGAAGCTGAGAGTGGATTTCCCCATGAGACAACATCCCCACTACCCACACCACTGCAAAGCTCCCCAACCTACCCAATCCCAGCAACACCGTCTTACCTCCCACGAACTGTGCGGCTCCCATGCAACGTCCCATCATTCTGGAGATGAGTTCCTCCATGCAGCAGCCTAGGACAGCAGCCATTGCCACCAGGAGCAGCAGAGCACAGCCGGCACCTGTCACCACTGTGCACATCTGCCAGGCCAGGCTTGGGATGGCACTGAAGCTGGCATAGCGCCCACACTCTTCCACCATGATCAGACTCTGCCCCTCTCCCCTCACAGGGTAGTTGCACCTCCGGAATGTGCTGAATGACACTGGCTTCCCCAGCTGGGATCCAAAGAGCCAGTAAGGCAGGAAGTAACTGGTAGAACTGGCCACAGCGGTAACAAGGGACAGGAAGGCCCAGAGGGTCCCCGCCAGGGTCAGGCTGCTCCGCATGGTCCCAGGTTTCTCTGCGGGGATGGGGAGATGAGTTGGGTCACAGCACCAAATGTAGAAAGTTATCATGTAGGCTTCATTGGCCTAGTTTTCATCTGCCTGGCCAGTCCTGGGGCTCAGTCATGTGCTTCTTGGCCCTTACTTCTGGATAAGATTATTGTCTCAAGGACCATTTGGGTCCCTATGGGATTCTGCTCTGCAGCACTTTTCCCATCTTCCCTTCCTTCCGCCTGATTCAGAGTTCTATGGTCTCTAGGCTGCCATGGAAGAAGTGTAGAACTGAATTAGTGACTGTTCTGCCCACTCCAAGGCAGCCTGAGCAGACAGCTTTTAGCTCTTGACATCCAGCATGGAACAAGTGACAGGACGGAAGTCTGAATCAAACCAAGGCTCTCTGGAGAGACCCCAACTTCTGGTGGAATGGCCTTGTTGACCTGAAGGCCTGGAAGGAGGCAGTATCTCAGGAGGGCCAGGAACCAAGTTGTTTTCAGAGAGTTAAGAAAGAAGGAAGATAACTCACAAGGCCTGCCTCTGCTCCAAGGGAGAAGAGGGAAGGAGAGCTCACCATGGAGTTAGAGGATGTGCCCATTTGACCTTGGTAGGATGTCCAGGAGAGCATTAATGTGGGCTTTCACAGTACTACATCAGCTAGGTTAAAATGGGTAAATAAAATAAGGGGTGCCTAGTCTCATACCCTTTGCTTATCACTGAGTGAGCACTGTTCAGTCACTTTTTCCCAAAATCAAAATGGGAGGCACCTTCCCAACCAGTGACAGTTGTCTAACACTAGGCTGTCTACCAAGAAAACCTGTCTGGTCCTTTGCTGAATAAAGTTAAGAAAGCATCTCATCTCTCTGAATTGGATCAGGTACCCCCTGTCTGGCAGCAGGAACATAGATCTGTAGCTGTAAGGGCCTTTCAAGGTGCCTTTTGGAACAAGTCATCTCAGATTCAAGACAGTGAGAGTCTTTTTAGATCTAATCTCCTCAGCCCAGCTCACAGATGGTTTTCACACACCCCTCTGTCAAAAATCAACCACTTCCCTCCCAACTCCATTAATCTGCCATTGCTTTCTGGCCTGTTTCTCAATGAGGGCAGCCAGAGACCACACTGAAGCTTGCTGACAGCACTGTGAACATCTCCAGCAAGCAGACGGTGGAGTTTGTTTCAGAAACTTCTCCATGATTCATCACCACGGCTTAAAGTTACAGGTGGTGGGAGAGGGGTTCATCGGTGGGGGACTGAATGCACGGGAATTACAGGAACTGGCTATATTGCCAGTTTGGGACATTGTCAGGAGCAAGCAGCAGTTGTACTCAGGGTCTCAAGGACCTTGCCCAGCCATGAGCTCTGTCATAACCATCATCAAACAGTACCTGGCACAGAGCTGGCACTGCAATCCATATTTGTTTAATGAAACCCATTTTATAGAAACATCCAATTTCCAGGCTGGCAGGGATCTTAATGAATCACCTAATTCAACCTTCTTGTTTTACATATGGGGGAGTACAGCCTTGTAAAGGGGGAAATAATTTTCCCCAAGTCACAGAGTAAGTTAGCAAGCAGCCACACTGGAATAAGAAACCCAATCTGCAGATTCCTAGGTCAGTACTTTTGTACTACACAGTGCTAATCACCCCCCTGCCCTATCACTTTACAGATGGAAATATGGAGAGGAAATGATTTACCCAAGGGTAAAGAACTAGTGAAGTACACTGGCCGGACTAGAGCCCAGTTATTTGATTCTTAGTATAATGCTCTTTTTTCACTCCACCACAATTCCCCTCCTGATACATACGTATTGTGTGCTATGTGTTTCGTGCAGGAAGGGAGCAGAGATCATAAATTGCAGGTGCTTACTTTGGAATGTTAGGGCTTCGGGAAGAGAGTGCCCTGAGCTGGGCCCCAGGGAATGAGGCTTTGTGCCTGGGAGTGGAGGGAATGAGAGAAAGATGTGATGAGGGATTGAAAGCCAACAGGAGGAGAAGTGGAACTAGTTTTGAGTAATTGCTGTTAGAAAGCAGGTACGCTTGGACGCAATGAGGTAATGCCTCTGCTTGCTATATTAGAGCATGTAAGATTATGGAAAATGCAAGCAGCCCTCTTTTATGAACTTACTTCTTGGTGAAGAAGCCCAGGCCAGAGGATGAGAGGAAACAAGCTGATAAACAGCTGCTGGCTGTAGCATCGTATTCCCTTCCAAGTCCATTATTTCATGTGCTCTGCCCAACAATCTTCTTAGGTTGGTAAGAAAGGTATGAATAGTACCCCCAGTTTACAAATGAGCAAATTGAGGGTCAGAAAGCTAAGTGACTTGCCCAAGGTTACACAGTGATACAATGGCAGAGCCATAATTTCCCACTTCTCCTTCACCTGCAATTTTCCCCCATATTCTTCCTCATCACCCCAAAACTGTTTCAATGAAAAGCCTCCATGGTTTCCCACCCATGATGCCAAAACTGTTTAAGGATGGCAAAAGAATTAGAGGGGAAGGACAGGGAAGGTAGGAGGAAGGCCACTTTCTCTAAGCAGCATGGAACCGTTAGGACCCGGGTATTCACTGTTTCAAGTTTGTAGTCAGAACTAACCACATATGTCCCCCACAAATGTCATCACCTTGAGATCAGAAGTACCAGTATGACAGCCAGTAGAAGGGCAGAGAGCTTAAGGCAGAGAAAGGGACCATATCAGTGAGTGGTACCTACAACTATACTAAAATAGGAGGAGGGCTTCTGACATAAGGTTATCACCATCCATGGCAAAGCAGGATGTTTAAAAAACTACAAGACTGCCAACCACTGTTACCATAATTTCATTTTTAAAAAATGGCATTTCGAAGCCAAGAGGTAGGAAGGCAGAATTACAAAATTCCTTTTAAATAAAATAGGTTTAGCTTTAGAAAAAATCATTGGCCTTCAGAATTTAAATACTTTCAACTTCAGGAAAAACTCATTGTCCTTACTTCATTTAGAATGAGGATGTCCAACCATGCTAGTTCACTTGGGACTGAAGGATGTGGGATTGTCAAGGATGAAACTAGGAAAGTCCCAAACTTGGATGGGTTAGTCATTCTCTTTAGGACTAGAAGTGTGGTGAGTCAGCACTATCCACGGACAGCAAGTTGAGAATCACTGCCACAGATAATTTTCTCATGTTCTCTCTCCAGGACCTAAACGATATGAAGTTAAAAGTGACCATGGAATTAAATAATGGAGAGATGAAATCTTTATATTTTGAAGGTAAACCTTTCTGAATCATAAGCTTGACTTCATGTAGTCAAGAAAGAGAGGTCAGGAATCCAGTTGCTCAATATTTTCTGTTCACAAAATAAGCCCCAGCCCAGCTTCTCCTATGGCCAGATAAGGAGGCAATGGGCCACGTGGAGTCTGCATGTACATTGCTACATGTTCACATGTACAGACAGGGAAGTGCATTCAAGCAAATGCTTTGAGTTACTGCACCACCTGCAATGGAGTAACCTCCCTTCATGACAGCCCTCCAAAGCAATCCAAGTTCATTCCCAGGGGCTATCCAAGTCTCTTTACATTCACATTAATAAAAGTCACACACAACGCTATACTTCACTCTATCTTTATCCCTCTTGTGTATTTCATGTAGCAATCGCTTTGTTTCCCTGTCCTGGAATGCCTAGCCACAGAGCCACACTGGATTTCAGAAACCAAGAACTCACCCTGGTACTCCTGCTAAGTGGTCCAGTAACCAGGTATTGATAGGATTGCTATTGACCCCCTTTCTTTGGTTACATGGTCCCTCACCCTTAGTTGCTCTATCTCCTAAATGGGTCACATGCCTGTTTCTGAGAGCAGTGTATGAGATGCAGTGAGTGTGGCTAGAAAGTTATAACGACCAGGGTAGAAGTATGAGGTCTGTTCTAAATTTGTTGTTCTTACTAAAGACTAGTGGTAAAGATACAGTGGTCATTCTAACACAGACTCATGGATAGAGGTCATTTCAACCTGTAAGATGCAGGAAACCCACCTAAGCCATACATGCCAAACAGTTATCTATATTGCTTTCAAGGAACACTAGAGAAGAGAACTCTACAATTTTTCTCAGTAGCTTGATAACTCTCACTGTCAATAAATCATTTGTTATGTCTCATTTTAAACCGTTTTCTGGTGCAACTTAAGGCCAATTCCTTTGGTCCGGGCCTCAGAGGGAATGGAGAACAGCTTGGCCACTGTCCTCCAGACGAGAGCCCTTCATCAACACAGATTAATTCAGATTGCTGGTAGCTTACCTTTAGACTTTTTCTCCCCAAATGAGCACTCCACCTCACCCTGTGGTGTCTCATTGCCAAGACTGTAATCATTTGTTCTCACCTTTTCACTCCCATGTGTACCTACTCATATGTGGGCACTTACTTAGTTAGTATCAGTGAAACTGGAAACATTGCTCTTATATTTTTCTTGGTGGAGAAAAACAAACCAAATTCTTCCAATACCTTACCTCCTCCCCCAGCCCCCACAGAAAAAGACTCAAATCCTTTTGTTCCCACTCAAGCTTGTCATACAACTTCTGGATTAAGGACAGTGCTATCTTGGCTAACAGGGTCCAGGCAAAGAAGCCAACAAGTTAATGACCAGAATATGAAGTGGTCAGAAAGGGAGTCTCTGACTTGCATCTGCTGAGGAAAACGTGACTGCAACACTACCGGTTTTGGACTGCTTTGTGAAGAGCAGCTTTGTTGGCAAAGGAATATGAATGGACTTTCTCCTCACGCCCCTAGACTGTGCACATAGCCTACCTGCCAACCCTTTTACAGATACATCATGCTCAGTGTTGAGACTTTAGGAAATAAGCAATATGCACAGGCACATGGTTCCAGTGGGTAAATAGAGTCCTACTCCAGAGAAATGTCTTGCCATTGTATCAAATTGGATATATAAGCAACCTGACCATTCTAGATCTTTCTGCTTCAGACGCAGCCTCAAAAAGAATCTACGACCACTTCCCAAACATTTCTCTCTTTATTTTCTGCCACCTGAGTTCCCCAGAAGTTTCTCCTCCTCTGTACATCTCCACAATGGGGGTGTCTCCAGGTTCTCCTGTGCCTGAAATCATCTCATGATTTATCTACTCCCAGAACTTTGTTTCCCATTTGCATACCGGTGACTTGAAGAAGACCTCACTTTTTATACACTTTATTGAGGTATAATTGATATATGAAAACGTGTACATATTCAATGTATACATCTCTCTGAGTTTGGACATATGCCTACATCTGTAACACCATCACCACAGTCAAGGTACTAAATATATTCATAAACTTCAAAAAGTTCCTTGTATTGTTTTGTGGGTTTGTGTGTGTGCTAAGAACACTTAACATGAGATCTATCCTCATAATGAATTTTGAAGTGCATATTGTTAACTATAGGTACAAAGTTGTACAGAAGATCTCTAGAAGTTATTCATCTAGTGTAATTGAAATGTAAACAACTCCTTGTTCCCCCTCCCTCCAGCCCCTGGCACCCACCATTCTACTCTATGCTTAAGAAGACCTTGCTTTCAGTCTAAGTCTTGTCTGTCAAATCCTCAGCTTTCTTGCTTGCTGATTGTCTTTCTAAGCCTTCTCCCTCCTTCCATCCTCTTTTAGTCTGGGGTAGAAAGACTAGCAAAACTAGCTGTGTTGGGTTTGTTTATTTATTTATTTGCATTGCTCCATCCTGAGGTGAAGATGTCCACAAGCAGGTAAGGCACGAGGAGGCAGGAAGCCAGGGAGTGAGTGCAGAGACAGGACCAACCAAGTCATCAACAACCTAGAAGGCCAATTCTAAATAATCAAGTTGGCCAGGCAGAGACAGAGAGAGCCCATAAAAAGAACCTCCGTGTCAAGTCCTGGGCTATTCCCCTTCTCCTGGGTCTGAGGTTAGAAAGGTGGGAATTGGAATGATTTCCCTAAATTTCATATGAGCTTCTCCCTTCTTTGTAAAAAAAAAAAAAATACTGCTCACTGAGCTCTCTGTCTTGTCTTCTGCTTTGGAAAGTGGCATATCAATTAGAGATCTTCACCCCAGTTCTTATTCTGGCTGGAACGATGCCACCACCTTTAGTGATCAATTGATTGGCTAGGAGTCCTATCTCACTACTCCAACCAGCCTGCTCTGGCAAGACACTGTTAAGTCCTATCAACAATGGACTAACTGGTAAAGCATTTCCTCACACCCTTAGGTTCATAGCCCCAGGCCTGCTATTGTTGCCCAGGAGTCCCTCTACCCATGGCCTCAATAGTGAATAAAATGCCACCATAGTCAACCTCCCCCATTCAGTGAATCTGGCCAGTGTAGGAAGAAGGTGGGCTGAAGGCTTCTCCTCTCACTTCGGCAGACGTGAGAGGCAGCCTGGCATATGAGGGTGTTTTTCAAAATGGGGTCCCTAACGCCTCTGCATCAGAATCACCTTCAATGCTTTTCCAAAATGCAGACTGTCACACCCTTTTAGGATTCACTGAATTAAATTTTATGGGATTTTCATTTTTCAAAAATCCTCAATTGATTCTGATGGAAATTAATAATTGAGAAATAGTCTTTTAATGGACAAGAGTCCAGATTTTAGAATCCAGATCTGGGATAGGGTCTTAAGGTCTGCCCCTTACAGGTTATATGAACTTGAAAGGATCAATTAAAACCTCTGAGTTTTAGTTTCATCTATAAAATGGAGATGATGGAAGATAAAGTTCAAGTGAAGTAACATCTGTGCTATGTATACCTAACACCAGGATAGGTGTTCATTCCCCCACCTATCAGAGAAGACTCCATTCTCCCATAAGTAATAGAGAAGACTCAAAGTCACCCAAGAAGTAGAATATCATTCCTCTCCCCTTTCTCTGCTAACCAGTCTTTCAGTGATTTCTCCTCACCCCTCGACTTCTTTCTGTTTTCTGTTTCCCACCACAAAACAGAATCATTTGGCCCAGTGTTCCTTTCAAGAATGGATTTATAGTTAAACTATTTCAGGTTTTTCTGGAAATCATCATACTTTGGCACACAGTAGGAACTCAAATATTTACTGAGCTAATGCAATCTTTTATTTCCAGCCCAACTCACTTTAACATCTGCATTTCAGTTTAACCCCAGCACCCCATTTCAGTACCATAACCCCAATTTAGGCAAGTCTAAGAGATCAACCCAGCATATCAGCAAACCCAATCCACTTTTATTTCAATAGACAGGTCAGAACAAAATCCTTCCCTCCACTCCCAGAGACATGGACTTCCTCTCCTCAAATTACCATCTCTCCTGGGGAAACCAACTAGCATTTAACCCTTAGGTCTTCACACCATGTCAATATGAAATAGGAATTCAGCCCTGATTCCTCTTAGCCTCTGCGCAAACAACAGACTTGAGGAAGTAAAAATGCACCAGGCTGCCTTTGGGAAGAAAACAGATTCTCTGAGCTGTGAGATGAAAGGACAGGAAGCCTGAGGAAGGAAGGGGAGAAGGGGGGGTTGAGCAAGGGGAGAGCAAACAGTTTCTTCTCCAGCTGTTTCAATTGCATTTGGCCCAAGTTGCAAATTTACCTTCTGACCACGAAGGCTGATTGACTTGTTTCCTCTCTTCGGACTCAGATCTGAGAAACAACTTCTTACAGCTTGTCAGAAGGGGATGGGAATCCCAGCTGCTCTTTGCAGTGATGCCTGAAAATCTTGCTTTACCTTTGGGAGAGAGGGGCGGAGTCCAACCTAATGGGAATTAACTCCAAACACGCTGGAGGCTTCAAAGTCAGCCTCAGACATGCAGGTACTTGAAGTAGCTTAGCGGGCACTGAGTCCCCCACCTCCATCCTCACAGCTGCCAAGTTAGCTGTGTGTGAGTGTGTGTGTGTGTGTGTGTGTGTGTGTGTGTGTGTGCCCACACTTGAACTGCATATCTATCTCACTTCCTCACCTGTTACCCAAATGCCTGCTGAGGAATAGAGGTTCTCCCTAACTTCCAAAGCCCTGAATAATCTCACCATGTATATTAGGTAGCACCTAATGTGGCTGGAAACAACTCAGAAGACACAAGCCTGAAGGGAGTAAGACAGAATAACCTCTTTTTCCCAAACTGATTTCCACTATGTGATAGGGAAGGTGCTCCCACAGAGCAACCTATGGCTCAAAGCTATGACAAGATTACATTTCAGAAACTTAAAATCACACATTGAAAAAGCTTAACAATAACTTTTAAAAAAATAACAGTACTACCAAAAGTCAGTGTCTAACTTATCCCAAAGCACCAATAACTGTTTTTGTGATTGAGAAAAGAGCTGAGAAGACTGGAGATTAATGGAGCTTTGCCTAACACTCTGCTCCAACCTGATGTCATCTCTCCCACCTATAATGGCCCTGGCACTCCATATTTATTTTGGTAAACTTATTACCTTCTACCTTGTATTAGTTTTTTTGCATATATGTCTCATTTCACCTCTGAGTTGCCTTGTGAACAGGGAACTTTGCTGAACAAAATGAGCTAGAAGAAGGAATGGTAGCTAGCTTAACTTAACAGAGCATACTAGACTGATCCAAAACATCTTCGCTTCCATAATGGTCCACTTGCCTTCTCAGAATGCAATGAAGTTATCAAGTTTGTTATCTAGCATTTTGTTGTAACAATTCAAAATATGAGAGTAAATGAACCAGCAGTTTAGCACATTCATTGTACGCTGATAATTTTATGTAGTTGCTGAAGGTTTTCCTGCACGCATCCTCTCTTTTATCAGTGATAAAGGCTTACATTCTTCTATGCCTGCTTTTGTCTATCTTGCTACTTTCTATCAGTAGTTCCTAACCATTTTTTCTGCCCCAACACACTGATAAACCACATTCCCATCTGTAATAATGGCTTATTATGTCAGTTTCTGGGGGAGCAAGAGATGACCCCATAGGTGGAATGTCAGACTTTCAGCAATATAAGCTCCCGAGATAAGTTTTATAATCTCCCTGATCGTGTCCCCTTAAGAACGACGGCTTCAGATATAGGGCTATATAAAAAGAAATGCTAGACCCTCTCTCATTAAAAATAGTCAGTATTGGGCTTCCCTGGTGGCACAGTGGTTGAGAGTCCACCTGCCGATGCAGGGGACACGGGTTCGTGTCCCGGTCCCTGGAGGATCCCAGCCAGCGGAGCGGCCGGGCCTGTGAGCCATAGGCCGCTGGGCCTGCACGTCCGGAGCCTGGGCTCCACAGTGGGAGAGGCCACAACAGTGGGAGGCCCACGTGCTGCAATAAATAAATAAATAAATAAATAAAAGTCAGTATTAACAGACATATAATAACTGTGTGTGAGACATGGATGAAAATTTTGTCATCAGAAAGATAGTGATTCCACTCTATGCACTGATAAACATTGCCTTTTGCTTAGTGGCTACACCTGACATTTGGGTAACTGATCCCTATTTGCAACTCTAAGAGCTCATTTTTACTTACGTCTTTTTATCCTCTTTTCCCTGTGCCTCCAGTTTCCTTAAGTAAATACTATGGAAACTTAAATGTATGCTAAATAATGATCAAATTTATTGGGTAAAGTTTTGCTTTCTGTTGTTAATTTAACAGTTGATAGTGGTCTCAGAAAAAAAATTGCTGGTATCTTGTGGCTCTTGATATATTTTCATCTAAAAATGCTTTTCAGCCCTGCTTCCAGAAGATCATATGGGAAGGATTGAGAAGGGAACACTTCTTGTTATTTATTTAGGGGATAGGATGATATATAATATTTTAATAATGCTAAAATGGGCATTGGTCAGGGACCCAGGGAATACCTACATTCTGCCTTTGATCAGTATGGAATAAGAGATCCTGCAAAGACAAGATATGGTGATAGGTGATTCTGATACATATCCCCACCCCCCATTCCTAGTTCGCAAAACACTGCTCTATACAATAGAATTTCCCAAGCAAAATCAACACTCCCACGACATTTTGCAGTCTAGACAAGGGGTCAGCAAGCCAGAGCCTGTGCTATGCACCACATCCAATAGGCTGCCTGTTTTTATAGTTTTATTGGCATAGAGCCACAACTTATTCATTTATGTATCATCTATGGCTGTTTTCATGCTACAACTGCAAAGTTGAATAGTTGTGACAAAGATCTTATGCTCCACAAAGCCTAAAATATTTACTCTTTAGCTATTTACAAAAAAAAAATGCTGACCACTGGTTTAGACCCACACCGATAGATTATAGTAGAGACATTAAGTTAATTGTTATGAGAAAGGCATTGAAAAAGGAGGAAGGGAAAGTGAAATAAAGAGAAGTGCTGCTTGCTTTCAGCTTTGTTAAGGTGCCAGTCAACCCTTGCCAGTCCTTTAGAATCTGTGAAGTTAACAACGCACTAGAGATCAGTATAAGCCAAATATTCGGTAAGCTTGTGAAAATGTATTTCTCTGTTAACTATCCTTTGAACCTGTGTTTATGTGGTTCTCCAATATGCCTTAAGTTTTTTAACTGACCATTTTATTGAGATATAAGTCACATATCATGAGGTTCACCCTTTTAAAGTATAGAATATGGTTTTCTTAGTATATTCACAAAGTTGTACACTCCATCACCACTATCTAATTCCAGAACATTCTCATCACCCCCAAAACAAACCTCATACTTATTAGCATATAACTTAATTTATTTATTCCTCTTTTGTCAGAGCTGCTTCTCCTTTGGGGGCTACTTGTTTGTTTGTTTGTTTTTAAACTTTCTTATTAATATGGCTCTATGTTTGTTCTAGTCTTACAGGAAGGGACCATTTATTTCCAGAGTCCCATTGCCCTTGAACTTTGGAGAATTTGCACTATGTGCTTACAAATTTAAAACCACATAGACTCCATGACCTGTCACCCATGCAGGTTGAATATGGAAGGTACACCTTTCTAATACTATAGTTTCAGTTCTAGACTGAAAACCTAGAGATGAAACTTATATATTTCTTTTTTGTATAAAACTTAGAACTGACAACTCTTTTGGTGAATGTCCTTATTCAGCTCAGAGGATGGCCTTATTAGTGTTGTGATGTGGTGTGCAGGTAAATATTTAATAACTGGCTTCACATGGCAGGGGAGCAAGTGAGCCCTGATTGGTGGCATTTGCTGATCACTGTGTTGTAAATACTCCCACCATGGCCAATTTCAAGCTACCAACTTGAAGTCAGTGAAAGTGGAGTTGGGAAGACATACACACAGTCTACTCTCGTGAGCTGGTACAATCCAATTCCAGCACACTACTGGAACTCAGATTCAAGGAATTACTTCAGTCTTGGTTTGTGTAGATTTATAAGCTATAAACAATACTAACCAAAATACTATCATAGTTGTTTATGTGTTGCACACAGACTTCTCCCCACTCTCTATACACTATGTTAGCTGGCACTGAAACATTTCAAAAATATTTTGCTGCCCCAACTTAAAGCCTTTAGAGTGCAATGTGTGTATTATTAAGAAGTAAACCAAAGATAAATTGTTCATAGATCTTGTTGCCTGCTTTAACAACTTTTTTTTTTTTTTTTTTTTTTTTTTGGCAGTACGCGGGCCTCTCACTGTTGTGGCCTCTCCCGTTGCGGAGCACAGGCTCCAGACACGCAGGCTCAGTGGCCATGGCTCATGGGCCCAGCCACTCCGCGGCATGTGGGATCTTCCCGGACTGGGGCACGAACCCATGTCCCCTGCATCGGCAGGTGGACTCTCAACCACTGTGCCACCAGGGAAGCCCCCTGCTTTAACAACTTTTGAGATAGTATCTTTATTATATTTATAATAGATTAAAAAAACAGGTCACAATCCCTTTTTTAAAAAAAACTTAAAAATGTACCATATTTTTAGTCCAAATTGTGCAGTGTAAATTAAACTAAATTACATTATATTAACCACTATGAGCATCTTTCTGTAAGCATATTTATATTGAAATTAACTTTCAAAAAGAAAAAAATATGGAGAAAATTTGTCAACATATTAAATGAAATTCTTTTGAGTCTTACTTTTATTTTCAAAAGTCCTATATATTAGGTGGGGAGGATCCATCACCCATGCTGATTGTTTCCCTCTTGGAGAAGGGCAACCTGCCAACAATTACTTATTAATTGCTAACATGTGCCAGGCTCTGTGTTAGATGCCGGCAACACAAGAGTTAAGAAGATAGACAGGATCCCTTATGATTTTTACATTCTACTCAAAGAGATGCAAAAGATTAAACAAACAAACAAACATGATAATAATGGACAGTGATGAATATTGAGTAATTTAAAAAATAGTGATATTGATAGAGTAATGAGGTTGAGGGAGACCTACCTTAAATAGAGGAATTAGGGAAAGCTTCTCTGGTGAGGCTTGGAGCTTAAAAGCTGAAGGATGAGAAGCAAGAGAAGAGCTGGAAGAAGTTGGGTGAAGACTGTAAATTCAAAGGCTCTGAGGAGGGGAGGATCTTGGCATGTTAAGGAACAGAAAGTCCAATGGGGCTGGAACATGGTGAACCAAGCAGGAGTGGTACCAGGTAAGGCTGGAGAGGTAAGCAGAGGGCAGATCATGCAGGGATTTATAGGATTTCTTTTTAAGTACCATGGCTAAGACCACACAACTTCATATGTACTTCTATGAAAACAGGAGCAGCTACAAGGAAACAGTGACCATCATCTTCTATTTTTATCTCAGGGTTTCTGACGTACTATTGTTCACAGATTTGTTAGTAGTAAACTGAGGTTTATTACTTAGGCCTGAGATTTACTACTTTATCATTTAAGCTGCCTTGACCTAGTCTAAGTCATTATCCTCACCAGTCTTTGACCCTTGACCCGCCTTTCTGATCTGCCCAGCTCACAGCAATGGGAAGACACTGTGTGGTTTAAAGGATTATCTGATTCATATTTGAAAACTGTCTCCTTTTAAAGTATAAAAATTTGTAATATTAGCGTTTCCAGGCCCCAGGTCTTCCTCAAAGCTTTCATCTTCTTTCGGAGATCATCTTGCATTTACAACAGCCAAACTTCACTTTTCATTTCCCTTTTGGCCCCTGCATTCAAGGTACCCCAGTGCTGACTAATTATGAGATTGATTTGCCTAGGAACAGAAGGTCCACTCTCTCATGCTCCAGTTAATCAAAGTTTGACTAGAATTCTATTCCTAGGGCAGTGTCCTAAATGATGGTCCACACAGCTGAAAGAACAAACGGTCTCCTCCCAAGTCTCTCAACAGTATTTCCTCTGTCCTTCTCCACCTCACCTCTCTTACCACAAAGCCATCAGTGTCTTTTGAAGCCTTCCTAGCACTAGGACCCCTATCTTCACAGTTGGCCAAACCATGTGGGAGAGTGGCCTCTGGCAGCATAACTGATTTTCTAAACCACCCTGATTCATTTCCCAAAGGATAATCTAACTGGGTTATGAGTTTCAGTGAAACAAGAAGCAGCATTCCAGAACCAAGAAATCCTTGTTATCCTTGCCTCTGATTCCTGAAGCAAGTCACAGAGTTTTGTCAGTTTGGGGACCTCACTCACAAAGATTTGTTTCTGGGCATTCAATTGGTTATCACAGCATTACTACCATTTCCTGGCTTTGCTGAATTGTGTAGCCAGCCAGGCTGCCCCAAAACAACTGAGCAATCACACTACAGAAGGACATTAAAAGAGCTGAAAGGATGAGTGTACCTCCTGCCAGTTCAGTGCTGGCTTAGAGGCTGAAGGAAAACTGAGGGTTACAGTATAACCAAAAAATGCTCAGGAAATGAGATGTAGAGCTCAGGAAATACACAACAGCCTTTTCCACAGGGGTAATCTGATAGGGCTAGTGGCTGGCCAGTGGAGACAGTGCTACGAGCCAGACTACTTGCCCACAAAATCCCATGAAGCAACAGCTGCAGGAAGGAAGGACCACACAATAAGAAAGGCCCTTCTCTATGAACCTCGGCTTTGTTCTCTGGGTAAGTATTTGGGTACTGGGGTAAAACCACCCCAGGACATATCTGAGCATTTGCCTAGTGACCTTCAGTATATACCATGTTTTCTTGGCAGCTGTGGGTAAAATACAATTGGCAGCCAAAAAAACTTTGTTCATTCTCTTGCTGGGATGTAATTCTGCTTTCTGGGGACATCATAGGCACATCTGTGATTCTAAAATGACTTCTATCTAGAAGAGGCTGTCGTCATGAATACTTGCTGGACATTTGGAGCAAACATTGCCTAATCTTTGCAAGCAGGACTTGCCTTTTACTTAGTAACTGACCCTTAAATTTGAATAGTGAAGTTGATCCTCACAACAGCCTTATGAAGTAGACATTACCTCCATTTTCAGGGCAGAAAACTGGGGCTTAGAAATGTTAAATGATTTTCCCAAAGCCACAGAACTCTTAGATGACATATTCAGGAAAACACTTGGAGACAGAAGACAGGTTGCATGGGAAAAGAGGGGAGGGGCCAAAAGGGGTATGAGGGAAAAGAAGAAATATGGCATGAACCCTACATTTCTACTTTGAGAAACTGGGTACATGCAGATAGCCTTTATTAAAATAAGAATAAAGGCAAATTGCAGTGTGACCTCCCTACACCCCTTCTCTTTGGTGATGGACAGTGAAGAGCAGGGAATAATTGAGTTCAGTTTGGCTATTAGGTTAGAAGCATCTCTGGAACATCTTAGTACATAGTAAATAGTTATATGAGTCTGGAGCTCAGAGGGAAGTTCTGGACTGAGAGTTCAAGTGTGGAAGATACAAGCCCTAAGAGTAGATTACAAGACCAAGGTGTTTGTCAAACATTATGGCCAAGGACATGAATAACCCTGATAAAGGTTATCCCCACATTTAAAGGATGGGTAAAGAGACAAGGACCTATGAAGGAAACACAAATTGCTCAGTCCTTCCCTTACCATCCTGTTCCCCACACATCACAACCTCTCAAGAACAAGAGCTGGCTCAGGAAGAACTGGCTCAGGAAGGATGTGGGGTTATGGAGGTTGAGGCTGGCAGTGGTTAAAAATCCTTCAGTGTTAAGTGCTTTATCGACCAACCATTGTCTGGAGGTAACCAGGGATGAGCTGTGAGAAGCCAATCTCACTCAAATGCGACAGTATTTCCAGCTTGTTTAACAAGTCTCTTTCATTTTTAATGAGTTTTAAGGGGCCACTCAGTAGCTGATGCTTGCTGTGCTTGGCAAAGAGCCATCAACTCTGGTACCACCTGGTTTTCTTTCTTGAGTTTAGAGAAATTTCGAGGAATGGCAGGGAGGCTGAAAGCAGGTTCAAGCACCTTGGATTTGACCTTGAACAGTCTCCTGTGCCTTTCTCCTTTACTCTTGTGGGATACCACAAGCTAAATTAATGCTGTGGGAGTCACTCCACAAATCAAAGACTCTCTGTTTGATCTTGAGGAGTCATTTATATCCTTCCCAGAACTTAGTTTTCCTATCTAGGGAAAGATTTTAGAAAATTAAAAACCAGCCTCATCCACAGTGGGAACAGATCATTTATTAAGTTCCAAAATGACTTGGAGGACATTGTCGTCAGTATTATACTACTGATGGACACTGTTGTCAGTATTATACTACAGATGGAACCATTCTGTTCATTCTACAATGAACTGTTGACCATTTGTTATGTATCAGGCACTGGAAATACAGTGATAAATTGTATCAGACAGAGAAGGCGCTTGCTCTCACCAAGCTCACATTCTAGCGAGGAAGAAATTTTTATATAAGTGAACAACTAATGAACTAGAATGATAAGGTCTAAAGCAAAATTAAATTTGATCATAAGATAGGGTGTTGGGGTGGGAATAAGGGCAACTTTAGTTTAGATGAAGTAGTTGGGAGAGGCTCTGAGCTGGTATTTGACAAGACATGAAAGATCAGAAGGAGCCAGGCATGCAAAGAGCCAAGGTAAAAATCTTCCCCAGAGGGAAAGTAGAGGCAGAGGACACAGAAAATTAAGAGGCTTTAAGTCATAAAAATGCTCGGAGTGTTTAAGGAATTGAAAGCAGGTTAAGGACAACTGGATGTCCATATGCAAAAGAGAGAAGTTGAACCCCTACTTCACTTCACACCATAAACAAAAATGAACCCAAAATGGATTAAATATCTAAATATAAGAGCAAAGAACATAAAATTCATAGAAGAATACTTAAACATAAACCTTCTTGACCTTGGATTATGCACTGTATCTTAGATATGACACCAAAAACACAAGCAACAAAGGAAAAAATAAACTGGACTTCATCAGAATTAAAAACTTTTGTGCATCAAAGGATACTATCAAGTTAGTGAGAAGAGGGAATTCCCTGGCTCTCCAGTGGTTAGGACTCTGTGCTTCCACTGCAGAGGGCCTGGGTTCGATATCTGATCAGGGAACTAAGATTCCGCCAGCCATTCAGTGCTGCCAAAAAAAAAAAAAAAAAAAAAAGAAAGAAAGAAAAAGAAAGTGAGAAGACAACCCACGGAATGGAGGGAAATGTTTACAAATCATATATCTAGTAAGGGCCTAGTATCCAGAATATATAAAGAACACTTACAACTCAACAACAAAAAGACAAACAACCTAATTTTAAAATGGGCAAAGAACTTGAGTAAATATTTCTCCAAAGAAAATATGTAAATGGTCAATAAGCTGGTGTGAATGTAAAATCATGCAGCTGCCATGGAAAAGAGCTGGCAATTCCTCAAAAAAGTTAAACACATAGTCACCATATAATCCAGCAATTCTACTCCTACCTATATGCCCCCCCCCAAAAATTAAAACAAGTATTAAAAAACTGTGCATGAGGGACTTCCCTGGTGGCGCAGTAGTTGAGAGTCTGCCTGCCGATGCAGGGGACACGGGTTCATGCCCCGGTCCGGGAAGATCCCACATGCCGCGGAGTGGCTGGGCCCATGAGCCATGGCCACTGAGCCTGTGCGTCCGGAGCCTGTGCTCCACAATGGGAGAGGCCACAACAGTGAGAGGCCCGCGTACTGCAAAAAAGAAAAAAAATTGTGCATGAATATTCACAGAAGCAATTTTCATAGGTGCCAAAAGGTTTAAACAACCCAACTATCCATCAATTGATGAATAGATAAGCAAATTGTGGTATAGCCATCAATGGAATATTAATCACCTATAAAAGGAATGAAATTCTGACACGTGGATGAACCCTGAAAACATTATGCTAAATGACATAAGCCAAACACAAAAGATCATATATAATATGATTTCATTTATATGAAATGTCCAGAATAGGCAAATTTATAGAGACAGAAAGAAGATTATTGTTTGCTAGGGGCTGGGGGGAGGGGATGGAGGACTGATTACTCAATATGCATTGTTTCTTTTAGGAATGATGAAATATTCCAAAACTAGGTAATGGTGAAGGTGTCAGTGTCACAGCTCTGTGTTTATACTGAAAACCATTTTAAATGAGTGAATTGAATGGTATATGAATTATATGCCAAAAAGCTGTAATCACAAAAAAGCAGGCTGCTATAGGACAATAGTGAGGGAAAGTGATAGAAGGGGCAGAGATGTAAATTACCTGAGGATACTATCCTCCTACGGTTTCATGAAGATCTAAGGCTTATAATGATAAATGTATGCTGAGCAGCTTCTTTGGCCTCTCTGTGCTAGACCCAAGGTCTCTAAAATCAAAGATCAGAGAACCCTCTAAGTCGGGAAAAGAGAATACTTTCCCCACTTGAAAGTAGTGGAGAGAGGATACAGTATGCTTGTTCCAAGGACATGGAAGTTTAATGGTTCCAACTGCATAACATCAAAAGCTCTACTGTCCGGAACTGTGGCTCAAGGATCCCCTTGCTAACATTAACAGCTACATTTTATTAAATGTTTACTCTGTGCCAGCATTATGTTAGATAAATTCATATAGGTTATCTCATTTGATCAACACAACAATCCAGTGAGGATTTTACACATTTGTATCCCCGATTTGACAACTGAGGAAACTGAGGCATAGCTGGGTGAAATCCTTGCCTAAGTTTTCATAACTAAGAAAGAGTACCAAAGCTCTGTCAATCTAAACTTGCTCTTAAGCTCCACATCATACTACCCTGCCTCCTCTGACCCCCAGGAGTGCTCCTCTTTGTGGTGTTAGAAGAGGGGGCATTGAGATCCTTCTAGAAGTTAGGGGTATGCTCCTAACACCTTTTATTCTTTCTCTGGTAAATTTAGTGGGCTAAATAGACAACATTTTGGTCAACCAGAGGTGTAGCTGGCTGCTTTAAAGGAGATAGGCAGAGTTATTAGAAACGACCTGTCTGTACACATTCATGGTGCTGCTTCTGTGACCCTTTAAGGTCTGTGAGAAAAGAGAAGAGTATGTTGGTCATCAGAGTTCAGGCTTTGTTTCCCTCATCACATAAAGAACTTTACTCTAGAACTGTAGCTTAAAGGTGTCCTTAGATAGCAATCACTGCAAAAAATACTAAGCACTTACTATCTAGTAAGCACTGTGGTAAGTGCTTTTACATAGTTTATCTCATTAGATCCTGGCAGCAACCTTGTGTAGGATATACTGTGTTATCCTCTTTTTTATAATTGGAAGTACTGAAACATAGCTAGAACAAACTTGTCCTAGATCTCTCAGCTCGTGAAAATACTGAAGCCAATATCCACTTTCAGTCAGTCAGATCTCAGGGCCCTTGACTTTTTTTTTTTTTGCGGTACGCGGGCCTCTCACTGTTGTGGCCTCTCCCGTTGCGGAGCACAGGCTCCAGACACGCAGGCTCAGCGGCCATGGCTCACGGGCCCAGCCACTCCATGGCATGTGGGATCTTCCCGGACCGGGGCACGAACCCGTGTCCCCTGCATCAGCAGGCAGACTCTCAACCACTGCGCCACCAGGGAAGCCCAGGGCCCTTGACTTTTTAAAGGCTTTAAAAAAAATTATGGTAAAAACACATAAGTAACAATTTCCATCTTAACCATTTTCAAGTGTACAGTTTAACAGTGTTAAGTATTTTCACATTGCTGTGCAAAAGATCTCCAGAACTTTTTCATTTTGCAAAACTGAAGCTCTATACCAGTTAAACAAAAACTTCGCTTTCTCCTCTCCAAAGCCCCTATTAATCATCACTCTACTTTCTACTTCTATAAATTTGATTAGCTTAGATAGCTTATGTAAGTGTATTTCTACAATATGTCTGTTTTTGTTATTGGCTTATTTCACTGAGCATGCTGCTTTCAAGGTTCATTCATGTTGTATCATGTGACAAGATTTCCTTCCTTTTTAAGGCTGAATAATATTCCACTATATGTATGTCTTAGTCTGTTAAAGCTGCTATAACAAAATACAGTACCATAAACTGGGTGGCTTAAACAAAAGATATTTATTTCTCACAGTTCTGGAGGCTAAGAAGTCCAAGATCAAGGTGCTAGCAGATTTAGTCTCTGGTGAGGGTCTACTTCTTGGTTCATAGATGGCCATCTTCTTGCTGTGTCTTCACTTGAAAGAAAGGGCAATGAAGATATTTAGGGTGTCTTATATAAAGGCACTAATCCCATTCATAAGAGTTCCACCCATGACCTAATCACTCCCCAAAGCCTCCACCTCCAAATACCATCACATTGGGAGTTAGGATTTAGCATAAGAATTTGGTGGGTGGGGACACAAACATTCAGTCTATAGCAATGTATATACCACATTTTGTTTATCCATTTTTCTGTTGAAGGACATTTGGGCTGCTTGCGCCTCCTGGCTATTGTGAATAGTGCTATGAACACAGGTATGAAAGTATCTCTTCAAGACCCTGCTTTCAATTCTTTTGGATATATTCCTAGAAGATTGTTAAATCATATAGTAATTCTATTTTTAATTTTTTGAGGAAGCTCCATAATGTTTTTTATAGTGGTTGTAACATTTTACAGTCCCACCAATGGTGCACAATGGTCTGGATTTCTTCACTTCCTTACCAACACTTGTTACTTTCTGTTTGTGTTTTTTAATAGTAGCCATCCTAATGAGTGTGAGGTAATATCTCATTATGGTTTTGATTTGCAATTCTCTGATAATTAGAAATGTTTACCAACTTTTTATATGCTTGTTGGCCACTTGTATGTCATCATTGGAGGAGTGTCTATTCAGGTACTTTGCTCATTTTTAAAATTGGGTTATTTGATATTTTTGAGTTTTAGGAGTTAATTATATATTATTGATATTAACCCCTTAGCAGACATATGATTTGAAAATGTTTTCTCCCATTCTAAAATTTGATTTTTCACTCTGTTTTGATTGTGTCCTTCAATGTACAAAAGTTGCTAAGTTTGGTGTAGTCCCATTTGACTGTTTTGCCCTTAGTGTCATATATAATAAATCATCACCAAATCCAATGTCATGAAGATTTCCCCTATGTTTTATTCTAGCAGTTTTATAGTTTGGGGTCTTATGCTTAGGTCTTTAATCCATTTTTAATTAATTTTTGTATATAGTGTAAGATAAGTGTATAACTTCATTCTTTTTCATGTGGATACTCAGTTTTCCAAATCAGTTGTTGAAGAGACTATCCTGTCCCCATTGAGTGGTGTTGGGACCCTTGTCAAAGATCATTTCACCATACACATGAGTGTTTATTTCTAGGCTCTATATTCTATTCCATCTGTCTATATGCCTGTCTTTATGTCAGTAACACACTGTTTTGGTTGCTGTGGCTTTGTATTATGTTTTAAAATCAGGAAGTGTGAGGCCTCCAACTTCATACTTTTTCAAAATTGTTTTGCTATTTGGGATCCCTTGAAATTCTGTATGAATTTTAGGATAATTTTTTCTGCAAAAATAGACAAATGGGACTACATCAAACTTAGCAACTTTTGTACATCAAAGGACACAAACAACAGGGTGAAAATGCTACCTATAGAAGGGGAAAAATATTTGCACATCATACATCTGATAAAAGGTTAATAACTACAATATATAATGAACTTCTTTGACTCCTTTTCTGCAAAATTGCTATGGCAATTTTGATAAAAATTGCATTGAATCTGTAGATTGCTGTGGGTAATGTGGACATCTTAACAATATTAAGTCTTACAATCCATGAACATGGCTGTCTTTCCATTTACTTTTGCCTTTTAAAATTTCTTTCACCAGTGTTTTGTAGTTTTCAGTGTGTAAGTCTTTCAACTCCATGGTTAGGTTTATTCTTAAGTATTTTATTATTTTTGATGCTATTGTAAATGCAATTGTTTTCTTAGTTCCATTTATGGATTGTTTGTTAGTGTATAAAAATGCAACATATTTTTGCATGTTGATTTTGTATCCAACAACTTTGCTGAAATAGTTTATTATTTCTAACAGTTTTTTTTGTGTGGAATCTTTAGGGTTTTCTACATTTAAAATCATGTCATCTACAAACAGGGATTATTTTACTTCACCCTTCTGATTTGGATGCCTTTTACTTATACTTATTGCTTAATTGTTTTGACTAGAACTTCCAGTACTATGTTGGATAGAAGTGGTGAGAGTGGGCATCCATGCCTTATTGCTGATCTTAGAGGAAAAGCTTTCAGTTTTCACGATTAAGTATGATGTTAGCTGTGAGCTTTTCATATATAGTCTTTATTATGTTGAGGTAGTTTACTTCTATTCCTGGTTTATTGAGTGCTTTTATCATAAGAGGATATTGGTTCTTGTCAAATGCTTTTTCTGCATTGAGATAATCATATATGTGTTGTCACTCATAATGCTAATGTGTTGTATGACATTTATTGATTTGTGTATGTTGAACCATCTTTGCATTCAAGGAATAAATTCCACTTGATCATGATGTATAATCCTTTTAATGTGCTGTAGAATTTGGTTTGCTACTATTTTGTTGAGAATTCTTGCATCAATATTCATCAGAGATGTTGGTCTATTTTTTTTCTTGTAATGTCTTTGTCTGGCTTTGATATCAAGGTAATACTGACCTCATAGAATGACCTTAGAAGTGTTCCTTCTATTTCTGTTTTTCAGAAGAGTTTCAGGAAGATTGGTATTAATTCTTCTTTAAATATTTGGTAGAAATTTGCAGTGAAGCCATCTGGTCTTCGGCTTTGTTGGTTAGGAAGTTTTTAATTACTGATTGTATTTTCTAACTTGTTATCAGTAAGTTCAGATTTGTTATTTCTTCATGATTCAGTCTTGGTAGGTTGTGTGTTTCTAGGAATTTATCTTTTTTTTCTAGGTTATCCAATTTTTTGGTACATAATTGTTCAGAGTATTATTTTATAAGCTTTTAGCTCTACCATCACTTGTAATATCTCCTCTCTTATTTCTGATTTTAGTTAGTTAAATCTTCTTTGTTTCTAAGTTAAGCTAGCTAAAGGTTAGTCAATTTCGTTGATCTTTTGAAAAAGCAAACTCTTCATCTAATTGACTTGTTCTATTATTTTTCTGTTCTCTATTTTATTTGTCTCTGTGCTAATCTTTATTATTTTCTTCCTTCTGCTAGCTTTGGATTTATTTTGTTATCCTTCTTATAATTTCTTTTTTTGTTTGTTTGTTTTTTCTCAATTTATTTATTTTTTATATCCCTTTAGGGTCAACATGTTTTCATTTATTTATTTATTTTTACAGTAGTTCCTTGTTGGTTATCTATTTTAAACATCGCAGTGTGTATATGTCAATCCCAAACTCCCAATCTATCCCAATTTCTTGATATGCAAAGTTAGATTGTTGATTTGAGATATTTTTTTATGTACACATTTACAGCTATAAACTTCCCTCTAATCATTGCTTTTGTTGCATCATATAAATTTTGGTATGTTGTGTTTTCATTTCAGTTGTCTCAAGGTATTTTCTAATTTCTCCTGTGACTTCTTCTTTGACCTATTTTTTGTTTAAGAATGTATTGTTTAATTTCCACATATTTGTGGATTTTCCAGTTTTCCTTCTGCTCTTGATTTCTAGTTTCATTCCATTGTCATCAGAAAAGATACTTTGTACGATTTCAATCTTTTTGATTAAGACTTGTTTTGTGGCCTAACATATGTCTATCCTGGAGTATGTTCCACGTGTACCTGAGGCGAATGTATATTCTGCTATTGTTGGATGAAATGTTCTGTATATGTTTATTAGATCTAACTGGTCTATGGTGTTGTTCAAGTCCTCTGTTTCTTTATTCATCTTCTGATTTTTTTTATACATTATTGAAAGTGGGTATTCAAATCTACTAATATTGTACTGTTATCTATTTCTATCTTCAATTCTGTCAAAATTTACTTCATATATTTAGAAGCTCTGAAGTTGGTACATAAATATTTATAATTACTATATTTTCTTGCTGAATTGACCCATTTATCATTATACAATGTCCTTCTTTGTCTCTTGGAACAGCTCTTGACTTAAAGTCTATTTTGTCTGATATTATTATGGTCATCCTTGCTCTCTTTTGCTTACCATTTGCATCATAGCCCTTACTTTTAGCCACCCACATTGCACTATCTCCCTTCAGGCATCCTCCTATGGAGTGAGAATGGGTGACTTGAGTTCCTTCTAGAAGTTCGGTGTGTGCTACTAAGACTTTTTAAAATTTTTTTCCCATAAATTAGTGAACTAAAGAGCAAGTTCTATATAGTTGTCCAGGGGTCTGGTTAGCCCCCGTCAGAGAAGGAGGTCGGTAGATTATCAGAGTGTCTTGTCTGTACATTCATAAGGCCATTTCTCTAAAACCTCTCACTGCTCCTCTGCTCTGACCAATGAGATGGTGCTTCAACAACTCAAGTCCTTTTGTAAGGGTCTCTGATATTTCTTACCACTGAAACAGAATGGAGCATAAAGGACTCTCAACCCTTTGAGCCTCCTTCATCTCATCTTTTGCCAAGAGTGCTCTGTGACCTTAAAATCCAGAGTCGGCTGTGGTCAAGGCTTGTGGAGGTCTTTTAAGTTTTCCCTGTGAGGAAAAATGAAAAGTATAAAATGAGAATTCTTGCTAGATCTGTAATCAACTCTTCTGAAACTCAAGTCCTCTGAACTGACATAACACTCTGTTTTCAGAGTGAACCTCGTTACCCACATCTGAGTACTTAGCTTCCAAGGCTGCTTCCTGAGCCTTTCTATCGAGTGGGACCCTTCAAAGTAATCTCTGAGAGCACTGCCTATAGGGAAGACCACTTACAAGCCAGGGCAGTGGCAGGAAAACGAGCTGCTGCAGCTATCAGTCTACCAATGACATGCACTTCCAATTTTATCCCCCATACCACAGCCAGCTTTAGTTCTCACTGACTTCCATCCTTTGCAGAACAACATCTTCCTATAAATGCAAATATTCAGGTTGACCATAGCTGGCTTTGTGCCTGTGGCTCTTTGATAGAAACAAGGCTAATAATAGAGTTTTGTGTGAAAATAAAGAGTTGAATGACATCAAATAATCATGAGGCATCCTGCTGATTAATGGGCCAATTGTCCTGAAGGTCATCTGGTCCGAGCTTGGCTAGAAATCATTAAAATGTGGGTTGTTACACAAAGCAACAGCTGCCTCTTCAGAGCTTCCATTTTAGCCCAGAATAAGAGATGACAATCAAATTTTTGACTCACAGATGGACTGTACCTTTAACTGAAGCTTGCATCAGCTTTTCTTCATGATTCCTAAGAAATCAACTTATACATGATGCATGTAACCCGATCTTCCCTTTGTGAAATTCCCACATATCCAGTCTCCAGGTGCTCCTCTTCTTACTCTATGTAATTTCTATAAAAATTGAGCTTTCGATATATACATCAAAGTATAAAAAGTGTAGAGTATATACAAATTATAGAGTTTATTGAACCACTGGTTCCCCCCCTAGCTTTTCTTACTGTCATTTATTTTGTTTTCTTCCTTTAGGCAGGGGAAGGGAATGCTTTCCAATGTTTCCCTTTGGGAATAAAGGAAGCCCTCAATAAAAACATTGTATTACTGAAAACAAACTTTTGGTAGTCTTGCCACAAGAGAAAAACAAACAAATAAACAAACCACATCATCAGGAAATAAAAACATCTTTGGCAGGTTTCAATGTGGAAGCCCCCAGTTTAGTAAGTTTTTCCTAGTGTGCAATGTTTCTGTGTGTGCGTATGTGTGTGTTGTTTTTTCTCAATCATTTTTTTCATTTTCCTTTTTAAGTGAGAGGAAGCTCTTATTATCTTTTAATAAAAGGTGACCACTTCAGCTTTGCTAAAGCAAACATTCAGGACAGATCAGAAAGGTTAATTCCCTGGGTCCTCTGCTCACCTTGTCCTTGGGTCTAGCCAATGGACCCTCTAATGGGGAGTTGGCCTTCCCAGGAGGCCTTCTGTGTCTTGAAGTTTGCCGGCTTCTAGGCTAATTTTTATTTCATCAACCCCCTTCCTTCCCATATACGCACAGGAATCAATACTCCTCAGGCCTCATCATATAAGACATTCAAGCCATAAAGTTTTCTCTTAGAGATCCTGGCATTACACAAAGGAGTGGTGACCTTCTTGTTTGTTCCCTGAAATCAATACTTTTTGTTGCTACATTTTAGTTTTGAAAATGTTTATTTTCTTTTATTTAAAAAATATCTCCTTTGTTTCATCAGCCAAGGTGAACCCCTGTGGGACCTAAAAACTTAAAAGACTTTCTCACCAGTATCTACCTATTCTTTAATCTTTAAGTAATAGCACACTGTACCCCCTGGGTCAGGCCAAGGTGCTCCCCTTAGAGAAGACTTGGCACTTGGGCTTTGCAAATTTAATTTATGAACAACTGGGGGGCTCAATGTGGTAGACTCCCTGTCTTCATTCTTTCTCTTTTTGGCAAAGGGATGGATTTTCTTATCTTTAAAACAGAGAATAGTACCATGTAGTTGGCTACAGCAAGTGTGTGGTATGTTTTGGAGAGATTTTCTCATGAAGACCTAGAGATTTCCTCATATGATTATACACTCTATAGTCCCAAATGTTTTAATCTGAGCATTATGCTCCCTCTTGGACTCTAACTTCAGGTCTAGCCAATGGTGCCTGTAAACAAGGAGTTTGCCTTTCCAGGAGGCTCTTTTCATTTTAGTTTTTTATTGACTGGAAGCCAGAATTTTGGTAAACCTCTTCCTTGTACCCCCACAAAATTCAGTATCCTCATTCCATTATCCACTTAAGCCATAAAGTCTTATTCTAAGTGTCCTGGCACCTCACAAAGGAATGATGACCTTCAGGTTGTTAGCCCATAAAGGGATACTAATAGTTACTACATTTTTCGAATGTTATACTTTTTTAAATTTCTGTTTCAACATCAGAACCTCAGTCGTGTGGTTTCTCAAGGTGAAATCATTTGTCCTAAAATGCTCTCCCTTGTCAATGTCTACCTATTCTCTTATCTTTAGTTTTAAAAAATTTTTTAAATTGAGATATAGTTGATGTACAATATTATGTAAGTTAGAGAGTACAACACAGTGATTCACAATTTTTAAAAGTTATACTCCATTTATAGTTATAAAATAGTGGCTATATTCCCTGTGCTGTACAATATATCCTTGTAGCTTATTTATTTTATGCATAGTAGTTTGTGCCTCTTAATCCCCTACCCCTATCTTGCCTCTCCCCACTGGTAACCACTAGTTTGTTCGTTCTTGCACTCCACCACTGCCTCAGAAATCAGTGGTCCCTGATGACTCCTCAAAAGTGTGGTGGTTCTCAATAATTATCCATGAAAGGGATACTTCTTAGTTGTCTTCACTTTGGGAAATTTGTGTGTTTTTTTTCCTATTTAGAAAAGATCCCCTAAGTCTTTAGTCAGCCAAGGTAAAAGCTTGGTAGGTCATCACGTAAGCTTGGAGACTCCCTGTCCAATGTCTCAAAGTTCTATAATTGATTAACAATGATTTGCTATTCCCAGAGTGTCCCCAGAGTGACCCTCTAGCCAACAACATTTTGTCATTCTTCCTGCCTCTTTCTCTTGCTGTCGGCTTGGATCCTACTCCCAGCCTTGTCCCAAAAGAAACACGTGCACACGTGCGCACACACATAGAAACACACACACACACACACTTAAGAAATTTGTAAGTCTCTCACAGGCATGTAGGTATACAAGACTGAAAGTGGTGTATATGAGAGTTCTTTGGGGTGGTTTTTTCCTGTGTGTAGGATATGTGTGTGTTGCGTGGGGGAGAGTTCATTGCTTTTTTCATTGTAAGTTCATTTTTTTCCTTATGCCTCTTCAGAAATGTCCCCATGGGTGTCTCCATTTTCTGTCATCTTAAAACAGCAGCACATGCTGTCCTCTTTGGTCTGACAAAGCTGACCTTCCTCTGCGTTGAGACCATCTTATTCTTTCTCTTCTCAATACCAGGCTTTTATTTCAAGTCCTTCCCCAAAACATTTAAAAAATAAAAACTTGACTCCACAAAACACAAATTCATTAAGATGTAGGTATAAATGACTGGAAAGTTTGAATGTCATAATTCCCCACCATCCCCCCATTTTTATATTTTTTTTGTTTTCTTTTGAAATAAAAGATTTTTTTTTTCTTCCCTAGCATGTCTATTTAGAGATTCTCTCCAACAGAAAGTTATGTTAGCCCTCTGGGTCAAGCAGAGGTGACCTTCCCTTAGGAGATATAAGTGACTGGGATGGTGCCCTATGGCAGCCCCTTGCCTTTTTTTTTTCTTATTTTCTTCCTTTAATGGTAAAAGAAAAAAATCCTATCTTGTAAAACAAAATAGCTTTACTGTTAACTAGAGAAAATGAAGCATCCATTTTTCCAATGGCTTCAAATTTTGCAGCCTTAAATGTTTTAATCTGAGAACACTGCTTACCAAACCATGACTCAAGCCAATGGAGCCTCTAAACTGAAAGCTTGCCTTTTCAAAAAGCTGTTGGTATGTCAGCTTTCTATTCACTAAAAGTGAATTTTCTGCCTTACCCCCTTTTTGCCACCCCAACCCACCAGTAGCTTTGTGAAGCCACTTGAACTGTAAATCTTGTTGTATAACCTAGAACCACACATACGACTAATAGCTTTCCTGAGTTATTTGTTATCCATCTAAGAGACACTTTTCCTTGTTCTTTTTTTTTCACCTTTTTAAACATATTTCCCATTTTCTTAAGTCTTTGGAATTTACTTTTGTTTCCTTCTTTTATGTAAACAATAGCCCCTAGGTTTTGTAATCAACCAAGGTTAACCCATGTGAGTCTTGAAAGTTAGAGATGCCATCACTGATATCTACCTGTTATGTAGTGTCCAAATAACTGCTTTCTTTAAATTTAGATTTTCAATGTATTTTTGTTTTCTTCTTCTATTTCATCAATAGCCCATTAAATCACGCAGTCTGTCAACTGATGTGCTGTGGGTTCTGAAAGCTTGAGGGTGCACTGACCAACGTCTGCCTCTTTTGTCCTCTTTAAATAACACTGCACCTTAGTGTTGGGTCAGGCCACATGACCCTCCTCTGGGTAGCCTTTACACCCCTAGGCTTCCTATTTATGAGGCACTGGCCATAGTGGAAATAAAAACATTTCCTCAGCAAACTTTCAAAGAAGTCATTTGCATGGAGGTATAAATGGCTGAAAGGATTCAATGTGGTAGCCTGTGTTTCCATTTATTTTCCTGTTTATTTCAGTGAGAGGAGGGAATTGCTTTCTTTTAACAAAGCATAGTATGTCATAGTTAGGTAGTGCAAGCACAGCATGCATACATGAGTCTTCAAGATTTCCTCACTGATTGCTACATATTATTCAGCCATAAATGTTTTAGTCCTAGTAATCTTGACTCCCCAAATTTGATTCTAACCAATAAACCAACGAATAACAATCTTGCATTCCCAGGCTTTTTTCATTTTTTACCATTAGAAATCAGCATTGTTTCCAGTCTCTCCTTTTCTTGCACCCACCCACCACCACAGGAATCAATATTCCCTACTCACCCCACAAGCCTCCTTCCAGGAACCACTTGAAACATAAGGTCCAGTGTTAACTATCCAGGTACCAAAGAAAACTGTGGTGGGTTTCATGTACTATCCTTCTAATGAAGCACTCTCCTATAAAAATACAATGTGAATAAAAAGAGAAGCCACAGATGTAAGTTTAAAATTTCCAGCACCCCACATTTTAAAAAAAACCTTATTTTTAACAATGTATTTTATTTACAGCCATACATACAAATATTATTTCAATATGTAATCAAATATTAAAATTTATTAATGAGATAGTTTACCTAATTTAAAATTTGGTATGTATTCTGCACTTACAGCATATCACAATTCAGGCCAGCCATATTTCAAGTGGTAATTAGTTACATGTCACTAGTGGCTTCTGTATTGGATACCTCAGCTCTATGTGATACGTTTTGTTGCTGTCTAAATTCTTTTGAGATATAATTTACATACTGTCAAGTTCATCCTTTTAAAATGTATAATTCAACACGTTTTGGTATAGTCACAAGGCTGTACAAAAATCACCACTATTTAACTTCAGAGCATTTTCATCTATGCAAAAAGAATCCTTTTACCATTAACATGCATTCCTCCCTGTCCTGCCCAAGCCCTGGCTACCACTAATCTACTTTTGCTCTCTGTGGATTGGTATTCTGGACATTTCATGTAAATGAAATGTAATATGTGGACTTTGTGTCTGGCTTCCATCATTTAGCATAATGTTTTCTAGGTTTATCCATATTGTAGCTTGCCTCAGAAACTCATTCCTTTTTCTGGCTGAATAATATTCCATTGTATGGATATACCACATTTGGTTGTACCCATATACTGGTTGATAGATATTTGGGTTGGTTCCATTCTTTCGCTGTTATGAATAATGCTGCCATGAACATTCATGCACAAGTTTTTGTATGGACATATGTTTTCACTTGTCTTGGGTATATACCTAGGAGTGAAGTCACTGTGTCATATGGTAACTCTATGTTTAAAATTTTGAGGAACCGCCAAAATACTTTCCACAGCAGCTAATCCATTTTACATTCCAACAGCAATGTATATTCTAGTTCCTCTACATCCTTACTAATACTTGTAACTTTCCATATTTTTTTATCATAGCTATCCTCGTGGGTGTAAAGTGGTATAACATGGCGGTTTTGCATTGTATTTCCCTAATAGCTAGTGATGGTGAGTATTTTTTATATACTTATTGGCCATTTCTAGATCTTTTGCAGATAAATGTATATTCGTGTATTTTATTCATTTTTTAGTTGGGTTATTTGCCTTTTTGTTAATGAGTTGTGTGTTCTTTATATTCTGGATACTACACCCTTAAATACATGATTTGCAAATATTTTCCCCTATCCTATACATTGTCTTTTCATTTTCTTGATGATATCTTTTGAAACAAACTGTTTTCAATTTTGATGAAGAGCCACTCATCTGTTTTTTTTTTTTCTTTTGCCACTTGTACTTTTGGTGTCATATCCAAGAAACCATTGTCTAATTCAAGGTCATGATGATTGACATCTAATTTTCTTGTAAGATTTTTTTTTCATTTTTAAAAATCGAAGTATAGTTGATTTAAAATATTTTGTTAGTTTCAAGGGTAGATACAGCATAGTGATTCAGTATTTTTGTAGATTATATTACATTATAGGTTATTATAAGATATTGGGTATAATTCTCCATGCTATATAGTAAGTCCTTTTTGCTTATCTATTTTGTGTATAGTAGTTTGTATCTGTTAAGCCAATACCCCTAATGTCCCTCCTCCCTTCCCTAGGGTAACCATAGGTTTGTTTTCTATGTCTGTGAGTCTGTTTTTGTAGTTTTACCTATTACACTTAGGTCTTTGATCCATTTTGAGTTAATTTTTCTAGTTAATTTTTGTATATGGTGTGAGGTGAGGCAGGGGTCCAAATTCTTTATTTTGGTTTCTTAAATAGAAAACACTTGTCTTTTAAATAGAAAAAAATTATAAACAAAAATACATTTAATTATATGTTATATTTATCTATACAGTTACCTTACTCAGTACTTAGGGCTTTCTCAATTTTTTGTTTGTTTGTTTGTTTTGTTTTTTGTTTTTTGCGGTACGCAGGCCTCTCACTGTTGTGGCCTCTCCCCTTGCGGAGCACAGGCTCCAGACACACAGGCTCAGCGGCCATGGCTCACGGGCCCAGCTGCTCCACGGCATGTGGGATCTTCCCGGACCGGGGCACGAACCTATGTCCCCTGCATTGGTAGGCGGACTCTCAACCACTGCGCCACCAGGGAAGCCCTTTCTCAAATTTTTGATGAGCTGCACACAGCCTGGGCATGTGTGTGGCCATCTAGACTCCCAGGAATACATAAGAGCTTTTAAAAGTCCATTTGGACATCTCATTCTCCAGCTTTTCATTTTAAGTTTTTGGTTAGCCTGTTTTTCTGTTTGTTTGTTTTTTTTTTTTTTTTGCCCCAACTATTATCCACTATTTAAGGCAATCCTGAGGTTAAACAATGCTTGTAAATATTTTTGACAAATACCCCCAAGAAAAGGGTTTTTAGGACTATGTGAGTTCTGAGTACATTCTTGCAAGTAGGGACATTCCAGGATCAGTCAAATAATAGCAGTTCTCTGGGAGTGAGGCTTTGAAGGAACTCCAGAACTGTCCTACTCCCTCCAGTGCTCCCATTATGTTGGTTTTTATTGTGATTATGACTACCACAGAGCTGGAAAGAATGCAGTGTAAATAAGAGATGTTAAAACACCACAGCTCACTATTCTAATCAAGATACAGCTGTTTTTCTTGAATAAACATTTCCAAACTTGTCATAAGCTTTTTGTTAATTTCCAGAGCTCTGAAAACATTGATTCTGATACATTTTAACTGTTTTCTCATTGCTTTTGTGGAGGAGAGAATTTTGAAATGTCCTTTGCGATTTTTGCCAACATTAGCCTGTTATTTAGCTTTCACAGTTATTTTTTGCTTGTTTGTTTCTTCAATTCGGACAGCAGCACATGTCATGGTATCAGCCAAGGTGATCCATCCCCTGTGGATCCTGAAAATTCAGAAACTTCTTTTCCATTATCTGTCCTATAACGCCCTTGGTCAAGACAACTGACTCTTCTCCTGGCAGCCTTCACACTCTTGGGCTGCCTAATTAAGAAGATCTCATCTTAAATGGAAAAAAAAAAAACCATGGATCTTCAGGGAACTATCTTAACTAGTCACTGACAAGGCACCATATGCAGCTGGGAGTGATCCATGTGGAAGCTTCTTTTTATTTTCCTCTTTTTTTGTGATAAGTGGAAAGAATTCCTATTGTTTAACAGAGGATAATGTCTTTTAGTTAATTAGACCAAACAACCATCATGCATCATTAGAAGGTTTAGATACATGTATATGTATGGCTGAATCGCTTTGCTGTGCACCTGAAACTATCACAATATTGCTAATCGGCTATACTCCAATATAAAATAGAGTTAAAAAGAAGAAGAAGAAAAAGAAGGTTTAAATGTTTCCTCACTGATGGATGCGTACTCTGCATCCTTATTCCGGTGTCTTGGCTTACTCCTTTCACTGAACCCTTGCCCCACTTGTTCTTCTGGTTAAACGTGTGCTTAGCCTTGTGCTGAGTGCTGTGACCATTATCACAAATGTGACACCTGGAGGCTGTCCTGATGCGGGGGTTTCCCAGTTGAATGGTACCCAAAGAGTTCCCTTGAAACCCTGGGGTTTGCTTCCTCTGGCATCACTCCAAAAACTGTGGAGACTGTCCAAAGGAGAGTCAGTCAACTGAGCCCAAGGGCTGCAGGGCACTGTCATTAAAAGATTGCAGCACAGGTAGACATTGGTCAGGGAGTCGCCACCGTGGGTTACCACACAACGCCAGGCAATGCTAGAGAAAAGGAAAGTCTACCAATCGATCAATCAATAAAGTGATCGATAAGATGGTCACGTTACATTTGACACTATCTTCTCTCTGAATGGTTTTTCAGACAGCCCTGTCTTCTTGCAAAATTTCAAAAATTTGCAGTATTGCCATATACACATGTACACCCCAGTCATTGGAGCTTACTCATAAGGTCTGTTGCACACATTTCAAATCTTTTAATTCCCATGTTTTCTATGAACTTTGTGCTTCATAGCATCCCAAAGTTGAACTGAGCATGGTCTCTATCTAGTAACATAGTATCCTAAGGAGCAAGTTAGCCTACTGCAGTAACCTGCTATTTGCAAAGCACTCTATTGCCTGTATTCTCCACAGTGCCAATCTCCTGCCCTTCTTTACCTATCCCTAGCGAGACATCAAGCTGTTCTTATCCCTGGGCCATAGGAGCTTGCTATCTCCCCTGGAATTCTGTGTTAACAACTGACTTATTTACACTAATTAGTGACTACATCAATGAGAGCAATTTAATCACATAGCCTTGGTTTGTCCTACTATACAATGACTAAAATGCTTCCTTATTTTATTTTTCTCATTATCTCTGACCAGCACTCTCCTTGGGGTAGTCCCACAGTGCCATCCATCCCAGATCACATTATGCATTGCCTGTATTTCAGGATGCTAGAGAGGGACCTCTCCAGCCTTGGAAGAGGACTGTTCCTAAGAGAAGAGGTAAGAGTTAGGGAAGTACGTGCACTTTTGCTATACCTAAGGGGAAGATTGACATTTACTGGTGAAGATTTACAGACTTACAAATGGGATTTTTTTGTCACAATTTCAGTTAAAAATCCCAAAGCTGAAGATAGTAAGTGAACTACCTCTCCACATATACAAATTCCAAAAAAAGCAACAAACAGCTGCTAGAAACCCACTCCAAGGCTTTCTAACAGCTATTTTAAATGTTCCTGTAAACCTTACCCTACCCCCACCCCGGCTGAGCTGGATGGGAGAAGTGTGTTGAATTAAGTTAATTCATAAGTGTTGTGAATGATGGGGTGATGGGGCTTTCCCCCCACAGTTTGGATAGTTCCCTGAGCTAAGAGACAGGGGAAATGGAAAGCAAGAAGTATGTGGATATCAAAAACAAAGGTTTGTGTCCTGATTCTTGGCAGTGTGAATAGCGAGGTCTCATGACTCCAGAAAGGAAATGGCTATGGGGTGTGTGTCTAAGATAGGACCATAAGAAATCTCATAAAATATACCAATGTCCCAACAGAAAGATTGCCATGTCCCAAGCAGGCATTGAACAGCAGCTTCCTGCTAGGCCCCATGAGTCATCAGACAGGGAGAGTAGCAACAGGGCTGTGGCAACTTGTGTGAACTAATAGACAAGACCAGATGGCTCCACTTTTCTCTCTTCTCAGTGCCTTAGTATTGTGTAAGCTCTCACTGAAAGAAGTGTCAATTACTCAGGCTGATTATTGAGTGGGGTTAGACTCTTAATAAAGACAGCACACTTGGGCTTCCCTGGTGGCGCAGTGGTTGAGAGTCCGCCTGCCGATGCAGGGGACACGGGTTCGTGCTCCGGTCCGGGAAGATCCCACATGCCGCGGAGCGGCTGGGCCCGTGAGCCATGGCCGTTGAGCCTGCGCGTCCGGAGCCTGTGCTCCGCAATGGGAGAGGCCACAACAGTGAGAGGCCCACATACCTCAAAAAAAAAAAAAAAAGACAGCACACTTTTTACTGGGGTTAATGGGAAAGTGAAGAATGTAGCAGGGGCTCCAGGTACAATTTGGGCATTGTCAGGATAATTGGTGAGGCTGGAAAGGATATTACTCTAGGACCTAAGATTTCTTCTGGGAAAGAGTTATATGGGCAAATGAGCAAATGTGATTCAATGGAAATAAATTAGTATCTGAGGATGAGGGGAGGTAGACTTTAATTATAGCATGGTGTATATCAGATTGTATTTTAGGTCAGGCCTCAGAGACTTAAGTCCAAATCCTTTAGCAAGGAGGCTGCAGTAAACAGAGTAAATCTCCATAGGATATTGAAAACCAAAGAATCAGCAGCATGGGTGCCAACAGCTTTGGCAGCAATATGAGGCATGACCTCTGATACAGTGTCAGTAGTCTAAGTGCAGGCATCTGCAGCATTGTCACAATGAGGGATTCAGCATCTGCAATGTTACCTTGGTCCAACAAAGAGTATAGACACTGGTGTTCCTGGTGAAAGCATCATTATCCTGGAGCCATCTGTGGAGAGTAGCAGCAAAATACATCTTAAAAATAGATAGGGAAAGAAATGGGTTGATAACCTTTAGAAGGAGATTGTTGCAAGCTGGGCAAATTAGTCAAGAATCTAGAAGCAATAAATGCTGGAGAGGGTGTGGAGAAAAGGGAACCCTCTTGCACTGCTGGTGGGAATGTAAATTTATACAGCCGCTATGGAGAACAGTATGGAGGTTCCTTAAAAAACTACAAATAGAACTACCATATGACCCAGCAATCCCACTACTGGGCATATACCCTGAGAAAACCATAATTCAAAAAGAGTCATGTATCAAAATGTTCATTGCAGCTCTATTTACAATAGCCAGGAGATGGAAGCAACCTAAGTGTCCATCATTAGATGAATGGATAAAGAAGATGTGGCACATATATACAATGGAATATTACTCAGCCATAAAAAGAAATGAAATTGAGCTATTTGTAATGAGGTGGATGGACCTAGAGTCTGTCATACAGAGTGAAGTAAGTCAGAAAGAGAAAGACAAATACCGTATGCTAATACATATATATGGAATTTAAGAAAAAAAATGTCATGAAGACCCTAGGGGTAAGACAGGAATAAAGACACAGACCTACTAGAGAATGGACTTGAGGACGTGGGGAGGGGGAAGGGTAAACTCGGACAAAGTGAAAGAGCGGCATGGACATATATACACTACCAAACATAAAATAGATAGCTAGTGGGAAGCAGCCGCATAGCACAAGATCAGCTCGGTGCTTTGTGACCACCTAGAGGGGTGGGATAGGGAGAATTTGGGGGGAGGGAGATGCAAGAGTGAGGATATATGGGGATATATGTATACATATAGCTGATTCACTTTGTTATAAAACAGAAACTAGCACACCATTGTAAGGCAATTATACTCCAATAAAGATGTAAAAAAAAAAAAAAAAGAAGCTCACTTTACGATCCTACTTGGCTCACCGCAGAGCATCCCAAATCCATTTCACCATCCTCATCAAGGTAAGCAAGAAATAACTACTGCCTGGACAATTGCAAGGGAGAGGCTCAAGAAAAAATGGACTTTGTAGTAACAGAAAGAACAAGAGTGGGTGGCTGGAAGTAATAAAACTTCATGTGAGATTCTGAAGTTGACTGCAGAATTCCTTTGGATATATGGATGAGATTTGATGTATATCTAGCTTCCTCCTCCCTCCTCTGACATTCAGAGCAAGACCATGTGGACATAAACATTTTTATCTGAGATGACATCAGCATCTTAACTCCTTACATTGCTCTTATTTAACAGGCACCTAGTGGAAAGTGACGAAGAAAGCCAATCAATCAATAGGCATCAGTGGTGTCAGATGTGACAAGAGGAACACTGGGAATCTTAAAGGAGAGTAAAAAGGTATTTGACCAAGGGGCCCTTTTACCACTTCTATGAGGAAAAGAGAGGCCAAAATCCAATACACTTTTCTAACATTACAAATTTGTCTAGTATTACCTCAAGCTGAGTGTAAGAGTAGAAAATACCCAGAAACTGAAGGATCCCCACTTCAGAAATGTAGCCTATGAACAAAGATCAGCTTTGTTCATTTTCTAAGTAAGTGATACTTTCAGTGCCACAGACCTAAAATTTAATAGAAATAATGTTTTTAAGACATCTGCCAATGTGACTGAGAAGAAGGAATTTCCAACTAAAAAGTCCTCACTTCCAGGCACTGTTTTCATTGACATTATTACTGTGATACAAAAATCCACGTGTGACTATTTTTGTGGCCTGGCTGATAACATACAGATATGGACTATTTTTTTTTTCAAACCAGAAATCAAGACAGATGGTTTATCAAGATTTCTTTTTCTGACTTGCTAATGTATTATGAACATTCTTACAAGTAAGTAAGAATTAACCCACACTTAGCTATACATTTACTTTCTCTTTATTTAAAATAAAATAGTAACAAATTGAAACTCTTCCAGAAATACCTGCACTTTTTTTACTTATTTGTGCAATGAATTTGTTGATAACTATTTCAACTATACTTTAAGTAGCATCCTAGAATCCCTCAGTCCCTTACCTTTCCATGCTAACTGCCTTGTCACCATACCCAAACATCTGTTTTGTTTGTATCTGCTGAGTTCTGCAATACAAAGTTGGCTCCACTACAAATGAATGCCATTTAATCTCAGTTCAGCCCTAAATACTGATTGGCATTTCTTATTCTGCTCATCCCTGTGTTGATGTCCCTCAAGCAGCTGTTCAAAATTGTTTCACTTTTCACAGGCTCTCAATCCTCAAAGAAGAAAATCAAAGGAAGGAAACAGAACAATTTCAAAAAAGTATAATTCATGAAAATGTATCTGAAATAGGATTTGAAACTGCATAGTAAAAAAGGAAATTGACCCAGTCAAAGCAATGAGACATATTCAAGTAAAATTACTAGACTCTAAGGAGAAAAAAGTCAGTAAAAGAACAAAATTGCTCATAAAGGAGAGAAAGCCAGATTGTTGTCAGACTTTGACAACAAATCATTATGCCAGCAGGAAAGAGAATAGCATAGTTAATATACTCAAGAAAAGAAAAGATGAGCCAAAGATTTTATACCCAGTCTGAGTTTCAAATAGAAAGGCTACAGGGGCTTCCCTGGTGGTGCAGTGGTTGAGAGTCCACTTGCCGATGCAGGGGACACGGGTTCGTGCCCCAGTCCAGGAAGATCCCACATGCCGTGGAATGGCTGGGCCCGTGAGCCATGGCCGCTGAGCCTGCGCGTCCGGAGCCCGTGCTCCGCAACGGGAGGGGCCACAACAGTGAGAGGCCCGCGTACAGCAAAAAGAAAAAAAAAAAAAAAGAAAGGCTACAAACAAATGTTTCCACATGTGAGAATTCAGGGAATATTGTCCCCACAATTCTCTCCTTATTTTAGAGAATGAGCTTCTGACAACCAAAACATCTAGAAATATGATCAACCTAAAGCCTGATGGCATTGATCATTAGTGGCAGCTAAAATGACAGTAAAGAGAGGAAACCAACATTATGTACCTCCAAACAGAACACACCACCACCTAAGAAGTCAAAAGAAAAAAATAAATAAACCCAAATCTGATCCATCCTGTAGAACCAACCACTAATCTACAGGAAATTCAGGACTGAGAAACATATTAAACTGCAACAGAGAATGTCATCAAGTGAAATCAAGACTGTGGGAAACTCTGGAGAAAAAGAACACCATTTCTTCAACAAACAAATTACAAAGAAAAAGGAGGACAGTCTCTAGATTAAAGGAGACTTATGGGAGAGTGGGAAACATAACTAAACTAGTGCTTAGGAATGAACATTTGTCTGATAAACTTATAAAGAAAATAAAGAAATGATTAGTATAAAGGTCAGGACTGTGATTACCTTTGAGAAGAGGAAAGGGGTTGTGGGTAGGGTAGGTAGATGGCAAAATTCTATTTTTTAACCTAGTGGTGGTGGTTATAATGTTGTTTGACTCATAAAAACTGGTTGACCTATACATTTATTTTATGGAGTTTATTATATCTGTTAGATTTTATACTAAAAAACTATTTTTAAAAATATACTATATATTGCTTCATATAGATTTTATGTTACAGCATTAAAGCATTAATAGCCAGTCCAAATACAGAGAATTTTACACAGCAGGGCAGGTCTAGAATGGTCTAGTTGCTTAGGAGATAAAGAAAAACTTAGGGTTTATGCAGACTCTTGCAGCAAAAAATAGGAGAAAGAGGAAGAGGAAGAGGAGGAGAAGGAGGAGGGAATGGGAGGGAGGAAAGGAGGGAAGAAGGGAAAAGGAAAGGAGAGCGGGAGGGATAGGGAAAAGGAGAACACCATAAAACACATTCTCCTGCTCTTGTCTATGAGAAGTCTCATCACTTCCATTATTTCTGTTGTAAGTGGGGTTTCCCCATGTTTGCAACAAACGAGCAACAGAGAACTGTTTAAGAAAACAGTGTGCACAAGGACTCAGCCAAATACTGCCAATTAACACAATTGCTTCCAGAAGACCAAAGCTAACAAAATCAACAACTGTGTCTGGAAGTTTTATAATATCTTACGAAATTTTAGGTTTGCAGTGTTATAGCTGTACTTTAAAGTTCAACCATATGGATAAAGGGAGGAGTATTTACCTGGAAGCAAGATTTGGGGTAGCCCCAGCTACACGTTAAATTGCATCACTTAAAACTTTGAGCCTGTCTCTTCAGAAGATGAGTGATACCAAAATTTTCTTGAAGCTCTATATCTCTAAGTTTTTAATAAATTGATTTTGAGTAGTATTATCTCTCTATGGAGTTAGACGATAAAGCTTAAAATCTCTTCACAACGAGTTAACTGTAGTTGAAAAATGCTTCAAGAGAAATAAGAAATAATATATTAGCACTTTAAGAAATACTTTCAATACAAGTTTTAGCTAAATATACAATTACAGGTGTTCCAAGGAGCTGCTATTTCTAAGATTGTTTTTCTAGCACAGTTTTGGAGATATATTGTTCTCTAAAGAGCTGGAAAAGCGTTGATTTGCTATATACTGAAATACTCACCTAAGAAGTAGGAGTGGGGAGGGAAAAACATGTTAAACCAGAATTCTGTTTCAGATAAATTTCAGGGCCAGATTTTTACCCTCTTCTTAACCTCTGGTAATAATTGTTTACATTCAAATTACGCTTAGCATTGTCATTTCTAGAAAAGTATGGGATGTAAAACTGCTCCTAATAAGAAAAATCTCTGGATTGAAAATGCTTATTAACCACTAATTGGCATTAATAGCGTTCCAAACCCATCCACCTACCACTGTGAGAGAAGTCCAGAGTGTGGCATGATGGGCCACACTCTGAATACCCTCCTTTAGTTAATGGCAACTGCCATATCATGGGAGTATATCACTCAGAACAAAACACAATTCCTAATTCCCTCCAAATGCTCACTAAAATTAGTATAATAAATTCAACTTCCTTTTCAATGTCTTACCCATCTGAAGAAAGCCTTCAGATTGCAATTCAGATTCTGATCCTTCTGTTGCTGCTCTTAACTGGGAACGGAGGTGGAGGGTTCTGCCGCTCACTGGCACTTCTCTCAAAATTCCAGTGGTCCAGTCGTCAAGATCTCTGCCTCTATGTTGTTGACCTTGTGGATTGTGGTTGGCTGGCCACTCTCTGCACACATTTCTACTCACTTGAAGACCTACTCATTTGAAGATCAATGATTCCGGACTACCTGGAATTCTTTGCCCTCTACTAGTTGCCCACATTCCTTTCCACAGTAAGATTTCTGGCTGCTCATCCATAATCAAGATGCCATGGGTATGCAGTTGCACACTTTCCTTTCCACTAAGAAACCAGACTTGATTGCTATTATAGTTGGAATTTCCTATCCACTGACAGATTTCTTGTCTACTACCATTGTAGCTGGAGTTTCTGGCCCACTATAGCTGTCCATTTTCTTTTCCACCATGACACAGGATAACCTATTGTCAGGATTCTAGAGTTTCCTGCTGACTCTGAGGCAAGACTACCACTACTTCTATTATAGCTTGCTTCTACCACACTCTGGTATTTTCCTCATACTAGGAGAATCTCTCATGCCCTTAATTATTTTTCTTCACCAAATTTGCACTTGGGGACAAAAACCAATGCCAGTCACATCCACAAAGTTTTTCTTGATAAGCTAGTTGTATATAATACAGCTTAGCTGGCCATGTATTCCCCCCCTTTCTTCAGATAAGCATTTACTCATATGGATCAGACAACATTAATAACTAGTCTAGAAACAAATGCCACTGCAATTCATTTGGGATGACACTTTTTCTTCTCTTCCTTCAAATCAGCACTTACTTACAATTGATCAAGCCCTATAACTAACTTGCCCAGGATCCTATATCACCAGAATTAATTTTGGTATTAGAATTTGTTCCCCTCCTCTCTCAGATTAGCATTTACTTATAAGGATTAAACAACACAAATACTAGCCTAGAAACAAACATAACCTCATATAATTTGAGAAGTGACTTTTTTCTTCTCCCTCTTCAGAGAAGGGATTACTTATATGAATTGGACCCCATGAATACAGGCATATCTTGGAGATATTATGGGTTTGGTTCCAGACTACCACAACAAAGCAAATATTGCAATAAAGTGAACCACACAAATTTTTTGGTTTCCCAGTGCATATAAAAGCTATGTTTACACTATACTGCAGTTTATTAAGTACATAATAGCATTATGTCTAAAAAATATGCATAACTTAATTAAAAATACTTTACTGATAAGAAATAGTAACCATCATCTGAGACTTCAGTGAGTCAAAATCTTTTTGCTGATGGAGGGTCTTGCCCGGATGTTGATGGCTGCTGACTGATAAGGGTGGTGGCTGGTAAAGTTTGGGGTGGCTGTGGCTATTTCTTAAAATAAAACAACACTGGGGCTTCCCTGGTGGCACAGTGGTTGAGAGTCCGCCTGCGAATGCAGGGGACGTGGGTTTGTGCCCCGGTCCGGGAAGATCCCACATGCCACAGAGTGGCTAGGCCCGTGAGCCATGGCCGCTGAGCCTGCATGTCCGGAGCCTGTACTCCACAATGGGAGAGACCACAACAGTGAGAGGCCCGTGTACTGCAAAAAAATAAAATAAAATAAAATAAAACAACACTAAAATCACATCAAAAAGAATAAAATACCTAGGAATAAACTTACCCAAAGAGGTGAATGACCTATATTCTGAAAACTATAGAAGATTAATGAAGGAATTTGAAAATGATACAAAGAAATGGAAAGATATCCCATGTTCTTGGGTTAGAAGAATTGATATTGTTAAAATGGCCATACTACCCAAAGCAATCTACAAATTTAAAGCAGTCCCTACTAACAGATGAATGGACAAAGATGTGGTACACACACACACACACACACACACACACACACACACACACAATGGAATACTACTCAGCCATAAAAAAGAATGAAATAATGCCATTTGCAGCAAAATGGATGGACCTAGAGATTATCATACTAAGTGAAGTAAGTCAGAAAGAGAAAGACAAATACCATATGATATCACTTATATGTGTAATATAAAATATGACACAAATAAACTTATTTACAAAACAGAAATAGATTCACAGACATAGAGAAAAGACTTGTAGTTGCCAAGGAGGAGGTCGGTGGGGAAGGGATGGATTGGGAGTTTGGGACTGGCAGATGCAAACTATTATATATAGAATGGATAAACAACTGTATAGCACAGGGAACTATATTCAATATCCTGTAACAAACCATAATGGAAAAGAATGTGAAAAAGAATATATATATATATATATATATATATATATATATATATATATATATATATATATATGAATCACTTTTCTGTACAACAGAAACTAACACATTTTAAATTGACTATACTTCAATAAAAATTAAATTAAAAAAATAAATAAAGCAGCCCCTATCAAAATACCCATTACGTTTTTCACAGAACTAGAATAAATAATCCTAAAGTTTATATGGAACTTCAAAAGACCCCAAGTAGCCAAAGTAATCTTGAGAAAAAAGAACAAAACTGGAGGTTATCATGCTTCTGACTTCAGACTATACTACAAAGTTATAGTAATCAAAACAGTGTGGTACTAGCACAAAAACAGACACATAGATCAATGGAAAAGAATAGAGAGCCCAGAAATAAAGCCACACAGCTATGGTCAATTAATCTATGACAAAGGAGGCAAGAATATACAATGGAGAAAAGACAGTGTCTTCAATAAGCGGTGCTGGCAAAAACTCAACAGCTACATGTAAAAGAATGTGAGTAGAACATTTCCTCACACCATATACAAAAATAAACTCAAAATGGATTAAAGACCTAAATATGAAACCTGAAACAAAGGCAGAACACTTTTTAACATAAATTATAGCAATTTTTTTGATCTGCCTCCTAAGGCAAAAGAAATAAAAACAAAAATAAACAAATGAGACCTAATCAAACTTGAAACCTTTTGCACAGCAAAGGAAACCATCAACAAAATGAAAAGACAACCTACAGAATGGGAAAAATATTTGCAAACAATATGACCAAAAAAGGGTTGATATCCAAAATACATAAAAAACTCATACAGATCAATATCAAAAAACTAAACAAACCAATTAAAAAATGAGTAGAAGACCTAAGTGACATTTTTCCAAGGAAGACATACAGATAGATGGCTAACAGTCACATGAAAAGATGTTCAACATCACTAATCATTAGAGAAATCCAAACCCAAACCACAATGAGATATCACCTCATACCTGTAAGAATGATGGTCATCAAAAAGTCTACAGTTAACAAATGTTGGTGAGGATGTGGTGAAAAGGGAACCCTAGTACACTACTGGTGGGAATGTAAATTGATGCAGCCATTATGGAAAACGGTATGGAGGTTCCACAAAAAATTTAAAAAAGAACTACCATATGATCCAGCAATTCCAGTCCTATGTATATATCCAGAAAAAAGCAAAAACACTAATTCAAAAAGATACATACACCCCAATCTTCACAGCAGTATTATTTACAATAGACAAATGGAAGCAACCTAAGCATCCATCAACAGATGAATGAATAAAAAAAAATGTGGTATACATATACAGTGGAATATTACTCAGCCATAAAAAGCATGAAATACTGCCATTTCCAACAACATGGATAGACCTAGAAAGTATTCTGCTTAACAAAATGTCAGACAGAGAAAGACAAATACTGTATGATATCACTTATATGTGGAATCTAAAAAATGAAACAAATGGATGTATATAACAAAACAGAAACAGACTCACAGATATAGAGGACAAGCTAGTGGTTACCAGTGGTTAATCCCAAACCAGGGGTATGGGATTAAGAAATGCAGACTACTATATATATATAATAGATAAGCAACAAAGATATATTGTATAGCACAGGGAATTATAGCCATTATCTTACAATAACTTTTAATGGAGTATAATATGTAAAAATAACAAATAACTATGTTATAGACCTGAAACTAATATAATAAATCAACTATACTTCAATAAAAAATAAATAAAATTCTGATAAAAGTGAATAAAGCATTTTAATCTATAGGAAGGAAGGAGGGAAGGAAGGAAGGAAGGAAGGGAAAGAAGGAAGGGAGGGAAGGAAAGAAGACAACAATGAAGTTTGCTGCATTGACCGATTCTTCCTTTCATGAATGATTTCTCTGTAGCATGCAATGCTGTTTGATGGTATTTTACCCAGAGTAGAACTTCTTTCAAAATTAGAGTCAGGGCTTCCCTGGTGGCGCAGTGGTTGAGAGTCCGCCTGCCGATGCAGGGGACACAGGTTCGTGCCCCGGTCCGGGAGGATCCCACATGCCGCGGAGCGGCTGGGTCCGTGAGCCATGGCCACTGAGCCTGCGTGTCCGGAGCCTGTGCTCTGCAACTGGAGAGGCCACAGCAGTGAGAGGCCCGTGTACCACAAAAGAAAAAAACAATTAGAGTCAATCCTCTCTAACCCTGCTGCTGCTTTATCAACTAAGTTTATGTAATATTGTAAATCCTTTATTATCATTTCAAAATCTTCAGAGCATCTTCATCAGGAGTAGATTTCATCTCAAGGAACCACTTGCATTGCTCATCCATAAGAAGCAACTCCTCATCCATTGAAGTTTTATCATGAGATTGCAGCAATTCAGTCACATCTTAAGGCTGCAACCTTAATTCTAGTTCTCTTGCTATTTCCACCACATCTGTGGTTACTTCCTCCACTAAGTCTTGAACCCCTCTAAGTCATCCATGAGTGTCAGAATCAACTTCTTCCAAACTCCTGTTTATTTTTATATTTTGACCTCTTACCTTGAATCATGAATGTTCTTCATGGCATCTAGATTGGTGAACACTTTCCAGAAGATTTTCAATTTACTTTGCCCAGATCCATCAGAGAAATCACTGTCTATGGTAGCTATAGCCTTACAAAATATATTTTTTAAACAATAAAACTTGAAAGTTGAAATGACTCCTTGATCTATAGGTTGAAAACTCATGTGTTAGTAGGCATGGGAACAACATTGATCTCATTGTACATCTCTATCAGAGCTCTTGGGTGACCAGGTGTATTGTCAATAAGCAGTAATACTTTGAAAGGCATCTTCTTTTCTGAGCAATAGGCCTCAATAATGGGCTTAAGATATTCAGTAAACCATGCTCTAAACAGATGTGCTGCCATCAGGGCTTTATTGTTCCATTTATAGAGCACAGGCAGAGTCAATTTAGCATAATTCTGAAGGGCCCTAGGATTTTCAGAATGGTACATGAGCATTGGCTTCAACTAAAGGTCCCCAGTTGCATTAGCCCCTAATAAGAGTCAGCCTGTCCTTTGAAGCTTTGAAGCCAGGCGTTGACTTCTCCTCTCTAGCTCTGAAAGTCCTAGATGGCATCTTCTTTCAATAGAAGGCCGTTTCATCTACATTGAAAATCTGTTGTTTAGTATAGCCACCTTCATGAATTATCTTAGCTAGGTCTTCTGGATAACTTGCTGCAGCTTCTACACCAGCACTTGCTGATTTACCCTGTACTTTTATATTATGGAGACAGCTTCTTTCCCTAAACTTCATGAAACAACCTCTGCTACCTTCAAACTTTTCTTCTACAGCTTCCCCACATCTCTCAGCCTTCATAGGATCGAAGAGAGTTAGGGCCTTGCTCTGGATTAAGCTTTGGCTTAAGGGAATGTTGTGGCTGGTTTGATCGTCTATCTATACCACTAAAGCTTTCTCCATATCAACAATAAGGCTGTTTCACTTTCTTATCGTTTGTGTGTTCACTGGAGCAGCACTTTTAATTTCCTTCAAGAACTTTTTCTTTACATTCACAACTTGGCTAACTGTTTGGCACAAGAGGCCTAGATTTTGGCCTAGCTTGGCTTTTGACATGCCTTCTTCACTAAGCTTAAACAAAATTTCTAGCTTTTGATTTAAAGTGAGAGACGGGAGACTGTTCCTTTCACTTGAACACTTAGAGGCCATTGTAGGTTCATTAATTGGCCTAATTTCAATATTGTTGTGTCTCAGACACACCTAGAGTCTCAGGTAATAGGGAGGCCCAAGGAGAGGGAGAGAGATGGGGCAATGACCAGTTAATGGGGCAGTCAGAACACACACAACACTTATTAAGTTTGCTGTTTTATATGAGCACGATTCGTGGTGCCCCAAGGCGATGACAATAGTGAAATGAAAGACTACTGATCACAGATCAGCATACAAGTATAATAATAATGAAAAAGTTTGAGATAAAATGTGAACATTACCAAAATATGATACAGAGACCAAAATGAGCAAATGCTATTGGAAAAATGGTGCCTATAGACTTGTTTGATGCAGGGTTGCCACAGATCTTCAATTTGTGAAAAGCGCAATATCTGCAAAGTGCAATAAAATGAAGCCTGTCATTCATACAGAATCCGATATCATTTGGATTAATTTTGGTGATGATGGATTTCCCCCTCCTCCCTCAAATAAGCATTTACTTCGATGAATCGGACAACCCAGACAACTAGTAGGGAAACTAACATTGCTGGATGTAATTTTAGCAATAACTTCCTAATCCTCTCTTCCTTCAGATAAGCATTTAAGTATATTAGCCAGACCCCAAAGCTACCTCATCCATCCTCAATATCACTGGAATTAATTTCAGCGCTCACCTAGAGCCTAAGCTTTCCCCTGGGCTTTGGGGTTTTGTCTGTTTCTTTGCCCAGTCACAACCTCAAGCCTTGCCCTTTTCTTGTACCATTCTTGCTCTTTCCACTCTAGTTAGCACTCTATTTCACCTCTCCACCTCATAAAAATACAAGATTCTTCAACTTGACATCTATAAATTACTTGACTATCTGGTTTAAAGATTGTCTGAGGCTGACACACTCTAGCCTTGGGATTGAATGTAAAGAGTCTATATTGTAAAATACAAAGAGAGAAAGGACAAGCGGAAGGAGAGCAAGATAGTACAAAGAAGCCGGTCACATAATGTGGCTTATAATCAGAAAGAGCTGAAGAATGCCAGCTTTGATGCATGAAAGAAAACCCACATAAAACAGGAGTTGGTCCACTGTCTATTTAGAACCTTGAGAGTCATGCTCATAATGGATAATCAGTCTCCCTATCCAGAAATAGCCTCTGATAAGCTCTGCCTTTTATCACATAGCTCTTTTCCAGAAAGTTCTGTCCTCATTCCTCCACTTTCAGAGAAACACTCAGGGGAGGGGGTTTAGTTCAGCTATTCTTCAACCAAACACACCTGACCTTCCACCCTACTGTTTGATTCTTCCTGAATGTTCTGTTTTCATGCCCCTGCCCTTGCAGAAATTCCCAGAGAGGGGAATTCTACTCAATTTTCCTTCCATCAATCACGTTCTGAGCCTGACCCTGATATTTTCCTCAACTAGTTTTCACAAGCACTCCTGATTAGGCTTCTTCTGCTTCCAGAGGCTAAGTTGTCTGGCCTCTCCAGAGCCTTAGGCCCAGACAAGGCCCTGAGGGAAACCTGCTCAGGAACTGTGGCAATGGCAATAGAGAGCTGGGTTTGGAGGGAGGGGCCTCATGGATACTGTCCGTGCTGTGTGCAACAGGTGGCCCTACCCTCAGGACACACACATGGCTAGACATGCAGGTCCTGGGGAGTGGGCCACGGACACAGCTCCTCAGGGTGAACTTCTGAGAAGAGGCCTGCCTGAGGCCTGAGCTTGAGCAACTTTTTCTGTTTTCCCTCACGTCTCCATCAGTCCAGCTCAAGAGCTTTGCCTCACTCATCCAGACCATACAGCAGCTCCCCCAAATAATACCCTAATGAAATGTATAAATAATGATGAATTGTCTTCTCCTCTTCCAGCAAAACAGACCCACTCTCAGTGTATGCATTGATGGTATTTTCATGAACCAAAAAGTAGGGCACATTTTCTGTTGTAAGGACTTAGAGCCAGACAGAGATTTTGGAATTGAGTCTACCTTGGGGGATCCAGAACTTTTGGTTTCCAGGGAGTACTCTAGACTAGTTTGGGGGAGGAATCTGAAGTCGAGTTCACTAAAATGAACATAATTCATTCAGCTGGACTTTATGAGGTACTTCTGTGGTCAGCACTGTGCACTATCAAATCAGAACTTTCATCATCCTTGTCCTCAAGAGAATGACAGATTGTTCCATCTCCAAAATGTTATAAAGAGCACAAATTTATCCTTAAATGTGAGTACGTATAACAGTTGGATATGCAAGGACTCTGATGACTGAATAGTCTGAACACTAAGTAAACATCCTCAGAATGATTATTTATACAATGTAAGTTTTGTCCATATACCACTGACTATCAATACATATTGCAAACATTTCCAAATCATGCCTTGTACAAGTACAGTGATGGGTGACAAGAGTTATGAACTGGCCATCAAGAAACCCAGGCATTGGGCTTCCCAGGTGGCACAGTGGTTGAGAGTCCGCCTGCCGATGCAGGGGACACGGGTTCATGCCTCGGTCCGGGAGGATCCCACATGCTGCGGAGTGGCTGGGCCCGTGAGCCATGGCCGCTGGGCCTGCGTGTCTGGAGCCTGTGCTCCGCAACGGGAGAGGCCACAACAGTGAGAGGCCCACGTACCACACACACAAAAAAAAAACCCAGGCATTACTTAACCAATATAAGTTGCTTAAAGCAGGTTATCTAAAAATCTTTGCCAGTTCCACAATGGATCAGAGCCTCCACCTTGGCAGTTTTCAGGATTCAACAGAAAGGTAAACAGTAACAGTTTGGAGCAGTAAATTGTTTCTTGGCTCTATAGGCTCTCTTCAAGTCTAGGCATATCTGGAAATATAGCTAAGGCATCTCAAAGGAAGAATAACTCCTCTCTTTCTCCAGACTAAGAAAGATGCTGTGGTATACACTGCTATCTTTGTTCAAATACAAATGACCACTCTACTCAATGGAACCCAAAACAAGGTTGAGGCATTTCTCTCTTTCTTCCAGAACCAGACATGTGTTGCTAAATTTTAACAACTGGCTCTCCAGCAGGGAAAGTGGTCTCTATTTGTAGCATCTACATATTCCAATGGTATAAAAATCTCTTGCTGTGGACTATTTCAAGCCATCAAAGTGATAGCACTGAATGGGGAGTCAGGAAGAGGTGCACAGAATTAGCTCTCGTGAGATGATGTGAGCCAGTTCCGGCTCTGTGACCAGAAATGTAAGTCATTCAGAAGAGAAGAGAAAGTTAAAAGGATAAAGAGAAGTAGCTTCCAGTTGTGAAGGGCTATCATAAAAAATGATGATCATTCATTTATTTCCATGGTGCAAAAAATACGTGAAACTGTATATTGCAGGAAGATGAGCAATTGGTATAGAATATAGAAATTACAGCCAATTAGGATTCAAGTCCTGGTTCTGTCATTAACAACTTTGGTCACTTACTCTTATGGAGCTTTAGAATCCTCATCTAGCATAACTTAAGATGGTAGTACATGCAGAGTTCTAAGAACAACATATAGCACAGTCACTAAAATATTAGCTCTTATCATCATCATCACTATTATCTGCAGAATTGGTATAACAATCAGCCTATTTTCCTCACAGGGGTTTCACAAACTGAAATGCTGCATGTGAAAGTAATTTGTAATCTACAAATGCTAGTCCAATCAGGTATTTCCATAATCATTTATTAACCTAGAGATGTAAGAAAACTAAAGGCGTTCCTGAGGGAAATATATCCTTTCTCTAGGAAGCTCTAAAAATAAGAGTGTCATTGTCTATGAAGGATCGTGTCATAGTCACAATCATGGGGAGTTTGTTAGGTCTTAGAGATCATCTGATCCACACCCTCTTGTATGGATGTGAAAATAGTTGCTGAAAGTTCAGGTAACTTAACTAAGAAGTTATTAGCAAAGCAAGGATTAGCATCCAGTCCATTTGACTTACAGTATTATTGCCATCAAGGGCACATCAATATTGGACCCTACACTCTTCAATCACTTGCAGATCCTGCTGACTAGGTAGCTAAAGTGGGATAATAAATGAAAATGAAATTCTTAACCAACATCCTAAGATCAGAAACTAGTGGGAGTTTTGATACATGTTACATGCTTAATTCAGTCCCAGGGTTTTGGATTCTCTCTCATGATATTTTGTTACAAGGTAGAGAAACTGAAGGATCTGATTTAATCTAAGTTCTACTGCTGCATTTGTATTCTGAGGTCATTTTTTGCCTATCCTTTTCAGGCACAAGAAGAAAGGCCCCCTGGCCCACTGGGATCCAAAGTGTAATCTCATCTAAAAAGTCCCATCACCTCCTTGAGCTTCAGTTTCTTTATCTGTAAAGACAGATGGTTTGATTAGCTATTTTAATTTTCAGTTTGGAAAACATTTATTGAGTACCTAGTATGTGGCAAATGTGCTAGACTCTGGTGATACCAGGAGAAAGCAGACAAGCCCCTATCCCTATTAAGGGTCTAATGGAGGAAACAGACACATCGGTTACACTACAAATGTAACTGTACTACAACTTGTGCAATAATAGCAATATGTACACAATGCCACAGAGGAGAAAATGGCCCCTGGTAATGAGGAAGGCTTCAAACAGTGGGTGACATTTAAGCTAGGTCTCGAAAGATAAATAAGAGTTTAATAGGTGAAGAACTTACTTAAGATAGAGCATTCCAGGCAGGAGAAACAGCATTCACAAAGGCAGAGAAGCATCAAAGTTCCTGGCTGGTTTTGGTGACATCAAGGAATTTGGAATGACTAGAATTGAGTGTCTAGTAATAGTAGCAGCTAACATTTATTGAGCACTTCATATGAGGGGAATTGAAACCACGGGGATGGATGAGGTCAGTCAAGGAAAGTATGCGTGTATATGTTGCAGAATGAGAAGACAGGAGGGCTGGGGGGATCAGGAAAGCTTCCACACCAAAGGGGAGAGCAAAGAGAGAGAAATGGTCAAAAACTTATGAGCAGAGCCAGGGACAGAGTTGTGTCTCAGGAGCCAAGGAAGGAGAACCTTTAAAGAAAGGAATAGACAACCATATCAACTGCTGAAGACTGGTCGCAGTGGTTCAGGAGCCTGTCAGCTCTATCATTATACAAATCCATGATCAGTTACCTAATGTGTTTTCAAAGATCACAAATTTAAATTTTTTAGTGGAAAGAAAATAAAGACAGTAGAGCCTGAATTAAACTGCCTTTATTTTCATTTTAGCTAAAAGCTCCCTCTTGTGTCTAGAAAGGGGATTTCTTTGACAGTTGGCAAAAGGTTTTGTGGTTTTTGTTTCTTCTTTTTTCTTTCTAATGGAAGTAGAGTTGATTTACACTATTGTGTTAGCTTCAGGTGTACAGTAAAGTGATTCAGTTATACATACATATATATCTACTTTAAGAACAACTGTTGATTTATATTTTTCCTAATATTCTTCCATAATATTCACTTTTGCCAAGAAATGTTTATGAATGTTATAATCAAACAGAAACATTATAATAATAAAAAAAAGACAGTGCTTTCCCTTCAGATTTAGGGCTGCACTGGAAGGGAAGTCATCATGTAAACACAAAAAAAAATCCGTTAAGTGGTATAACTTTCTCGAAGGGGTAGAGAGAATTCACTAAGATTCAGTAACAGCTAGGAAAGATTGACGTGTTTAACAATCATCTCAGGTGTTCCAGATCAGTTTAGAGTGAAAACTATCTCTCTAGACCTCCAAACTCTATCTATCGTGTCTCCACTAAAAGGAGAAAATAAAAACAAAAAAACTCTCTTTTAGGGACCCAAGACATCTGTAAGGCTCACAGTCCAGACACAGGGAATAGAGTAGCAGTGGAAGGTGCCAGAAGCAGTGGTCCTAGCCTGGTTTGTTCGACTGGTGGAGGTGCTGGGGAATTAAGAGCACTGTCCTGGGAAGCTGGAGGCCTAGGGGCTGACATTCCAGCTCTGCCTCTAAATATGTGTGTGTGTGTGTGTGTGTGTGTGTGTGTGTGTGTGTGTGTGTGTGTGTGTGTGACCTTGGACAAAGTCCTTCCTTTTCTGGACCTCAGATTTTCCTTTGACTGGACAATTCCATTCCATGATCTGAGTCACACCCCAAAGGAGGCAAGACTATAAAGCAGGTGATCTTTCCCATCCTCTCATCTTACCTGTTTTCAAGGCTATTATCCCCATGAGAGCCCAAGGCCTGATGCCTCCAACCCTAAACTACCAAGGACCCTCTACCTCAGCACCCTGTGCAAACCAGGAGCAACTTGGACCAACCTCCTCTCCACAGTGAATCTTACCTGTGACATAAGGAATGCTTAACAGTGGTTCCACAGTTACATTTGGATGAGGAACTGAGGGTTTTTGTAGAATAGGGAGTAGTATACCTTTTGTTAGGTTTGGGTTGTTTACCCCATTGTATGTGTACAAGTGTGTGTCCATATGTGTGTGTGAAGCAACACTTTGTCAGTTGGAATCTGTTTCCCTCATAGCCAAACACCTTTGAGAAAAGTAGATTCCCAATGAGATGTTACTGGCACCACATAACGATAGAAAAATATACAGCCCAGGAATGTTGGCATTGCTACAGGGTACTCAAATACAAGAAAGAGAGTTGATTTGGTACTGTGGGCCAGACACTGTGCTAGGTCCTGGAATGAGAACCCAGGGTGATCCCGTTCTACTTCCTGTCCTCTCTCCATCATATCATATACTCTCCTGACCCCAGAGTAGAGAATGGGAAGGCTGTGGCTCAAAAAAATCCATCACTTGTTTAATGAATTTCTGAGGCGAGAAGCAGGGAAAGCCACATGAGCTAGGCGTGGAGCCTGGGGACAACTGTTACAGAGGTTTTCTTTTTTTTTTCTTTCTCTCCTTTTCTCTTTTCCTTTATCTTACCTTTCTTTTTTTTTTCTTTTCTTTTTGAGCCAAAGGCTGAAAAAAAATTCCCTTACCTTCATCTCCTGGAGACAGAGGTTAAGAAAGTGTCAACAGCAGCGGAGACTTGGTGGTGATGAAGGCTGATGTTTGTGTGGTAGCTATAGCCTGGCCAGGGGACAACAACCCTCAGCTGATTGATGAAGGCTCCACCTTGGATGAGAGCACAGCTTACCTGCGGAGCAGCAAAGGGCAGCAGTTTTGTAGGGGGCTGTAAGGAGGAGTGGGTTATTGTAACATGGGCTAGAGTTTTGGTTTTTTGATTTCTATTTTCAAACTCAACACTGTACTTAAAAAAAAACAGGTATGTAGGAAACAAAAGACTCTATCTTCCCCTCATGAACAAATCAGGGGTCACGTTTGGATTAGATTGTTACCACTAGTCATTGGGAAGAAAATATCTTCGTGGGATTTAGGACACATGTGGGTATTAACTATTAAAAATACAAAGCACACACAGGAAAGTAGTGCATGGCAATGGCAATGCATCCTCTCTTCCCTTCCTCTTACTCTCTCCTCCTCCCTCCTCTTTTTCCTCTTTTTTCTGTTTCTTCTCTCTCTCTGTATCTCTCCACTCTCTCTTCACTCTTCTCTTCTCTCTCTCTCTCTGAGGTAATCCAAACAGAGTCTTTGCAGAGATTTATTACAATTACGTTGAGAGAAAGCAGAGTCGCTTGGTTCTCCCCTGTAAAACCCTATGCACAGATGGCAGCTCAGTACTCACCAGGGAGATCTCTAACTTCCCTTCTCCTTTAGGAGGGAGAGGATGTAAGCAGCTAGTCAGGCCCGCCCGCTGAATGGAGGCCAAGTGTGGGGGGGGAAATGACTGAGTGCTACTCCTGTGCTGGAGTTTGCCTTGAGAGCCAAACCCACTAAAATGGGGTCTGGAAGCTATCAGAGAAGAAATCTGATGCATGTATGTTTTTACCCACAATCGTCCATCACCAAGGATTTTTGCATTTGAGGCATGTTGCAGAGACTCAGGCAAGCTGCTGTATATCAACTGTGATCAGTTTTTAACATGCTGTAATAATCTAAAGGGAAACAGCCCCTGGAATCTACATACTGACTTTTTTTTTTCTTTTTCGAATTTGCCTTTCAGTATGAAAAAATTAAAACAAAAACCTGAAGGGCAAGATTGAAGTTGAACCATCACTATTTTAGAAAGACCTAACTTACTTTCATGGTGTGTGTGTGTGTAGTTACAGGATAGTGTGTGCATATTTAGGTAAAAACAATGAATTCAGGTAATGCCACTTGAATTGTTTTGGCCACCTGCTATGTTGCTAAGCTCTGTGCTTGGTGCTTGGTGCTTCACCTAGGTTAAAACTAAGAGGAAGCAACTCTTTCTGAGTCAAAGGGATGTGGTACTTCAAAGCATTTAGGTAAATGAGACAAAGAAAATAAATAGAATATTTCTGCTTATAGAGGTTTTTAGTTAAGGAACTCGGAAAACTTTGTAATGAACATTTTTGCAAAGCAATTTGCAACAATATTCAGAAGAAGTTACTACATTAGAAGTTGAAAAATATGCAGTCCTAAAATTTGTTAAGATCCTTAATCATATAGGCCACAAAAAAGGTTTTAGAAAGTTCCAAGAAGGAAAAATTGGGGCTACCATGTTGGGGTTTCTCATTCAACCCCACGGTTCCTAAAACATATAGTTCAGGGTAAGCACCAAACTTTCCTGAACCCTCTGCTCTGTCTGCCCATTGAATACTGATGGTCCAAAAAGTTTTTATCTTTGGCCCTCCTCTATTTTCACTATACATCCTCTCTCTGGTGATCTCATCCCCTCTGATGACTTTTACCATCATCCATATTCTGATGCTTTCCAAACCTAAATCTCCTGCCTTGACATCTCCCTGGAGCTCTAGACTCATATATCAAAAAATTTCCAGTGGACATTTCCACTTGGATACCCCACAACCATCTGGAACTCAAGATGTCCAAAATTAATCTCATCATTTTTCTTCCAGATTCTGCTCTCCACTCTTGGTTGGTGAAACCAAAATTCACTCATCATTAAGGCCACAAACCTGAGAATCCTGCTTAACTCCTTTTCCATCAAGCACCATATCAAATCAGCCACCAAGTCCTGCCACTTTTAATTCCCCCATCACTCCCCTCCTCTCTATCACACCTGCCTCACTTTGGTTGAGTCAGTCATCATCTCTAGTGTAAATTGTTACAATAATTTCCTACCAGGTTTTCCTGCTTCTGGTCTTGCCTCTTCTAATCTCACCCCCTCCAATCCCAGCCTCCACACTACCACTAGTCTAATAGGTGCATCAGTACCTCTGTTAGGCCCTTAATTAAATTACTTCAATGAAAGGGAAACCTCCTACACTGTTGGTGGGAATGTAAATTGGTACAGCCACTGTGGAAAACAGTATGGATGTTCCTTAAAAAACTAAAAATAGAACTACCATATGATCCAGCAATCCCACTCCTGGGTGTATATCCGGAGAAAACTATAATTCGAAAAGATACATGCACCCCGATGCTCATAGCAGCACTATTTACAATAGCCAAGACGCTGAAGTGACCTAATGTCCATCGACAGATGAATGGATAAAGAAGATGTGGTACATATATACAATGGAATAGTACTCAGCCATAAAAAAGAATGAAATAATGCCATTTGCAGCAACATGGATGGACCTAGAAATTATCATACTAAGTTAAATAAATCAGAAAGAGAAAGATAAATACCATCTGATATCACTTATATGTGGAATCTAAAATATGACACAAATGAACTTATCTATGAAACAGAAACAGATTCACAGACATATAGAACAGACTTGTGGTTGCCAAGGGGTGGGGGTAGGGAGAGGGATGGAGTGGAAGTTTGGGGTTAGCAGATGCAGACTATTATAGAATGGATAAACAACAAGGTCCTACTGTATAGCACAGGGAACTATATTCAATATCCTGTAATAAACTATAATGGAAAAGAATATGAAAAAGAATATATATATATACATATATATATATATAACTGAATCACTTTGGTATACAGCAGAACTTAACACAACACTGTAAATCAACTATACTTTAATAAAATAAAATTTAAAAGAAATAAAATAAATTACTTCAATGACTCCCCTTCACCTACTAGATTCAGTTCAAACTCCTTGGCATGGCACATAAAGTTTCCTCAACTTGGCCTCTGCATTTTTCCCTAACCCCATACCCTACCGCTCCTACCCCTCACCTTTGATGCACTCTCTGCTCCATCTATACTAAAATACCGGTCGGTCCTCCCACATTCCATGCTGTTGCCTATCTCTGCACCCTTGCTGTGTTACTCCTACGACTGGAATGACAACACTACTCCTGTCTTTTCTTTGCTTGGATAATTCTTTCCACCCTTCAAGACTTAGTTCCAGAAGTTCCTTTTATGAGTAGCCTTTTCTGACCTCCCCTCACCCCTGAACAATGTTCTTTCTCTGTACTTCTCTAGAGCCCTGTGTGTGGGGCTCTCCCACTGAGCATACCACATTGTATTGGAACCGTTGGTTTGCCTTTGATTTGGGAACTGTCTTCTGCACTATATTGTGAGGCCCTTGAGGTGAGAGTAGAGGCTACATTGCAATTGAACTTATCTCTGTATTCACACTGCTACTATGTTAGTACAGACTCTCATTATCACTAGCTTAAATTCCCTCCCTGTATGCAGCCTTTCCACGTATTTGATGATTCTCTTGAGTGTAAAGTCCAAACTCCTCAGTGTGGCAGGCACAAACGGGTCTCAATCAACCTTCAGGTCTATTTCCTGCTGATACCCACCTTGCCCACATCTGCACTCCAGCTATGCTCAACTACCATGCATTCACCTTTGCATACTCTCTGCCCCTCTTGGTGAATCCTTGTTTATCCTTCAAAGCCAACCCTGTATGAGCTCTCTTCTGTGATGCCTTCCCCAGATTTCCCCAGGAGGGGTTAGACACGTCCATCTTTGTATTCCTATTGCACCTGTCTATTATAGCACCTTCTACACTCAATTATAATCATCCTCTTAACTGCTCTTAGCCTCAGTTTCCTCATCTGGGAAATGGGGGATAATAATAGTTTCTGCATCATAGGATAGTTGTAAGAAGTAAAGGACACAATGCATGGAAACCATGTAGCACAAAGCGTGGCAATTAGTAAGCACTGAATAAACAGTAGCTGACATCAGTTGAGCACTCACTATGTGCCAGGTACTTTACAGGTATGAGCTTGTTTCACTGTCTGCATGAAGTAGATACAACTATTGCCTCCCTATTACAAATGAGGATACAATGAGTCAGAGGAGGAAACGACTGGCCCAAGGTCACCCGGCTGGTTAGTGGAAGATCTGGTTGAATTCATGTGGCCTGGCACCAGGGCCATGTTCTTAACCATTATACATCTGTGTACACTTTTCTCATCCCTAAACATAAATTCCTTTAAGACAGGAACTAAAAATTAGACTCACATTCTCTAACTTTCTCAGTTCTGCTCCCAAGAGGAGAGAGGGACACAGGTTTCAGGCCCTCAGCTCTGCTTAGACAAGTAGCACTTTACCTCTCCTCCCTTAGTGGCCCCCAGCTATTCAGGCACGTTGCCCTAAAACAACTTGCTTTACATTTCTAAGCCTGTCTCCAGCTGCCCTTTTGCCCCTTCACACTGCCTCAGTGCCTTTAATGCATTCCAGATCCACCTGAGGAGGCCCAGAGCACTTCAGGTGAATAGAATGGGGTTCTACACTGCATAAGGATTTCAATCAATGCTTGTTAACTGTTTTACGGAGTACAGTTTTATAAGGATTACAAACAGAACTGCAAGGGCACCACAGAGGCTGTTATCCTGATTGATATGTCCAGGCCACAGTCTGGGACCTATATACCAGGTAAATTCTACAAACATTGCAGTCCATCCCAAAGATGTTAAAGGTTGGTATGGTTTTGCAGTCTTGAGAAAGAGAGTAGCATCTAAAGTGGATGGACAGTGGTAGCTCCAGAATTTCTATATGGGGAAGCTGCCCCCTCGTCCATATATATATATATATATATATATATATAGTTTTTGTTTTTACTGTTTTTGTTTTTACTGTTTTTGTTCACATTCTCTATTTATGTGAAGGGGCTTGGTGGGGTTGGTAAAGATTAAGGGATTTGTCTTGAAGGTGTATTTGTAGAGCAAGCAAGCACACTTTCTGTAAGCTGATTTGGGGTAACTTGAGGGTGGCTAATATCCCCTTCCACAGGCCAAATGGCATTGTCATTGAGAACGGCCCATGGTCACATAGTGAGTCTTGGGTAAAAGATAAATTAGAAGTCTCCATTTCTTAGCTCCAATTGCTGGGTTACAGAAAACTTAGTTCCACCATCCTTTCCAGACACTTACTAATTTTGGAGAAGATGGAAACCCTTTGCTGGTGAGAAATCCCAATTAGAAAGACAAGAGAGTCAAGCCAGGAAAGGAGGGAGTGGGGGAAGAATGGGACAGAAGCCAGGAAGAAGGAAATCACACCCACACCACAGTCCAGGCAAGGTTTGTAGTTCCCACTAAGAAACCAGAAAGCTCAAAACAGGAAGAAAGAGGTGAGGTGCAATCCAAAAAGCAATCAGCTCACTGACATTTTATTTATTTTTACCTGGGGGAAAGGGGTGTGGGGAGGGCTGGAGCTCCCAGGCTGACCCAGCAGCTGCAGCTGCTATAAAGGAAGTGGGTGTTTGGGGGAGGGGAAGATGGGACTGGGGCGGGGGTGGGGGGCGGCCGGTTCCTTGCCCCCAAAGGAGTCTCAGAGAATCTGAAGGAAGGAACCTGAGACTGTGTGAAGCCCAAGAGACTGAGATATTTCCAAGCCTCACAGAAAAGGAAGCCGCTCTCCAAGGACACGGAATCTACCCCAGTCCGGACCTGGTAACCCAGAGGAGACCTCCCAGCTCCCACTGCCTTTAGAAGGCACTGTTTGCAGATGAAGGCAATGGAGGTGCAAAGGGGATGAAGAGAAAGACATAAACTGTGCCAATAAGATATACAAAATTAACTGAAAACAAGACTTTCCTGGGATTTTTCCCCTGGTCTTATAGCATCTGGTTTCATTTCTCCTCCCTAAAGGAAAAAAAAGAAAAGAAAAGAAAAAGGGGGTGGGGCTGGTGAACACAGCACGTATGTTTTCAATGGAGTCCTTTAAAACATACACAGGCAGCTGGGAGCCCGAGCCCTGCCAGGAGAGTATATGCTGAAAGGTATAATAACACTAGCCCTAACATTTTCTAGAAGCTTTCCTGTGCTTTACCTGCGTTTTCTCACTTAATCCCTGCAAAACTTGAAGTGATTATTATTATTATTGTTCCATTTTATAGATGAGAAAAACAGATAATAAAGAAGTTGACTTGCCAAGGTCAAACAACCAATAATTGGAGGGACTTGAATTCAGTTGTACGGACTCTGGAGCTTTTAAATCCTAGATTATATAAGGTAAGATTGTTGGTATTATTACTAAATTGTACACTTCGTGGTTTCCACAGTTTGTCTGGAGGAAATGTTAAATCTGAGTACAATTTTCTTATCTGATTTCGAGAGATGAGGACTGGGGTACTTCTGCCTGTAAAGTAGGAATTGAGAGAGAGAGGAACATTTGATGCCATGACGCAAATTCCCAAGTTATAGCTGGAGCAAATGACACCTCCCATCAGGCATTCTGGACTCAGGAATGTCAGCTTGAGCTAGGCAAGGAGTACTTTCGCTAAGGACCGCTGTTCTCAACCTCTCTGTAATCCAGTTTTCTCGTCTACAAAAAGGAACAATACTACTACTTATTACATCCGGTTTTGTGGGAATTAAATGAAAAAAATGCATGTAAAGCACAGGAAACTTCCAGCCAATGTTAGTGCTTTTATTATTTGTCTCCTGTCACTCAAGAGTAGCATCCACGGGCTGCTTCCAACTACACCCTCCTAAAATCCAGAGCACATGGGGAAAGGAACATGCCCACTGGGTATGGAACAGTGGAAAGATCTCTGGAGTTAAGGATGAGATCCCTTGAGTGCTATCTTTCCCTTTCTCTAGCAGTATGACCGTGGGCAAGTCACTTGCCTGTAGGTTTATGGGGTTAATCATACTTGCCTAGTCACCTCACAGAGTCATAGCCCAAAAGAGAGAGAGCAGTACAACAGAAAGTTCTAGAGTTGGTTCCGCAGGCCGCATTCTTGACTCTGCCTTGTAATATTAAAGACTGAAAAAAACATTCTGAGAAATTGAAAGTAATATTTTAACATAGTGATGCCCTTATTTTTTTTTCATGGGTTTAGAATGCAAGTTTTATTTTTGAATCCCCATTGAAATAAATATGTTAATCTTTGAAAAATATTTGGTTATATGCCACTAAAATTATCCCTAGAGCCCCCAGTGATAGTCGTGCCCCATTCTGGAAAACACTATCATAGGGAATTACTGGAGGTACCCTGGGGTGGTAGGATGAGGCCACTGTTTGTTGGTGACACCCTTATTTTTAACTGGCATGTCACATCATTTGTCAATGAAGAGACTAATTTTCAGCTTTGTCCCTACTAAAAAGAAATGCCCCCCCTTCACTTCCTAAATTTTAAACATATGTCTGGGTGGCTGTTGAGAGAATATGATGATCAGAGACTTAGAAGAGGAAAATGTGACCAGCCAGGAAATCACCCTGGAGAGTAAAAATACAACTCTCTTTTCTGGCCATGGCTTAGCAAGTAAATATGAAAAGGGAGTGAGAGAAGTGGGAGATGGAAACAGATAAAGGAACAGAGAGGCAGAAGGCAGAGCAGAGGCAAAGGGAGGAAGGCAGGGTGAAGGACTAGGAGTTGAAGAAATCCAGATGGAGTCTTGGGCTTTAACACATCCAGCAGAGGCTTGACCTGGAGCAGACTTGGAAGGTTGTACAGATTTTTAATTTCCTCTGTGAAAAATACAAAATAAGCATTCGGTTCACATGAAGATAGCTTGTGATTTCTTTTGTCAATCAGTGTTTGTCTGAGTGTAGACACCAAAGGATGTTTCTCTGCTGTGAACTGACTCGACTTTTGCTCCAAGTCTTTCCCATTCCCTGCACTGTGGCGCTCTCGAAAGGTATTGGAAATGTTGGGGATGGGAGCAGAGGAGGGGAGAGAGATTCAGAACTGAGGTGACTTGGATGAGAAGGGACTCCCTGGCCTCTACAATGGTCCCCTGACTGGCCAATGATGCCAGTGTAGTATGGTCGTGACGAGTATGGGCACCGAAGTTGCCCAGACACAGGCTTGAATTTTGCTTCTGCCACTTACCAGATATGTGTCCTTGAACTCGTTGCTTCCTGTCTCTGTGCCTCAGTTTTCTCCCACGTCATGTAAACGTAATAATCACTTCTGTCTCCTAATGTTATTGTGAGAATTAAATGGGTAAGGACACATCAAAGGCCTGGCGTGGGGCCTAGCACATAGTCGTAGGCGCTTAATAAATGTTCAGCATGACTCTCATAATTCAGAACAAGAAAGAGCTGCCGGGCTTCCCTGGTGGCGCAGTGGTTGAGAGTCCGCCTGCCGATGCAGGGGACACGGGTTCGTGCCCCGGTCCGAGAGGATCCCACGTGCCACGGAGCGGCTGGGCCCGTGAGCCATGGCTGCTGAGCCTGCGCGTCCGGAGCCTGTGCTCCACAATGGGAGAGGCCACAACAGTGAGAGGAAAAAAAAAAAAAGCTGCCACCTGAGCCATATATTTCGCAAAACTGTCTTGTCTCATGCAGAGTGATCGACAGAACCAGACTAGCCCGTACCCTCCATACTTTTTCAAACGCTTTCTCAAAATAGTGAAAAGGTTTTTCTTTTATCCATCCCTTTCTGCTGCCCTAGTACCCTCTTTGGCTCTCTCACGCTCTCTTGTGCTCTCCCCACCCCGCCTCCCCTGCTACCACCAAAGAAGCCCCCAGTGCTCCAAAGAGATATAAAGATGTGACAGTACACAGGCCCGGCTTCATTTGAAGCTGGGTAGACTCGTCCAAAACGGATGACAATATTGCTTTTGTTTCTCAGATCCTAAAATCTCCCACAAATCCTTAAGTGGACATTCCAGCGCCTCTTCAGCCCACTCCTAGCTACTTCAGCCTGGGCTCTCAGGAATCCAACAGTGCCACCTTTAAGGCCTCACTCACAATTCTGACACCTGCATCCTGGCTCCTATAGAAACTCTTTCCCTCTTCTCAATGTATGTGATGTTGAGAAAACTACAGGATGAATGGGGAAGGCATAATCATAATGTTAATGGGACTTTAGACATGCAAATGTATGTTCAAAGCAGGGATGAGCTGAACAAAGTCAGTGTGAGGGGCAGGAATGGACAATTGCCATCAGAGTCCCAGATGTGTGATGTTGGGAGGAGGGGACCGAGAGACGATGAAAGGAAACATAGGGGCTATTTAGAAAAATGGGACATTTGAAGGACTCAATGAGAGGTGTGTCAATGGACAGACAGCATGAGAAAGTCGGGGAAAGAAGTCTGAGTGCCTGCAGGGAGCACAGTTCAGAGAATTCTTGAAAGCCAGAGAGCAGGAGAGGAGCCCGGGTGGGAAACTGCTGGAAGCTGGGGGCTCTGTGCTCAAAGAACTCCAGGACAGGAGGCCATGGGAGCCTGTCCGTTCAGGCTGCCAGGTAGATTCTGAACAGTTTCAACCTGGGACCAAAACACTCACCTAGGATTCAGGCTGAAAGGATCTGGCTTTCCACTGATGAGTTAAGATGGCCTGTGAACCTAGGCTTTTGCTGTGTGTAACCTTTGAACCTTGCATTTCTTCCCACTGTAATAATGCATTTCAAAGAGCTAGCTAAAAATCCTGGCAAAGAGGAGCGAGGAGACTGAAAGGACACAGGAACATCCCTGTTTTTGAGTCTAACCTGCATCAGTGTCTAAGTCCCAATAAATTGCTCTTCTCTTAACAGTGTCTTTCAAATTATGGACAAAACCAGAGTATTCTGCCATTGAAGATGAAATGACATGATAGTCTTTTCCTCAAATTTTTCAAGAAAGAGCAATAAGTTAATGGACAGAATGTGTTCTGGTCCTGTAAGTTTTGCTGACATCCTTGGTGTCTATACTAGAATATAAAAGATAGCACTTGAGTTAGCGTGGAATTATACTGGTAGATATTTTATGATTTAGATATGAATATTTTATGATATTCCACAACGAGCTCTGTGATTTTCAGTGCTATGTCACTTAAACAGGTTTAGAGGCTCTAGAATTAGGGATTGAGATCATTATCTTTATTCTGCATGATGATTTTCTCCCTTTCATGCTTGCTCCCTTCCAATTCATTCTCCACGATGTAGCGAGAATGATCTTTCTAATATGTCAGCAAGATCATGTCATTTCTCAGCTTTAACTTTTTTAATGGCTTCTCATTGCCCTTAGACTAAAATAAAGCCTCCTGACCATGGTCCCACAGGCCCTGTAAGCTGGCCCCTGCCCGCCTGTCCACCCTCATCTTGCCCCACTGTCCTCCTTGCTCACAATATTCCAGCTACACGTGCTTCTTAGTTCCTCAAATATGCCAAGCTGGAGTCCATCTCATTGCACTTGTGCATGCTGTTCTCTTGGCCTGGAATACCCTTTCTATCTGTGGGAGGCCTGATAAGACCTTTGCAAGGGGAAGAAGAAAATAATACACATATGCACATTGCAACTTTGCATACCATTTCAGGGAATTCAGAGATGTCATAAACCTCAGATTAATTTATATGCTACTTGCATCAAAGGGTAGTCACATTTTAATAGAGGTTAGCTGGCTTTGATCAGATGAGCTTCAGATGCCCTTCTAGGTTTTAGATGGGCATTCCGGAAGCTAGGGAAAAGCCTTTATGACTCAAAGACATTACATGCCAACAGTAAGGTGACAGGTACGGTGGTGGCTAGGATTTTAGGGATGAGGCTCTAACATCCTCTATGACTAAAAACCATGTGTCCCACTGGTAAGACCTATAGGTCTGTAGCAGTCTCTCTGGTGGAACCTAATATTCCAAGTATTTGTGAAGTCACCAGAGATTTGAGAATAGCCTGAAGCAAAGTGAGTAAGAAAGCTCACCACAGAGCTGTGAGCTTTGAGGGAGGCCAGGATTCCTAACCACCCAGCTCCTGTGGTTCAAGGTCTGGGAGCTGTAACAGTTTCCCTTTCTCCAAAAGTCCCCGCCCAGCCCTGGCTCCGAGGAGATTTCCAGTCCCCCTCTGAGGACTGTTTCATCAAATCCAAGTATTTGTGTTCCCTCTCAGCTTCGTGTAACACTTGAAATTCCTTCCAGATAAACAACAGGATTGTGCCCAAGAAGGAGCCCAGAAAGAAGTGAGAGATAAGACCGTGAGGTTTGATTGATGAAGTCGAGTTTCTGAAAACTGCTCGTATCCCTCAGTGGCCGGCAGCAGCTGGCAGACTTCTCTTTTCCAGCTTCGCTGCCACCATCCTAGGGTTTGCCAGGGCTCTTCTGGTGCCCACAACCTTGGAATGCCACCCTCCCTTTCCCTACCTCTCATTTCCTTCCTCACAATGAGTCAGGATGACCCCAGACTCTCAGGCTGGGCTTCTGGGGGGCAACTGAAACTACTCTGGGGCAGGCAGCAAGGAGAGCATCAGTACACGCAGTTCACGTGCAAACCTTGCTCATTCTCCACAGACAGGGGCCACCCCAAAACCTGTGTTCTCTTAAGAGTCTGGACATTTTCCAGCTAAATCTCCATCACTTTTCTAAATGGCCTGTTTGCTCCCCATAGCCTTCCCTAGGGTTTCAGCTTCCAATTTGCAAGGGGAGAGCATAGTGGTTAAGAATCCAGGCTCTGGAGCCACGCTGTCTAGATTCATATCCAGTTCTGCTACTGTTTGCTAGCTGAACAGTGTGGCCTGCTGCCAGTTACCCAACATCTCTGGGCCCCTTTCCTCCTCAGCAGAAAGTATAGTATCGTTACTATGAAGATAGTAACTATAGCCCTGAACTCTTGGTGTTATGAGGATTCAACGAGTTAATATAAGTAAAGCACTTAGAACACTGCCTGGCTCACAGTTAGCACTCATCGAAATGTTAACTATTACGCTTTACCTATTCTGGGAGGCAAAGAATCCTCTTGTATATCCGTAGCACAACTAGATACCTTACCTGCTGCTTTCGAGGCCATTGCTATGTATCATATAGAGCAATGTGTGACGGCCTCAACTTGGAGCTATGCATTGCCCCACCTCATTAATAATAACAGACATGACTTATTGAGCACTTGCTAAGTTTCAGGCCCTGCCCTAAACACTTCACATACATTATTTCTCTTAATGCTCACTAGAAACCTAAGAGGTGGATGCTGTTGTTTTCCTCACCTACCCCATCAAGGCACAGAGAGATTAAATAACTAGGTAATGTAAAATAAATGTAAAAAGTGAGCTTTGTGCAAGGGGTAATTGTCATGGGTTGGGGCAATAAAGGAATGCTCTATGGAGGAGACAGAACACTGATTTTGGATCACATAGATCCATAGATCATTCAGATAAGCAAAGGGGAAGAGGAGGGAGAAATCCAAGTAGAGGAAATCAAGGAAATGGAAGGTGGAAATGAGCCTGGCATGTGTAAAGGGAAAAGACTGTCCTGATTGGTCCAGAGGCCAATGATGGAGAAAGATAGGAACTCAGGCTGATAGCATTATCCTTCCCACCTCACAGATTGAGCAATTGAGCCTTGGTCCTGGAACAGCCACTAAAATCCAAAAGCAGCAATCTTTTGCTTTTCTGCCCTAGTCTATCCACTTTAGATGATCTTGCTTTCTAAATCATCCCTCCGGGCTCCCCCCACCATGGGCTCCATGGCCACATGATAGACCCTCAGTTTCCAAGGCCAAAATCTCACCCCCACTGAGACCTAGCAAGGTGTATAGGCTAGGTCAGGAGAGTAAGCTTTGTGAAGTCTGAGCCAAAGTGGATCTATTCCCTACCTTAAAGTAGGGCTATCCCCTACCTTAGGATCCAAAAGCAATTCAAATCCATGTCAGAACCTTACCCCACCCCCATTCCTGCCCTCATTTAAATTTCTTGCTTCGCTGCTGACCACGACTCTTGTGTTTTGCCCCAGGTGGGGAGCACCCTTAAGAAAACTAATATTTATTTTTGCCACAGAAGCTTGTGAATCTCTCAGCCATGTCAGACTGTTGGTGGAATCAGGAGAAAGGAGTAAGGAAGGTTGGATTTCTAAGGAAGCAGCTACAGCCAGAACAGTTTTTTTTTCCAGGCCAGGAAGAGTTAATGCAGCACAGTATTTTATATTGCAAGCAAAATACCAATGAAAAGAAAAGCTTCTCCTCTCCCTCCCTCCCTGCCTCCCTCCCTCCTTTTCTTCCTTCTTTTCTCCTCCCTCCCTTTCTTCCTTCCTTCCTTCCCTTCCTTCACCTTAAAAAATGAGGGCATTGCAAACAGGAAGAAAAGAGAGTGTCCACCTTCTTATCACCCCACCCTGCCCTCCCCCACCCCTAACACTTGACAGTTGGAGGCCCATTCTCTTGGAGTATCGAATCCCATCTTGACAAGAATGAGAGGCCAGGCAGTATGTGAGAATTCTATCTTCTCCCTTGAGCCTGAAATGCATGCCCAGATGTTGCTATGGTAACTCACTAGTACTCAGACTCCCATCTACACAAGCATGATGCTTCTCTAGTGACCACCGGTTCCCTAGCTTTTATGTTTGTTTCACCTTTTCTGGACGTAAATAACATGCTGGAGCCTTAGCAGATCACAGGCTAATCTGAACAACAATTGTACCACCAATAAACACAAAGGGAAAAAGAGTAGGCTAAAACTGGTCTGTAAGGTGGAAGACCGGGTGTTATGTGAAACTGCATTAGTGGGCTATGTAACTTAGCAAGATGCTTCACCTCTCATGACCTCATAGTCCCTTCCTAGTATGGGGGGGCATGGGCTAGCTGATTTCCAGAGGCTTTTCTCTTCCCAAAATGATTCCATGCATATCTTTAATATGCACAGAAATGTCAGTCGTAACTGTTTATAGAGCATCAGCTGGCATCCTGAGAATTTTTAAAAGAGGCTATTTAATGAGAGGCCTGTGAAAGGAGTGGGAGAAAGGAAGTAAATGGTGGGTTGGAGATGGCTGAGAGTAGGAGACAGATTGTAACTTTCTACCTCCCAGTTTGGTGGGAACACTCAGAGTCAAACACAAGTGGGAAATGGAGCCACCCTTTCACTCCTCTGTCCTTTGTACCTTCTGGGTAGGTGGTGTCCCTCACTTTACTCAATCTCCCAAATTTCTAGATTACAGGAACTCAGTCTCACTTTCTTGCCTTTATGTGGTCTGCTTTCCCCATCTGAACTCCATATAATCTCTGCCAACCAAATCCTACATATATGTAAAGTTTAACTTATGCTCCATCACCTCCATAGCTCTCTTAGGCTATAGAGATCACTCACGCTTCGGAATGTGTATGGCTCTTGGGATGTCACCTCCTAAATCTTATCATAGACTGCTCTCTCATTTTAGCTACCCTGATTTTTATAGTTTTAAATATGCTTCCTTTTTAAAATTTCATTACTTTCAAATTGATTTTAAGTATGGACAGATGCAAAGAAGAAAACAAGAATGAACCATAATCTTCCCCTTTCTAACACTGTTGACCTTTTTTTGTAAAAGTAATACCCATATAAAGGTTAGAAAATTCAAACTATGGAAAGGTACCAAATGAAAAGCAAAATTCTTTCCCAACCATCCCTAGTCTCTTTCCCCAAGTTAACTATAAAATATTACATATGGTATTGTCCATAAAAAAAGAAAGCAACATATACCAGCATACATATGTATATCTATATTACAGAGCATAATCCTTTATCCTAAACCCTTGAGGCCAGAAGTATGTTGGAATTCAAAATTTTTAAGATTTTAACATGGTGAGATAGTGCTTGTGACATTTAGCATGTCACTCCCACAGTGGGGTTTGGGAGAGCAAAGACAGATTAGTCATGTTCAATATTAATCAAACACATTAAAATTTGTCACACTATTTTGAGATAAATGAAGATTACAAATAGCCACATGTCAGTTAATATCAGGTTTTTCCCCAGACGAATTTGTGCCAACTTTGGGGGAAAAAAATGTGTTCTGTTTTCAGAGGTTTTAGGCTTAAGGAAGAGCAGATAAGGGATTGTCTTTGCATTCATATTCTCTCTCTCTCTCTCTCTCTCTCTCTCTCTCTCTCTCTCTCTCTCTCTCTCTGTGTGTGTGTGTGTGTGTGTGTGTGTGAGTGTCTCTCTCTCTCTCTCTCACACACACACACACCTACACACACACACAGAGGGTACTATATACATACTGTTCTGCTCTTGCTTCCCTTTCTCCTGAATAACTTATATTAGGGAATTCTTAACGTCAGCTGATACAGATCTAACTTTTTCTTTTCGCTATCCCCCAATATTCCAATGTATGGTTGCACTAATATTTACTTATCAAGTCCCCTACTGGTTCACACTTTGGAAATATCCAGGTTTTGATTAGTTTTGTGTGGGTATTTTGGGTTTATTTATTTTAATTTTTCTTTTGCTATTACAAAGTTGCAGGGAATATCCTTCTTTATACTTTTTGGTGAACTTTTGCATTCTATCTGCTGTAGGGGATATCCTTACCAATAGAATTTGGTAAACTTTTATGTGTTTGGATCTTGTCTTTTTAGATAAGTTGCAAGCTCCAAAGAACAGAGTTTGTCTCTTTAAGTTCTTTGTTATCCACCTCAGAGCTTTGACATATAGTGCTAGTAAATGTTTGTTAAATGAGTAAAAATAATAAAGATAATGAAAAAAAATATGATAATGAAAACCTTTATGAAGGTCCTCATATAGATCTTAAAAATCAGACAAAAATATGTAGCAAGAGCTTAAAAATAGCATAACCATTCGACCCTGTAGTGCACCTCCTGGTTATATTTTTCCTAAGGAAAGATTTTAAATGTATATATTTATGAATAAAAATATCAGTTGGAATAGTATTCATAATAGCAAAACCTTTGAGAATGTCTAAATGCTCAACCCTGCTGGTTTGCAAAATGCTTGTTTGCAAAATGATATAGAGAAAATTTTAAGATCAAGTGGGGAAAAAAAGCAAGGTAGAGGGCTTCCCTGGTGGCGCAGTGGTTGAGAGTCCGCCTGCCGATGCAGGGGACACGGGTTCGTGCCCCGGGCCGGGAAGATCCCACATGCCGTGGAGCGGCTGGGCCCGTGAGCCATGGTCGCTGGGCCTGTGCGTCTGGAGCCTGTGCTCCACAACGGAAGAGGCCACAGCAGTGAGAGGCCCGCGTACCACAAAAAAAAAAAAAAAAAAAAAAAAAAAAAAAGCAAGGTAGAAATTATATATACAATTCTCAATTATCTAGAGGTGTTTTAAAGGCACTGTAATAAAACTGGACTAAAGCATGAACAGTGGCTGTATCTAGGTGGAGGAATAATCAGGAATGTTTTCATCTGCTTTATAACACTCTTCTGCACCATGCTTGTTATATTTCTACAGTGAGCTTGTATTGTTTTGATAATTAGAACCAAGATTTTTTTTTAAGTTAGCTAGAAGGAAAGTATCTTAGTCTATTTGGGCTGCTATAACAAAATACCATAGACTGGGTAGCTTTTAAACAACAGAAATGTATTTCTCACAGTTCTGGGGTCTGGGTAGTACAAGATTAAGGGGCTGGCAGATTCAGTGTCTGGTGAGTGTCTACTTTCAAGTTCAATAGACAGTGCCTTCTCTCTGTGTCTTCCTCCACATGGTGGAAGGGATGAGGGCTCTCTCTGAGGCCACTTTTATAAGGCACTAATCCTATTCATGAGTGCTCCACCCTCATGACCTTATCACTTCCCAAGGGCTTCACTTCCTAATACCATCACACTGGGGGGGTTAGGATTTCAACATATGAATTTTGGGGGGACACACACATTCACTCTAAATCAGGAAGGATTCTCATTTTCATCTCCACATGGAAGTGAGGGGACATCGTTTGGTACTTGCTCATATTTTCCTCCACCTGGTACCCTAGTGAATTCTCACAGGGTCCCTAGGATGCATTGCTAGCCATAAGGTATGTTCTGTCATGTACCCATTTTATAAACTCCAGCCCAGGTTGAATCATGCCTTCCTCAGGAAGTCTTCTTCTCCCCATCCCTGGCTCCACACATACCTACACTTTGGGCTCATTCTAGTTCAAATTAGTTAGGTTGACTACTTAATCATTTTAACAGCTTTTCATTCTTGGTATGTTTTTCATAAGGGTTGGCTGGTCTCTCTCTCTTTCTCTCTCTCTCACTCTCACTCTCTCGGATGTTGGCCCACTTGAAGTTCCCTAAGATCTGGGGAAGAGTCATGCCATTTATCAGAAGGAGGAAAGCCAAAGAGGTTAACAAGAGAGTCTGCTTGATTTGGATCGTTGTCTGGCACCACCTTTCTTCTGCCTGATTGGTTTCAGATGGATATGTTTTTTTCTGGGTTCTTTATTCTTGCCTTACCTTTGGGACTTCATAGAGAGTGGAGGCTGTTTATAAAGCCAGGTCTGAGTAGTACCCCACCTCTATCCATCCAAAATTATGTTCCCAATCCATTCTTGCCTTTCTTATAGTCATGACCATATTTTCCCAGCTCATATGAATGATTACATGTTCTAACTGGGGAAAGGAGGCCTCTCATCTACATGCCACCTACCATGTGAAACACATTGACTCTTGGGACTTCCCTGGTGGTCCAGTGGTTGACTCCCCGCTTCCACTGCAGGGGGCACTGGTTTGATCCCTGGTCGGGAAACTAATATCCCACATGCCACACCATGGCCAAAAAAAAAAAAAAAAAAAAAGATATCTGGCTCCACCACAGATGCTGCAGGGTTTGGGGGTGAGGACTGGAAATGAAAATGAGGAGAGAAGTCTAGAATGTCCCTCTGCTGCCTTATCTATGTGACTTCTCTTGTGGCCTTACACACCGGTGACCACTCTATTCTTGGAGTTCTCCACACTTTCTCCTCCATCTCTGGCCTGTTTTACTCTTTATTTCTGTGGCTCCTCTTGTGCTCTCGTCCATTAGCTCTCTCCCATTAACCCGGGGTTCTCTCTCCTGTTGCCACTCTTTCAGGCACCTGGGTAGATAAAGGGGTCACTGAATTTACCCTTGGCTCTGTTGTTCTCGCAGCATCTTTCAGATTCTACCCAGAGAGGGATAGGTTCTAGAAGGAGTTGGAAGCCCTACTTAAGCCTCTGACCTAAGCTATGTACTCCAACCCAATTTTCCTAGAGAATCATGTATTGAATTTTCAGCTTTTCTATTAAAGTGATGTTTTGTCCTCCATTTGGCTACTGTTCTTTGCAAATCTTTCCCTTGGAAATCTCATGAGGGGAAAGGGCTGATTGGCAGCAAAGAATTTCAACATTTCCATGTACTATAGACAAATATCACCTAAATGCAAGCAAAATTTCACCCCAATTCCCAACAGAAACCTTTTCTCTTGGTTCTCTCTTTTCCTCTCAGTCTGTTCTATCCCAGGCTCCATTACTAACCCTTCTTCTTTTGTCAACCCTTTACATGCTGCTGTGGCCCCAGATTCTTTCTTTGTTCCTTTTCTCTTCACACTGTACACACTCTTCTTGATGAATCAAAAAATCTTTATCTCTAGTCTAGATTTCTCTCCTGAGCTTCAGACCCATATATTCATCTGCCTGCTGGTCATCTTAGCTTGGCTACCCCAAAGGCACCTCAAATCAACAGGTCCCAAAATAAATCAATTATCTCTACTCTCTCCCTTCAAACCTTCTTCTCTCCCTATGTACTCTTACTGCATGGCATCTCTTTTCCCCAAGACACCCAGGTCAGAAACCTGGGAGTCATCTTAGATTCTTCCCACTATACCTCCCTCACCACATTCAATCACTCACTCTGTCCTATGAATGTCACTTCCTAATTATCTCTGAAATCCACCCCTCCTCTCCATTCTTATTTCTACTATTTGCCCTGGTTTAGGCACTCATTATTACTCATCAAAAAAGAAAAAAGCAACTCTGGGAACAATCTGCTTCAAGTCTACCCCTTTCAATCCATCCCCCAGACTGCCAGAGTGATTTTTCTAGATTGCAGAGCAGGTTGTGTCCCTTTCCTGCTTTAAAACCTATAATTCTGCAGAAAGTCAAGTCTAAATCCCTGTGTGTGGCATGTAAGACTCCGTATGATGTGACTTCTGCTTTGCACACTCTTCTTCAAATACATCCTGCCCTAGTTGTCTTGAGCACCTTGCATTGCTCAACTCCAAACTCATCAAACTATTTCTGACCTTCGTGCCTTTGCCTAGAATGCCCTTCCCCACACTACCCTCCCCACAACAAATCTTGTAGCACAGCTTGTCAGTGCTTTGCTAGGTGACAAGCTAGCTAACATCTGATAGACATTCATACTGAGATGGCTGGTGGCTACTTCTTGTCAAAAAATAATACTAGTAATAGACAATACTTATATAGTGCTTACCATGTGACAGGTATTCTTCTAAGTGTTTTCTTATATTAACACAGGTAATTTTCATGACGGCTCTATGAGATAGGTACTACAATAATCCTCATGTTCTAGATGAAAATACTATGGGTCTAAATCACAGTCACAACAGCTCGTGGGTGGTAGAGATTCAAACTCAGGCATTCTGGCTCCAGAGTGTGTGCTCTTGACCACAGCTCTCTTGGTGTCACATTTCCATAATTCTGTCACCACTTTGGGGAAGGCAGTATGGGCTCTTCAGCCAGAACTTGTTTCAAATCGAAGCTCTGCCACTTACTAGCCATTTGACCTTGAAGAAGTGAATTAACCTCTCTGATTCTCAGCTTCCTCTCTGTAAAATAAGGATAGTTATTGTAAACGTTAAATGAGATAAGCAATATTTGCGAATGCGTAGAACAGAACTTGATACATATTAAGTCTTTAATAAATACTACCATTGTTGATTGTTATAGTGAATAAAAACAATGACTCTAATGGTGATTTCAGATATCAAAAGGAAGGGAATATAGAAAAGTGGTTAAGAAAAGGGCTTTGACTTCTAGCTCTGCCTCTTGATAACTGAGTGATCTTAGGCAAATTATGTAATCTTTCTGTGTCTCAGTTTCTTCATCTATTAAATGGGATAATAATAGTATTTATTTCTTAAAATTATTTTGAGGATGAAATGAGTTAATAGATGTAAAACTTTTAGAACAGTGCCTACATAACTGTTGGGTTATGATAACAAATATATTCCCTTGAGGCCCTTGCCTCTTCTGCCCATGTGTATGGACCACCCTATATGCATCTTTATTTTGGTAACTTTTGTGCCAGATGGCTACTGGTTTTTTAAAAATCACTAGTGTCCTTCATAGAGAATGGACTTGAGGACACGGGGAGGGGGAAGGGTAAGCTGGGACGAAGTGAGAGAGTGGCATGGACCTATATACACTACCAAATGTAAAATAGATAGCTAGTGAGAAGCAGCCACATAGCACAGGGAGACCAGCTCGTGCTCTGTGACCACCTAGAGGGGTGGGGGGGGAGTGGGAGGGAGATGCAAGAGGGAGGGGATATGGGGATATATGTATGCATATAGCTGATTCACTTTGTTATACAGCAGCAACTAACACAGCAATGTAAAGCAATTATACTCCAATAAAGATGCTAAAAAATCATTAGTGTCCTTAAAGGCAGAGAATTGACTTTTTCAGTATATCCCCAAAGCCAACATAGTCTCTGGAGCATGGTCTGATGAGTCAATGAATAAATGAATGAATGGGTCTGAAGAAAAACATGAATAAATAAACAAACAGAAGAATGAAAAATTGGGTTGAAGTTCTGGGGCTAATATAATATCAGCAGGTTGGACCAATTTTTCTGACCAAGCAGTAGAATGGAAAATTCCTTCCAGCCCACTCTGGGGATTTAATAAATATTTAATAAATGGCACTTAAATAGCAATATGCAAATGGCATATTCCATTTCATTTAGCTCTATGTGCTGCCTCATAGTCCTTCATTTGAAAGAAAACATGACAGATCATTCATTTTGCCTTACATATAAAGCATCAGAATGAAAAATCTTCCTTTTTTCAAATCATGGCAGCCTGAGGGTCTGCAGCTGATCTAGCTAAGGAAAGCTCAGGTTGGCTTTTGTGGGTATGTCCACCTGTTAGTTTTGGAGGACCTCTAAGGCAAGGGTTTTCAATCCTGACTGTGCATCAGAGTAACTTGGGAGTTTATTAAATATGCAGATACCCAGGTCCTTTAACAGAACTACTCAATCATATCCTCCGGGAGCAGAGGTCCAGGGCCTTGCACTTTTAAAAATCTGCCCTTACTCTAAAGCAGTGCCTTAAGGGTAATCAAGATTGACCAGTAGCTGTCACTGAATCCTTCCTAGGCTCTATCACCTACCTGTCCTGTTGTCTTAACCTTTACATACTTACTTGGAATATTGTCTACAGCAAGTAGCTCTGACCATATCCCAGAGGCATCCATAGCTCAGGTCACATGGACCATGAGAGAGAACAAGGGCCCTGTCATACATAGCATCTGGAAACCAAATGTTTTCCTGGGCAGCTTGGTAGAGCAAGCTTGGTGAAGCCTGTGCAGGAAGCAGTCCCCAAGCCTGTGGTTTTTCATTCCATCTTGATGCATTGACTGCTAAAGTGATATAGTCTGAAGGAGCCACTGTTCCTTTGGGTGCCTGGAAATAAATAGATCTGTTAAATGGAGCACAGAATCAGAAGCAGCAATTTTGTTTCCTTTAAAAATGAAAGAAAAAGAAAAAGTTTAATTTGTAAATCGACTCCAATTTTTAATATTTCTAGTTCTAAAGAAACAAGGAGGGGGAAAGCACAACAAAAGAAGGTGCAGAAATAATCCCATCTGCTACAGAAGTCCTCTACAGAACTTGACCACTAAAAAAAGAAACAGACTGTTCCTTGCTTCAACAACTCAGCCTCTCATGGTTCAATCGAGACAATCGTACCACAAAAGGATTCAGGGATTTGCTCAGAAATGTGGCTTTAGTTTAAAACACAAACGACCCCCTGCTGGAAAACAGTTGTGGTGCTCCTTGTCTGGGAAGGCAGGCACCACTCATTCACACACCACACACCACTGCTTCCCATGTTTAGGGGCCTCAGATCAGGGTGGAGTTTCCTCTTGATTTGTAGCCCTTTCCTCCATGGCCGCTGTGTGCACGTCTGCATGTGCCTGAAGTGTGTTGGCAAGTACCTTAGTCAGCACGGACTACCAAATACCATAACAAATACCATAGACTGGGTGGCTTCAACAGCAGACATTTATTTTCTTACAGTTCTGGAGCCTTGGGAGTCCAAGAGCAAGGTTCAGCAGGGTTTAGTTTCTGGTGAGAGCTCTCTTCCTAGCTTGCGGACAGCCCCCTTCTCACTGTGTGCTCACATGGCCTCTCCTCAGTGTTCGCCCATGGGAAGAGACATTTCTCTCTCTTCCTCTTTTTGTAAAGCCACAAATTTTATCAGATTAGGATCCCATTCTTATGACCTCATTCAACTTGAATTGCTTCCTAAAAGTCCTATCGTCAAATATTGGGGGTTAGGGTTTTAACATATGAATTTGGGGGTGGCAGGGGACACAATTCAGTCCATAAGAAGAAGGCAGTGTAGGAAAACTGCAAAGAGACACCCAGACCAGCCTGCAAGCACCTTCTGGAAAGCCTCAACTGGGAAAGAAAAGCACATATCAGATGAGGGAAGGAGCCCAAACTCAACTGACACCGAGCCAGTCAGTCTGTACTCCCCAAATCCCACCCTCCCCCGCCCACACCACCCTGTGGCCATCCCTGACGGCCAGATGTGTGCACACTGCCAAGGCATATCGGCTTTAACTCCCATTTCAACAGGGACCCCGGCCAGAGCATTTATACTCTCTAAGGCTCAATTATTCTCCCTCTAAGGAGAAGGGGAAGTTGGATATATTGGGTACCAATTATCAGCATGATAAGTAAGAAAAATGAATAGTAACTAGATTTCACAAGAGCAGAGACATGAAAGCCTTGCATAATGATGATCATAATTGCATTTGTAGAGTGTGGTTTACTTTGACTAAGTACATTCCGATATGTTACCTATTTGATCAAAGTAAGTCAGGAGTTACTAGTCCCATTTGACAGATGAGGAAACAAGCACAAATGACCTATGACAGTGCCCAAGGTCACAGACCAAGTTAGTGTTGAAACCAATACTGCACTCTTAAAGAATGTAAGCAGTCGTTGATAAATTAACAGGGCCACACTGGCCCCCTGGGCACCAGAAGTGCTGTTATGAGGACAGCACCACACAATTTAGCACTGAATTTCTTTCCTATTCTTTCATATACATTTATTTGGTCTCCTTGAATTGTGAGTTTCTCAAAATCAGAGACCTAGGTTTGTATATTATCGAATTGCCCATAAGGCTTAGCATAGGGCTGTCAAGAGAAAGAAATCATTGAAAATACTTAACTTTTGGTATAGCACTTTACAGTTTGCAAAGTGCTCTCACATATACTATTTTATTTCGTCTTTATGACAACCACCAGAATATCACTTTAGAAAAAGTCATTTTGTCTTCTCACTCTCATGATGCTTATTTTAATGCATTGATTTTATGAAATATTCACTGAGAACTTACCATTATTTTTATCATGAATAACTAACACTGATTGAGCACTTACTGTGTAACAGGCGTTGAACCAGGCACTGGGCCTAATGCTGAGAATACAAAAATAAATCATGTGTCCCCACCCTGAAGGAGTCTCCTGAATAAATAAATAATGCTGTTTGATGAATGCCTGTTAGTGATCATTTGGCTTCTGAACTGTACTGCTCTAATGATGAGGACCTAATTATCTTCTAAGTAGCTTATCTCATTTTATTTTCCAGATAGTTCTGGTACAAAGCTCTTCCTTACCTTGTATCTCCTTTGCTTCCACCCCTTTGCTCTTGAGACCTAGTCCTGGGGCCACACAATATAAATTTTCCTTTTCACTTGACAAACTTCCAAATATTTGAAGGCAACTGGTATCATCAGCCACCCCATCCTAAGCTTCCCTGTCTCTGGCTCTGCCTGCCCTGGCTCTCCAGCAGCTGGGCCCACTGATTTACCCCCCCAAGGACTCAGCCCTTCCCCAGTTTCCAGAGCGACAGACGCTTGAGGTCAGAAGCACTCAAGTGGCCAGCCTGAGCCTCCTCTATTCCAAATTCCAATCACTGAGGCTCTGCATTAGGGCACTCTCCTTGTTCTGTTAGTTTCTGAATCCCAGCTTCTTCCCCACCTATGCCCTAGTTTGTAAAGCAAGAGATGAACCTGCAGCTTGAGCACTTTAATTAAAGGGGAGGAGGAACTGATAAGGGAAAGAGGGGATTTTGTGGGTGGACCAAAGTGCTTGAGGAGATAAGGATGAAGTCCAGAGCAAAGGTGGAGATGATGGGATTGATCTTGATCGGGAAGAAGGATGCCTTATCCACAGAGACTGAAGGAAAATGGTGAGCTGAGCGGAGCTGTCAATAAGTTTGCTGTTGGAGAGGGCTGGGAGTTGAAATTGTTCCTGAGGCTGATTTTGACCTGGTTAACACCAACATGGTGACATCACCTGTTAAAGCTGAAGTGCTTTCTGAGTGGGCAGGGGTAGTCCTTTACCTATTGTTAAATATTTTCTTCCAGATTCAGTGAGATATAATTGACATACAGCACTGTGTAAGTTTAAGGTATACAGCGTAATGATTTCACTTACGTACATCATGAAACGATTACCACAATAGGTTTAGTGAACATCCATCTTTTCATATAGATACAACATTAAAGAAATAGAAAAAACTGTTTTCCTTGTGATGAGAACTCTTTGGATTTCCTCTCCTAACAACTTTCATATATAACACATAGCAGTGTTCATTATCTTTATCATGTTGCACAATACATCCCTATACCTATTGTTACATATTTTTAATAATAACCTTGGGTTCCCAAATGAAAACTCTGCTTTCACACTGAAGTGGAAGTTGAGGCTATCTGTGAGGGAGGGAGGCAGGCGTGTAATTGCAGGCTTCTGGGAGAAGAGTGCTATGTGTGGAATACTTCCTGAGGGGAACAGGAAACTGGCCGAGGGCAAAAACAGAAGTTCTCAGCTGGAATTCGAGCCTCTGGCTGTGTAGTGGCACCAATTTCATTATCTTTCTTCAGCAACCACAACAGCTTAGATACAGGAATGGAGAATGCAGTTTAATTCATTCATTCATTTATCAAAAAAAAATTTAGTGAGCACCTACTTTATATCAGGCAGTATTCTAGGCTCTGAGGATATAATAATGAACAAAAATAGGGTCATTTACAGTATCAATATGTCTGCATAGGTCAGCATTTTCCCTTTCACTTCCTGGAAATTATGCAAGAACAACAAGGAGAATGGAAAAAAACTCTCCAAACTCCACTTATCTACCAAGACAGATATAATCTCCAGACTCCAAACTGCAGCTGCCGAAAGTATTTGAGATAGGGGAGGAATGGGAAGAAGGCATGGGAAGTAAAGAAGCACTGAGAGTGTAGAAAGAACACAGAAGATCTTAGGAAGCTTCAACAAAATATACTTCCTGAAGGTGACTGGTACATCCTGAGGTATGAAAGCTAATTCCCTAGTTGGCAACAACAGGTCCAAGGACTAGGATGAGTACAGCAGGGGCAGATATCCTCCTAGACTAGGTTTGACGCAGAGAAGCTGACAAAATGAGACTAGAGCAAGAACCTCACAGAGGAGCCATATTTGCTGTAAGATATCTTTGCCTGCAGGGGATAGAGCTTTGGGGTAGTGAAACATGGAAGGCTACTCTGGCCCATTTTCCATCCCTGGAATCTCCTGCAAATAGCTGAGACAGGATAATCCAAATCATTCAAGGATGGATAATAAAAAGGGAACTGACATAGTATTGATAAAAGTATATTATCTGGGCTTCCCTGGTGGCACAGTGGTTAAGAATCCGCCTGCCAATGCAGGGGACATAGGTTCGAGCCCTGGTCTGGGAAGATCCCACATGCTGCGGAGCAACTAAGCCTGTGCACCACAACTACTGAGCCCGCGTGCCACAACTACTGAAACCCGCATGCCTAGAGACCATGCTCCACAACAAGAGAAGCCACCACAATGAGAAGGCCACGCACCACAATGAAGAGTATCCCCCACTTGACTCAAATAAAGCCTGCATGCAGCAATGAAGACCCAATGCAGCCAAAAATAAATAAATAAAAAATTTTTAAAGTATATTATCTTTTAAAAGGTGGAAATGTGTAACAAAAACTAAACACCATAAACAATGTTGCCACTGAGTAGATGAAAATTATTTCCAAAAATTCCTCCATATATTTAAAAAACAATGAGGTAAACAACTCTCTGAATGAAGAACACAAAACAGAGATGAACAAATTCTGGAAGAGATAGTGATATAATAGAAGGTGAAACTAGCAGAACTCAAGGGAATGATCAGATTCTGGGTATATTTTGAAGATGGAACTGATGGGCTTTACTGATGGCTTGGATGTGGGTTATGAATTCCAATGCCCTAGGAGAGTTCCTAGCAGTGGGTTCACATGGTAGTGTGTTTCTATAATATTTACAAACATAGGAGAGCTTAACCTTTTGGTTAAAATTGGTTAAGACTGCTATGATTGTCAATTTTATGTGCCAACTTGGCTATGGTGGCCAGTTGTTTGGTCAAACACCAGTCTAGATGTTGCTACGAAGATATTTTTTTAGATGTGATTAACACTGAAATCAGTAGACTGTGTAAAGCAGATTGCCCTTCATTATATGGGTAGTTCCCACCAATCAGTTGAAGGCCTTAAGAGCAAAGACTCAAGTTTCCCCGAGTAAAAGCAGCTCTGCCTCAATATTTCAAACTTGATAACTTCTCACTCTTTCTCTTTCTCTTTCTCTCTCTCTCTCTGTCTCCCTCCCTCCCTCTCTCCCCTCCCTTATATTTTGCTTTTTTGGAGAACCCTGACTCATATAACTGCTATCTCATTCCACTCTTATTTCCCTCCCTTACACTTTCTCTCATGTTTGAGATCCAGCAAAGGGGAAGTTCAGTGGTAGATATATTTAGTTTGTGTTCAGTGACATATTTATGTGGTTTGCAGTCAGTCCTGTGTATAGATAAATCATTGCTAAACCATCCTGGTGAAGGAATGACTTCCAGAAATACCTCCACCGCTCACTCTGCTGACTTATCCAGCATGGTAATACAAAGGTGCAAAGCCAGAGGTCTTACCACTGTAGGAATGCATCTTACGGTCCTTGGCACTGAAAGTGTGTGGGTACTGAAATAAGGTTTGAAATGTATGGATTCAGAAGCTAATCTGAGGAAAATTTCTTCAATCCCCTGGTGTGCAAAATGGTATGCAGAGTATTCGGTGTTCACTAATGCCTGAAAACAGAGGAAGTTTTCTTCTGTCAGAAATGTACTCAATAACACAATGTATACAACTATGCACAGTACTTTTATTTATTCTGCGATGGGAGTTGCATAAAATATAATTGATCAGAATTCTTCTGTGTATAGAGCACACACCTGAATCAGTTCTACAAGTATCAGTTCTACTTCAAGTGTGTGAAGTTGCATGCTTCAGCTTTCCAACTATCAATAATAACGATACATTTTGATCAACTATGCTAGTGGAAAGAGTAAGTTATCTTCCTATTCTCTAGATAGGAAATGATATTACAAAACCACTGTTATATGAAGAAGCCAACAAAAATATAAAGCCAAAAGTGTAGGAAAAAAGTATTATAGAGGTATGTTGGGCAGTTAATTCATAAAAAAAAATACTGCGTTGGTTTTCTTTTTTATTGTTATGTATGTGGTATTTGCCAGCTTTTAAAATTTTGTAGTTAGTTGTGATTTCTCATTCTAAATAAGTACTTTACTATCTGGTTGTGTATTTATAATTTTAAAAAAATTCTCTTTCATAAAGAGGGCCTCCAAGCTGTCTAAGTTTCACAATTCACAAGATGTGGATTAGCCCCTGGGTGTGAGAGAAAGAAAAGAGTTTTAAAAGATACATTTGTTTTTGCTTTTTGGATCTTTTAACTTTGCTTGTTGGGAAGAATACATATGTTACATTTTTGTCACAGAACTAGTTTTTAACACCTAGCAGGTTACAAAAATTTTATTTCCCTTTCCCCTTTTCCTAGCTCTAGTTAGTTCCATGGGTACCATGGTGGCTCAGCAAATGCCATCCTTCTCTTGGCCATCTACTGCAACATGACACATGCCTTGATTACTTCCCCCTTTACCCTCTTTTGTTTGTGTGACTCAGCCCCCTACAACTGGATAAATGTGAATTACAATAGACTCATGCCTTGAAAGAAATGTAAACTATCCTTCCTTCCCTCTGTTTTGATCTCCTCAGATTTTTCTGGGAAATTTATTTTTGTGGATGTGTCTTCTTTGGAAAATGACATGTATAGCAGGAGAATGAAGTAGGTATAGCCAAGATGGGGGAATAAAATGTCAAGTGTGGGCAGAACCAGTGGGAAAAAAAATTGAAGTTTGATTAATAGATTTTAGGCCTGTAGAATATTTTCAATATATTTAGAATTTAAAGTCTTTTATCTGTGCCACATAGCCAATTTTGGATGCATGTGAAATAATTTATAACCTGGGAGGTAGTATTTAGTCTTAAGGAATCAAGGAATAGAAGAATCAAAAGGGACATTATTAAATACTGTAGTATTTATTCTGTAATTTTGTATCTTGAGATACTCTTCTTGCCTTTGACACTCTTTTTTATTTTGGTTAATAAGTGAAGAAAGCATTATAATATTTTTATATCTTGCCACATTATATCTGTTTTTTCACTTCATTGCCAATGTATTTATCATCTTGTGTAAATAACCAAAAATTAAAGATTAATTTAAAAAAAGGGACATTAGAGATCGTAATCCAGTGACTTCATATTATAGAACAGTCATTGGAGCTAAATGAGCTAACCAAGATCATAAATATGTTGGTGGTTGTCTCAAGGACTATAAACCTTGTAAACCAATAACAAAAGCAACCAACATGTCTTGTTTGATCAGAGCAGTGAATCCAACCACTTAAGAGTTATATCTGGGGAGAATAGGCAGCTATTTCACCATAGGTACTAAGGGTGAATGAAGAAAATAAAATGGCTGCCTACTGAAGTAAGGGTGTGTGTGATAGCTAATATTCAAACTGGACTTTGAGGAACTGAAGAGGGGAGGGGAAGTAAGATAAATGCCAGGAAATCTTCAGCCAATGTTTCTCAAAGTTCTGTATTCTCAGGACAAACTACATCAAAGTCTCCTGGGAAGCTTGTTAAATTGCAAATTCCTGGGTCTTATGCTAGAACTACAGGGTAAGTTCTCTGGGGGCAAAGCCAGGGAGTGTGCATTGAATAAACACCTGCCTGAGGTGATTCTGATACAGATTGTTTGGAGAGGACTTCAAGAAGTACTCTTCTAGATTAGTATCAGAGAAAATAAGGATGCCATAGCAGTAGTGTCCTATAAGCATAAGAAAAAGAAGGTACTCAGAATAAAGCACGATAATCATTCTACTGGAATAAGAGCCCAAGATATCTGCATTTTAGTTTCACAACCATCAACTGTAAAATTTGGGGTTAGTTGTTTAACTCTCACGGTCTCATTTTATTCACTTTGCAATGGAAGCTTTTGAAAGATTTTAAGCAGGGGAGTGACATGAATTGTATTTGTTGCTGAAAAAATATAAATATAAATATTTGTGCTAAACAGGTAAGAGAGTAGAACAAGAGCAGGCATGGCAGATCAGTTAATATGCTATTGAAATAGTCTAGGGAGAGATAATGATAGCTTAAAATATGTTGCTGACAGTAGAGTTGGAGAGTAGTGAATGGGTTTTGTTATTTATTTTGTTAGGATCAGTGATGGATCGTATGTCAGCTATGAAGGAGAGGGAGGTGTCAAGGATGACTCATGAGTTCCTGGCTTGTGATGAATGATTGACATTTTAAGAGGTATGAATGATTTGAGGGTTCAGTGATTGAGCATGAGATTCAGATCAGGTAGGTCAAGGCTAAAACCCTACGAGGAAATGGGGACGTCAGAGGACTTTGAAGTCTCTCAGAAGTCAAAGGGCAGATACAGTAGAAGTAGGAGAACTGGGAGGATGGGAGACTGTGACCAGAAAGTGGGGTCCTGGTGTATGTGATTTCTACGGTGGAGCGGTTCTGCGTGATGCCAAGGTCTGTGTTAGCCATGGGCACAGAGGACTCAAGTGGAATGGATGTGGGGGTCTGTGGAGCTGGAGAGGGCAACGAGCTAACAGGCCAGGACGCTAACCGGGCCTTTGAGCCTGGAGAGGACAACTGTGATTGGGGGCCAAAATCATCATCGCACTTAGGATAGTGACCAAATTGTTAGATGAGAGTAAACAAGGACTAGCTGGATGACAGGGACTCGAAAGGAGCCGGAGCTTTTTATACGAGTGGCAGAGAAATAACAGCTTAGAACCTGCACTGGGGAGCTTTTAAAGAAAATATCTTCCCCTTTGATATGTGAATTGTGGGAAAATGAACTCCTCCATTGCTGAGCCTTGAAGTTGCAGTTTAAGGCAGGAGTTGTGGTATCAAACAAACAAGTTTTGCAAGCAACGAAGCACAAATGTGATATCATTTTGTTTGGTTGGTGAGTTCTACGTTTTGGTTCCAGGAGTAGCACTTTAAATTTTTCACTATTAAAAATTTCATCTTTATGCATACAAAAATATTTTTGGAGGAAATGCTATGATGTCTGGGATGTGCTTCAAAATAATATAGGATGGATGGGTGGGAGCTAAAAATGAAGCAAGATTTGGCATGTGTTGAGAACTGCTGAAGCCCAGTAATGGTGACATGGAAGTGCCTTGCACTGTTCTGTTTGTGCAAGTTTGAATTTTTCTTTGATAAAAGTTAAGTAAACCACTTCATCTTTATAGATCCAGCCTATCGTTTTGACTTGCATTTTTTATATTCTCACTTTGTGAAGCTCTCTTATCCCCTCTCCATGAGGTTCACAGGGATAACTATTTATCCCCATTTTACTGATAAACTTTTTGGATCCTGTTAAGGGATTTGTCCAAAGGTAAACATCTGTTAAGCGACAGATTTAGGACCAGAACTCCATGTTCTTTTGACTTCTGGACCAGTATGTTCTACCACCTACTGAGTGAGTTTTTAAGTTTCCATTAAGAGGTTGTTAAAATTTAGAGTAGTTATCTAGGGACTTTGATCTTGGAAACAGTCTTCATTTGGTTGCAGGTCTGACAAAGTGAGATTGCCTTTGCACATGCTATTTCTTTTGCATGGAATGTTTGTTCCCACCCCCTAGTTCACCAGGTTAACACCTGTGCATCCTTCAAAGCTCAGTTTCGTTTTTCCCACACACATACACTCTCTGTTCCATTCCAACAATCATTCCCTCCCTTGCCTCGTATATAATGGCAACATCTAATATGGAGTTATTCAACAACTCCCACCAACTGAAACCACTGATAGAGGCAATAAGCTAATGACAAAACATGGGAGCCAAAATCAATACCCTGGACTTGGCCAGTTTGTGTATGAGGAGTGAGTACTTGGATGTGGTATGAAATTTTGGTGCCGTGGAGAACATTTCTCTTTTTGGAAACTGTCCTGTCGTTCAGGTGTCTTCACTCAAATACCACAGTGATTGCCAATCAATGTGGAAACTATTCTAAGACCAAATGACTTACACTTTTTTCCTCCAATAAAACCTTCCTTCAGGATCAGATGGAAGTGGAAAAGGTGAGAAGCAAGAGGTGTTTTTTTCCTGCAATGTGTAACTCATACAGACTGAGCAGATTGCTTATCATGGCAGGGGAGGCCCACAGGATGGGAGGTGCAGTACCACAGAGATAAGAAGATTGGTTATAACACTGGATAATATATAGAAATGCTCCTACAATATGATCTTTGTCACTTTTAAAGGAATACTTGCTTTTTCCCTCCACGAGTGACTGCTCATTAAGAACTAGATACAATATATTTCTGAAAGAAATGCTTCACAAAGCTTTGTAAGAAGGTGTGGTTAACTTAATGCTGTCTTCTTTGTCCTGAAAAATAGGAGTGGGCTTTCACACGTACAGTTTTCAAAGCACTCATCATAAATATGGAGGGAATTTAGCCCAATTTAATTAAAAAAATCAAATTTAGAACGGAATGAATTCTATACCCTCTCCCTAGCCATTCTGCAACACCCATCAAGCCCAATTTCACTGTGAAAAGTGTCATTTCAAAGCCTGTGGGGATCTTATCCTCCTGGGTCAGGCTGGGACTCAGTGGTAAACAGGAGGCACAGAGAGGGCAGTGTAAAGGCAGCTTTAACATTTTCAGTGAAAAGAGCCAACTTGTTTGTGGTTTTGATTTGCTTTTAATAACAAGCTCCCTCAACCAAAACTGATGAATTGGCATAAGAACAAGGGTACAAAAGGAACATCAAGGGGCCTTCCAAAATGCTAACCAAAGGATGAATTCTCTGCTTTGGGTGGCCATCATTTTATCCCTTGGAACCAGGAGATAAAAAGATGCAAAGCTTTTAATATATGCTGTGTGAGTATATAAAGGAACTGATTAGACCATGTGGCCCGTGGTGGTGTTGTCTTAATACTTTATAATCACATTCCATACTTTAAGCAAATGCAAATTCTGCCACATGCTGCCCTTGAAAGGCCATTTCACTGCATACTGAATTGAAAGTAATCACTGACACAGCGTAAATAAACCCTCTGTTGGGTAAACACCAAAGCATTTTCCACACAGTATTGCATTTTAAAATAGCTAAGTTTATTGTCAGTGAAAAGATAGGCACAAAGTGGATTCAAACCTGCTTAACTTTATTGGAACTAGCTCAGTCAATTACAGAATGGGGTCTCAATCATGATGGGGCCACATACATTTTAAACCAAAGGTGATCCCTGTCTAGCCATCTGCCAACCCCAGCTATCCATTTTACAAACACATGCCATCAATCACAAGGGAGGCCAGAAGGAGGTTTGATGGCTCCATCGTTGCTACCAGAAAAAAATAAACAAACTCCCAACACTTGTCCAACTGATGATGGATGGTACTTGGAAGCTATATTTCCAAGGATCATGGCGGGCTAAAATTGGTGGCAATTAGCCCATAGCTGATGCCTTCCTTTGAAAACATGTTCAGTAAGAATGCACACATTTTAAGTAACACATTCCATATGTGAATGAGCAATTGAGATAACAGGAGATGGTATGGCTAACAGACATAAGAATATCATTTATAAAGGTTAGTGCATATGTATACACTTGAAGCTGCCGCATTATGAGTGTTTAGGCTCTTCATAAAAAGTAGTCTGGGGCTTCCCTGGTGGTGCAGTGGTTGAGAGTCCACCTGCGAATGCAGGGGACGCGGGTTCGTGCCCCGGTCCGGGAAGATCCCACATGCCGCAGAGCGGCTGGGCCCGTGAGCCATGGCCGCTGAGCCTGCGCGTCCGGAGCCTGTGCTCCGCAATGGGAGAGGCCACAACAGTGAGAGGCCCGCGTACCGCAAAAAAAAAAAAAAAAGTAGTCTGCACAATCAGTTTGTTCCATTTTCCAATTGGTGTCCCCAACCCAACTGTGTAACAAGAAAAAGAATGCACGACAGGGCTCTCGGTGTGTTTCCTATGGCAGATGACGGCAGATATTTCAGGTTCCTGCTATCCTGTCATCCTGAAGCTCAAAAGCAGCATTGAGAATAAATCCTTCATTAAAACAGCAATCAAGATACATGATCTTAAAAGACAGCTCAAGCTAGTTTTATTTAATAAAAAAATTGTTAATAGGAATTTTATATCAAGTAAAGTTTGTTCTAATGAAGTTTTTCTGTACATGGGACATTGGTGTACAACTGACTTAGAAGGTCCCCAGAGACCACCAGGCAGTACAAGTTAAGACAACAAAGTCACCCTCCTGTCCTGAGGTGCCAGTTAAGATGCATAGATAGATGGGAGTCCAGAAAGATCCCCCAAATGTTATTACATCCACACAATCATGAAAAGGTGGCTAACTTGAGATTTCTCCCATAAACCTGAATTTTTTAAATGACACCTATTAGAGATTTTCTGAAAAGGCTGGATCTATCTTCCTCGTAAACATAATACACTGACATGGACTTCTTCCACCTCTTAGATGTTCCATATTATTTTAGCAAATCACCTGCGATAAAAAATTGAGCCAAAAGGAACTGCCTCTGGTGTGAGGGGGCAGAGAAGTTATGGAAAGTTCAAAATAGTAGTTGGCCAAGAACTTCCTCCTTTCCCCAAAATATATGAGTCTAAAGAGATGGCTGCCCCACAGTGTGGAATGTATGACATTTGTCACCTAACAGAATGTGATTAAAACGATGGCTCCCAGAGCTAGCAAAAATTCTGGCAATGTGTCATAACCATGAAAGGAGCAGATGAAAGGTTTCTTTTTATTTATTTTTTATTTATTTGAATAGAAAGTAGCAGTCCTGAAGTTTGCTACTTGTTGCTTCTACTATTTGAAGGATTTTTTTCCCCCTGTGACTATAACACAACTGCACTTTTAATTTCTATTTGCGATTCACTTGATGACTGAGGACTCGTGTAGGATGATCACTTCATCTTTGAAAATGTCGGGACTGGCTGAAAAATCACATCACCTTCCCTCCTGTCTCTCCCTCACCACATACAAAATAATTCCTTTTAGGAATGACCAAAAAAATATTGTTAAATATACCATTCCTATACTCGCAGAGGAACCCTGTAAGATGATCCAAGATAGCCAATCCCATAGCAAGAAAAGTGAGGTTGATTTCTTAGGGGGATGTTTCATGTGGCTCAGTGTTGAAATAAGGATCAGGAAAGGGAAAACCTTGCAAAAGGCACTGCAGGAGAGGCAAGATAGGAATTCAAAACCTTGGACAAATTACTCAAGCCAGGGACATTTTCCAAAACGCATGTGCCCTGGACCGTGTCAATGTCTTTTCTTAAAATGGGGCTTTTTGTATATAAGCGTTTCCCAAATTAAGCATGGTAATCGGCAGAGTGGAAAGCTGTGTTGTGTGCTCTTGAAAAAGTCACTTAACCTCTCCAGGTCTCAGATTCCTCATTACTAAAATGAGGGGGTATGGCTATATTGCTAAAGTTCCTTCCAGCCACTATGTCTCACAATGTAATATATCAGGCCTACTCTTCTATGAATTTGGTTTCTAACTAACACATCCCCAAACCTCTACCCCCCCACCCTTACCTAATACCCCCCACTCCCCTCACCCCCCCAATACCCCTGAAAACTGATCTTAATGACATTGTCTATGGATTTGTCACCTTAATGAAGGGCAGAGAGGCGACACAGGGCAGAGACCTGTGGCAATAGGCAGCCCTTCTGTGTCCCGGGAGGCAGACCCAAGGCAAAGCTTGGAGCCATGGCCTCCTTGGTCCCTGCCCACATGTGCGTTTCCTGCTGCTCTCCAAAGGTATTCCAAGATGGTGTCACTGGCAGTGAGAAGAGGTAGCTGGGGATACTGCTGCAGCCCCCCTCTCTGCTGACTGCAGCATAGTACTTTGGGCTTCTGATGCTATTCCCTTGGAGGTGATAGTCATATATGCCTTTTAAGACGTATGCTAAGAATTTGGGCAAACAACATGAGTTATTTCAAAGTAGTCACCAGAAATTCAAAGCATTCAACCTGTTAACGAAAACGCTTCCTCATTTTGCAAATGATTGGCAATTTGAGACTGGTGACACAGCCAGTGAATTTGTGCTGGAGAAGAAATAAACACTAAGCAGGTTGGTCTCGGGAAAGGCAAGCGAGCTATGTTCCTGGCTACACACAGACCACACAAGTCTGCATACAGCACCTCATGCAACTCTCCATCAAGGCCTCGGATGGTCTAACTCCCTAAGAGAGAAGAAGTTGTACATCACTCAGCTAATTTACTCTCCTAGCATCTGAAAGCAATATATTAATTATCCAAATGCATAAATTACTCCACAGTATATATATGAATGTATGAACCTCCACGAGGGAACCAAAAGAATCCACTTCCAAAGCACCACTGAAATAAAGATAAACACAATCTCCTGGCCCAGGGTAGCTGGGAAATTGGGAGGGAAAATTAGCTCCAGCACCCTTCCACACCCCAATACTCCCTACCTTTTCTTCAGTTTACATAGCTCTTAAAACTATTCCCTTTCATGTGCCCGAGGCGAGAGCTCTCTCTGGATGCTGCCTAGATGGAAACTATACAGAACAGCACACACCCAAATCCTCTCTGGCTTCTGAACTACATGTTACACACTGTCTTCCAAACATACTGTGCTCTTCGATAAAAGAATGATCCAGAATATGGAAATGCTAAACAAATTTCAGCACATTGAAAACACTGATGTATATCCAGCTATTAAGAGTCCCAGAATTTGTATAAATCCAAACAATAAACTTTAGAGCACATTCTGATTGATCTGGCTTCAGAGGTACTCTCTAAGTGTACCAGAAGACTGGAGTTCATATGGTATTACCTAAGTACTATGTTGTTTCAATAAAAAGTCCCTTTAAAAAACATCCCCCCACCCAACCCTTGTCCTCACCCTCAAAATAAGAACAAACAAAAGGGAAAAATGATTAAAAGCATTCTTGCTGATAAACTGCAGCTCTTGATTAAGCCATTTAGATGAGATATTCCACCATCTCTGCATCAGGCTCTTGTCCCAGGATCTGAATGGGAGCTTTTCTTTCCAGAGTATTGGAGTGGAAAACAGGGCCATCTAAATGGAAATAAGGGGTTAGAAAACACTTAGGGACAAGGTGAAAACTCAAATTTTAGAAGTGGCTTTAGAGCCCCCATTAAGCCTATGGCAAAGTGACATTGGCCCACTACACTCCCTCTGCTGTTCACCTGAGCATTTACTTTTACTGGGAAAATGACCTTGACTCATCCCCGTTCTATCCTGGAGAAGTCATTTACAGACTCTCTGCCCTTATCTCCTCTGATTAATCTGCTTTAGAACTTGAAAAGCGCTGCCCATATGACCGGGCTGTGCCTAAACAGCAGGCCAACCACCCAATCTGTCACTGAGGGCAGAACCCAGGGCTACCTGATCCGGAGAATTACTACCTGTCTTATCTGGATTGCAGCTCAAACTTGGTATAGACAAACGACGTGGTCCAGAACCGGCAGCTGGACTTGCAGGAGCCTCAGCCTGAGCCAAAGCTGGAGCTGGAGCTGGAGCTGGAGGAGCAGCTGCAGCCGGAGCTGGAGTTGGTGCCTGAGTCTGAGCTGGAGCAGAAGCCTGAGCCGCTGCTGAAGCCGGAACTGGAGTTGGAGCCGGAGCTGGAACCGGAGCCGGAGCAGCTGGAGCAAGCTGAACAGCAGCAGCAGCAGCAGGAGCAACAACAGCAGCAGCAACAGCAGAGGCAGCAGCTGGAATCTGAGCAGCAGCAGCAGCTGGAGAAACAGCAGCAGCAAGAGCAGCAGCAGCAGTTGCTGGAGACGGGGCGGCGGCGGCGGCGGCTGGAGTGGCAGCGGCAACAGCCACTGGAGCAGCAGCTACCATGGTGGTGGTGTTGGTGGCAGCGGTGGCAGTGATGGCAGCAGCAGTGGCGGCAGCAGCAACTGGAGCAGGAACAGAGATGGGAGCGACAGCTGCGGTTTTGTTGGGTTCCGTTCCCCGTTCTGTTTGCGTGCTGCAGTCCCGGCTGCCTGTCTTGGAGTGAGCTGACAGTAGGGGAGTCGAGGGCGGCACAGGCGAGGGGGTGGAAGGGACAGCCTCGGCACGGTAGTCTCCACCCAGGAGGATACCTACAGAGGAAAGAGGGAAGGAGCTTAGAAAACTACAGGCTATTCCAATATAGACATCTGATTACCTCTTCTTCCTTGCAGGAGGTTCAGGAGGAATAGGAACGGTCCCAAATTCTCTACTTTTGCCTCCAGTGAACCCAGGAATCAGTTTGTCAGGCACCTCCCACCGTGGCTAAAAGCTTCTTTCAGACTTGGCAGATCCCTTCTGGTTCTCATTCTCTAATGCCCCAGCGAAACGTATTAAACCTATAAGTGTCCTGGGTATCTGTTCTGATTTATTTTTCCAATGGTGATTGATTTCCAACGAGCGGTCAGAACGCTTCTACTTGGTTCCACTTATAACCAACACCAGCCATTACCAAACAGCTGGAAAGGATCAGGGAAAGAAGTCTGTGGTCGCAGAGGAGTGTGATAGTAATTGTGTGATCTAAGGTTCTAACCATGACCATGGTCCCCCAAATACCTACTCTAAGCAAAGGACACTGCAAGTGTCAGAGGACCAAGAAAGGTATTAGAAGCAACAAAGAGAGCTAAAATTAAAATATACATAGCTTGTTTCCTCAGGCTCCAAAAATGTGCCTCGTGGTATCCACAATACTTCTGGGGTTTTGATTAGAGGGGAAGGAATGGACAGGAATGGAATGAAAAAGTACATTCTGTTCTCATCTCAGAATATTCTGGTAACAAAAACCTGCCACCCAGCTCCATTTAGCTTAACTAGAATTCTGTGTCCTCCTATTATATGGGAGGAAAGAACACAGAAAAAGCTGGAATTTTGAAATTTTCAATGACACGAAAGCCACACGGGCTTTGGACAAAGACAAAAGGTTCCACATGGCAAAGGCCAAAGCTGAGAATTTTTAAGAGGAAATTGAAGTTATCTTCTTTCCCACCCAAACAGAACTCAGGATTCTTATCGTCTAGGGCTGTGGCTTCAACCAGTGTTCTCTCAGTGAGACTTCATGGTGTCTCCTAAATATGCAGTCAGCCTCTCAGGAGGACAAAACCCAACCAGGTATATCTTCCTCTCTAGAAGTGGGACCATTACTCCTCATTGCCACGTGGGCACGTATCCAAGTCAGGGCTCTCTTTAAACGTGTCACTTTAATCTTCCTTATTTACTGTCATTACCTAGGCTCCCCTTCCAGCTCTTGTCATCCCGCTTCTCTTCCATGATGGGGGTGCCAGTCAGGGTGGAAGAATGGGAGAGCAAGCCTGATCCAGCATTGGAAATGGACATCAGAGACTTTGCTGGCCGCATAGATGACAGCTGCTCTGTCTTACTTGGCTCCTTCCGGGAACGCTGCTGGAGTACCTTGATCATGGCATCCTTCTCAATAATCTGGGCATGGAGGGTCTTAATCCTAGGAGCCAAAGACAAAGAACATATAAAACATTGTTGCCACCTCCAGGTTCTGGTCTCACTACCTGCATGGACTTGAGCTTCCATTATCTTTTTGACTAGGGGGTGGTCTACTTATTTCTGAGTTGTAAGACAAGAGACAGTGTGCAACAATTTTTAATGCACACCCATATGGGCACAGAGGAACATCCAGGAGTTGTCAGTTAAACCTTAGGAAGCCAAAGAAAAGTATCTGTGAAAAGAAGGGCTGTATATGAGAGAGTAAACTGATGTAGTGGGTACCTTAGTGAACAATCTGAGTCAATGGAAATGATGAGTCAATCAGTGAGAAGATGAGATCTTCTAAGAATGGGCTACTTCGGCTAATAAGTAAATGATCATGCGCTTGTAAGAGACATCAGATGCCCCATCTCCAAGTTTGAGTGGATGTTCTTTTTTTTTTTTTTTTTTTTTTTGTGGTACGCGGGCCTCTCACTGCTGTGGCCTCTCCCGCTGCAGAGCACAGGCTCCAGACACGCAGGCTCAATGGCCATGGCTCACGGGCCCAGCCACTCCACAGGATGTGGGATCCTCCCGGACCGGGGCATGAACCCGCGTCCCCTGAATCGGCAGGTGGACTCCCAACCACTGCACCACCAGGGAAGCCCTGAGTGGATGTTCTTTTACTGAGCACTCTGCTGTACCACAGAGTTGAGGTGCAATGCTAGAAAGAATACCTCAGAGTGCAAATACCAACAATTCAGTTCTGGCAGAGGGCATATGGAAGCAATTTACCAAGGACAATGGGGAAATCAGTGTTACTTGGAATTCCAGAGTTAGTGGGAATGATCAAGGTAAAGGTCATTGCATCTCAAATCCTAAATAACAGGCTGGCAGGGGTGCAGGGCTGGGGGGAGGCTGCATTATCAGGTTCCCCTGTTGTGAATGAAGATGCTTGCCCTTCCCTACTGACCTATCTGGTCTCCATACCAACTTCTCAGATCCACCAGAGTCCAGATCAACATTTTACCTGCCCTCCATGTCAAGGCAACGCTTGTTGGCCATCAAGATTTCTTCTTCCTCCTTCTGGATGCGAGCTTCTAGAGCTGTGTCATAGCTGGTGTTAGGAGAGTGGCTGATGACCGTTGTGTCCCTGGGAAGGAAAATGGCAGTGATAATGATGGGAGGGCAACAAAATCTCTGTCCTAAGTCAAAAGCCTTAGGCTGGAAGGCCCTACACTGAAATCAAACTTATTAGGAATGGTTGGTTTCTGGGTGACTTACTGATAAGAATCTCCAAGATGGGAAGGTTCAGCTTTCAGAGCTAGAAGAGGTTATTGACAGACATAACTGCAAAAGTCAGTGATGGATTCTATGAGAAGTGCACAGGCTTGCCTTCAGAACTAGAGAGACACCCTCCCAAAACCTCTGGCAGAAAGTCCCTTCAAGTTTGTAGATCATGACCAGGCAATAGGAAGATATTCATATTTCCACTTTATATGATTATTTATATTACATATGAGATATGCCCACTTTATTCTCATGACAGTCATGAAGGGGAAAAGGCTAGACTTTGAAGGAAGTCAGAGAAAGTACCAAAGAGCTATTGCTACATTCAACAGCTGTAACTCCACCTGAGTGTTTGCTAGAAATGAACTCTAGACATGTCAACAGCCAAGTTCAGGCAGGGCACGGGAGCTGAGTGAGAAGCAGGGCCTTTGAGTCTGTGCTGCTTGATTCCTATCTAAGCTATATCTGAAACATTCAAGTGCCAAATCAATGAGTCTCCCCCAACTAAGTGACTAATCTCTTGCCAGAGTCCCAACTGCATGAGGGACCATCATGTTCCATCTGAAAGTGTCTCATGCCATTAACTCAAGGGGTAATTAATAAGGAGAAAAGTGTGTGTGTGTGTGTGTGTGTGTGTGTGTGTGTGTGTGTGTGTGAGAGAGAGAGAGAGAGAGAGAGAGAGAGAGAAGGGAAGTGAGGAAAGGAGAGGAGAGGAGAGGAGGGGAAAGGATGTAACCCATGGGCAAGGCTGATGTTTACAGCACAAGTCAAAGACATAATGGGAATCCTATACCCTCCTGATAAGTGACGTCATGCATCTTTCTTTAGTTCATTTAGAACTAGTGGTAGGGAAAAGAGGGAAGGGAAGAAAGAAAACTGGATCGTATTTGAGTAACTTGGAGGGAAAGAAAACGAGTTTAGGAAGAATGTTGATGTAATTATGTTGATCTTAAAGAAAACCAGACTATAGGCTGAGGAAACAATGAACTGGCACTGCTGCATTATACTTCCTCTGAGAATGAGGATCTGTGGGAGAACTCCAGGCATCTTTTCTGCTGGCAGCTGGTTATGTCCTGTTAGCATAGAGATTGTGACCAGTGCAGATGGCTGTGAAGGAGCAGTGGAATGAAGAGGCAGAAAGTTGGTATTAAAGTTGGGGAATTTTGGTGAGCTTCTGCAAAATTACTGTTCCCCAAAATGCTTGCATCTTATATGCGAGGCAGAAACAATTCATTTGAATGGTGAAATAATTGGAGAACAAGAAGGGAAAGGACCACAGTGGCTTTCATCATTTGTTAAATTCAAAATATTTTAGTATCTCGGAATTCTACACTTGCTCTAGTGCAGTTCACTTGCTTGCATCCTACTGCGAATGGCCCCTGTGTTCCCAAGTACCCAAGAGGAAGCAGCATTGTGTAGTGTTGAGAGCACAGGCCCTGACTATAGGCCACGCCAGGGTCAAGTTCCACGTTCCCTAGTCCTCTGCCACTAACAAACTCTATGAGCTCAGGAATTGGGTTAACTGCTCTAAGCCTCAGGCTCCTTGTTTGCAAAACTGAGATAATAATTATACTTATATCTCATGGGACTTTGGGGGGGATGAAATGAAAGTGTGCATGTAAAACATGCAGTGCCAGGCACAGTAAAAACACTCAACAAGTTATTATTAAGAGAGAAAAGTGTACGTAGAAAGAGAATAACATACAAGAGAGTATGAGTTGAATGAATTCCAGCTCTTGGTATGATCCTGGAGGCGACCCCCGCAGTGCAGTTCCAATGTGATGGCAGAGGCTTCAGAGGCAGGCCTCTTTTAAAAGTGTATAGTGGGGCTTCCCTGGTGGCGCAGTGGTTGAGAGTCCGCCTGCCGATGCAGGGGACGCGGGTTCGTGCCCCGGTCTGGGAGGATCCCACGTGCCGCGGAGCGGCTGGGCCCGTGAGCCATGGCCGTTGGGCCTGCGCGTCCGGAGCCTGTGCTCCGCAACGGGAGAGGCCACAACAGTGAGAGGCCCACATACCGCAAAAAAAAAAAAAAAAAAAAAAAAAGTGTATAGTGTCTATGGACACTGGGGACTTGAGCGTACGGTTTGTCCCTGGGGGAGCCACTTTCATTGCATAAAAGACCATTCTGGGGACACAGAGCCCTGCCAGCTAATTGATATGGACACTGTGAACTCCTGAGGAATGGAGCCTGAAAATGTGGGGCACTTAGTGAATTCCTACAGAGCTGCCAGGACGGCCTTCGACATCAATCTTCCTTCTAGAAGACTGGGGCTACGGAGCAATGGCTTAAGCAAAAGCAAGCAGGCACAGCATTTGAGGGAGCAACTTGACCTGCTAACTTCCAATACTCTGAGCCTACCCTTAAGCACATCAGTAGAGAGATGCTGGGCTTGAAATGACAACCTAGAGACCCCAAACCGCATATCCCTGAATTACTATCCTGCAACTCAAATTCTTAAGTAAATGGTTTCTGGCAACTATTCCTCCAGTCATCTTCTCTCTCCTTCCTCTGATGAAGTTATCCCCGTCACATTACTTACATTGTTTTCTAGAATGTCACCCATGACCTCCTAATTAAAACATCTAGCGGCCTTTTAAACTTCAAGGCCATCTTTTTCCTATCGGTAGCACCCTTTTGTTTATTTAAAATGGGAGCTCAACCATGAGTGGAGCAGTGTGTTTGAAGTTCCTGGGAGGCTGGAGAGTGGATGGACATGGATAAGACTAGTCCCCGACTGTAGGGAACTTGCAAGGGGAGGGGAAAAAAGTAAATAATTAACTATTACAGAAATGAGTTTGGACTTTATTCCAATAGGCACTGAAGCTTATTAGAGCTTTTCAAAGGGAATGAAATGATCCAAGCTATGGTTCAGGAAGACAGCATTATCTCTGCTGAAATGTAATGGAGGGATTAGAGGAGCCATAATACTGGAATCGGGCAGACCAGTCAGAAAGGTTATAATCCCAGCAAGAGATATTGAAAACAGGACCCGGTGAAGTGGCAAGGGAAATGGAAACAGGCTACAGGAAGCAGAATTGCTAGAACTTGGAGACTATTTAAATGTGGGTGTTAGGGAGAGGGAAGAATGAATGAGGACTTTGTTGTTTCTAATTCAAATGACTAGAAAAGATGGCATACTGCTCGTTTTCTGTGATAGGAAACCAAGGAGAACTTTCTTTCTTTTTGGAAAATGCCTATAATGGGTTTTGATTTTAGTTACAGTGGACTTAAAGTGTCTTATGAATAGCCATATGACAATATCCATCCAACAAGTTGTTGAAAATTCTAACTTTAATCTTAGAGATGTCAGAGTTACTATCTGAAGCTATAGTAGAGAACAAGATAACTAAGACAGAAGGTAGAATGAGAAGAAAGCAGAGAACGGAACCTGAGAAAGGCCTCCACAGCGCAAGACTAGGTAGACATGCGTCACGTGTGTGACCAGTTTCTACCTTCTGCTTTCCCTTTCTTTACTTCCTTCTTTCCCAGATTTACTTTGTCCCAAATAAAAGCGAAACATTGCACATTCTGAGAAAGGTAACAACCTGATTCAGTAAATGCAAAGAAATAAATTACTGGTTGATCGGGTGTGTTATCTTTTTGCTGCTATTCAGAAATAAATCACCATTTGTGAGCTGAAACTAAAAATCTGCACTGCCAAATCAGTTCTTCTGAGATGAACTCCTACTTGGTAGTAATTTCCCTCATCTACATTAAGCATCTGGAGAGGAATACTCTAGGAACACAATAATATGAAGTTAAAATATAAGCCATGTTTTTGTGATTATTTATGATAATCTAAGAAACTAAATAATAAGCCTCAAATAGTAACTCTTGAACAGGTAGTATTCCCTATTTCACCATCTTTGAAATCATCCTATCTGGGAGGCAGCAGAGTATATATAGCACTTAAGGTATCAAAAATGTAGATTTAAGCCCTGGTTCTTCTGCCTCTTAGTAGCTGTGTGATCTTAGGGGAATTCTTTAATCTGTCTGTGCCTCAGTTTCCTCATCTGTAGAATGGATACCAGTACTTCTCTCAAAGAATTATTGTGAAGATAAGCAATAATTGTAAAGTGCTTAGAAGTGTACCTTATATAGTAAACACTACATGTGATTTCTTGCATTAACAGCTTTCCCTTTGACAAGAGATGCTTCACAGAATCAAAATGCCGGAATGGGTATAAAACAGATAACCCAATATGTCTTCTCACCTGAGAAAAGACATATGTCTATTCCTATATTTAAAAATCTATATTTTATTATTCACAGTGGCCAAACACTGGAAACAATCCGAATATCCATCATCAAGTGAATGCATGAACTGTGGTACATCCATGCTATGGAGCACTACTCAGCAATAAAAAGGAATAAACTATTGGTATACGCATTAACTTAGAGCAAGCTCAAAGTAATCATGCTGAGTGAAAGAAATCAAACAAAAAAAGTACATATTATATGGCTCTTTTTATATGATGCTCTAGAAAAGGCAAAATTACAATGACAACAGATGTTGTCTGGGGTCAGGCATGGGAGGAAGGGATCAAGTTAAAGGGGCATAAGGGCACTTTAGAATGTGTCCTCTATCTTGATGGTAGTAGTGGCTACATTATTATATACAATTACCAACATTCACCAAACCAGACACTTAAAATAAGTGGTTTTTAAATATGTGAACAATACTTCAATTGAAAAAATTCAACAACTACCATTGTATGACCCCAGCAACATTTCCTAATTGTGCAACTTATTATTTATGTATGAGCTATTATTTTACAAATATATTAAGTTTGAGATACTTAATATCTCAGAATAATAAGCAGAATACACAGAAACTGAGCAGGCTGGTACAATGTGGCACTAGATTTAAGGATTTAAGTTGTATAGAGTTAGAAAGCATTTCCTTTCTTCTTTTACTTCTTCCTTTCGCCCTCTTTCTTTTTTCTCCTTTTTTTCCTTCCTTCATTACTCAAACATATGTTGAGCACTTTCCATCTGCAGCCAATATCCTAGGCACTTAAAAAGTATTTTGGAAGAAAATAGAATATAAAGCCTTTACTACAGAAAGGGGTGAAGAGCAGAACCTTGGTCAGTACATTTAGGGTTGGGAGGAGGGAAAGTGAAATCACTGGACAGAAAAGAAATGGCAGAAGAGATGCTGGAAGGGAAGGCAGAAGAGCCCACAGGTTCTGAAACAAAGTTTTCTGAATGTTACTTTCCAAATTTGAAATCTCATAAAGAAAGAAAGAAAGGAGGAGTAGGAAACTAATCTCTGTGGCAGAGCATAAGAAGCAAATCTTTGGAAAAATAGTATAATCTTAGCAATAGAAGGGTCTGGAACAATCACCTAGTCCAATTCTCTCATTTTACAGGAATTCAAATACAATCTCTCAGTCTCTTCTGTGGGTTGTATTAATAGGCATGCAAAAGGTACACAGTCCAGATATGGAATGTTTGTCCAGGGAACTATTACAAAGTGTTCCTTAGGTGGGAACTGGCTGCTTTTTACCATATTAAATGATAAGCATGCACATTTTACTGAAAACAGTGATTGCATGGAAACTTTCTACCTGGTGATTTAAAGGAATTCAATTTAAATCAAATCTATTTTATGGGAGCCAACAGATTCTGGAAAGAAATCCATCTGAAAGGGGATTCTCCCAATATTCAAAACTTTCCAGGGAGGAAGGAAAGGGGTAGTTTCTTTATACAAGGCCCCCAAATGACAACCTCCTAGCTTTCCTGCATTTTGACCTGGAGTCTATTCTGAAGTCAGTTTCAACAGTGAACTTCCCAGCACCAAGAACCCTGGCTTTCCAACATTTTCTCACACCGCACACCTTCATGAGCTGTATCTTTCTAAGTTTCTGCCCAAAGATGACAAAAATGCCCTGCACCTCTTTGTCAGTGTTAGGGTTTCCTGAATAACCTCTGAACCAGCACTGGGCACAGGTGTTTTCTTGGGAACCAGCAGCTAAAATTACACTTCATTCTGCTTCTAAGCTGCCTACAAACTTCTCAACCATCTTCCAGCCCAGCTGTGGCTTCTCTGCACTCTATTACTACACTGGCATGGACTGAGCACACTGTTCTCAGAAAAAAAAAAAAAAAAACAAAGACAGGTAAGCTTAAGCCCATGAGGACCTCAAAATCAAGGCACAGGCAATTTCAATCTGTTTAAGGTTTATAGGGGGTATCTGGAGACAGACAGAGCATGTTAGGGAAACGTAAGATGTCTTCCTGAAGAATTGGGAATAGGTTTACAAACCACCAGTCCAGCTTTTAAGCATTGACCTCCCTCTGATTTGACATGAGAAGGACTCGAAAATAAATGTATCCACTGCCCCCTCCACACACATATTCCAACCCAAAGTCTGGCAAGTGCTGCCAGACTCTGCCGGCTCACCACATTTAGGAGAATGCTAAAAACAACGCGATGATTTTTAATAACTTTCTGGATAGAGACCTATCTGGGTGCAATATGCTATAGCCTGCCTTAGATACCCAACTCCAGACCATGGGTCTGTCTGTATCTCCAACAATCCACATCATCTCCTGATTTGAATTTAGTTTTTGTTTCTTTCCCAACTGATGATTACAAACAGCAGCGAGACAAACTGGATAAGAGCACTGTGTCCTCCAAAGAACAATAATAAATGTTTATAATGAGAAAAGGGGAACACATAAAGGGCAAAAAATGAAAACACCTCCTGCCATTTTCTCTCCCTTACCAAATGGAATGTGACTGCTTACATGTGATGAACTTGGAGGCACAGAGAATGTGGGCTTCAAATATAGACGTTCTCAAAGGGCAGGGATGGATTCATGTTCAGCACAGTCTTTGGCATACCTTGGACAAGCCAGAGCTATCAAATGGCAGTAGCCACTCCTGAGTGACATTTAGTTTCTGAGTGGCATTTCTCTGGAGAAGCTTTCATTCCAGTCCTGGGGCTAAACAAAGAAGCCTACACATGTGGCTGAAAGAACCTGAGGCTTTGGGGAAGGAGGTGTGTGGACGTTCAGTTGATCCCATCTGCAAGTGTTCTGGCTCCTGAAGAAAGCTGAACTATGATTCCAGTAAGTTCATCAGTAACTTTAATTTACAAATCCTGGACCCTCTGCCCCACAGTTGTTCAGTCTCTGCATAACCAGATCGAAGAAAACAAAAACCACACACTTAAGCAGAAACTGAGAAAAAAGAAACAGAACATTATGGGGGAAAAAAAAACACTGGAAAACCTATTAATCAATCAGTCACTTTTCTGTTCTCCACACCACCCCTGCCCTTCATTCAGGGACTCTACCAGCCAGCCACTTACCTCTGAGCAGCTACGGTGGCCGCAGCATCCAGAGCAAAATGTCTCATCACATTCTCCTCTAAATACTTCTGTTCCCACTTAGTCATGTCAGCTTCCAGGGCCAGGATCCTCTCCTCCTTCTCACGAAGGAGCTCCATCAGTGCAGCGGCATTGTATTCTGAAACATTGGTGGGCTGAGAGTTGCCCTGGCGCTGTTGGAGGAGATGCCGAGACCCCTGATGTTAATGAGTTAGGACCATAGTGGCTGAGTCCCATTTGAAGAGCCCTTATTTTTGGAAAGGATTACTGCCCAAGCCAGCCACTTGAGTTTGGATTCTGATTCAGAAGCAAGGGGAATTCATAGGACTTTCTACCTCGGGCTTGAGTATGAGACTCTCGATCACGAAAGGAGCCTGCCATGTCAAATGGTCATGCTGCTCAGAAAGTGGACCAATGGTTTAAAAATTACTAGCCCCGGGGGCTTCCCTGGTGGCACAGTGGTTGAGAGTCCGCCTGCCGATGCAGGGGACACAGGTTCGTGCCCCGGTCTGGGAAGATCCCACATGCCGCGGAGCAGCTGGGCCCGTGAGCCATGGCCGCTTAGCCTGCGCGTCCGGAGCCTGTGCTCCGCAACGGGAGAGGCCACGGCAGTGAGAGGCCCGCGTACCAAAAAAAAAAAAAAAAAAAAAAATTACTAGCCCTGCCGGCCAGCATGGTTCTCCATAGAAACGGAAATTAAAAATCTAGGATTTGGTCTCTGCCTTGCCCCTAAACTTGTTGTGTGACCTTAAGGGAGTCATGCCACCTTTCCTGGGTCTTGATTTTCTCTCATCTAAAAGTGAGGAGATGTATGGCCAAATGATTCTAAAGACCATTTCCAATCCTAAAATGTCCAGGAGTCTATTTGTATACCGTCTTCACTTCTTATAGGGCCTACTGTTTCTGGGGTTCATATGAAAACAAAAAGTGCAAGATAATAGGCATTAAGGATTTTGCTGTGATAGGAAGCTAAGGAAGCCAACTTCGTCTTTACAATTGGGAGGCGCTCTGGAGTAAGATCAGGTGGGGCAAAAAACCTGAAGATGAGCAAGAGTGTATTTTTGGATTTTCATGTCAGACACTATCTGACAAATAAGCAATCAAGAGCAATCTCATTTTCTTGAAGTTCTCTATACCTGCTGGATTCGGAGGGATTCCAGTTCTCTCTCCAGTCGTGTCCGGAGACGGTGCTCCAGCTGCTCTCGTTTTTCACATGCTGCCTGGAGCTGTACAAGAGCTTGCTGCATCTTTTCCACCTTATCTACGTACACTTGCTTCTTTTTCAGCTGAAAATCCAGGTTGGGAGAATTACAAGATAGAAGGAAAGAGAACAACAGGGTCAGTTATACAGCCCCCAAATCCAGCCTTGTGTTTAGATCTCTTCCTGTCCAGCTCCAGAAAGGCATGAATGGCAAGAAGGTCCTTCATGAGTATCGGGCTGCCTTGTATTTACCATACAGAGAATGTCTCAAGGGATAGGAACTAGGAGCTCCTTTCTTATCTCTCCCTCCTTCCCCATCTCTATGTTTTCCCCAAGTCTATTTCTATCAGTAGAGTCTGTCTTAGATGGCAAGCTCTTAAGATTCCCATTTATGGATGTCCTCACCTCTGCTCTTCTTCACTCTAAACTGTAATATTCTGGGGGAGGGTATATCTTACATTGGTCATTATAGTAGGGGAATGCTAAAGAAATAAAAGGGGGGCTTCTCCAGGGATAAGAGTTTAATTCGGAATGGAAAGGAAGCCTACCCACTTTATATAGCTGTCTCCTCTCCAAGTGAGAGAAAAAGGGAGGTCAACTGCTGCAGGTAGAGGGAGGCCAGAATTGTCTTTCTGAACTCTATAGTCCTGGTAATTACTCAATGTAATCATCACTGCTCTCCTGGAATGTTTCTGCTCCTCAAAAGTGAAGCTGCTGGGACTTCCCTGGTGGTCCAGTGGTTAAGACTGTGTGCTCCCAATGCGGGGGGCACGGGTTCGATACCCGGTCAGGGAACTAGATCCCGCATGCCGCAACTAATGATCCCGCGTGCCACAATGAAGATCCTGCATGCTGCAAGTAAGACCCAGTGTAGCCAAAAAAAAAAAAAAGAAAGTGAAGCTACCATGCAATGGTTCATCTTTAGTCTCTTCATTGACCAGCACTGCCCCGCCCCAGTTCTTTATTAAAAGAACACAGGTCACTTGCGATTTCTGCCTCACTCATGAGCCTGAGTTGATAACATTGGACCGTAACCTCTCAACTATCACTCTGGGACCTTTAAAGATATCTAAAGATGCAAACTAATGAATCAAATCTAAGACTAAATGAGATCAAATATGATTCTTCCTCTTTGCAAGCTTATGAACCATAACCAAAAACAAAGGTAGAAGCAGGCTGGGACTAAGAGTTTGAGTTCTTTGTACCCTTGTAACTTCCAAGGCAAATCCCATCATGGTAAATCGACTCGTTGAAATGAAGGAATGAGGAGAATTTCAGAGCTTTTTAAAGAAGGCATACATACCCTCAACACCTAAGAAGATAGGGGAAGTGCAGCCTTCCCAAATTGTTAGGGATGAGCAGATGGTGCTTCTTCATACCTATAATACTTGTACGGGTGCCTCTCTTGCTAATAAAATCAACGCATGGACTCTTTCTAAAGTAGAAATTCTTCCAAGCTGGTCACATCTGTTATTATTATTTTCGTGAAACCTGTGGTTAGGGATACTCTCATAAGATTTAAATGTGAAAATATTATTGATAACGTGGTCCAAAGGAAATTCAAGAATTCAGCTCAACTCTAACTTTCCAACAAATTCTCAAGCCCTTGAGATACCTAGATAGACAGTTGCAATGTAAAAGGTTACCCACTTTACCAGCACTGTCCACATCCATTTAGCTGAGGCCAGACCAGCAGAACCAACCTGACACCCTCATTGCAGAAACCAGGTAAGACCTTCGTGGTAATGTGTCCAAATCACTGCTCTCTAGAATGTCCACTCAGACAGCAATGGCATGTGCTAATGGGGAAACTCTCCTTGTCTTATAACTGCTCTCTCTCCAAATTAGAATTGCTGAACTTTCTCTAGGTGGAAGAAAACTTACATTTTCCTACCAGACTTGCATTATGCCTTGCCTAGGTGACTGGAAAAACTTTAAAAATTCGTGCTACACTTCTTGACATTTCCTTTCATTCCAAGGCCTAGTTCAATCTTGCCTTGTAAACCAGTTGAGGTGAGTTATAAGTCTAAATGTTTTTATCCATTAGACCTTTCCCTAGGAAATAAAAGAAACAAAAATTGCCATTCTCATCCTCTCAATAAGCTTAAACCTTTCTTTCCTGGGATATGAAACTATTTGTAATAACACTGACTAGGGCAATCAAGACCTTTAGGCCATGGATGCCTCTGCCTTCCTATTTGCTAAGCTTTGAATAATTGGAGAGCAGGAAATATCCTCTAGCCTTTGCCTTTTGGGTTCTATAATCCTGATGAGCTATTTAAAGTTGAATGCATTTATTTGTGAATCTCTCTGAAAACCCTAGGGGAGCAGTGCAATGTTAATGCAGAGAGTGTTAACTATCATTACTGAGGCTTATGGGAGTTATACTTAAAGGCAATTAAAGTTAGATAGTATGCAGTTCTTGCCTTGATGGTAAAGTACCGCAACGTAAGCTCAGAGAACTGAAAAATAAGCAGTCAGGACTAGGTGTATTTCTCTATGCCCTGCCTTTCTTGAGAAAGGAATCCTCAATGTCTTAGCTAAGGAATCCCCAGCAGTGGAAGTCACTGAGCCAACTGTCTGGAAGGGAAAAGCAATAAAGGCCCAGAGAGTTTTCTGAGTTGGCTGAAGATAGTCACACAAGTCAGACAACTTCCACAAACCAGGCCAAGGAAAATCCTATTATGCTTTGCCACTGGGATGATTTTCCACAAGGTACCAGGACCTCTATTGTTGGCATAATTCTTCTACTTCCTTTTTTTTTGCATATCTTTTTTTTTATTGTGCAAAGTGCCAATCTATTATGTCAACAGATCCAAATAACAATCTAGTAGTATGGAAAATCAAGGACATTTGCAGATATTAAAACCAAGAGTCACAGACATTAAAGTCCCCAAAATAACTATTTTAATAAGAGAGAAAATTTTACAACATAATATCCAAATCCCTAGGAATTTTTCCAGATAATTTCTTTTTTTTTTTTTTTTTTTTTTTTTTTTTTTTTTTTTTGAAAGCCAACAAAAACGTTATTTATTAAACATATATATATCTAAAAGGAGCTTTAATCAATGAAGACTAGGAGTTGGATTAGAAAACATCAAAAGGATGGAAGAAAGACACTGTAATTTCTTTCTGATGTATTCTGGTAATTTTTCATTTTCTCCATACCTAGTTGTTTGACCATCTGGAGATGAATAACTAATAGAAGACACTCCTGCTTGCACGACCAACTGGGACCCATCATTAAACTGAACCCACACAGCTCCACTAGTTAACTGTGTAGCCCAACCAACATTTTTCACAAAAACAGACTTGAAAAGTTGTGCTGATTTAGGGAGACAATCTTTTAGACTACTAGGGGAGCTGTTAGTTCCAGAAGCTGCACCTGCAAGGCCAAGTCCTTCATTTGTAACCATAGAAGGATTAAGTATTGGTGCCTGTTCTGGAGAAGCTGCACTATTTATGATCATTCTGTTCAGAGATGGTGTCTCTCTCATTGGGTAGTTTGGATCCACAGAAGGAGGAGGTGTTAAGGCCTTAGGTGAACTAGTACTACTAAGTTTTCTTCCTACGATTATTGGGAAAAAGGAAGCACTTCCACTTTTCTTTTCCTCTTCTGAAATTATGGATTCCAGTGCTAAACAAATACGGTGGCCCTCATTAGCATGGTTCATATACATTTTTATTTCCTCTTTCAAGCTATTAACTTCACTTTCACCTTTTAAGGTGTAAGATTTGCCAGTCTTTTCGATCACCTGAATTAAATCTTCTGTTTTGTGTATCTTTGCTCCATCATAAAACCAAACCTCAAAATCAGCACCAGGGGAATTCTCCATCAAAACACATTTAGCGTATCTTGTAAAATAAGTGATTTTGGGAGATTTAGATCTTACAAGCTGCACAAATCTGGAAGCATATTGATATTTTCGCCAGTACTTTTCTGGTAAATTGTCAAAACTGTACCTACTGATGTTGTCAGTAGGTGAGGGCGGTCTATCTGCAAGAGGAAAACCTCTTCCGTCATTTGGATAATAAATAGTGATCATATTTCCATCACTAGATATTTGAAGAACTTCTTTCACATATTCTTGAGATGCATACTCCTTTAGAAGCTCCACACATACCTCCTCTGAATCAAGTATGCTCACCACAGCCTTCTTCGTTTTCTGTCTGATTGGTTTTAACCTGTAAGCAGTCAAAGGAGATGTAATGCTTCTTAATGTATGTTTCTGATAACCCAGTGGTGGCTCCATACCCCTTGTCTTGCTTTGTTCGGAAGAAGGATCATTTATTTGCAGATTCCCAAACCACTGTTGCACCATTTCAGTCTGAGCTGTCTGGTCTGGAAATGGAAAAGGAGTTTTTCCTGGACAAAGATGATTGGAGAGTGCTTGATTGTTATCAGGTCTTTCAAAAGATCCAGGACCACTGGATGTCTTTTCTTTAAAGAAGTGAAGAATATTAGCATTGCTGTTTGTGGATGAGTATCTTTCTTCATTTTCATCTACTCCTGATCTTTTGGATTTTGAAGGCATTTCTGCTGAGTAAAACCGTTCCATTGTATATGTTTTCGCTCGCGACTGACTATTAGAGATGCCAGATCTATCAGAGGAATGGGCTCTACGAAGGTATCGAGAATGTGGCCTTTCTTCTGCCTCTTGGATTGCTCTTCCCCTTCCACTATTACTGGTTTCTTGTTCTTGATTTCCCCACTGAGTATAAAGGCTGCTTCCATCTCCTGAAGAAGAAAAATCACTTGAATTTTTATTCTTTGGAAATATAGTCATTTTATTTGGGAGTGGCTGGTCAATCAAAAGTCTTCTTCTGTCAAATAAACTACCACTCATACTGGTACTGGAAGAAGCCGTAATTGCAGTAGAAATTGTAGCATGTCCACTATCAATTGAGTCTTCCACAGTTCCTAAATGTTTACTTTTTGTTGAAGAATTTCGGGACATAAAAGGATGGTCTAATACTGAAGACAGACTTAAACGATCTGCTGGATTTCTACGAAGTAACTGGTGAATAAGGTCCTTGGCTTCTCTTGACAAGAAAGTTGGCATTTCATAATCTGCCAGTACAACTTTATTTAACGTGTTCTTGATGGTGTCAGTGTCAAAAGGTGGTCTTCCAATAAGTAACGTATAAAACATACAGCCCAAGGACCAAATATCAGATTCAAGTCCATGTGCACTTCGAGTTGCAATTTCTGGAGAAATGTAATTAGGAGTTCCACATAAAGTATAGTGCTTTTCATGTGGCATTTTCAATTGAGTGGCCAGCCCAAAATCAGCGATCTTGATGTTCATATTACGCGTAAGTAAGAGGTTAGAAAGTGTGAGGTCCCGGTGTAATATACCATGAGAATGGAGATACAGCATTCCTGTGATGATCTGGTGCATGAAGTGTCGAGCTTCATTTTCTGAGAATGGTTTTCTTCTGTTTTTTAGATACCTGTTCATTTCTCCATTATGGCACATTTCTAATACTAGGTACACATAATTGTTATCTTCAAAATAGTTATACAGCTCCAAGATAGAAGGATGTTTCAATTGGCAATGTATTTTCACCTCACTTTGGACTCTCTGTACCATTCCAGCTTTGTACATGGCTTTCTTATCTATCATTTTGATTGCAACTTCCAAACCAGTGTGAATGGACTCAGCTCTATAGACACCAGCAAATGATCCTTTACCAAGCAGATTTCCAACTTTAAAATCCTCGATCTTCTCCCCGATGCAGGTCGCCATATTTCCAGGCCGCGGTCCGTGCGCCCCGGATTAACTCCCTTCACGCAGTCCTTTAGAGGCAGCGCTCCAAGCAGGCAGCGTGTCTTGGCGTCCATCAGGCTCGGCTCTCTAGGCCGCCGCTCCCGGCGACGACACCACAGCCACAGAAAGGTCTCCCGGGCACCTTCCGAGGCCTCGGCGGCGCCTCCGCGCTCCCATTTTGAAAAACTCCCCCAGATAATTTCAAAATTCACAAAATCCTTTGCCTATCATAGTTTTCTCTGAGGAAAACTTTTACATCTTCCCTAACAAATCTCTTAACTTTACAGCCAATTATGAACTCACAATACCCATATACAGGACCAAGAAAAAGTGCAGCTCAGCCATAAACACCAAGATCACCTACTAAATGCTTAATACCTAGGTAATTTAGGGTACAAAAGGACAACTGTTGGATGCTACCAGTGCAAGATCCTATAAAGATGCAATCCACAAAGTCAGCTATCTTCTAAGTTACATATTCTATGTTTTCTAGATTTCATCTATACAGAGAAAGGAACAAAGGTCTATGTGGCTTATTAACACCTGTACTATCCTGAACTTTATATGCTTCACTTTTTCCTTCATTATGGTAAATCCCCTTTTCTGCCTCTCTTCTATAAACTTATCTCCTGTGCTAAGCTCCTCAAATGTTAGCTCAGTAATTAAGACATCCTAGATCCCCAACTTCACCTTTCAATGCCATCAGAAATGTCAATGGTTCCTTCTAGGTAAAGAGAGAGGCCATACAGTAAAATGGTTAAGGTCATGAGCTCTGGCCTCAGGCTACCCCAGTCCAAATGTTGGCTCTCCCACTTACTAGGTATGCAACCTGAGGAAAGCTACTTAATCTCCCTGAACTTCCCTTTACTCATTCATACATAACATAGAGATGATGATAATTTGATATACCTCTAAAAGGAGCAAATGAGATAACAAATGAAGTGCTTAGTAGAGTGTCCGGCACAAAAAGTACACAGAGTTGTTTTTCTTTTTTAAAGAAAAAGTTAATCCCAATTCACACATACTCTAGTCCTCTCAACTTTGAACATTCATTCCAGGTAGCCTTGACATGGTTCTCATTATCTCAATAACTCTAATTAACACATCAATTAAGACATTAAAAACACAGCCATTTTTCCCCAGGAAGACATATAACACTATGCCTCAAACCCTTCATGCAACAGAGCTTCAGATATCTTTATAGGGCAAGGCCTTTCATTGGAGATACAATTAGAAGAGAGTACTGAGTAGCTGCAAGGACACCATATTCTCTCAAAATGACACGATTTAGAGGGCACCTCCACTTTGTGAGAGATACTTTATCTATAGTCAAAGGTACTGTTTAACTAAAGACACTTAGGCAGAGCTCATTCCCTGCCACACACACGCACACGCGCGCGCGCACACACACACACACACACACCAGGAATTTCTATTTGACAGCAAATTGAAAGGTAAAGGAATAAGGTGGCAATCAGGAGACTTGGGTTCTAGTCTTAGCTCTGTTTTTAATGGTAATTTGCTTCCCTGTTCTCAGCCTCAGAGTTCCCATTTATAAAAAAAAATGACGGGGGTTTTGGGGGATCAGCAAACCAAAATGGTCAGCAGCGGGCCAAATCCAACCATGCCCATTCATTTACCTATTGGTTAGGGCTGCCTTCCTGCCATAATGGCAGAGTTGAGCAGTTGCAGTTGCAAAAGAAACTCTATGGTCCACAAAACTGAAAATATGTACTATCTGGTCCTTTATAGATAAGGTGCCAGCCCTTGGAGTGATTTTCAAACTGTGTTCCACAGTCCTAGTGTTCTAAGGAGTGCTTCAGAAGCCACTACAATGGGTGAGTTGTATCAAGTGGCTCCTCTTTTATGTGTTTTACAATGAGGGTTCTACATAAAACTTAATTTCAAAAAAAAGACTGTTACATCTTTGAAGATACATATGAATATCCAGTTGACCCTTGAACAGCATGGGGGTTAGGGGTGCTGACCCTCCCTGCAGTCGAAAATCCATGTATAACTTTATAGTCAGCCCTCCATATATGCGGTTCCTCCATATCCACAGTAGTACTATAGTATTTACTACTGAAAATGTCTGCATATAAGTGGATTCACACAGTTCAAACCAGTGTTGTTCAAGGGTCCACTGTATACATGTTCTTGTGCTTTGTCTGTTTGCCCTAAAGAATGGGCTTCCCGTCTTACCTCACTCCATCATCTTTCCACACTTGACACTTCAGCATGGTTAAATAACCTTAGGTTCCCGAGGACCCTCTCGTATTTTAGCCCTCATTGCCTTTGGATATGGCATTCTCTCTCTTAGGAACGCCTTGCCCACTAGGTTTTAAGAAGTTTAAAAAAAGAAACAAAAAACCAGCAACAGTAGGATAGACAGATGTCTATCTAATAGTCTTTCAATTCACAAATATTTTATGAATCTAAGCTTCCCCTTTTCATCTTCAACACTGACCAGTAACTAAGGGGACTGGACAAAATGGGATCCTAGAAATCTGTATAGACATATTCTTGGAGGTAAAAAAAAAAAAAAACAAAACATAAAAGTCCTGCCTTCGTTTGTGTGTATGTACATGTAAGAGACAGATCATATAAGGTGTGTACTCTCCATAGAATCCTAGATGACTTATTTTTCTATGTCTTTAGTGTTCAAGGAAGTGAAAGTTCACTTGAAAAGTTTCTAAAGCCAAGGTAGTGGTTCTGGTGCAGAGACGAGTACCCACAGATCTCTAGAAGAAGCCAGAACCAAATTCCCTCTAGATACTCAGTGAATGGGGGAACTCATTCCATCCATTTAAATTTTCTTACCAAATGCCAATTTTCAAAAACCTGTCAAAACCCCCTTCCCTAGCTTTCCCTAAACGTGTGTTCTCCTAACATGGTTCCTTAAATCATTCTTACTTTCTATCTTGATCTTTTAGACCCACCTTCCCTTTCAATTTCACCCCCATCTCCTGCTATACCCCAAAGGTCCAATCTATGGTAGTTTACTCTTTTACCTCTATACTGATGGTTCTTAACTGGGGGTGATTTTACCCCCAGGGAACATTTAGCAATGTGTGGAGACATTTTTGGTTGTTACATCTGGGGGTAGGTTGCTATTGGTATCTTGTGACTGGAAGCCAAGGATACTGCTCAACACCCCACCATGCACAGGACAGCCTCCTCCATCACTATCACCAAAGAATTATCTGGCCCCAAATGTCAGTAATGCTGAGGTTGAGAAACCTTGCTCTCCACTTCAGCACTACTGGAGATTTCCTTCATGCCACAATTCTCCCAACTGCTTATATTCATATTTTAATGTTATTATGCTCTCTTTAGTCACAGACCCCTAGCTGAGGGCAAGATTTCTCACTCTGACACAATGCGCCCCAAACTGCTTTCATCTTTATCCAAACTGATATCCCTTCAATAGTTCAGCCATTATAATCATTTATCCTGTTTTTCCAGTCTCCAAATCTTGGAATTATTGTCCTTCCTTCCCTCTTTCCTTTGACCACCATATCCAATCTGTCACTATATCTTAATTTTAAATAACATCTCTCATATTCTTTCATTCCCTTATATTTTCATAGCCTACATAGTTTAAGTCCTTATTTCACAACTAAATAATTAGAATAATAACCTAATAGATCTTCTTACTTTGTTGCCCTCTCCCATCTACACACAAGCACATATGCACAGATGAATACACACACACACATACACACACGCACAATCAGTCCATCCGACATACAATTGCTATAACAGACTTGCTCAAGTAGAACATTATGGCATTGCCTTATTTAAGAACAAAAGCAATCTACTGCTAGCACATCCATTGAACTACTATTGATTAGGTACCTACTATATATCAAAGGCAATTTTACACCTCCACTCTCACTTCTTTAGACCACAGCTATTCTTTCTCATCCATATTTTAAACCACTTGGTATTTTTCAATTCACCTCCCGATCTACTGTCTCATTGTTCCCTGTCCATCCTAGATATGCCTCTTAGAAATGACTTTATCAATATTCTGGGTTCTTACTGCCTTACAATTCTACCAGGCCTACTATGCAAATGATCAACCTTTATATTAGTCTGACCATTTCTTTTATTTTATTTATTTATTTTTTTGCGGTACGCGGGCCTCTCACTGTTGTGGCCTCTCCCGTTGCGGAGCACAGGCTCTGGACGCACAGGCTCAGCGGCCATGGCTCACGGGCCCAGCTGCTCCATGGCATGTGGGATCTTCCCAGACCGGGGCACGAACCCGGGTCCCCTGCATTGGCAGGCAGACTCTCAACCACTGCGCCACCAGGGAAGCCCAGTCTGATCATTTCTTCATCCTTCCTCACCATATCAGTAAGCTCTCAAGGAGTTCTTCCAGAATAATCTTACCTGACCCTGATCGCTGCTTTTCCCTAGAGCCTCTTATAACGTGCACTCTATTAGCAGTCATTTTATAAGATTTTGTTCAAGTGTGGATTCATTCATTCAACAGATATTTACTGAATGTTTATCACACACCAGGCCCTATTCTACATCTGAGAGCAGTAGTGATGCAATGGGAGGCAAGACAAAGTCTCTGCCCCATTGGAGGGCAGTATCCCATAAGCCACTTAAGGGTAGGGCCCTCTATCCTTCATATCTCTTTTAGGTTCTGGATCTAGTTCATTTTTCACTACATTCTTGGTGACCAGTTAATATTAAATAACTGTCAAATACAAAAACAAAAATGAGCAAAGCATAGCTTAGCTATAATACTGAAAATATAAAAATAATAAACACACACATTCATAAATGTATTCACTTTGCTTGGAAAGTCAAGATAAGGGTTTCAGATCATTCCTATTAAGAAATAAGTTGTTAAAGGGGAGTCATAAAATTGGGAGGAAGAACAGCAGGAAGGCAACCTATTGAAGAATAGAGCAAATACTCTTGAGCTCAGTCAATCATGTTTTTCCATTGCACTTCTGCAATAATTTGAACCCATTCCCAAGCATTTGGCAGATCTCTTAACCCCCTTCTGACTCAGGAAAATCTGATCCCTGCAAATGAATACCACGTGATGGCATCTCTTCCCTCCTTCCAACAACTGCAGATGTCTTTCAAATTTATTTTTTCAAGGATGGCTATACACAAAATTACCTCTAGGGCCCCTGAAGCTACCCATTTGTATCAGCCATTTGTAAGGAAGTGATTTAATCATCAACCTTCTCCATTTATTCACTGGTGGACAAAGCATAGTATGGGATATTTTGGAATTAAGAGATCTGGGTTTTCTTCTAAATGTATTACTAACTGTATAAACTGTTTGCACTTTAATTTCCTACTCTGCTGAAACTTCCAAGCTTCATAGTGTGGATGTAGTAAGTATTTGGAAATATTTTTGAAAGGTTAAAAATACATGGTAGGAATGAATAGGCAGAACACAAAGGATTTTTAGCACAGTGAAAATATTCTGTATGATACCATAATGATGGATACATATAATCACATACATTTACCAAACCCACAGAATGTATACTACCAAGAGTGAACCCTAATGTACACTACGGACTTCGGGTGATTATGTGTCAATGTAGGTTCACCAGCTGTAACATATGTACCCCTCTGGTGGGGGAAGGTGATAACAGGGGAGGCTGTGCATATGTGGCAGCAATGAGTATATGGGAAAGTCTCTGTACGTGTCCCTCAATTTTGCTGTGAACATAAATCTGCCCTAAAAAAGTAAAGTCTTAATAAATAATAAAAAAATATAATATGGATATAGAGGGGGTGGGCTACTATTATTAGGTAGATGAACACCAACATATACACACACTCTGATGGCTAAAGGACATTGAGACTAATAATACAGAACTAAGTCCAGTGTCACAGAGGCCATCTTTCATTATGTCTGATTTTCATCTTCCCTTCTATCGCCCAGAACTCCAAACACTCATGGTGTCACAAATGTCACAACTGAAGTGTACTTTCTTTGCTCCTCTCCTTCATACAACTAAGTTATATGTTACTCCATGAGCCTTCAGTGATTTCCATTTGATCTTATTTAGCCTTGCCCAGGAGCCCATGGCTCCAAGTAAGAGTTCCCTCTGAAGCAATTTGGTAACACTACCCTGGTATTAGCAAGTTGCCTGTGTCCACTGCCAAGAAGCTGTGGTCCACTGGTAGATATTAAAAGAATTGAAGAGTAAAAAAAAAAAAAAAAAACCACGCCTAGAAACTTGCTACCAAGGGAATGGAGTTCATTCTCTTAAGGAGGCTAAAGAAAAATACACAAGACTTTCAATTTGGGAATTTCAAAAGCCAAAATCATAGGAAAAGCTGAGAAAAATCAAGCTTTGAGAAGTAGCTCCACCTCTACTGGGGGTGGGGAACATAATTTCTTATACTGAGTGGAGCAATACCTACTTCAAAGAAAATATGCTGCCATAAATATGGGAAAAGTCATCCTTAGATGAAATGCCCTTCAAATAAGTCAACAGAACACTCTGGAAGATTCCTGGGTAGATATGTATTTTATCTGAATTCCTATCAATACTCTCAATGCACACACAATTCATACCCTCAGATCTTCTATCACATTTATAATCCATTATAACAATTGTATGAGTTTTACCTATACCAACAAAAATCCTACTGTTTGAGGATTATTTTGGATTAGATATATAAATGTCTATGCCTAGGACATCTTCCTCTAATACTGGGAAAGAAGGAGACTAGTTATGGTGCTGTGTGGATAGGTGTGATAGCAGAAAATGATGTATCTCTAAAACCAAAGAGACAAATCAAATAAATGGCAAGAGATCTAGAAATAAGAGAAAATATGAACCATGAAGAATAATGGTGGAAATGAAGTGAAACAATATGAATTTAGTTTTGGAGAGTTGAGAGGAGTGGCAAAATGACTCTGGAAAATGCACCGCCACAAAGAGTTTTCACTGCAATGTCTAAATGTCTGCACCAGACATTGCAGTTGAGAAACGTTTAACACTTGGGTCCTTTTTTCCCCTGAATCTTTGTGGCTGTCAATCTAGCCTAAAGCCAAAGAACAAGGCTCACTGGCTCTTTCTGCCAGCCCTCCCACATTCCGCTCTATCCCTTCCTATGCACTCTGCTCAGTAAGCAGCCCACCCGCAGCATCTTCCCTCTTTGATCTTGCCAGGGCCTTTTTCCCACCATCCCTGAAACAATTACCCAAGCAGTGGCTCGGCTCTGGATCATCATAAGACAGCAGCCGGCCAGAAGCCTGGGCTGCCTTGAGCCTTGCGAGTGGATATGCCAGGCATCTGTCAAAACTCTCCAGTGAGGTCAAATTAGTGGGGGGCAGAGGGAGGTCTCTTTGAATGGGAGAATACCATGGTTGCTGTAGGACACAGAATTCTTTTGACTTGGAGTTTAATGAACCTCCACTTCAGCAGGACCTACGTGTCCCGAAAGATAAGGGCAGGGATGGAAAGGCACCATTTACGCCAGCCAGCTGCCTGCTGCATAAGCTGTAGATTGGTGGCAAGACCTGGATTATAGTGAATCACCAAAAAACAGGTCTGCTCTTTAGAGTGCTATCCCCTTCTCAGCAAGATACCATATCCCTCGATGTTAGCAGAGCAGGGTCCGTGAGAGAATCTGTGCTGAACTTGGAAGAGGAAGGAAGTTGTGATTGCAGGAGAAAGTTCTCTGTAAGCCTGAGGCACCATTTCTGTATAGAGCTTAGAGCACAGTGAATGTTGAGTGTCATGGGCAAAAGACTTAATAGGATTAGAAAGATGGAATGGATTTTAGGAAAAGTATCTAAATGAGGACGTTGTAAAGAGAAAGACATAAATATATGCAAGAGTCTTCAGACCATTAAAGTAGTCATAACCGTTCCCTAACCATCTTTTTTTTTAATTGAGATATAAATGACTTGTAACATTACATGAGTTTTGGGTGTACAACATAATGAGTCAATATATGTGTCAAGTGTCAACCTGACCATCTTGATGCAACGCAAAATAGTTAAACCTGAGTGGCCTTGCACTTAGTAGGCTAAGAAAATACTCCCTAGAATAAAGGCTTAATTTGGGAAAGTTCCCCTAACTCTCATTTGCTAAGTAGACTAGAGAGGTTTTCCCTAGAAGAACTTCTAAGGAAAATGCATGGTGCCATTTGTAAGCCATAACTAAATTATGTTTCTATGAGACATAGGCAGGCATCTGACATAACCCTCTGCCTTCCAACATGACCTGACTTGAGCCATCTCCAACAGATAGAGGGATATATTTTCTATTTGTGAATACTCTTAATAAGATTTAGAAATGCTCACTAATTTTGTGAAGGAATCACAATGAAGAAACCTTACTAGATTAGTCCCAGGGCTACCTACTCACCTTAAATACCTCCTAAACGTTCTGTACTTAAAAATTTTACCCCAGGAAAAATGAGACCTAGTGGGGGTTGAGTCACAGCAAAAAAGCAAAACTTCAGTTATCAATTCCTGTCTTTGAAGATAAGGGAAAGGAATGTTTTCCTTTGAATATTATGGAGGAGATAGGACAAATACCACCCAGGAGCAGACTCAGCTCTGATAGGCTACTAAAATGAAAAGGAAAATAGCAATCTGTGGATTTTCCCTGAGATGTGGTTTCAAGCCCCTATATGTGCTAGAGGTGATCTGGCTTGAGAGTCTGGAAGGCATTACATGGCCTCTGCCTCTGATTCCACCGGGTAGAAGCTTGCTCTCCCCATCAAAGGTTCCGCCTCCTTTAGCAACAGCAACTCAGAATTTCCCAACAACTAGACTCCATGCAAAAGAACAGGTTGGATGAGGACTAAAAAATTAACAATAATTGATGAGTTCATGTGAGATGTCTCTGACCACTAGACGCCATCATTCAATCCTAGCCCAATATTTAGAGCTTCTTCTTTAAATTGTAAATCTACATATTTTGGAGCAGGGCCTTGGAAAATGACTAAAAATCTCTGGAACAAATTCCCAGAAAAGCCTCAGAAGTCTGAAGTCAGAAATATATGTCAGGCAACTGTTTCAGTGAGGGCTGCCCGGTGGGAACTACAGATTAAGATCCTCTCCATACAAGTATACTATTTCCATGATTAACAACCAGTTACCACTGAGCCCTCAGACACTGCAAACCAAGATGGTTGCAGAATCTTTGTTTCCATTTATCTCCAACTGGATGGGCACCCTTCCAGGACGGGCAGTGGGGCTGTTTATATACCCCAGTCTCAAAGCAGTCCAGACAAGCTTCTCATAGTCTGTTGAAAAACAGGGGTCCAATGGATAAAGCAATTTCTTTTCAAATTAAAAGATGCAGAGGTTACTAAATCTGAACAGGCGCCCACATTTTCTTTTTGGGAGTGGAACCAAAGGATGATTCAGATGGGGAGACAGGCAGCAGGGTCTAGGGAATGAAGAGTCATGAGATTCCAGTTTTATTCCTGGCTCTGCCCAAGACTTGCCATGTGACCACCAGCAAACTACTTCTCAGCGGGTCTCTCAGTTTTCTCTTCTCTAAAAGAATACAGTCTTATCCCCATCCTGTAATTTACTCTGTCATTTCCTTGCAAGAAGGGAATATATGAGGTATGGCGAAGGGCTGGCTAAAGGGTGTGCTAAGCTCTTAAGACCTGGACACCAAGCATGTACAAGTATCCCTCATTTTCAATAAAGCAACTTGGCAGTGTTTCTGATCTAGACAACTGATGAAGCAGAACATCAGCCTGACTTTATACAACCTGAAGTTTAACAATTAAGCAATTCAGGTTAAAGGACATCATAGGTTAGATGGCATCACCTACTAGAAAAGCATGAGCCCACAATATAGCTCCAACAAGTGTGTTAACACCCACAAAAGAAATCAAAGGATATCTGTAAGTCGGGAGATCTTTAAGAACTAGACATTCTTACTAAGGGAGAGGAAGCAGGCAATGCATGAAAGTAGGAAAGGTACCTCACCTGCAATAGCCAGAATGCTCAAGGTTTGGTCACTAAACAGTTTTTTGTAATCTCAAGTTTATAAAGATTTCAGCTTCTTATAATGGAGGCTATTTTTTTTCTTTTAAAACAATTCCAATTTTAGAATAGACAAGTCAGTGAGATGTGAAATTTTCTTTACCAAGTTACATTTTAGCATCATTTTTTGCTGGAATATACCCATTCCCTGAAGTACAAAACATCTAAGACCTAGTAGTATTCCAATACAATGACAACTGACATCCAAGATTAATGAATGACAGGCCAGCAGCAAAGTTCCCTCTATTTCATATAAACACAGCTTAGTGTTGCAATTGAGTAACATCTACATTGAGAGTAATCAGATACATACTAATCAGATGCTTAGTAGTTTGGGGGCCCTTGCATTTGTCAAGGAAAGTCTCCATCCCTGCACACAAATAACTGAGAACTTCACCCTACCACATACCTACATTCCAGAACCTAGCCAGTAAGAGCCAGGGCAGAGCTCTTGGCCTACCATAAACTGTAAATGGTCCTTGGATCCCATCCTGTGCCAGGCACCCCAAGATTGCTTCTATTCAAAAATCAATCTGCAAAATAAATCCAACAAGAGGCATAGCCCTCAAGATTCATTTTTTTGCCTGAGAGGACCAACTTCCCATTGAGCATGGGGAGACAAGGACCATTCTGATTTCAATATCCTTGGAGTACCTTAAAATATCTGGAATCATTTTCTAGCCCTTCCAAAATAAAGCTTTAAAGCCCTGTAAGAGCAGGACTATATATACATACATACATACATATATATATATATATATATATATATATATATATATATATATATGTATGTGTGTGTGTGTTTGTATATATACATACATACACGTGTACATATACATATGTAAATGTATATATATATATATATATATATATATATAAAATCTGTCATAGGCTTAATTTAAGGCAGGGCTAGGTACACAGTCAGAACTTAGGGAAAGCGGGTGGTTAGCTTATTATATGAATGAGCAAATGAAAATTTATCCTTGACCTTGGTGACTTTCTATTCTGGAGCAAAAGGAAGGAACTTGAAGAGAAGAAAAAAGAAATCAAAGTCTACTCACATCAGTACAGTTATAACTAGAAGTAGCAGATGGCACCTTCCTGTTGGGGGATGATGTAGCTGCCAGTTTGCCAAAGTGGGGGGCCCCCAGTGCCCTTGGTTTCCCAGCTCTTCTACCCTCAAGCTCATATGCTACTCGAGGAAACTACACATACCTCTTCCTCCAGCTTTACCACCTTGGCCTGGGCGTTGCTCAGGGCCTGGTCTCGGATTTCAATGTGTCGCCTTTGGTCCTCGTTGGTAGAACGGGCAGTGGCCAGCTCCGCTTCCAGTTTCTCCTTCTCCCGCTGGCTCTCCTTATCTATCAGGACATGAAATATCAATACTGCCATTCCAGAGCTAGCTCAAAACCTTACCTGAGCAAAACTGACAATCATACCCATAACTAGACGCTCTAGTGTTCTCACACACAGCCACAAGAACGAGGACACAAAGATCTGGACTCTTATCACTGGCTCTACCACTAACTTGCTGTATAAATTCAGAAGTCACTTAACAATGGTGGTTGTGCAGAAGCAGTGAGAAAGTAGATGTAAAAAGTGTTGTGGAAGGTATTATACAAAGAAGAATATACATACATACACATACACACACACATATGTCAGAAGAACAGGTAGGCTTGTCTCCTCAATTTTATTTCTTCAGTCTTGTCTTGGCCAATGAGCAACTGAGCTTCCACAAATTTTCCCCATTGTTTCCTCATGACAGTATATTAAATTGATATAAAAATGGTATTTCATAAAATGTATAAAACCGCAACTGCCACCCTTTACTCACTAACATGATTTTCTAACTGAGGTCAATCCATGATCACATTGTAGCTACAGATGACCATGACACATGTAGTTATGCCTCGTGCCTTTCTAGGTCCCTCCCCTTTTAACTAGGACAGACCTCATACCAGAAACTCAAATGAGCGGTTTTGATTCTCATTGGGAGGTAGAGTGCCCTTCCTCTCAAGACATTGATATATAAGTTTGTAGGAAAGACTTTAATAGGACAGCCTCACCTTCCTTCCCACTCTGACTTTACATATCTATTCAGATGTACCTTGGGAAGAAATAAACATTTGTTGAATACTTATTGCATACCGAGTATTGTACTAACTTAATCCTCAAAACAACCATACACGGCAGGTGTTGTATTATTCTCTTCTCCGTCATGCATATGAGAAAACAGAGCCTCTGAGGGCTTGAGTAACTTGCACCAGGTCCCACAATTGGAGAGTAAGTAGTGGAGCCCACACTTAAGGCCAAGTTGTTCTAAGCTTTTTGTACTGTACCACACCGCCTTCTCCTAGGATTGCGTTGGTCTGGCCTCTCTAGGGGGCCTTTTCAAGAGGGCTTTCTTGGCTCCTGACATACTTCCAGCCCTGTGGCGCCCTGTTGACACCCAAAGGCAAAAGAAATTAAACTCATGTCCTCTTCCCTGCCTACTAGGTAGAGTCCACTTTTCCCTTCTAGAACCATTTGACAGTCTTTCACCCTGCTGTGAATACAATTTGACCTACTAAATTACCACATTTTATAAAACAGCAGCAGAACTCCTAGGACACCTGAAATACCATCTCCATGCAGGGAGGAGTGTGAAGTAGCAGATCCAGGGCCAAGAATCCATACATTTTCTGTTTTGTTTTATACTGGGAGGCTGCCACCCTCTCCACCAGTGAAGTAGCTTCCAAGATAACTGTGACACTGCAAAAGCAACTTCACAACAATTTACACTAAGCACTGATGACACCAGAAAAACTACATTCCTTTCTCTAAGACATACTGACAGAGGAACAGGAGGCTCAGGGAAATGAGGAAGAAAAAAAAAAAGCGCTAGTTCTAAAGCCAAAGCACAAGAGAACAACCCAGGAAGGGAGGGAGATGTTGTTAAGTGAAGATCAAACAACTTGTAAAAGCTGACTGGAAGCCGCATGGAATGACTTGAAAGGGTCATGTGGAGGCCCAGCAAAGATGGGGCCTGACAAGTCCCCACCAAGCGCTCCTCCAGCTGGGAACCACACTGGTGGAGGCTAGGGGTAGGGGACACCAACTATGGGCATCTGCAGGAATCAGGGTAGATCATCTGTTTCCCCCGAAATTCACTCTCCCTACGGACTCAATCCACTGTGTAGTTTTTATTGCTGGTTTTACTGTGGCAATTGGAAAGAATGAGGCATTGTCTAGCTGGGTGGAGTCCATTAGGGACCCAATAAAGAAGAGGATTAATTCATTGTCAGGGGCCTAGGAGTATTTCCAGACAAAGCAAACACTATTAGGAGGAAGACATAGCTCTGCCCTCCCCCACACCCTCCAACTCCACACCAGAGTCACTAGTTGAGGCCTTAGCAGTGGTCTCCCTCCAGCTACCCTTGCAATCCCCCAACATGGAATGATATGATACAATACAGGGTGTTTAAGGGAGCCCCAGGTACAAGTTGGGTATTCTAAGCACTAATCATCAATCCTGTATGTTAATCCCATCTCTTCCAGAGCCAACACATGGAGCCTTCAATGATAAATCCCTTCAATATTAAGGGACCCCAAGCTTATCAAGGTCCTTTTCAGCTAGCATGACAGAAAGCAGGGATTCCAAGGGGCTCCTCTGTTTCAGTACAGAAGGAGTTATGTTGATGTGACTAGATGTTGCAGCAAGCAGCCTTCTTGGCCAGAAGGAAAAGAACGCAATCTCCCAACTTCATGCGTGAACAGGAAGGAGAATCCTTAGATGACATTCACTCTGCCCTGGTTGTTCTAGAAGGCTAAATAGAACTGTGTAACCTTTTCATACACCTCACTCCCACCCACATATTAATACCTGCTGCTGAAGCTTTCAGACTTACTTTTTGCAAAGAGCTGAGAGATGGTTTTTCTGGTATCTTCTGACCCCTCATATTCCTTCTCTGCAAGCTGCTTGTTGGCCGTCTCTAGACGCTCTGTGGAATTTGGAGACAATCAACAGGGCCCTAAGGACAAACTTCCAAGCACATGCTATTTGCCCTCTAAACAGTGATCTTGGGCAAAACAAGCCTGTCTCTTCTTGTTACACAAGAAGGGGTGACACAGATATAGGTTTGCAAATGTGGATCCCAAAACAATACTAGACCATGATGGGGAAGGAGGAGGTGAGTACTTTAATACTTTCACTCCTCACTGACAAAACCTTAGTGCAGATTTCTAAATTCCAACCAAGGAATCCATCCCTGAATATATGATAGCTTTCATTCACCAGGAAAAAAAATCATCAAAGTTATTACAAAATCTTTAAACCTGGAAAGGAAGAGAGGTAACACAGACTATGGGGACAGGCCAAGTGGGTCCAGGAGACCCGGGAGGGATACTGTCTGATTCACACATCAGTTCATCCCACTTTGATTAAGAAAGCTTAGGACCAGACACTATTGTAGTCACAAAAACCTAGCCTGGTCTATGCTCTGCAATTTGCTGACTATCCTAGTGGGCTGGACAAGACCTAGAAGCCTCGCCATGTGCTCCTTAGCTTAGCCCTTCCCTTCACCATCCTTTTTTTTTAAATTGAAGTATAGTTGATTTACAATGTTGTGTTAATTTCTGCTGCACAGCAAAGTGATTCAGTTATACGTATTTATATATATACATTCTTTTTTCATATTCCTTTCCATTATGGTTTATCACAGGATATTGAATATACTTCTCTATGCTATACAGCAGGACCTTGTTGTTTATAGTAGGACCTTATTGTTCCCTTCACCATCTTGACTGATGCTTCAGAAGTGATTCCCTCACCTCTCAGATCCCTGTTGAAGTCATGCATCCTCCGAATCTCGCCCTCAAGCTTGTTTCTCATGGCTTTCTCCAGGGCCTCTCTTTTGGAGGATGACTTCACAAGGTTCTCATATGCCTCTGAGACACGCTGGATTTCTGTCTCCACCTGAACAAAAACAAAAATGAAAGATAAGTGATGATGACAGGAAGTTGATGGGGAAGACGATCTGAAAACATGTATGTAAATCCTTAATGACAACTTCTCCCAGGGCTTTACAGGTGGCCAGGAGGCAAGCATAACACAGTCAGATGAGAAAAGTTTCCTGGAAGAATTTCTAAGTTCAACTTTGAGCTCAGTAATTAACTCACCGGGTCACGAGATTTCCTCAGGTTAAAAACAAATACATGTTTCTGCCTTCAGAGAAGGTGGTAGGAGAGGATAAATTTCATAAGTATAGTTATAAATGATTTTCCTTTCCGAATAAGAATTTCTTAATTTTGAAAATATTAATAATAATGTATATAGTTATTGCAGAGCACTCAAAGGGCTTTCATGTTTATTTCAATCCGGGATGATATTGGCCTACACAAGGGTACCTCTTCTTATTTTAGCAGAGAGGACTTCAACGGCCTTTTCTAGAGCAAGTCAGTGGCAGAGGTGAACCCTAAAAACCCGAAGCCTCAGCCTCATGTAGTTAGTTCAGTTCAATTTAACAAACATTTACCAGGGGCCAAGTATTACAAGAACTCTTTAAAGTACTGTAGGGTGTGTACATATGAATGAGGACATTATAACTGCCCTCAAGAAGCTTTCAGTCTAATCAAGTAAAAGAATATAGGGAAAGATACATTATTAAGAAAAGTAGGAGTAAAGTTATAAAGTGTAGGGGAGGAAGAGCTTATTCCTGCTTGGGGGTGAAGTGAGAGGAGAAGAATTTCAGGGAGGAGGTGGCATTTAGAGTCGGATCCTGAAAGCTGGGTCAGATTTCAATGAGCAGAGGTGAGGGGAAGGGTATTCTATTCTGAGTGAACGAATGCATTCCCAGAATGACCAGTAGTCTAGTTTGGCTGGACACTGTGGGGTACACAGGGGGAAGCTGGTGAGATCTGGCTGCAAAGACAGATTGGAGTCAGATCATAAAAGGGCTTTAATGCCAGGCATTTGGACTTTATCCCGTAGTCAGTGGGAAACCAGAACAGATTTTTTAACAGAAACTCAGGATCAGAGTTGTTAACAGAAACTCATGATCAGAGTTGTGTTTTATGACACCCCAGCAAATCTTGTAAAAGGGAAACACACACACACACACACACACAAAACCTCAAAGAGAAAGGGTCCTGCCCTGAATCAGCCCAAATCAGGAAGAAAATAAGAAATTAGACTCCAGAGTCTTTCTGGAACCAGTAGAGTTTCATTGCACATGTCACAACCACAGAGATATTTGCATATGATTTGTATAAGACAAGTAAACCTCATGGCCTATTAAGCAATTTTCAAATAAAATTTGACTCCTGCAGCCATTCTGCATTCCTTCTCAGCTTTCCACTATCCTCCTTAACAAAGCTCAGGGTACTTTATGGGGAGAAATATCAGGTCCCCCGTGGGAGACTCGGAGAAAGGTGGGGTTACCAAACAACTTAGATTCCACCTGTCCCAGCTCCAAAATGATGCCTGAGGCAGGACTGCCTGCAAACAAATGAGGATTACACCACAGAAAAGAGCAGACTTGAGAGTGTTTTTCTCCTTGCAGATGGCACCAAGATAGCAGCACAGAAGGTGAAAACTGGTGAATGGCATTTAGAGACAAGATCTGCAAGGCCTGAGCCTGATAAAGCTTTTGCATGAAATTCAAGTGCTCAGTAGAGAAAATACACATTTCCATTTGAAAGAGCAGGCTTGGTATTGGTCTGCTCTGGGCAGCCTTTAGGGTACAAGGCTTTCCAGTACCCCACAGAATGCCACACCTGGAAGGCAGTCCCCATTTTTTGTGTTTGTTTATGTTTTTTTTTATTGAAGTATATTTGATGTACAATATTATATGTTACAGGTGTACAATATAGTGATTCCCAATTTTTAAAGGTTATATTCCATTTATAGTTACTATAAAATATTGGCTATATTCCCTGTGGTGTACAATATATCCTTGTAGCTTTTTTTAAAATTTATTTATTTTATTTATTTTTGGCTGCTTTGGGTCTTCGTTGCTATACGCGGCCTTCTCTAGTTGTGGTGAGCAGGGGCTACTCTTCTTTGCGGTGCGTGGGCTTCTCACTGCGGTGGCTTCTCTTGTTTTTTTTTTTTTTTTTTTTTTTTATTTGCTGTACGCGGGCCTCTCGCTGCTGTGGCCTCTCCCGTTGCGGAGCACAGGCTCCGGACGCACAGGCTCAGCGGCCATGGCTCACGGGCCTAGCCGCTCCGCGGCATGTGGGATCTTCCCAGACCGGGGCACGAACCCGTGTCCCCTGCATCGGCAGGTGGACTCTTAACCACTGCACCACCAGGGAAGCCCTGGCTTCTCTTGTTGCAGAGCATGGGCTCTGGGCATGCGGGCTTCAGTAGCTGTGGCTTGCGGGCTCTAGAGCGCAGGCTCAGTAGTTGTGGTACATGGGCTTAGGTGCTCCGCAGCATGTGGGATCTTCCCAGACCAGGGCTTGAACCCGTGTCCCCTGAGGTGGCAGGCGGATTCTTAACCACTGCGCCACCAGGGAAGCCCTGTAGCTTATTTTATACACAATAGTTTGTACCTCCTAATCCCCTACCTCTATTTCTCTGCTCCCCCTTCCCCTCTCCCCACTCTTAACCCTAGTTTGTTCTCTATACCTTTGAGTCTGCTTCTTTTTTGTTATATTCATTAGTTTGTTTTGTTTTTTAGGTTCCACATATAAGTGATAATGTACAGTATTTGTCTTTCTCTGTCTGACTGATTTCACTAAGCATAATGCCCTCCAAGTCCATCCATGTTGCTGCAAATGGCAAAGTTTCATTCTTTTTTATGGCTGAGTAGTATTCCATTGTGTGTGTGTGTGTGTGTGTGTGTGTACATACCACATCTTCTTTCTCCATTCATCTGTTGATGGACAGTTAGGTGGCCTCCATATCTTGGCCATTGTAAACAATCTTGCTATGAACATTAGGATGCATGTATCTTTTTGAATTCGTGTTTTTGTTTCTTTCGGATATATACCCAGGAGTGAAGTTACTGGGTCATATGGTAGTTCTAGTTTTAGTTTTTTGAGAAACCTCCATAGTGTTTTCCATGGTAGCGACACCAATTTACATTCCCACCAATAGTGTACAAGGGTTCCCTTTTCTCCTCATCCTCGTGGAAGGCTGTCCCTTTACTCAAGCTGTTCAGAGGACTCTTTCAAGATGTTGTACCGATCCTTTCCCTACCCTCTTTGTAGATACTGTTCCCTCCAAAAGGGCAAGTTGTACATCTGTCAACAGGACCTTTCAGGAAGAGAAGTCACAGAAGGGTGTATCCATTGGTTTGGTCTGTGGGCAGGGGAGAGGGAGGATGGTGGTGGGTTTCCAGACTTATTCTGTCTACTTATTCCCCTCATGAGCCTCGGGCCTTCTTTTTTCTAGCACCAGCTGATATCTACCTTATTCTCCCCACTTTCCTTGTCCTCTTCTCCCCCACCTGTGCCTCTAATGCACTGCAGCACTGGGTCGGCCCTCACTTCTCCCAACACTCAAGCTGTCCCAATTATGCTTGGTTGAGGCATCTTTCCCCATACTGGGGATCAAAACAACAACCCAAATCCTATTCTGCTCCGCTTCCCTGCCACCCTCCCTCCCCCTCAAAAAAAAATTCACCATCCTCTGGCAAAGAGAGCCTGCAGATCTGGGTCCATCATCCTTTGTTTACTGCATCAAAGATGGGGCCAGGGCCACCGTGAATAGAGAGTTTAGGGAGCGGTGTCAACTGTTAAACCTAATCAGCCAATGGGCCAGTCTGCTTCTAGTGTGTGAGTGTGATTAATTTATTGTACCAATGTGATGGGGGGACAGGTATGAGAGGAGGGAGAAATTTTTAAATTGTGGGCAAAGCTGGGAAGAAACATTTCTTACCCAACAACCCCCATGCAGACTGGGGAACACGGGGTAGGTGGTAAGCATTTTTTGCTACATAAAAATACTTAGCTGATAGTAAGCCCTCCTCTTCATTAGGACCCAGATCTGGTGTTTACATATTGTCAGCTTCATTCAGGCCCCTGAAATTTCCACTCCTGGGTGTCTCCTAAGGACAGAGTCGCTGAACAATACCAGGCAACATTCCTTCCCTCCTCCACCTTCACCCTCACCTCCCTGAACAGTCTGCATTGTCGGGAGATCAAACCACAGGAGCTCCACAATGACAAAAGCTGTAAAGAGGCTGCCAAAGGCATAACCCCATTCACCAACAGCCACTGGAAGCCAAAAGGTAAGGTTCCTAGCTTAGGGCACTCAAGAGCTAAAGTCCCAGCTGCAGTAGACTCAGGAGGGGCCCAGGAAAGAATGTGAACTTGGGACATATACTCCTTTTGCTACTTCCTCAGCCTAGGGCTGTCACCTGTCACCCAGCTGTGGTGCTAAGCCCCTCCTGCCCCCCACACACACAAGAGAAAGAGAGCAGATGTTGAATTTGATCTGCAGGGAAGGACCAAAGCAAGAAGACGGAAAAGGAAAGGGTGTTGAAAAAGGGTTACTGTGAGAACTGCCACTCGGAAAAGTACTCTAAGCCCTTTCCAGAACAAGGCAGGGCAGGATCTAACTTCAGTGGTGAGATTTTTCTGGGAACTATGGGTTTATATTTAACATTCAAAATCAGTATTTGGGAAAATATAATCAAAAGGAAAAGTCTTTATGCTGGCAGGTCCTTCACCTACACAGACCTCTCCAGTGTTCTTGACTTTCTGAAGCAGTTTCTCTGCCTTTCGTATTTCTCAAACACTCAATTAAGCTTTCTTGAGGGCTATGGTGTCTGCGAAATGTTACTTCTGCTAGAAAGACAGGCAGAAGGCTTTTCCAAAGTTTGCTCCATCTATAACCTTGAAATATAAGAATCCTGAAGACACACCCATAAGTCATGCAGGGACCCACAAGTGGAGACTTTTACATCGATATTAAACCAATAAGATTTCAAAAAGACTCAAATATCCCCATAGTGGGGCCTCACCTTCTGCAGTCTCGCCACCTTCTCGTAGCATCCTTCCAACTCCTGCCGCAAGTTCCGGTTCTCATCTGAGAGAATCTCAACCATCTGCTGGGCTCTGGAAACAATGGCAAAAGGGTCGGCTGGCATTGGCTGATACGAAGCAGATGACTGCTGGGCCCGAGGCATAGCTGAATAGGCTTCTCCTGGCTGCTGCTGTGGCTGCTGCTGCTGGTGATGGTGGTGATGGTGTGGCGGCGGCGGCTGCGGCTGACTCAGGCCAGGCTGGGGGAGACGGTAATGATCCCCCTGGTGAGCCTGGTTAGCAAGGAAATGCTGCTGCGGCCTAGGCAGGTGAGCTGAGTGGTCTCCTTGGTTTGGGACCAAGGGGTGTTGGGCAGGAGATAATCTAGTGGACGGTGGAGACTGCAGCAAGGGTAAGGAACCCCCAGACGTGAGGGAAGAAGTAGGACTGTGAGGCTGAGAGTTCCGGGCTGACAACGGCAATGAGATGTCCTGCGCTGGCCTGGAAAACATGGAGGGTGTGCTCAGGTTAAGCTCCCTCTAAAGGCACTGGGGAGAGGGGCACAAGAAAGGGAGACGAGGAGGCTCCCAGGGCCCCCAGGCAGCTGAGAAATGAGGAGCAGGAAGGGTTAGACTACGGGGTCCTGTGAATACCTGACCGACAGAGGTGTGATCCCATGCAGGATGGAACCAGATGATCTCAAGGGTTGCTTTGTGAAAATCTAAGTGATGCATCCTTGTACACTGGTTATTCAAGGGGAAGCATTTTAAATTCGTCTTCAACTAGGTAATTGTCACCTCAGGATTTTAAACAAACCCTTTGCTGGCATTCTATATGTGGCCCAGCACACAGAGTCACAGTTAGAAAGTTCGTTCCACTTGCGCAGAAGGAAACGGCAAACCGTCGCCAAATCAACCCTTCATCGTGTTATCTGCAACTCTCTTGGATAATTCATATAGTCACAAAAAATGACTTGAGGATATATAGATACTTATTACATTAGAGACACCAAATAATTATTGTTGATTACAGTTAATAACTGAATGATGCCTTTTAGCAGCAATAATCCCAAGATTTGGAGGGGATTATAGGCAACACTACCATACTATTTTTGACTTAACTGAATCACAAAATGTAAGGACTGGAAAGGCCTTAAAGAAATCCTTTAGTTCAACTCTGTCATTGGACAGAGGGGGAAACTGAGGTACAGAGAGGGGAAGTGATCTGCCAAATATATTACAGAGTGAGTTAGTGGCAGTTCCAGGGTAGAACCTCAGTCCCATTTTCTGGTTCTTTCCACTACTATAATGCAATGATTTCCACTGATGTTCAGATTCCCAGCCTATTGCTTATAGAAAGTTCTAGAAAGAGAACTTTGGTACGTGGTTTAATGTGACTCTTCCATTTTTGTACCTAATACTGGACTATCAGCCATTAAGGGAAACAAGCAGAGTATGCAGATGGATCACTTCTACCATCACCACGGCCAGGAAGAATATGTCGGTATACACTGAAAGCAAAAAAACTTGTTCACCCCCCAGCCCATGCCCAGCTACCCTCATATACTCCCACATCCTGTGGATGCCTGTCCTACAGTTGATATTTCTCAATCCAGGGAAGACAGATGGCTAAGAGCACAGGATTTGGATCCCAACAGAGTTTGGAGACCTTTCCTACTGCTTACTAGCTGTGTAACCTTGCTCAAGTTACTTCATCTGCATGAACCTATTTTGTTCCCGAGGTCACAAATGAATTACAAAAATACTGGACTCTTCTCAGTTTTGAGCTCCATAGGAATTACAAAGAGTCTCATATCTACCTCCCAATGAGAATGGTTGACCCTGTTAGTGATTTTACTTATGGGATATCCACTTAATCTTTGCACTAAATTGCATAAAATTTGTGGTGAAACTGGGACGAATCACCAGGAGCAATTAACTTTTAACAGGCATTCCAGATGCTAAAGCACATCCCTCCCACACATACTCCAGTTGTCATTACTGTTCATTTATCTCTCCCTACAAGAGATCCTCACTATGAGGGATTTTTACAGCTACAAAACCATTCCAAACACTTGCTCACAGATATCCAATAACCCAGATGTTCGCCGGAGCCCTCAAACCTGCTCAAGCCGAAGGTTGTCTCTCAGCCCCATCAATGCATCTGGTGTACCCACATTCTTCCAATTTCACACATCTGTCACTATAAATAATTGTTGAATATTGAAGAGGGAAAAGTTTTTGTAGACAGAAGAATTTACATGGTTTTTATGATTACAACTGGAAAGTTGCTACCATACCTAACCGTTATGTCGAAGAGCTCAAAGCACTCATTCAATCAAAAGCCTGGGAGCTGTTTATAAACTTATTTGGGGGAGAGTCTTTCTGCATTTTTCATGCTGTGGATCTTCAGTTTCCTCAGAGGTAAAATGGACTATGTGCTCTCCTTCCACTTCTAGTAAGAGCTATTATAATTTATATATATCCCTAGAGTTAAAGCATGATGTCCTGGGATTTGCTGGGGCCTTTGTATATCTTGCGCAGAAAAGAGGGGCTTAAATTTCATGTTCTTCAATCCAGCTTTCAAACTTTAAGGGGTAAATGACCATATTAACCTTCAGCCTCAGCGCCACGAGTTGGAAACCCAAGGCCCGGGAGGTGTTCTCTTTTAAAGACTGAATGCCCAGTTGTGAACTGGGCCTCCTTCCCACAGCTCCCCTGGGTCCCATCAGCAACCCAGACCTCTCTCTCAAACAGACCGGCCACTGACCTCCCTCCTACCCTGGCCTCCCTCCTGAAAGGCCCCTCCATGCCCTGGACAGAACATGGCCTCCCAGGGGCCTCGGGAAAGGAGAGACCACAAGGTCTCTGGGAGGAGGTCTCCAGAGTACGATAAGCCCAGGATGGCAGTGGCCCCAGCCGCGACTCTGGGCTCTGCCTAAAGATAAGTGGAGAAAAGGCAGCTGCCCCTTGGCTTCCCCAGGCTGGAAAAAGGAGCAGATTTCAGTGCACCGTGATGTTGGGAAAACCAACGCAGTCCGTCCCTGGCAGGTTTGCAAACACGAAGCAAGGTTTGGGCAGTCGCAAAAGGAGAGAAAGCCCTTCAGCCAACGAACTCCATCTGGACTCCGGCATCCGCCCACCATGAAAAAGTAGGACAGTATTAACACTCCTGTGAATTTCCCCCTGAGAGAAGGGGGACTGAGGAATGACGGGAGTGGAAGCGAGCTGGGGGAATGTCAGAGAAAGCGAAACTACACTCAAGATTAAAAAATAATCAGAGTAATAGTAATAATAAAGGTGGCAGCTGGGTGAGCGGCACACTCCCCAGGTCTTTCCACTGCACAGCAGCAGGAATCTCTCCCCACTGACACATTAACCAGGAACAACAAGCCGCCTGTACACAACACAATCACATGATCCCATGGACGCCCTGACCTGCCTCCCTGCCCCTTCCCTCCCTTCATCCTTCTCCTTCCTAAGACAACCTGGGCCCCAGGTGCTCTGCGGAAAAGGAGACCTGACATACACGCAGGACAGAGGCCAGCGACCAAAATCAGCATCTCCTCAAAGCCGGGGGAAATCCCTCGCAGAGACAGCTTGTGAGGACACAAAGGGAAAGCAAAAGCAGATCCATTGAGCTGACACAGCAACTTCCACCCTGCCACCTCTCTGACTGGAGCCCCTGCCCTTCCGAGACACACAGCCCCCCCCACACACCCCCAACGCGCACTATACACTCCTGGCCTACACGTGTGCAAGCCCGCACAAGCACACTCTCACCAGAGCAGGTGCCAACAGCCTGGAACCCAATTTATTCTCCCCACAGAAACTGTGCCTTTCCCAGGCTCTGTGATGGTTACTCTCTGAATCCTGGAGAGGGCTGCAAATTCCTGATTGTTTCTCTTGCACAACCAGCTCCGCTCTGAACTACAGAGTTAGGTCACCCTTAGATTCCACTAAAAAAGGATTTCAAGAAACCTCAGATCTGGGCACGATTTCAACAATTGAAAGGAGGTGGCTGCTTTACAAACAGAAAGGATTTAATTTTTAAAAGCAGTTGATAAATGTATAAACCCCGGATGCAGAAAAGGCTCAGCACTTAGAAAGACAAAGATTCAGAAAAGTTTTAATTCTTCAGATGGCTTGGCCTTGTTTCCCATCTGGAGTTCTGGGCATTCAGGATATTTATTTTTTAAGTGGAGAGGAGGGCATAGGGAAGATGAAGTAATAAAAAAGACTGTTTATAACGTTTTGTTCATTTTAACAGCAAATCTCTAGCATTTCACCGCACCTCTAAAGGCCAACAAAGGTTTTTTGAACAATTTGTTCAAAGAGCTTACTCTGAATCTTGATCTGTAATCTGTGGATTAAGAACTAAGGATTTTGTCTTCTAATCGTTTGGTGCTAGCGGCAGTTACTTGGAAAGGTACTCACAAACTGTCCAGCTAGTTGGTTAAAGGAAATAAAGGAGGAAAAATGTGCCACCACCTAAAAGTGGTATACTTACGGAAAGCAATTCAAGGACCTCCCCTTGCCAGTAATTTGTCAATAGGTGCCACACCCTCACCCCAGGCTCTGCAAAAATTTTATTGCCAGAGTTTGTCTGCTGCAGACCCAAAGCTCACAAAGAGCATCTTCTGGTTAGGATTGTCTTAGGCTTGATTATTCTTTGAGCATATCAAGCACCCTATTCCTCTCCCATAGAGGAAAAAATAAAAACTGTTCCAGCAAACCTGTGTATTAAAATACCGCTCAAGAGAGGGTAATCAGCTTGGAATCTACTGCTTTGGGGAATAGAGCGAGAGAGCCACAGATAACATAGGAGGGAGGAGAAAATACAAATACCTTTCGGTTAAATATATGCAGCTAAGTTTCTCTGGTGGTTTAATCAGTATGGGGAGGAAAAAAGAATCTCTCTTTGGGCTCCTTAATATTTTTTTAGGCAGATCAAAGGGCTTTTCTATCTAGCTTCAAACACTGTGGGAGTCATTTCAGATCACAAACAATGCTGGTGAATGAGTTCTGAAAATAGCTTTCCTGGGAAGGCGGGCCATGTGTTGAGCGGGGCTTGGATTCTGCTCCACACCCCAGCCAACACACTCCCCTCCCACAAGGCAATACATTTACAGCCCACTCACATATAGGAGGGAGTGCCACACACTCTTCCATGCTGATGAGAAGAGCAAAATAAAACCCCCCAGCTTCACTGCCATGTTGCTGGTTTGGATGGGTTTCCATTAAGCTAAGCAGTCCAATGGACCAACCCCTCCCTGGGTCTTCCGTTTCGTTGGGCAGATGGGAATTGGGTTCTTGCTCATTTAAACCGGAAGGGCCCTGTCCATTACCCCATTTCCTGTTTCAAGCCACTTATCAGACATTAGGCTCCTGCCCTTTGAATGCTGCACAGAGGAGGTTGAAAAAGGTTAGGAAATCAGCCTGGGTTAAGGAATTTAAAAAAATCCTAAACTGGCAAAGTTAGAGGTGGAGCCTAAAGTGAATTAATTGCCTCTGGCTAAAAAACAGGACCTAGAGGTGAAAAAAATGAAATACCAGGAAATGCCAGGTGCATTCTCTTACCTTGACCCTACTCCACCCCCCTGACTGCCTTCTTTCTTGAGTCACCCACTATACTTCAAGCCAAGAGACTCTTTCCCAAATGAGTAAGAGGGGACAGGAGGCAAAAAGTTAGGCATCAAAGAGATCACAGGCCTCGTCTAGGGGCTGCCTATGGAAAAAAGCCACCCATAACCACCCATGGTAACAAGGCAGGAATACCACACATAACTTTCATCATTTTTGCCCAAGGTTGAAACCTTCCCTCTGTCCCATATGCTGAAATACTCCTGACTGGAGACATGGCCCCAACAGGAACAACAGGAACAATGAACAGAATCATAGAATCCTAAGGTCTGGTTGATACAGCAGTGAGTCAATAGGTCCCTGAATAATTCAGAAGTACATTTAGGAATTAATGAATATACAAAACAGTCCTCCTGAACTAATGGCAAGTTGTACAGAAGCCATGGGAATATTTTTCCTTCTGCATTTTAGCATCTATATGATATGAGGTGAATTTGACTTAGATGTTTAAAAATGTCACCGGCAGCTAACAAACTCTCTACAGAAGAAAGATGAAGCAGTCCAGACTTCATGAACTGCAAGGAAGTACAAGGCAAGTCACATTCTGAACCTGCACATATATAGTTCTCCCAACAATAATATCTGGAGGTTTGTTTAGTGTCTGAGAAAATCACACAAATTCTGCAGAAAGATTTGTTTGCAAAAATTAGTGAAGAGAGCTTTGTGGAGGAGAATAAATGAAAGTGATAGGATATTCCAGACTCAAGCGCAAGCTAATTTACTTCCCCTCAAAGAAGGGCTTAATAACTCACAAGAAGAGGAACACTGACTCTCCCTTCAATATCTGAGGAGACCGGACAGCGAAAAGCTGCTGAAATCAAGACTTGTGCTCCTGTTCAGCCACTAGGCAGCTGGGGCCATGCTCAACCTATAAAGTCGAGGGTATGATAATACAGGGCTAGTGACGGCTGAAGAGGCTAGAAATTCAGGTTGGCAGGAAATTTGCTAAGCCAGGGGCCAGCCATGCACTGCAGAGTTTGTTATACCAAACACCTGCCCATTCCTTCCCTTAAGACTCCCAACACACAGCAGAAGCTGGTTGGGGATGAGGTCAGGGAATGACAGAAAGGGAACTCTCTTACCTGGCTGCTCCATACTCAGGGGGATGCTGATACCTCATCAGTTGCCCCTCTGTTCTCCCTGGCTGGTTCAGACGATGCTCACTATAGAAGTGCCCTGGCTCTTGGGGCTTGCACACTACAGATTGGGGTGGCATGCCCTTGAAGGGATACTCTGGTGGGGGGCCTCGGTGTTCCATGCCCTTCAGGCTATGCTGGCTGGGAGGTGGCCCTTGGGCCTTGTAGAATTCACTGGAACTTGTGGGATTCTTGTAGAGGTCATTGGGTTGTGGTGGGGAGAGGGGAGCGCTGGTAACAGGCGGATGGGCCTTAACTCCACTGGTGGCCAGTGACATCTGCATTAGTCGTTCACTCAAGGAGCGAACATGTCCTTGCTTAAGGTCTCTGAGTCCTTCATCCTGATGCATTTTTCCAGGATTGAGCCGCTGAACTGATGGGCGTCCCTCAGTCCTCATCTTCTGGTTGGTCACTCCCGTGACATAGAAGGCAGCTCCGACACTGGCATGCTGTTGGCCCCGAAAGTACTGGGACTGGACCTTGGCTTCCTCATAGGTCGGGAGTTCTTCGTTATTCTGCATTCGAGGGGAAAGCTGCTTCTCCATGATGATGTTTTCTGACTGGATTTCCTGCCCCTGGGGTTCTTGTCGAGCAGCATGAGCCACAAGCTGTTGGTGGTGGTCTTGGGGACTCAACACATCATTCTGAGGGCCTGGGTTCCCACTGCCACTGGGGAAAGGAGGGCCGTTCCCTGTGGCTTGCTGGTGTATGGCAAGCAGGTTGCGATTCTCATTAGGATTGCCATAGCGGAGCTGCTCTTGTAGCAGACGCTGCAATACTGTGGTTCCTCCACTTGGCTGTTCTTCAGAATTTCTCATCTCTATTGCTGGTGGTGCCTTGTGAAGAGAGAGAGAAATTGGGCACCTGGGCTGCCCTTGACCTGGGAAGGGGAAACAGGAAGCTTAACATCCAGGTGATGGATAAATCAGTCCTCTAAAGGGGAAGAAAATGAGTATTTGGGGGTGAGGATTCCACTGCAGAGACAAAGTAGAGAACTGAATCTAGAATTAATCAGTTAATTGTTGGGTGGCTTCTGGCTCTAACATTGACATGATGAGGAACTTGGAGGCATAAGAGCCCTCTGTTTCCTCTTTTACTTTTAGCCTGGGTTAAGTATTCAATCTTGACTTAACTCCTAAAAGCACTGGGGAAACGTGAAGTGGCCAAGTAGGGTGATCAGAGAGGGCAATTTTCCTAGGTCCTTACAAAGTTCATCTCTCTGTATTCTACTGAAATGAAAAATCCAACTCTTATGGTTGTGGCAGCGGGGGAAGGACCGTGAGGGAAATTACCCCATAGGCAGGATCTGTAAAGCTGTTCAGCATGTGGAGGGAGCTACAAAATGCCAAATAATAACTCAAATAAATAAAAAGTGAAGAGAGCTTGGCTTGCACCAGATAGAAATGATCTCTGCTTGATGCAAATCTTTTTCTCTGATCTCATAAAACTCTGAAACATATCTTTTTTTTAAAATCCTTTTTGTATTGTCCATTTTGGATACTCCTTGGCTTAGTAAGAGAAGGGCTTGGGAGAATTGTTATTGACAAAGTTTCTCTTTCAGCCATCCAGAAATAGTCATTGAGATTTTGTTGTTGTTGTTGGGTAGGAGGAGCTTAAAGGGGAAGCCCTCTTTATTTGAAGTGTACCACTGACAGCATTTAGAAATCGAAAAACTAAAAGGTCATCCTTCTGGAAAGGGTATGATTACCATATCCCTTCCCCCACCCCAACTCTTCTTAGGGAAATAATATGGGTTGAGTGAAATGGATATCAGTAGTAGAGACAACTTAAGACTCAAATTCTAATCATGCTATGGGTTTACAGGTTAACCTAAGCAATTGATTCCTCTTTTCTTGGCTTCTGTTTTCCCACCTGAAAAGTGGTAGTGGGTGACCTCTCTCTCTCTCTGCACAGCATAGTCTATGCAAGTTCATTAGAGGCTCATAAAATCTTTGGACAGAATCTGTCATGTTAAGTCCTGCAATTCAATACTAATATTCAGTAGTGAAACTTTCACTTCAAGGATCTTAAGTAGTGCTGGAGAATGGACATGATGTCACACAAAAGGTCACAATCAGGTCAACCTAACCAGCCTCGGGTTCCTAGATGAGAACTTTGGAGTCCTGGCTCCCAGGCCCTGACTTCTATGATTTGAAATAGTCTCCGGTCTCTCTGGAAACATGACCCCCTTTCCTTTAGTCTTGCAGGGAGTGACCCAGAAGATGCGTGTGGTAGATGGAAAAAGGTCATCCCCCCTCCTTTTGCACTTCTTGCATGATTACTGCTACCTGGTTTCTAATTGTTCTATTGAGCAGTTTCACCCCACAGTTAACCTTCCAAAGGCCCCTTTTAAATCCCATTCATCATATTTTGGGGGGAAGTACGCACCAAGGGGCTGAGCAACCTGCCCTTAAGTCCACTTTCCCTCTCTTACAGTGACCCTCTGGGACTCCTGTACTTAAACTGTCAGATTGCGATTTTCTGTTAGGCTGACAGGTATAACATATAAATTTCTGCTGGTGCCTGAAACTGGAAAGATGACTAGAAAACTACTTCTCTTCTCTCCAAAAAATAGAAATGGGAGCATGTATGGTTCAAACAAAAATCACTTAGAAACCCTTCCTGAAAGGCAGGGAAATGCAGACTCTGAAGAGCGCGCCACCCCCTCCCACCCCACACCCGCCCCGCCCTGCACACACCCGGGCTCACACGCACACACCGGCACCCACTCACACCGATGGTCCATACCTATTTCTGCTTTCTTTTAGGCTTAAAGCCTTGCTCAGGATAGGGAATTCTTGCTTATGAGCAGCTCCAGAAACCGCAACGGCAGATTCCCTCTCCCCTAACACTCAGGTTCAGGGTAAGCGCCGCCAAGAGTCCAACCACTGGTCACTCTGAAATGGTCAGGAGGGGGAGGGAGGGAGAAATAAAAACGTCGTTTCTATTTTGCCACCAATGGCCAACAGTTAACCAAACCAGTCCTTCCAAGGGGATGACTTTACCTCCCGTGTGCTTGCCTTTTATGTGAGTGGCAGAGTCCATTTCCACAAGAACAAAAAGAAACCTCACTCTCCAGCGGCTGTGTTCAGGGGGTCGTCCAGTCTCCAGGGGATGGAAATGTTTAGGATTGCTCTGCTCTAGCCTCACAGCCCCCAGGAGCAGCTGCTTCCATTCTGACTTGGAATGGTAGGTGACGACAAAAGCTATAACCACTGTCACCTTTTGGGTGCAACATTTAAACTGCTGTCAGTAGCAGGAAAGGTGAGTGAGGCTCACTGGCCCACATCCCAGAAGGGAAGGCAGTCATCAAAAGGTAGATTTTAGACAAAAAAAGGACACTCAGTGAAGCTCCTGATTTAACTGCTACAGCCTCAGAGGGGCAGAAGAAAACCCAAGCTTCTTTTCAACCAAGTCATTAAGTACTTCTTGCATCCTGGCTATTCCACACATTTGCCAGCCTTGTGCTAAACACAATGAGGGTTACAAAGGACGCACAACACATAGTTCCTGCCCTCACAGAGCTTACAATCTGATCAATGGCCTATCCATTCTTAGCAAAAGTGATTGACCTTCTCCACACATAGCAGCGACTCTTCTCCAAGAAGATGCCTCAACTTGCTTTCTCAGCACTTCCACTGCCCCAGTATCTCCACAAAAGGAAACTACTGGACTCACATTATAGAGACTAGATGCAAACGCCCACCAGATATGGATCTGACATAGTCCTCATTTCGAATTATTCCTTTGACCCTCAGAAAAGCCCTGCAGGTCCAACCAAAATGGTTATGAAACTGAAGGGTTTGTGTTTAGGTGAGAGGCACATGTTCTACATTCCTATTTTCTGCCCTGGCCTAGCCATGACTCACTCATATCACTTAAAGAAAAGCCTTTAATCCGCACCAGGGACACCATTTGAGGAGCAAAGCAATGCAAAGGAAGCACACAAGCGTTCCTGTATTTTGGGAGCATGTCCAAAACATCCAAGTTTAAAAAAAAAAATCCACAAAACCACACAGTGATTAATTTAACATTATTTCCTTGCAATGTTGCCAAAAATAAAATGAACAGATACACAGTGAACAAACATGGAAATTTGTCTTTCCATCTTGTTTCGGTCCAACGTATAATCACAAGCAAAAGCAAAATCACCTCCAATATGCAAGGTAATTATTTTTGGGTGTCTCCCCTAATTTCAAAACAGAGGAACAACTTCTAATTGGAATCAAAGCTGGGCTATTAACAGAGCTATGGTAAATAACCGCTGTGCTTCTATTGTCCAATTTTGAACAAAACAGTTGTCTTTTTTTTTTTCTTCAACTGAAACACGCAGAAAACAGCCCAAGGCTTTTAAACTTGAGCCCCTGGTGAGAAACCACTACAATTCTTTTCCAGTACTATTTAGATTCTTCATGCTGATTTTGACTGGCTTGCTCCTGGCACCCAGCGCCTCACCAAGAAAACTTTACATATCCAAAATCTTACTCTCTTCCTTTAATTTTGTCCCCTCTCCTCCATATCCTTTTCAAAACCCAAACCACTTTATGTCAACCGGACACAGATTGTCCCTCCCCACCACCCCGCCCCCTGGCCTTTTTTGTTTCTGTTTAAAAGAGGAAAAGAAATCCGTCTAAGAAAAAAGCTTTGCTGATTCCTCTCCAGTTTACTGATTTTTTTTTCCTTAAAGAACTTATGTTCATCTACATGATAAGAGTCACATAAGAAGGGGAACACTACTCCATTTATTTATTAGAGAAAGGAAAGGAAAAGATTCCTTGTCTCATGCGCAAGAATTAAAATAGTTATGAACTCTGCAACCTTTAATCTGCCCACAGCTTTAATCATGCCACTGCCAGGGGTCTGACATCATCTTCAATCAATAAAATAACCTTGTTTCCCCTGGACAAACAGACTGTCCCTGAGGATACTTGATAGGGGAAGAAAGGATATCCATGGCTCTCTCTTTAAAAATGCAATTGGAATCTATATATTCAACTCTTTTGTAACAACAACAGGGCAGCAAGGCCAAGCTAAATTCTTACTCCATTTGCAGTCATCGGCCACTCCCAGTATACCTGAGGGGCCGAGCCAAAATGAAACACATTAGTGAGAGCCCAGATATTTCCCAAGCCAAGACCCAGAAAATCAACATTACAAGGTGGGCAGGGCAGACTGAATTCCTACCCTTCAATTCATTTCGAAATCTGCCTATAAGATCTTCTTTCTATCCCTTCTACCTCCTCCTCCTATTCTGCCCCCACCCCTCACTCCACCAACCAGGATAAAGAATCTAAGTCTAGGAAACCTGTTTCTCTGCTAAATCTTGGTCAACTTGTTTCATACCATTTTACTTCCAGCTAAATGGAAAGAAGCCAGTTCAAAGTTTTCCCTATACCTACGTGCACATATTTGTGCATAAAACACACACAGAGTCTCCACCCACCCATGCACCCCCACCCACCCCCCACACACACACACAACCTCCCACACAAAGATGCAAAACAGCCCACTGAATTCTCTCATGTCCTCTCATATTGGTCCATATTGTGGCCTGAAGTGTCCTAGAGAACTGCTTTCCCAAGAGTCTTGCAATGCAAGATACTAATTGCTTCCTTTGGGAGGTGAGAAACAATGGTCCCTTTGCAGGTTATCCCTAAACTTTCACTGGGTAATGGGCAGGCAGTATAAATACCATGGTTAAAAGCCTGGGTCTAGAGTCACACTGCCCAAGTCTGAATCCTGGATCTATGACTTACTAACTGACTTCATACATGTCTCTTGATCTCCCTAAGTCTCAATTTCATCATCTGCAAAATAGGGCTAACGGTGCTCATACCTCAAAGGGTTGTTATAAAGATTAAGGGAAGTAATCTATGTAAAGTGCTAAGCTCAGAGCCTGGTACATAGTAAAGGCTCAATAAACATTATCTATGAATATCATTTTTTCAAAGGGGTCTTTTTCTAGAAGGGTACAGCAATTTTATGAAGTAAGGGTTTTTTTTTCTTTTAAACCCTTTATTTGCAACTCGGTCTTTTGTGCAGGTGTCCTTAGATAAGTGAAGGCTAGAAGTAGAAAGACTCTTGGGAGACCATCTAGTGCTTCAATGCTCTTTTTCTATAGATGAAGCTGCCAGAGCTTAAAAGTGGTCAGAGCCAGGACCAGAGTGCAGGTTTTATTACTCCTAGGGTAATAGCACTTCCACTATAATATATTATCTAGCATATTAGCTCGTACATAGAAGATGCTTAATAATTATTAATTAAATTGAATTGACTCTGGTTTTAACAGATTATAAACCTGGCTTAATGCTACCTTCAATTTTCCAATTCCATTGTAAGTAAAATGTTAATGGCAGGAGGGAAAATTCAAAGACGTAAGAGGAAGGCGTTTAGCCAGAAGTATGGCAGAAGGACCCTGCAAAATCTCTCCTCTTTAGGCCACGATATGCAGATAGGTTGGAGGGCAACAGGAATCTCCACTGATCAATGTTTCCAGGACCCTGTTCTAGGTCTTGTCAACATCACACCAACTTGGCACTTGCTGTTATTTAAATTCAGCGCTAGCTTAAGAACAGTCTTTGAGTCGGCCCCACCTCTTTGCTCCTATCTCTACTTCTATCTAGATTAGGTTGGAAAATTATTTTAAGAACCACAGTAAGTCCTTGGCATTTCCAAATCTTGGATCAGTGTCAGTTATATGTTTCGAAGATGATAACTCAAGGCGTGGTCAATTTGGTAGTTTTACTCTTCTGAACTCTAAAACAATTAGCTTGAACATGGTAATAGGCAACAAAGGTGATTAACCCTAAAGTGTACATGAGCAGTGAAACACTGAGTAACAAGGAGAATCCTGTTGCCACCACCCCTCCACCTCCCTCCACGCACACCCATTCCAAGGGAGGAACAGATCACGCCGTAATGTCCTATTTCTTCTTGCCTCAGAAAAAGTATAAACAGTCCGTGAAATCAGATTGAGCATAAACTGAGAAAAGTTTAAGAATATACCTACAAGCTGCCTGCTTTACCAATCTCCTGTCTTCACTGGCATACTACCCACTTTTATTTTTACTTTATTTTACAAGTAATATAAGCACAACATGCAAATGTTGATAACAAAGAGAAAAAAACCACTCATAATCCCAGCACCTCAACCCAAGCATTGTTAGCAATTTAGAATATTTCCTTTAGTTTTTTCCTATGTGTTTTTGTGTTTTTACAAAGCAGTGGAATATTAATGTACATATCATTTTGGGTCCTACATTTCATTTAGTCATCAGCACTTTCTCCATGCTGTGGCATAGACTTCGTAACAAACATTGTGTGTAACAGTCCATTAGACCAGTGTATCAAGATTCACCGACCCATTCTCCAATTATTAAGAGATTTAAATTGCTTTTCATTTTCTGCTAGTCTAAATCATGTTACAAAAACATCTTTGTGATTTAGCCTGTTTTTCAATATTTTGGATTGTTTCCTAATGATAGTATCCCGGAAGTGAAATTAATGGGTCAAGGAACATGAATGTTTTCAGACAACCCACTAAAAAATAAATAAATAAAACTAACAAAACACCAAAGCCCCATGAAATCTCTCCATTTAATGAAAAGTTCTCCTGCTCCCATTTTTCCACCAGGGCAGAGCAGGACTCCTGGGAGGGAAAGAAGCCAAGAGGAGCAGTGTAGTATCCCAGTGGCTTGCGAAATGGCAGAGTGGAATGTGGGCTCCCCTGTGAATCCAGCTTGCATGCACTTGCCCCAAATTGCCACCCAGCCAAGAAGCTAATTAGTAAAAGCATCAGGTGGGTGAGAACAGGTTCATGGCCTGTAATGGCTGATATCATGTTTCATTTTTGCCCTTGGAAAGATCTGACAGTGAGCTCAAAGACATTCAGTTCTAGTGACCCAATGTGCTACATTCTGAGACTTAAATCTGTTAATTTTCAGAACCAATCTTCAATATATTTTAAAGGACATTTTGCTGTATAGAACTAAGCATACATGACCCATGAGCCTGTGTGTGTACCTCTATTTTCAACCACGGTTAAAGAGGCACATTTAAGGTCAGCTTTGTTTAATATTATATGACTAAGTGGCACCTGTCTTACATGGTCAATGTGTTATAGACAGAGGTTTATTTGCAGATCCGACCATAAAAGTCATCCAGTCCTAAGGCAGGGGAGGCAACTGGCCAGAGATGCCCCTGGCTTAGCAAGAGCAGACACAACAAGCATTTCTTTCCTGGGCTGCTTTGTCAGAACTCTCAGAAGAGGGCAGTTCTGCTCTCCACCTTCTCCTTGAAGACTTTTCCCTAGTCCTTCTCCATCTTCCCCCTGCCCCCAGCTCTGCTCAATATGGAAATTTAATTCTCTCTTCTCAGTCTTCCTACTGGACTTTGGACACACATCTCTATCACAACATTTATCACCATATTTTCCACAAACTTTATTGAGCACTTACTATAGCCAGGTACTGTATGGGCTCTAGGATGGATGAAAAAGAGAAATAAAACAGGGTCCAGTCCTCAAGGAGCTCCCAGTCAAGCAGAGGGGTCACAATCCAATGGGAAACCAGAGGTACGAGCAGATAGCTCAGGCAATGCAGAGGACCCTGCAAAAAAACTCTGGGCCACCTGAATAAAATTTCCTAGAGGGGGCTTCCCTGGTGGCGCAGTGGTTGGGAGTCCACCTGCCGATGCAGCGGACACAGGTTCGTGCCCGGTCCGGGAGGATGCCACATGTCGTGGAGCGGCTGGGCCCGTGGGCCATGGCCGCTGGGCCTGCGCGTCCGGAGGCTGTGCTCCACAGCGGGAGAGGCCGCGGCAGTGAGGCCCGCGTACCTCAAGGAAAAAAAAAAAAAAAAACCTCCTAGAGGAAAAAACTCATGAGCTGAGTAGGAGACATAGAATCTGATAACCAATGTTGGGGAAGCTGAAAAGGGAGGAGTCAAAGATAGGCTGATATACGTCTTTGGGAGTTATTAGCATATGGATAACAGCTAAGGTCAAAGAGAGGGCTGGATCATATAGAGTAGGAGCAGAACAGAACCAAGGATGAAGCTAAGGATAGACGCCTGAAAAAAAAGTGATCATTCAAGGGTCAGGTACTTTGCAAATGTGGGAGTGAGAGAGAAATTCTTTTATTTACACTGCACGGTTTTTCCCCCACATATCTTCAATCTAGACCTTGTAGTACACCGCTCCAGGGACAGAAGTCCCCAGTTACAATGCAGAGAGGGAAAATGAAGTTAATTCTTGTCTTTTATGCTTCTAAGTACCCAGGCAGAAATCATTATAATAGGCTGAGCCAGAAATGGAAGTTGCAATCTTAGAGGGCATGGACTGGGTGCATGATTTTCCTCTGTATCCTTCCCAACACCTAAAATATCAACTGGTACATAAAGCATGTTTAATAATTGCCTATAACTTTGAAAAGACTTTGCTAGAGGCAACAGAAAGAGAAGAAAAGGAATGAAAGCCATGGAATAGCAATAACAATAATACTCTTACCTTAAGTTTCTCAGCCTTTCTTCTAAGGAGACGAGCTCTTTCACTTCTGTTATCTTATTTGTCCTTTTCTGCAGCTCTGTGAGGAAATAAAGGCCGATGTGATTAATTCCATTTTACAACCGGAGAAGCTTAAGTCCAGGACAGATAGCTCATGATAATTAATTTGACCAAGGTTTCACTCTGGCTTACTGGTGAGGCCAGGATCAGAACCCAGGTCTTGTGACTTCCTGCCCTGTGCTGGGTTACTGGACACAAACCTCTACAGAACTGAATCTCCAATTATTAAGAGGACAGCTCACAGGAGAAATTCATTAGGAAAGCAAATTCCCTAGGGACTCCAACAGTCAGTCAGTCAGTCAGTCAGTCAGTCTCTCTCTCTCTCTCTCTCTCTCTCTCTCTCTCTCTCTCTCTCTCTCGCAAGCCAGTGCACTGCACCTGTAAGAAAATATCTAAGACATTTCCCCATACCAACACTAGAATGGCTGGATGTAATCATTCACAGTCGTGCTCCACTAACATAATTGGGAGCTCCCCGTTTTGTTGTACCCCTTTTGAAGGGAGCTCCATCTGCCTTCAGTCTGGTTTTTGTGTCTGAGTGGGGCTCAGGTGCTGATTGCAGGTGTGGCATCCAGCAGGTGCATGGACAGAAGCCAGCATTTCATATCTTCATACCAAAGGGCCTGAGTCACTCCCCAAAGGCAGCTGCCCCTCCTCCCTCTGACTTGCAAGCCCCAGGAACCTGTCTTGACTGAGTTGCCACTGCAAAACTAAATCTAGACCCTGACTTCTCAGGAAGGGGTAGGGTGAAATCAGTTAAACTACAAATTAGATAACTCAGCCAACCCCCCCCCACTTACTCTCCAGAACTAGTGCAGGCATATGCCGCAGGCATAGCATCAGGGAATATATGTACAGAATGACTGTCCCTCACTAGTTATGGGAGAAAAGGAGACTACAGCAGACCCATGTTACATATTTAGCTACAGAGCACTTATTCTATTGCAAATGGCCTTGAACCCTCAGGAGCAAGTATTCATTTCCCTAAATAAGATGGAATACAGTAGAAAGCACATGCTAGAAATCCTGCACTCCAGTTCCCATCATAACCACTCTCCTTCAGGCTGCCAAGGGAGAACCACTCAGTGTAGTCACAAAAAGTACCAGGACAGAAAAGTCATCACGTTGTCCTAATGGAAGGCTAACGGAGAGCCTGAGGCAGACAGAATGTTCTAGGGGGTAAAGCAGGGGGTGTCATCAAATTTTTCTTAGCTCCAAAAATTTTTGTTTTAAAAAGAAAGCAGGGGCTTCCCTGGTGGCTCAGTGGTTAAGAATCCCCCTGCCAATGTAGGGGACAAGGGTTCGATCCCTGGTCCCAGAAGATCCCACATGCCACGGAGCAACTAAGCCCGTGTGCCGCAACTACTGAAGCCCGCGCACCTAGAGCCCACGCTCTGCAGCAAGAGAAGCCACCGCAGTGAGAAGCCTGTGCACCACAACGAAGAGTAGCCCCCGCTCGCTGCTACTAGAGGAAGCACACGCGCAGCAACAAAGACCCAATGCAGCCAAAAATAATAAATTAATTAATTAATTAATAATAAATAAATTTATTTTTTTAAAAAGCAATTTGCCGCCACCAAACACACACACGCAGCAAAGAGAAACTAATTGTAGGAGAAAAAAAAAACAAATGTTATTTTAATAGAATGGTTTATTGTCATTTGTCATATTTCTTCAATTCATATGGGAAACTCAAATTAACAAGCTTTGGTTTACAGCCCATGATCCAGAAAGTAAAACTGGCTACTAAACTAAAATGTGATCACTGTATATAAACAGAGTGAAAGAAAAATCTGAACTGAAAACCTAAATGTAATAAAGAGGAGATTAGATTTCTTCAAAATAGGCAATCTAAATAATTTTCCCCATCTGTGATTTTTATCTTAGTTTGCTATCACATGGAAAAGAATGTCATTAATTCAATGCAAATCCATGCCCCTTGAAAACAACCAAAATGAGTAAGTGATGTACTAATTAGCTTCCTAATGGGGAAGGTTTTAATTGAACCATTCTATAACAACCTTCATCAAAGTTTCCAGGGCAACTTCATAAAAGGATGTCAAACCTGGCCCATATTTTTATCCCCTTAAATATAATTCTCAATGCACAGAAACACGGAAAGCTTATTTCTCTTCAATGCTGTTAACACTCAGGCCACTACATTTTCTGATGTCAGCAATCTCCTTCCCACAAATATTCCAAGTATGCACCACCGTCATTCTCCTTTCAATTATGTGGTTTCTCTGCTCCTTTACTGATTGAGTCCAGGCCTCTCGGATAATGAGAAGCATGTGCAGGGAAAATATGCTCTTAAAAAACACATACATCAGTTTCATCTGCATTATGAAAGGGGGGGGATCATTTGTCCATATCAAAAGGATCAAAATGTGAAGTTTGCTATGGGATATATAAAGGAAAAAAAAAAGATCAGCATCAATGTCTAAAGTTGGGGGGCAGTTATTGTGATCTGAAGCAACACCAAAAAGAATAAAGAGGACTCCCCCAATCCACCCTTTCTAGCTTGGCCACATTTATACTTAATGTTATCTTAATGTTGCTTTGGGGGGTATTTAAGTTCTGACATACACATGGAAATGAGCCACGAATTGTACAGCAAGCATAAATATTCCATCATTAATAAAAACCAGCTGTGTATAAAACACTACAATGGCTGGGTTTCAGTTACTGGCTATCATCAGTATGTGTCACAAGCAAATGTTACTCAAAACTTTCCCCCTTAAAACACACACACACACACACACACACACACACACACAGATACATGCAGAATTTTTTTTTTACTCTTTTTAATCTTTTGGAAGAGCTTTGAAGAATTCACTGATCTCTATGGCACATACCAACTAATGTCTCTTTTTGAAGCTATTTTTCATCACCCCAGCAGATGCTAGAGTCCTCTTATTAGAACTTCAACTTACCACATAGAATGACAATGCTTAATTTTTTTATAAAAGCCAAGAGGGTCAATAATACAAATGTTGGGACAATCAATTATAGGCAGTAAGGGATTTGAGGCACCAAAGGGCACTGTATAAGAGAGCAAAGCTCATTAAAAGTGAACACCTGCTCAGAACCCTATAATAAGCCTGCTCCGCCATCATGCAGACACCTTTCATCCAATGACCTCAAAGCATGTGCCTAATATGAAGCATGCCTAAACACCTCTGTGAAATATTAATATCCTTGCTTCCCAGAAGGGTAACTGAAGCTCAGAGCATCTAATTCATTTACCCTTGGTCACGTGGCAAGTCAGAAAGGGTTGGGCAGAGCCTGGCTTCAAGTCATGCAGTCTAATGATATTTCATGGAGTTGGGGCAATAGTGAAAGTGACTTAACAAATGTCAAGGGCAGCCTATACAGTTAAAAAAAAGTAGATTTTCAAAAATCACCTTAGGAGATGTTAGCAAATATATCCATCTGCATTTTCCCCATGAACACATATCATAAAAAATGTTCCTGTACTTAACTTGGTACTTTCGAAGTACTAAAACCCATACTTTACTTTCCTATTCTGGCTAATGAAATTTAATCTAATTTATGAAGAGCCATTGGTTTCCAGGAGTGAGTCCATCCAAAATTGGAGATCATATGTATACTATACCTTCATTAACAAAGGAAAATTAAAGGACCGTGTAACTGAACTTTCATTATATGGTAAAGCCTCCAACGAAGAACCTCTTATGTGTGGGTCATCCTGCTACACCTACATGTCTTTTATTTAATTATCTAAAGCCCTTAGTTTCCTTACTATTATTTATTCTAATTTAAACATATTATTTTCAAAGCTATTAAAAATTTTTGTGCTTTCCCGCTTTTCCTTTCTCATTCGGGAGATTTCATAGTCTACCCAAATTTGTACTCTCTTGATGGGATATCATGATACAGTGATTTAAGAATCATTGCTAATGATTTAGACAAAGTACACAGTGAATCTTAGTTTTCTTGCTGCTTAAAAAGAGTGGAGGAAGGGTAATGAGGTCAAGGGAGTAGAATTAAAAGCCTTGCTACATATATGAACACCCTAAATTACAGAAATGGTTTAGGGATTACTTACTAAATCTGTTAGTTTCTTCTGGCATTGGAGGAACAAACGTGTGTGATTTCTCATATGTACTCAGTCAGGTTCTGACTTCATTCCTCCACATAGGTTTACAAAGCTAAGTCTTAGGTGAGCTCTTTTTAAAATTTAAAAGCAGCATTGTACATTTCTATGACCTTCACTCTGTAAAATTCATACAAGTACAGAAACAAGGACTTGAAAGGAACTAGAAAAAATGAAAACAGGTGATCTGTTAGGATGATGGGATTCTTGATGAAGTTTTGGGCAGGGTCTTAGCTTTTTAATTTGATATGTTGTTAAAATACAAAACACAATGCATTTATATTGATATATTGATTATTGATATCTCCTTAGAGGTTTTTCTTTTGTTTTTTGTGGTTTTTTTTTTTTTACATCCAGGTGACTACATGATTGCACTTCTAACAACCGTTGCACCTCATTCTAGTAGGAATCATTCACATTCACACCAGAAATGGAGGCCTAAGAAGAGAACCATAAGCTTTTGATAACTGGTTCTCAAAATCACCCTGTCCAATCCCCCACAATTTACAGAGGAGGAAACTTGCTAAGGGTGGTAAACTGATTTAGAGTTGGGCCCAGAGCCAAGTCCCTCTCACCAATAGGCTCACTAGGAAAGCTTATTGTGGATTCTTTGATTAAAAATGGCATCAGTTGCTATTATTTTCGACAGCCTTGCTAGATACATGAACAGAATACCAGAAAAAATTTTCTGGATCCTTGGGTTATTCAAATACAACAACTAGAATTTAAATCTTTTACCTATATGGGATAGAGTCCCATCCTTAGACTTACCAAAATCCATGAAGTCTGATATATTTCCAGAAAATCATACTAGCTCTCTTCTACAAGTAGATGTAGGCTGGGGCTAAACGTGGCCAGCATTATTACAAGCCAGAATGATTTAGACAATTAACTCCATGCCATGTAACTAAAAGATTTCAAAGGCCAAATAATGGCCTCACTTAATTCAAGAAATAATCATTACAACAAAATTCTAATGCCTTCCTTTATGCAATAAATATGTTTCTGAGCAGTCTCAGTTATAGTGAATTTTTATATATCAAGGCACTAGTTCAAAGGCACTAACTAGGAAAGCTATTTCTTTCAAAGAAAACTGTAGTGGATTCTTTTATAAAGCAAATGACCTCCTATTTTCCTGCTTTTTCCTTTTTTCTAGTTCAGATTTTGTGTGTTGTGTGTGGAAGGGGAGACATCCCTCCTTTCTCTGTTTTAAAAGGGGTCAGAAGCCCACCATGGAGGAGAGTAAAGCAGCATGGGCAGCTTGTTTAATGCCCCCTTAGTTCCTGAGACCAAATTCTAACCTTTGACTTGGGGGTGGGACCCTAGATTTTGGACCAAAGTCCACAAAAGGCAGCAAGAAACGAAGAAGTAAGCAAGACTAAAGACAACACATCGTAGTAAACCACCAACGAAAATTCCTGGGGACAGGAAATCAATGGAGCACAATTCTAAACAAATTGGTTTAGTCCCAAGCTAATTAACTTGTCAAGCAGATCTCCAAACCCACTCAATCCATGGGGGAAAGAGGTGATGTAATAGGAGATTTGGGAACATTTACCCATTTACCATCCTAAAAGGCTCAGCCACGACCACACACACCTCTCTCCACTCCTTTCAGTGGGTTTAAGCTGGGCTTAATGGGTGCAAAGGACAATTTCTTCCAGACAGTCCCTAAGAATAGACTGTTCTCATGCATTCCAAATGCTCAGTCTCCATGGAGGAGGCTACCTGGTCACAAACATTTCTCAAGAAGGAACATATCCTCAACACTTCCTCATTGGTAACACCCCCTCACCCCAATAAAACAAAATTTCTAACCATCCTGAGAACTTTGGGGCACTTTTGGGGGGAGGAAGGAAAAGAAACCTTAAGAGGAAAGTAGGAGAATGTGAGAAACTCCTCTTGTCTCCAAATGGAAAAAAGCCCTTAAAAAGTTGGATCAGAGGAAGAAAGGGGGATGGGGGAGAAGGGCTGCTTAATTACAAAGACACCCTTTTAAAGAAGGCACAGGCCCTGGGAGAGGGCTCTTAGGAGAGGCACAGAAGCAGATGTACCCACTTAGAATTCTGGCACTCAGTGGGACCTCAAGGTCATAGCATCCATCCCTCTGCTTTCTGAATAAACTGTTCTTAAGGCTTTCTAGAAAGAGACTGATTCGTTCTTTACAAAAACTTCAGAAAAAGCAACTCCATAAGACACCTTACTAATGCATTAGTCTAATAAATCCTACTTCATAAACCAGAAATGAGATTTCAATTTCCAAATCCAAAACAGTATTGAATGTGAATTTTTAAATTCCCTTCTAAAATCTTTTAAATAGGTAAACAGATCCACAACTTTCACGTAAAAGTTACTCTACATATAAGCATGGTCAGAGGTTTACTTCATATCTAGACTATGAAGTAAGAAAAAACACTTTCAATTTTACGGAGCCATAGACTTTTCCAAAGAAAGAAGTATCTTAAAATGAAGTATGATGTAGTGCCAGAAAGTGTCTGTAAATGACACCGGATAAACCCATACAGAATAGCTGGAACCTGAGTTATCATCTGTAAATAGATGCAACTACTCTACAACCACCTGGCTATTAAAATGTCCCAGGCCAGTTATAAAATGTAGTTTGGTCAGGCCAACTTTTCCTTTCCAGCTGATCTGAAATATGATAGCCTTTAAAATTGTCACCCTGTAGTGTTCCTTCTCTGCTTCCTGCTTTCTTTTCCCCCATTGAAACCAACTAATGAAATTAGGTAAATGTATTAGTAAATATTTTGTTCCCAAATAAGCAATGTGTTGGGGACATCTTTGTAACTGGTTTTTGAACACCACCATTCTTATAAGTTTGCCACACTTGCTCAGTTGGAGGTAGGTGGGAGATTGATGAAGATTTATCCCACAGCCAAAATGGTATTTCGAACTGTTCTTAGCTAGTAAATGAGGGTGCTGAAAGGTCTAACTGGGAATGCTTCACAAAGACTGTCCTGAGAAAGGACTTTTCACAAAGCCTAGTTCAAGGAGACTTACATACACTTAGCCCTCCATTATTGAAGATTATGGTGACTAATTATCTTCCTCTCTGAATGGGAGAAGAGGGTTATATTTTTAAAAGCCTTAATCTGCCTCCTGACTTCCACTCTTCATGGGGATGGGGGAGGACAGGGAGGATGAAGGAAAACTAAATTAGATACTTGATACACAAGGTGTCAGAAAATTCTAAAATACATGCTAGAGATTGGAAATGCCGTTTTCTACAAACTGCCCTTTCCTCTCTCATTTAATTGTATTTAGTCCCTTGCTGCAAATTACTATTGATATTATATTATTATTAGTGGCAATTTACCAGGAATTGCTCAGTCTACAAAGACTGTACTTTCCCTCTCACTTTTCCTTCTTTTCATTTGCATATACTGATAAGTCCATCTTGCTGTTGAAGGACCTACGTACAGTGACCCAGGCTTGGGACCCTCAACACACCTGCAGGATCAGGCAAAACTAGTTACTAACATCCATAAAGCAAATAAGGGGCAACCCTCTCCTCACGACCACACACACACATATACCTAAAAGAGTGTAGCACTGCAGATCACTCCAGGCTAAGGCTTCAAGAATTCACAGCCCCTGGCGGAGGGGAGTGTGAGCCCCCACCCCAACCCCAAGCATTAGGAGTAACGCATCTAACAATCTGAGATAAGCGCGTACATTCCAGATGAGCTAAACGTAGCTCAAGTTTCCTTTGGTCTTTAATTCCTTTTGTGCCCAATGACCCAGAGACCTACAAGGACCCCAGGAGGCAAGAAAGTACAAGTACCATCTATTAGTGGTACCCATTAGCATCTCTGTAGGACGGGGAAAGGTGCGCAGATTCTGTAACCTATTTAACTTGCTGCACATCCCGGAAAACTCTCAGCCAGCAAAGTAGAACACAGGCATCCCCACACACATCTAGATTGACTCACTCACGCGGAGGTTACGATCAAGTTCATGCCACCATGGATTCCTGCCCCAGTTCCCCGCGAAAAGTAACCACGCGTCTCCTACCCCTGAAGGCACCGAAGACAAGGTGACGACTCTGCTCGCTCAAGTGGCTTCGGTCCCGGGCCAGAGGCCAGGGATAGGCAGGAGGGAAGCCCCAACTCCCGGCTGCTCCCCTCCTCGCTGCTCCGTCCGGGCTCTCCTTGGTGGCAGTGCACAGGCAGGATACCGGGCCGGAGGGTGGAGCAGCGGATGGTCCGAGGCGAGACAGACTGGAGGTGGGGGTGGAGGGGGCTGTGAGAACTAAGAGAAGATGAGGCGAAAGGGAGCGGAGATGGAGGAATAAATCAGGGGGTCTACCAGCTTAGGCAGCCAGAAAGCTCCTCGGAAGGAAGGGGCGTGACTGCGATGAAGGCAGCTCCTGGGCAAAGGATTGGAGGTAGGGGAAGGGGGACGAACGGGTGGCTTTTCTTCTTGCGGTGAGCGGCTAGGACCGCCCAGGAGCCGGGGGGGCGGTGGATTAGGGAGTGGGGCGGAGTAGAGGGCGGGGAAAGAAGGGAGGGAGTCGGCCTGTACCCTCGGGGCGGGGTGGGGTGGGGGAGGAAGAGAGGCGGGGCTAGGGGGCGGGGAAGTTCAAACAATTGAACGGCGGGGTCCGGCCGCTCCGGCGAAAGCTGGTGGGGCCTCACTCTGGTCCTCCCACTAAAGTGGCACGACTCGGTTACAGTAGCCCTGAGAGTCTAAGCAAGGACTGGCTGGGAGGAACGAAAGGGTTTTGCAAAGACTCCAATAATAGTGTACGGCAACAGCGGAGCGGAGTCGCGTGGGAGAGCTAGTGCAGCTCCCCGCCCCACAGCGGGAGGAAGAAAAACAAATAATAGAAATGCTGAAAAGCAGCTTCTCGCAAAGGTTGCTTAAAATAATTCAGGAAGCAGCAGCGATCCTTCGTTTTCCTTCCCCTCTTGCTTCCTATGACCAGCAGGCCCCCACCCAGGTCGCAACTCGGCGAGACACCCTCCTTTCTTCCTCCACTCCCTCTAGCCACCCCCTTCCTCCCCCGCGCCACCCTGCGTCCCGGCCCCCCTCCCCTTGGCAGGCCGCGCTGGCGGCAGGGGTGGAGTGGGCGGAGCTCTGCCAAGCCTCCGCCTCTGGGGCGGACTGAGAGGGCCGGCCTGGGCGGAGCCGGCCCAGAGGAGTAAATCCCGCCCACCATTCTTTGGCAACTATCGGTTGGCGAATCTTGGCCTAGGGTTCCTTTGCGATTGGTTACTTGCGTCGTCGATCCGATTCTTTTGTCCCACCCGCCCTCAAAATTAATAAAACTAAACAAGAGGCTATTGTCTAGCTCTCGGTTCTCCCCCAGCTACTGCTGAGAAAAGAAAGATGAGACGCTTGGTTTCTCAGTCTCCTAAGAGAATGCAGCAGTGTGTCGGCCGGCTCTAGTACACCTTTATGGCACTGCCCGGCCCTCTGGGAACAGGTAACTTTTCTTCCCCCTTAATTCATTAGGCCAAGAGGGGGGGAAAGTATGAGAAGTGTCAATGTGGTGTTCACATTTCCCGGCTGCGAAAAAATTGATATTGCTTGAAAAACACAGAGGGTTGAGAACAGCCTCCTGGGACACTGAAAATCAACCATTTTACAACCGGGAAACGAAAGCACAAAGAAATAGCAGAATAAGATGGAATTTGTAACTAAAGGAAGAACTCGTTTCAGACTCAAGCACTTACCAGCTAGTTGTGCGACTTTCGTTAAGTCCCTTAACTTCTCTGAGCCTTCATTTTCCTATCTGTAAATAAAGGCTATAAAACATATCCTATTAACTTACTGGCACTGGTATATGAAAATAAAATGAATTGTGTGTGAAAACTCTGTAAACCACAAAGCACTCCACACGTGTATGTGTTCCTACTTGTGTCTGTCACATGGTGGAGATTCTCACATGTGTTTGGGAATCAAATATTCTGCTCATCTGTTTTAAACATTCATAGCCAAGGTGTGTAGGTTTTGTGGCTTTATTTTAAAAAGTCAACTCTTTTCCTACACTTTTCAGGGTGGATATGAATGTCGCTCCCTGCTGTTAGAATAATAAATTACTCCTTTTCTATCCAGGGTAGGTGAGATTTCTTCTTTAAACTGTTCTGCTCTGGCGCCACGACCTAAGTCTATTGTGGTGCTGGTACAGAAAGAGGAAATCATACTGTGTATCTCTGAAGAGAACTTAAGAAAACAAATATGAGGGAACATTTACCATGGAAACCACCATTCTCTACAGATCCGTATTTCCTAGAAAATACTACAAGGAGGAAGCGAGTCTGTATGTAAGGCCTTGACAATGCAGAACTATTATAATGAACTCATGCCAATGAGAAAATGACACCCAGTTCAAGCCTGCCTACCGGGAGCTTCTGAGGGGCCATGGACCAAAGTATGCAAGAGGAAATGTGCTCAAAGGAAATACCATCTCACTGTGAACAGGGTCCCAGAATATAACCAGGTACAGGAAAAGTAGTGGGGTAGCCTCAATGTGCAGAGGGCTCTGCTAGAGCTGCTGCAAGAATTCAGAAGCCAGAGCATGGGCAACAATGGATTCTTGATATGATTCAGTTTATGTGTGAGATGAAGTTATTTGGGTGATTTTTCCTGGAGAAAGTGAGATTTTGAGTGTTAAAGACATGGAGACACCTAGTTTGTGAAACAAAGGAAGATTATTCCAGCTTTGGTTGGAGGGATGGACAGCAGAGCTGGATAGGATGGGTATATGCTGCAGACGACTACTGATCAGAATGACAATAGGATACTTGCTAAAATTAACACTGTTATTAAAGTGGGAAAAATAAAATATGTGGGCTTCCCTGGTGGTGCAGTGGATAAGAATCTGCCTGCCAATGTAGGGGATACAGGTTCAATCCCTGGTCCAGGAAGATCCCACATGCCAAGGAGCCACTAAGCCCGTGCACCATAACTACTGAGCCTGCACTCTAGAGCCCGTGAACCACAACTACCGAGCCCACGTGTCGCAACTACTGAAGCCCGCGCGCCTAGAGCCCGTGCTCTGCAACAAGAGAAGCCACGCAATGAGAAGCCCGTGCACCGCAACGAAGAGTAGACCCCGCTTGCCGCAACTAGAGAAAGTCCGCGCACAGCAACGAAGACCCAACGCAGCCAAAAATACATAAAGAAATAAATATTTAAAAACTAAAAATAAAATATGCACATGGTAAACTGAAAACAGTACTGAAAGTAGGACCATAAAGAGTTCCTCTCCACCACTCTGTTCTCATAGTCCCTTTCTCCCTTTCTCTCCATACCTGTGTATAATCTTCAAAATATATTATTTGCATACATGCACACACTTTGCATTTCTTTACTCAGCAATGTCTCTTAAATATCCTTCCATCTCAGGATAACTTCCTTTGCCTCATTCTTTTTCATGATAGTTCTGTGTTCCAATGCATACATGTGCCAAAATTCTTTTACTCATTCCCCTATTGAGAGGTGATTCAGGCCATTACAGAAGATGCTGGGAAACAAACCCTGGTAGCAAAGGTCTGGTGGCTCTGTTTGCAGAATGCCTGTCCCCAGCCTTGAAGTTGCCCTCCCAAGACTTTTCCAAACCTGCCTTCCCCACAGCTAGTGGGGCCTTCATACAATGGAAACCCCTAAAACACTTAAATATTTTAATACCCCCCTCCTCGAATCCTGCCTTGGGCATCATTGATCTCCTCCAATTTTGAATTTTGTTGGGGTAGAGCAGAGCACAGCACTGAACTTCATGGTGGATCAGGCCCCGTGTGAGTCACTTTCTTAGCCTGTGGCTAATAACAGGTTTTTTAATACCTCGTCTTTGCCCAGGTCTTCTAAGCGTCTTAGGTGTTCCTTCTCTCCTGCCACGCAAGACTTCCTTCTGTTTTTACCCTGAAAACGCTTCAGTTTGTTTAAACTGAGTCTGAATGTAAAGCTATGCTTTGCCAGCTCTACTTAAAAGGAAGGGGGAGGGGGGCCAACATCAGCAAACACTGATAGAGCTGCTATTATGGACAAGACTGAAAAAACAAAGAGGGATGAGACTTGTCTCCTGCCTTCAAGGGTATATACAGAAAAAGACAACTAACAAGCATATGCTAAGTGCTAAATGAATGGGATTGACAGTAAAAGCTGTGGAAGTTGAGAGCAGGGAGCGAAAACTAGTTCCAGAGAGTGAGTTTATACAGCGAAGTATGCCACACACATTTAACTAATCCCCAGAGCATCCCTGTGTCTTCATATCCTGACTGTAAACTATAGAGAAGCCTCTGGGGGATACCAGGAGAATTAACCACTAACTGTAAAACACCTGTGTAAAGATGCAGGGTTACCTAAGCACATTAAGAACCTCCACATATCGATAATGGATGTAATGATCATTTAAAGAAGTCAAGAATCTTCATCCCAAACTATCTGTCCTATTTGACTTTTTCTCTTTTTTCAGTGAAATGCACCTCCTCCTTTAAAATGCAATAAAAAGCGGGAGTGGTTAGGACTCGGTGCTTTCACTGCCGTGGCCTGGGTTCAATCCCTGGTTGGGGAAGTAAGATCCCTCAAGCCGAGGGGCGTGGCCAAAAATGCAATAAAATTCAATGTCTAGGCGCTAAAAAAAAAGGCAATTAAAAAATCAAGGTCTCCCTTAAAAATATTATGCTAAGTGAAAGAAGCCAGACACAAAAGAACAAATATTGTGTGATTCCACTTATCTGAGTTACCTAGAATAGGCACGTTCACAGACACAGAAAGTAGCAGAGTGGTTATCAGGGCCTGAGGGGAGGGAGGAATGGGGAGTTCTTGTTTAATGAGGGCAGTTTCTGTTTGTGATGATGAAAAAATTCTGGAACAAGATAGTGATGATGGTTGTACAACATTTTGAATGTATTTAAGGCCACTGAATTGTATACTTACAAATGGTTAACATGGTAAATTTTATGTTATGTATATTTTACCAAAGTAAAAAAAAATTTAAGATACCAACCCTCAGGCTCAGTGTCAAGAGAAAGGCCGATTATGGAGGCTGCTAAGAAGGCAGGACCCCTCTAAAAGGGGCAGCTTGGTCAACACCACAGGAAATGCAGGCCCAATGTAGCCAGGACTTCTGATTTTTCAAGAGAAACCAGAAGTCAAATGTGTTAGTGTAAAACCTCCTGGTTTTTTATTTCGGCAACTAATACATATTTTAATTAAAAAATCTGCCCCTTTGCATGCAATATTTTCCCCAATGTACAGGAAAAGTACAAAGGAGAACGTGGTTTATAGTTGATTCCTTGATCCCTGGCTAGATTTTTCTAAAAGGAAAGACCACAAAACCATAGTGCTTTGTATTGAATGACATTCTTCCCCACCCACCAAGTCAACTGGGAGTGTGAAATGAGCACATCTTCCTCTAATTGCCTGGTGAACAACTCAATCATTTGAATGTATTTAGAAACAAAAGCAGAGGCAAGCACATACACCAGGGAAAATAAATCCTAAGGATTTATGGGTCCACATAACTCTCCCTCTTCCCCCCAACTCCAGAAAGAAAAACAGCCTTCAAATATATTCGACAAACACTGAAAAGCAGCCTTCTCCAGGACACCTCTTAAAGTCAGTCTCTTATTTATTCACAAGGACACTAGCTGTTGCACATACAGAAGCCAGCTGATTAGAAAATAGCAGCTTTATCTGAACAGGAAAGGATCAAAGGGATACATATGCAATACAAGCATTGAGTTAAATTCTCTTCCTTTTGGGTTCCCCTCCTCCCCCCTTCCACCCTTCCCAAGCATATAAACACACACACAAACGTGCGCACACACACAGTCCAGACACAGGAAGTTTGAAGCCTGATCCATGCGTGGAAAACAGCAATGTGGGAATTCAGGAAACAACACCAGAACTGTGCTCCAAGGCCAAGACCTGCTCCAGCATTTGGGAGCCAAGTTACTCCTGGGGTACGTGTGGGCCCCAGCATTTTGGAAGTAAATCGGCTGTAGAAAAATAAAGCTGCCTGCAAGTCTATTCCCCAAGCACCTCCTAGGGTCCTGTTTGAGTAACCTGGGTTCGCCTCTTTATGATTTATGCAGGGCTTCACTTCAGCTTAACTAAATATCATATCTCCTTCAGCAGCTTGAGTTTCTGGAAAGGCCCAGACTGTCCATACTTCTCAGTAGGGTTTGTTTGCAAAGTCCTAGGTTAGCTGGTGCAAGAGGGAGGTAGGGAGACCGAGGAACACACATCAAAGTCTGCACTCTAAAAGGTGGTGGGATGAGAGGAAGAAGACGATTTAGTCAATGCTAAAGAATAAATCGCTGAGAGCAAGTCAGAGGCAAATCACATTCCTGAGCCAGTAAGCTGTTTAACTGTACAAAGTTAGCAGGATTTAAAGGAAGTTCATCCTCTGACATTACACTTTGCAAATAAACTCTTGATTGATTCGGCGCTTTCTCTGTTTCTGTAGTTGCCAGAGTGTCTGAGAGTTGTTATCCCAGTTGGAGAAGAAGGCTGTGACTGGAGTAGAGATTTATCTTCTCTGGCATGCTGCCCCACTTCAGTAACTACACGGAGAGGGTAGGTCAATGCCATTCCGGTGTGATTTAAGGCAGGCTCACCTTGCAGCCCCCAATTAGCCTTCTATTCACGTTCGCCACGGTCCCGTGAGATTCGCACAGGAAAGACCCCTGTTAAAGTGCAAATATGTAACCCGGGAAGGGTTAAATATTAAGCCATCTTTGGTGTGCTCTGATGGAAAGGGCGTAGGCTTTTGGAGTCACTCAAGCCTGGATTTCGGTCACAGCTCAAATACTCACCAATGAGGTAAATGACTTAACCATGCTGGGCCGCGGCTCCCTCATCTGTAAAGTAGGGATAATAATTTCTCCACCATGATGGGGTTGCTGTAAGGATTAAATGAAATAACATATTTAGGGGCCTTACCATGATTCCTAGCTTTTAGTAGTCACTTAACACGGTTTCTTTACGCCCCTCTGTTCAATCTTCTTAGGGAATTCCAGTTTAGGACAATGGGTTCGCTTAGTGGCCTACAGGGATTAAGGCTCTGGTAATCACTAACCCTGCTCAGTGGGGCAGTGTCGTACTAAGCATATGGGTTTTAGCACCAAATGGACCTAGTGTCACAGTCTTTGTTCTTTCACTCACTAGCTATGTGACTTTGGGCCCATTTGGAGCCTGTTTCCTCATTTGTAAAAGAGTAATAACAGCACCTATTTCACTGGGGCAGTGATGAGGGTAAAATGACAGCCTTATGCAAATATTAGCTAATATTTTGTGCAATGGCTGACTAGAGTGTACTTTTATACCAAGCAGTTACTAGTGAATGGTTTTAGCAAGAGTGTTGAAAATCCTTAAGCAATAACAGCGATGTGTTCCTGGTTTCCTGGTTTGGGCTAAGGAATTTGGGGTGCCGCTGGAGCAGCTACAGACATCTCAGTTCCAGGCAACTGGACCTTCTCCCCTCTCCCAAGATTTTCACAGTGTTTTGGCAGAATATGAACAAAACAGGGATTCCTAGGAGGTGTTGCAGGAGATTCTGGGATAATAGAGTATTCTTGTTGTGTAGTGTGGGCCTGAGACACTCAGGCCTCCAGCTCTTTGAATCCCACGCTTTTCCCTGCCTTAGAACACTTGCCCATACTATTCTTTCTGACAAGGACCCTACACATACCTCTCTCCACTCCATTCTTCACCTCGCTGACTCAATCTTATTTCTCAGGCCTCAACTTAAGCGTCACTTCTTCAGGGAAATATTCCCTAAGCAGTAACCTCTATCCTAGTCTCCTGTTTAAACATTCATGTGAATTGCATATTCTATGTGATAAACTATATCAGAAGTGGTTTTAGTATACAAATAATACTTAAATTATTCAATAGGTAAATTATTTAACTTTGTCTTCCAGTCTAGAAAATCATTGGCCCAGGAAGAAGCTTCAGGCGTATCCTATAGCTTTGTGTATGGCCTGGCACCCTCTTGCTTACTTCCTTAGGGATACTCATGGGCTGGCCTGAGTTGGTCATTTGTTAGAGTTCTTCCTGTACTAGGTGGGCACGTTGAACTAGATGATCTTTAGGGTTCCTTGCAACTCTTGACTGCTGACAGTTGTCAGATGCTGACAAGTTTGCCGAATGCTGGAGTGGGAAGCTATGTCAGAAGTGTCATCCATATCCTCCTGCCTCCCAGTTCCTTGATCTTGGTGTATAACGGGGAGTTTTGTAGTATGGCAAGGAAATGTGGGTGTGAACTGTTTAAGCACAAGGTGGTATATTTATTTGGTGGCTAGCAAATGAGTGCTGTGAGATCAGAGGGAAGACAGTGTAAGTATGAGCGCTAGGGAGTGGATTCATTAGAGTGTGACTGGCTGGCTGAAGGCCTTTGATGGCAAGAAGATTGTTCCAGATGACTTTATGGATGGTGTTGCTTCCTGTATTCCCATCAGAACCGTAAACCAGGAATAGTTTTACCAAAAGGCAGCCTAGTATAGCGGGAGAAACAAAGCAGGTTTTCATTCAGGCCAAACTGGGTTAAGATCCCCACATTCAAGTGGCTATATGACCTTGGATAAATCACTTAACCTCTCAAGTCTGAATTATAATTTGTTGGTTGGACAAATATGTATTGAGTATCCACTATGTGTTCAACACTGTTCTAACCACGTGGAATGCATTGGTGAACAAAACAGGCAAAATCCCTGCCCTTACGGAGCTTACATTTTGGAGGGATGTGGGAATGGTGAGTAGATATTTAAAGATCTGTGAGGATTCACAGTGTTGTCCACACAGTCCCGGAACATGGTAGGTACTCAATAAATAATAATAGTAGTAATAGTAGTTATTATTATTCTATTTTTAGTAAAGCAATCAACATCTGTGAAGCCAGGTAATTTCTATACAAACTCAAATGTCTATACAAAGGGTTGTTAAAAAGAAACAAGGAAATAAACTCAGGTGAAGCCAGGTAAGTTCTACGTAAGAGATAATAGATGACTTGAACAAAGTACTTGAGATTCATGTAATTAGTAATAACAGGTGGCTTGTATGAGTTTTTCCAACCTAAGTGGCAATATTTTTTCCTACTATTTAGTAGCAGTTCCTTCTGTGGCAAAATTTAACCCAGGGTGACCCTAAGCCATAGGTTTAACCTCCATTTGGATAAACTTTCCTCTTCGTTATCTCCAGATCAAAGAGCATAAATCTGGGATCATGATATTCCCCCTCCAACCACTCCTGGCATGCTCCTCCCCAGGTGACATTAACCAACCAAACTTTTTACAAAAGTTTGATGTCCCATGCCTCTAGTCCCATAGCCCCCTTTCTAGAAGCATAGTGTCGGTGGGGTGGGAAAGAAGGGAAGGCTGCTCATACTTTTTCATGGTTCATGGTTTCTAGTTGGATTAAAAAATTTTTTTTCAATTTTTACCTCATTGCAGAACAATAGAACCACAACTTTTGTTTCACAGTTTACGTAGTTCATTTCACAAGGTGTCATGTTTCATACACTATAGGGTTTCCAACATTTCAATTACCACTCCCCTCCCTCGGGAGTGGGACAGGCATTGAGTCAGGGTGTGCTGTGGGCTAGCGGCACCTAGTCCCTAGCTCCCTCCCTCTTTCCCTAGGCTCCAGTTCCCTTCCTAGTTCCTCTCTCTATCAGATTACTTTTCATACTGTCCTGTAGCTATTTATTCTCTTGATTCCCAACTAGACTTTAGGTTCCCCCAAGGTCATGGACAGTGTCTTAATCACTGCTGTATCCCCAACACCTAGCACATTGCTGTATCTGGCCCATAGTGGGTACCTAGGAAATATTTGTCGGGTCAAGGAAACATATTTCATGACACAGGTTTTTTTGTGTAAATGAGTCATTTATAATCCTTTCCAATTCCCCATCTCACTTTGTGTTTAAAACCAAAGCCAAAGCTATTTTTCTCAGCATCTGTGATGAGCCGAGCAGGCAAAGTCATTGCTCCGGTGTACCCCTCTGCCCCAGGTAAAAAACCCCTGAAGCCATTCCAACCCTATCTTGGTGGCTTTCCCGGGATACCCTCAATATTTTCAAAACTCATCTCCCTGTTTCCTTGGAATGCAGAATCTGGATTCAGAACTATTTCAGTGTAAAAACCTTTTCAATTCCCAGCCTTCTGAAAGCCTGAAGTTTTTTCACAGCTCTACCATCCTGACCTTTTTTTTGTTTTATAAATTAGTTACTTTTGGCTGTGTTGGGTCTTCGTTGCTGCACGTGGGCTTTCTCTAGTTGTGGCGAGTGGGGGGCTACTCTTCATTGCGGTGCGTGGGCTTATTGCGGTGGCTTCTCTTGTTGCAGAGCACGGGTTCTAGGCACGTGGGCTTCAGTAGTTGTGGCATGCAGGCTCAGTAGTTACGGCTCGAGGGCTCTGGAGCACAGGCTCAGTAGTTGTGGCGACTGGGCTTAGTTGCTCCGCGGCATGTGGGATCGTCCCAGACCAGGGCTTGAACCCTGCATTGGTAGGCGGATTCTTAGCCACTGTGCCACCAGGGAAGTTCCTACCATCCTGACCTTCTAACTTCATTTCTGTTCCCACCCTCTCCAGCTCCCAAGTGGGTCACCTCTCCCCGTGGATGTACTTCTTTGCCGGCCATTTCCCACCTTGGTGTTTTGTCACTAAGAGCACTGGCAGTAGTGTAAAAGTAGCACTGGACATGAACTCTTGAGAGATTTGAGTGTGGCACTGCTATTTACAAGCTGTGAGAACTTGGGCAAGTAGCTCAACCATTTTGAGTCTCAATTTCCTCATCTGTAAAACTTGGGAGAATAATCTCTGTCATGTTTTAGGACCACACTGGCTTGTTGTGAGCTTCAGATCAAACAGTGGTGGTGAAAACACCCTGGAAACTGAAATATATGGTTATTTTCAGGACACCTGTGGTTAGTGTGGTTACCACCCACACTAACCCTTCCTCCTCGCAATTAAGCACGAAGCATTTATTGAGTCTTAAATGCTCTAGCCCCAAGCTATAGCTGGGTGGGGGAAGCATTGTTCTTCTTATCTTCTTGACAAGTTGATCTCAGCTTAAGACTTGTTGCCCTCAGGTCTTTTCAGTCAGCAACTGGGGGGAGCCCCTCCCTTGGTTTCTCAAAAGCATATTTGTCAGGTGTTCTTTAGATACTCTGTACTTTCTGCCTTCAGGCCTGCTTTGTCCTCCCCAGTGAAAAGTGGTTCCTGTGGGGGAGTGGGAAGGGAACATTTCTAACCTCTCCCTCTCCTGCACCAGAACTCCCAGGGTCCCCAGACTCCAATTTTTCAGGCATAACTTCTTTATATCCATCAGGGTCTACCCCATAAGGTATTTTAGACTGACCCCAGGCAGGTGAGTTACATTTTGCAGAGATTTTACTTATTACCAAAGTGCAGTCTCAGCTGCTTGGTAATTACAACGCCCAGGACTTCCCCTGCTTTGTGGTCAAAAAACACCCTGAGCGTTTGCCTCTCCTTGACCCCAGCTTCCAGACTACGTTTGGGCCTGCTCTGAAAGCTCCTGGGGGAGTTCCCCAGCTTTAATTTGGCCAGATGCTCAGTATCGTGCTCAAATCACACTCACTGATTTTTTTTCCACTTTGAACAGCTTTTGCACAGACCGTTAGATTCACTCAAATCTGGCTCCCTCCTCCAGCTAGTTCTTCGTGCTGGGAATGTTGCCCTCTTTGGGGTCTGAGGATCACTGGGTAGTTAGCTTTGAGTTTAGTCTTTCCCTCATTCAGAATCCTCTTCACCATAAGCATTCTTCAGGCTAAAATGGAATTGAAATTTACACACACACCACTTTCTAGAGCAAGGGTGGACAGACTGCTGCTAAGAATTCTTTTAAAAGCATTTTTAAAGAGTTGTTAAAAGAAACAAAGGAGAATGCGCTGCAACCAAGACTATAGGTCTATAGCTTGCAAAGCCTAAAATATTTACTAGCTGGCCCTTTACAAAAAAGTTTGCTGACTCTTAGACTTTTCCTCAATATCCAAAAACAGGGTTTGAAGCAGTTTTGACCCTATCACCTTCTCTTCCAAAGCTACAGGAAATTTCTGACTTATTTATTGCCACATTTAACCATCTCATCTCTCTCTTCCATTCAATTTCTAGCCTGGCCATGAAGAGTTTAAAAGGTTTCTCTTCTACCTCCTGAACTCACATTTCACTTCTTTCCCAGGGAATAAATGAACTTCCTTTGGTGAGGCCAGCTGCCTGCTCCCTCCCCTTCTGCCTCTAATTAATATTCCTTTGACTTTGGTGGACATTCTGGAAAGTGAGAGCTCCTTGCTCATTTTCACAGAATCTTAGAAAAATGCTCAAGGTAATTTGAAGACGGAGCAGATGTTAATATGGGGAGATTTCTGTGGAGGACTAAACCATGGAGACACTTAAAATCCCCCTGCTATGGAGACTAACTCTGTTTCACCCACAAGGTGATTTATTTCCATTGCTCTTTGGAAGAAGACAGGATCAGTTACTAAGGCTCAGCTTACTCAGCAGCAGGGCTAATCTCCTCTGTTAAAATGTATTTTTCTGCCGAATTTAATCTTCCTTTCATTGGTTTTCCTTGTGCACTACCTTCCTAGTTATTGAGGGTGGGCCACACCTAAAGAATGTTGCCAGACTCAAACAAAGAACATCAGTACTTAGTCCAAACACAAATACTTACCGAACAATGAACAACTATTAGATACCTAGCATATGATTGGTGCCATGTGGGGTACAGAGAAATCTAAACTTGGACTCAGCCTCCAGAAACTCCAAGTGTAGCTAGAAAGATAAAATGCTAAGATAAATATGTAAAGGCTTCTCTGATATAATTCAGATGAATGAATATCCTCAATTTTAGATAATCTCTCCTGATTGTCTCATAACACAAATTTATTTGTCAAACTGTCATTTTATCCTGAATATATGGTTGCTGTAACCATGCTTGCTATATAATAAGGAAGACAAGGGAGAGAGCTGTATGAACTTTGAATGGCAAAGAAGGTATATCGTATGTGTTCAATGAAGATTCCTTGAATGACTGTAGCTACGTAGAGAAGTTAGTAGAGGGCATTTCAAGCTCATGGAATAACTATTTAACTCTTGCATTAGAAGAGTTTACAATTCGAAAATCTCTGGTTTGTTTTCAGTACAAGTGAGTTGTCAGTTTATGTAGAGGCTAGGAAAACTTCAGTTCAGATGTGTAAGGTTGGACCAGATTTTTCAGGAACTTGAATGACCACTAGAACAATTGGAACTTGTTCTTTTGGAGGTTTGGGAGACTGACGAAAGTGGTATTTTATGAAGAGTAACCTGGTGGTGGTACAGAATGGTTTAGAAGGTCTGTAAACTGGGGTCAGGAAGACTTTACAGAGCATTAAGAACAATAAAGGCCAAAAGCAGGAGTATACAACCTCTTATTCATTCTGTCAAGTTCTCCTTGATGCATAAATGCTATTTAGTGAGGGACCAAGACTGACAGGTACCAAGTTTGATTTTCTTGGGTCATTTACCACCCTTTGAAGAATACACTAATTACTGCATACATCACATTTCACAACCAAAGTCCACACACCTATCCACCTACCCTGGGTCAAGAGCAGATTGAGTTGGGCTGGCGGTGGGGCACACAAGGCCAAGCGGTGGCCAAGATCATAAAATATTTCAAAGATACCTGCAAGTTTTTCCCCCCTTAACAATGTCTCTTCCACCTGCTACTGAGCCTTTGGAAGTCAGACTTTTTATGATCTCACAGAACAACAAGGGGACATGTTGACTGATTCCAAAATCAATACCATCTCTCATATCTCTTATAAGACCCAGGTATCAAACTGCATGCTGAAATCCCCTGAATGTCTCATAGGCATCTCAAAATTAACATGTGTAAATCCAAACATATCATCTGCCTCCATCCCTACACGTAATTCTCATTTGCTTCTTCCTATATTACCCATCTCCTTAAATGACACCACCATCTACCTCCTTGCCTAATTACCCAAGACAGAATCACAGGAGACCTACAAAAATCTCTCTCTCTCTCTCTCTCTCTCTCTCTCTCTCTCTCTCTCTCTCTCTCTCTTTCGTTCTCTCTCTCTCCAGAAATTATTACCTCCCTGGGAAACGCTCCCTCAATTCTCCTAGTGTGTGTTAGATGTTCCTCTGTGGCCTCTGCAGTATTGTGGTTATAGTTTGAATATAAAATAATGACATTCAACTCTATTGTAATGGTCTGTTTGTCTTTCCCTCTAGAAAATGAGTTTCTTGAAGGAAAATGTCCATGAATTTTTTCTATCAATGATGTCTTCACCTAGTACATCCTTCAAAGTATTTATTATTGGAATGGATGAATAAATGAATTTGACCGTATTCACAGTGATATGTAAAGGTTCAATACCTGACCCCTCTGGAGAGCAGTTTTGATAGGTAGAGCAGGGAAATCATCATGGTGACAGAGGATTGAAAATATGGGGGAATGTTGGTATGTGGAGTATTAGGGGATGCTATGAGCAGAGAAAAAAATCATACTGAAAGGTCCATAGAAACTGCCCATCATTGGAGAGGGCACGACTTGGTGATCTAGGAATTTCTGTTACAACAGAGAAAGAGTGCAGCCTCGTTAGGAGAGCCAGCTGACTTCCTGGGAGATTTAGCAGGAGGCTATAGAAGGATGAAGATTTTCAGATTTTGGTCACAAGAAAGCATCTGAATGAATGCATCATCAACGACCTCCCCCTTCTCCCCCACCCCTGAGTGATTCTCTAGAATGAGAGTTCCTTAGACCTGTGTAAGACAATCCATGAGATATTCAAGGGATGCCAGGACTGGCCTTGAGGCACTGACTACATGATATGATTTGAAGGGCATAGGCATGCTCTACTCATTTCTGCCTCATCCCATAAGGCTCGAGGCAGAGTCTTGAACATAAGGAGGTATTCTTTCAATTTGTAAGATGTTTAATGAGGCAGTGGGGTATAGAAGAAAGAGTATTGGACTGGGAGTCAGAGAGACATTGGGAACTAGTTTTAACTTTTACACATTCCTGATGTCTGAACATGAGAAGTGACTTCAATCCTCTGTCCTGCAGTTTCCTTTTCCTTAAAATTAAGATGTCAGTATCTACTTCACAAGGTTGTTGTGAAGACTACAGTGAGCTGAGTGAGTGAAAGAAAATGCCTGGTCTGATCAGGCAAAGAACACATGCTCAATACATGTCAGTTGGAACTGAATACATGAATATGAGAGGTTACAGAACCCCTGCCCCAAAGGATTCATCCACCGCATGTCAGTGCATCATTAGAGCTATATTCCTTTTGGTTTTGAGTACTTTTTGATCTCTAAGATAGCCCTGTTTAAAAATAAAATACTTCTCTGAGGGGTCATAACTCAACCTGACACTTGTTATCAGTTAGTACCTTAGTGGGCAAAATTACCAAGGCCAGGCACAGCAAGAACATGACAGGGACACAAGTAAGGGCACCTTCCTGGGGGTAGGCAGAGGGGAGAAGGTGGAGCATGATAAAAAAAATGGGAGTCTCTAACTATGTATATGGGAGTGAAGTAAAGACCAATACTGCCTATTTCATCAATTTGTCAAAGGCTTGCCATGGAGGCAGCAAGGTCTGGCTTGGGCTCTATTACTGAGGGTGACATTTAATTGGCCTTAGATTTGCACCATAAACCCTGAGGTGAAGGCCTCATAGTGTGCACTAAATGAACTGTGTATTTTATTAAATTTTGGGAATGAAACAGTGCCACAGTGTGGTCCCTGCATCATGTTTCATAAAATGTGTGAGAAGTTCCTCATTTTAGAGCAGGAGATAGATCATTGGGAATATGGATTCATTGGGGAAGATATAGGCAGAAAACCAAATATAAAGCTGTCCTAGAACCTTCCCCCTTTCCACTTCCCTACTGTCCTCCCATGGCCACTTCAGAGGGACAGAGAGCTATGTGAATGTGTCATTGGATAAATGGAATAGTCAGAAATGCCAGGAGAAATCTAGTCTTTAGAGCAACTATATACACTCTATATATGAGCAAATAAGACAAAAAATATGTGTTTGCCAGGTCACAGAGTAGGGAAAAGCACCTGTGGGGCCCTGGAAATGTCCTAACCCATCACAGAAGACAAGTCTGCTTTAAAGCAAGAATAGGACCTGTCTTATCTTTGTCTTTCCCCGGTTCCTAGCATAGTGCCTGGCACAGAGTAAATTCAGTAAATGTCTCATGGATACCCAAATAAGGGTGTGCTTTAGTTTCCTAAGGCTACTGTAGCAAAGTTCCACAAATTAAATGGCTTAAAAGAACAGAAATTTATTCTCTCACAGTTCTGGAGACCAGAAGTCCAAAATCAAGGTGTTGACAGGGCCATACTCCCTCTGAAGCTTCTAGGGGAGGATCTTTTCTTGCCTCTTCTAGCTTCTGGCATTCTTTCATGTCTGGCAGCACACCTCCAATCTCTGCCTTTGTGTTCACATGGCCATCTTCCTTCTGTGTGTCACTGTGTCTCTACACAGTATTTTCCTCTCTGTCTCTTCTCCTCTCCTTATAAAAATACCAGTCATGTTGGATTAGGACCCACCCTAATGACCTCATCTTAACTTGATTATATCTGCAAAGACCCTGTTTCTAAGGTCACATTCACAAGTACTTGGGGTCAGGATTTCAACATATCTTTTTGGGAACATAATTCATGTCACAACAAGGCCCAAATGAACCCAGGTCCCTGATTGCATTTCCTGGTTATTAAGTTTGGAGAGCACAATCTTTCTCTGAACCTAGCTTCAGGCTTGATCTCTACTACAGTCAAGCTCTCACTTCCTCTCCCAAAGATTTTTTTTAAGGGGAAAAAATATAGGTACAACCTTTTTTGGATGGCCACGTTTTTAATATCTTAATTCACTTGGACAAATGGTACGTCCATCCCCATTGTGTTAGGTTTGTTTACTTTTTTTTAAGCACTCTTTGTTCAAATTCTTTCAGTGTGACAATGTGTTTATTTTCTCTGGTTTGCAAATATTGGGGTGGGGAAAGGAGGGCTCTTGAGGAAGCAAGAAGTATCAAGATGCTGATGAAATACACAGAAAAACTTCCTGTCCTACCCTTTGATTTGCTAGGCCTGGTTAGCATGGCTGTCCCATATATTCTTCCATATCCTATCTCATATCAGGGCCTTCGGGTTGCTGTAATCAGCCCTCCCTCCTCCTACTTGAATACCTAGCTTGGGGCTTACCCAAGTCCCTGGTTCCTGATCAGTAAATGAGAAAGGAGGCTAAGAGCAAGGTTTCTCAATCAGGGGTTCACGGACTAACTAAAATCTACAAGACTGTGAGTGAATATGTGTGTTTCTACTAGTTTCCTGTGGCTGATGTAACAAATTACCACAAACTTGGTGACTTAAAGTAACAGAAGTTTATTCTCTCACAGTTCTGGAGGCCAGAAATCCAAAATCAAGGTGTCAACAGGGCCGTTCTCCCTCCAAAGGCTCTAGGGGAGATGCCGTCCCTTGCCGCTTCCAGTTTCTGCTGACTGCCAGCATTCCCTGACTTCTGGCCACATCTCTGCCTCCATCTTCACACTGCTTCCTCCTCTTCTGTCTCCTCTGTGCATTTCTTATAAGGATACTTGTCAATGGATTTAGCGCCCACGTGTATAATCCAGGATAAATTCCTCATCTCAAAATCCTTAATTTAATTGTATCTACAAAGACTCTTTTTCAAAATCAGGTCACATTCACAGGTTCTGGAGATTAGGACATGAATATATCTTTTAAGGAGCCACCATTCAACCCACTACAGCGTTGTTGTTGTTGTTTGGGGGGCAGTTCTAAAAAATTTACCAGATTCTCAAGTGTCTGTGATACAGAGAAACCTTAAGAACCAGTGATTTTTGGGCTTCCCTGGTGGCGCAGTGGTTACGAACCTGCTTGCCAATGCAGGGGACACGGGTTCGAGCCCTGGTATGGGAAGATCCCACATGCTGTGGAGCAACTAAGCCCATGAGCCACAAATACTGAGCCCATGCGCCGTAACTACTGAAGCCCACGTGCCTAGAGCCCATGCTCTGCAACAAGAGAAACCACCACAATGAGAAGCCCATGCACTGCAACCAAGAGTAGCCCCCGCTCGCCGCAACTAGAGAAAGCCTGTGCCCGCACGCAGCAACAAAGACCCAATGCAGTCAAAAATAAATAAATAAAATAAATAAATTTATTAAAAAAAAAGAACCAATACTCTTTAAAGACTTTTGAAGCCCAACATTCTGCTGTTCTGTAACTGATGAGATAAATGTTACCTGGCCTTAGAAAAAGACCTTACTTGTTAGAGATGCTCAGTAAATTTTTTTTTTAAGCTTTTTATTTTTTGCAGTATGTGGGCCTGTCACCTCTGTGGCCTCTCCCATCGCGGAGCACAGGCTCCGGACGCGCAGGCTCAGTGGCCATGGCTCACGGGCCCAGCGGTTCTGCGGCATGTGGGATCCTCCTGGACCGGGGCACAAACCCGTGTTCCCTCCATCGGCAGGCGGACTCCCAACCACTGCGCCACCAGGGAAGCCCCGCTCAGTAAATTTTTGTACATTTGATTTGACATTGGAGTTATAGAAATATTGATGTATCTAACATTATCGAGCACTTATCATGTACTAGGTGCCATGTACTAGGTGCTATTCTAAGTGTTATATGTGTATCAACTCATTCAATCCTCACAACAACCTTATGAAGTACCATACTCAACCCTATTTTTCATATGAGGAAGCTGAGACACAGAGACATTAAGTAACTTGCTTAAGGTTGCACAGTTAATTGTTGGCAGACCTCAGACTATTTTAGCTAGTCTGGCTTCAGAGCCTATGTTTTTAACTACTATATTTAGTGAAAGAACCCTGTTTACGTTTTAAGATTTATGGAGCATCCAGTGTCATAAAAGATAAGGAACAGCTGTGGAAATATTCCAGATTAAATGAGGCCAGAAAGACATAACAACTAATTTAAATACTGCACCTAGACTGGGTCCTGTATGTGAGGGGGACAGTATGCTACAGAGGACATTATTGGGCCAATTGACAAAACTAGAAAACAGATGGTAGATTGGATAAAATATTGTACCAATGTTAATATCACTGAAGTTGTTAACTGTACCGTGGTGTGTAAGAGAATATCCTTATACCTAGGAAATATACACCAAAGCATTTAGGGGCAAAGGGTCACGATGCATGCAACTTACTCTCAAATGGTTCAGGAATATAGTTACATTAGATAGATAGGTAGATAAAATAGCACGTGGTAAAATGCTAACAATAGGTGCATCTGGATGAAGGGTATGTGGATATTCTTTGTGCCTTTTTTTTTTTTTTTTTTTTTGGCTGTGCGGCATGGCTTGCAGGATCTTAGTTCCCTGACCAAGGATCGAACCCCGGCCACATCAGAGAAAGTGCAGTGTCCTAACAACTGGACCGCCAGGGAATTCCCTGTGCCATTTTATTCTTGCAACTTCTCTAAGTTTGAAATTATTTCTAAATAAAAAGCTATTTTTTTAATGTATGGAACATTTATGTATAGAACATAATGTATGGGGAACTGGATGGCTCCCCTTTGTTAAAATATTTGCATTTTATGCTAAATAAACAAATAACATATTTTAGGTTTATAATTCAAAGATGCTAACATTATTGAGTGCCTACTATGTGCTAGGAACAGTTACATATATTATCTTATTTAATGATTCCCCCAAACACTATGCTATTTATTTCTAATCCCATTTTACTGATGAAGAAACTAAGATCAATAGAGACCCAGTGATTTGCTTAAAGTTCAAGACAATTATGTGACAGAGCTGGGATTTGAAGTCAGCTTCTCTGACCCCAGGTCTAGTGCTTTTTACAGTATGCTACAACTACCTCCAATTACAAACGGCCAATTTCAACATTTCTGAACATAGACATCTTTAACTATTTTCAGCCTGACTTTCTGACCCAGTGGTCAGAATGTCATTGGGAGGGTTTTCTCCCCTCTCTGGCTGCTAGTGATTATAGCCTTGAGCCCCGAGGAGCCAGAAAGGGAGGATCAGCCTAAAGGAACAATGTTTCTGTCCTTGTTTGATAAATGGAATTAGCATTCCCACATGAACAGGAAATGTTGAATTGTTAATAGCCTCCCTTGGGTTTATTATATATATAGTATATCTATAACTACATGCCTTAGCTATACCCAGGAGATATTCAAGACAAGTACTGTCACCTGAAAGTAATGCTGTCCTGTTTTCTGTCAGTCTACTGACAAGAATGGAGGTTAAACATACTGATTAATTTTCTAATATTACAACATGGCACAAACATATAAAGTTAGTTACAGGTTGATTGAAACATCCTTTATGATGGGATGGACATAAACCAATCAACATATTTATTGAATGCTTACAATATTCATAGCACTGAACTAAGTACAGTGGGGAATGTACGGTAGATATAGACTATGTCCCCAGGACTTCGAAACTAATTAGGAAAATGAGACATGGAAACATAAATTATTATAATACAAGGCAATGCTTAGGTAATGACTACATAGGCCAAAAGTGCTACAGGTGCCCCAAGGGTAGATAATCACTGTGGTCTGAATTCCTTAGGGAAAGCTTCTTGGATGAACTGGAGCTTGAAGGATGAGTAAGATTTGGATAGGCAGAAGAAAGGCATTTCAGCATATGGTCATGGAGGTGGGAGGGCCTAGGTTCATGGGATAGAATTGGGTCAGATTTTAAGGAGCCTTGACGTTGGTCATTGGAGGCTTATTAAAGGTTTTGAGCCAGTAAATTACATAATGAGAGCAGTGCTTGCATTATATAAGTCCTGGCAGTAGTTAGTAGAATGGAATAAGCATTGGTTCGCAACCTTGGATGTACAGTAAAATTAACTGGGGGCTTTACAAAATACTGCTGCCTCGATCCTAACCCCGAAATTCTGATTTAATGGTATGGGATGTAGCCTGGGCCTTAGGATTTTTTCAAAATCTCTAGGTATTCCTAATATGCAGCAAAGTTTGGGAACACTGTAATGGAGGAAGGAGAGATACGAGCAAGGAGACCAGATAGAAGGCTATTATAAGGCAAGCTTAAGATCATGAGTTCTGGGCTGCTAAAGTGCGTGAAAAAGAGAAAAGAGAAAAAGGTTTGGATATGGGCGACATTTCAAAGGAAAAGCTTACTTAGCTTCGGGATAGACTGAAGACAGAGAAAAAGAAGGAAGATTTAAAGATGCCAGCACGATTTCTGGGCTCAATGTCTTCTTCGTGGTAAGCATCCAAATAATATTTGTTGAAATGAACTTAATAGAGTAGTTTGGAGACTCATGCTCCATTAGCAGAAATCAGGGAGGAAAAAGTCAGCTTGGGAGGAAGGAGGGGATTTTGTTCCTCGGCCAAGTATGAGATGACAATAAGTTATCAAAGTCATCAGTCACTTTTGAGAGGTAGGACTGGGATTCTGAGGCAAAATCACAGCTGGAGACCGCCACTTAGAAACCATCTTCATAGTTGATAGTTGAAATCCTGAGAGCGATGGTATCACCTAGGGAAAATAATAGAGTAAGAAGAAAAACAGTTTGGTGATAAAAGTTGAGGGAAGGCAGAATCATGTCTTTATTGTTGTTTTGAACAGTCAGAAGGTCCTGTGCATGTAAGTAAGCGAAGAAGAGCAAGTTAAAAAACATCTAGCTGGAGCAGGGAGCGAAGAGATGCCCAGAATTCTATAGCTATCCTGAGAAGTAGAAGTCAAGGTCCCTCTCTTCGGGTAGATTATAATCCAGTTGTATAGGCAAGCCACACTGCTGGCTGTATTAGTCAGTAGAGCTGTCCATACCAAATGTGACAGTAAGTGCTTGAAATGATCACAGGAAAGGCAGGAAGACTGAGCTTGAACAATGATTGGTGCACTGTGGTTTTGAGATTGGCAGGAAGGATGAAAGGATGAATTCATAGATTAAAGTAGAGGTAGACAGGAGAAGTTTACCTCTTAAATAGCAGGGCCCATGGCCCATATCTTCTCTGTCGCCTTCCCTAAACACTTCAGCCCATTGCCTACATCTTCTACCCTCCACAGACCCCACCCTTAATGTATCGCTGCCTCTCAATCCAGCTGTGCCCTGAGTCACTAGACAACTGGAGCAATCCCCTTAATTTGCCTTAGCCTAAGATGTCCCTGGGGGGAACATTTAAGAAAATACTGCATGGGTGACTTTAGTCCATTTCAGAATGACATGAGTTTTTCCTTAAGGTTCATTCATTTTAAGTATTTAGTGAATGAATGTGTTCTACGTGTTCAGGATGGTTTATCAAGACGAAATGTGGGAGGGTGGCCCAGACAATTCCCCAACTTCACAGTGTTGCCGTGGGGCAGGCTTGACTGTGCCTCTCAGAATAATTTCAAGTTGCCAACCTACAGTGTAGGTACGACCTGAGACGCTCCCCAGGTTACTGAATCAGCTTATTATTTGTTCAGTGCCCTACCATTTGTTTGACATTATGTAGACACAAGGCTCTATTGAATGAGGAGAGTGTGCTCGTTGGTAGGGTCATAACTGGGGCCTTGGAATTACAATCCAAACAACCTGTCACATATTTCAGTCACACATAAGCAGCAATATAATTCTGTTGCTTTGGAAAGAGTTAAAAGCTAGTTTTACAATAAGAAGACAAGCTCTTGAAAACAGGGAGGGGCAGGGTTAGGGTGTGATTGACAGACTGTCATTAGTATTTGACAGATATCCATGATTGTTTTTTCTAACAGGAAAATGGTGATTTTTAAAAGCAGTTTTAGATTCCTGCTTCTATTTTTGTATAAAGAAGAAAGCCTCAACTTTTCTGTGTAGTGTCAGTAAATGAACAGTTTCCTCTCAAATCATGCATGTTGCCTTGCAGCCTTCAACTGCATAGTAATATATCACAAACATTTGGATGTGGGCAGGGGAATGGTCAGAAATAACCATTTAGGTCATATGGGCTTTCAAATGCATCTGTTTACACACAGAGGGTCCCTACAGAAGACTTTTATTTCAGGGAATATTTTACCCTGATGACAAACTGTAAGTCAGTGAGTCATTTTCATGGTCTGGCATTTTGCTGTAAAAGTGCTTGAGAGAGGGTACATCACTTTTACAGGCTTGCTTGTGTCCTGAAGCAAAGTTGCAGGCATTGTGCATGACACACATAGGTTATATTGGATGGAGGACCTTTATAAGACTGGGTTAAAATGGAAACTTGCATTTTTCAATTTTATTTCAATTACTTTGTTATTGAATATAATACTAGTTGCAATAATGGGTAATTTGAGAACTACAGAATAGGATTGGTATAATCTAATCACAATACCTATAATGTTACAGTTTAATTTGGCCATGATCGTTTTCTCCCTGATTAAGACTCTTCATTTTCATATATCTCTAGATTCCCATTGATACACTCACTGTACTTCCAAAAAGAATTCAGGAAGTCCCAAAGTTGAGTTCCAAAGGTTTGTTTTTTTGAACTCAGAAACAATTTTCCCATATGAACAACGTTATAAATTATGGGCATATTCCCAAACCAGTCTACCCAAAGCTACTTAACCCATAATGTGCTTGAAGTAAAGTAGTGTGTATATCATATATAATAGCATTTCTATGAAAAAAAAAGTTCAGTTGCAACATGGGAAGACCAAAATAAATTTTCCTTTTCTTCAGTGACCCCCCTCCCCCCATCTAGTGCTGCCTCCGACCCCAACTCTGAATCCTTTATCAGTCAGGCCAAGTGAAGGGGAAACATCCTTGGCTCCAAGACTGATATGATTTCCTTAGCAGCAGGAAAGAAAAAGGAAGGCAGAGACTTTTAGGCAGTTGATGCTCACTACCCCCTTTCTTTTCCATCATCAGGTATTGGACTATCTGCTGCCCTGACAGCACAGTCTCTTTAAGAATTTCTTTTAGGACTTTTATTTTTTTAATTAAACATTTTTTATGTGTATAGCAAAGTGAATCAGTTATACATGTACATATAGGACTTTTATTGATAGTAGTGGTGGAAACAGGGATAAAAATGAACAGATCTGTGCTTCCCCTTCTCTATATTCATTCACTCACTCAACAATGCATTAATCAATTCCTAGGTAGCTTTCTACTTCAATCTAAACCCTGGGGATACAAACATGAATGAGCCCTTGAGGTTCCCCCAGTCTAGTAAGGGACACAGACCAATAAACAAACCATTGCCATGCAGCGTGCTACCTGCAGTGATAGAGGGCTATACCAGGTAGGGTGGTGGGACAAAAGAGGCAGTGTTCTGCTTGGCCTGAGGAGCGGGGAAGGTTGTCAAAGAAAGCTCCACAGGGCAAACACTAAGGCTAGTCTTGAAGGATGAGGTGTTCATCAGGCAGATAAGGGACTCTGAGAAGGCATTTTAAGCAGAGACAAGAAGTCATGTGACTTTTCCCCATGTTTGGAAAAGTAAGAACAACCTGGTATGGTTTGACCAGAGATACAAAATAGGGCAGCGTTAGGAGATGGGACTAGGCAGGGGCTTCAGGTGAAGAGCCTTACATGTCAGGCTGAAAACTGCATTTTATCCTATAGTGGTTAATGGGGAGTGTTGTGGTCAGATTCACCATTCTAGTGACAATATGGAAAATAGAGTGAATGGGAGATAAAGGGAGACAGAGGCCTTTTAAGAAGGACAAGAGGAAGGGAGAGAAACATTTTCATTTAGCTATTTTATTTTTTTTAATTTTAATGAAAAAATGTTTAAATTGTGGTAAAATACACGGAATACAAAATCTTAACCATTTTTAAGTATACAGTTCAGTGACATTAAGTACATTTACGTGGTGGTGCAACTGTCAACACCATTGATCTCCAGAAATCTTTTATCTTCTCAAACTGAAACTCCTTACCCATTAAACACTAACTCCCCATTCCCCTTCTCCCCCCAGCCCCTGGAAACCACCATTCTACTTTCTGTCTGTGAATTTGACTACTCTAGGGACCTCATGTAAGTGGAATCATAAAATCTTGGTCCTTTTGTAACTGGCTTATTTAGTTATTTTAAAATAAGGGAAATGTATGTTTGTGTTTAAAAAAATTCCAAATAACATCATAATGTGCAAAATGAAAAGTAAAAACATGGAATGGCCGGTAGATTTTGTTAAGGAGATTTTTCGTGCCCATTTGGGAACTAACATTTGCCGAGTGTATGCCATATAACACTATGTTGAATGCTTTACATATGTAATTTAAGTTGCCTCTTAAGACATATGTGATTTCATTTACTCATCGTACATTATCATTTCATCATCTTCAGTCCCTAGGGAGAGGGGGTCTGACAGGAACTAGGCAAGCAGTCAGTGTTTAGTGCCATAAAGACTAGAATGTAGAGAAGAACTTCTGTGCCAGTAAGAGCACTAGAATATACTCTGGGAACCAAGGAAGCCCAGCCTTCAACACTGAACAGGGCAGAGCAAGGCAGGAGGAGGTTATTTGCCCAGGTGGGCCTGGAGTTTGCCCAGGTGGGCCTGGAGGGTCTGAGGACCCTCCTCAGACACACTGGTTCCTGAGCTTGAAAGACTTGTCAGACGTGCTCCCTGGTGGGGTTGATGTTCTTATCAAGCTTTCTCTGGGTCGACTTAAAAACTTTTAGCTTGGCTGCCGGAAACTTCTGACAGTGTCTTGGTCCTCCAGTATAGATATCAATTAATATATGTCATACCTATTGCTACACTAGCCTAGACTAGCATTCTTTTAAGTGTATTTCATGGAAACATACTGGTTTTTCTAAGATGTTAATATATAGTTACCAAAAAGAAACAAACAAAAAAACCCTAGTCAAATATATTTGGAAAACATTTCATACTGGATGCTTCTCCTAAAGAGTGATAGCACATATGAGCTTATTAAGACCTCTGGGAAGTCCTGTAATAAATAATAGATCTGTTAAACTTTTAAACCACTATTTTCCAAACATTTTGACCACCATACATTTTTTTTCTTTTCTCCTTAGCAACATGAATATACATTTGGTGTGACACTAGTATTCTATGGAGCCCAGAGGCACAGTAATTAGGTAGCATCTCGGCTGGGCTATATCAACCATCCAGGAATTGACCAAGGCTTCCCTGAGGCAGCATCCTAGATATACAGGATTCACAACTGGGCTTAATAAGCAAAAAGTCAAGGAGATGTCCTCAACTTCTAATGTGATTAGACTACCTCCAAAATGCCTAGGGTGATGATTTCTTCCAAAAGGTTTAACTAAATTTCAAATCCATAAGTTCAAGTTCTTTAAACCTCTTACACAGAGGCAGCCTACCGCTTCCTACTTCCCACTCCAATTCCATAACTGTAACTGTCAATAACCCATGAATTCCTAGGCTACATTTTCTCTTACCTAGGTCTCTGAAAGGCATACAAATTTATACAAATTTGGGAGGAAGATGAAGAGAAAACCACCTTCCAACTGAATACAGTCAATGTGACTACCAGCTCACTTTCCTCTGTGTAACAGCTCTGAAGTCTCCCAGAAATTTATGAACATTGTATTTCATCATGGACTAGAACAGCATGGGATTATCAGTCTACTTTAGCAAAAATGTGATCTACCCTAATGTCCTTGCTTGAGTGACTAGAATACCTCATTCAGGACAGACTTAATGACAGCATGAATTCTACTTAAAAAAACTCTGGAAATGTCAATTCAACCCTCTAAGCATCAGGTTTCTCATCCTATAAGGAATGAAGATACTACCTACCAAGGTCCACATCATTCTCTAAGTATCAAAAATATACCATAAATTGCCTATTCTTTTCAGGTTTCATGGTAGATCACCAGCATTCCATGGGAAATCTATGGCATAATGGTAAGAACACAAACCTTGGAGTTGGATAAACTAGATTTAAATACCAACTCTGAAAATGAACACTTCTGTTATCTTAACCAATTATTTAAAATAGAATAGCAATACCTATCTCAATAGGGCTACTGCCACATAATGTATATAAAATACCTGGCATAATGCCATGCACATAGTAATAATAATAATAGAACCATTGACTGAATACTTAATATGGGCTCATTGTACTAAGTACTTTATATGCATTGTATAAATTAAAATATCCAATACCATTTTGTTCATGGTCCTTCATAATTCTGGGTTTGAACATGGATGTATCACAACTTTGGAGCTGTGATGCCATTCATTGTTTTGAAACTGGATTCTCTCAAAAATATCCACAAATATATGCACCCTTAGGCAAATATCCTGCTCCCTGTCTTTCCTTGACTATTAAAACTCCAACTGCAACCTGAATTCATCTCTTGGATCTGGAGGGTTCATCTTTGACACCTTACTGATTACATTACACTTCTCTCCTGTACATTATCACCAGATCTTTGAGCAATGACTCCATTTCTATACCTGTTATAGCAAAATATACTAGGTAGTAAGGTTGCCTTACTACCTTCACTGGACTTCTCGTAAGATTACATATTTCTTAGAATATATATCTATCAAGAATACTCTATTCTATACCAGATGTGGTTTTCACCTTTGTATCTTCCAAACCATGCCCACTGCTGTCTTCATTAGACATGACTAACTGACAAAGATTCTAACAGCACAAATATTCTTCAGCGAGCAACATCCTAGGACAAACAGTCCCAATCTGTATCAAATTCCTGGAGAGCATCTGAACAGAGGTCTGAATCTGGACTCTTTTGCTCAGAAAATTAGATTTTAAGTGATTGGACGCTGTAGTGGTTTTATCTGGGTTTTTCTGTTCCTTTGAGGAACTGCTTCTCCTCCTCTCCAATCATGTGACTTTTGTGAGGGAGCTGCTAAGCATAGTGCCCTATCTCACTGGCCCCAAGGTTAACTTCTGATCCAGGCCCTTCCACACAAAACTCCATTCCTCTAACCATACCGATTGTTCTGGGTTGAGCATGTGGCCACGCTTAGTCAATTCGAATCCTTCCTCGAGGTTTTCAATTTTGAGCTAGAGAAAAATGTTCTCACTTTTATTTATTTATTTATTTATTTTGCGGTACGCAGGCCTCTCACCATTGTGGCCTCTCCCGTGTGGAGCACAGGCTCCGGACGCGCAGGCTCAGCGGCCATGGCTCACGGGTCCAGCTGCTCCGCGGCATGTGGGATCCTCCCGGACCGGGGCATGAACCTGTGTCCCCTGCATCGGCAGGCAGACTCCCAACCACTGCGCCACCAGGGAAGCCTTGGTCTCGCTTTTTAAGTCATAAATCTAGAAGAAGAAAGGGGCTACAAGCAGTTATCATCCCTGTCATAAGGAAAAACCTACCTCATTGGAGGAGAATGAGGCCAGCAAACAAATGGAAACAAAGACAAAAGATGGACAGAGATATCCCTGTTGGCATCATTTGAGTGTCTGGTCCAGATAGGCTAGATCTATCTAAGATTCCCCAGTTATATGAGCCAATAATTTTCTTTTTCTCTTCAAGTGACTTTTTTTTTTTACATCTTTATTGGAGTATAATTGCTTTACAATGGTGTGTTAGTTTCTGCTTTATAACAAAGTGAATCAGTTATACATATAAATATGTTCCCATATCTCTTCCCTCTTGAGTCTCCCTCCCTCCCACCCTCCCTATCAAGTGACTTTGATTTGGGTTTGTGTTGTTTGCAAATGTACTTTCTCATGACTTCCATTGTCTATCTGGTTGCCTGGCTCTCTCCATACCTCAGATATATTCTGTGTTCCAGCAACTCCTTCTCCTTTTGTGTAAACAGGACCCCACTCCATACCTGACTTTACCACTGAGTACCAATCCACTAGTATTAGACTCCACTGGTAATCGAGCAGACATTTTGAAAGTAGCCATCTAGTCAAGAAATTGCTCTTCAACATCAGGGCAGTGTGAAGTAGGAGCAAATAGTGTTTACAATGAAACAGTGATGCATCCTGATAGAGAACATATTACGATAATGAGGAAATTCAGACATGGGCAATACTCAGAACACGAAGATAAGAAGTTAAAGTTGAGAGAAATGTGATTTTCAGTTTTTTTTGTGTTCTCTAGTTATTCTAGCTATCTGTAGTTAACTATTTACCTAATTACTCTGGTTGTATCTAGTAACCCATAGTTATTCAAATGAGAAATTAGAATTGAGTGGAATGTGTATTTCTGATCCCTTTGGCTCACTCTAGTTATTCTGGTTGTCTGTAGTATGTAGCTATTAGTTAGCTTGTCACTAGTTGACTAATTATATAATGTTTCTATTTGTCTCTAGTTTTCTAAAGTTCTCACTCACTGTTCTAACAAGAAATAAAATGTTAGATTGGAGAGGAATGAGTTTTTGAGCTTCTTGGTTTACTCTAGTTACTCTACTTATTGCTAATCAACACTAGTTACTTCTAGTTATCAATAGTTATTCCAGCAAGAAATGAGAATTTAGAGTTGAGAGAATAAAGTATCATTCTGAGCCTCTTGGCTTACTCCAGTTATTCTGGTTATCTAGTTATTAATTATCTAGTTATTGGCTAATTTTCTCCTCTATTTTTTTCTAGTTTTCTATAGTTCTCACTTATTCTAGTAAGAAATAAGACATTAGATTTGAGAGGGCTTTTTTTTCTTAGTTTCTTGTTTTCATCTAGTTATCTCTAGTTACCTCTAGCTAACAAGTTACCAAGTTGCCACTAGTTACATTTACTTATCAATATTTGTTCACCAAGCTTGTTTACTTTTCTTAGGGACACAGCTGAACTATCTTTCCCAGTCTTCCTTTGTCTAAATGGAGCCACCTGACTGGTTCTCCCCCATGCAATGTGGGCAGAAGTGATGTTTTTTCTGGGCAGAAGTGGTAAGAGTGGATGTGTTTTCTCCACGCTCTCTTTCTTTTCCCTCTATGATGATCTTAGAGACCATGTGTTGAAGATGACGGTGTTGTAAGATTGAAGGAATCTAGGTCCCTGAATGACTGGTTGGAGTAGAGGCCCCTCTGCCTCTTCCTGATCACATTGGACTTTGACTTGAATGAATAAAAGAACTTTACTGAGTTAAGCCACTGATACCTTGAGGTTTGTTACAGTATTTAGCCTATGCTGACAAATTCATTCTATCATAGTACTTATCATATTCTATTATAAATTGCCTGTTTTATTTCTCTGTCTCCTCCATTAAGACTGTGAGTTCCTTGAGGTCAGGGCCGGCATCTATTTATTCATTATTTTATCCCTAGTATTTAGTGCAGTGTTAATAATTACAGCAATGGATATTACTGTAAGGATATAACAAACAAATTTATATGCACTGACAGTATCCCCCTTATTGTCTCACTAATAAGGATCACTCTTAATTAAAGAGGAGATGCTAATTCTTTACTAATGGAGACTCAGTGCTTCTCCCTTAAGTTTTTTTAAAATTAATTAATTAATTTATTTTTGGCTGCGTTGGGTCTTCATTTCTGTGCGTGGGCTTTCTCTAGTTGTGGCAAGCGGGGGCCACTCTTCATCGCGGTGCGTGGGCCTCTCACTATCGTGGCCTCTCTTGTTGAGGAGCACAGGCTCCAGACATGCAGGCTCAGTAGTTGTGGCTCACGGGCTTAGTTGCTCCGCGGCATGTGGGATCCTCCCAGACCAGGGCTCGAACCCGTGTCCCCTGCATTAGCAGGCAGATTCTCAACCACTGCGCCACCAGGGAAACCGCAGGTTTTTTTTTTAATTTAGTGCTGTTTTTATTTTTTTATTTTGTATTTATTTACTTTTTTAAGATGTTGGGGTTAGGAGTATATTAATTTATTTATTTTTGCTGTGTTGGGTCTTCATTTCTGTGCGAGGGCTTTCTCTAGTTGTGGCAAGCAGGGGCCACTCTTCACCGCAGTGCGCAGGCCTCTCACTGTCACGGCCTCTCTTGTTGCGGAGCGCAGGCTCAGTAGTTGTGGCTCACGGGCCTAGTTGCTCCATGGCATGTGGGATCTTCCCAGACCAGGGCTCGAAACCGTGTCCCCTGCCTTAGCAGGCAGATTCTCAACCACTGCGCCACCAGGGAAGCCCCTCCCTTAAGTTTTGATTGTAGGTAGGTAGTGCAGGTAGGTAGAAGAGATTTGTAAAGATTTCGATCTAAGTGATGAGGTTCAAAGATCAACCAGTTGCTTACTCACAGTGGACTTGGAGACCCTTATTCTACATAGTTGAGTCACATTTTAAATTGCTTTTAAGTAGCCAACAGAATTTTTCTAAATAGCTGAATTTCTTTTATGGAGTCCATAGATGTCAGTATAACATAAAACAAATATACTGAAAACTGGCTTCATGGAGTATAAAGTGTACGTAGCAAAGCTATTTTGAAATTCATGTATATGGGAGTCTATGAAATTGCACTTGTGATTAGTCATTCTGGATAAAAATCCAACCAACCAAACAAACAAGCACAATTAGCCTAACTAATATTTGGCAACATGCAACCAAAAAGAAATCTGCTTATTTGAGAGACTTTTTCACTTTTACAAGTTGAGCAATAATATATAGAAAATGAGCTTAGTGTTTTTAAAATGAGTGTTTATAGTCTTCTAGCAAATTTAACTAAAATCTCATCAATCTCTAGCACATGTTTTGAAATATGACAGGCATTTTCTAAGCTGGTAGGAAAGAGAAATTTGCAGTGTTAGGTGGAAACGTTTTTCGTTGAGTCTTAGAAAAAGTCACTGAAAAGATTTCTGAGAAACTTCTAGAACATTCAGGCTATGCCACTTCCTGAATCGGTATGTCCAGTTGAAAAGGAAACTGAACCCAAAAGAAACAAAACGAAACAAAACTGGGGGTTATCTCAAGGTCTACTTCATGCCAAATAACCATTTTGCTTTTATTTTTCAACTATCCTTTTGGCTTTGTTCGATGCAACCTGAGTATGTGAGGGATTACAGGGCTACAGGGCACTGTTTGACTCGGCTATAATTCAATATACTGGGTATACTTGTTTTTACAGTTCTGAACATATTCTTATAACAGATCTTCTAAGGAAAGTACAGAGTGACAGGCAGCTATTGTGCTACTAAAAGACAATGAAGATAAGGTTGCAGTTTTCCAAATGAAAGTTTTTAGTTATAATTGCATATGTAGCACATTCCTTAACCCACTTGCATAGAAGACATTACCAATTACTTCTGAGAGTCAAAAAGGAACAATTAGGTCCATATTCATACACTAATAAGCATTGCATTATTTAAACCCGTTCCTTATTTTATAAATTTATTTATTTTTATTTATTTATTTTTGGCTGTGTTGGGTCTTCCTTTCTGTGTGAGGGCTTTCTCTAGTTGCGGCGAGCAGGGGCCACTCTTCATCGCGGTGCACGGGCCTCTCACTGTCGCGGCCTCTCTTGTTGTGGAGCACAGGCTCCAGACGCGCAGGCTCAGTAGTTGTGGGTCACGGGCCCAGTTGCCCTGTGGCATGTGGGATCTTCCCAGACCAGGTCTCGAACCCGTGTCCCCTTCATTGGCAGGCAGATGCTCAACCACTGCACCACCAGGGAAGCCCTAAACCCGTTCTTTTTAATCTATGACAATGAGAATGAGCAGTGGCAATGGAAACATATACAAGTAGTAATTACCTTCCTCAAAGTGCAGCTTTTCACATAAACGCATTTCAGCTGGCAGGTTTAGTAAATTTCAACAATAAAATTTGGTAGATAAAACTCATTTTCTCTTGTAGAAATAGCTTTTAAAATACAGAATATCACGTTACCTTAAAAACATCTCTAAGGAAAGAGAAGTTTGCTACAAATGCTGCAAACTTCCCATTTCTTATTTTTAAAAGCTTGCATTCATAGAATATGCTAGAACCTCCATTTCATTTTCTTTTTCCTTTTTAGAAAAAAATTCAGCAGGAAGAGGAGCAGGAGGTATCCCTGTATTTTCATTAACTGGCATTTGTTGGGAGACTCCAGAGAGATTGGGGAACATGGCTATTTTAGGTGTTGGAAATTAGTCCCAAAAGATCTCACAGAGTATCTAGGTTTTGACATGTGTCTCTCAGAGTGAGTATTCAACAACAGGCTAATGTTTGACATTTGTTAGGTGGGTTGGCTGATGGTTAATAAAAATCAAGCCATAAGAAAATTACTCCCTGACATGCTTGAGGGGTAGATTTTAATTTACCAAGTTTATCGGTAAATAAACAAGCATGAAATCCAAACGAGGTCACACCTTAATCAGGGTGTTTCGTGGTGTTTAGGTCACACTGCACATGGATTATTTCGCACATAATGTTGAGCACTAGCTCATTATTGAACATGAGCTGTCACATCTGCATCATGCCAATTTCACTGAGCGACCTGCCTGTCTGCTGCTTCTGCACAATGTTTAACATACTGAAAACACTATTCGAAATAAAGATGAGCATGGCACACACTGCTGTGAGATTTTCTTCACAATCAGGACCTTAGGGGATAGAATTATGAGTTCTTCAGATACCTCCATTCCTCATTTACCTTGCACAAAAGGCAACTCATACTTATGCATACCAACTCACAGTGCAACCTTGGGTAAGTCACTGAACCTTTTTGTGCCTGAATTTCTTCATCTTTCAAAAGCCTATATTAATGAACACCTGTCCCACAGGGTTGGCGTGAATATCAAAAGAGAGAGTGGTCATAAAAGGGCTCTGTAAATCGTAAAGTGTTGTGAAGGTGCAAAAGTGCAATGTTTTAATAATAATAATCTGTTAAAAATGGATGTGGCTTTTGTTTCTGCTGCTGCCTTTGTGCCTTAGAGAAGCTAGACATTTGCCTTCTTGCCCTTTAAAAAATCAGAAATTCTGAATCAATCTATCTGCCTACTCTGTTTATGAAGTTGTTCCAAGGTGAATTGCCGTTTAGCAAATTGCACAAGCTGCAACCTCCAGTTCAAACCAGAAATAAGCTAGAAGGTGTGCTCTGCGGCATTTGAAGTCTGGTAAAAGTTTTTTGTGCACAGGATGGGATAATGTGATCAGAGAAGAACTGCATATAAAGATTCTGCTCAATATACCATATAAGCAGGAAAACCAAACAAAGAAACAATCACATTTTGAACCTAATAAGTAGTGCAAGTGAATGAAAAAGGGTTACTTGTCACCTTTGCTTTTCCCCATGAAATAATCCTAGATATTTATCAATTCCATAGTGAAACCCACATATCATAGAAATCCTGTTAGTCAACGGGATAATGAAAAATATAGATCGTGTTATATAAAAAACACATAAGGCTTTGTAACCCATGAAATCTCAATGTGCAACATATTGTTAGGTCTGCATGAAAATATTCCTTTGGAAAGCTGATCTTACTGCTTACCCAGATGCTATGATTTCCCAGGTGCCAAGTGAGTCTGTTGCCTTAGAAATGTGTCTGTCCACTAGTTGACCAAAAATCTGCATGTTCCCTTTTAGTTGGCGCTTCATTCCAGGACCTTAAGAATTTTACTCTTCTAATAAATTTTCCTTATTAATGTATTTCAAGTATTTGTGTCTTATTCAAGATTATAAAAAACGGAACTGTTATTTACAACTGAAAGTTAAAAAAAAAAAAGATGATCTCCTGACAGTATAAAAGGAGTGATCCTCTAGACTAAGAGGCTGTAAATCCTTTTGTGAGAGAAGGGTTGGATCATGAAAAAGCATTTGGGGAAAGAGAGCCTGAGGTTACTTCACCCACGGAAGGGATGAAATTTGGGAACTAAAGAGGCATCACCTACTTCAGCATTTTCCCCTTGTAGACACTTGCAAAAGAGACATTTTATGGTTGCTGTGACCTTGGAAAGACAGAGTTGCACAATTACACACACCTGTTACAATGGAAGTCTTCAGAAGTTTGCTTGTATCAGGCATCTGGCCAGCTTGAAAGAATTTTAATCGAGAAGAGGTTTACGATGTAACATTGCTTGTACTCTCCCCTCTGAAGCCCTTTTAATATGAAGCAAAAGGTTGTTCGGTCGATCAGTTGCTTATCGGGCCTATCTTAATTATACCTTGGAAATCAGTATGCAAGTTAAATTGTCGTTAAGCTGTTACTATGCTGTCTTAGAAAGTGTGCACTCTGTTCATTTCTTTTTTTAAGTAAATTTATCTTTTTTAAAAAAATATTTATTTATTTATTTGGCTGCACTGGATCTTAGTTGTGGCACATGGGATCTAGTTCCCTGACCAGGGATTGAACCTGGGTCTCCTGCATTGGGAGCACAGAGTCTTGACCACTGGACCACCAGGGAAGTCCCTGTCTATTCATTTCTGAAAGGAGATTTTCTTCCTCTTGAGCGTCACAGCTGGAGCATGACTAAAACCTAACACTAGCCAGGAAACCTCCTGATGTGTACAGTTTCTTAGCTTTCAGCATAATTATGCAAATCCATCTTTGACATTAGAGAAAGGCCAATGACAATGTCGGGCAAATGTTTATCCAGTTTTCACTTAGCCTCATTTTAGGTATTCACAGAGCTAATGTTCAAGCGCTAAAATATGAACATCATTTAAATGTCTAAGGGAGCTGCAGTTTGGTTCCTGCTACAGGGATGGATCAGTTAAAAGAAGAATCTCATCTGCGCAGAGGCCTTTCCACTTCTAGCTCATCAACCAGCAACGGTGCTTTCAGTTTACTGGTATTCTTATAACACTCCCAAGCGGCCGTTTCCATGACACTGACCACTGCGAACTCTGCTATTCTGGAATTCAGTTGCGTCTGAATGAAAAACAGAAGCACCTGCAGCCAGCATTTTATCCTGTTTTGTTTTGTTTGTTTGTTCTTATGTATCTCTACCCAGCACAGCCGCAATGGTCTAGGAAACCATAAACATCATGTGGCTTTTCAAATGGAATAAAATGGTTACAGAAATTCTTATTGATTACAGAGGCTGCAAAAATAGATTTGTGGACATGATGAGCTGGAAACAACCATAGTATGACCTCGAATGGCCTCTACATTCTGCATGTGAGTTACCAGAAGCCTGCAGCAAAGGACTTGTCCGAAGTCTCTAAGTAAATCAGTGGCATAGCTAGGAGGAGAACCCAGATTTTCTGCCATCCAATCTGTATTCATTCTACTACATTACACTGTTTCCAGGAGATGTTTGAGCACTAAGATCCCCAACATTTCAGAGAGGCAATAAGGGCATCTTCTTATGCCATGAAATTTGGAAGGTTTTCAAAACCTCTTGGAGAGGGCCAGAATCCAAAGCCTTACTTCTACAAATTCAGGAAGCTTGGATATTTGCCCAACTACAATGGTGACCATGAAGAGCAAATGATCCAAATGATGATGTTTTTAGGAAAGCTGATTACAGAAGAAGATTCCTACATTCTAGAGAAGATCAGTTGGCTTTGAGAGACTGATGACTTCACTGAATTAGGTTTCTTTGGTTGGGCAAGCTGGATTCCATCGTAGCTATGTTAGCCTTGGGTTCCAGGAAGTCTGAAAAATATACACAGTCCATTAAGAAATGTGTTATGGGTTTTCAGGCCTTTTCATAGTGTGACTTGGGAGATCACCAGGGTTTTGAAGGGTCCAGGCCAGAGGACAAAGAGGGTGAGGCAAGAAGGATGGAAGGGGAAAACGAGACCAATATGGATGAGAGGATAATAAAGCAAAAGAGAAATGTAAGAGGAGGAATTCAAAGAAAGGAGGCAGGGATCCTATCTTAGTTTCAATAATGGGTTTGCAGAGCAGTTGAACTTTTACTGCTGAGGTAGAAATAGCAAAGCCAGTTTGGCAGATTCTATGAATATTATAGACAGGATACAGGATATCAAGACTGGATATAGTGTAAAAGTAGAGCTGCTGATTAGCCAAGCTCTGATACCCAAGTCAAGAAACTGTCTCCAAGTCTGAGCAAAAACAAACAGAAACCAGAGTTGGAAGGGACAAATCTGATAAGGCAATAAAGTGGAGCCAGTTCACTGGCCAATTTGTAGTGTTCTGTGTTGGTGGTAGAGCAAGCCCCAAGTAAGGAAAGTACTGTATGTTTCTGCAAACAATTTTATTTCCAACATCTAGCATTGTGCCTGGCACCAAGTAGGAATTTGATAAATGTTTGTTGAATGAATGAATTATTGAAACAGGTTCTCTCTTAAAGACCTATTCTTCTGAATTGGGTGAGTGTCCATAGGGACAGAAAAAAAAATCCAAAGCATACGTTGAATGAGAAGAACATATCAGAAGGGTGTGAGGGTAGAGTTTGAGGGTGTAACTTGGGGGGCCTGGACAGATGCCTAAAAGATAGACTCACTAGAGATTATTATTTTGCTGAAGGCAGACTTTGGATTTTCTTTTATATAAAATGAGATGATGTCTCTTTGTGAGCGTACGTTGAAGTTTGCGGTGTCAATGTAAATATAAGTTATTATCATCATTGTGCACCTTAGCTGAGTCAAGATATATTTGTTCTTTCTGATCCATTCCCTTGGGGCTTTTGTGAGTACAGAATGGGTGTGGGATATATACATAGATTTGATAAATCTCAATGTATTCTCCTCCTTGTATGAAAAGGGCTAAATATGAAGACATTTCTTGTTAGGCTCGTATGTCACTACTTGTATTGACATAAAAAGGGAGTCTTTAATGCCCTTATGATCAAAGAGTACAAGCAGAGTCACTGAGTTACCATGCCAAAGTATTTATTGGTCATGAAAATTCAAAAGCACCCTGTTCATAAAAGAGTCTCCCACCTCCTCAGTTGTTTACTTCTCCATGTTCTCATGGCAAATTGCAAATTGACTTCAAATTCTAGTTTAATTTAGGCTCAACGGAGCTACTTAACAAATGTGTAGTAAATAAATGAATGAACGGATGAACTCAGAGGCAATTATATAGTACAATAAAGGAGGTGTTTGAATGCCTCACTGGTACCCATTAAAGAAAGAAAACAGTATCATAACCTTCCTTTCTCCAGTCAACTTCTTATAACCCCATCTGCTAGGTCATGATGTCCTTGGCATTCAATAAAATGGACTGTTTGAAAATGAATCATTTCAGAGCATTAATTTTTAAAAAAATCCAGATTCCTGCTGCTTGGATTACTGGTCCTTAATAGTTTAGCCTGTGTTTGAGCTTGTAGTCTGCCTACCCCTGTTACTTGCTATTAACTTTGTGCAAGTTATTTAATCTCTAATCTCTCAGTTTCCTTCTCTGTAAAATTATGATAACAGTATCTATTTTGCAGGGTTATTATGAGGTATTATGATGTTAAATGTAAATCATCTTGTAATAGTGCTTGGCACACAGAAAGCACTCAATAAATGTTTTCTGTTATTATTTTTCCATTATTATTATCTTAAAGATTTTATCAGCAGATAGATGGAAGTCTCAAAGAAGAGCTGCTGGTTTGTCAGGAAAGATGTGGGTCTGTTTTTGGCAGACTGAGTTTAATGTGCTGGTCAAATATTCTATAGTGCCATCCAGCAATTTGTTTTAAATATACAATGGTGTCTTAGGATAGTAATTGAATTGTTGAGAAATAGACTAAGGAGAAAGCTGTACAGAGGTGAGAGCTGAACCTAAAAGAGGAAAGAGAATACCTTGGGGGAAAGTGTAGAAAGAGAAAATGACCTCAGGCCTCAACCTTGGAGGAAACTCACATTTATGGAATCAGAGAAGGAGCTAGCAAAGCCAATAGAAGTACAGCTGGAATACCTCCACAAAACTCAAGGGTAGAGATATTTTTTAAAGGGGATAGTCAAGAGTTTCAAATACTTCTGCAGAGAAATCAAGGATGATTAGGTTGAGAATTCGATTCATTTTTTGTTAGATTGCTTTTTGATAGCAAGTACTGAGTTTTATTGATATTTACATTCATTTCCCCAGCATACTGTCTGGCTCATGGTAGGTGGTCAATGTATACTTGTTAAATGAGTCAGTGAAAGGGACATCCAAAGGAGGAATTGCCATGGAGTTTTCATGACAGAAATCAGATTGCAAAAGGTAAAGAGTAAATTGGATGATGAGAAGATGAGAAGTGCCAATTGAGAAAATGGTTATAACACAGGTCGGAGATTAGGATGGTAACTGAAAGAAGTCACAGGGTAAACAAAAGGCCTTTTAAAAAATGTGGAGGTGATGGGGGAACGGGGCATGTTTTTAGGTGGAGAGATGAAAGAGAAAGAGATTGAATCGGCCCCAGGAGAAGGGGTGAATGATGGAACAAGGATGGATGGAGAAATAAGATGAAAGAAGAGAGTACAATTGAGGCACCTCATCCTCTAGTGGGAGGAAGAGAGGATGGGTGGCCATATACAAATACTGTGATTTAGGAAAATGTGGCAAAGGTGAGATGTGAAGATAGAAAAGAGGGGACATAAGAGATATCACTTCAGGTGGTTTAAGTATCCTTGGTGTTGGAGAAGATGGGTGGGCCTAGGGATTTGAACAGGAAAGATTGAAAACAACTCTACAGAACGTTCCATCTCTCATCTATGGGGTGAAGGAGTAGGCCTTTGGTTAAGTGTTTCATGTATTCCTTGGGTTCTGACATTATTTCCTAAAAAATTTTGTACACTCGTAATAATTTAGTTTAAGTCACTAGTGATAAAGCTTGAAGAAATATAGATAAGTCTTTTAAGAACCAAGCAGCACTTTTTTAAAAAAATGGCATACCATCATGTCGGGTTCTAAGAATTTTGTTATTGTCAATAGCCACCTTAGCAGAGCGTAGTTAATTTTATTTCATGTACTTTCTAAACACTAAGACAATAGCATTTTAAATCTAGCAGAGAGATGGTTTAGTGTTTTCATGAAAATAATTCAAATGTGTAAATTACTGTTTTATAGCCACATACCTTGCAAATGTCACTATCACATTTGTAGCCCTATGGATTCCAGGGTTTGAGTGTAATCAGCCTTTTGTTAAACAGTTTTTTGGTAGCTTTTGTTTTGTTTTGTTTTTGTGCTTTCACTTCTTTGACTCATCATTTTGTTTGTTTGTTTCAGAAGAAAAGGGTTTACTCTATGCCTGCATAGGAGCAACAGGACTGAATCTGAGCCAAATATTTCAACTTGATTTGGTCCATTTTCCTTAGAGTTTTGGGATTTTTATAATAGCTGAGCTGATTTCAGTAATTGAACTCTACTACAGCTAAGAACCGTTCAATCATGTATTCCCCATCTCCTCTATCATGCAAATAAATTATACTAGGCTTCTAAAATATGCAACCTGACAACAGCAAGAGGGTATGTGTGTGGGATGGGGAGGAGGAGTACAAGGATGGAGGAGGATGTTTATTACAAGAGGTTGTTACAAGAATTTCTAGTTGTTTCTACTTCTGCATCTGTAGCAGCCACATGAGAAATATGACTTTCTTTTCTTTGTGGCTTCGGAGGGTTTTCAGGAAGTGTAATAGAGAGTTCAATGGCTTTTAACATCTATAGTTCATCCTCAGGGCCTCTTTCCTTTTACTTCTCTTTCCTTTGGAGCGATTTTTGTGTCCTGCCATTTTAGGTCTGGATCAAATTTAATAGTTGGTTCCTCTTTCCATTCTGGGTTGGTGTGTAGCTTTTGTATTGGTCAGTTTATAACAAAAGCTATTTTTTTTCCCCTTGCAGCTCCTCGTGATTTTCCCCTTACCTTCTGTTCTTCGGCAGCAGTAGAATTCTTTAAAAACTTCAATGTGTCATTTAAAATCTGAACTTCGATTGCTGAGAGTTTCAAGGTGTTTTGCTTTTTGTTTTTTTAAGGCAAGATGCTTTGATTTTCGAGAATTCATTCATCAACTATCAAGCTTATTTTTCATGGATTTTAAATTTCTTTTTAATGTATTTGTCCTTTGTGCTCAGTACATCTAGGATGGACATTATTATTATAACCCTTTGGGTATGAATTCCTGAAGCTCAGATGCTACCACATTTTATTCGTGTAAAGATACGATTTTAACCTTCAAGCTGATAGATGCAAAGTCTGCAATCAGATAGTTATATCCTGTGAGTTTTATAACTGACCAAGTTTCCTTCTTCACTTTAGCCAGTAGGTAGCTTAAAACCAAATTTGAAGCTCACTTTCAGTAACTACATATGACCGTAGGTATACTTTTCTGGTGGCTGATCTTCCCCTTGGATTTTATTATTTTTCCATTTTCCCTGTTTCTTTAAACTATTTGTGTTTTTTTCTCCTTCTCTTATACATGCTTATGACTTCACATCCTTGGCAGAAGGAGGTGCGTGATAAGTAAATACATACAAATGGTGTCTATAGCATGGACTTCCTTTAACCTCCCAGTTTTCTGGAGGACACTGTAGTAAATTTGTTATCACCTCCTATAACCAGCACTTTTCAGGATATGAATGTTTTCCTACTCACTTCCTAAGAGGTTTCTGTACCACCCCCTTACTGTTACAGGTGCAAACATCTCTCTGGAGGAGCCACACTACATATATCTGGGGAAGCTTCCAGCCACGTTGACTCTATTATTATTTTACTCCTGAAGGGTCAATAGCCTTGGAGACTGGTTATTTGAAACCTAACTGTGGAAAGTATCTTAACAAGTTAGAGGCATGCCATCTTACACTCATGGCCGCTGCAAGCATTGCAGTATTCAGAGGTGTCTTGCTGTGAACTCTCTGAATATGCTCCAACTTCTGTCTTTTGTCATCTTGAAGCATAAATGCTTACCTGGAGTAAGGGAATGTGAGATTATGTGATACTGCTAAGACATTTTAAAAATGGATTTTGAATGGCAAACTCCAAGAATGGTCCATCCTCTTTGAGAATCTGCACTCTATAACCTTGAGTCAGTAAGCAGAGTGTTAATATAATTCTGCGGAGCCAGAATGAAGGTTAGTATATCTGAAATGACTTGTAGATTTGGGGGGACAGCTGCCACCTGTGTTATGTTGACTCAGTTGGTCAGAACTCTCTGTTTGCATATTTTGAGCAGGGTTAATATTGGTAACTGCCTTTTTGATTTAGGAGACATTTAGCAATGCTGTTTCACTGTCTAGATGCTTTTTCTGGGCCATTACAAATGTCAAATGGAATCTAGTCCAAAGTTTCACTATGTCCTCCATATACAAGGTGATTCCACAGAATATTATTTAAGAAATCATCAAGCAATATTGAATCAGATGATGCAACTGGGGTTGTAAGCACTGAGAGCTGTTTATTAGGATTTTGATATGTACACTTCTGAACTCAGGGTGGAAATATGATTCCTTAGTACTTTGAGAATTTTTCACAATATACTGATCTCAGGTGAAGTTAGTAAGGTGAAAGGTATTAAAATGGCATATGTTTGTGATCTACCAATGGTCAAGGACACTGCATGAGTCTTCCTAGCACTTTAAAGCTCTGTTTCATGGTAAAATAGAATATCTTGGCACACGTGACTTCACTGAGTGTGCAAAGAGACAATACTAACCAGAGTGCCTTCCCTTCCCCCCAACACACACACCTCATAAGAAACATCAACTTGCTTCCTGGAAGAGGAAATTTAGTAGCCTCTGAAGGGTACAAGCTGAAACTTTCTATTTATCTGGCAGTCTAGATTTGAGATGTTATTAAGACTCAAGAAGAGAAGTAGGCTGATGGGGCAACAAGTAGTTAAAATGGCTTAGGCTCATAAATAATAGGTGCTGGGTATCAGCATAGCTGAACTTTCTACTGGGGGCAGTTTTAGCCTGTACTTCTGACCTCCCTTGTTCTTTTTTTTTTTTTTTTTTTTTTTTTTTTGCATTACCCGGGCCTCTCACTGTTGTGGCCTCTCCCGTTGCGGAGCACAGGCTCCGGACGTGCAGGCTCAGCAGCCATGGCTCACGGGCCCAGCCGCTCTGCGGCATGTGGGATTCTCCCGGACTGGGGCACGAACCCGTGTCCCCTGCATCGGTAGGCAGACTCTCAACCACTGCGCCACCAGGGAAGCCCCCTTGTTCTTTTTTGATTGAATAAATTTGACATATAACTGTGTAAATTGAAAGCATACAACAGGTTACTTTGATACATTTATATATTGTAGTATGATTGCCATTGTAGCAATATTTATTACATTACATAATTATAGTTCAGTATTGTTGTCTGTATTCATTATGCTGTGCATTAGATCTCTATGGCTTATTTACTACTCATTGCAGGTATGTACTCTTAAACAACATCAATCTTATCCCCCACCACCCCCCATCCCCTGGTAACCACCATTATACTCTGTTTTTTAGGGGTTTAAATTTTTAGATTTCACATGTAAGTGATATTATATGGTACTTGTCTTTCTCTGTATGACTTATCTCACTTAGCATAATGTGCTCAAGGTCCATCAGTGTTGTCGCAGATGGCAGCATATCCTTTATCATGGCTTGATAATATTCCACTGCATATATTTACATGTTTTTCATGCATTCATCAGTTGATGGACATACAATAATCCAGTTAAAATATGGGAAGAAGAACTAAGTAGATGCTTTTCCAAAAAGGACATCAAAATATCCAACAGGTTCTTGAAAAGGTGCTCAATACCACTAATAATCAGGGAAATGCAACTCAAAACCACAGTGAGATATCACCTCACACCTGTTAGAATGGCTATCATCAAGAAGACAGGAGACAACAGGTGCAGGTGAGGCTGTGGAGAAGAGGGAACCCTTTATACTGTTGGTGGGAATGTAGCTTGGCCCCGCCACTGTGGAAAACAATATGGAGCTTCCTCGAAAAATTAAAAATAGATCTACCATATGATTCAGCGATTCCACTTCTGGGTATATACCCAAAGGAAATGAAAACAAGATTTTGAAGCGATATCTGCCCTCCCTTGTTCGTGCCCTATAAATAGTAATCAAACTCTGAGTTCCTGTGTCCCTGACACTTTCACCTCTGGAAAACGATAACCCTACCTTCTAATCTCCGTTTTTAATACCCAGGCATGATACAATAATTTCACCCCCACTGCCTGCCTGTTTTTTCCCTCATGGTTTCATTTCTCTACTTGATCCCTGACCACCTCCAAACTCTAATAAACCCAGTCACTGTTACTCAGAAGCAAGGGCCCAGGTCCTAAACACTCTATGAAAACATGTTGGAAGTAAAAAATATATAATTCTCTATGCTATGACATTTTGTTGCTAGGAGAGATATTCAAAATATTTAGCAACCAGAACACAATGAACACCAACAGTCAAAGGTGACCCTCCACTGAAAACTTTTAAGGCCGTAACTGTGCACATCAACTAAGTACCAGGCTTGGCTATACATTTCCACCAGATGAATCCTGAAGAATTTTACAAACTTAAAGTGAGTCTTTCATTCATTCATTCAATAAATATTTTTTGCAAGCCTACTATTGCCACACACTGTGTAAAGTACTGGTTAAAATAAGACCTGTGAGCTAAAGGAATTTACAAGCTAGTCCTATAATTATATGAGGGCTGGAAACTACCTTAAATTTCCTCTTAAATCTAGAAAGTTAAGTACTCTGGGCTGATGGGAAACTCTGATCCTACTGATTTGGACAATATAAAAATAATAAGCCTTGGATTTACCTTTTTATAAGATCAGTAGGAGAAGGATTTAGGATTTTTTTCTCCTTCCTGGAGCCCAAAGAGCTGTGCAAGAAGAGTTGAATTAACTAAACCCTTAAGAGTAATGCCTAGAAAGAGGAGAGAATATCATTTGCATCACCATAAAGAAAAGTAACTCATATCACTTCTGGGTTTTTGTATTTTTCTTAAATTAAAGATAGCTTATTTCAAGCAGCACTATCCTAAATTTCTTCAGATGGTTTGGTAGCTGGTGAGCAGCTGAAACTATGGATAGTAGATGAGACAGAAGGGAGAAAAGACATTCAAGGTGAGCACTGAGGAGAGTTTGCATGCCTAATGATCAAGAATTATGCAGAATCCTGTGTTGGGGGCTCCCACTAGGCTGGGGCCAATTATCCAGATGTTGTGGCTGGGCTGAATGGTGTGGGAGGATTTGCTCTACAGGAAATGAACTTGATGAATGTTCCTTTTCTTCAACTTGTGGTACACTGAGCACATATTCCTCTCAGGATTGTATTTTTACAGCAAAGCCAAAAAGAGATATGAGTCTAATGCTTTTTTTTCAAATTAGCATTTACTTTGGATATCTTCTGAGTAAGTAAAACATGAACTAAAGTATCAGGCATCAGGAAACTCCTGTGAAAGAAATACCTCTTAGAACTTTCTGGGTATCAGAAGGGTTTTGAATATCTTAGAGAATGTGACATTTTTTGGACACTGACTTATCTTTAAACCATCTCGAGATCCCAGTTTAAAATGGCAGGTAAATAGTAAGCAGCTCATTAAATGATGCTGGCTGCATGAGTGGATATGTAGATGGATTGAAGGGGATACAAAAAGCACATGGGTACGGGTACGGATGGTATGACTTTGTTTTTGCTTGAAGAACTGTTTTGCTTTGTTTTGCTTGATTTTCTTGAAGAATGAGAAAATTTGAGAACTGTTATATTTAACAGAACTTTCTGGCATAGATATTGACATCCCTGAAGACTCCATACATTTAATGAAGGCAGTCATCAATTGTTTATCAAAGGTAGAAGCAATTTTGATCCTTATTTCCTTTTCTCATAAAATTCTCTTCCCTCAAAATTTCTTTTCCCCAGTGATGAGTAAATATATATGAATTAATTTGTCTGGTTTACCTCCTGGGTAGGTGCCACTGAAGGTTTGGCCAGAGCAGTTGAGAAGGTATAAACAACTCTGCTGAATGTAAAAGGAAGATAACTTAATAATTATTTAAACCTCTTTAGTTGCCTTGATCATGCGTCTAAAAATTTATCTATGGGACAAATTATACTTCTAGGAGTAGTAGTGGTTTCACAATTCCCCTTCACAGTCTCCTCTATCATGGGTAAAATGCATCCTCAAAGGGGGAGATTTTTAAGTAAATATGGTAATCATGAATCTCTGTGCTAAGTTTGCTGATAAAAAATGTCCTTTCAGACACTTCATCCAGAATAGTAAAATAAATTTAGACATGTTTCATTTTTAAAACCACATTAATAATTTTTTGTACTTAACCAATGGTACTAAATTATTTACTTTAGTAACAGTACATCTAAATACCATGTATTTGTAAAAACGTGACTGTCCTGGAAAGATAGAAAGGAAGTTATAACACTTCAGTTCTTTTCAATACAGATCATGTCTACATAATGTTTTTTTTTTAATGTATAAGGACCTTCATTCTTTTTTTTTTTTTAATTATTTATTTATTTATTTTTGGCTGCGTTGGGTCTTCATTGCTGTGCGCAGGCTTTCTCTAGTTGTGTTGAGCAGGGGCTACTCTTCATTGTGGTGCGCGGGCTTCTCATCGCAGTGGCTTCTCTTGTTGCAGAACACAGGCTGTAGGCGCATGGGTTTCAGTAGTTGTGGCACGTGGGCTCAGTAGTTGTGGCTCGCAGGCTCTAGAGCACAGGCTCAGTAGTTGTGGCGCATGGGCTTAGTTGCTCCATGGCATGTGGGATCTTCCCAGACCACGGATCCAACCCGTGTCTCCTGCATTGGCAGGCGTATTCTTAATCACTGCACCACCAGGGAAGTCCCCATGTCTACATAATGTTGACCTTAATTAACAAATTACATGCTTTGGCCCTTGATGAATCTCTCTGAGGAAACTAAAGAGTATCCCCATTTACATACTCAAACTGTTATATTGTTCAGGAATCACTCATTCCATCCTTACCATCCTTACAGGTTGTAGCCTCCACAAAGTCTTCAGAATGACTGCATCTTGAGAGAGAGCCTAGCTATCCTTTGTTGAACAAGTATCCAGTTGTAAGTGCATTGGGACATATTTTTCAAGCTTGGGAAATCAAAGTGGCTACACTTTCTCGATTGCAAATCTTCAGGGAAAGGGCTCAAATTAAATTGATCTTCTTTTTTGAGCACCTACTAAATGTTCAGTTAATTATACCAGGTACTGCATCTGGAGGGAGATAAATGAAGTAGAATGCAACCCTTCTTATTTAGAGCTCAGATATTTGGCACCTTCAAATGGCCAGAATATTTGCAAACTGAAATAAACAAAGAAGCCTCCAAAAAGCAACCATTCTTTCCCAAAATGGCTTAGAAGATGCAATGTGTTTGGCTAATTTTCCAAGCAGAATAAAGGACTGTTCTGTTTGACTAGTAATGATGGCTGTGCAAGTCAAACCTTGATAGTGACAACGTATTCCAATTTTCATGAAATGGAAACAAAAATATAAAAATAAAGTTTATTTTCACCAAACTGTACCAAAACTTGGGCAAAACTTGTAGTTTCGCACTGTATTTAGAACAAAATGCTTAAAAGGCTGAAATAGTCAAGGACCAATTTTCCAAGGACTTCTCTTAAACCTTTGATATTTAAATCATTTTCTCTTGCTGTGTCTACCTTGGTATTATCCTCGTTATTTTTCTTTTCTTTATTTGTTCACTGGTTTTACTCTACCAGATCTTCAGTTGTCAATGGCATTGCATGTGATCAGAGTACTTCTTCAGCATCACTTTCATCAACTGCATGCAATCCTGAACATTTTGCAAGATTTGCAATTTCACTTTGAAACTGGTTTGCATTGTATTGTCTGACAATATCAGAAAATCCGCCACATACTGATCAACATAGGCTCATACTAAGCAGGAAGAGATGTTTGAGTAGAGAATAATTTTATAGGGAGTCAGTTCCTTAGTGAATAATTTTCATTTTGCTTTCATTCATATCCTCCTAACTTTGGGGACATGGATAATGGAGACTCAGATAATGAAGACCACATGTTAAATCAGCATAAACTCAAACCCAATTAACACGTAAGTGATTTGATAGGTTGTGTGAGAGGATGGATCACAGCAATACCAATCAAAGTATGTGGTTGACTTAAAGAGCCAAATGATCTTTCTGAAAAAAATAACTCAACAAAAACTGAAATAGTGGGCTCAGTCTGGGGATTTTTAGTTAATGCATCCTCAACATGAGCTGAAAGGTGCTAGGATGCCAAGTCAATTATACCCTCCCCAACACCTGATACTGGAAATTCACCCTAAGGGATTTTATTTCTTTATTCTAAGCTTTTATCTCTGACATTAAAAAACAAAACAAAGCAAAACAAAACGAATGTAGGAGTGGGGTAGCATAGGATGGTAGGTGAGCTAATAGGTCTCCAGTTGGAGTGCCTGTGTTCAAATATAAGCCCTGCCACTTACTGAGTGACACTGGCTAAGTTGCTTTGCCTCTCTCAGCTTCTCTTTCTCAACTGTAAAATGTGAGATTATAATTACACCTATCTCATAGGATATTAAATAAGATAATGTGTACGAAGCACTCAGAATAGTACCTGACCCATGAAAATCACTCAATAAATGTTATTATTATCAGTCATTGATTTCTTGCCATAGGCAAGTTTCAGACTGTTTCCTGAGCTAGGATTCTAGGGATAGTGTAGGACAGTGTAGGGTGTGTGGTAGAGTTGGGGGTCAGAAAATGGTGAGGGACAAAATTTACTTTCTGAGGATGAGATCTGTCTCATGGCATTCCAATTCAATCTTAACTTTTTTCTTTTCCACAGTTTGGACAAATCTCATTCCAGACGATGTTTATTATACTATATCTGTATGTCATGTTACACTATAAAATTAGCTCTCTTGGCTGCACTGGAGAGGAAAATATTCTTAATATGTTAGTTATAATATTTATGCAAGTGATGGCTCCTAGGAAATTATTTTGTCTTTTAGAACAGCACACTTGATATGGCGACTGCAAAAGAATACTGTTAAGGGTGTCAGAGCTCCATTTTCCAAGAAATTGCTATCAGAAGAGGAGCAATCACTTAGCAGAAAGAGAGCCTTTCTCAAGGCTGGCATATTTCTTGTCTCTTGGAAAAGTTGCTCAGGTGGAGGCTTGGGTATATAGGCTGAGAGGCAGAATTAGTCACTTTCCAGGTGCTGAATGTATTATTTTAATGCTGTCTGTGATATTTGGGTTTCTCAGGCCACCCAGCAATGCTTCTGACTCATGACTTTTAATTTGTTTGTTTTGTCACTCAAGTGTACACTTGATATACTGTAGGTCACCGTGTCAAATCTCCTGTTTGATTTTGTTATGATTGTAGGATTGGGGAGGTAAGGGATGGTTAAGAGAAGAGGCAAATCTCCCAAGACACACAGCCTCAACCCTCCATCCTCAGCCTGGAACCTACATTAGTTTTACCATTCCCATATCTTATACGCTTTTCCTTGTCCCATGTCTGTGTAAAATGCTTCATGCTTTCTTACTCCTGTGTCTTTGCTTATTAATTAAGTCATTTCACAAATGTTTATTGAACACCTGCTGTGTGCTGTGAACTGTGCTAGGAATTAGAATTACAGTGGTGAATAAAACAAATGTGATTCTGGCTTGAAATACATTTTTCTTCCTCTTTACCTTTAAAAATATCCACCATCCCTCAAGACCCACCTCCAAGTCATCCTATTATATGTACCTCTCCCCGATAAACTCAGCCTACAGGAGCTTTTCTTGCTTTCAACTAGCATTTAATTGGTACATCATTCATTTGACTCTTATCATATACTCTATAGCAATTGTTTAAAGTGCTTTGGGCTGCAAATAATAGAATACCTAATTAACAGAAGCTGAACCACAAGGCAGTCAGGAAGAAGGTGGCCCTAGAGTTTATCTGGCATCTTATAACAATGTCATTCAGGAGCCAAGCTGCTTTGATCCTTCCACTCTGCTTTCCTCAGTGAGTCAGTGATATTTTCCCTCATGGTTTAAAAATGGCTGCTGTAGCTCCAATATTACATCATTGCATTAGAGTGTCTAAAGCAGGATGCAAGAGGGCAACAGTGGCACTGAAAAAGCTTCCTCCTTCTGTGCCTTTTTCAGGAGACTCAGACAATTTTTTGTTACTGGCAAAGGGCAACAGGATTTCCATTGCTGGCTTAAATTATTTAGGATTCAGCCCCTAGGTCTGGACACATTGCTGCCAGAACAATACTGGGAATCTCTTAGGAGAGAAAGAGTGAGAAATTGCTGTTGGCTAGGAAACCAACCTCATATACCAGAGTTTTTATGATTTTGATTTGTACATTTATTAGCTGTGTTACCTTGGACAAATTAGCTAGCCTTTCTAATGCTCAGTTAATGCATCTGCAAAATTGGGCATAGTAATACCTATCTCACAGGGTGGCTATGGGCATCAAATGAAATGCTGCTTGTAAAAATGCCTCACACATTTCTTAAGCACATAGTAGGTGCTTAAGAAATGTTTCCTGTATAAACAGATTAAGCGTGGCTCTAGAACAGGAAACCTGTAACCATGCTTCTGGATTCTGATCTGTAGTCTTTGTCCCAGCTTATACAAATACTTATACTGGAGCTTTGCAATATTGGTTATATGTATGAGCTGAGTAAGTGATTGCCTATGATTGTATACATGGAGTGTGGAAACAGGCTCCCAAGTCTAAAAATACCCTTTTCACAATTCCTGTTGCTCATTTCTCCTGTTATATTTCAATGACCCTTACAAACTATTAGGCAGTAGTGTCTTGGTGTGAATTATGTGATCAGAGCTTTTCCAATGATAACTTAGAGTAAGTTGAAGGATAAGGTATAGGTCTAGAGCACCCAATAGAATATAACTGACTCATTTTCTTCCTTCAGGTTCCAGATCTCAGGATATAATAATTTAGTTCATACTAAGGTGTTAATATCTAACTCCAACCTAATGTGTTAAATAGCCTAGTCACATGTAGACTTTCACATCTAGGCAGACTGTGGAATCAGACAGATTTGAGCTTGAATCCCATCTCTCACTTAGTGTGTGATTGTTACCAAATTATGTAGCCTCTCTGGGCATGTTATCCACCTGTAAACTAAATGAAAATAGTAACAATAATCTCATAGAATTGAAAGCATTAAATGAGACTATATCAAAGGGTTTAGCACTTGTCTGGCACATGCTAAGTTTGCCCAAACGTTCACTATTATTACTGTTATTTATTGAGATAAATATTATCATCAAAATCATCTTATGGTATAGAAATAGCCATGAAGATGATTCTTACCTTGCCTTTGAAGAAATGGGTACATAGAGTTTAATCGATTTGTCTTACGTCTCCCAGGAAGGTAATGGTAGAGCCAGGACTAGAATCTAGGCCTCCAGCACAGAGCCAGAGGTTCTTCTGCCTGGATTAAAGAGTCTCTCAAAGACCTCTATGCTCTTCCTGACCAAGGCTGATGCCTAATGACACAGCTAATTTGTGGCAGCTATTTATTAAAGGAACAGAGTTTAAAATGCTGTTTTTTATTAACAAGCAATGTATGGTGCAGACACCCCTGGCACTTATTTCATCCACCACCTCATCCTTGCCACCCACGTTCATGGACTGGGAATCAGAAGTGTGGCAATATGGTCTGGGTCCAGACACAACCTTATTGGTCTTGTTCACTATTATATGTCCATCCAGCACTTAGAACAAAACCTGTCACATGGTAGGGGCTCAATAAATACTTGCAAAATGCACGAGTTGTTTGGTAATGTTTAAGAGGTGAAAATTTAATGGTTAGGGTTTTTTCTCTCTTTTAATTTTAGTATCATGAACCTACCTGATTTTTACAGTTGGATCATTTTGAGCAGCACACATCTTGTTCTAAAGACAGAACATAAAAATGAACCAGCCAGGCTGGGGTTTTTAATTTTCCCAACACAGACCTGGACTTCAGACAAGCTTTCATTTCATACAGGATTTGACTTTAATGCTAGTCTTCTCTCAAACTGCTCACAAATCACTTCCTGCAGTGAGAGCTAATTTTCTAAAGGAGCAGCAAAGCTCAAGCCTTGCGGGCAAACTCAGCTAGCTCTTTCTGGCTTCTTGAGAAATGAAACAGTTATACAATGGCTTAACTTAAAAAAAAAATCAAACAGCACAGATGTAGCTCCTTGAAAAATAAATGGATGAAGCAACCCTGAATTAGGAAAAGATAACAGTCTCTTTAACAGTGGACATTCTATAGTCGTGACTCATTATTCTCTCCCTACACCTCTTTTGGGGCCCTGATAGTGTTTGTGTTTTCTCCTCTATGCCTATTTCCAGGAAATGATTTCTTTTCAGTCCTTTAGACATAATGGTAAATATAAAATTGCTCATTCATTAACTCATTCCTTTATCATTTCATTTACTGTGTGTTTGCTTTCTGTCAGACACTGGTAAAAATCCTGAGGGGTCAGAGATGAATGAGGCATATTCACTGCCTTCAAGGAATTCACAACCTCGTGGGCATAGACAGACATGCAAACAGATGAATTATAAAGTAACATAGTTAAGTGCTATTACCAAGATATGAGCCAAATGCTGCGGGAGCCCGGTTCTCTTTTCCAAGGGTATCTGATTTATCATCTTTATCTCCAATTTTGAAACAGAAAGCAAAGTTCTCCTTAAATGATTTTAAGCCTCAGAGAACAGACTGGAGAGATATTTTTGGCAAAGGACACCTTCCTGTTGTCCCTGAAATAGCACTGAGAGGCTGCCTACCCCATCTCTGTGTAAGGCCAGTCTCGCTAATAATAGTATGTCTTCCAACAAATTAATAATACAGCATCTGGCTCAAAAGGAAGTGCTCCCATGAGCTAGCTGGGAAAAAAAAAAAGAAAAAAAAATGTCTGCTCTGATGCATCTGAAGCAATTCTGGGGATGAAGGTAGAATGACATGGAGGGTTACTTATTTTCTGGGACTGACTCTGAAAGCAATCACCTCATTTGGCATGGCAAGTTTAATGGAAACTAAGCAACTGAAAGAATCTAAAATAAAACAGTTTCTGTAAGTGCTCAGACATAAAAAGTTGTTGAGTCTTTTACCAGTCCAAATGGGCCATTCAGAAGTAGTCTTTTTCAATTTGCAAAGGGATACTGCCATTCCACTGCTCAAAAGTGGGGAAAAGCCCCTAAGATCTGGCCCTCTGCCTCTGAGTTTGAGACCTTTCACACATGACCTACCTAGCAGTGGAAAAACTTAGGCAATGTTGCCTATTAAGAAAATAACAAAACAAAAGAAAACAACAACCAAAAAATACCTCTGCTTCAGAAAGTGCTGGGGAACCTACACATGATGAATGTTGAGTTTGTCACGGAATTGTAGGATATTTACTTGTAAATGATGTTTCATTTTGTCTTTCTTGAATGCTGGAACTACTGATGACATTGTTTTCTTGTGGATGTTGATGTCATGTGTGGACACATCCTTTGCCAAACTATCACTCTCTCAGTAATAATGTGAGGAAAGAGTAGCATGCTCTCTAAATTGGAATATCATTTATTTTAAGGCCTATTTACAAGTGTGATGAAAAATTCAGAATGTCTGGTGCTACAGACTGAATATTTTATCCCCCAAAATTCAAATGTTGAAACTTAGTTCCCAATACAATGGTATTAGATCATTCAACAAGCAAATCTGATCATGTAACACTGAAGATAAAATAATTTCTTTTCTTTTTTAGAAACGAAACAGCTATTTGTAATGAGATGGATAGACCTAGAGTGTCATACAGAGTGAAGTAAGTCAGAAAGAGAAAGACAAATACCGTATGCTAACACATATATATATGGAATTGAAGGAAAAAAATGTCATGAAGAACCTAGGGGTAAAACAGGAATAAAGACACAGACCTACTTGAGAATGGACTTGAGGATATGGGGAGGGGGAAGGGTAAGCTGTGACAAAGCGACAGAGAGGCATGGACATATATACAGTACCAAACGTAAGGTAGATAGATAGTGGGAAGCAGCCGCATAGCACAGGGAGATCAGCTCTGTGCTTTGTGACCGCCTGGAGGGGTGGGATGGGGAGGGTGGGAGGGAGGGAGATGCAAGAGGGAAGGGATGTGGGAACAGGTGTATATGTATGACTGATTCACTTTGTTATAAAGCAGAAACTAATAAAAAAAATAAATTAAAAAAAAAGAATTTCTTTTCTTTTTTAAAAAAATTTATTAAAGTATAATTGATTTAAAATGTATCAATTTCTGCTGTATAACAAAGTGATTCAGTTATACATATATATATTATTTTTTCATATTCTTTTCCATTATGGTTTATCACAGGACACTGAATGTAGTTCCCTATGCTATACAATAGGACCTTGTTGTTTATCTATCCTATATATTACAGTTTGCATCTGCTAATCCCAAACACCCAATACTTCCCTCCCCCACGCCCCCTCCCCCTTGGCAACCACAAGTCTGTTCTCTATGTCTGTGAGTCTGTTTCTGTTTAGTAGATATGTTAATTTGTGTCGTATTTTAGATTCCACATATAGGTAATATCATATGGTATTTTTCTCTTTCTAACTTACTTTGTTTAATGTGACAATCTCTAGGTCCATCCGTGTTGCTGCAAATGGCATTATTTCATTCTGTTTTATAGCTGAGTAATATTCCATTGTGTGTGTGTGTGTGTGTGTGTGTGTATGACACATCTTCTTTATCCATTCACCTGTCAATGGACATTTAGGTTGCTTCCATGTCTTGGCTATTGTAAATAGTGCTGTGAAGCTAAAAGAATTTTAATGGCACATTGTTAGTTATGTTTGTGTTGAAAGAAAGAAATATAGCCAGGAATCCAATTCTCTATTCCAATTATTTATTATGAAGTAGAGTATTAGTAGTAACATCTATTTATTGACCATTTGTTATGTGCCAGATACTAGGCTAAGTGATTTACATATATTGTCTCATTGAATCCTTACAACCTTCCAAGTAGGTGTTATTATATCCATTTCATAGATGATAAAACTGGAGAGAGAGAGGTCAGATAACACAGGAAAGAAGTATGATGCTAAGACTGGGGCCCAGTACTCTTTATCCCTTCATTATACTTCCTCAGGTGAATGTTGGGCAGTAGGGTAGAAGCAGAGCCTGGGTTAATGTTGGGAGTGAAGCAGGGCTTCCTTTGAAAGACTCAGTTTCTTACCAGGATCTTCTACTTTGTCTGAACAAAAATATGCTATTAACCATTCTTAGGCTCAAATTGTTCACTCTAGGGTTACAATAGGTTTCAAAAAAGTGATGGATCTCAGATGGAATATGTTCAACCTTAACTGGGGAACCTAGCTAAGTTGGAGGTAAGAAGATCTGAAGAAAAAGACTGTATTTTCAACCCAGTGAATAGAGATGAGGGCTTCAGCATCTCTTACTGCAGTTAGTTTTTAACAGCTGGAGAGTAAGGAGCACTTAATAGGGAAATTCTAGTTTGGATCTACTTTTCTGATTTTGGGTGAATTCTGGTCTGTGAAGTCTGTTTGTCTTAAGTTAAATATGTTGGGAAATAGATGCTCACTACAGAAGTTGATTATTTCCTTTGAGACAGTGGTTCTCAAAATGTGATCTTGGAACCAGGAAGAGCAGCATCATCTGAGAACTTGTTAGATATGAAAATTCTTGGGCTTCAGTCTGAGAATCAAAGACTCTGGATGTGGAGCCCAGCAGTCTGTTTTAACAAGCCCTCCAGGTGACTTTTGATGTACACTACTACAGTTTGAGAGCGACTGGTAGAGCTATCCTTGGGACAAGGGTTTATGTGTTCTCTCCCTAGTCTGCTTATAAGGACAGCTGTATTGTGTTAGTGAATTGTCAATAGACAATTTGTAGTGTGTAATTGGGAGATACAGCAGTCCTCAGAAGAGAAAGAGTCTATTTTCTCAATTTCACAGCCCTGCTCTCAAGAAACTTATAAATCTTCCTCCCAGGATGGAATGAGAAGACAGTTATGTGGTATAACCCTGATATATGCTAAAATTTGAGAATCACTACTGTAACACTTTAGCTAACTATTCCAGTAGCTGTGATGGTGGTAGATTAGGTTTATAGGTTTGGTACAATTGTGAAGTTTACCCAGACAGAACTAACTTAAAACAGAAAAAAAAAGTAGGAATTTAGGTTCCTTTGCTTACTCTACAAAACCATGAATGTTTCTAAAATTAATGTGTAGATATGGAAAGATGCCAATTTCATGGGGGAAAAAAGCAAATTGCAGAAAATCTGTATCGTATGGCTACATTAAAAATAAAAAAAATCTTGTGTATGTATGTTTGCATATGTATAGGAAAAAGAATTCACAGCAAACCCTTAACAGTGGCTACCTGAGGATAGTTGGGTAGGGTATGGTAGCGACTTTTAAATTTCACTTTATACACATTTATACTTTTGAATTTGTCACAATGAATATATATTATTTTTAAAATATATTTTAAAATGGACCCAATTTTTATTTAAAATTTTTTAACATCTTTATTGGAGTATAATTGCTTTACAATGGTGTGTTAGTTTCTGCTTTATAACAAAGTTAATCAGCTATACGTATACATATATCCCCATATCTCCTCCCTCTTGCATCTCCCTCCCATGGACCCTTTTTTTTTCTTTTTCGGTACGCGGGCCTCTTACTGTTGTGGCCTCTCCCGTTGCGGAGCACAGGCTCCGGACGCGCAGGCTCAGCGGCCATGGCTCACGGGCCCAGCTGCTCCGTGGCATGTGGGATCTTCCCGGACCAGGGCACGAACCCGTGTCCCCTGCATCAGCAGGCAGACTCTCAACCACTGCGCCACCAGGGAAGCCCCGGACCCATTTTTTAAATTGAAAAATAATACCCATGTGATAATTCAAATAGTATACAAGTGTAGGCAATGTTAATAAATGTTCTTAAACTTTTAAAGTTAAATATTTTAAAATGCCTATTTCTTTTACAAGTGACAATAGTTCATATACAGAGTGAGAGAATGCTTCTAAATACCACTATGTTTTATGGAAATATATCTTAAGTTAGAATGAATAAAGATCTTGTACACAAGAAGGGAAAACAAAAGCAGGGTAAACATTTAACACTCACTGTAACAAGTAGGTATAAACCGAGATATATAATAAGCATGAAATAAAAAGAAATCCTGGGGCTTCCCTGGTGGTGCAGTGGTTAAGAATCCACCTGCCGATGCAGGGGACACAGGTTTGAGCCCTGGTCTGGGAAGATCCCACATGCCGCGGAGCAACTGAGCCTGTGCACCACAACTACTGAGCCCACGTGCCACAACTACTGAAGCCTGTGCACCTAGAGCCTGTGTTCCACAACAAGAGAAGCCACCACAATGAGAACCCCCGCACAGCAACAAAGACCCGATACAGCCATAAATAAATAAATAAATAAATTTATTTTAAAAAAAACAAAAACAAAAAGAAATGCGACCACTACTTAGGCTGGCTTCATTTTTCACCAGCCTCAACTGCTGTTAAGTAAAGCTTGGTGTTTCTGTCCACGTTCAAGGGAACCTTTCACAATTCTCAGCTACAGTGCTTCCAGGCATTGAAAAGTTCCGGCACTCTGTATTTTCACAGCATCCTGACAAGGGCTGGCAGTTTTCTTAAGTTAGTATTCTAACAATCCTCAAACTAACAATGATCAAATCTCCAAGCTCTGCCCCACTCTCTGTCCTACAGGTGTCAAAAGCTGGCAACTATCTTTTCTATCCTTTCTGGAAACAATTCACTTTTTTAGTGCTGCTAATTAGATTTGGAGTGCAATGGCAGTTCTTTGCCTTCTTTTCTCTAATATTCATGGCAAAAAAGGTTTTCTGGTTCTCTCCCATTTGTGTTTATTTTCCTCCTAAATGTCTTGCCTCTAATAAGAGTAAAACTCCCTGTGGAAACCAAGTTACCAACTCATTTGATTGACTTCCCCTTCTTCTAGATGAATGGCTTATGTCCATAAGAAGAGGGTTCATTACCATAATGCTTCAGGTTTACTATTTCCCAATCTGCTATAGACCCTCACTAGCCCTATGTTTAATGAAGACTGCTTTTAAACCATGCTTTGACCTTTCCCCTCAAAATGTTTTAAAATATATTTAAATATGACAGGCCAGATTTATTTAAAGAGTAAAATAGTTCTCTCTTATGCCACACATGTGCTAAATTTGGAAAAAATCTGGAGAAGATTAGAAGAGGAAGGATGACGTCAATTTACACAGGCTATCATATATTTTCCTTACTGGGATAGTAAATATCTATCTTAAATCGACAGCTAACATCATATGCAATGGTAAAACCACAGATATAGTCCTATTAAAATCAGAAACAAGATAAAAATAACTGCTATCACCATTATGATTTAAATTTTTAATTTCCGAGACTTTTTAAAGTCTTTATTGAATTTGTTACAATATTGCTTCTGTTCTATGTTTTGGTTTCTTGGCTGTGAGGCATGTGGATCTTAGCTCCCCAACCAGGGATTGAACCCACACCCCCTGCATTAGAAGGTGAAGTCCCAACCACCGGACCACCAGAGAAGTCCCTATTTTCATGTCTTGATGAAGTGACTCTATTTCCATCCTAAAGAATATATAGTCAAGAATAATAAGTACAGTTGACCCTTGAACAACACAGGTTTGAACAACTTACAAGCGGATTTTTTTCAATAGTACACACTACAGTGCTACATGATCTATGGTTGGTTGAATATGAGAAGGCCAAACAGTGGATACAGAGGAACACTGGATACAGAGGACCAACTATAAATTATACATGAATATTTGACTGTGAGGAGAATGGGTGTCCCTAATGCCCTCTTTGTTCAAGGGTCAATTGTATATTCTGAAAAAGAAGACTAATGAGGAGGACTTGCTCTACCAAATAATAGAAACTGGTTCAAAAACTACAATAATTAAAACAGTATGGTACTGGTACACAGATTTTTTAAAAAAACAACAAATAAATGTAACAGACTGTAGAGCCCCAAAAGAGTGAAATAAAGCTTAGTATGTTTCACCACAAGTTCAGGTATGTGTTATTTTGGACCTGTTTTAACACAGTGATGAAAGGATTTGTGTTGTGGCAGCTGTTGCTTTCATGTTGGGCTCCTGGATTATTTTGAAAGGAACACTGCCAGAAAGTCAGAGTCCTTGACAGTCTGTAAGCTCTTAGGGGAAGTTAGTGGGCATAGTTTTCATGGTCAAGGATTTCTTCTAATGCTTCCTTCTCCTTCTTTAGTGAATGTATATGCAACAAGGGTTGAATTGCTTATTTTGGCAGACAGCCTTAAATATTTAGAAGGTTAGCACTACCTCTTGATTTTTTTGTAGGTTTCAGGTTAAAACAGAAGTATTTCACATTCCTACCCTCTGATCTAAGTAATCTTTTAAAGTGTAATTTTAAGATTCTATTTCCTTGGATTAGTTACCCCAATCAGCACAATGTAGCATCATAGTCATCTTTTGGCAGGCTTCATTTTAGAAGTGAAGTACACAAATGGATCCCAATTCCAGATCCTTTGCTTTAATCTACAATGTGTATAGAACCAAATATGTGCCTTTGAAAAAAATTGATTAACAATATATGAAATTATGTCTGTATAAGAAAAGGCAATTATTCCCTACCAATAAGCACTAAATTGAAGAGAAAGCATTTTAAAAAGCCTACGTTATATTTCTTTTTGTAAATGAAATGTATCAAGAAATATTTGATGTTGGGCTTCCCTGGTGGCGCAGTGGTTGAGAGTCCGCCTGCCGATGCAGGGGACACGGGTTCGTGCCCCGGTCTGGGAGGATCCCACATGCCGCGGAGCGGCTTGGCCCATGAGCCATGGCCATTGAGCCTGCGTGTCCGGAGCCTGTGCTCCGCAACGGGAGAGGCCACAACAGTGAGAGGCCCACATACCGCAAAAAAAAAAAAAAAAAAAAAAAAAAAAAAAAAAAAAAAAAAAAAAAAAAGAAATATTTGATGTTGATGCTATCTAAAATTATATTTGTTTTTTTTTCAAAAACATTCTACAGTTGCATTCAAGTTTATAACTGTGGATGAATCAGGTCCTTACTTTATGCTGGATAATTTTGCCTGATTTTTCCTATGTAAAGAAAACTATAATTTGGCAACAAATTATCTGCTTATTATTTATTTAATTGAGAAATATTTATTGATTGAATTTTCTAGGTTTTATACAAGATATTACATTGTTACAACAAAATAGACACATTCTCTGCCCTCATGAAGTTTTCAGTCTAGGGGAGACAGACAATAGGCGTTTAAATGGCCAGATAGATATATAATTACAAATGTTAATAAATTATATGACAGAAACAAACAGAGTACACAAAGAGAGAAAATAGCTGGAGTTACATACTTTAATTTTCTTATTTAGTTTGAGCATAAGGGAAGCTCTCTCTGAGGAGGCAATATTTAAACTGAGATCTGAAGAATGAGAAGTACCCAGACATGGAGAAGGTGGGTGGAAGAGTGTTCTATGAATAAAGAACATCTCTTTGAAGGTGTAAAGCATGCTGAAGCAACTGAAAGGTCGGTGTGGCTGAAGCTTGGAGAGAGAGCAGGACAGTAGCACGAGGTGAGTTGAGAATGGTATGCAGGGACCAGAGTGTGTAGGGCTGTATTGTAGAACTTGCATTTTATTGTAAATTCAAAGGAAAGCCATTAAAGGTTTTTAGAGGAGTAATATGATCAGATTTACATTTTTTAAATGATCATTTTGACTTTAGTGTGAACAGTGGATGGAGTTGTGGAAGAATGGATATTGGGAGAAGTTGGCTAATAATTTCTGGCTTGTGAGAAGTATGCCCAAATAACTAAATTAATCCTTGAAAGGCAAAAAAAAAATTGCTCTCAAACTACCATGTTTTGTTGTATTTTACCTACACTACACTCATAGTCGTTCTCTTTGAAGACTTTGCATACATGTTTTTACAGTATTTCACAAGTTAATAAACGGTGACAACATGCTTCTTATTTTTGCCTATGAAACATGTTAAACATAATACTCTACTGAAAGTTGTATTTCTTAACTATCTAGCTTCTGTTTTGAAGGCTAAGTTCACATACTATTAATATTTTGGTTAGGCATATTTGTAAATAAGTACTTTTTTTTAACCAATTCATTCTGGATTCAGTTCTGTAGAGCTTATTCAAGGAAAGGATGGATCAAAGAGTTTAGAAGGAATTTCTGTGATTCCCCAACCACAGTAACCAACTCTCTCTTGGTGGATTTTCTCCACCAGCTTCTTTTTGCAATCCAGCTATTTATGTGTTATCAAAACAATTTGAATGAACAAATGCTTAGGTGACTTCTTATTTCAGTAGAATGAAAAATATAGCCACGAAAAAACATTCGCTTTGTTAGAAATTGTTATATTTAATGCATGTGGGAAGAATTTATGGCATTATAAAACTGTGGTCATAGTTTCTGGAAAATTGCCGCCAGGGACATGGAGAAACCAGTTAACCTGGAATGTCCTGACCATCTACTGGGCCAAGGGCACGGCAGTGATCTCTATTCTGCAAATGAGTTGAGGACAAATGGAACTTGGTGGGTATTCCTGAAAAGAGCACAGAGCTCCATCCAAAAAAAGAAGGAGGTAAATAGTATCTGATAATTTGAAGGAGGTGCCACAACTAGACCATTAAGAGAGGAAGTCAAGTGGTTGATGAGTCCATCTTAAATGAAGAGAAATGAGTCAGAAAACTATAGACAGAGAGATCTCTAAGGAAATCTGTGAAAGAGGTCACTGTAAGGTCAATGATTGACAACATGAAGCTGAAGAAGAAATGTTTGAGACCTAATATGAATTCACTTTCCTTTGAAGAGCACCAAGAACTAGGTAAGGGCTGAGTGAGGTAGGTCTCAAGAGAGTTCGGACATCTGCCAAGTGGAAGTCTAGCATGAGCAAGGGTCAGAGTCGATGAGGGGACTACTGTCCAGAAAGGAATGGGATATAAGTCCTAAGAGAAACCAAGGATCCTGCTCATCTGACAGTGGTGTCAACTCAAATCTACTCCAGATTAAAAGTCTGAATAGTTTATTCCAGCATACTCGTTTTTTCCTAGAGTGAGGTGAAAGAAAGTGAGATTTTTAAAAAAATTGCGCTAGCCAAACTATGCTGAAGTGGACTTTAAGTAAAAATAACATGTTTGCTCTGAGATATTATTTCTTGCTCTATTTCTGATTTTGCTCTATTTTCCTTATAAAGGCTTTGATTACAATGAGTCAATCTTATCTGGACTGAATCAAAGTAAAAGGGTTTTCCAGACATCAGGAGTATAGATGGGAAGAGAACTAAGCACCCTGCATGACACGTACAAGGAGCAGAAACCATCCAGAATGAAGTAGTGGAGCTGGGATAGATGGAGATCATAGAATTAACAAAAACTCTCCGACGACTGTGGATGTGAATACCCTCCTGGGTCCTTTGTCATCTTGCTTCAAAACCAAACACACTTAAAGCAGAAAATCAAGGCTGCTTTAAAAAATGAAAGAAAAGAACCCAGAGCAGAAGGGCCACAAACTTCTCTTGGGCTGCTTAAAAACAAATCTCAAGAAAAGATAGTTCAGCTTCCAGAGAAAAGTAATTCCTGTGGTTGTGAAACTCCAGACCACAGGCCAAGCAAGTGTCATTCAGAAGGAAGAAATGAGAGTAGCGGCAAAGGCAAAATCAGTCAAATCGATTCTGTGTCTTAAGAGACCACTATTATATGGTCATGGCAAGGGAAAAAAATCTCTCTGGATTTGATCTATTGCCACGTTTTATGAACAGAGTCTGAAATGAAACAATGAGATTGTTTTGGTCATTAAGATGCCCTCAGGTAAACCTATTCATTTTTTTCTCTTGAAACAAAGGTACTTAATGCAAGACTCTGGGGTTTGCTGTAAGTAAAAACTATAAACTTCACAGCTAGTCACACTTATATTTTTACATGGTTCAGAGCTTAGTATCACCAAATATACAACAAATATTTTGGTAATATTTTTTTCTACGAAGACAATTAAGTTCCTAAAAAGCATCTATTTTATGCATACCCAACAAAGGCAATGTTTCAGTTTGCACATCATAGATACTTTCTGAAAATGCCACAGAATGTCAGCTTATATGCTAATCAAAAAAAAAAAGCAAGAATATTTTTTTCTGAGAGCTTGCATTGGATCAGGTAACCAATTTAGCCAGGACATAAAAACAAATACTGTAGCAAATGTCTTATACTTAACACTGACTATAGTTGGTTTCTATCACTGTGAACACTTCTTTGAAATAAATATCACTATACTTAATATCTTGTAATAACTTATAATGAAAAAGTATCTTAAAAAGAATATATATACACACACATATATACATATATATACATTTATATAACTGAATCACTTTGCTGTATACTTGAAACTAACACAACATTGTAAATTAACTCTACTTCAATAAAAACAGAAATAAACATCACTTACATTTATGTATAATCTATATTCCTAAATATTTTATTAGAGTAAAACTTTTCTGATTTGCTAAAGCTGCTCAGTAAATTAGAGATAGCAATGCCAAGTGCTCATTTGAGGAAACTAACGGGGCCACATGACATGAGGCAGGTGATGTATTGCTGGGAATTTTGTATAGGCTTGGAAGTCAGGATAATTGGGAAAAATCTGGATTAACACTAACTTACCACAGGAGATCTTGGGCAGTATAATTTGGGGCTTGGAGATGTCATTATCCAAAGGTAGGGTGAAGAGTCCTGGAATTCCTTAGGGATGATGACTGTAGTGGATATGGGAAATGAGAGGGGAGTTCTAGACCACCGCTGCTATCGAAATAGGTCTTTTTGACTTGTTTAACAACATATCGAACTTCTGTGTAAGATTCAATTTGAAGCTAGGCTATCATGGCCAAAAAAAAAAAAAAATCACTGGATGAAGTATCCCTTCAGCAAGATCCCTTCAGGATTTACCATTTTTTTTGACACTAATTCAACTGGTTTTCATGCCTTTCATTTGAACTGCAATCATGAGGCAAGTGAAATATTTTCACCCTTATCTCTTTCGATCAGGATCGTGTCAGCCATCTGTGTGACAGAGAGCAGTTAAGGTGCATCTTGCTTGTTCATCATGCAGTGATTTAACTCCTACCATCTTCACCATAATCATCTTTCCCTCTCCTTTCCTGTCACTCTGAGTGACATGCCAGCTGACAGTGTTATGAATAGGAAGGTTTGGGCAGAGTGACTGTCAGAAATATTTTTACCGTGTGAAAGGACATTTGTGGAATGTTATGGCATCGTTGCCTCCTGCCCCTTAGAGAATGTGGCATTGACTATTGGGCTCTTGCCACTGTACCCAGCATACCAAAGTAAGTTCCTGGCCTCATCATACATTGCAAAATATTTAAATAATATCCCTACCTTATATATCCAAATGTATTGATTTTCATGTTCTTCCTTATGCCCTAACTTAGATTTTATACTTTGACTTAGATATGATTTAGTTGAAGTCCGTAGAACACTTTGGTAAGCGCTACTACCAGAATTAGAACATGCCCCCTGAGTTGCAGTGAGATTTGTGCTAAAGTTCACAATGCAAATTTGATAGCTCTAAACATGAGATATGTACTTGCTGCGTTTACTGAAAGCCCTCAGTCCCCTATCACTTTCCTTAGATTTCAAAGTTATGGAATTGTCCAGTATGTTTGCTCAGAATGACCTGATATGACTCAAGTGTTATTCTGGGCATGATTCTGTGGCCAATTACCTTGGTCTACATGTTTATGTGATTTGGGTTACTAATATAAATGAGTTGATTGCATACAATTCCTTTGTATCTTCTATTGTAATAACATTATATGTCTTTTCAGACATTTTATTGTCCTAGACTACAATATACCATCTTGATATAAGGCAATTTTAAGTGGACTTGATCATCTGTCAGTGCTTTCATCCTAAACATATCGGATTTTAAATTTGAAGCATGTTTTAGTGGCAAATTCATTAAGCTCTAACATCTCTTGGATCATGTTTACAATTATTTTCAAGGCTTACCCCAAGCCAGAACAACCATGTGATAATCTGAAAAACAATTCTATTTTTTTGATCTATTTATTACTTTAGGGGGGCAATTTATGGCTCATCATGACTATGTGAATAGCCAGGTACCAGAAAATACATGACATCATCTCAGACACAGATTTCCAGCTAGTTTTGCCCATAGGTTAATTAGGTAGTTGTGTATGTTGTGAGATTTGAGGGCTCCTACCTTTAAAAATTATTCCCCTCAAGATATCATTTGAAATTAGAAGGTTTTTGGACTCTATGAGGAGTCTGTTAAAATTTAAATACCTCTGGATGGGTAGCATATGAATCTATTAGCTGTCATTAGCAACTTAGTACAGATTTATTTAGCAGACCTTTGATAATTAGCTGAAAGGGACTAGCAAGACCAAGATTTGACATTGGTAAAAGTCAATGGCAGGTTTGCAAGATTTGATATTGGTTTAAGTGGGGGGCAAGTCTGCTTAAAGTAATGGTAAGTTTTAGCTAGGTAAGGGAAGCATGTTGGCATAAGACATCTGAGGGAAGGCAGGAAAAAGAAATAGCAGAATGCTTACACCAACTTTACCTAATTCCCCATTTTCCTGAAAGTCAGCCTTTACCTGTGACTTCTAGATAAGGTTAGACTGCTTGGTTGCCACTCTGCCATCTATCTACCAGTGTAACTTTCAAGACTACCTTGGATGGGATATTCCCTACGCAGGTGGCAAAAATACAATTCTGTAGCATCTTCCTCCTTTTACAACTTCCTTAGGTGTCTTCTGGCTATTTTTGGAAAAGCTTTCCTTGAAAAACTTACTGTTGCCTAGCATTCTTGGTGCTTTACCCTTTAATCGAGGCAACCCTATTCAACGTTTCCCACCAAATGTTCTCTTTAAAATAGTTTTTACCTGTTGAACCACTGGTGGGAGGGAGCCTTGTACAGGTTCTACAGCTTCTTGGGGAAAGCCCTGAAAATCCTTCTCAATACTATTTTCTACACATTCATCCTCTTTTTTGGTTTACTCCTTTATTTTGATTGAATACAACCTCCGAGAACTTTCTGTGCAAGACTATTTGAGAGAGAAATTGTTCATTAAGAATTTTCATATCTGAAAATCCCTTTATTCTACCATTAAGTTTGGCAGGGTATAGAGTTCTAGGTTGCAGATAATTTTCCCGCCAACTTTTGAAAGCATTGGTTCATTGCTTTACAGATTCCAGTGCTGCTGTTGAGTCAACATTGCCACTTTCATTCCATGGTGTTCTGAAATTTCACTATGATGTGCCCTTGTGTGATCTATTTTTATTTGTTATACGAGGTACTTAATGGGCCCTTTCAGTTGGAGAAACTCATATCCTTCAGTTTTCATAAATCTTCTTGCATGATTTCTTGGTAATTTCCTTTTTTCATTTCTCTATCCTTTCTGTAAATATTATTATCCATGTGTTGGACATCCTAGATTGATCCCCAAATCATCTCTTCTCCCTATTTTCTTTTTTTCTAGTTTCCAGATTTCCTCCAATTTATATACCAACACTTATATATTTTATCTTATTTTTAATCCCCAAAACATTTTCATTGTTCTCTGAATGTTGTATATTCTCATCTCTCTGAAAGATAAGTTGTTGTTTTTTTGTTTTTTTGCGTTACGCAGGCCTCTCACTGTTGTGGCCTCTCACGTTGAGGAGCACAGGCTCCAGACGCGCAGGCTCAGTGGCCATGGCTCACAGGGCCAGCCGCTCCGCGGCATGTGGGATCCTCCAGGACCGGGGCATGAACCTGTGTCCCCTGCATCGGCAGGCGGACTCTCAACCACTGCGCTACCAGGGAATCCCTGAAAGATAAGTATTTTTAAAGTTTTCTTCCATTCCCTGTTCCCTGCGTTGTATCTGTTTCCTACATGGCCACATTTTCTATTCTGTTGTTTCTATCTCTCTTTCCTTAAAGTCTTGTTTTTGATGGCTCATTTACATAAAATAACAAGAGACTAAGAAGCTGATTAGAAGTTTTTTGTATATGAATGGCCACTGTTATGTGGTACATTTCCCTTTAAGTTGAGAAGGCCGCAATTCAGCTTTTCCACTAGGGTTCTCCAAAATTTCAGTAGTTTTAGGTGTTTTGTATTGGACGATTTAGTTTCCACAGAGAGGAATATTCCAATTTCCTATAAGGTGTTATAAGCCTGGCTGTTGATGTTCTGGGATATATGAAAGGAGTGGGTAGAGACTGAAGGTTGCACTATTTAATATGTAGACTTTACATTGTTGCTTTCAGTGTGGCAGCTCACTCCAGTTCATAGCCATGTAAACTTTTCCAGCAAGAAAAATGCCTCCAGTCTTCTGCATGCATTGTCAAAGGGAAATTACTCCATGGAGTGCATGAGTGAACTTAGGAGGAGGGGCTGTATACTCTTTTTTTTTTAATACTCTTTATGCCAACTGCCAAATTATCTTTCTGTTTTCAGTCCTACCCACACCCCTGCCTCTAGGGGTCCTTGGTGCCTCCAAATTCTAAGATTTTATGAGCATGGATTGCCCTGTTTTGTTTTGTTTTTTGGCTTCTCCCCAGTTTCAGGCTTAGGTTTCAGTATTATCTACTCTGCTAAGTCAGTTACCACCTGTCCATCTGCTTTCCAGCGTACAAAACTTGCATTGACATTTCTCTTCTGCTATCATATCCTCTCATGTTCTCTTTGTCCTTTTGGAATTCTTTCCTGTCATTTTAGTGAGGTTTCAGAAGTTAGTGAAGAAAAATGTATTCACTAAATCTACCATGCTTATCTGGAGCTCCCCTTGTTCATTTTTAATAGCTGTATGGTATTCTGTGATATGTATGGGCCAAAGAGTAAGGGAAAAATATTTAATATCTGGTAGGACATGAGACCAAACCAGTCAGAATAGGCACCAATCATAGCGTTAAAGCATGGCACTGAAGCCCCCTGCTATGCAAGTGTTAACCCTTTAGTTGTTAGATTGTGTAGAGCTTCGAGGTGTCCTGGGGAAAGGACCAAGATGGCCAAAGTGCTGGAGGGGTATACTTGGTGTGGGAGTCAAGATAGAAACTATTAACAAGCTGTTCTGGATATATTTTAATATTTCACCAAGCATTTTATCTTCATTCGTGTATGCTGGCTAAATATCAACCATGGATGTGCCATAAACTATTTAATCAATGCTTTATTGATGGACATTTAGATTATTTCTCATTTTTGTAGAACTTTACAACAATGTGTGCATGACAACCTTGGACATACCTCTTTCTGCACCTTTGGGAATATTCCTGTAGCACTGTTTTTTGTAGTAGTAGATTTCCTTCACCCATTATCTTGAAAGCAACTAGTGGAAATTAAACAGTTCCTGATTTTTTTGAGATAAACTATAATTTAAGTTAATTTAACCTATTCATGTTTAAAAGTAAGTTCTGAGACTTTTTGCTCCAAGGACAATTGTTAGACATAATTTTCCCTCTTCCTCCTGCTAAGAACAGCTAAAATTATATATAAAACAAAAAGGGACATTGCATAATAACAAAAAGATCAATATGCCAGGAAGATATAATGATACTAATTGTGTATGAACCAAACAACAGCACCTCAAAGTACATGACACAATAGCTGATAGA